>NC_137972.1:83211475-84411475 GCF_963924665.1 Micromys minutus | reverse complement strand
CCATCTAATTTAGCTATTATTTGCTTCTATTTTCTATTACATAAATTTTCAGAATGTTTTCAAAGTTAAAATGGGGTAAAGACAGTATCAACTGTTGGTTAGATATTGATTATTCTTGAGCCCTGTTTCCCCAAATCCATACCAACATAAAAGCCTGATTTGGGGGGCACCACTGTCACTCTTCCTGCAGCTCTGTATGAGTTTCAGCTCAGGTCATAGCCCTAAAGTTAAGTAGCTTTTATTGGGTGTTTTTGGTATGTTGGACACTCACCTGGTCCTTAGAGTAATTGATGATTCCTTAAAAAGTGCATATATGAGACTCAGAGAAGCTTAGTGAATTGTGTCTGATATTGAGGATATTGACCCATAGAAACCTGCTTCAAAGGGTCTTCTTGGTCTTTCCAGACAGAACTCTTAGCATCTCCTGAGAGCTCAGCAAAAAGGGAAATTGAAGGTATTACATTATCACTCAGCACCAGGTCTTCTGGACTCATTGGTCTGCTCATAATTAAATGTTACAGTTGCCTTCTGACAGTAGGCTTGTTTCTACATTGTGTGTATTCAGTTTAAAAATGATCTATTTTCAGTTTAGCAGCCTTCTGGGAAGAAATTGTGAGAATATCACAAGTGAAGAACCAGCTCAGAGAAGCAATCAGGGCTTGCCCCAGTACAAATAAGTATATGTGGATGGGAGCAGGACAGGAAGCTCTCTGATAATGACAAGGGTTACTTAGCATTAACTGTGTGAAAAACGTAATATCTCACCCTCCCATCTAACCCGTGCTGTACACATATTCATCCATTTCCAGGGTTTGAATGCCGGTGTGGAAATGTTTACTGTGGTGTGCACCGATACTCAGATGTTCACAATTGCTCTTACAATTACAAAGCTGATGCTGCTGAGAAAATCAGAAAAGAAAATCCAGTAGTTGTTGGTGAAAAGATCCAGAAGATTTGAACTCCTGCTGGAATACAAAATCCTTTGACTATCTGCAAACTAAACATTGACTTGAGGTTTTTTTTCCTAGTCCTTGGGAATGTAGAGCACCGTATCTTGCATAGACCGTTGAATCATGCATGTCATCAGAAGAATAGATTTTTGGTTTTTTTTTTTTTTTTTGAAAATGACTCTGAACATTTATTTCCATTGCAGTTTCTGTGGCTGAAAAGAAGTATTATACTTTTAAGATCATTTTAATTTTAGTTGAGTGCAGAGGGCTTTTATAACAAATGTGGAGAAATTCTGGAGGGCTGTGATTTTTCCAGTATTAAACATGCATGCGTTGATCTTGCAGTTTATTTCTCATTGTGTATGTATATATAGCTTTTCTCTGCAGCACGATTCCCTTTTGATAAGGCCCTTCTGGGTACAACTAGTTATCAGTAACTGAATGTATCTTAATCATTACAGCTGCTTCTGTTTGTTTTGTTTTTCATTAACAAAGGTTATACATATGTTAGCATATAGTTTCTTTACACCCACTATTTATGTCTGAATCATTTGTCACAGGAGAATATGTGCTGACGAGATTCTAAATTTGTGGCTTTTGGTTCTTTTTTTGTTTTTTAAGTGAGGGAAAGAAAAGCTGAGTGCATTTCACTGCTGACTTCTAGTTTCTTTGATATTACTGTTCATTGGTCTGTGTGTGCACAATATGAAGAATGCTCTGGTCATTGTGCGGTATTTATGTTTATTCACCAGTCTTTGATTAAATAAAAAGGAAAACCAGAAAAAGAAGTGCTACTTTTCCCTTGTCTTTCTGGTAGTTAATTTGGCCTGTTAAATCTTTAGGGCTTTGTTTTTCTAATATGGTAAGAACACCACTGTTGTTTGTCTCACATCTAGTTATGGCTTATTTGTTAGGACAAATTGTGTTCCTGAGTTAAAGACCTTAGAATTTTTTCAAAACCAAGTTACTGAGATGTGATATATTCTGACCTTCCTCTGACTGTCCTGCATTCTTTTGCACCAAATTAAAATGGGTTCATTACGCCATAGGATTAGAGGCAATCAATGCTCTTAACCACTGAGCCATCTCTCCAGCCCCCCAGTACAAATTTCTTGGTGGGAAAATGTTTAATTTTAATCAATATATAGTTTAATATATTAAAAGTATATAGCTGATCATGTGAATAAATTTAAATGAGGATTAGCCACTGTATATCTCACTAGATTCAGATAGAGAAATCCAGGCCTGGTGGTGCCTGAAATTCCAGCACTTAACAAGACAGATCATTGCAAACTCAAGGCTAATCTGATCTGTCTAATAAGCTCCAAACCAGAGCTATATATACTGAGAATTCATCCTGAAAGGGGGAAAAAAGATCTTATTCATAATTAGCAAAGTAACAGGATTAGAAAGAGATTGATTGGTTAGTGGTCCAGGCCTTTAATCCCAGTACTTGGGAGGCAGAAGCTGGTAGATCTCTCTGAGTTCAAGGCCAGCCTGGTCTACATAGTGACTTTTAGGATAACCAGGGCTGGAGATGGCATTCAGACTGCATGCTAGGCAAGCACTCCATAGACCTATATCCTCAGACCTATATTTAGGCAGAAAATTTGAGGGAGCAGAGAGATAGCTAAGTGTGTGAAAGTACTTGCCACAAAAACCTGATTTCAGAACCAAACTCCAGAGTTGTCATCTGACCTTTACCACATTCAAGGGTAGGCGTGTAAGTGCACAGTGACTTTCCCAACCACTTTCCCAAAAAAATGTGAAGCTTTGCAGTAGCAGTTGTTTGTGAACAGTGGTTTGACTCTTACAGGTTTGAGAAGGGGTACCTTTCCAAGTTGTGCTTTTAATACATCCTGTACTCTAGAAGTGTCACTATGTACACAAGAACTTACGTATGGGTTAAAGTAAACTTTAAACCCAGAAATAACCCAAGTCCTTACTGAAGAGGGGTGGTGGGTACAATGTGAGTCCATGCAGAATGCAGAATAGAACACTTGCTGGTATGTCCAGGGCTTTGGATTCAATACTCTGCAATGCAGGGGGGTGTGGAGGGGTATGAGATGCACTTCTTACAAATTGTGGTAGAGTCTGCCTGTAGAGGAAGGCGCCAGTGTGAAACTGAAGCACTGTCCTTAGATGAGAAGCAGCAGGGGCTGGGGAGTGACAGTGGCCCCAGCCCCAGCCTTTGAACCAGTCCAGAGTACCATGAGCCAATGATTATAATTAGTCCTGTTTTGTTTACCTGAAGATGGGTAGTAAGTAATAAGGAAAATGTTAATCATCAAGCAGTTTGATGACCTCATCTTGAAATTGGGTGATGCATGAAAAAACTGAGCCAGCTTGAGTATTACTTTTATTTTCAATAAAATTCTACTCCTCCAGTTTCACTGTGCTAAATAGTAAAACTTAAATTACATCTGCCATTTCTTGTACTTCCTGTGCTGATGTGCGGTTTCTGTGATGGGAACTGGGATCTCCTACATCATTAAGAAAATGTCACAGACTTTCTTAGTGGCTTATCTGATGAAGTCATTTTCTCAACTGAGGTTCCCTCTCCCCAAATGATGCTATTGTGTGTCAAGTTGATAAAAACCCAGCCACAGGAACAAACTCTTAAGGTTCATAGATACTACAGGGTTTTATACATTAAAGAGAATGCATAATTACCTTCGGAAAAGAAAAAAGTCCCTATTAAGTAAGCTAGTGAATCCAAAAAAAAGAAAAAAAGAAACTAATTTTTTGCAATCTCTTGTAGAAAGTAATGGCAGAGAGAATAGAGAAAATGCTTGCCTCTTTTTTTTTTTTTTTTTTTTTTTTTTGCTTTATTAAAAGATTTCAAAAGTGTATGAATATTTTGCATGTACATATGTATGTGTACCTGTCTTAGGGTTTTGCTGCTGTGAACAGACTTTATGACCAAGGTAACTCTTATAAGGACAACATTTAATTGGGGCTGGCTTACCGGTTTAGAGATTCAGTCAAGGTGGGAGCATGGCAGTGTCCAGGCAGGCATGGTACAGGCTGACCTGAGAGTTCTACATCTTCATGAAGGCTGCTAACAAAATACTGGTTCCCAGGCAGCTAGGATGAGGGCCTTAAAACCCATACCCACAGTGACACACCTACTCCAAAAGGGGTACACCTTCTAATAGTGCCACTCCCTGGGTCCACCATATGCAAACCATAACAGCACCTCATGCCGGCCTGCTACCTGCAGAGGTCAGAGGAGGTTATTGGGTCCTCTGGAACTGGAATTACAGGGAACCAGATTCAGGGTCTGTGTAAGAGCAGCAAGTGTTCTTAGCCACTGAAACATCTCTCCATTCGTGAGAGAATGCTTTCTAAATGTATTCCATCAAATACATTGTGAGATATCAAACAGGTGCTTTTCACAAATGCCAGTACAAAAATTCTTAACAAAAACCTGAACCAAAAAATGTATTTTAAGGACTATATACCACAACCAGGCAGGATTTATTGTTGGTCTACAGGGCTAGTTGTATGTCTAATACATCAATCTAAGAAAATCATCATACTGATAGATAGAAAAATTCAATAGTCATTAATGTACAAAAAAACAGGACTATAAAAAAAGTTATAGATTAAAAGAAAAGGAAAAAATACATATCCCAAATCTACCCAATAAGTAATGAAAAAAAAAATGGATACTTAACCTCTAAGGCACAATGAGGTAAAAATGTTCCACCTTTCCATACTCTTTCATATTGCTCATTTATTATACTAGGAAAAGCTACTCAGATTTGGAAGAGAGAACCTGTGTTCATTTGCATTTTGCATGCTATCTACCTATAAAGTCTAAAAGAATTATAATTGTTGTCTAGAAGCAACTATGTTAAGATTAAAATATATAAACATGCCAATATTCGTACTAGCATGGGCACTTTGAGTAAGGAATTAAGTTTGCTTTACCTTCAAAAAATACTTATTTGTAGGTCTAAGTAAAGTAAGCATAAAATTTATGTCCGGAAAAACTAAAACAGGAAATCAAAGCTAGATGAAACAGGAGGGCCGGTCCATATTCAATGATGGGGAGATCTCAGTCTGTTCTCCGTTCTAGTTGGTAAATTCAATGAAATCCCAGTAATCCCAGCAGATTATATTTTGGATCAGTATGATTGAAAAAAAGATCCAGAATAATATGTTTGGTTTTTTTTTTTTTTAACTGAAAGGTGAAAATTGACACTGGTGGAAGTCTGTATCTGCAACCGAACAATTCAGAAATACACCAACATAAGAAAATAAACATCTCACAGAGACGAGAAAGACCCTTTGAGGAAGGGCCTTCTCAACCAGCAGTGAGAGGTGACTGCACAGGGCATTCAAACAGCAAAAACAAGTAGAGACTTGAACCTTGAACCTTTCATAAAACAAAACAGACTTACAGGTGAGACTTCTAGAATATAGTGAGAGAGTTTTGAGTTGATGGGCTGACAACATAGTTCAGTTGGTAGACCAGTTACCCTTTCTATTGCCAGTACCACTTTCCCAGACTTAGTATACACCTGTAATCTCAAAATTCAGAAGGTGGAGTTAGGAGGATCAAGAATTCAAGAAAATCCTCAGGTTCATAGTAAGTTTGAGGCCAGCCAACAAGGAGACTGCCATACACAGGGAGGGGAGGAATAGGTAAAATTCTGGATAAGGGTTTGAAAAGTACCTATGAGAAGTGGCCAATGTCTTCAGGGGATGTACAGATAACCAGGTAAAAGAAATGCTTTCAGGACCTGGAAAGCGTCAGCAACAGATATAAGAAAGTAAGCAAAATGGATGAGAAATTGAATTGAGGGTTGTTTTGTTTGTTTTGAGATAGAATCTCACTATGTAGCCATGACTGGCCTGGAGCTCTCTACATAAACCAAGCTGGTTTCACATTCACAGAGACCCACTTGCCTCTACCTCCAAGTGCTGGGATTAAAAAAAAAAAAAAACCATGACACAATTTACAAGGAATCTGGTAAATAAGAGACCAGATCTAGGAATCCATGGTGTGGAAGGATCTGAAATAACTAAAAACACAGAGAATGTGCTTAAGGAAATTACAGGAAAATTGATATGACAGAAAAAAAAAAACATGCAAGGGCATTTAGAATCCCCAATTGCCAAAGAACTTTATTATACATTGTACAAAAGAACACTGAAAGAAGTAAGAAAAAATTATCAAGTCACAAAAGCAAATGTATCAGTAACAGACCCTCTCAACAGGAACCCTGGAAGTCAGGAAAGCATGGGATGGCAAATTTCAAGTCCTGGAGATGAATAACTACCAACCATTGAAAACCATCTTTTAAAACTGATGGGAAACACCATCATTTCAAACAGGGACACATAATAGCCATCAGTGACCACTGGTTCAGCAGCGCTAGAGTACAGTTGGAGAATCCTGAAACAGAGTGAAGAAAGATAGACTAGCCAAGCAAACACTTCAAAATAAAGTTTCATGGGAGATCCATTAGCAAAGAAGAACTAAGGAACAACCCATGTGTCCAACACAGTAAGTAAGCAAACTCCTAATCTGAACCAGGGGTGTGTGTGGGGGGGGGGTGTGAACATCCCAACCTATCAGAAAAATCACCTACAACATTTACAGGAATTAGTATGCCTCTTTCAATAATAGCCTGGAATTGCTAGGCATGATGATGCCCATAGTCCCATTACTCAAGAAGCTGAGGTAGGAAGGTAGCCACAACTTTGAAACTAGCCTGGACTACTTAGTTCCAGACCATCCTCAGCAACTTGACTCAAAAAAGATTAAAACAATTACCTAAAGTAAATTTTCTTTAATTCTCAGTTCAAAGAGGCAGACTAGTTGATTGGACTGAAAAACAAGCTCCAACTGTCTCTTGTCTCCAAGAAACACACCTGTCTGGTACCAGTTTACCAAGTGAATAGAAGCCGACTTTGCTATTTTGATAACTAATAAAGTAGATGTCAAACCAAAACTAGAAGAGACTAAGACACTACTTATTAATAAAAAGATTACTCACTTAACTACAGATTAATAAAAATTATAAAATGTAACAATCATAAACATGCACTAAAGGTTGGATAGAGCTCCCAGTTTCATAAAACAAACACTAATGACTTTTTAAAAAAATCCTGATATAATAATCTTGGGTGAGTTTAATATGCTACTCTCATCGGAAAGCCATATAGACTAAAACGCAATGAAGTTTTAGAGTTCTATTTAGATGAATCCGACCTAACAATCTACAGAATATTCCATCTGTATTACTACTCTCATTGCTGTAACCAAATACTTGACAAGAGGTATTTAAGGGTGGGAAGTTTACAGTTTGAGGAGATGCGACCCACCATACTAGGGAAGGGACCTAAGAAGGCATGGCACAGGTTGGAGAAGTCTGGTCACATTGCATCTATACCCTGGAAGCAGAAGCAGAAAAATACAAATACTGCTGACCAGATCCATGTTTCCTTTATTCAAGGCCTCCAGCCCGAGAGGTGTCGCTGTACACATTTATTTATCCTTTTGGAAACATACCCGTGGAGGTGTTTTTCCATGGTAATTCTAAATCTGATAGTTAAACAGTACACCCTCCAACAGTCAGAAAATACAAATTCTCAGCAGTTTTCTCTAAAATAGATTACAGTTTAGGCCGTAAGGCACGTCTCCACAAAATACAAAAGAATTCAAATAACCCTTTCTTATTTTATCAGATTGCGTTTCTGAAGCATTCGCACTAACACAGCCACAGTCTGAAGGATACTCCGGTGAAACCTCACTTCAACTATTATGGACGCCCAAGTTTCTGATCAGTTGGAAGCCAACTAACATTAACTTATCAAATTCTTGTATCTATTGTGAAGTGGACCACCCCCCTCCCAATACACACTAGTACGGAAGAACCCCAAGACTTTCTAACACAGCCGTGTCACATTTTTCCAGATGCTGGCTCAAACTCCAGCCTTTACAGGCGCTCAGGGTAAGCATCTCTGTGGACCCTGAGCAAGGCTACAGGCAAATAGGCAGGGGACAAAGCTTCTGCAGTATCCAATGACACCGGCAGCCCTAGACAAAGAAATGGTGTCACTGGGTGGATCCCAAATTGCAACCTGGAGGTGGGGTCAGGGAGAAAGCAGGGCCCATAGGGAGGCTGGGAAGCTTTGAAAAGGGGCGAGGCCTCAGAGATTATGGAAATAAAGCACCTATAGGGGCGGGGCTTTGGGTCTCAGGCGTTTTAGGCGAGGCCAATACCTGAACCTATGTGCTAGACCCGGAAGGGGGTGGTTTAGACGTAAGGGCAGAACAGTCGGACAGTTCCGGGATAGAAATGGGGAGGGTGAAAGGTGGGAGGAGGAGGAGGACCAAGGAGAGGCGTGAACAAGGCGGGGCGAGGGAGGAATGATCCCCAGACTCCGGGCACCTCTGGGACAGAGCTCGGGCGGGGCGATCCCAGGGCTCGGGCACGTCTTGGGTGGATGAGGATTGTTTTGTATATCCGGACCAATGCGGTGGTCCTGGATTCGTAGAGGTCGCGGGAAAAGAAAGCGGGGTAGTCCCAGGGCGGGAGCCGGGCAGTTCCGGGATGTGGTAATGGGGTGGTCCTGGGGCGGGTGCTGGATGGTACGGAGGGTGGGCCCAGGTTAGGGGAGGAGGAAAGGGGAGGGTGATCCCAGGGCGGGGATATCCCTGGGGTAAGAAAGCGGTCCCGGGAGGGCGGGGGTAGGGGTGTGTGCCAGGTGGTACCGGGTATTGGCCGGGGAAAAGGGCAGTCCCAAAGTTCGGGGCGGTCCCTGAATCTAAAGGCCCTAGGCTGGTCTGATCTTTACCCTAAGCATAGTCCCACTAGCCAACCCCTACACGCCGGTTGCTCGGGTGCTCGTCAGCATGTCCTTTATTCCGGTGGCCGAGGACTCCGACTTTCCCATCCAAAACCTGCCCTATGGCGTTTTCTCCACTCAAAGCAACGTGAGCTTCAACATTTGGGTTTGGGAGTGGGGAGGTGGAAGCTCTGGTCTGTTTCTCACAAGCCTCGGTGAAGGGCGCCTTTGGCTCCACTGCCGCTCAGAACCCATAGTTGTGCACAATACCGAAATGCACTCTCGGTATATGTGGGGCTATGCAAGAACCAGATGCAAAATGCAATGGGAGCTATCACCCCTGTGTGAGCAGCAGGCCTACCTATGCAATTGTGCCCCCCCCCCAAAACAAAACAAAACAAAAACCGGTCGCATTGTTTCACAGGCCATTTTCTCACAAAACGCAGGGTTCACTTCACTGCTTAGTTCTGCTGACTAAATACCATCTGACTCCCATAATTTTGAGTGACTCCTGGCCTAGAAACTGTGGTCTAAGACACTGGGCTTTTTTTTTTTTTTTTTTTTTTTTGGGGGGGGGTGTTTGTGTGTTTGTTTTTTACCTCCAGCCTAAATTCTTTCTGCTCTAGAATGATCTGCTAGGCATTCACTGAACTAATCACAAGTCTCATGGGGGAGGAGAAATGAACTTTGACTTGTACACATACTCTGACTTGAAAGAAATCTTTGAAAATGGTTTAGTGGAGCTGAGTTATTAGCAAATACATAAACGGATCCTTGGGTGGGAAAAGCACATCCCTCTGAAATGTTTGTGGTATTTTCTGCTTGGGTTTGTTAATTAGTTAGTTCGTTCATTAGTTAGTGTGTTTGTTTTGGGGTAGCTTTGTTTGTTTACAGAGTTGATTCGGCTTTGTAAGACAGAGAACTGTGGGAACTGCTTGCACCTAACAGGAGTCAGGAGCCTGAATATCTTGGCCAGGACAGACAGGGAGCGTTGTGGTAAAGAGCTTGGCTAGCATGCACAAGGGAAAGGAAGGAGTGCTTCCTGCCAGTTGACAGCTTTCTCCACATCTGCTGTCCTTTTGTATCCTGCCTGTGCTGAATGCCTTGATCAGAAGAGTCAACTGGTAGTTTCACAACCACCAGGCATGACTAGATGTCACAAGGTCACAATGATAACTTATTGTCCTTTCCACGTATGAGGTGTGTGGAGCCTTAACCTGAGCCAGCCAACCACCTTCTGGAAGCAGAATCCTCCCTCTGGCCTCTTCTGATACTTTGCCCTCAATAGACAGACATACTCTCGGTTGTTTTTGAGAATGCCAGTGGCTTAGGTAGGGACATTTCTGCAGGCAGGCACATTGTGAGGACCTGACTAGGTCGTAAGTGGGTTACTTTCCCAGGGGAATCTGGAATTACTGGCCTTTTATGTGAGGCTAGAGGCCTTTTAGATACCATGCTCTAAACTTCCATCAGCAGCATCATGTTTTGGTTTGGGGGTTTCATTGTTTCCCTGTGTAGGCCTGGCTGTCCTGAAACCAAATCCGTAGACCAGGTTAACCTTGAACTCAGAGATTGTCTGCCTCTGTATCCTAAGTGCTTGGATTGAAGGTGTGTGTCACCATGTCCAGCTTCTTTTTTATTAGTAATAATTTAAATTTTGGGGGCATTTCATACACAAGCACTGCATCTATATCATTCCTATTCCTCCCTCTCATCTCTCCGGCTTCTCTTCTCCCTCTCCCAAATTCATGATCTCTGCTTTAATCATTACTGTTACATGTATATTTATATGTATATATAACCTACTGAATGCATTTAGCTTTGCTCATAAGTGCATATGTCCAGGGCTGACCACTTGGGATTGGACTACCTATATGGATGTTTGTCCCTGGAGGTAACCATTAACTTCCTGTGGTTTGTCATCTAGTGGTGGGACCATGGTGGTAGCATGTAATATCAGCAATAGCAGGTCAACTGGTGTCATCGTTCCAGTCTTGTTCAGGCAGCTATACTGTTGAGAGTTTCTAGGGACATTTTCCTGGTCATGTCTAGGAAAAAATGATCTATCAACAGGTGTTTCAGGCCCCTGGCTCTTACATTCTTTCTGTTCCCACTTGGATGATTTTCCCTGAGTATTCAGATGTGTCTTAGGGCTGGGCACCCCTTGATGAGTTGTTTTTCTACATTTTGACAAAATCACGGTAGTTTCTATCTGTTGAAGAGAAAAAAAAGATCTCTTTGTTGGGTGAGAGTTACACTTACCTGCAGGTATAAGGATACATATGTAGAACACACTTAGATATTTTATTAGTTTAGAAAAGAATGGCAGTAGTAGGTTCCCCAACAATGGACAGCTGGCTAGATTTTTACAGTAACAGGCATAAATTCGCTCCTATTGAACAGTTAGACAGTTATTAGTTACCCCCCAAAATATAAATACAACAACAATTCCAGCATTGTGGATATCTTGCCGTTCCAGAGATTGTTGGGACTCGTTGGGAGCTGGGTACCGATTACTCTCCTCCATTAGAACTTAGAAAGCACTAAAATGACTTAGTATAACCACTAGGCCTTGTTCACATATAACTAGGCAGATCATGCCTGTGATCAATAACAGAGATGATCAGCTAGGCATAGGATGATTGCCTCTGGGTCTTCTCTGAGCATCACCTGAGTGAATCCCTCACTTGGATCCACACAGCTTTCTGATCTCTGAAGCTGAATCGAGAGACTTCAGACCAGAGAATTACAGAGCAGAGCACATACAGGTTCTTCAGGGAAGCTTCTGAGGGTTCTGTGGCCTTGGTCTCTCTCTAACTCCTGGAGACTGCCAGGCAGCTACATTTCTTAGCTCTGAAAGAAGCAGGCACTGGAAACAGACACGGCCAAGAATTCCACTTCTCAGCACAACTGCTGCTTCAGGTGCCAAGGAAGCCTGACTTAGGACAGAGTTCCAGGAGGCGAAATCTTCCAACATACTCAGTGCTTTGAGGTCAGAGACCAGCCTTGACAAGATATTTGGGCCTCTGTGTTTATCTGAATCCATGCAGAGCTCTTACAGTGCATAAAAGAAATCCACGTGGTCTGAGCACTGTGACTTCCGCAGTTCCCAACAGCCTGAGCTCTGCTGCTGATGCTCCAAGTCACTGCGTGTGGCACACTCACTGCTTCATAAGAGAGTGGCCCTGAGCAAAGCCCTGGGCCCAGCAAAGAGATTTGGTGACAAGGTGACAAGCAACTCTAGAGATCATAGCTCTGCTTTCTTTCTTGTCCTGGATCCTGATCCTCTGTCCTCTCTGGATAAGAATTGTCTCAAAGGAACCTATGAGTTGCCAAGTGAATGTGCTGTGCCTGTCAGAACTGACTGTCATTTTTCTCCTAGCCAAAGCCACGGATTGGTGTGGCCATCGGTGACCAGATCTTGGACCTGAGTGTCGTTAAACACCTCTTTACTGGACCTGTCCTCTCCAAACATCAGCATGTCTTTGATGAGGTAGGACATTGTGTCATGGATTGTCTCCGTTTCACCACCTACTGCAAATGAGACAGTACTTTCTTAGTCACCAGTTATTGCTGGATGAGTGGAAGCTATTCTGAGACACATAGGTGGCATGAGGTAATCTTGACACCTTAGGGTGGCTTCGCAGTAGAATGTGACCTCCTGTGTAGAGTGGATCCAAGTTGCCTATGAGGTAAGTCTGTTCTGTTAGCCTGGTTCCTTTATATACAGGGATGTTCATGCTTTGATCTCTGGAGGCTTAGGAAAACCTTGAGAAAAGGAACCATGAGCCTCACGGTCTAGATTTAGGGTGACATTTGAGACACTCATCCTGGCCTCCATGTCCACGGATGACGGCTGCCCAGTCCTTCAAGGGTACAGTCCAGGAGCATCCAGCCTTGCTTGTGTGTGTGTGTGTGTGTGTGTGTGTGTGTGTGTGTAGGATGGATGTAACTTTCCTCCCATGTCACAGCTCAGTTCTTAGGATCTGCTTTTCCCCCGAAACCCAGGCAGGGATAGTTATGGTATTTACCAAGTACCTCTTCTGTTTAGGAGCTTTGCTTGCTTCCTTTCTGCCAGTCCTCCCGGCCACCCTCTGCCACAGAGCTAATATTGTAGCTAGATAAAGTGGGCCTTGTACAGTTCATGAGTTGCTGTCTGTATAATAGCTTGTGAGCACTGATTGTGAGATGCATATCCAGGAGTGGATGGGACATCAAAGGAAGGTGACAGCTTCCTCCAGCTCTGTGCAGATAGGACAAAATGTAAACAAAGGTCCCAACTTGTGAATGGATGCAGAGAAGTCCAGGCTGGCAGGAGGGATGGCCTGGGGTTTTCTCAGGTACAACCTACTCTATTCCTGTTTTGGTCTTAGACAACTCTCAATAGCTTTATGGGCCTGGGTCCAGCCGCATGGAAGGAGGCAAGAGCATCCTTACAGAACTTACTGTCTGCCAGCCAAGCCCGGCTCAGAGATGACAAGGAGCTTCGGCAGTGGTGAGAATATATGGAGAAAGTGTGTCATATCAGGGGAGATTGGGCCTGGGTAGTTGGCAGTGCCCTTCTGTATGACTGCTTGGCTGCCTTCTGTCTGTTCTGGTACAGTCAGGCCAACTTCACCCACCCCCATTAGCTGAGTTGCATGTTGGTGGGAGGTGTCTGGGCCTGGAAGACGGGCTGCAGCCCCTGATTCTGTGTTTCAGTGCATTCACCTCCCAGGCTTCTGCCACGATGCATCTTCCTGCTGCCATAGGTGAGTCCTGTCTCCCTGCTTTGCCAACATGATTAGTTTAGTGGGCCCAGATGGCTAGACAGGTGCGCTGGAACCCCATCTCTGGGCTGAGAGAGAAAACAGACCGAGAACTTTAGGATTGCCAACTGATCCCAGTGTGACCAAGCTCTTCAAATACTGAGCCTTGGCCCAGTTGTCACAAGCCTGCTCTCCCAGAGCAGCAGCCTGTCTACGGTTTTGACTAGCTACATGGATAGCTGAACGACAATTCGCTTCATCTTCTCAGAGCATTATGAGGTAAGCACTTTGAGTTGTCAGGAGAGAAGGTGTTTTAAGGAAAGCTAACAGGGTCCTACCGGGTCCATGTATGCATTTGGCCAGGCAAGTTGCTGTCAGTACAACTTCATGGCCTGAAGCAGGCATAGGCGGCTTCACCTTTGGATGTCAGCTACGAGGGGAAGCCACGGCTCTTGCCTGGGCTCCTGTGATCTGAGAACTGTATAGCTTTGGGAGGATGGAACTTCTTGAACAAGTATCTCCATTCAGCAAAGTCTTTCAGAGGTGCTAGTGGCCCACGGCTAGGTAGAAGGTGGGTTTAAGGGTGGGCTCATCTCTGGCTTCTCTATAGGACTGTGCTATGTGTTTTAGGGCAAACAAGTTGTTTTCTAGGGATCCTTCATCCTTTCCAGCTAACTGATGCTGTGACTTGTTTTTACTGTTATGGATGTGATTATTCTTGTGATAAAGATCCTCACTGTGGTTTCTGTCCGCGGGACGGAAGGTAGGAAGGAGTAAGCACAGCTCAGGTTGTCTACCTCTTGCTTAGTTGGCTCCCAGACTGTGTTTCCTCTCCTTATTCTGCAGCGTCCACTTCTAGTCCAAGCACTGGGGTTGGGGTACTCGGCTTTGCTCCGTGGGCGGGCGCAGAAGGTTTAGGAAGCTGAGTGAGCAAACTACCCTAAGTGGATTTTCTAGTAGAACTTAGTAACTCACATATGAGATGGGATATCTGGTATTCATGAACCTCCAAGTTCAGCTCATCACAATCAACAGACACTGATAGGAAGGTTCAAGTACAAAGGCAAGATGCTCTGTTCTGGGTTCCAAGGGGCAGTCACATGACTAGGTCTGCCCAGAATGGTGACAATGGAGCAAAAGTGTCCACACATGGAAGTAGAACACAGTGAACCCGCCCCGAGAAGGGTTCAGTAATGGGGCCTTGGACTTGCCAGGATTTAAACCAACAGAGATACGGGAGAGGTGAGACTAAGGAGCAGTCATCTATTAAACAAAGGTGTGACAAGGGTTGTGCATGTGACGTCAACAGCTCAGAGCCACAGTCTGTCATCTACTCACCTTAAGCAGGAGCCTGGGGACCAGCCCAGCCTGCTGTGTCCTGAAGGATGGACTTTATTGTCCATTTTTCCGGACATCTGTGATATGTGGTACGAATGGAGAGAGGTATAGCAGCAGCTACTTCATATTTAAATCTCCCTGTCTGACTCAGAGTGTGTAGAGTTACTTTTTGTTCTGTGTTAAGGGGTCGTTGAATCTCAAAGAATGGTTTGAGCTCCTGCTTTTGGGCCTGGACTCTCTCCACCAGAGTGACTGGCTGTTTTGGGTTTTCCCTCTGCAGGAGACTACACGGACTTCTACTCCTCCCGGCAGCATGCCACTAATGTTGGCATTATGTTCAGGGGCAAGGAGAATGCGCTGCTGCCCAATTGGTATGTCCTAGACCAGATGCTGGGATAAGTTCTGGGATAAATTCAAAGTCAGTTCTTTTCTCCACAGTATGTTTTTCCCAGAAGCAGAGACCCTCTTTGGTCAACGTAGCCTAGGGAAAAACCCAGAAGATGGTGTTACCACCTCTAAAAAGAGCAGGCCCAGCTTTTGGTTCCCTCGGCATGACTTTAGAGGTCCTGGGCTTTCCAGTCTATCACAGGCCTGTGGATATGTCCTTTCAGCTCTCCTCTGGAGAACAGACATGGGAATTAGACTTTCTGTGATGCCTGATCCTCTAGTTCCTTTCCTTGGCAAGCTGCCTATTACTATTTATTTATATGAGCACACTGTCCCTGTCTTCAGACCCCATAAGAGGACATCAGATCTCATTACAGATGGCTGTGAACCACCATGTGGTTGCTGGGAATTAAACTTAGGACCTCTGGAAGAGCAGTCAGTGCTCTACCCACTGAGCCATCTCTCCAGCCCTGCCTGTTACTGTTCTGTTACTATTACTCCAGCTTTCTGAGAAAAAAAAAAGATCAGAAATCTAAATTACATTCAAGCATTTTAGAGTTCAACTATTATCTCTGTAATAAAGTATAAAGACTGAGGCCCTCAGTTTGCTTCAGAGGAGGGAAGGGATCTATTTATTTCCTTACCTATTCTTGTTCCTCACTTTCTGATCACTGGCATTTGGCTAGAGGAGTTCTGGTATCTTGATGGCAGTCAGCTCCTTTGGGGCTAGACAGCCCGATGGGTCATTTTCCCTGAAGTCATGTGGACAGTTTCTGATTGGCTGGTGATAAACACTGCCTGGACCTGTGCAGGGCAGCAGTCTGTTATATCCACCCTCCTTAGGCAGGAGCCTGGAGACTGGTCCAGCCTGCTGTGTCTGGCAAGCCTGATGCCACTGTCCAATTTTCTGGTGCCATGGACAGTCTTGGTGGCTGTATCTCTCCCATCTGTTCCTGTCTTCACATGGCTGTCTCTTCTTCATGTCTTCTACTTCGCACAAAAACACTCTAGGGTGCAGCACTGGACTCTGCTTCTTTCTGAAGTTTAATTTACAGTGTGTAACAGTTTGGGTGCCCCATTACCACCCTCCTTTATCAGGTTCCACTTACCTGTGGGATACCATGGCCGAGCTTCTTCCATTGTGGTATCTGGCACCCCAATTCGAAGACCCATAGGACAGATGAGACCTGATAACTGTAAGTGACTCAGTATCCTAGCTCTGCTCTATTGCTCTGAGCTCCATAGCGTACTGATGGTTGCTTTTATCTGCGGTCTTTCCAGCAAAGCCTCCAGTGTATGGTGCCTGCAGACTCTTAGACATGGAGTTGGAAATGGTGAGTTATTTGTTGAGGGGGATCCACAAAGGCCTGTGACAGTAAAGTCCTCTTTCTTGGGCAGCAGTTTACACCTGTCTGGCCAAAAATAGCAGCCCTGTGTCCCCATGTGACCACTGAATGCAGTTGATACTCCTCGGGCTCTGGGTGTGTGAATTCTTTCACTCGCTAAA
The DNA here is from genome assembly GCF_963924665.1 of Micromys minutus. NCBI lineage: Eukaryota > Metazoa > Chordata > Mammalia > Rodentia > Muridae > Micromys > Micromys minutus. The sequence goes on along the minus strand of NC_137972.1, from coordinate 84,394,739 downwards.
ACTTATTTGCAACCCAAATAATAACACAAGTCATTGCCACACAGAGGAGTGGAAAATTTGAGACTTTAGATACACACACCTGTCCCCAGTTGTGGTTACACCAGGCTCCCTGTCTTCTTGTTTCAGGCTTCATGCTATAACAATATGCTATTTTGGTTCTTTTTTTTCCATATTTTCCACATTCTTATGTGATTTGAGCTACCTTTATTATCTATAGTGCCCACCATAGTGGAAGTCTGTTGTGGTTCCCTCACTGCAGGAGGGCAGAGACCCCTTACAAAGACGTGTTAGAAAAGCCTCTCTTGTACCTCAGTTGTAGCTGTTGATGAGCAGTGATGATGAGCCAACACTACGCTGTCTTTAACAAAAATAGGTAAAATATGGCTAGGTAAAATGGCTTCCTGTTCGTTTGGTGAGTGTGGTAGCCAGAGGCTATGGAAAACACAGCTTGTTGTGTCTTGTGGGAGCACCAGTCCACCTTGTTCTATCACATTCATGGTGATTTTATACAATGTCACATGCACCAAATAAATGGACAGACTGACTTTGTGCTGGTGGCAGGGCCTGTATCACTTTAGAAAGGCTTACACCAAGGCTCCACTCTTTATTTAAATTAAGCAGTTTATTTTGAGAGTGGTTGTGAGAAATGAGGTGGAGATCCCCGAACTTGAAAGACGTGGGGTCCTTCATGCTTCGGTGCCTTCAGCTCTTTTTTCTGTATATCTTGATGAAGACTTTGCGCTGTTTAAACTTTATCTCAAGGACAAATAAAATTGACCCTAGTTCCATGAATGTAGATGAGTCTGTGCTGTTCAAGGAGCTCCCTCCCCCCCCTGCATTTAGTTTCCCCAGACGTGAAAGGTAGATGTCTCTTGGCCCATGGCTATAGGACAGATGCCATTCCTTTGGGGACAGGTTGGGCTGTGAAGTCAACTTGCCAGTTTTCCTGGCATGAGCACTCCCGATCTTTTCATTTTTTTTACAAGTGTCGTATACTGTCAGATATTAGGGTATGGAATATGGGACAGAGGAAGGAGCAGAAAGGTCTGGGGTGCCCTCAAGGTCAGGAAAAAATGGCGTACATGAGTACATTCCCATCTTGTAGATCCCGTGAATTAGTGCTTGGTCCCCAGCAGCTTGAGTCCCTGGTCGAACGTTGAAAATATTTTCTCTTTGCTCTGTAAGCCACAGTGATCCAGAGCAACAGGCCATCAAGATTCTAACCAACTTTCTCCATGGCAGGCTTTCTTTGTAGGCCCTGGGAACAGATTTGGAGAGCCAATCCCCATTTCCAAAGCCCACGAGCACGTTTTCGGGATGGTCCTCATGAACGACTGGAGTGGTAATGCCTGGTGGCCCAGCTTCCTCTGATGTTCTGTTCTGAGGGGCACACACAGGAATTGGGTATGGGATAGGAGGCCTGAGTACTGCAGAATGGTACCATACAGACTTCTGACCCTGTGGGCGTGGGCCAGTCAAAGCTTCCCTGAATAGCTTTCGCATATGTGGAAGGATGGGGCTGACAGAACCTACATTTTTATCAAGCCCTACACACTGTTGCCAGCACCGTCATATGCTGATGAAGAGCCCAGTATGGAGGGATTTCAGCCAGAGACTGAGTTGAGACTTACTATTATTCTTCAGCCCAGCATCTGAGTCTCAGCTCTGCACCTGATATCATGTGTAAGAGGAAGCGGGTGCAGAAATCTCAGGAGAGGACCTTCCCCTATCCAGGCCCTTTATAGCGATTGTCCTTCATGGTGCCCTAGCACAGTGCCTCCAAGGACCTTTGTCTTCATACTGAATAGCCTTCTTTTTGTTCCCTGGGAGATCTGGTTGGCCAAAGCCCTGTAGAGAGGTCCATGTAGGTCAAGGGCAGGAAGCAGCTTGGAGTGAGTTTGTAAGTTTGCTGTCTTTCCATAGCTCGAGACATCCAGCAATGGGAATATGTTCCCCTTGGGCCATTCCTGGGGAAAAGCTTTGGAACCACCATCTCCCCGTGGGTGGTGCCCATGGATGCCCTCATGCCCTTTGTGGTGCCAAACCCAAAGCAGGTAAGCACCTTTCTGCTGAAAGCCCTGCTCTGGGTTCCTGCTTCTGCCCTTTCCTGTGCCTTCTGAATAGATACTGAAACATGGTAATGCTTGGAGTATCCTGGTGCAGTGTCGAGGCAGCCATGGCTCCAGGGTTTTTTTTGTTTTTTTTTTTAACCAACGTAGTTCATAGAGAAAAACATAATTTGGTAGTTTTCAGAGTTCAGGGAAACTACCTGGCAAAACCCTAACCACAAAGCTGTCCCATTGCACTATTTTGGTTTGTTAAATGGCTCCCTCTAGAGTCTAATATGTAGAATGCATTTTGGAATAGAAGCTGTAAGGGGAAAGTGTGTGTGTCTCCAACAGAATTGGAATATCCCACCCCTTCACTACAGTCACCCTGCACTTACGGACAACACCTTGAAGGCTCTAACTTCTCTCTAACATGGCTCTGGCAAATGAACTGGTCCTCCTGTATCTCTGGGCCTCCTCCTCCAGAGGACTCTGTTCTGCTCCTGGCTCTCTACCTTTCCTCCCCACACTCCCTAGCACTGTCTCGCCAGCCTGTGTCCTGCTGCACTTCCTCCCCAACTCATTGGTGTCATTTTGTGCTTAAATACTCTTGGGACTTTTCCTTGCAAACTGGTCCTTCGTAAAGTCCCTGCAGGGGTTTTTACTCTGGCTCCTTGGATCTTCCCCAGCTGTTCCCACCACAGCACCACCTCTCCCCTCTGGTGGTCACCCTCCCCTTTGTCTCTCACATCCCACTGTCCTTTTCTTCTCATCTCCTGCCCACCCAGGACCTATTGGGCTCCTGCTTTTAATGGCCCACATCCTCCTCACTGTCTGTCCCCTAGGCCTATCTTCACAGGAGTGACTGGAAGCTGACTGTCTCTGTCCTTCCCAAGTACTGTTTATGTACAGGGGTCACCACTCTTGCCCCTTCCCACTGATCAGAAGGTTTCCCCCCTCAAGAAGTATCTAACTTAACCCTTCATGCACTGGGAGGGAGCTGTGTTCACTACGAGCATCACCTGCCACACTGTTACCATGGGAAGCACACAGTTGTGACTACCCAGAGTGAGCTTACGTCCTGCTACATGATTTGTCTGTGGTATTTTGGGACAGTTTCCGGTTGTCCATTGTGCAGCATTCTGCCTGGACATCAACTGCCTTCCCAGCTGTTCCAGCACCAAAGATGACTGCTAGCTTCACAGCTGCCAGGCACTCTGCCTTCCAGGGCATCAACCTTGTCCTCACTATCGTCCTAGCCTTCCTGACAGGGTCTATGGTTCATCTCTGACATCCCACTGTCCACCTCCCAAGTCTATCCTCCCCCAGCTTTCTGAAGCATTGTTACTTCCTGTGACTTCTAACCTACTTCTGCACACACACACACACACACACACACACACACACACACACACACACCTCAGCTTATTTTCTCAAGTGTGGCACATGTGACATCCTGACTCTTACGGTCCAACTAAGAACAGTGTGCAGGAACTATTGGAGAGCAGAGGCTGCTGGGAACTCAGCCCTCCTGATAGCCACAGCTTTGATGTGCTCTTCCCTTTTTAGGACCCCAAGCCCTTGCCATACCTCTGCCATAGCCAGCCCTACACATTTGATATCAACCTGTTCGTTGCTTTGAAAGGTATGTTATGGGGTGAGTGGTGTTTTGTAGGCTCAGCAAGCAGGCGTGGCAAAGCTTTTCTGGGTGGAACTAGAGGCACCTGCTGCAGCCTAGAGGCTGTGTGAGCTCTTATAAAGAAGAGTTTGAGGGCTATCCTCCAGTTCAGATGTATTGTTCTCCACCCTATGTTTGGCTCTGCAGCCTTTTAGCCATTGTCTACCTAGCCTGTTTACATCTGTCACTGCAACCCTAATAATGCATAGCACATTTCATCAAATGCCCATTTAAAAGGCTGATCTTACAGGCTCATGAGACTGTGAGAAGTAGGGCTTTGCTGTGAGCTGTATCCTGGACAGCCCAGAGAGCCTACCTCCACTGAGCCTGTCTGCAACTAAGCTGTAGCGTGAGGGGGCTGGCCCTACAGACCAAACTTCTGTGTAAGGGACCTTCTATGCCGGATGTGGTGGAGGTCTGGTCTCAGCTCTATTCTTGCCCACCTTTTGCCTTAGTTTGTTGTCTGTGAAATAGGGGAACTATAGCATTAATTTTATAGATGATAGTAATGACTAAGGCCTAAACAGAACCTGTAACTAGGAAGGGACAGGTGTCATCTTCATGTTCAGGGTGGAAAAGCATGTCCCTGGGGGACACATTTAAAGACATTAAGTTCCTCAAGGCCGAACTCCAGCTAGCCCCTTATTCCCTCAATTTATCTCCTTTTATCTGTGATTACACAGAGGCTCTCTGTGTCCTTTTGGCCAGTTCCTGTGTTCAGGAGCGGCAGAAGACTCAGTTTCTTAAGGATCAAGCAGAAGAATGCTCCATCTAGGGAAGATCTCACTCTACCTGCCCCATCCTTTCATATTTCATCCAGTCAGGAAACTGAGGCTCAGAGAGGAAGAATTACCCTGAATCACTGAGATAGCTAGGGCTAGGGCGGACTGAAGTGCCAGGGTTGTAAATTCCATGGTAGTTTTCACTCACAGACATACCCTTGGAGTGCCTTCCCATCTTGCTCTTGTTTTGAACATTTCCCACTATGTCGGCGAAGGGTACTGATGGGAGGGACGAGATAGGGGTGAAAAACTTCACAGTCAGCACGGTACAGTGCTGAAGTGACCATTCTAGAGCACCAAACTAACAGGGTTGGGAAGCAGCAGTGTGGGCACCCCGACCTCCTGTGGGACTGCTGAACACACCTCCTCTTGTAGAGTGTCAGCAAACACTAAGGGAAGAGCTGGGTTTGAGGGGTGAAAGCACTTTCTAGTGGTTCATACTGCTTCAGAACATGGCAGCATTCACTGAGCTCTTGCATGGGGAAAGGACTGCTGGCATCCACGGTGAACTACTACACTGTCTGTCACTACAGACAGTAATGTCTGTAGCAGGTAGACCAGTTAGCCCAAGAGTAGCAAGCTATGCTTGATCAAGGTCACATGTAGGTTTCAGCCTTTATTGTCTTCAGTGGCCTGGTGGATATCAGGAACAGTGTTGGAAAAAGTACTTTGAAGCCATGTCTAGATTCAGAGGCTTACACACTTCTGTCAACTAGAGGTGCTTGCTATGGTGTGGGAGAAGGAACTGGTGGCAGGGTGCACATCTTTGCCCTTCTTAGACTAGATGGCTTCAGTGGGCATATCCCAGATCTGAAACCCTCTAAGCTTGCTGTTCCACAGACTACATGAAATCATATCAGAGAGCTGGAAGCAGTTTTCTTCCTGGTCAGCAGGACTAAATCTACACATGTATTTCTTCTCAATTTTTGACAGGAGAAGGAATGAGCCAGGCAGCTACCATCTGCAAGTCCAACTTTAAGGTGAGTTTGGGGGCCGTTGGACTGCTTTGTGGAAGGGAAGGATGTGACAGGAACAGGAGATATTCTGTTCCACTTGGGAGTGGAATGACATGTCAGCCTGGAAGCCCACAGTCTCCTCCACCCTCTTCCTTTCTAGAGATACATGACATCACAGAGTCCCCTTAAGATGGAGGCTGCTGCATAGAGGTGGCCAAAGTTTTCTGGGTGCATTTCCCATCCAATAAAGTTGAGGAAAGTGCTGTCTGTGTGCACATGGGGGGAGGGGCCCTAAAGTTGGCAGGGGGTGTTTTCCCTAGCCACCATCCACTTTATTTTTGAGATAAGTTCTCTCATTGAATTTGGAGATTACTGATTGGTGACTCCAGTGATGCTAGTCAGATCACTAAGGTGTCTGACTAGCAAGTCTCAGGGATCCTCCTGTCTCCACCTCCTTAGTGCTGAGATTACAGCCACACAGTGCACCCAGATTTCTATGTGGGCTATGGGATTCAGTAAAACATGGGCCCTTGTGCCTGTGCAGCAAGCTTCACTAACAGAGACATCATGGCAGCCCACTTATATTTTAAGCAACCGTTTTCCAAATATTTATTATTTTTTAAATTGTGTTGCGTGTGTGCACATGCACAAATGCATGTGTGAACAAACACCTATAGAGTCAAGAAAAGACCAATCCATGCAGTTGGTTTTATGGGGGTTGTGAAACACCTGACACAGGTGTTGACAAACTACCTTGGATTCTTTGCTAGAGAAGTAAGTATTCTTAAATGTGGGACCATCAAAAGGCAGGTTTTTATTGAAACAACAGCACACACATGTACAGATACAGCACAGATCTGCAAATGCCAAAATTGTACATGAAGACACCAAGGAGTTTTCACAAAGAAAGTATACCTATGCATCCAGTCTGACTCAGTCGAAAGGGAAATTCTCAGCCCTCACCACGCTGCTACCTCTTTTAGGTCATGCCTGCATTTCTCCAATGTAGACCACATCTCCTTGTTTCTGTTGCTAAACTCTGACTTTGTGTGTTTATTGGTTTAATATGGGATTGCTATAGTGTGCATCTGTTCTGGGCTTCATTGCCGCATGCTAGATTTGTGAGGTTCAGCCACATTGTTTGCAGTGGGAGCCTGTTTGTCTCACTGCTATATAGGATACTGTTGTGCCAGCTCCACAATGGTTGCTTCCATATTTTGGCTGTCCTTGAATTACCGTCAACATTCTAGTATACATCTCTTGGAGTAATACATGCACATTTCTGTTGGGTATGTATTTGGAATAGAACTGCTTATGTCATAACACACACACACACACACACACACACACACAGAGTGAGAGAGAGACAGAGAGATGAGACAGAGAGAGACCGAGAGAGATACACATGCACACATATACAATCACAAATATACACAGCACAAAGCAAAGTGTATAGTTCAGTCTACTGAATATTCAAAAGGAATACTTTTGAATATCCTTCCAAAATGTTTATCCAAGTGGATTGATTTGATTACTTTTCTGTTACTTCTGTAAAGTATCTTGGCAAAGGCAACCTAAGAATTTACTTGAACTCGGTTTGAGTTTGAGTCATAGCAGCAGTAGCTTGAAGCAGCTGCTCACATCATGGCCACAGTCAAGAAACAGAACAAAATTTTTATGCTCAGTCCCTCTCACCTTACATCTCATCCAGGACCCAGCCCAAGAAATGCTTTTCTCCAAATGTAGGGTGTGTTCTTCTACTTCCATTAACCCAATCAAGACAATTCCTCACACGCATGTCCACAGGCCAACCAAATCTGGAAAGTTCTTCATAGTGGCTTCTTCCTCAGCTGGTTATAGATTATATCAAATTGGCAACTGAGATTAGCCAGCACACAAACACTCCCACTAGTGATATCTAAGAAATTTTGCTACATCATGTATAGAAAACACCTAGTGTATACCTTTTCAATTCAGCCATTTGGGGGTGTTGTGACTTCTCTTCTATTTTCCTATTGGCTAATGCAGCTGGGGACTTCTTCAAATGTTCACTGGCCACTTGAAGATTCTGTGAATGGATGCATTTGCTTTGCATAGCATCCCTTCTAGATAAAAGAAGTAAGAAGGTTGAGGAACAACCAAGGGAAGAACACACTTCTGAGAACCGGTTGCCTGTCTGCATGGCTGTAAAAGGGAGATCTAGGAAGTTGTGTCATCCTAGAGACTTGGGTATCTGAGTGCTTGAGGCATAGGAGCCTTGGCCTCACCTCTAACCCTCTCATTGGCCTCTTGCTCTGACATTCTGTTCAAATAATTTCAGCTTTCAGGGCTGGGGTCAACTCCAAGGCCTAGGCTAGAGGGTGGTCAGCCAGGCCTTGGTACTGCAAGAAGGACAGTCCACCAGGAATGCCTCTGAGAACTCCCAGGCTTGAGGTGGCCATGAACATATAGGCCTAGGGAGGCGCAGACTTCAGGCTCCTTGGAAAAGATGGTTGGAGAGATGAGGTTCCAGAGGAAATGAGGTTAGGGCTGCTGGACAAGGCGGGCTACAATCTCAGCAGGCGGACAGCAGGTCATCTAAAGAAACTAGAGGAAGGCAAAATCTTAATTAAAATGAGGCAAGCATAAATTACAAGTATGTGTGGATTGTGGAGGGCAGGAAAGGCATGCAGCAGGCTAAATCCTTCCTAGAAAGCAGGATGCCCACACATGTCCTATTGTGTTTCTGCCCCCAGAATATGTACTGGACTATACTGCAGCAGCTCACACACCACTCTGTTAATGGATGCAATCTGAGACCTGGGGACCTCTTGGCTTCTGGAACCATCAGTGGATCAGTGAGTCTCAAATGACCAGTGTGGGTCACCAAGTCGAAGACAGGTGAAATGGGCGATTTGGAGGGTAGAGTGCTTCCCTGCTACACGTAAACCAAGAGAGACCTGTGAGAACCAGAGCTCGAATCTGTCTCCCCAGAAAGCATATAATCCTCTGCACCCCACCCCTAGGATGAGGACACTTCACAGCTGCATCCTTCTCATCTGTCCCTGAGCTACCATGAGCATGAGAGGGGAGCACAACCTTACAAACAATGGTGGCGGTGAATAGGTTAGCTTCACTGTGAGTCTCTGGCCATGATGACTGGGAGAAGTGACAGTCTCTTGCCTGTGGTAGAATGTGGGTCATGACACCGTCTGGGGTTGTGAGCTGCAGTCTATGGATTAAGAGGGCACAGTGAAGTGGGCCTTTGATATATTATAGGCACAGGTCCCTGAATAGATAGCATGCTTTCAGGAAGAATAAAGACACAGGATATGTCCAAATTGGCCTCAAAGGTTTTATGGGCCCCCAGTTCTCACTGTTCTGTCCACAGTAGAGCTGGCATATCTCTAAGATGTAAATACATACCACATTCCCTCTTTCTTCTTATAAAGGACCCTGGAAGCTTTGGCTCCATGCTGGAACTGTCCTGGAAGGGAACAAAGGCCATCGATATGGGGCAGGGGCAGACCAGGACCTTTCTGCTAGATGGAGATGAAGTCATCATAACAGGTACAAACCACCTAGCCCTGTAAACTGAGAGTACCCAACTGACAATGGAATAATCTGTCTCCTTTGTACTTATGGGCCTTCCTGGATTCTGTGTTTGCATGATATACCCTGGGCTAGAGCCTGGGTTCCTGGGGGCTTCATGTTTTAGTGTCCACACAGGGGAAACGCTGTAAAAATCTGTTTTGCACCCGTCCCCCAACCCTCAGCAGTTACCAAGTAATGGTTGGGCCCTTGCTTTCTAGATCACGTCCAAAACAATGGCTAGGGTCTGACCTGGAACTGGAGCCAGGGAGAGTAGTGCCTGAAGGTCCTTTTCAGGAGGTTGGGGACCTTGTAATTTTTGTTGCCATTCTTCCTTCCACACATTTATTAATATCAAGGAAGGCACTGTCTTGGTCAGAAGACCAGTTCTTGGAGTCAGAAACATTCCAGTGACCTCCCAGGGACTCACCCACAGTGTGACCATTGTGGCACTCAACATTTTGAGACTCGATTGGTCTCGTCTTGGTAAGGCCAAGTTGGTAATAGATCTATAGGAATATGTCAACAGCTTTGCCCGTGATAGATGTGCACTGAGACCCTACCCATGGAGGGCATCCTGGAACTCCAGAGATGAGGACACTGGCTCACACCGTTGAATCTTTTGTGGACTGTTATACGGGGTACGCAGTGAGACTGGCACTTCAGACATTGAATAAGGAAGTCTGATTTCCCCGTTTAGGCAACTGATCACAATTATTTTCACCTCCAGACAACTGATCTGTAGAGTCCCAATTCTTTTCATCTTCAAGGCATCTAAAGCATGGAGTATATGTTTTAACTAAAATACCCGAGTTAGTGATGATGTATACCCAGGTCTTCTTGCTCTCTGTAGTTTTACACGCTGTTTTCAAAGAGCCCAGCATCTTGACCTTTCATTGATGGGATCTTTTCTGAGAAGCATTTCTCCATGGAGCCTATAACTGTCTCCTACATTTCCACCCACTCTACTCTCAGCCCACCACCACTCATTTCCTCTGGTCTCCCATAATTCCTTGATGCGGTCTTGGTACCGATAGTCTGACCTGTGAAATGGAACCTTGGGCCCATTTCCTCATGGTCTGATGAATATCTCTGTGCAGTTGACCTACTCTGATCCACCGATGTCTGCTCTGGCATCCACTGATGCGCATCTGGAGCCCTCACAAAGCCTCCACAATAGACCCGTCAGTCTTGTTCACACTTAGGCATGTTCCATACTGCTCTTATTCTGCCCAAGATCCTCTTGTGGCATCTCCCTTTGTCACCTCATTCAATCTATCCACTTGGCATTTGATTCTGTGTGACCTACTCAGCCTCCTACTAGAGACCTTCTGCTATCATAGGACCACATTCCTCAGAGCCTGTTGCACCCTCGGCTTCAGCCTGACATAGCCTAGTTCAGCCTTCTCTGTCACACAAGCAGTCACCTCTGTCCTCTGCCAGCAGTGGGTCAGCAGCTTACCTGTCAGCTGTCATACCTAGCCAACAGCTCCTGTTCATTTCCTGTTATGCTTTGATAAGGGCTCATGAGCTTGGTGGCCTTCTCTTACAGTTCTGGGAGGCAGGAATCTGATATACAGGCTGCACTTCTTCCAGAGGTCCCAGAGAAAGGCCCATTCATCTTAGGTATCATAAGTCACACGTAGATGATTGCGAGTATAGAGACTTTGTGTGGGGGCCACCTGGAAACTGCTCAGAGGCTTTCCCTGGAGATTCCAAAGGATGGCTGTATTTATTAAATGTCTACAGAGCATAGCTGTGTTGGAGGTATTTCTACTTCCAGTTCATTTTTTATTCACCCAAGCCTTTTGGAAATGTGTCATTGCCCTAGTTTTTTGAAGAAAGGAGAGAGAGAGAGAGAGAGAGAGAGAGAGAGAGAGAGAGAGAGAGAGAGAGAGAGAGAGAGAGAGAGAAATTATGTCAGATCATACACATGGCAAAGGCAGGATACAGTTCTGTTGTGAGCTGCTCTCTCCAAGGCTAAAACCCTGTGTGTCAAGCATGTATCCCAACTGCTGCATGCCAGCTTTGTCTGGTGTTGCTGCGATGTCTGCCAGCCAATCCGGGTTCTTGCTCTGGTACCGTGGATTGGGTGAAAACACTTTTTGAAGTGCTGATGAGAGAAGAGGGGGAAAGTGGATTGGCTCTTTAATGTGAGTATGACAGGACTTGAAGAAGCTTCATCTAGCAATGCAGTCCTTTCTAGGCAGCCAGGCCTGGGAAAAGGGACCCTGGGACGGAGGCAGACATCTTAATGGTGTTCTTGATGGTTGTACCAAAGAGGGTATGGGAGAGTCCCTTTCTATGTGATTGTGGGAAGCAGAATCCACATGTACCCTGCTTTGTTCTCCCTGACCTTGAGGCACTGTATACTGACACCAGGGCCTGTCTACTGTCTTCCGGTTTGACATGCTCCGATGTCTTTAATTCTTTCCTAGGTTTCCTCTGACTTGTCCTTATCTTGTCATTTTTCCTGCTCTCTTCTTTCTAAACGGGGCGATAAATCCCTGTATTAATCCTTGATGGCTGAATATGTAGTAGCTTCTCATGTGGTTCATGTGATGCTCTGTGCAAAGTTCTCATGGGTACCCAGCCCTCACCCTTCCTATATGAAGACCATAACTAAAAATCTGCATTCTTAATCGGTGTCAGCAGAGATAGGCACAAGCGAAGCCAGGATTTGAACCTGAGCTTCTGCCCAATTGTGGCCTCTGTCTGTGAGGGGATGGCATTGGAGAAGAAGCTAAACCAAACACTATCAGCTTGGGCAAGTGGCTGCAAGCATCAATCCTCAGCCTTCACATTCTGTTCTCGACCTGCAAGTACCTGTTCCTGGGCACTTCTATGCCCACTGTCTGAAGCATTGTGACACCAAGCAGTTTTCTTTCCCAAAGTCATGTGGTAGTGGCTTCCCTTCACACCCACCTCAGTGTCTGTTATTCCTCACCACACAAATGTGCTGCCCCTCTGTTCCAGGGAACCACTGGGCGTCTTGACCTCCTGTCTTCTTAGTAGTATTCTTGAGTCTTCTTCTATTGGCTGCTGGGAGTTTATACCTTTCCCTTTCTTCTTTCTCATGTTGAGTAGCAGGAGGCACAGCTCCAGAGAGGGAGCCTGAATCTAGGTTGGGGTGTGTGATGAGTAATGTGAAAGGCAAAGCCATGGGTTGGCTTCTATCCTGAGACATGCCACCTATGTCTTCATGCTGCCCCAGACGACCCTCCAGCCTCTATGCGCCTCGGGCCCTAAGAAAGTAACTCTGTTGAAGGAATTTTAAAAACATGAATTAGCTTGATTCTGTCGCTACCCTTCTGCATTTTCACCAGAACTAAAATTCAGCCCCTTAAGATGGCTTTATGGAGCCCTTTGTAACTGTCTTCTCATGGAGCCCTCATGACAGCCTTATAGAGCAGAACTACCCAAGGCATGCCATGACTATTTAGTGAACTCTTCACTCATCAAAGCCCAGCTCACGTGTTCTTTTCTCTCTGCACCCTTCTTATCACTGCCAATGTACGCCTATCCCCCATGTGCTGTCCAGTCCTGATGCTCCTACTAAATAGACCTTTTTTTAAAGACAGGGACAGGCTTCTTCCTACCTTAGCTTTATACCTGTTGAGGAAAAATGGAATAGATGAAATCATAGTTGAGGATCTTTACTTTCAACGTTACCCAAACATTGAATCTAACTCCCCATGACCATGCAGGATGAACTGCCATTGTTCTTTGCAGAGAAGACTAAGTTCTGATGAAACACATTGCTCTACCATCTAGGTAATACTGAGAGGGTCCTCACATGGACTAGGCCCTGTCCTCAGAGTTTTCTACACACATTATTCTTGCAGCAATTCTGTACAATAAGGACATTAGATACAGCCACAGATGAGGAATCCAAGATCTCAAGGGGTGTAGGGTCACAGAGCTAGTAGGTGGAGAAGCTAGGCTTTAAAACTCAGGGAGTTTGACCCTAGGCTCATTTATAGATATAGGCCTTGAGTCTACTAGACCCATATGGGGAGCTGAGAACCCCCAGAAAGGCTGTGGAGTGTGGCACTTCTTCTGGGGATCCATAACTGTGTGGTGGGCCTGGCCTCCGGCTTATGTGCTCTTTGGAGGTTCACATACATATGTCATGCTGACATGCCTGCCTATCTCTGGCTCAGCCTCCCATGATATCTGCTCCTGCAGCTATCTGGGGCTGTATCCAGGAAGCCTCCAGCAATGTGGCTGATCCCACTTCTATTGTGTTTCAGGTCACTGCCAAGGGGATGGCTACCGTGTTGGTTTTGGCCAGTGTTCTGGGAAAGTGCTGCCTGCCCTCTCACCAGCCTGAAGCTCCAGAAACCACAGGACTCAACCTCGCCATACGAGGATCAGGCTACAGCTGCACCAGTCAGGAACCAGTCAGGAATCAATAAAGCTGTTTTGATCATGGGAAGTGCCACAGGATTCTCTGTTCTTGTGTGCGGCTCCTATGGAGGCAGTCATTAGTTCATCTTTTTTTTTTTCCAGGAGAGAGGCTGAAGGCCCTGGAATGTGGGAAAAGAATGACTCCTGAAGTACTCAGTACTCTCCAAGGAGATATGACGTGTGTGTGTGTGTGTGTGTGTGTGTGTGTGTGTGTGTGTGTTGTCTGTGTGTGTCTGTGCACAGGTGTGTTCATGGACATGTACTTGAAGAGAAAGACACTCAGATATAGACACACAAAGATAGATGATAGATAGATAGATAAATAGATAGATAGATGATAGATAGATAGATAGATGATAGATAGATGATAGATAGAAGATAGATATATATATAGATAGATGATAGATAGATAGATAGATAGATGATAGATAGAAGATAGATATATATAGATAGATAGATGATAGATAGATATAGATGATAGATAGATAGATAGATGATAGATGATAGATAGATGATAGATAGAAGATATATATATATATATATATATATATATATATAGATGATAGATAGATGATAGATAGATAGATGATAGATAGAAGATAGATAGATAGATATATAGATGATAGATAGATAGATAGATAGATAGATAGATAGATAAGCAGACTATTCTAGAGACTTCAAGATCCTAATCTGTGGTGTAGAATATATGGCAAAATTCTCTCCGTGGCTGTCACCACGGAACTACATCCTAGGTGCATGCCCGAGCTAAGGGTAGGATGGGCCAGGGTTCTGATGCTTGCCTCCTTCATACCTACTGGAGCCTAGAAGCAGCCCTACCTTAGGTCTTCTGTCCCATCCACGCTACACTGTGGCCCAGGTCCAGTTTCTGGGTGGTCATAGGAGAGTAGATATCCATGACTCTTGGGCTAGAGAATGAGAATGCAAGCATGCAGATAATTAATGTCCTCCATTATTCATCATGAGCTCTGTCGCTTTCTGACTTCCCAGAGTCTTATGACTTTCCTGAGCTTCTTAGTTTGCTTGCTTATTGACTCTCATAACCCTCACACCTGCCCTTTTTTTTTTTTTTCCAGGAAATAGCTACACAACATTCCACCTCTTCTCTGCCCCTCTCCTCCCTCTTCTGAAATGGTCCTTGAGCCTTAGAGAGGATGTCTGATTATTTTTTCCCATTTGCATCTTAGAATCGGGCCATTATACCACAACAACAGTCATGTACGCTCCAGTTTGATCCATTGTGAGACTCCATACGAAGCCCTGTCCACTGTGAGAAAGAACTTTCCTTCACAATGGAAGTTGATAGTTGTGGTGATCTAAGAATATATGCACCAGTGTTTAGGATGTGCTAGGCACATATTTCTGCTTAACAGACAAATAGAAGTCACCTCCTCAACTGCAGGGATTTGTCCTGGTGTACGGTTTCAAACTTCTTCTCATACTTAAATCTGTTCAGAATGTGGTTGACTGTATCTCAAACAGTCAGTTCACTATTGTACCAGACCAGTAGGCACATCTTGCCTGGCATGTTGTTGTACGGTACCATGTCAATAACCAGGGAGGACTATTATCTGAAAAAAATTTCCTCTGAGGTCTGTGTAGCATTTTCTGGCTGTACAAAACCTACTCACAGAGGGATCCTCTAGCTCAGTCTCAGATCAATTCTTCGAGATCCTGTAGTCAAAGCATGTGATACTTTCAGCCACACAGATCTAATATCTATCTCTGGCATGCAACCAGCAGCAGAGGCTACAGATTTTTATGAGGTATGGTACCCTAGTCACTTCTATGGCCAGCAACTTGTAGGGCATGCAGCAGCTACAGCCTCCCTCCAGGGGAAACTATGAATCTGCCTTGCTCCCCAGAAACAACTGGCACAATTGTAATGTAGAATCGGCTTTGAAAGGCTTGGCTGCAGTGACTGACCTATAAAGAAGCCGTATCTCCCACTTTTCTGTTTTATTTATTTTTCTAAAATTGATACACGAATTGTATGCATTTATAGCATGTGATGTTTTGATATGTGTGTATATTGTTCAGAACCAGCTCCAGGTAACCCTGTCTATCACCTCAAATATTACTTCTTTGTGGTAGAAGCAACCAGAATCCTTTCTCCTAGCGCCTTTGAATCTGCAGCATAGTAACAAAACGGAACTTATTTCTTTAACTGTAACATAGGACTCAGTGATCAGGTTTTCTCCTCCCGGTCTCCACAGAGTCTCTGGTAACCACCAATCTTCTCTTGGATTCTGGGAAAGCAACCCTTTTAAAATTCTGTATGTGACACCTAGGGTACTTGGTTTTCTGTGCTTGGCTCATTTCACAAAATGACCTTCAATTCCATCCATGTCCCAATGACAAGATTTTATACTTTCTATAGATGAATCAGATTTCACTGTGCTTAGGTACCACATTTTCTTCATTGGCTCATCCACTGATCAATATTTATTAGCATTCCAGCCTTTGGTTAGTGTGTATGATCAACATGGGAGTGGAGTTCTTTGAAATGCTGATTTTATTTCCTGTAGATATGCTCCTAACGTGAGATCACATGGCATGTCTAGTTTTAAGTTTGTGAGGAACCCTATGTTGTTTCCTATACCATGTGACTCATTGAATTGAATGGCCCACCCTTACAACAGTTACAGTGTTATAATTGTTATAAATGTTCTGGATTGGGGATCAGGATGAATGTTTCTACTAGTGAGCATGGTGGGAGTCTGATACATTGGAAGATGGCTTTGTGCCATTTGGGGCTAAATGGGTAAACCAGTGTGCAGAAAATTGCTTCATTGTCAGGCAATTTTCCCCATACAACAAGAGCTATGTAATTTCTACTGCCCACAGGGGCAAAGGAGACCCATTCTGGAGCCCCAGGGTTCACTGGGACATTTGGAACATCTGGTGCCCCGTGTCTCCAATCTGGAAGTCTAAGGTTCAAATTCCTAATTAGCTCTATAGAGACTCTGATGCTCTTAGACTTGGGACTACAGTTCCATGAGTTTCTACTGTCCTCTCCTGGGAGTTCTAAAGTGCTTCTAGCTAGATCTGTAAGGCTTCTTCCTAAATTCTTTGGGTAAGTGTTGGCTCAATAAAAACAGGACTGAGACTTGTCTCCTCTGTGGATGAGGAGCATTCAGAGAATGTGTGGTAGAAGGGGAAAGACCAAGATTGCTGTCCACACCTGACCTTGTGACTGCCACAGAGGACGCTGTGCTAGCCTCTCTGCCTTACATTGGCTACATTCTAGTGTAAGGTCTGGCTGGGAATGGGACAACATTGGCATTATCTGGGCAATATGGTGTCCACAGGACTGTGTGTCCCTGAGAAGGGGTGTGCTATAATCCTGCCTCTCCTGAGCAAGGCCTGGGATCAGCAACCACTTCTGTGTATTTCTTCTCAGCACATATATAACAGGAAAATAGAAACACTATAAAATTATTTAGTATAATGGTCTGTAGTGTTGTGCACATGTATAAGAGAATCCTTTTTTAAAAATGAACCTTAAAAATGATAAGGGGGGGGGGCTGGGAAATCATTTCAGTGGGCAATTGTTGCTGCACAAGTCTGAGGACCTGAGTTTTCATTCTCAGAATTTATGTGAAAGTGAGTGGGTGCAGAAGGGTATCTCCATGATTCCAGTGTTCCCGTGGGGGGATGGCAGCCAGAGAGAGAAGAATCCCTGGGAGGTTGTTGGCCAGCCTGGGGAGTTATATGGTGAGCAACAAAAAAGAGACACCCAAGATTGTCATCTGATCTCCAAACATGCACTGTGGCAAGTGCATGCTCACACTAACACACTTTGGAATGTGCACCTCATACACCCACCTCTCTCTCTCTCTCTCTCTCTCTCTCTCTCTCTCTCTCTCTGTCTGTCTCTCTCTCTCTCTCTCTCTCTCTCTCTCTCTCTCTCTCTCTCTCACACACACACACACACACACACACACACATACAGACAAGAAGAAGCAACAATGGGAAAAGCTATACACAGCAGTGGTACTTATGGACAAGTATGGCTTGTAAGAGGATGCAAATGAGAAGGGAGGGTTTGGGTACAAATAGAAGACACTGCTTTGTTGCCTTGTTAGAACCTTGACTCTGGTGGAAGGGGCTTGAAATCACCTCTTTTCTCTGTTATTTCCCCTAGCCATGAAACCAGCACGAAGAGGTTAGGTAGAAAATACTAAGGTCTGTAGGTGTGGACATTGTCTGGGACCAGAGGTTCTGGGGAAGGTTTCTCAAGTAGGGATGTACTGCTATCCAGGGGTCTGGCTAATATAGCTAACTCGCCCCAGATGCCCAGTATGATTCTGTAGGTCTGGGGAGGAGATGAGCAGCTTCTGGCAGGTTCCTCATGTGCAGGTGTGGTTTGCCCTTCAGCAGGCACTTTGAGGAGCACAGCCTGTGGCATCCTGTTTTCCCTCCAGAGAGCTCCAAAAGGACTCTACCGGAGGTCTTCAGAGCTCTTTAGATTTCTCCTTCTTCCTTCTCTTTCTGTCATTAACAGGTGGAAACAGCTCTGCTCCCTGCCAGCCCCCATTGACTTTGTAAACCCATCCTAACAGGTTCCCACAGAAGAGCATGCTGTCTCTGAGGCAGGTTTCTAAAGAAGGGTGGGCTGGAAGTGATGCCCTAGTGCCATCCGTTCCTTTGTGCATCCGACAGTGTGTGTGTGTGTGTGTGTGTGTGTGTGTGTGAGAGAGAGAGAGAGAGAGAGAGAGAGAGAGAGAGAGAGAGAGAGACAGACAGACAGACACACACACACACACACACACACGACAGAACCTGGAAAACCACCTTGGTAGTGTCCACTACATTCAGGTGTCATGTTGTGTGATTTGTAGTTTGGAAGCCCATTTCCCAGGTAGCCTAAGATGCATAGGGACTCGAGGCTTGAATGTGGGTGATGGAGAAGAGCTAAGGTCCACTGCACAGGTCTCTCCTGACAGGGCAGCAGGTCCTACCCTGGAAGAGCACAATAGGTGCATCTCACATATGTGAAAATAAATGACAATAGTGACATTGATGTAAGTCAGTAGATCCCATATGCCTTGGTGTCAGGTGTAGACACTGTGTCTACACCCCGTATGCCTTGGTGTTGGGTGTAGATCACTGTGAATGTTCTGCTGGCCACTGTGAATGTGGCATGTTCTCCCATTTTATTTCCATGACAACCTTGTGAGGTAGATGTTACACCTCCATTTTATAGATGACAAAATTGGAGCTCACAGGTGCCGATTTATTTAGGGGTCATATAATAAGGACACAGAAGTTGATGTAGGGTGGGGAGGATTTGTTACGATGATTCTGACCTAGAATCCTTGTAACAAAGTCATACATAGGTGACAGTGTGTGGAAGAGGATGAAGGAAAGACAACAGAACAGACAACCTAGTCTTGGCTCCCACTTGTAACATGGCTGCTCTCACAGATAGACAGAGAGATGGACAGACTTCTTTCCATCTTACAATAAAGAAATAGAGGCACCAAGAGGTGAGGTGACTTATTTAAAGCCTTTGAATAGCTGAAGCAGTACTAGAACTCAGATCTTGCCTGGAGCTGCTGGGATGCAGAGCTTCTAAAGGTTACTGGGTAAAGTGATCTGTGTGAGTACATTGTAGAAAGTTAAATGGAAAAGGACTATATTCAGTCATGACCTAGCCAGTATGCTCCCAGTCACTAAAACAGCCATGTTATCGTGTGAGGCAGAAGATATTTAAGCTATCATACAAATCAATGCAGTATCATGCATATGGTGTGAATTACTAAAAAATTCCTGTAAAAAAGACTTGAAGAAATATATCAAAATGATGGCTTCTGGGAGGCGGAATTTTAAGTGCTATTCTCCTCCCTTTCCTTCTATTTATTTATAATTTCCCAAGTGTAAAATACACATCTCATTTTTAAGAGGAAAAATATATCCCTTCTGTATCCTAGCTGTTGCTTAAAAAAACAATAAAACCAAAACACACAAACAAAAAGACCAGTTTGGAAGTAGCTGTGTGCCTTGTGATAATTAGCAGGGGAAGCCCCCGAAGTCTCCACCCTTCCTGCCCCATCACTGCTAGTCTTGTAGAGGGTACAGGGCTCTCAGCAACCTCTCCATGCTTTGTATTTGAAGTTCAGTCTCCTCCTGACCACTGTTTGCAGACCAGAGTGTCCAGTTTTGGTTTAGTTTTCAAAAATGCCCAGGAGCCTAGACAGGGGACTATCACTACTATCTCTCAGTGGAGTCCCAGGATGGTCTCAATTTGTCTGAGTCATGGCTTAGCATTCTTCTCCCCAGGCTTCCCCAGACTGCCTTGGCTCCAGCATGCTGGCATTCCCCTGGTGGTCATGTGAGAGCCGATAAGGCAAAGGTAAGCCTTCTCCATCTTTGGGTGGTCACAGCCACTTCCAGTCCCCATGTGCTTGCAGAACGTTGGCCAGGGTGTGCAGAGATGTGTCTGGGACACTGAGACCTGTCCCGTGTCTCAGTCATCCAGGTGCTGCTCCTCCCAGGTCGATGTGGGGATGGCACTGTAGGGGTCCATGATGACTTTGGCACAGCGGATGATCATGACTACGAGGAAGAGGCAGAGGAAAACGAAGCAAGCCAAGGTCAGCCCCTTGTCCACATCCACATAGACGGGCTCAGGAGTAGGTTCCTCCATCCTGCGGCAGTGTCTGTGGGATCCCAGAGCTCTAGCCTGACTGGTACCATTTTCTACCCCTGCGAAGAGAGTTAGTTAGTCAGTGAGGAAGTCAGGGCCACTTGTCTGTGTAAACTACCACCAACAGCAAGAGCATACAGCTAAGGCCACCCCGGAGGCACTCATATGGTTGCAACCCTGAGCCATGTAGTCATTTTTTGTTTCTAGGAAGATGAAACCCAGTGTGGTGGTAGAGGGGTAACAGTGACTCTCAACGGGACATAGGTAGATGGGCTGAGGGATCAGTTTGGGGCCAATACCCTGTAGCTGCCTCTACTCCTAAAACCTTTGTCATGAGGGTAACACTCCACTCAGCAAAGGCACTTTAAAAATGGTTGGGGAATATTTCCTGAGAATTTCTTAGAACTCGATTTCTAAAGAAACTGGGGGCTAAACAGTCAGTAGGAACGGGCAGAAAAGAAGCTGCTATGGTACAGCAGTGGGAAGCAGGGGGACATCATTCTTCTGGGAACGCACCAGGACTCAGCTGGAGTTCAGTTTGCTCTGGCAGATATGGCAAGCACAGAGGGGACAAGGTCGAAGCAGTCAGACAGACCCCAGCCCGGTTTCTGCGGCAGGCAGCTGGTCTGTGCAGAATTGCTCAAGCACCTTACAGATTTTCAGGCCCAGTGTTCTCCCTGCTGAGTGCGGACCACCATACGGTCGTTTTATGGGGACCTGTGCATCAAGTAAAGTTGATCCTGTGTTCAAAAATCAAGCACAACCTCTGGCCCTGGGATCAGCTAGTTAGCAAATAGATGGGTTGAACAAGCCTGGGGTGGGGCAGGTGAGGAGGACTAGCTTAGTTCCTAGCAAGTCAGCTGCAATGCCAAGAGCTCCCCACACAGCTCATTTCGTAAATACAGACACTCAGCTAGAAGCTGGTAAGTGAAAGCCAAGACCTCACACTCCAACCTCAAAGCATCCTCATTTCCCCATCAACGTCTGTCCTTAACCATCCCTGGGCCGCTGACCTGCCAGCTGGAGTGATCACCACTTCAGGAAGACCCTGGACGGAGCTGTTCCAGGACACAAGATGGACAGACAGCTGAGCATCACAGCTTGAGCCAATGAGTCAGAGCGGCTTCTCAGAGAGCAGAACTGTAGGTGGCTGGAACAGAAGGACAGAGGACTGGTTGTTTCTGGAGACTTCTACTCCAAGTGAGACCGTGGCTGGGCAGGAAGGAAGGGAAACTTGCAGTGCCTCCCCACACTTTCAGGCTAATGCTAGATTCTTTTCTCTTTTTTTTCCAAATTAGTTTTTTTTAGTTGCATATTAAAAAGTGGGTTTTATTATGGCATTTTCATATGGACTTTGTTTCATTGGTCTCCCTGATCCCTGTGGAGACACCCCTGTTGTGATTTTAGGGACATTTATTCTATTACCTTCTTTTTCATCCCCTTCCCAGCCTTCCTTTATGATGTGTTTCCTCCCCTTCCTATTGCCCCCTTTTTAGCTTCATGTGATCCATCTCACTGAACCTCTTCATAGTTTCTTTTTTTTTAAAGTATACTACTTATATTAATTTTTTGAGAATACCATAGATGAAAAGACTGGAATGTGGGAAAGTCCAGGCTTGTTTGGGGTCTCAGAGAGATGTTGTAATGGCATTTGGAGCAAGCCCAGGATCCTACTATCCCTCCCCAGGTTTCAGGTCCTACAGCCAGCATGGTCTCCACACGGCCACTTGTTGCTCCTGGGTTGCAGAACACAGCTTAGTCCTCTAGTTTTTCAAGAGCTGACTGAAGTTCTGGGCAAGTGGCCTCAGGTAAGTGTTAGAAGGTCTGTACATTGTAGGGGTCAGACCTCAGAAGACTCATTTTGTGACCCTCTCGTGCTTTTTCTTGCTTTCAGTCTTGTAGGCTCACCCTGTGGGAATATGTTTAGTGTCTCTTGGCCCAGGGGCAAGTGCTAACAATGTGGCCTCAAAGAGCAGATTGCCCATGCCACCCTCCAGATGGGGAATACTCATTAAATTCAATTACTAGGAGGGCACAAGTCCCAGCTAACTTTGTGTCAAAGTGAAGACATTACATCCAGGAAGGAAGTCAACATGGAACTTAGCTGTTGTATTCCAGCACCTGAGCAGTATACCTTCACAGCTTCCTGTTCAGTCAGCCCCAACGTAATTGCATCCTTTTCTTGGCACTGATGTGGCCTAATCCAGTGTTTACCCTCTAGACTTTGGCTTCAGGTAGATGGTTTATGTTGGGGGCTCTGGACGTGGCGAACAAGTGACATTTAGGCAGGGAGTCGTTTCTGGGCTGACCCTGCAACTGGTCAAAGCTTGTAGTATCATGGCTGTGTTATAGAAGAGCCAAGCAGGAAAGAGTCCTGCCAGATGCCATGGAAAGTCAGGGTGCAAAATAAAGAATACAAACTCAGGATCTGGGAGAAAAGCCTCAATCAGAGTTGTAGAAAAAAAAACTAGAAATAAGGTGGTCACAACGGAGAGGTACATAGGCTTGTGTACAAATTCGCATGCTACACCAAATCAAGTTGGAGATGCTCAGGGAGGGCCTCTGCCCATCCTCCTCACTTTATGCCTTTTCCTTTGGGGAACTGCAGTTGGACTCATGCCAGCACTGGTAAAATTTGCTAACATGCCAGTCACGACAATTGATACCCCACAAAGTGAGACATTTGTTTGCTTGCTTTTAATCATGTATGAATTCAAACTCAACAAAAAGTCACGGAGTCAAAGCCTGCTTGATAAGGGGGTCTAGAGAGATGGCTCAGTCAGTGAAGTAAACCTGAAGCACAAGGAGGGGCCTGAGCTTGATCTCCAATATGCCAGATGTGAGGCTTGTTGGCATTGTCAGCCAGGCACTGACTCAGTGAAATTAGAGCAATGAAAAGAGAAGAAATAAAAGGTATGAGGAATGACATCTGATGTCCTCTGGCCTCTGAGTGCATGAGCCCACATATGCATTCATACCTGCTTGCATACATTCTCATTTTCTCCCCTCGCCTCCCTCCCTCTCTCTCCCTCCCTCTTTCTCCCTGCCTCCCTCTCTCCCTCCCTCCTTCCTTCCCTCTCTCTCCCTCCCTCTCTCTCACCTTCCCTCCCTCCCTCTCTCCCTCCCTCTCTCTCTCCCTCCCTCCCTCTCTCTCACCTTCCCTCCCTCCCTCTCTCCTTCCCTCTCTCCCTCCCTCCCTCTCTCTCACCTTCCCTCCCTCCCTCCTTCCTTCCCTCTCTCCCTCCTTCCCTCCCTCCCTCCCCCATCTCTCTCTCAGATTCAGGTGGCTGGGGCTCTGCTTGTGCAGATACAATGAAACATCATCAGAATTTAGAATCCATTTCTGGAATACCCGTGTCAACACAACTACAGGCCTGTCATGGCCCACATCTGATGAGTGTCTTCAGATGTGTTTGACTGCTGCTTTTTAACTGCTGCCCTTCTCTGGGAGCCAAGTGGTCACAGGACAAAGTCAGATCTAGTCCAGACAGCCCACTAAGGATTATTACTAAACATTGATTCAAATTAGCTTGACATGGCAGCACATATTAGTGTCAGGTATTGTGAGTAAAGCTCACTCCACCTTTCATCTACTCCATTCAGACCCATGGGGCCAGACACAGTTTTGAGGGTCTTGTTTATTTTTTCAAGTCAGGGTCTTAGAATCTCAGGTTGTCCTACTGCCTCTACCCCATGAGTGCTTGGACTACAGGTGTAAAGCACTATGCACAGCTGGTGTGTGTGCAATATGCACAGCTGGTGTGTGTGCCTTTGCACAGCTGGTGTGTGTGTAATATGCACAGCTTGTGTGTGTACCTTTGCACAGCTGGTGTGTGTGCAATATGCACAGTTGGTGTGTGTACCTTTGCACAGCTGGTGTGTGTACCTTTGCACAAGGCCACTATTTTGGTTAGATTGAGACCCTGCCATCGTGACATAATCTTTTTGTATAATTTTTTTTATTTTTTAAAATTAGGATATAAGGCATTAGTTACAATGACATTTGCAACCTAAGTGTGTTTTAGTGTTTCTCCTCTTCCTCTCCACCCTTGCTGTCCTTGATTCCTCATTGTAGCTCTTCCTTCAACAACTTTTTTTTTTATCACAAACTGTGTGTATATGACCTGGTCCTCTCTTTTCATCTATCTCAGACTTATTTACTTCCTAAAGTCCCCACCTTCAAAACATTGTGAGCATGTGGATATGGGAGTTGGAGTTCAATACAGGGCAGTTCAATACAGAGTTGGTGAAGGCACTGCCATCTTAAACCAGGGTTTAAGATGACAACTCATGTTTGGCCTCTTTCCTCCAGGCACCATCGGCAGAAAATGAAGGTATTGAAAGATCTCACCACCTGCCATCAAAGGGATCAACAACGTGCTGCAGCGACATTGTGAATTCATGTAGGGCAACCTGAATCAGTGCTGACCATGAGCATTAATCAGCTTGATCTATAAATAGAAGCAGAGCCATTATAGAAGGTGACCTGTCTGAATCACCTCCCCAGCTGACAAACTGCTTAAGTGGATGGCATTTACTCAGGGCAGAGGGAGCCAATCACAGTGTCTAGTGGGAGTGTACTTGGTTGCCTACTCTTCTATCAGAGCACATAGTTGAGCTGTCAGGATGGTGCTAGTGCTTGGTAACTGATAATCGGAGCCATGGAGACCATCATGGTTGGAGAAGCTGGTGGAATTCAGTATTGTGCTTACTGTTTAACTTCTAATATCTGAACATCTCTAGTCTTTAAGCCTCCAAAGCAAGAATTCAGCATGTCACAGTACTGTTTTAGGTAGGAGAAAAGAATATTTCTGCTAAGAGCATGTGTGGTCATTGTACCATACTTTTGGCTACCACACCTATTCTATAGTATATATGGCTCTATACCATGGTACTTGTGATGTTGGTTTCCAAGATTCCCTTTGTCGTATCATACACACAGCCTCAAGCCCCTGAGCAGTTCTCTCCTAACAGCTCACTACCACAACTTCCTAGACTCTTGAATTATTCTTTCTTACTTCTAACTATTACTTCTAAGAATTATGCTTTTAATATACCCCATAGAATTCTGAGAGTGCCTGAATTGTCACCCAGGATGTCTCATAGCTAAAGACAGATGCTGTAAATTTGGACGATATAGATTCTTGGCTTGGATAATCTTTGTTACATAAGTTAAACATCAGAGCACCTTGGCCCCAGGAGGTGAGACTGTTTCTCCTGAAGCTGCATGTTTACTGGGTTTTCTTATTCAACTTCCTACAATTCCATGGCAGTTTCTCACGGAGCACGCTAAGAGTAAAACCCCATGAATCAATTGCTGTCTCAGAGACTGTTTTGACAGTCAGCTATCCCAAAACTGAGAGACAATGGCTTCTTTTATTTGTACTGAAACGTCAAACTCCCACTGAAAGCTAGCGTTGAAACATAATGTGTTTGTGATACTCACGTGAGTTAGTCCTAATCCTGGCCCTCAAATGCTTCCGATAACCACATCAAGGGGCAAAACGTGAAAGAACTATGACACTGACAGTGGGAAACCATGCTTTCTAGAAAAGGCTAAGGATGAGATCAGACAACCTCTTGATAATATTGAAAAAATTAGGCATCATGGGTCCCCATAACCATCTCAGCAGCAGTCAGGGTTAGAGAGGAGAATGTGCAGAAAGGAGGCTGGGAGGACCCTTGGGTTTAGTGCAGTGAATCTCCAGGACAGTTACTGGAGAGACACAATGTTTTTGAGATACCATAGCAACAGAATCATAGCCAGCTGAGACTAAAATGGACAGAATGAAATGAAATTCTGCATGCTGATGAAAGATATGCTACTCTCAATCCAAAAAGGAAAGGTCTGGGAGGTCAGCCTTAGCACAGAGAGCAGGGAGTGTGGGTATAAAGGGAGAAAAACCTTAACTAGACAGAAACAGAATCTCAGGGTTTAGCGACTGTTGACGTTTTTCTGATTGGATTTTGAAATTTCTTGGGACTAATGGCTCCTTTTCCTCTTCCGTTTGTTTTTCCTTTTTGGAAACGAGAAAGCATTTAACAGCTGTTTGGTGACAGTCACACCACAGTATTTTTGGAGAAGATAATTGGTTTTCCAGGTCAGTAGATAGAGAGAAATTTTCCCTAGGGTGGCTCATACTGATGTGTCACCCTCATCTTAGAGAGATGATGCAATGTGGGACCACAATTTGATGCTGCAGTGAGCTGAAAGTTTGGGGATATTGGAATGAAATGGGTATACGTAGGAACAACATGAGTCTTTGGGGCCAGAGAGTGCACTGTGGTAGGTTAAAAGTTACTTCCCACAAATTCACAATATAATCCTTGGAAGAATTTTGAAGGGAGTTTGAAGATATGATTATGTCAGGACTACATTATTCTGAGTTGCTCTAAGTAATCACAAACATACTATATATGAGGCAGAGGGAGTTTGGGCCACAGTAGAGGAAAAGACAAGGTGACCACAAGCCAGGACTTATATGCCCAGGAGCCAATAAATTCTGTCAGCTTCCAGAAGTAGAAGAGACAAGAAATGGATTTTTCCCCCCTGGAACCTCAAGAAGTAATCTAATACCTTAGTTTTAGTCCATTTAAGGTGCATTTTGGACACCTCATCCATAAACCATAAATATATACTTTTGTGCTATTTTAATTCACAGTAACTATCATATTGGCAATGGGAAACTATGAAAGGAGTTTTGAAAAGATTTCAGAATAGCGTACTTTTATTCATAATTCTTACTAATTTGTCTTTGAGATGTCTTTCCCTATCACAGTGGCAACCATTTATGAATCATCATAGGGAAGGCTTTGCCCATTTGTCACTGTTTCTGTATGGTTACAATAAGCAGTCACTGTCTACCTTGGTTCTGCTTTGGTTGGGAACAGGGTTTCACCAGGTAGCTAAGTCTGGCTAGTCCTTTTGATGATTCTGTCTAGTTTGTAAAAGTCACAAGCTAACCCTGCACTATTCCCCTAAGCTTAGAGAAATGGGAACCAATCAGCTAAGGGCACATGAGAAAGAGCATGGTGTTTGCCTGCCTGATTGACTCACCGGCATATTGTCAGGGGGAAAAAAAAGGCACCTTAAAATCAAGCCAAGGACCAACTGTGCACCAGCTTTGGGATGGGCTGTGATAGACAATGTCAATTATACAGCCAGAGAAAGGGAGAGAAAGAAGTTGCACAAAGCTAAGAAAAGCCTTAACAAAGGTATCAACAAGGTTGTAGCATTTAAGTGAAGATATGGACCCTTGCTAGTGCAGTTTTACCTGGTCCTCCTTTTGACATGCTGGCCCATCAGGCTGTGGAGCTCTACCTCTTTTGATGACAACATTGGCAAGTCAGAGTAAGAATACCAGGAAAGGCTGTGAGAAAAGAGCTAAGCTATGATCTTGCTTGGTCTTGCACTAAATGACCTGCCCCTTCAAGCAGCCTGGGGAACTTTGGTTTCTTACAGCATTACTCTCACACATAACATTCTCACTTTTAGTTGATGGGGCACTGAACAGTTCTACAGATGAATGCTATCTTGTCTCTGTTTATGAAGGGCATAAGCAAATATAATGAAAAATCCTACATAATTGTGCCACAGTGTCATGTGAGAAAAATATACAACATGGAGTACCTGTTCATGGGTGCAAATCTTGTGTACGTTGGTGGAGGACTTTGAAAAAAAAAAAAAAGGTAAATCTTCCTGTCTGCAAAATAAGACGGGTCTATCTTGGGAAATGTTTACAAAAGGTAAGAGCTGCTCTTCCTTAACCTGCACTTTCTCACCATCTTCTACGAGCCTAGAAATAGAATGTCTATTAGAAAGTTCTGGTGAATTTGGGGTTGACACCCATGATGGTCTCCTCTGAGCCAGCGTTTTTGTTGAGCTTTGCTCTCTGGGATGACAACAGTATTATTTATCTATGCTTCTTGGACTTGCTGTGAGGCCCCCTGTTCTACTTAGCTCACATAACGGGAGTACCTAAGGATCTGGATTCTCTTGTTGGCTCTAGTCGCATACCTATACCAGTGACTCTCAAGCTTTGAATGCTGCCCCCTTTATAATACAGTTCTTTATGCTGTGGTGAGCCCCCAAATAAAATTATTTTGTTGCTACTTCATAACTGAAGACTTGCAACTGTTATAAATCATACTGTAAATATCTGTTATATAAAATATCTGATATGTGATCCCCAAAGGAGTCATGGTCCACAGGTTGAGAACCTTTGCCGTATGCCATTTTTCTCTTCTTCCATCTTCAGTCTAAGATCTAGCTTGGCTTATGTATTCCTGCTAAGAATATTCTTCTGATACATTCACTGGTCTTCTACCAATGTATCCTAGTGAAAGGGAGAGGAAACCCACAAAGCCACATCCCACACTTAGCCTATGATGACATACAAGAAGGCTGTTTTATTCATGACTGGCTCATATGCCTCGTATACCTTCAACCTTCAACACCAAGGAGAGCTTTTCTGCCCCTGAAGTTGAAAAAAACTGATGCAAATATGTCTTCTGACAATAAATGTCATCATCTACCCAAGAATCCAATTATACTTATAGGAGGAGAGAAAAAAATAGAAGGAATATTTTAAAAGTTAATGGCTATTTCCCTGAGCTGAAGAAAGCCTTACATCTTTTAGAAAGATCAAGCAAATTCATGACACTTAAGAGGGAGAGACTCCACTTTCTTGAGATAGCTAATTTCCAGAGATAATTGTGTCATACATAAAAAGATATAAAGAGAAAGAAGAAAATGGGTTATAAAGAAAGGAAAATATCATAGGACTGTGTAGTCTTTCTACAGTTTACCTCTGAGGAGAGCATCCACAGTCTGCTGAACAGTAAGATCCATGCAATCAATTATAACATGTTGAAACTACAAGTGCTAAAAATAATTTTTTGAATGCTTCGTAATAATTTTAATTTCATATTACTATGACAGAAATTTGTGAGGAATGGTGACGGGACATTAGAAATATTTTAATAGTGTTTGGATAATGCCAGCGAATATTATTTAAAAATATTATTAGGAAAGTATAGATTATAAAAGATGTTTAGACATGTAGTGATAACATTTGTAAACATGATAGCAATAATTTGTATAATATGATCAATAAACTAATGGAATTTAAGCAGGTCAGGAAGCAGGAGCTGACGCAGAGGCCATGGAAGGATATTACTTACTGGCTTGCTTGAGTTCCTGTCCTGACTTCCTTTGGCGATGAACAGCAATGTGGAAATTGTAAGCTGAATAAACCCTTTCCTCACCAACTTGCTTCTTGGTTGTAATGTTTTGTGCAGGAATAGAAACCCTGACAAAGACACAAAGAAACCCCATCCATTTTCTTCCATGTAAAGTATAAAGAAATCTCATTCTTTATAGTTAACTGAAAGTCTAGTTCTCTCTAAACATTACTCTTTTATCTCTGACCCAGTTCTTCTCTTTGTAAATAGTACATCAGGAAGTTTAGATTTCAAGTGTTATCTACTGCAGGCTGACTTGGATCCTCTTAGGTACATAAACAGGAGTATTACAGGTGGCTTATGTGGTAGTTCAGGGTTTAATTTATTTTGAGAAACCTGCATACTGATTTGCATGGCCACTGGATAACTTAGTTTCAAATAGTGTCTGAGGATTCCCTCTTTCCATGTATGATTGCAAACATTTGCTGTAGTTTTCTCAGTGATAGACATT
Organism: Micromys minutus; assembly: GCF_963924665.1. Taxonomy (NCBI): domain Eukaryota; kingdom Metazoa; phylum Chordata; class Mammalia; order Rodentia; family Muridae; genus Micromys; species Micromys minutus. Next base: position 84,364,931 of record NC_137972.1, on the reverse strand, counting down.
CTAACTGTAATGAGATGTAATTAATATCAATGTAAGATTGATTGATTTATTCTGTTTGGATGCTTTTTTTTTTTTTTTTTTTTTTGAAACAGAATGTTACTCTGTAGCCTAAAATAGCCTGGAACTTACTAATTGGCCTAGGTTGGCCTCAAACTTGTTCTGTTTTCCTGGCTTCAGGCTCTACATGCTGAGATTACGAGTGTACCCCACCATTCACAGGTTTCAGTGTAGCTTTGCTTCACATTTTCCTGATGGTTGACATGACAGATGTTTTCTTCATGTAGCGATCAATCATGTCTCCTTCATGTGAAGAGTTCTCATCATTTCACTTGGCCCCCCTTGGCCCTGAGATTTTTTTATTCATGACTACCGGCTCTTCTGTTGTTTATCTCTTTTGAGTTCTTTACACATTATGGGTATTATTTCCCTATCAGCTGAATAGCTGGTAGAGACTTTCTTCCATTATGTTAGCAGTCTTCCACTCTTTATTGCCTTTGCTGGGTAGACGCTGTCTAAATTGATATAACCCTATCTGCCAGCTCTTGCAATAATTTCCTAAGCTCCTGAAATTCTTTTCAGAACGTCCTTGCCTATGCCTAGATCTTGAAGTATTTGCTTTGCAGTTTCTTTCTTTCTTTCTTTCTTTCTTTCTTTCTTTCTTTCTTTCTTTCTTTCTTTTTTTTTTTTAGTAGCTGCAAAGTTTCAGATGTTTCTTTAAGGTCAGTTTGTATTGTAGCTTTTGTACAGCGAAAGAGATAAGGCTCTAGTTTCATCCTTTCACACGTGGATATCCAGGTTTACCAGCACTGTGCGTTAAAAGAAGCCATCTCTTTTCCAATGTATGTTTTCAGCACCTTTGACAAGGTGACTGTCACTGGGGGACTTGCTTCTGAGTCCTCCAAATCTGTTCTCTTCCAAGATGAACATGTCTGCTTTATGTTCCTGCCATACTGCTTTACCCACGGTGACTCTGTAGCACTGGACACACACATCTCCAGCTCTGCTCTGGGCACACACACCTCCAGCTCTGCACTGAGCACACACATCTCCAGCTCTGCTCTGGGCACACACACATCCAGCTCTGCTCTGGGCACACACACATCTCCAGCTCTGCTCTGGGCACACACACACCTCCATCTCTGCTCTGGGCACGCACACATCTCCAGCTCTGCTCTGGGCACACACACATCCAGCTCTGCTCTGGGCACACACACATCTCCAGCTCTGCTCTGGGCACACACACCTCTAGCTCTGCTCTGGGCACTCACACCTCCAGCTCTGCTCTGGGCACGCACACATCTCCAGCTCTGCTCTGGGCACACACACACCTCCATCTCTGCTCTGGGCACGCACACATCTCCAGCTCTGCTCTGGGCACCCACACCTCCAGCTCTGCTCTGGGCACACACACATCTCCAGCTCTGCTCTGGGCACACACACCTCCAGCTCTGCACTGAGCACACACATCTCCAGCTCTGCTCTGGGCACTCACACCTCCAGCTCTGCACTGAGCACACACATCTCCAGCTCTGCTCTGGGCACACACACATCCAGCTCTGCTCTGGGCACACACACATCTCCAGCTCTGCTCTGGGCACACACACCTCCATCTCTGCTCTGGGCACACACACCTCCATCTCTGCTCTGGGCACACACACACCTCCATCTCTGCTCTGGGCACGCACACATCTCCAGCTCTGCTCTGGGCACCCACACCTCCAGCTCTGCTCTGGGCACACACACATCTCCAGCTCTGCTCTGGGCACACACACATCCAGCTCTGCTCTGGGCACACACACATCTCCAGCTCTGCTCTGGGCACACACACCTCCATCTCTGCTCTGGGCACACACACCTCCAGCTCTGCTCTGGGCACTCACACCTCCAGCTCTGCTCTGGGCACACACACATCTCCAGCTCTGCTCTGGGCACACACACACCTCCATCTCTGCTCTGGGCATGCACACATCTCCAGCTCTGCTCTGGGCACCAACACCTCCAGCTCTGCTCTGGGCACACACACCTCCAGCTCTGCTCTGGGCACACACACCTCCAGCTCTGCTCTTTGCTGAGGAGTTCTTTAAGTATTTTGGGTCTTTTGTGTTTGCATATTCATTTTAAGTCTTTCCCCCATGTGATGGCTCAGGGAGTGGCACTATTAGAAGGTATGGCCTTGTTGGAGGAAGTGTGTGCCTCTAGGGTGGGCTTGGAGACCTTCCTCCTACCTGCCTGAGGATGTCCAGTCTGTTCCTGGCTTCCGTTGGATAAAGATATAGAATTATCTGCTTCTCCTGCACCATGCCTGCCTGGATGCTGCCATGTTCCTGCCTTGATGATAAAAGACTGCGCCTCTGAACCTGTATGCCAGCCCAATTAAATGTTATTTATAAGACTTGCCTTGGTTATGACGTCTGTTCACAGCAGCAAAACCCTGACTAATACATCCTATTTCCTTGAAAAAACTAATTGGGGTTTAAAAAATATTTATTTGTTTATTTTTACTAATGTGTGAGTACCTGAATGAGTTTATGGGCACCATGTGTGCTCATCCCCTGAAACTGGAATTCCGGGTGTGATAAACCACCAAAAGTGGGTGTTGAGAGCCCAACTCAGGTTCTTTCCAAGAGCAGTTTATGATCTTAACTTTTGAGCAATCTCTACAAACCTACATGTCAGTTGGATTTTCAGGGGTTGTGCTGATACCATGAATCTAGCTAAGTGATGTGGCCATTTTAATGATATTAATTTTGTTCAACAAAGGAGGTATATTTAGGGAAGTGGCTCTCAATCTCTTGACAACCTCTGTCTCCATAAGTATTTACATTATGTTCATAGCAGTAGCAAAATTACAGTTCTGAAGTAGCAACAAAAATAATTTTTATGGTTGGGGTCATTAGGATATGAGGGAATCTATTTAAGGTTCTCAGCATTAGGAAGCTTGAGAACTACTATTCTAGAGTTTGCACCAATTTCTTTATAGTTTTCATTATTGTAGAGTTCATTAACTTCATTGATTATATTAGTTCTTAGAAATTTGATTAGTTGTGAATATATTTTTTTTAACTTATTTCTTTATTAGTATGACAGTTTTCAATGTGTTGAAAAGCTACGGCTTCTAGTATGTTTATTTTTACTCTGATACTTGGATAAAACGTTTTATTCAAATATTAGAGTTTTCTGGTGGGACTTGAAAGGTCTAGAATCACAGAATCAGCAAACAGGATGTGTGGGCTCAGCACCCTTTAATAGTGCTTTATTCACTGTTTCTCTTACTTCTCTGGCCAAGATTTCAAGAGCAATTGAGTAAGAGTAGCCACAGTGATCATCTTTTCATCATTCCCAATTTTAGAAGTGTTTTTAGTTTTCTCCCAACTTAGGATAATACTAGACAGTTTTTCGTAATCATTTTTATTATGTTGTATTAGTTTCATTTTGTCATGTTAAAACACCATGGCCAAGACAATTTTAGTAGGAAGAGTTTGTTTTGGCTTATGGGTCCACAGGGAGAGTTCACAAGGTGGAAAAGGCACTGAGGCAGGCAGCTGGAGAAGGAAGCTAAGAGAACACATCTTGAACAACAAACATGAAGCCATGAAGCAGGGAAAGTGAACAGGAAGTCAGCAAGGCTACAAACCGAAACTCATCCTCAGTGACCTATTCCTCTAGAACGGTTCCACTGACTAAACTTCCCATAACCTACCCAGGCTGGAACACTACCCAGGACCATGAATTTAAACATCTGAGACTACAGGGGTTATTTCTCATTTAAGCAGACTTGAATATATAAAAATGCAGCCTTTGTGGTTTAATGATAAGACTCTCTTAGGGTGGCTTTGTTCCTTCCAGCACCACTGAAGAAACCAGAAAATAATACCAATTACCCCATTTGCATCTGCCTGCTGCACTGATATCAGATTTCTTGTATTAGGCTGTATTTTTGCAGAGGCCTTTGGAGCTGTTTTGCTTAAAGCTCTACTGAAAGGACCTCATCTCTTCCCTTTAGTGTTGCTTAATGGTCAATTTGCAGTTTATTGGTTTTTAGAAAAATGGAAAGTCCATTCTAGGTTTTAACTGGCCTTTGTCTACCAGTTGCTCTTCAGCATCTTTCTATACCACCCATCTCTACCCATATCTGTTACTTTTGTTTTAATCTCTTAGAGATGGAGAAATATGCTGGGTGTCTACCATATCTTTTCTCCCTGCTAAAGGATACTCTCCTTTCCTGTGGAGATTATTCATTCTATTTAGAGGCCCACAGAACAATGATTTAATATACATTTGCAAATAATATTCACAAAAGTATACATAAATTCTAAAAAGTTTAAATTTTATGGGCAACTTTTTTTGTTTTCTCTTTTTTTTTATTGGATATTCTCTGTATTTACATTTCAGATATTATCATCTTCCCCCCAGTCCTCTCCCCCTCCCATTGCCTCCATGAAGATGCTCCCTCTGCCAACCATCGTCTCTCACCCCAGCACCTTGGCATTACCCTACATTGGGAAAAATGAGCCTTTACTGGACCAAAGACCACTCCCCCCATTGATGCCAGAGAATGCTATTTTCTGCTGCAAGTCCAAGACCATAAAACTGACTATTACCCCGCAAGGATCATGGGCTGCCCTTGGAATGGCTCTGCATCAAGGTCACTCATTCTTTTTCTGCAAACACTTGGGTTGTACATCTAGTAGACATGTTTCTCCTCATGGCTCCTAAAGCAACAGCAACACATGTCCTGCTAGTATTTCTTTCTATTAAGTGACTCTGCTAGTCCCCTATTTTGAATATTTGGCTTGTGACTAAAGCACCACAGGGTGTATATATTTACCACCAAAGGGCCAATCACTTCCAAATAGAGTGGCTCTTGAAGGCAAAGGATGACCTGGAAAAACTCACAAAACAACTAAGAAGTTGGCTCCAGTCTCATCCCCACAGCTCTGCACGATGGTCCTTCCATGTATGGTTGAGGGTCCCAGTTTTCTTTAGCCCTGTTCCATGACTCCTGGCGCCATGGCACATCTATCTGCTCGCCCATTTGGCCCACATTGCTGGAACAGTAGCTGGCTTTCAGGATAGCTAGATTCAGACTTGCCCCAGAACTCACAGCATTAAGAATTTAGAGGAACTGCTCTCCTTTTTCTATGTTTCCATTAATTAATTTATTAACTTTGCATCCCGATTGCAGCCACCCTCTACTCTCATCTTCTCTCCCCTTTTTCTCTGAGAAGGGGGAGGTAGGTCCTCCTGGGTACCAATCCACCTGGACACATCAAGTCACTGCAGAACTAGACACATCCTCTCCCACTGAGGTCAGACAAGGGGACAAGATCCACAGGCAGGCAACAGAGTTGGGGAGAGTCCCTGCTCTGCTCCAAGAAAAACTTCTCTTTACCTAAGGCAGTGTATGGCTCTTCTCCCTGTAAGGATTCCATTACTGGGGTTTCATAGCTCTTTCCTCCCCTTTATATCTTCAGTCCTTCAGAGAAAGGAGAAGCCCCTCAATTAAGTTTTCACTTCCAGGTGCCCTTTTGTGTCTGTTCCTAGATCTTTCTGGCATCTACCAAAATATGGTCATTAAAGTTTATATCTCCAAAAGAAATGGTAAATTCCACTAATATCTTTGTATATTCATCTGCATATAACCAAGATGATATGTTTTTAAGTCTAATCCTTTTTGTCAGTTTTAATCAGATCCTTTCTGCAAGCTAAACTGAGATTCTGCATTCCTGTCAATGTACAAAAGCTAAAGTTTTGCAAGTTAGGGGAGAGGTACTTCTTGCTTCAAGATCATCTTTCATTTGTTCCCAGGCATTGAGATCTTCACCATTGCTCCTTAAACTTTACAACTGTTAAATGACAACAGGGCAAGCCAGCTGACCCATCCTTTCATTGTCATTGAAAAAGTAATGTGAACCTTGTTTATGGATCATTCATCTTTTCATATAGAACTGAAAAAGATCAGATCATTCAATGCAGTCAGGCTGTTTTAGTGTTTAAGAGAACCAGGCCCAGGCAGAGCAAGGGACCTAATAAAGTATCTCCATAGGTCCCCACAGGGAATCAGAACCCTGGAGCTCTGGTTGCTGATGCAGCAACTTTCCAAGACATTGACAGCTCAGTGGTTTGGTTTCCTTGCCTTGGTTCCAGAAGCACAGAATGTGGTTTCTACCACTAGGACACAAGACAAAACTTGCTTCCCCTCCCTTCCTCCCTCTCCCTCCTCCCTCTCCCTCCTCCCTCCAGTATGTCAGTCTGTTTCTTTCTCCCTCCTCCCCCTCCTCCCCATTCCTCCCCTCCTCTCCCTCCTCCCTCCCCTCCCTCCCTCCTCTCTCTCTCTCTCTCTCTCTCTCTCTCTCTCTCTCTCTCTCTCTCTCTCTCTCTCTCTCTCTCATTTCCCCTGTACGCAAGTCACAAGCTGGGCCTTTCTCACTGTAGGAAGAATAGTAACAAATCAAGCTTTGACAATAAAGGAAAAGACTATGAAATTGAGACAAGTATTCCAAGAATCAAGCTCAGAGAAAATTCAGGAAGAATCCTTGTTTCAACCATGGTGTTGTCTGTTTCTGTAAATGATGTTGGTGAAGTTAAGGCAGTTTCTATTCACACCCTGTTATCTAGCAAGGCTCGTTAATCTTTTCCTTTATTTTTTATGCTCTTTGTGACTTCCTAAATTCTTTCCTGCCCTGATATTTTAAGGGTGCTATACTTGCAAATTCTTGAACTTTGAAAGATGATCTTTCACATTCAGGCTTATTGTGCATTTGAAATTGATTTCCATGTAGGACTTTAGCTATTTGTCTTCCTATATACATCAGCAATTGTCTCTCCTGCTTATTGACTACTCTGTTCTTTCCTTCATGATTTATAACGCCATTTGTAGCTCATATCTCCACAGGCGTCCGTTTGTGGATGCTTCATCACTTTGAATTTGTTTACTGTCTATACGTGAGCCAATTCTACAGTCTTGAGTTGCACTGAAATGGCATTATCGTGCACTTATAGCATGCTGCTCCTACTCCCTCTTGTAACTTTCATTCAAACACTTCCTAGCTCTTCACTGCACATAAGCTAGGAGACTCTTGTTAGGTCAATGAAGACCTCTACAGAGATGTTGACTGGATTTGCATTGAAATTATAGTTCAAAATTTTTAGTGAATTATTATGTACATGATATATTTTTGTATTCGTGAGAAGGTCAATCGATCATGCTTTATAATTTTATTCATAATAAAACACTTTCCTGTTTATTATAGGATATTTTGTGTTTTTGGCAATGAAGCAATCAGTAGTATTTTTTCTTTTCACATTTTATAGACTGTTTTTGGTGTGTGCCAACAATACAGATTTGTATGTATGTAAACAATGGGGTGGCTCAGGGAGGAAAGGTGCGTGCCATCAGGCTTGACAACCCAAGTTCAATGCCTGGAACCCCCATGGTGGAAGAGAAAACACCTCCCTCAAGCTCGCCTCTGCCCTCCAGACATGCACCTTGGTATGGGCGCACTCTTGGCCCAGGTATGCATGTGCGCACAAGTCCATGTGCAATAAAAATTATTCTTGAACATAGGTGCCAGTGGTGTTTGGGCTGTCAGCAGCCTGGTTAGCTTAGGGAAGAGCTTTACAGATTTCCTTAGCTGCTCTTTGATCTTCATTATTTCTGTCTTACTTCACATCCAGATGTTGAGGTCCTTTTTAATGTTAAGTTTAATATTTTATATTAGTTTTAATGTAAATTTTAATAATATAATTATATTTTATTTAAAATATAAAATGTAAATAATCATATAAAATATAGAATTTTAATAATAAAGTTTAAACAGTAAGTGGGACATATGTTTTAGCAGGAAATAAGACAATAAAGCCAGTGAAGGCTAGCAAACACAGGACATTTTTTTTCTAAAAAAAACAGTCCTTCTCCCATGTTTTCTTCTGTGGTATCTTTCATGTTCTCCTGCCCTTCTGGATTTGTTAGGAGCCTCTCAGACCATGCTAATTAGTTCAGACATAAAGCAGTATGACACATGAGCCTACAGTAGACAACAAGCCTTTTGTGTGTGACAAAAACCAATTTCAATGCTGGACTGCCTCAGTCTCTTCTGTGCCCAGGGCAGAGTTCTCCAGGACCTCTTAACTTAAACACCTTTCCCCAGAGGTCAGAACCCGCGGGTCTGTGGCATTCTACTGGGACAGTTCTCTGCTCCTCTCCTGAAGGGTCTCCCTTTGACACTGTCTAGTGTTCACCTGCTGGTGGCCACTGGAACCTCTGCTCCCTTGATTCTGCAGCTCCTCAGAGAGCATCTTAACTTGTTTCCTACCATTGCTCTAGTTTTTGTATCTAATATTTTTATAACTTGCCAATTTCACCAGGATGTAGAGAGAAAGGAATAAGTAATCAATTAGCCTTTAGAGATGAGCAAGATGCCCCCATCTTTTGGCTCTTCTGCCTATTAACTAGTCTGTTCTTCATATCTTATTTATGGAGATGGTGGCTTACTGAATTTTACTGCATGCACACAGCAGACACTTTTAATCATTACTCATGTTTTCCTTGACTCCTGAGTTCTAGCTTCTCCCTTAATGCTATGAAGAAAAGAATCTAAGAAACTGGTGTACAAGGAGTATGTCCATGTTTCTTTAATGCACAAGGAAAATGCACCTGCACTTCTTACAGCAGACTTAATATTCTTTTCAGGTTTACAGGGACCCATCGTTCTGGGTTATTGTGGAAAATTTATCATCAACACTACAAACTCCTATAACTAAAAATATCTTTTCAGATTAAATGATCACAAGACTTTTAAGAACTATTTTGTTTTATTTTTACCAAAGATGAGATCAGTCCTCCATTCTTTAGGAGTTCTGGGTCCCAACTCCCCTCGTTACTCACCTTCCAACAGGTATCTTGTTGTATCTTGTTATAAGTGGCTCTTTGCCCTTGTGATGCGGTGATAAGCATTTTGAGATCCATACAGAGTGTTCTGTATCTGTCCTGGTTTCTGATCCCTGGTAGGGTGACTGAGCGTATCTGGTCCACCTGACCTTCAGGGGAAGTATGCTATCGGGCCTTGTTTCTAACTCCTCACCATGGCTACCCCTTCATCCCAACATTGAATGGATGGTTGATATCTGGATGCCTTACTGGCTGTGCACAGAGAGATGGAACCAAGAACATGAGCTCAGGTGTGTTTAACTCATTACCCCCATCCCATTTTTTCTTGTACATGCTAACTGTGGTTTCAGCAAGCCCACAGTCCTGCAGCTTCCTCTGTGTGATGCTCAGTGAGTGGGCCCTGGTCCTATGCCCTGAAACTCTTCACATGAGCCTGGATATTTTGAAAGCCTTAGTGTGTACTAGAGTGAAGCTGGGGAAAGAGACTGTGTTGTTTCATATCTTCTCATTTTGTGCTCCCTTCTAACGCTCCCAGGTTGCAATGGACAGGTTTAGACTTTCTAGATCTACCGCCTAATAACTGATGCTTTCATATATAATTAGGCTGTTGTGACAGGCTCACACTGAGGTAAACACAGAATCAGTAAGTGTTAGAAACCTGTAAAGCAGTCCAGTCCCCTATTACATTGACATCCACGTATAGGGCAGGGACACTCTTTGAACATGTCATCGTATTGTGTGCCTGTGGGTCCTGGTCACACAATTAAACCATATACAAATCCATAATTGGTAGAAAATTAATGAAAAGAGTAAGAATTCATTCACTGGCAAGCTCGAGATATGCTGCCACGGGTGACAGTACAGTGACATCTGCTCTCCCACAGAATGAAGAAACTGTGATTTACATATTCTACTGACAACGTATGCATATAAAGACACCCGTTGTTGCCTTTATTTGGGATTTTAAAGGCAGTAGTTTGTCTTGACTACAAACTTCTATGTAATAAGAAAATACTGATCACATAGATGTAGAAGTTTTTCTTTGGCATTAAGTGCAAATGCATATTTTAGAAACTCTATGTCCTATATCTTATGCATTTTCGTGAGGTCAACCTTTGTGGTCTAACCAAAGCATACTAGAATAGAAATACATCACAGTATTCAAATTTATTCTAAGGATTTGAACTTCTGGGCTTAAAAGTTCTTATAGACCCCACATCTGTTGACTCATTCCAAACTGGCCTTCTAGAGTTCTTGGGTCAGTAAGATTATATAAGGTAAAATCAATTCTGTTTCCAAATCTGCAACAAAGTCATTGCAGATTGCATCCTGCTGGGCTGGTAGGCTTCATGATTGTCTCTAAAAGCCTCTGGTGATGTGGGTGTTGCCTCCATGAACAAGCAGGAGGACTTTCAGTTCCTATTTCTTAGATATTCATAACCTCCTAAATGTCACAGACATGAGCACATGCTTACTTACTTCTGTTGAGAAAACTGCCCAAGATTTCAATGAAGCCAAAGGTTCACAGGTCGTCCTGTGTTCAGATAGGTGCAGCTGTGACTAGAGGCTTTGATGTTGTTTGATTTTCTGTCCTGTCCTTTATTTAACTTGCTATTCATTATTAATTAGAATATTACATAACTCCAAGGGGGAAGAGGCAACTTGGAGAATGCTGATAGGCATCAGATGAATATAGCCTGATACAACACAAAGACTTTTGTCTGGTTATTATTATCCTTGGGACAGTAATGCAGTGTCAATATAAATGACACATCTTATAGGCCTTCCTTTCAACATTTATAGACTCATTTTCTATACTATTTAAAAAAAAACAAAACAAAACAACTGTTGGTCAGTCTGGGTTGCTCATGGGTATTCATGCAAACCATGACCATGTGAGTATCTTGTGGCAGATGGGATTGAGCCCTGGTCTTCAGGGCTCTCAACCACTGAGCTCTCTCTTCAGGCATCGTCATCATCATCATCATCATCATCATCATCATCATCAGCAGCAGCAGCAGCAGCAGCAGCAGCAGCAGCAGCAGCAGAACCACTGCTACCATCTCTACCACCACCACCACTACTAATTGTTAAACAGAGACTTGGTTAATGGCCTGGGCTGGCCTTGATCTCACTCTTGAGCCCAGGCAAGATTTATGAGCCACCTGTCTTAGCATCCCAAGTAGGATGTAATGATAAGCTGGCAGTCTTTTAAAAGGACACTGACCCTGTTCTGTTGGCTCTACCTCATGATCTAATTAGTCCCATTGCCTGTCTTAATACTACTGCACTTGCGATTAAGTGTCAGTCTCCAGGTTTCACAGGACACCTTCAGACCACATCACCAGCTTTACAGTCTTCCTAGTTCTCTCATTAATGAACTAAATTAATCACTGTCACTTGCTTATTCTATACTTGTATAGGAGTTGTAATTTTAACATTTTCAAAAAAAAATAGGCTTTGATACTTCTAGTGTGTCCTTGGAAGCAAGACTGTGTCAACATCAAGACTCATCCCATCATTTACAGAGACAATGTAATGACTTTATACTGCTTGTAAAGGAAGTCATACTCGGAAGGTCCAATAGTTTCACGTTTTTCTTAGCAGGTGACTTTATGATACTTGGTAGCTGAAGGCAGTCTCCATGCTTTCTTAAAAAGTGTGAAGCCTCGAAGGTGATCTGCCTATTTGGTGGTGAGAATAAGAGAGTGTAAGAGTCCAGTGTCCTGTGACATGAGGAAGGGGTCATTTGGGTGCTTGTAACCATTGGGTTATAGATATAGTTAGTTCTTATACTGGCTGGTTCTGTGTCAACTTGACACAAGCTGGAGTTATCACAGAGAAAGGAGCCTCAGTTGAGGAAATGCCTCCACGAGATACAGCTGGTAGACCTGGGTTCTATAAGAAAGCAAGCTGAGCAAGCCAGGGGAAGCAAGACAGTAACTAATATCCCTCCATGGCCTCTGCACCAGCTCCTGCTTCCTGACCTGCTTGAGTTCCAGTCCTGACTTCCTTTGATGATGAACAGCAATGTGGAAGTATAAGCTGAATAAACCCTTTCCTCACGAATTTGCTTCTTGGTCATGATATTTTGTGCAGAAATAGAAACCCTGACTAAGGCAGTTCTGCTCTGTCTGAACTTTGTAGGCCTCCATTGCTTGTGTAAGCCATTGGCTATAACAACTCAGGCTTTTTTGTCTGGTTGGTTGACTGAAGTAGGTTCCCAGGAGCTCTTGTGGGCTGTAGAACCTGAACAGTTGTCCCTAATACACTCAGTGGCTGACCCCGGCCCTATAAAGGGCTTTCTCCTTACTGCCAATCTAAGAATTATGTAGAGCTCTAGAGAAGGTAGATTTGGGCTGCAGTCATTTTAACCATTGCTTACAATTTCTTGTGTTTTTAAAGAAATGTGTCTTTTTATGTCCTCAAACCATTAAACTTAGTGCTATGGAGTCATTCATACAATCGTCTTGCAGTTTTAAGATGTTGGCCAAATCTGCAGTGATTCTTCTTGCCTCCCAGGTACGGCAGTTCACTTTCTTCCTTTCTCTCTCTTTAGTTTACACCTTTGCCAATCCCCAGCCCAGCAGCTCTTGACTCTCTGCTTTCTGTTTCTTTAGCTCTTGCCATTATTTTAATCTCCTGCCTTTGATTTTCTTTGGGTTTAGTTTCTTTTCACTTTCTACCTTGCTGAGTTGAGAGCTTTCATTATTGATTTTTGACCTTTCCTCTTTTTTCTAAAGTCCACATTTGGAGTTGTAAAGATTCCTCTAAGCAATAACCTTTAAGCTCCAAATATTTTAGGCTCTCCATTATTTTCTTTTTTTGATGGGTGAGTCGCTAAGAATGTTGCTTGATTCCCAAACATAACTTTTCTAGCTATCTTCTTACCCCTTCTGTCTGTCCTCCCTCTGAACTCCACCTTGGTCCTAGTTCATATGGGGGTGGGGTCTTCAAGGTGACATTTCTGAAGTCCTAGGCCAAAGACCTCACTGCTCCCAACTTTTCCCCAGCATCTTGTCTTCAAATCTGACTAATAAGATCTGGAGGCAGTCCTCTGACTTCCTCTCTCTTCCCTTTCCCTCTTTCACTCACCCTGTTACATTTAACTTCCCCTGTGTAGGAATCCCCTTCCTGAAAGCAAGCTCATTAAAAATGGGAAAGATGGTACACACCATGGGAGAGACTTATGAGCCATGTTAGCAATCCTGTACATTGTTTTGTGATATGCTAAATAAGGAAGGAAATGAGGGAGTTTGGAAGATTGATTCTCAGGGACAAAGCCTGCCTGCTTGTCTGCTGTATCACTGTGCTTTGGTTGTTGGTCTCTAACTACCCCTGTCCTTTTTTTTTTTTTTTTTTTTTTTTTTTGGTTTTGGTTTTTTTTTTTCCTGCATGACTTCTGTCACATCCTCATCACAAAATGGAAAAGAGAACATTAACTTGTTTAATATTATCTTAGATCACAGAAAGAGTCTATGAACACTGGGCACAGCAGCCACTGGTATCTGCCCATAATTTATAATTTAGAAGAAGTTTTTTTTCTTCCTGGTATTTTTATGCATCAACAGTGGGATCTTGTGACTATTCAGCCACAAGACTTCAAGAGACTGTGGAAATCTCGTGTACTCTGTGTGGCATGGAGCTTCTGACGTCAGGATGGGCCAGAGCCATAGGGGTCAGTAACAGTTCCAGTGGTGACTGGAAAGAAAGATGGTGAATGTGGGGGAGCATGGCTGCCAGAAAAGGGTGGACCTTGGCTGTGGAGAACACTGAAGGCCATCAAGCAGGACAGAAACTGGGCTGAGGACCAGACAGAGCTGCAAGGTATTGCAGAGATGGGAACTGCTGTGAACACAGAAATAGCCCTGGCTTCTGTGGCTGCCTTCTCTCCGAGTCTCAGAGGAATTGTTCACAATCTTGGCAATCTCCAGATATGTTAAACCAGTGGCCAAAAGCATCGTGAAGAAATTGGATTTTCATTTCTAATCTGATTGCCATTTAATCTGCTGCCCTTTATGTGATTACTTACCATTTGCATTGCTAAACCCTGGCAAAGAGCTCCCAATCGATTTTGTTCATCTTGAGACTGTCTCACTTTGCAGTCCAGTCAAGATTCAAACATGTAATTCTCCTGCCTCGGCTGAGTGCTGAATGACAGTTTTTTTTTTTTTTAATGTTAAGCAGCAGCATTCTCCTTCAAACAAGAAACTGAGTTGGGTGCCATAGCTGGGCAGTGACAATCTTTCTTCTTGGCAGCATGACATACCAGCTCTTGATCAAGGTTTCGTTTCACAAACCCTTCAAATCCTCAAAACACCCCAGGCATAGAGCTCCGAAGTAACACCCCCTATCCCCAGCAATGCTCCAGCAGCAGTTTCTTCCTAAAGACAGGCAGAGATACTTAGCAGTTATGCCTTTGCAGTGTCATCTTACCACCACAGTTAGAACCCCAAAGGTCTCTGCAAGGGAAGCTAGAATCTACCAGACCCTTAGAGATATTCTCTGGAATGCAAAGTCTCAGCTCCAGATGGCTGCCTGACTGCCAGCAATGTGTCCTTAGACCAGCCATGCAAAACCAAGTCTCAGTCTCTTTACCTTTATGAGACAGTGATATCCCACTGGCTCACTGGGTCTCTAAGGGGGAAAAAAAGCAATATAAATCCACAGATTGTGTTTACTGTTCTCTTCTGTAGAGTCTAGTCCTCCAATCAGGTTGCAGGTATACAAGATGTCCCCACCCTCCAAACTGTGTTGCAACCTTCCTATTAGTGGTGGCTTCCTCACAGCATGGCCCCTGCTCTTCTCTGACAAGGGGGCATCCCATAAAATCCAAGACTTCTAAGATGCATTCACCCTGCCCAAAGTGAGCTTAAAGCTGGAGCTCCCTGGAGCTGGTAAGGACCAGACTGTGACAACTCAGACGATGGTGTTGATGATTGTAGGGAAAACTTCTCAAATCCACATCCTGTATAGTGACTAACACAGACTGTTGGAAGTAGCTGCAAGCCACCAGCTTGGCTGTCTCTATGAGTGATTAATGTCCCTGAAATTAATGGCCCCTTAAAGGCAGCAGCCACAGAGGCTGTGAGTATCCATAAAGCAGAATTCATTGCATCTGTAGAGATGTTTTTGAGGACAGACATTCCACCCCCGGACTGGACACCCGTAGCCCTCCAGAACCCACAAGGCTTGTCCTTGGCTTCTAAGTGGCCCAGAATGAGGCCACCATCATAGCTCCTTACTGCCTCCTCTGTCCACATGAACAGAGAAAAATGTATCTTCAGAACGTGGGTGGTCTTGCTAGGGACAAGCTGAGTGAGCCTGAGTCATTGGCAGGTCAGGTGTGTTGTAATAAGGAACAGGGTCCTTGTATTCAAGGCAGAAGCCAAGAAACAAAGAAAACAGTCCCCTTACTAACATGCATTGCATACCTCATGTGGGGAGGGTTTGGGGAAATATATGAATTATGGAAAACTGACATTTTGTAGGCTGCTCCTCTGAGATGAGAGCATTTAAGATTAAATGTTGAAACAAATAATTACTTGTGTGTTGTCTTAATCAAGGAATGTGCTAAATCAGTGGGACAGTTAGAGTCAAGGGTGTTAGACAGTTAGAGAATCAGGGCAGGATAAGAGTCAGGGACAAAGGGAGATGGAACCATGGTTTATGCAAATTATGAAAAACCCACCATTTCATCCTCTGATGCTTTGGAAAATCAGTAATGTCAAACGTCACTGCATCACCGGCAGCCAAGGCTGCTCCTCAGTCCTCCATAGTACACTCTTGCTCTAGCCATTTTTGTGCACACATCTGCTAAGGTCCTTTCCTTACTTCTTAGCCATGGCCCACGAGGGAGCAACAGTGAGATGCTGAGAGCCCTAGACTGGAGCCTGTCCTCAGCATTTGAGCTCTGCCCTTCAGTTGCTGTGTGACTTCAGACAGATTTTAGGATTTCTCTGTGATATTCAGCTAGGGTTCTCTTCTGCTCTCAGATGCTCTTGGATTTCAGCTGGAGGAAGGCGGGGGTGGGGAACGACTCTTGAATTGGCTAGGCCAGGTAAGCACAAGGCACCTTTCCTAAGCTAAGCAGATAGAGAGCCAATATGTGGGTCTCCTCCATTCTTTACCCCATTAGGTTCTAGCGAGGATCCAGAAGGTTTCTAAGACCTACAAGCCTTGGAAACAAATATCTTCCTCTCAGTATGCAGAGTAGCACCTCAGTCAAACTATGGGAAGGGTACAGGAGAGACATACCCTGAGCCAACAGCCATCCTATACTTGGACCCTGGTGGAGTCACTTGTCAGGACACTGGCCTGCTTAGTTCAGAATCACACAAGAAACTCACCCCAAATCATACTCATTTGCATAGCCTAGTTGTGGGTTTGACTGACTGGGGCAGAAGGCATGCTGGGAGTGGCCTAACAAGACTGCTAAAAGCTTCAGGGGAAATCAAGTCCCAATTTCCATTTTCAGCCTGGCTTCTCTCCTGAGGAGGCTCAACCACAGTGGAGTGTTCCTGGATATTGCTGTGGCTCTGCAAAGTCCTCAGTGTGTGGTCAAGACAGGAAACCTTTTCCCTGCCTTCTCAACATGGTATGAATGTCTTATTTCCTCTTCTCAACTGGCTCTTATATGGCTCTGCTCCTTGCCAACTGGGCAGTCTGGAGCATATTTTTATCCCTTTGAACCTCAGCTTGCTCTTCTGATAAATGGAACACACATAATGTGCTCACAAGGTGTGGTGAGGACCAAGCTAGGCTGATGTCTGTTGGACCAGTAGTTGTGCAGTAGTCAGAGCAAACACAGCACTGTACACTCAGGCCCTCAGGAAGCAGGCTACTTTTGTCTGGGAGCTGTCCAGAAGTCCACAGGTTTAGATTGTTGCGTAACATGTCCCATAACAGCATGTACGCTCGATGGTGTAGCATGGAGAGTTCCCTGAGTGTTGCTTCCCACAAAGTAGGACATTGAGATCATGCCCTCTGCCCTAGGGATTACCACGGTATAGTAATATGACAGGGAGCAGATGACAACCCATGGTCAAATCTGGTTTACCATCCAGGAGGTAGGAACAGCAGCTGGGTCTTAAAATAGTTAAAATCCAGTGAAAAACGGAAACCATGAAATGTACGAGTATTACAAATTCTGTTTCTATGTTCATAGGTAGTTAGATATAGCCATACATCTTGACCTACAAGCATCTGTGGTTGCTCTGTCAACTGGTGAGTAAGTATCCATGAAAGACCAAAGGGGAAACAAGTTTTGAAATATTTTTATTCTGGCCCATTATAGAACATTATGCCAATTCCTCTTAGAGGTTCTGAGAGATCCAATTTAGCTGTTTTACAATAAGCATTTCCTAAATGAGTGAGCACATCTTTTTTGTCTTCCGAGTCCTAATTTGGCACTCTAAGCAGACAGAGACAAGTTGCCTAGGGTCCTCCTTTCTCTCTCACTTATCCTCGTCATCGCTGTCTCCAGCCCTGTGCTCTCCTTTCTGGACCTGCTCTACTGAGTTCTTGTGTTCTAGGTTTCCCCTGAGCCTAGAGTCCTCTGTACCTAGCTTTCTTCTGCGGTCTCTTACCATCCACTTCTGTCTTCTACATCCACTACCAGACAAAGTATCTCAACCAGCAGCTTGCTTCACAGAGCCAAGTCCAGGCTCTCTGTGTTAGTGCCTCACTGAGCCAAGTCTGGGCTCTCTGGCTGAGCCTTCTGACTCCTATTCAGTGGGAAGCACGCTGCAGGTCACTGCCATGCCCCATGTTCTTCAGTATGCTGATTTTCCATACCAGTCTTATGCCTGGGCTAGCTATCCTCATTGCCAGCCAGAGTCTAAAGGCCTGGCTTTGTTTCCGTTTTCTTCCTTTATGGATCACACTAAAGAGGTACATATACTAATGTAGTGGAGCTTAAGATCTAGTCCCTTATTTGCATGTACCTCTCCAAAAACTCTAGGAGAGCATACACCAAAAGAGTATATTTACATGGTCCCCTGTTTTAGCAAGATTTCCAGAAGTTAATTACAGTGGCTGAAGTTTGAGAACCACAGCCAATGTGGCAGCACTCGACTTTGGGCTCATATCTGCAGATCCCTGAGACTCTATACATTTGAGGAATCAGGGTCTAGGGAAGCTGAACTGGGGATGCGCTTCATGTGGATTTAATGGCACATATTTGTTTAATCCAAGATGGCTTTTGCATGATGAGCTCACTTGACAAAAGGTTCAAAGGGTATCTGATGGCAAGGAGGATTTGAGCCCTGGATTTTCTGCTAGATACTTGTTTTAAGAACACATTCTCTTTGCTGTTGTATGGTCAGAAACTTATCCACGGAGCCTGATTCCTTAATTAAGTGCAGGCTAGTTTGTGCTTAGAGAGCTGCCAATGTCTAATGTTGTTTTCCACCCTTCACCTGTTCCCATGTATTTCCTTCTTCCATCCATCCCTCATGCCTGCTGGGATGCTCCACATGGACTTGTTGCCTCTTTCTGCTCTTTCTGAGCTGAAGTGGCTCAATCGTCCGTGAAACTCTCATTAACTTTGTGTTATTTCAACATTAAATACTAACTTCCAGGAAGACAAGAGGCAGTTCATCTAGTCCCACAGTGGCATGGACATTGAAGGCAGTTCATCCAGTCCCACAGTGGCGTGGACACTGAAGACAACTGGCAAAGGAATGTCATCAATTCATAGAGTTGTTAAGATTCACTGTGCCTGAAAAAATTGGAAATGCCTCAAAGGTCTGGGCATGAGAGAGCATTGACAGGATTTCTTCACAGACATCCCATGACAATGTGAGTTATGAACTTAATTTTTTTGTGAGCCTAGTCAATAAATTATGATCAATTATGTAAGAAGACTGGCAACATTTGTATTTTCTATAAAAATGACTACATAAATGTAATTAAGATATAAATAGTAGATCAAAGATCAGCCAAAATTTGTTTTAAAAGGTCATGGAAGTGAAGTATCTAGCTAGCTCAGTTGATAGAGCATGAGATTCTGAGAACGTCACAGAATATTTTAAAGGATTCTTAGGAGCTGGAGAGAACACTCAGTGGTTACGGATGCCTACTGATCTTATAGAGGCCTGAATTTCAGTTCTCAGAACCCACATCAGGCTGCTCCCAACCATCTGTAACTCCAATTCCAGGATATCCAAAACCCTCTTCTGGCTTCCATTGGTCATGCACGTAAGCACAGGCACAGCCCACACATCAACATAAATAATGAACCATAAAAAGATGTTCATTTTTCATATATTTTGTGAGGTCTTTGATATTCTTTTCCTTTTACAAATAAAAACAAGTCATTTTATTATTTGTAATTTTCTGTGACCTTCTCCTTCGAAATACTTGCTTTTATATTTACTTTTTTTTGTTTCATTATTACAAAAAATATCCAAACTGTATAACCTTCAGGAGCCAAAAACCCTGCATCTGCTTCTATCCTGTGTATCTATAAGAGATCAGGTTTCTCTTTTTCTCTCCTCCCCTCCCTCCTCCACCTCTCCCTCTCCCTCCTCCATCCCTCCCTCTCCCTCCTCCTTCCCTCCTCTTTCACTGTCTAGTTTGCCTGTCTTTATCAGCATCCCCTTTGGATTATGTCTGCTATTAAACTGCTATGAAAGCTTGCACTACATGCAAACTCATTTCACTACTACTGGTGGCACCACCCCTCCCCAAACCTAGCTCTTAGCAGCTAAGTCAGTTCCAATTCGTCCTATAAAGTTGAGTTTCTACCATCTTGAAGTCCTGAGAACTTTCCAGACATGCTGTTAAGGGGAGCAGGATATTAGAAGCTAATTTGTCTCACTGATTCATTGATAAGAGCTCTTGAAGATGCACCTGTTTATTGAAGACACTCTGTTTAAGATATAAAAATCGGGAGCAAGTACCACTTAAAGTAAAAATAAATCTAATGAATAAAGGCACATATAGTAATTACTGTCATTTGGAGATAACAGGATAGCAGTATGACTCTCCTTCCAGGCTCTTGGGTCTCTAGAGACTTAGAACATCCCCTAGGACAGCTTGGCTTCCTTTGTTTTCTCATCTTGTTATATTAGGCCCTGAAGTAGTACATTAGAAATCTACATCCTATAGGGACATATGTGGTACCTCAAAAGATACCAAAACTCTGAAGATATGTCCACCTGTCCACCAATTCCAAACCTGGCTGTGAGTTCTGCTCTTTGTCTCCCACACACGGCCCTCTCCAGACCTTTCAAGAGAAGTTAGGAAGAAAGTTGTGTGATACTTCATATAAAAAAAAAAAAGATGGAGGCCAGTATCAGCTAGGACTAGCACTAGAAGATGGGGCTAGGGCTGAAAATGCTTGTAGGGTAACTGATGATCTTAAGTTTGGACAAGAAGAACTCCAGAAGGGCATCTCTGGAGGAGGCTTCCCACCAAGGAGTGATCCCACTCTGTGAGAATGAGTTCAGTCTGGGTAGGAGGAGGTAGCAGAAGATACATCCCAGTACTCTGTATCCAGATTTCCTAAGAGCAGTGTGCCTCTAGGTACAAAGTTCTGCCTCTCTTCTGCCCACTCCCTCTCACCCCTTCTCATGTGTTACTTTTCTAATCCCCTAAATTCTTAAACACAATATGGGTTTTCCCCCTTTTAGGTCTTGTTCAACAAATGCTTCTGTCTCAAGACCTCAGGAAATGTTTCCAATCAAAATGGAAGGCTCCCTTTTGGCTTATGTGCGATTTTCAAGCAAGTAAAGGTTTTAGCAACCATGGGGGCAGGGAACCTTGCATTTCCTCCTCTCTGCTTTGGGATAAGTGGGCTCTCAGTGACTGTGCAGGACGAAGACTAGCCATTCTGCTTCTCCACACTTCCCCATATGCTGTAGAGTCAGTCAAAGGTGTCCATTGGTGCTAATGCCAAGTGTACTTGTCTGGAGGAGAGCCTGTTGTTGGCTTTCCCTTTCCACCCACACCACAATGGTAACAGCCAAAGCTGTGAGTCCTGATGGTCAGTGCGTTCTGAAAACCACAAGGCCAGGCCTCCTCCAGGATGTCTGCCTAAAGCAGATTGGAAAAAGGAAAAGCAGAAATGCCACAGTCAACGTCTTCCCTTCCCACAATCAAGGAAGGCAGATGTGTAAGATGATAGCATGCCCTTTCTTCTGTGAGCCTCCCCTGATGCAAACACTACTATGTCCATATCCCACGTTTTCATTCCAGTGGTATCCTGGGGAGGTAAGGGAACTGCAGTGAGATGAGGAAAAAGAGGTTCCCAGCTGCTGCTCACTGCATCTATTCCTGCGGCAGGCTGTGCAGGCTGTGAAGACCTGGGGCACCAAAGAGGCACCGATGCACCTGTATCTGCATGATAGTGACTCTGAGAGATTGTCTAAAAGGAGTTCCTGCACCTCAGAAGTCCTTTGTTGTGCTTTCAGGATGTGGTGGCAACTTAGAAACTCTGAAGTATACAGCAGCCCCTGCTCCACAGGGAAGCAGGCTCAGTGTACAAGGGCAAGAAAAAAATTATTTTTTATTGTACCCCTTCTGGTTCTGTGGATTGAATCAAGGCCTTATGCATGCAATCCATCATTCCAGCACTAAGCTATATCCCCAGGCCTTAGCGTTTGAAGTCAGGCAGGGTCTTGCCATGCAGCTTAGACTGGCTTTGAACTTGCTAAGAAGTAATCCAGCCTGGCCTTTATTTTTCCACTTTTATCTCTGAAGCATTCCATATTCACCCGAGAGTAGGAGTTAATAGAAAGACTTCCAGATTTGGACACTATGAGGCAAAAGCAAGAAGCCAACCTAAAGCTCCAACTGAGTCCTTGGCCACCAGAACAGAGAGTTTGAACCTTCTGTACTGGAGTATCCCCAAGTCCAAACGTCTGCAGAAACTTCAGCTCACTAATCAATTTCCATGGAGTACCTAAATCAAAGGTCATAACATGGTTGTCTCTTCATGTTGATCTGAACAGTTATATGATGTTCTCATTTGAATGTGCTGACTATTGGAAGATTTCACATGATACTTGATGTTTTTGATCTTGGGAAATAGTCTGGCTATGCTGGGTTTGCAGTTTGGAACAGTAACATAACGTCAAAACTGGGTCACTCTCAACCTTCAGACTGCCTGTATGTCTGTTCTCCAGTGTCCCCATTCCTTTGTTCCTCAGAATCATCTGCTTCAGTCATCATGACACTTGCCTGACTTCCACAAACATCTGATTTTGCCATCCATGAGCACATGAATTTCAAGGATCAAGCTTACGATGAAAACGTTACTCTCCTCAGAGTTCAGGAACCTTGAATTCATAAAAGATTTTTTTTTTTTTTTGGACAGCCATATGAGCTGTAGGATCTACCTGCCACCCGTCAGAGTCCTCTTCCCTTTGGAAGGTGATGCCAATTATTGCTGCTTTCCCTAACATGATACTCAGAACAGACATATGTCAGTTGGCACTGGCTTGGTGAAAGGGACTCAAGGAACTTCTATGTGGCCTACAAAATGGGGACTGTAATAAACCACTCCAGGTTGACAAACCCAAGCTGTGGCCCCTGAACCTGGGGTCAATGTGCACATCACATGGATATTTCAATGTGCACTGGGGCATCTGGAGGTTCCATTTGCCAACTGTCACCTGAGTATATTCTCTAAGATAAGAGGAGGATATGGGCGACCATTTGAGGTGAGTGGTGAGGGGCGAGGTTGAGTCCTGCACTGACAGAATTTTTACAGGCTGGTACACCCAGGATGCACACATGCCTTACACAATTAGCCAGACTTACCCTCCAGGGAATAGTCCAGTAGGGTTCTTTGTTGTTCTCAACTTTCTTACCTGCTTTTCTATGAAATTTAGATACAGATCCCCTCCTGTTGTACTGTTGATACTGTCCTGAGTTGGGCTGGGGGCTGGGAGCTGAGAGTTGGGGCCTGGAGACTTGGGGTTGCACCCACCCACTGCCAGTTGGTGAGTCCTCTCATCCCTTCTCATGAATATTGTGACGTTTCATCTCTAGGACTCACAGCTTGGTTGGAGTAGGTAACACAATGAGTGTTTTATCTGAGTGTTGTCAGTGTTTAGGGTAACATGGCAGCTGTCAGAGGATCCTGACATTAGAATCATCCAAAGGGGGAAGTCGTGTGGATCTGCTGGGGTTTCCACGTCTGCACCCAGCTACCTGCTCCTCATTCATCTCTATCTCCACCTCCTAGTCACCAAGGGTGTGGGAAATCAGAAAATCAATCTAGCATCTATTCATTACCCTTCCCTGCTGGGAGTCCTTGAAATGACTGCCTAGTTTTGGCTGAACATGAAGTAGTTGCGCTCAGCCTTTACCAATACCTCCTTCCTTCTGAGCTCAGCAAGCAAGCTTCTGAGGCCAAGATGAAGCTTGAGGATGTAGGTAATATCCAGGCCCAAGGCAGCAAGGGGTGTCAGCAATACGATGTGTCAGAATCAGCAGAAGCTACACTGATTCTCGTATCCTACTTGACCAACCCAGCCCACGTTGGCTGGAAGAGGCTGCTGGGTCAGTAGTCACCTGCTTCTCAGGTAAGTCACTGCTCATGTGCACAAGAATTAGAGAGATCTTAGTTTCAGGATTGGTAAAGCACTATCCTACTGACCATCTGGTGGTAGCTTTTTCTCCTAGTAATGAAGATGGGCTCATGCCAAATCTAACCTGTGGGAACAGAGTTTCGATAGTTCCGGCAGCAGGAACGAGGGTAATCCAGATGCCATTCTCTGAGGTCGGAGGCGAGGAAGCGCAAAGGATTAGATTGCTCCCTGAGAAGTCTCCTGGCAATGCTGTTGCCATGGGTCCTAAAACCTGTCAGCTGGATCTTTTCCAAAGGGAAGGAAGCATCTCCCAAGCCAGCCAAACACTTCATACTTTTTCAAGACTCTTGTATGGTATTTCAGCAGTGTCTCACAAGCCTTCACCTAACTTGAAATAAATATCAGGGTGGGCAGTGGAGACAGAACCAAGTCTTGGGTTTTAAGAAATGGCTCCACATGATCAGCACCAGGGCTTAAATGACCTCTTTTAGAGTTTGGCCTTAGATTCTAGCATGCTTATGTCTGATGACCAGAATGCCCACCTCCTAAAGTCAGAGCAAAGGTTCAGGAATAGTGCCATGTGAAAAGAACCTTCCAGAGATGAGCATTCCTAACAGCTGTCAGCTTCCACAGAAGCTGACATTTCCCCATGCCACAGCACCAAGGCTTCTATAGTCTGTCCCCAAACAGCCTCATCAAACATCTTGCCCTTGATAATCTGTTTACCTCAAGTCTAAAATAAGTACAGTTTCCAATGAATTTGTCCTGGTTATTTTTAAATAACAATGAGAATCATTACTTTGATCTTGAATGTAGGAGGGACTCTGCTGGTGGTGGTACTGTGTTTTGGCATACAGTAGTTGAGGTAGGCATCCTGGAGAAGGACCTTTACTCACAGCCCCAGTGCCTGGCCTTGGGAAACTCTCATCTGGGGTTCTTCAGGTATAATTTTATGTGATCCCACATGGTGGCTCCAGGGTAGTTATGACAGATCAAATGTCATAAAACAACTGTCTCAAGACAAATCAGAAAAAAAAAGTGGCATGGCTTTTGCTTCCTCAACCCTGAAAGTCACATGGCATCACTTTTGATTCTTTTTGCCCACTGAAGTATCCTCCAAGGTCCTCTCAGTGTCTGAGGGAAGGGGATAGACTCGTCTACCTCATGATAACTGACTGCAAAAAAAGCCACACTGAGCTTAGTTCTTACAACCCTGCTCTCTCCACCCGAAACACTATGCCCGACTCTGTGGCCCATATCCTACGTCCTGTATAGAACCTTCTTCATGAGCCTCCAGAACCTCTCCAAGATGTGTTACAGGACACATGGGTCTCAGTGCTTTTGAAGAGCTTACTCCACTTCCTTTTTATATAATCTATTATTTTCTAAATATAAAACCATCACAAAGATACAGAAAAAGTAGCAAAAACTGGGGGAAATACTAAGATACTGGTCATGGCTCTGGAATTATGTGTAGTCATTTTCTCCTTTTATTCTGAAAACTTCACTCAGAACACCTAGTACAATCAAAAAAATAATTTCCAAAAAAGATTCTATTGGGGAGCTGATTTTCCACTCAGTGATAGAGTATCCATTTAGTCTCACAAAACTCTGTTCTCAATCCCCAACACCATAAACAAATCACATCCACAAAACATAACTAGTAAGTGCTTACTGTGCAAATACACAGGATACAGCTATACAAATTATCATTTCCCTAAAGAAACATGTCTTAAACTCCAAAATTCATTTTATATAAAGATGAAAACACACACACACACACACACACACACACACACACACACACACACACACATACACTGGTCCTAAAATGAAGACAGACTCCCTACTTGTACACTGATATTGGAGCAATCCTGGGCTTTTACTACACAGTAGCAACTGTTAAAGGAGACACTGGCATCAAAGCTAGCAGCCCTGCGGTTTCTCTCCAGACCCGGGTCTTATCTTTATCCTATAATTTGTCTAGGCAGGAGCAATGAAGATCGAGGCTGCATCAGCTGGACTGAGAAGTTCTGGATATGGGGGCAGCTGACAACTGTTGGTGTTGTGGCTTTTGTGGAAAGCAGAAAATTAGCAAATGCCCCTTTAAAGTCTGCTGTGGGAATTAATGTGCATGTGTGCATTTATAAAGGAAAAGAGGGCACTTGCTGTTCCTTCAGATGCTGAGCTGTAGATACTGGATGATATGAAACTTAGGTCAAACAAGTATGAAACACTGAAGCCCAGTCAGTGACCCTCATACTTGAGGCTTAAAAGTTCCATCAGTTTGCTCAAAATGTGCATTGCTGCTACGACCCGAGGACATTCTGATCCAGGGAGATCAGAACTGGGCTCCTGACTATAGTTTATAATGAGCACTTTGGATGATTCTTTGGGCATCACCCTCCTGCCTTGTGCATGATAAGGTGCACTCTCATAATTAGGCTTGTTTGCCAAACACATTTCCCTGGGCCTACTGTGCGGTGAGCATTGTCTGCATTAGCCACACATAGTTCTCTATAAGCTTCTCTTAAGGTTTAGAAGGCCATATTCCTGTCTTCATTTCATCCTGGAGAAAAGGGAGCTCTGAGCAGCAGGGGGGAAATGTGTGTTCATTCACCCAAACATGGAGTGAGGATCTGAAGCCATGTCACAGGAGTTTGACAACAGAGGCCCCAGTGCATCTCCAGGATAATTACTCACGTGGTTCCAAAATGGGTCAATATGCCAAATGGGTCTTGACTACTAGATCTTTCTTCTCACCATCTTTACATTTAAGAGCAGTGTCCATGAAAGGAAGCTCTCTTAGATCCCCTGCCCAGCTGGAACTTCTGAGGGCCTTTCAGAGGCATGACTCTTGAGTCAGAGGGTTAAGTTGGGGGTTGGGCTTTCGGCTGCTGATTTCTAAAGGGTGGAAACATTCCATCCTTGGTCCCACAGGTTGGAATACCCACTTCCAATTGTGAAATAAAGAGACCTGGGGTGAGTGGCAGAGTAGCAGGACTCAAATCCTTCCTCCTCAGCAATAGTCAGAAATCCTATATCTTTCTCAGATAAAATCTCATCTATCAGGGAAACTGCTGTAGAAGAAAATAAATTCTCAGAATGCTGGATTTCAGTGGGCATGTATATTGATTAACAATGATGTCCTTGTTCACTTGAAGATGTGGCTGCCAGGGAGAGCATGACTTTCATTGCTCTGCTTGCTAAAAGTGGCAGCTTTCCTCCATTCTTCTGCAGAGCTGAGAATGAATATGTTAATATTGTAACTGGGACACAGGGAAGGGGACACAGACTTTGCTGGTGACTGAACAATTCTGCTATAGAGTTGATGCCAGTGGAATGGAACTCCCTTCGCGGGAATTTGGCCCAGAATATCTATTTGTCAAATCAATTGGCCCAGTGAAGACAAGGGCCCCTATGAGACTCCAGTTAATAAGAGAGGGCAACACTGTTTTCCAAGCATGGGGTCATCTTGGAAGATGAAGGCCATGCTGTTAATGAGGGTCTCGCTGGCAGGTCTACCTAGCCCTTCAGAGTCCCAGAAGTCCCTGTTTTCATGCACAAAGCCTCCTTGCTATGCCAGTGTGCCCTCTGCCTTCTCAGAGTACAAACATTCCAAATCTTAAGTCTCATCCTCTCTGGTGTCTTAGTTTTATAGGTAACACATAATTTAAGGTAGACAGTCCAGGATAGACATAGACACACCCCAACCAAGCCAAGCAGAAGAGCATCAAACAATCTAACATGGGTATCTGAGGACACTTACGACATGGTAACTGTACAGGGGGCAGGCACATTTTGTAAGATACTCATTTGGCTTGGGAGAAGCAAGGATGTCAGGAAGGTCAACCCTTTCAGAAGTTTCACCTTCATATTGTCTCCCTGGCTGAAAACTTCTGACTGCTTCCCATCAATCATGGTACCCCACTAGGGATCATTTCTCAAGCCAACTCTAGACAACTCTTGAGGAAGATTTCAAAGCCTCATTCAGTATTGTGATCAATTAGTAATGTCATCTCTAGACACATGGAGGTGTTTCAAACATGAGGCATTTATTTACAGTCTTTTAGAACATAAAGAGTTCCATTTGAGCCAAGGATAACCTGCCTTACCAACAAGAGAGAGGTATGATGATTGTATACAGTATCAGGTCACTTGTCAGTTGTCGAGCTCCAGGTGACAGACACATGTCATCAAGCCACAGAGTGTGAAAATTTGTGTCCAAGGAAAGGAAAATTGACTTCATTCACCTTGTCTCTTCCAGCCTAGACTGCAGGAACAGCAGCACAATCCTTGCCTTTCTGACCTGTTCCAACTTCTGGGGGCACCTCAGGGTCCCTTCCCATCATTTTGTCCCAAGGGCAAAGAAGAAGTCCTTGGGATTCTAATGGGGCCAAGAACTAGGAGTCAGATCTTTTAAAGACAGAATATAAAACTCCCCAAAGGTCAGAGCAAAAACTCTACATGAAAGCAAAAATGTTGTTGGGGCCACTGCTGACTAACCAGGGTCATATCTCCTGTCATATTAGGTTTCAATAGAAACATCTGAGAGGTTCAAGTCTAAGTGGCTAAGTTCCTTTTCACTTCATTCCTCTGCCTGGGCCTGTCCTTGCCAAGAGAGACACTTCAGTCTTTCTATAAATATGTGTAACTATAAGTCAATTAAAATCAAAACAAAGACCTTTAAAATTTCTAAAAACTCTTGAATGCCAAGGTTGGAGCTAGGCCCTGAGCAGTGGCCCAGGGAGGCTCTTGCTATGCCCTTAGTCTAGCCCTGTTTATTTAGCATTGTTCCAGGGATGGACCTGAGAAGATTGGCAAGGGGATGAAGAAAAGAAAGACAAGCAGACACAGAGATGGAAAACTGGGATTATTGGGGAGGTGATCTCAGCTCTCTGCTAGAGAAACTGAAGCACTACAGAAGCAAGCTTATTATATAGAGTTTAACATGAATGCAGGGTTTATGGTATACGATTGGATCAAGGAGACAGGTTTAACTCCTGTTGGTAGTAGTCTCTGTAGGAAAGTAGTCTTCAGGCTATAAATATCCAGGCAGTGGGGGGAAGCTATCATGGACATTTTCTGCACTCAATATCAGCATCCACACACAATCTCAGAAAGGCTTTGTCTCTTCCCTATGAGCCTCACCCCGGTGGCTGGGAAGCGTTGACATTTTCCCATGGGTCCGATGCTCTGCCCATGTCAATAACACATTTTCAGGGATTTACTCACTCAGGGCTTCCTCTGCTCTCCACCCTAGGGTGAAGTTCAAATGTAGTCCTGGGCAAGCAGCCAGGCAAGATACCATGAAAGAGGATGCAAGTCAGGCTACATGATCTCTGGTGGATGGTCATCTGTGTAGAATGTGGTTGTGGGGATATCTTCTAAGTCCATGGCTCTAGGAGGATTTTAGAGTAGGTATCTCAACCTCCGTTCTTCTAGTCCATGACGCCACCTCCCTACTTTATCTGGAATGAATTTCACGAGGACACTTTTACCTAGAATGGCTCAAAACAATACAATCAAGGGAACACATCAAGGGGTACTTTAGAGAATGTCTACTACAGAAGCCTGTGTTTGAGGACATGCCAAGAAAATCCCTTGACCACTATTATTCATTATGAAACCGCAGGAGCAGACTGTAGGAAGGAACATCCAGGAAAAATTGATTTTAAGCACCCTGTGTCAAATACCTGCTATGTGCTGGGCTTACTCAAATAAAGTATTGATTCCAATTCCAGTCCCACTTCCTACATTACCCCAGGAAGAAAGGCAGTATTTCCCTTGTCTATAATTTAGATACTGAGCCCTAGAGGCAGAGAGAAGCTTCCGGGGGTAATAGGTAAGTTGTGGCCAATAACAAAGGGTTCCATCCATAGGCACCAAACATGAAAAAAGACCTTGTACAATGGAGTCTTAAGAAAGTAGAAGTTTTTATCACCAGGAAGTGTACCTCCATGTTGTTTGAGTGTTGACTCTCTATCAGAGCTTTTGTTTGTTTGTTTGTTTTCAAACTCAGGCAATGAGTACAGTTCAGGGAAGGAGGGTGTCATCTTCAAATGTATTCATGCCACTTGGGAACCCAAGTTCTCTCATCTGTAATCAACTTTGATTAATTGAGATAGTTTCTTTAACTATCAGTTTCCTCACCAGAAAATGGAGATAAATATGTGATTCTGAGGGCTGGGGAGAAAGCTTGGTTGGTCATGTGTCTGCTTAAAAACATAAAAACCCATGTAAAAGCTGGGCATAGTGGCTCAGGTCTGTAATTCTAGTAAGTGAGGCAGAGACAGAAGTATCTCAGGGTCCCACTGGCCATCTGGTCTAGAAGTATCACATGAGAAGGTCCCACTGGCCATCTGGTCTAGAAGTATCACATGAGAAATCCTTTTTTAATGAATGGGGTAGAGTATTTGAGGAAGACACTTAATGTAGAATTCTGAACTCCACATGGACCCCACTACACATGCATACTTGTACACACATGAACATATACACACATATACTCCACTGCTTATATACATACATAAAATGTTACTCTGAGAGTTACATATGTTACATGAATGCACATACCAAATACTTACTTTAATGGCAGGTACTTAATAAGAGCAACTGACTTGGTATTGATTATCCTGAGGCTTAATAAACAAGGGAACCAGAAAGGTCACTTGCTTAATGTCATCGGATTAGTTATAGAGCCAGGACTAAACTCTGACCAGACTTTCTCATACACATACCCATGAGCCTTTCTCCTTAAGGAGTCCAGGATAACTGAGTTTTTATAGCACCCGTCCTGAGTCAGCAGAAAACACAGATTCCCATTTGCCAACTCTATGATGGGAAGAGACAGGATGGTACATTAGGAATAATCCCTTCCAAAGCAAATACTGACAAGTCACTTCCAAGAACAAACTTCAGTCGCTGAAAAATTCATAAACGGGAGTAACTCCAGAACCTTCAATACCCAAATTCAGAACCAGCATGCTCCCCCCACGCCCCCCCCCCCCACATTTGAACTTATTAGAAGCATTAACCTCAGAGACTTGGAACCCTGTCCGTTTTTTGAACAGTGTTCTTTTTACTGTGGCCAGGCAGGATAATGTAAGGACATTTTCCTTGATGTCATTTCAGTTTCCGTTTAAGTCTTGGAAATAGTGTTGAATTTGAGCCGTACTGTATGTAGACTGCCACAGGGAGGCTGATTTTGAGGCTGTGCTGTGATATCGAGCCCTTGTGGTATAAATATTTGTCAAATAAAGATTAGCTAGTGAGGTAATATGTTCAGAGTGACTGCATCTCTCATTAACCCGGTAAGGAAACAGGTTGGAAAGATACACAGTTTGCTAACTCCAAGTAAGCTATTGAATTTCTAGTTATTTTTTTTCAGGCACGTATGTGTGCTTTTCACCACTGTATACATATCCTTTTTCCACCCTATCCTTTTTTTTATTTCAGGCTTACTTTTCATCCTTTGGCAGCCTAAAAGTTGCTATGATTTTCCACATGTAGGTAAATCCAGAAACATAGCTCGTGCATTCATTTACCTGCATTTTCCTCAGAAATAGTAAATGGCATTATCGGAAAAGTGATCAGAGAATTAATCCGTTGGAACCAGAGTATTTTATGCAATGGCACACAGAATAAGTGAATAGCTTTCTCACAGTTCCTGGCTTGGGCAAATATAAGGCCATTTGCTTCAGGGTACCTTCTTAGCGGGGGGGGGGGGGGGGGGGGGAGGGAGGGCTGCTTGCACACCCTCCTGTGTTCTCAAAGCTGGTGAATTTTATACTGTGAGCTACCTCCAAAAATATAACCTTTACCAAAGTCCAGTTTGCAAACCATACCCAAAGGTTTAGTGTTCAGCTTTATGATCGCCTAAACCCACTTTGCAGAAGAGCGTGAATTGCAACGAATCAGATTATTACAGCCCTGCTCAGGAAACAGCTTGCTGAGGGTGAGAAAAACCTGGGGGCTGTGATGCTGGACTGACAACTCACTGGGCAACATACTTGGGGGAGGGGGAGCGGAATAGCAGGATTGCGTGGATGATTGTGTCAGGCCAAAATCTTAAATTCTCTGACTGGGATCTGGGAGGCCAGGTAAATCCCAGAGGATGTGGGGGAAGAACCTCCAAACTGATGCAGGAGTGGAAAAAGGGAACCTCTCCCAGCAGGGAGGCTGGGTGAGGCTTTGTTTCTGGGTACACGGTTACATCTTGAGAGATCACTGTTCACACTAGGACCCTAGAGTGCAGCTAGTGAGAAGATTCATAACCTTAGGCAGAGATTTCCCATCCCAGAGCTTTCCCTGTGGGCAAAAGACTATTATCAAATTTAGCATGATAACACAGTTTTCACAGAGTCGCCAGGAACATTCGCCACTGACGTGGGGGTGGAAATATTGAAAACTTGAGTTAGGCTTTTCACGGAGATTAGGACAAAAATCCTACCGAGACTTGACATTTTTAGAAAGACTTCCACCGACAGAACTTTTCCCCAGAAGTCCCATCAATCATGACCTTCATCAACTACACTGATGAGAAATCTGTTCTCTGCCGCCGGCAGCCACAAGCACATGGAAATTTTGGCCCTGAACTTCACAGGAGGGAATTGGTAACTTTGATTCAGTTTCAGCACACACTACTTTGGATCCCTTAAAGGTTGACGGAGGAGGGTCTCCCACTGGGAAGTGATGAATCGGAACCCAGACTTAGCAGCCTCCCTGGGTGTCGAGACCCGAGTCCCCCAAGGCAGCTGTATGCTGCAAAGCATTGCCTTGTGCCATTCCATCCCAAGCGCTGCATTTACCGGCCTCTCGGAACTGGCCCTTCTGGTCAACAGCTAAGGTATTAGGCACTGGGTTGCCAAAGGGTCCTGGTGTCAAGTCCTCTCAGGTCTCCTTGCGGCCAAGGCTTGTCCAGACCAGGCCCGCTGCTTCTGCAGACCCCGTTCCGGTTACCTGGGACGATCTCCCGCAGGGCAGACGGTGCAGAGCCCCTGCCCCGCCAGAAGGAGGCTCGGGGTAATGCTCCTGCAGTCTTACCTGGCCAGAGGAGTCCGACGCACACCGGAACCTAATCGGGCCAGCTCCCAGCTCCGGAAGCCCACGGTTCAAGCTCTGCGGTGCTTCCCCCCGGGGCTCTAGGCACCGGGCGCGGGCACCGGGCGCGGGCTCCGGGCGCGCGCTCCCCAGGTCCGGCTCCGCGGAGCAGCCGGACTGCGGCTGAGTCAACCCCGCGGTGAGCCCCGGGCAGCCGCCAGGAGCGGCTGTGAGCAGAGCTGAGACCGCCCTGGCATTTTAAAGGAGAGGCTTGGACGCTGTTCAAGCGGAAACGCAGGGAGAAACTTCGGCCCCCGGTGCAGTGCCGCCCGCTCCGGGAGGGCGCCCAGGCTCTGCAAAAGTCTCTTTGTGAGGCACAAACGCAAAAGACCCCCCAAACCAGGAAGCTTCCCTATACGCGGATTCTTAGAAGTCTCCATTCAAGTTGGAGATCAGATAGGAGGCCAGTTCAGAAAGTGCTAGATACAATGAAGCAGGGAAAAGAAGAAAAAAGAAGGCAATGAAGTTACTGAACCTGTGTCTTGGCACGTTAATGGGTTCAAGCTGGAAACCAGGAGGAAAACAATCGCAGTTTGCAGGGATAGGATTGTGTTAGAAAAATCCAAAGTAAAGACAGTTACATAGTAGTTCCTACAATGAGCTGGTAGATCATGATATAAACACAACGAACTCGCAGTGTTATCATCAGTAATGTGGATGATAAATACTCTCCTTACTAATAGAACAATCATAAATATCTGGAAATAAAAACTCGCTGTTACAGTGGTCTTGTTCAGGGTTTTGTTGAGGCCCATTAAGTGAAAGCTATTTCTTTTTGGTAAAAGAATCTACCTCTGCCTTTGGGTGGAGATCTACCACCCCAAGCTATACAAAGCCTAGTAGAGCCTACCAATTCACCTCAAGATTTGCTATGGAAACGGGAGGAATGACTATCTCTTTAGTGAGACACCATGCCTTTTCTTTCTAGAGAGTCTTCCTCTCGAGTTGCTGAGGGAGTCATGGCTATACCGTGTGGCTCCGTTAAGGTCTGCTTTTATGAGTTAGAACTCAGAAAATCTAATTTCCATCATATCTTCTTTCTTTCTCTTGGATACTCGTCAAAGATGGGGCATGCTTCAACCCCTTGCTATGTGGCTGTGTGTCCACTATTTGGCCTCTTACAAATAGCGCGGCTTTCTCTTCCTCTTTTCTATCTTCCTCCTCCAAAGCAGCTGTTTATATTTATAGCCTATTTGTCCTGGTTTTTTTCTTCTCTTTCTTTTTTAACTCCTTTAACTTAAGCTTCTTTCTTTATTAATGGTACTAAGAACCCCGAGAGAGGGCCCAAATTTCCCAAATAATATCATCAGGAACCATACACCATATTGGGGACTCTTCTGGTTTTGAATGGAAGAACTGAGGACTTTGATTCTATTGGGACACGAACCTTATCCTTGGACAAGAAAAAGAAACCCTGTAACACAGTCAGGTCCTCTGTTTTACGTTCCCAGCACAATCATAGTCGAATTCCAAATAGAATTTTCTTTGTAAATGGATTTGGTGATTTTAGGGCTCGGTTGGGAAAAAAGAACGATCAACAAAATGGGGCCAAAGAAGAGGCTGTGGAGCCGTCCTGCTGGATACTGCGTCGGGGTGATGTGTGTGTTACTGATTCAGGAACGCTTTGCAGATATAAGTGCACCTTACTGCAAGTCTACGGAACAGGCAGTGGCTGGAGTAGGTATCCATGGACGCACGAGCAGAGAAGAGGAGCTGGGGTCTCACTCCTGTGGAATCTGTGTGACGGTCCTTAGTGCTTCTACAGAGTACAGTGATTTCAATGCTGTGGTACTGCTCAAAGCACCAACCACAGAGCAAGACTGAATGCCCCAAGTACAAATGCAGGGAAAGTTCAGGGCTGACAGTGAGTGGAACCAATGGACCATTTTTTTTTAAAAAAAATATAGTTTTACTGTACATTTATTTTTAAAGAAAAAGATAACAAAAGCCAGAAAAATACAAGTTGTCCCAGCAAACAAATTCAAATCTTTGTCATGACTGATATGACCTTCTATATAGTTTTTTAAAGTTATTTCTATATGCCTTGTGTTGTGTGATTTGATTAAATGCACAAACCTTTCATAAGCTAAGATAAAAGCAAGTATTAATAAATTTTTATCTTACAGGGCAGGAGAAATCCCAAGCAAGCTCTCTATTCCACACCTATTTGTCAGTGTTCTTGTTTTATTACTGCTTATTTATGGATTAAGTCTGTATTCTGTCATCTCTATAGCCATCCATCCATCCATCCATCTAGCCAGCCAGCCAGCCGTCTGTCCGTCTGTCCGTCCATCCATCCATCCATCCATCCATCCATCCATCCATCCTCCATCCATCCACCCATTCATCCTTGGGGCCAAAACCTATACTTCCAGAATGTTCTTGCCTTACTCTGACTCTGCTAGAGGATATAGTTACACTGAAAATAAGACAAGTTAAAACCTTTCTTTTTCCTAATCCACCTCAGGAGCTCTGTTAATAGTCAGAGCAGTAGAGCACACCAGAAAACTGCTTCTGACTGTACCCTTCCTATGAACCAGGCTACTGTAGAGTTTTACTTTTTAATAGGAAAAAAAAAACCTGTTCTAACAATTAGAGGGCAATTTAGCAGTTAATATGATTATACCAAAGTGCTTAATAACTCACAAAGCAGACATGATGCACGCCATTCTGTGCTGAGCATCCTCTACAGTCCAGGTACAGGCCTTCCAAAGCCATGCTATGCCTTTAATTCTCAGATGCACAACAGTTATGGTTCCATTCAGTTTATGAGTTGATAGTGAAAACAAGCTGGTCATTTTACTAAAGAGCTAGAATAGGGTATTCTGTTCTCTTGGTATTCAACCCAGTGGCACTTCCAAGAGAAACTGTATGGCTCCTTTCTGTTCCCAGCTAGCACACAGCTCTACTTCAAGCCCCCAAGAATGGTGGTTGAGAACCAGGGGCAGGAAGGAATTACAGAGTAGCCTGCTGTAACAAAGGAAATACCTTGGTAAGTCTGTGCTTGCATTTTAGAAGCCCTAGGCTTCATATATTATTTTTATAGTTTTTAATAGACCAAATGTAAGATAAAAAGTAAAAGGAATTCAAATGGCAGACCATGACATGCCACCCCACCAAAGCTTCTAATTTTAGTCTCTTTCTGTTCATATTCTCAGGCATATAAACAAATCACAAATGACATGAAAGAAAATATGGATGTCATTTGCTTTAGGGATAAACCAGGGAATCAACACAACATTCTTCGTAAAAATACAGAAAAATGTTTCTCACAATCGCTAATTTTCCTCTTTAGGTATTAAGACACATTTCTATCTGTTATCTTAGCAAATCATATTTTCACTCTTTACAAAAATCATTCTCCCAGTATAAACATGAATATTTTTTGTCACTCTAATTCCTAAATGGCATCTCTAAAAAGGTAGCTATTTATAACCTCTTGAGTATCCTTTACAATTGATTTTAATCCCTGGAATGCAGCAATGTGATCGGTAGTCAGTATTCCTCTTCCCCAGCCAAAAAGCATTCATGAGCAGAAAATAGATTCCTTGTGGCTTCATCGGTCAAGAAAGTGTTTCTAATCCGCTTCTGAGCAAACCTTTCTTAGTAAGTTGATGACAGCTCTGGGTCATCACTCCTCATAATGGCACAGCCAGACACAATCCTATTAGCTCCTGTCTCTGCACACTTCTGCACAGTGTCAGGACCTACTCCACCATCGACCTCTATATTCAAAGTTGGGAACTGGGTCCTCAACCAGTGAACCTAGACACACACGAAGAAATAGTGACTCCTTGGACATCATATCTCCCAAACCCAGGCTCTACAGTCATTACCAAAGCCATATCTATTTGATTAGCCCATGAGGCCAAATATTCAACTGTAGTCTTTGGTTTGATGGCAAGGCCAACCTTCATCCCACTCTCCCAGATGCCTTTAATCAAAGCCTCTGGGTTCTCAGCTGCTTCAAGATGAAAGGTACTCAAGAGAGTATCCACTTTCCCCGCCCATGCCACACCCAAAACAAGGACTAAAAGAGATCTGGAGACAATTTCCAACAGAACTTAAATTACAAAACAAAATAAAACATTCTCTCTGGTAATACAATAAATATAAATGGGAAAACATGCTTTTTAAGTAAAGCTGGGAAGATTTAAAACATTGACAACATCCAGTGCTAATAAAGGGCTTGTATAAATTAGCCTACATTCATGAGAATGTAAGTTAGTACAGTATTTCTAGAAAGCAGTTTGTGAAAATGCCAAATCGAGCACTTATTCCTCATAACAATAAACCAAGCAAATACATTTTCAGTTGCTTTCTTAAGGATATCATTTGGTTGGTCTGGAGACACAGCTCGGTGATTAAGAACATTTGCTGCTCTTGAAGAGGACCCTGTTTCCCATCATCTATATGATGACTTATAACTGTCAGGAACTCCAAGTCCAGAGGATCTGTTGCCCTTTTCTGGCCTCTGTGTTAACTTCATACACATATACACATGAAGGCAAAACACTCATATGCATAAAATATAAATAAATTAATTAAAAAGAGCCATTTACTATTACATGAAGCACATACCTACCAGAAGTGTTTATTGTTTCATAAAAAAATGTTTGTAATAATGAAAAGAAACTGGACATAATCTAAATGCCTAGATACAGGAACTAATGAAAAGAATTAAATGAGACTGTACATTGAGATGTTACATTCATAGAGTATGACTTTAAGCACCTTCTGGGCATTTGTCCATCAAAGCAAAATAATTGGTCAGTGAGTAGGAAGATACACCTAACTCCTGCATTTTTAAGAAAATTGGACAGAGAATTAATCAATTTGTAAGCTTAAAGTATAGTCACTGCCAGCGGTACAGCTTCTCCCTGCACTCGGCTTTTCTCTGCACAGTACCAGTTCATCTCTGTAATTTCATCCCAACTTCTACTCATCTCCAATTTATAAAATTGGACAGCATGTAGAGCTTTGTGGAACAGATTCAGTCAACTTAAGAAATTAATTCTATGGGGTTTCACTCTAAATCTCTCTCTCTCTCTCAGGACTTTACAAACCCACTTTGGAGCATATACACATTGGCGGAGCAGCAGTTAGGATACATTGTATGGGCTTTATAACAAACAGCGCTTCATTCGTCAGTGCTTTGGTTTCATGGGAGAGGCAGGGATGGATGTGGTCAACCATGGCCTGGTTCATAAAGGTCGTAAAGTTGTTATCAGAGCAAGTCACATGGCCAAGCAAGAAAATTATCAGCTTTCAAGAAAGCAAGGATAGCTCCACAAACCAAAGACACACACACCCAAGACACTGGGACCAAGGGTTTGGGTTTCTGATAGCAAACTGACTATTGATGAAACAGATGCATTTACCACATTCTGACATGGCTACATTTTACAAAGTGGAGGGCTGGGGAGGTGGCTTGTTTGGCAAATTGCTTGCTTTGTAAGTGTGCACTCCTGAATTCAGATCCCCAGTGAACAATAAAAAAAAAAAAAAGATCACTAATGAAACATAAAAAGGTGGGTATGGCTTTCTGTTCCTGTAATCCCAGCTCTGGGGAAGAGGAGATAGGATTCTCAGAGCTTGGTGTCCAGCCAGTCCAGCTGCATCAGTTGGCTTCAGATTCAGTGAACAGATCTGTCTCAAATAATGAAGTGAAAACCAATAAAAAGGACACTGATAATGACCTCTAGTATCCATATGTACCTGTTCATACATGGACACACATAGAGTGAAAACAAGAGATAGGAGGAAGAAGGGAAAGGAATAAGAAAAATAGAAAAATTAAGAAGGAAAGGAAGGAGAGGAGGAGGAGGAGTGGGGCATTGGGTAGACATTTGAATAAATTTTGACCACAGTGATCAGGAAGATGTGACTCTGGTTCGAATGGGGTCTTAGAGTCAGATATCCTTGGCTACTCTTGCCCTTTATCTAAATGGATAGATAACAGTTGCCAAGACATGGTATTTACCATATTCTCAGTCACAAAGTAGAAGTAATTCTTGTAGAATTGGTGGAGAGATCAAATTTGGCACCAAAAATGAGCCAGGAAGCAGTGTTGCAGGGTAGGCTCTGACCTCACTGGGAAAATTTCCAAAAGGAAGCCTGTTTTTCCTCTGTGTCCACTGCAGACAAATAGTAATTGCTTGCAAAGAGATGTCTAATATCCGAAGAGAACTGTTTAATTAAGTAACTATTTTTGCTTGGCAAGATGATGATGTACAACCTATCTTGAAGTGTGTGTCCATAAGACAACTGGGTCAGGCTAGAACCCAATCTCTAGATATAGAATTATCTCTCATTGTCAAAGTTTAAAACACAGGTCATCGTTCACAGATTAACCAGGTCTCAGTGTTGGCTTTAACTGGGTAAGTAGGCACTGGAGCTGGCTTCCGTGGGAGCTGACCTTTGTGGCAGTGACTTGGAAGTGCTAAATTGGGTACCAATGTTACTCTAGTATAGACCTTGTCTGTTTGCTTTGCTTTCATCATGACTTCAGCTTGTACTCTAGAAATACATCCAAAGCCCAGAATCAGGTCCATGGGCTTCTCAAATCTCTACAAATATAAAATGCAACAAATGCCACGTGCACAACAAACTCACAAAGTAGACATGTTCTTTTAGCTTCCTGACTCCCGGCTCCTGTTGAAGAGGTTGTTTGTTATCACAGCAAAAACCTAGTTTATCCTGACTACTATTCTAGACATTGGGTCCTTTTCCATTTGTGTTGTGAGTTTCACAAGAATCTAGTTGGAGGGAAATAAGTGTCCAAACCCTGTAGTTCTCATATACACTGGGGATTCTGATTATGACTAGATGCAATGGGTACTGTCTGATGCAGTCAGCAAAAGAGTGGTTACACAGAAGTACTAAGGCAGCCTTCATATTTTCCCAAGGGCCAGCGAGGACTTTCAGATTAAGTGTGCACATATATATGTATGTATATATACATATATGTATGTATGTGTATCTCACAGTCTACATATCACAGTATACTGTGGCCAAGGCTAGCCAAGAACTCACAGTGTAACTGAGGATGTCTTGAGCTTGTGATCCTCTTGTATCTACCTCCCAAGTGTTGGAGTTACAGGAATATGCTACCATGCCCAGTTTAGGTGGTATTTTGGATCAAAACCAGGGTTTCACAAATGTTAGACAACTGAGCTAATCTCTAGCTCCTTAGGAATCTTGCTAGCCATTTTAAACTATTGGCAGCTCAAAATCAGTATTTACCTTACATGAACCATTAACGTAGTCAAGGAGGAGTGTTTACCCTACATGAACTTTCAATGCTACAAGTGAAGAGTCCCTTGCTGCCACTCCAGGATAGGTTCTCAAGCATAGTCATTGCTTCAAAGAGGTTTGGGAAATTTCAGCTTCGGCATGGGTTTGGCTACAGTTTTCTGGGTTTCTTCCAGGTGGCAGGGTCCTGACTTTTTGACACTACAGAAAGACAGCTCGGTGCTTATGCTTTCAATCTACCCCAGCCTTGTAGCTACAAGCTATTCAGAAAGACCACCCTGCCACACGTAATGCAGTTCAAGAAGAAAATGCTACCCTGCCTTCGCCTCCAGACCTGGAGTCTTTTTCAGTGTTCTTTCTCTCTTCCTCTGAGTTTACTGCCTCTCTTATGAAGACAATTTGAAGGCAATCAGCCTTCCACACAGCAGAAAATATTCTCTCTAGTGCCTGAGTCAGGGACCGCCACTGCTCTGCACAGAGGTCAGCAGTGGCTTTCACTATGTTCTAAATTGTTTAGAGCGTCTAAAAAGATCTCCAGATCTGTCTCTGACCTCTTCTCTGACACCCCTCCCTCATTCATGTTTCTCCAATCCTGAGAGCCTGTAAGCAATTTCCCAGCACTACACTTTGTTCTACTCTCTGGGGCCTCTCCTCAGACTGCTTTTCTTCTACTCTCTGCAGCACCTATCCAGCCTGCTCCCTTCCTCCCTCAAGTGTGGCCTCCATGGTGGTTCTCTTCTACGAAGGCATTCTCTTCCACCTGATTTCATTGCATTCTCTTCCACCTGTTTTCATTGCATTCTCTTCCACCTGTTTTCATTGCATTCTCTTTCACCTGTTTTCACTGCATTTGCCTTGTTTCATACAACTTTCCTGCTCTCCTGTCATGTGACATGCTTGCTGACTCACCCCTAGGCTGTCTACCCATTAGCTAGTGAACTACAAGGCAGTAATACTAGCTTGATTCTGCATCATTGGAGGTTTGACTGAGTTGAGTGCATAAAAGTCCAGATGTCTAACACAGCTGTTTTCCAAGGATGGATGAGGTTCCCACTTCTAGGAAAGTTCAGCTTTGGATTTCTCTCTTGTTTGGCCTTTTTGGAGCACAGATCAGCTCCAATGACCCCAAAGAGAAAGAATGAGACCACAGCCTCAGAAAAGAGCTCTAGTTTCTAGCTTGGGAGCATCTTGGTGGCTACACATTAATTAGATAATCTTTCATCCACTCGTGGCTCTGGGCCAGTTGCTTGCTGTCTTGGTCTCAGTTTTTGCACAGTACTGGGGTTTAGGCAATTCTGAGAGCTTCCTGTTAGTGCTGACTTTCCTTTCTTTATCCCTGGATGGATGGAGGAGGCAGCTTTTGAGGGAAGCTTTGGCAAATTCCCAGCTGTTGGCTGTTGTTTAGCTCAAGGTGCTGTTTATACCTCTGTTCTGGGCTCCCTGCCTCTGCTGATGACACAGCATGGCCGTTGTAGGGTCAGCTCCTCCTCCTGCCCATTCTACGGGTTTCAGGGCCACAGCTTCCTGGCTGATTCATGCTTTCACTCCCAGAAGGCAAGACAGCAAAGAATAGCAGACATTGGTGACAGCCCATCCTTCCTCTTTGCACTCTGGGAGAGCTAATGGATGATCTATCCTGAAAAGGAGACAATCTAGGGAAAGAGATGACTGCTGCTTGCTAGACCAGACTCGTGCATACAGTAGTCACTCCTACACAATCTGGGCACATCAACAACCAGCTTACAGGACAGAAAAGTGGGTGGCAAATTGTACCTGTTTTTCAGATGATAAAATAGAGGCAGGTGTTAGTTACGAAGCATACCCCATGGTCTCAAGACTTCAGTTCTGAGTCCCAGAAACTGTGCTCTGGTCTTCTAAGTTCTCACTTGGTAGTTTCTGCTTACATCTTCCTGGTACTCTGTCACACAGAAACGGAAAGTGTTATCGAGTAGTGTATTAGTCAGGGTTCTCTAGAGTCACAGAACTTATGGGTAGTCTCTATATAGTAAGGTATTTGTTGGTGACTTATAGTCTGTAGTCCAACTTCCCAACAATGGTCAGCTGTTAGTGGAAGTCCAAGGATCTAGCAGATACTCAGTTGCACAAGGCAAGCAGGCTAAGAGAGCAAGCCTTCCTTCTTCCAATGTCCTTATGTAGGTCTCCACCAGAAGGTGTGTTCCAGAATAAAGGGGTGTACCACCACACCTGGATCTGGGACTTGCTTTGTCCCAGATGGCCTTGAGCTCAGAGATCTCCTTGCCTTAGTGTCCTAAAATCCATAGCTTCTAAGCCTCATGATCAGGATCAAAGGTGAGCCCCCCAATTCTGAATTGTGGTTCATTTCAGATATAGTCAAGTTGACAACCAAGAATAGCCACTACTAGAAAGGGAAGACTTGAGAATATAACTGCTTTGGATTTCTAAGAGCTAAGAGTGCTGGGGGAGAGGGGAAGTTCAGGAGGAAAGATCCAACAAGAGGAGATCCATCAAGACACACATCAGCCTAGAAACTCTCTTTCCTCATACTTAGAACAGGCTCACAATGCTACTCCTCCCTGTTTGAAATCATGGAGAGAAGGGGCAGAGCACGAGGGAAAAGGCATGGTATGGGGAGTACCCAATTTGCCAATCCTTTGTTACCTTATCAATAAGGTGGGTTCTTAGCACATAGGGTGTGGGGTGCATACTCCTTGGACTTCCATCGCAGGGTGTGTGAAGAGGGAAGCTGAAGTTTCAAGAGGAATGAATTATTCTTCCTGATAAAAAGACATGAAAGCAGTAAGGAAAACAGCAGGGAGAAGAAAGGGAGGCAGAGACAGAGAAAGAGCTTGTTGGAGATGATTCAGAGCTGAGCTCTGAAGATTTCAGAGTTATGACTGGAGTAGCGAGCAGAGAGAACTGTGGAGAGAGTCAGCGGTGTTTGGGGCAAGGGGAAGGGAGGAGAAAGAGGCATGTGATGTGAGCAGGCTTTCAGGAAAACCATAAGCATCCAGGTATGCCATATTGCGTGCTCTCTCTCTCTCTCCCTCTCTCTCTCTCTCTCTCTCTCTCTCTCTCTCTCTCTCTCTCTCTCTTGCTCTCGCTCTCACTCTCTTTCTCTCTCTCTTGCTTGCTGTCTCCTCTCTCTCCCCCCTCTAGCTCTCCCTCTCTCCCTCTCCTCTCTCTCCTCTCTCTCTCTCTCTCTCTCCTCTCTCTGTCTCTGTCTCTGTCTCTCTCTCTTTCTCTCTCTCTCACACACACTTATACACCTATAGAGATAATCATCTTTAAAAGTCTAGCTTGCTATGGAGAGTTTGTAGTGTCTACTCTGGGGAGATTGCATTGTGCCAGTGAGTTAAGGTCATTCAGCAGAGCCTTCAGGGCCATGAAAAGCCAAATGTGAAAACCTGGTAATTGTCATGAATTCTTAATTTGTCTTTGCTACTTGCCTAAGACCATGTCATCTCTAACATTCCCTCAGAGTCTCAGGCTTCCTATCTATAAGTGAGGATAAAATGATATCTTTCATTTTAGGCATGTTGCGAGGGTTAAACTGTTAAAAAAAAAAAAGTTCCTCCATTCAGATAGAAGGGATCAGGAAGGTGACAGTGTTGACAGCCTATGGGCTGGGTTTCTAACCCATAAGCTTCTATTATGGGTCTTGAGAATGAGAGACTTATGCCTCTAGGCTTTCAAAATTGGAGATTTATAACTCAGGGTACTTAAGGCAGAGACACTTATTACTTTAGGCTTTGAATAACTGTGACCCAACACTCAGCATAAGAGCACCTAGCTGCTGGTGTCAGGACTCTCAGCTGTTAGCCTTGGCAGATGTCTGGAAGCCTTCCACTGGCTGGCGTCTATGATTCTTCCCCTTGACTCATAGTGTTTCTCACAGTCTTACTTTTGCACCCATTAGTGCCTGCTCAGCACCTTTGCAGTCCTTTGTCATCTTTGTAGCCATATCCCCTTGACTGAGTGAGCCAAGAGCTTAAAGTCCTCAGGCCTTACAGCAGTAGAAATCCTCCTCTCAGAGTCATGTACCTGCTATAGTCATCTGAGCTGGAAGACACAGGGATTTGTTTGTTCTTTGTGCAACCAGCTTAATTCACTCTACCTGTGATAAAGGCCAAAAATAGGATGTAAACATATAAGCCAATTTCAGAGAAGCTTCACTGGATTGGTCTTATAACACAGCAGGGCCAATGAAGAGGAATAAAGCCTATATTAATCCAAAGAGACCAAGAAACAGACTGCTTATATAGTCCCCCCAAAAGGCTGGGGTAGACTTATGCACAACTTCCTTTGTCTCCAGCCACAAATTTAAATGTGCACAGCATCCTTCTGCCAAGAGCAGGCTTGCTGCTGAGTTACTGGGAGAAGAGGTTCCCAATGCTTGAGTAGGAAAAGCTATGAAACAGGTGTGCCACCCAGTGCCATTGTAGGCAAGGTTATAGAAAGGTCACCAAGATTTCTTATAGCTAA
Source organism: Micromys minutus (assembly GCF_963924665.1). Taxonomy (NCBI): domain Eukaryota; kingdom Metazoa; phylum Chordata; class Mammalia; order Rodentia; family Muridae; genus Micromys; species Micromys minutus. The sequence goes on along the minus strand of NC_137972.1, from coordinate 84,320,681 downwards.
GGTATAATCTCCAGGAGCCAGCGCAAGCTATGTGGAGCACTTGTGACTAGAGAGAAGGTAACATCAGCCATACTCAATGCAGTCTTTGCAGCTGCAGCAGAAATTATCCTGAAAATGAAGTGTTCCGGAGTGGTCAGCATATTGAGTTGACAGTCCATCTAATTATAAAAATCAGGATTGTTTGGATGACAGCTCCCTGCTCAAGGCATCCAAGCACAAGAGGACGGTCTGACAGTTATCAATCAAGCAGCTAAGTGCCTTACTTCTTAAAGCTTCAGTTATTCAAAGGAAAACAAATCAGTAGTATTTACAGCAACAATTTGATATTTTATTCAGAAGACTTTGTCCAACAATACTGATCTCACTCAGCCTAATACCTTTAGGCAGGGCTGGGTCAACCTATCTGACTCAACCAGATGATGCATTTGAACTACTTTATGTTAAGCCCTGAATATACTGAGCATATAGGACAACCCATGAGTTGAAGTGAATGATAGTTCTCAGATGATGCTAATGGAGAACATGGAGTAGTGTAAAAAAGTACTGGACTTTGATTTTGAAACTTAACAAGAAACATTGAACTCAGCAAAGTTATTTATACAGAAACGTGGACTGGAGAAAAAAATGACTGAAAAACAAAATGTGTTAGAATGACGGAATTGCCGAGGAAAACACATACCTTAGATAAGTTGCATGTTCGACAAAGATGTTTATTACACCTCGTGTTTTGTTAGTGTATGTGTGGGGGGGAAGTAGGCAGGGTAAACTTGTACCTCAGGGTTGGAGGTCACACCAAAGAACAACTTGCAGCAGTTGGTTTTCATTTTCTATTAGAAATTGGGACCAGCTTAGTAGCAAACACCTTTACCCAGCTGGTAAAGAGATTGCATGTTTTTGTGTGATAAGTGCAAAGGAAGACCTGGGGAGTCTTGAGTTGTGGGGAGTGTCTATCCCTGAGGTATCTGTGGCGATTATTTTCATTCTGATCACAGTCATCTCTCCTCTCTGATCACAAAGGGAGACTGTACGTGACTGTTTCTGGTTAACGGATTATAACTGTGTCACTCCCAGACTTTGCAGAATTCCATTGCCAGTGCACATCTTCTAGGCTCCTTCAGCCAAAAGGTAAGACCATGGATCCAAGAGTGTAGACACCATAGACCTGGATTTTAGAAGGACAGTGCTCCCTGTGGCCTCTGCAGGTCATGCATGCAAGGCTTGAATAAGAAGTACATATTGCAGCCTGCAGCTACCAAGAAGCACATCTAAGCCTATGCTGGCTACAGCCATGTGCACAACACCTTCTGCAGATGAACATATATTCCTGAGTCTGACTTTGTCTTAAAAGAGGTGAAGAAATGTCAACTCTGTGACAGCTGACTCGAAGATTGTCTGGTCTTTATTCGAGGCACTGCCTCTCACCTGGTGCTCCTCCAAATTTGCCAAGACAAAAAGATTTGAACCTCATTTACTATCTTCATCTTAGTGCCTAAAGACACTTTCCCACTCACTACGTAGGATAAGATAAACATAGCATCAAAAATCAAGAGAGTAATTCAATATCAGACAAGGAAGAGCTTTTTGCTCAGAGTTTGGACATCATGGTAAATGATGAGGAAGTCAGAATCCTCCTAGAATGTGAAATTTGGAATACATACACACACGCATATATTACAATATACACTATACTGTATATTGATATATATAATTATATATTTATGTATAAATTATATAACATGTTATATATTATATACTGTTTGTCTTTCACTGTGTGTCACCTACTTTGTCATTTGAGTACCTTGTTCCTCATTACCATATCCTTCCTAGCCAGCCTGAGTCAAGAGTCTCTTTGTGGGTGTCAGATACTTTATGTTAAAGAGGGTTATAAACAATCAGTTAACTCTAACCAAGGCTCTCTATTTAATTAATAAGTGTTTTCTGTGGTTTTATTGCTGTTGATATCTAGCTTTATTTGTAATGAGATAATGTTCAATAAGTTATTTCAGCTCTCCTAAATATGTTAAGACATGCCTTGTGCCCCAATATATATTCTACTTTAGTGTAAGTTTTATAGTTTGTTGAGAAGAATGTGTACCTGGAGTCTGAGAGGCCTAACTCCCAGTGCTGTTTGTGGACAAACCAACTGAGGGGAAAGAACTGAACGTCTCATTAAAGCCAATCTCCAAAGCATTATAATGAGCCAGGACCTTGGAAATGTGGCTTCTAAGGAAATCCACAATGAGCTATAGAAGCAAATGAACTGCAACCTGAAAGAGTTCAAGAATTCACTGATAACAAGATGCTGCTGGGCTGGAGAGATGGCTCAGCAGTTAAGAGCACTGACTGCTCTTCCAGAGGTTATGAATTCAATTTCCAGCAACCACATGGTGGCTCACAAACATCTGTAATGAGATCTGATACCCCCTTCTGCTATTTCTGAAGACAGCTACAATGTACTAATATATATAAAATAAATAAATCTTTTTTTAAAAAAGATGCTGCTCATCTGGGGCCAGATGGACAAGCCCTCCTCTGTCCTAGACCATCTTTATCTTAGTTCCCAGTGGAATTCATCCAATCTTGAGGAGCTTCAGGGCTCAGGGTGAGTCTGCTCCCCTCTTCCCCATCTCTCCAGGCAGAATAAATAGCCTCTGCCTTTGCCTGCCTCCCTACCTCCTTCATTGCCTCAGCCTGGTCTCTGCAGTGGCTGGAGGAGCTCATGTGCTTGAAAAGACTACACACAGTAGTCCATGGTCTCTAGATTTTTCCTGGAGTCTTAGGTGATTGTGTGGGTCTGGGAGCAACTTAGTCACACTAGGGAATGGAGGACAACCTGGCCTGGGGTGTGCTCTGAGCTCCTTCCCACAGCCCTATTCCCCAGAAGAATTGCAGAGAACCCCAGTATGGATGCACACCTCTATTGTCTTGTCAACAAGTCAGCAACCCTGAGAACTGGGACACTCCTGGTAATCCTTTGGTGCACGGTGAGAATTCTGTGACTGAACAGTCGTTGTGGGGCAGGAACTTGCCTGTCTTTAAGAAATGCTCAGCAGCAGGAGTGAACCTTTAAACCAAGCCCTTCAAATAAGCAGTCACAAAATCACCATTTTGTGGTCTAATGAGCCAACATTCTTGAACCTACTGCAGATGAAAACTGAGGCTAGACAGTATATCCTTAGAACCTCTGGTCAAAGGTATTCCTCCAGCAGAGTATCAGTCCAGTGTGAGGTTAAACCTTACACTTCTGTCTTACCAGGAATAAAGGAACTCTCATAAGGTATTATCACAGTATTTACAGTGAAACCTATTTGAGATATTTTCCAGTCACCAAAACTGTTTTGGTTTTCTGGATGTGAAGACACTGATTAAGAGTCAGGCTGTGGGGTCTGGGTTAACACTAGGATAGCTGCCACAGACTGCACAGCTGCTGATTAAATATTCTGAAAGTAGAGGTTCTGTTTTGTTTTTAAAACAGTGTCTTATTCTATAACCCAAGTTGGTCTTGAATGTACCATTAAATAAAAGGGTTTTGATATAACCAAAAAAAAGAAAAAAGAAAAAGAAAGAAAGAAAGAAAGAAAGAGATTCCTTTGACCTTCTTTTATTGTGAAGGTTTTCTTTATCTTTCTATTATGACAGTTTTGCTGGGTATAATAGTCTGGACCTTCATCTATGGTCTTTCAGAACTTGTAGTACTTTGGTCTAGGTCCTTCTTTCTTATAAATTTCCACAGGAAAAAAATAGCTTTTATTATGACAGTCTTGTTTTGATATTTTATTTGGTCTTTCTCTCTAAATTATTAAACAAGGTTGAGGATGAAAAGAAAGAGCTGAGAGAACAAGGATAGATAACTAATGCTAAAGTCTTTCAAATAATTACTTTTTTCATAATTCACTATTCTGACTCTTATATGGCATAGGGAACTTATTTTCTGGTCTTGTCAATGTGGTCACAATAAACAAAATCAAGAAAACAAATGACAACAAATATTTGCATGATGTGGGAAAAGAAAAACACTTATTCACTGTTGGTGGGTGTACAAATTAGTCTAGCCATTATGGAAATTGTGGAACCTGGTCCCAGAAATTCCACACAGCCCTCTGGCTGGAGAGAGGGCAGCCTCTGACACCTCCGCCACTGGGTCCGACTTGTGCGCGTGAGCTTAGGCTTGGGCCTGGGAGACTAGTGCTCGGCGGAGCGCTCATTTCCACTGCAGCCATGGGGCACCAGGCCAAGATGAACCGAACCTGAGAGAGGCTCCAGCACAGAATGCAAGAAGCTTTTAAGAGAAAAATCTCTTCCCAATTGGAGGTGTTATCAGCTCTTTAGAACAAAGAAACTTGGGCAGACGAATGAGTTTTACACGTACCTCTTACTTTTGCCCCAAGCTACTGGATAAATACAGTTTTGAAATGGTTTGGAGTCTGACAACCAATACCTATTGGCTTGGCGTGAGGGCTTGGGAAGGCCTTTTATATATATATATATAGGGGTGGTCGTGCTTCTCCTTAGAGCTTATGTGACCTGCGGCCATGTCTACTTGCAGGGGAGGTACTTGGGGAGTGGCCGATCTGGCTGGGGTCTACCTTACATCCTCTTGTGGAGGCGGGACTTGAGGGGTGGCCAATGCCCTGAGGGGCTATGCACTGCTTACGGCAGTGTGAAGATTCCTGATTCTCAAGAGTTTGGAAAGCTTCCTGTTGTCCCATTTATCATTCCCGGGACTTCGACTGCCTCAACCGAGAATTAGGGCTCCTAACATGGCCTACCTACCCCACAGAAAATCAGTGTGTAAGATCCTCACAATGTTATAAATAGATTTACCATATTGCCCAGCAATGCCAGTCCTAAGAATGTACTTGAAATCTATAGCCTATGAAAGAGATCCCTGATTATTTACATTTATTGTTGCTTTAGTCACAAAAGTGACTAGAAAGTAGAAACAGCCTAGATGTCCATCAACAGATAAAAGGTGAAGATGCAGTACACATACACAATGAAATTTTATTCACCCAGGAAGAAAAACGATACTATGAAATCTGAGAGCGAATGTATGACACTGGAAATAATTATTCTCTGTGAACCAGACCAGAAAGTCAAATGCTTTATGCTCTCTCACGTAACAATCCTAGCTTTTAATATTTTAATATGTGTGTTTTAAACAAGTTCTTGTAGAAGTCAGAAAGCTAGAAAGGAGTCATATGGGGAAGATTTTTCAAGGCAGGAGTACAGCGAAACACAGGTGGATGATAGAGGCAAGGAGAATGGAAAAGGAAGTGTTAAACAAGGTTGAGGATAGATATATAATACTAAAGTCTTTCCAAAAAAAGCCATTTAAAACCCTACTATTGTAGAAGCTTCCAAAAAATATTTATATGAAAATGAAGAAAATTAAGTTACCCTAAAAGGGAGGATAATCCTTCTCTTGAATGCCACAGGCTATCAAACTAAAAACCCCATGCCAGATGTGAATTACCTTCTTTCTAGCTGTGTTTAGTAGGGTCTCATTAAACACCCCAACAGCAGGCTATTAACATTGCTTTTGCTGATATTCCAGAACTTGATGGTAATACTATTTATTGTTGAAGTCATCATATACCTGAGTCACAGAACAGGAAAAAAATCAAGTGGATAATAACCTAGAAGCTTTTTCCATAGTGGACAACTTATCTAGTGTTGAAAGGTGCTGTGCAGGATACTGCGGTAGAACAGTCATCAAGACTCTTAGCAAACCATGAACCCTATGATCTACAATAATGACTTGTCTGACAAAATAGTCCCACTGGTACAACAGTGGCATAGATGGGATTTGGAGTCCACTCCACAAGACAGAACCCATACTTGATACTGTTAACTCGTCCAATAACCCATGACTGGATAAGTCTTAGGTCATAGTGGAGAACTCCTTCCTACTATTTAGTTAAATGGACATAGTATTAAACTGTATCCAAAATATTCGTCTTTATTCCCATTCATCAGAGAAGCTCTAAATCTTCATTAGAGAAGTTTTTTTTTTTGTTTTTGTTTTTGGTTTTTTTTTGTTTTGTTTTGTTTTTTGTTGTTGTTGTTGTTTCTTTTGCAGTAGATATGGTTAATACAGAGACACACAACTGGTTAAAGTGCAGAGAATGAGAGACTGTGGAATATTCAACCCTAAATAAGAGATATATCTCCACCCTAAGGCTCAGTGATCATCTCAGAAGAGGGGATGTAAAGGTTGTGAGAGGCAGAAGTAGTAGGTAACTGTTGTGAAACAGTGTTTTCTGGTCATGACAAGGACAATGCACACATGACCTAAAGGTCGTCCACAATACTTGTAGAAGATAAAATCAGTCAAAATCCCCATATGGATCACAGTGGGACTCATAAGGTCCCATCCCTAACGGAGGAGATTTTGGTAACTAATCTTTGCTAAAGGAGGAATAGTCAGTTCATTTACAGACTTCACCTTTGATAGACTGCCCATATCCCCATTTATTCCTCTGCACATAGGAACAGCACGAAATGCATTCAATGGATTAAAAAAATGAGTATATGAAATTTGGAGGGAAAGTGTTGAGGTCTGTTAAAAAGCTGGAGTGGAGTGAATCAGGGGATGAATTTAATCAAATGCATTACATACATGTATAAAATTCTCAAACAATTTTTTAGTGTATAGAATCTGAGCAGCTACTTTCCAAAGTGTTAGGTAATAAAAAGCTACTCAAATTATAATTTTGCTTCAACTTAAAGGAAAACTAATATAACGTTTCCAAGAATCCTAATATTATTTCTGGTAATGTTTCCATAGTTTAAAGAAATAAAAACAACTGAAATTACAAACCATTGAAGTAACATTTTACAATAGAAGTATTTTTGTAGGATGCTATGAATATTTTTAAAATATTAATATTTTATTTGATGTGCATGTGTATATGTGCCAGAGTCTATGTATGTGTATACCTGAGTCTATGCATGTGTACACTTGAGTTTATGCATGTGTAATACATGAGTCACTGCATGTATACACATGAGTCTCTTCATGTATACAGCCTGAGTTTATGCATGTGTACTACCTGATTCTATGCATGTATACACATGAGTCTATGCATGTGTACACATGAGTCTATGCATGTATACACATGAGTCTATGCATGTGTACACATGAGTCTATGCATGTATACACGAGTCTATGCATGTATACAGCCTCAGTTTATGCATGTGTACCAACTGATTCTATGAATGTATACACTTGAGTCTATGCATGTATACACCTGAGTCTATGCATGTGTACACATGAGTCTATACATGTGTACCACCTGAGTCTATGCATGTATACACCTCAGTCTAATGCCAGGGAGAATCAGATGAGAGCATGGAGTTAATAGGCAGTTGTTAGCCACCTGATGTTGTGATGGGAACTGGAACCAGATCCTCTGGAAGAGCAGAAAATACCTTCAATCACTGAGCCACTGCTCCAATCTCAGCTTTATGAGTCTCATGCCTAGGTAGCACACACACTGAGATCAATGAAATGTTAGGATATTGTATGACAAGTCACTCTTTCACATTCAGATAAAGAAACAAGGGCTGGGAAGATAGCACTGTAGGTAAGAGTACTTGCTCCTCAAGTATGAAGACCCAAGTTCAAATCTGTGGCACCCATGGTTTAAAGCCAGGTGTAGCCAAATATGTGTATGTAAGTCCAATGCTGTGTGGAGTTCAGACAGAGAATGAAATAAGGGAGAGAGTAACAGAAATAACACTTGGCATCCTCCTCTGGTCTCCACCGTGCACATTTGGGTACATGCATCTGTCATCTTGCACCCTACCTCTCTGCTGGTGGAGCCTGGGCACTGGTGATACCTGAGCACTGCTGGCACACTACTCAGGGGAGGCAGAAGGAAGGCTGAAATAAAGGTCCACAGTCTGTCTTTCTTTGCTTGACTGGAAAGGAAAAACAACAAAGTCTGGGACAAATGCTGTAGTTCCAGTTCTCCTCTCTGGGTACTTGGGTGCCAACAGATTACCACTGGGAGTCATGAACTGTGAGTTGATGTTAAGGTGATTGGACAGTGAAGAGGTAGGTGAGAAAAAGGCTAGGAAGCTGGAAGAGGAGGAAAGAAAATGATAGGGGAGGAATAAAGATGGAACTGAAGAAGAAGGATCTAGATCCAGATAATCTTAATTGGCAACAGGTAGATATGAATATTTAAGGGTTTCTATATGTCTTTTAATCTCATATGGAAGGACAGTTTGTATCTTTGTCCATGGGATGTAATCTTATTGTGTAGAGGGTTTGTGGAGTGAGGATTTTATATATAAACCTTCTAGAAAAGATACCGAACTTTGGAGTCATGTTTGTGCCGGGCAGTGGAGTAAAGAAACGCACCAGGGGAGTCACATCTACCTGGGACAGAAGCAACAGGGTGGGCAGAGTGAACCACCTGGGAAGGGAACCTCATGGCGAGTGCAGCTTGAGGACCATGTGACAGAGTCCACAAAATCGGCTCCACACTAGAGCGGTATCCACAGAGTGAGACTGTGGGGGACCGTTGATATTTACTGCAGCAAGGAAAAGGGGGTCCAAGGTCGTTGCTTCTCCATAGGGCATCCACTCACTGGGCAGGAAGAAAAAGACAGAGCCTGGGATGAGAGGAAGCAGGTCTGATTGAGAATGAGTGCCCAGGGTACTAGAGGGGCCAGAGAGAAGGCCTTCCTTGGGAGGTTTTGGTGTGGCTCTTTAAGACAGAACCTTCCCTGTGGTGATCCTTAATAAAGTAACTCTCTGAGATGATCCTTGCTTGCTCATACTGGTTTATTTGATGGTGGATGTAAATGCATGCATTTTATTTGGGGTGAACAAGGATGAAATACCTTTTGTAGGAAAGAATACCCAAGAAAGGAAGCTCATTGGCTGAAGACGCAGAGATAACTAGCTACCTCATTAGCATGGGGAACTCCAGGTGTTTATGCTATGTGACCCAGTGACCATGGTTCTAAGTGGGGTGTTCCAGAGCAGGTAGAGGCAGGAAGGAAATGGATCCAAGTCCTGCCATTCTCAATTCTGAGATTCCTAGGGTTTGAGCTCATTCAACCTTACCATTTCTTATGCCTGTCTGGTAACACAGTCCCATGTACCTGACATGTATCTACACACATGTATTAGAGTATGTGTTCACCACACATATTCAACACACACACACACACACACACACACACACCCTGGGAAATAAGACATTTGCCATTAAACTGTATCTGGTCATTATTCCTTCATGCCTTCCCTGAGAAGCTAGTTTGTCGGGATGAATGAAGCTTTGCATAAAGCTTTGCTAGAAAAAGGCTAGGGTGGAAAGCCTAAGGAATTACACTCTAAGAAGATTCTTGCCTGTTCACCTGTCTAGCATGTGCTGCGGACTTGTGTTGATGACATCTCCTGACAGCTGCAACTCCAGTCTCTAGTTCTCAGCATTTTCCACCTGAACAGATACTCTTCTAATCCAACAAATAAGACCAGAGAGTAGAGAAGAAAGGCTGGAGATGATGCTTATAAAGCTTTGAACCTAAGGCAGGATGGTGAGTGAGGCTGAAATTGAGTCTCAGGCCACTCAGTCTGTCTGCAGTCTGTTCTGTTGTTCTCTAAGATCAATGAATCTGTCATTGGAGACCAGCCAGCAGGTACAGGCAAGTGTGCCAGATGTTCTTTCCAATGATTCTCATCACCACTGGTTCCCGGGGGATGACCTGCTTCTCATAGCTTGACCATTCAAGCTGCAGCTGATGACCTGCTTTCTCTAACTCAGGAGCAAACAGGAACCACTCTTGTTTGCGTCTGCTACTTCCTGTCATAGTGCCTGCTAACACCATCTTCTCCATGAGTCAGCAGAGCAGAGGCAGTGTTAACTCTCTGAATTTCTTCAGTTTTTGTGGTTATGTCTTTCCTTTCATTGTTGATTTTGTTAATTTAGATACTCTCTATGTGCCCTCTAGTTAGTCTGCCTAAGGGTTTATCAATCTTATTTATTTTCTCAAAAAAAGCTTGTTTTGTTGATTCTTTTTATAGTTCTTTTTGTTTCTATTTGGTTGATTTCAGCTCTGAGTTTGATTATTTCCTGCCCTTTACTCCTCTTGGGTGTATCTGCTTCTTTTTGTTCTAGAGCTTTCAGGTGTACATTCAAGCTGTTAGTGAATGCTCTCTCCAGTTTCTTTTTGGCAGCGCTCAGAGCTGTAAGTTTTCCTCTTAGCACTGCTTTCAATGTATCCCATGCGTTTGAATATATTGTGCCTTCATTTTCCTTAAATTCTAAATAGTCTTTGTTTTTTTCCTTATTTCTTCCTTAACCAAGCTATTATTGAGTAGAGCATTGTTAAGCTTCTATGTGTATGTGGGCTTTGGTTGTTTTTGTTGCTATTAAAGACCAGCCTTCATCCAAGGTGATCTGATAGAATGCATGGGATTATTTCAGTGTTCTTGTATCTGTTGAGGCCTGTTTTCTGATCGATTATATAGTCAATTTTGGAGAAGGTGCCATGTGGTGCTGAAAAGAAGGTGTATTCTTTTGTTTTAGGATGAAATATTCTATAGATGTATGTTTAATCCATTTGGTTAATAACTTTTGCTAGTTTCACTGTGTCTCCTTTCAGTTTCTGCTTCCATGATCTGTCTATTGATGAGAGTGGGGTGTTGAAGTCTCCCACTATTATTGTGTGTGGTGCAATATATGCTTTGAGCTTTAGTAGAGTTTCTTTTATGAATGTGGGTGCCCTTGCATTTGGAGCATAGATGTTCAGGATTGAGAGTTCATCTTGATAGATTTTCCCTTTGATGAGTAAAAAGTGTCCTTCCTTGTCTTTCTTGATTACTTTGGTTATAAATATATTTTATTTGATATTAGGATGGTTACTCCAGAGTTTTTCTTAGGACCATTTGCTTAGCAAGTTTTTTTCCCCAACATTTTAATCTGAGGTAGTGCCTGTCTTTGTTGCTGAAATGAATTTTCTGTATGCAACAAAATGCTGCGTCCTGTTTACGTATCCAGTCTGATAGTCTGTATTTTTATTGAGGGATTAATGTTAAGAGATATTAAGGAATAGTGATTCTTATTTTTTGCTATTTTTGTTGTTAGAGGTTGTTATGGTTTGCATATGCTTGGCTCAGGGAGTTGCACTAGTAGAAGGTGTGGCCTTGTTGGAAGAAGTGTGTCACTCTGGCGGTAGGCTTGGAGACACTTCTAGCTGCCTGAGGATGATTAGTCAGTCCCTGTCTTCCTTTGGATGAAGATATAGAACTCTCAGTTCCTCTTGCACCATGCTTGCCTGGATGCTGCCATGCTCTTGCCTTGATGATAATGGACTGCACCTCTGAACCTGTAAGCCAGCCTCAATTAAATGTTGTTATTTATAAGACTTGCCTTGGTCATGGTGTCTGTTCACAGCAATAAAACCCTAACTAAGACAGAGGTACAATTATGTTTGTGTGTTCTTCTTCTTTGGTGTTTTTTGCAAGAGATTATTTTCTTACTTTTCCTAGGATGAAGTTTCCCTCTTTGTGGTGGAGTTTTCCATTGATTATTCTTTGTAGTGCTGGGATTGTGGATAGATATTGTGTAAATTTGCTTTTGTTGGAATATCTTGGTTTCTCCATCTGTGGTAATTGAGAGTTTTGCTGGATATAGTAACTTGAGCCGGCATTTGTGTTCTCTTAAGTTTGTATGTCAGTCTAGGATCTTCTAGCTTTCATAGTCTCTGTTTATAAGTCTAGGGTAATTCTGATCCATCTGCCTTTATATATTACTTGTCCTTTTTGCTTACTGCTCTTAATATTCTTTCTTTGTTTTGAACATTTTTTTGTTTTGATTATTATGTGTCAGGAAGAATTTCTTTTCTGGTCCAATCTGTTTTGGGTTCTGTAGGCTTCTTGTATGTTCGTGATCATCTCTTTCTTTAGATTAAGGAAGTTTTCTTGTATAACTTTCTTGAAGATATTTACTGTGCCTTTTATTTGGGAGACTTCACTCTCTTCTACACCTATTATTCTTAGGTTTAGTCTTCTCATTGTGTTCTGAATTTTCTAGATGTTTGGGTTAGAATCTTTTTGATTCTTGCATTTTCTCTGACTGTTGTGTCAATGATTTCTATGGTATCATCTGCTCCTGAGATTCTCTTTTCCATCTCTTGTATTCTGTTGATGATGCTTGCATCTATGACTCCCAATGTCTTTCCTAGGTTTCCCAACTTCAGGTTTGTCTCCTTTTGTGATTTCTTCATAGTTTATGTTTCTGTTTCAGTTCCTTCACCTGTTTGTTTGTGCTTTCCTTTAGTGATTTTTTATTTCCTCTTTAGGGGCTTCAACTTGTTTTTGTGTGTTCTCCTGGCTTTCCTGTACTTCTTTAAGTGTATTATTTATGTACTTCTTGAGGATCTCCATCATCATCATGAAGTATGATTTTAAGTCTAAATCTTGTTTTTCTGGTGAGTTGGGATATCCACTATTTGCAGTGGTGGGAGAACTGGGTTCTGATGTTGCCAGGTTGTCTTGGTTTCTGTTTCTTCAAGTCTTGCACTTGTCTCTTGCCATCTTGTTATAGGTGATGCTAGGTGATCTTGTTTTCTCTGACTGGAGCTTGTTTCTCCTGTGGGTCTGTGGGGCTGTGGTCTCCAGAGGGAGATTGCTCCTGGTTGTTTGGCTCTCTGGGTAGGCTGTGAGTTCCAATGGCAATGCCCAGTCCTGAAATAACTGGGTTGGCTCTAACCTTGGGCCAGAAGTGTCTGTTTTCAGGCAGCACTGCCACCTGTGCTTGGCTGGCCTCTGCTGGGATGGAGAGTGGGGAGGGAAGGTGGACTCACTCCTGGGTTCAGGTGTGAGAGCATTCCTGTGGCTCTTCTGAGTGCCCAGCAACCTGAGGGCAGGCTGCCAGTCTTGATGAAACTGAGCTCCTGTATAAAATTTTTAATAGTTCATTTGTTTTCTCGATGTCCATGTTTTGCTTCTTTATAGAGATTTTAATCCTATTTGGGTGTTTAATATATCATTTTTTTTTCCCATTAGGTAGGCTGCTGCTTTGCCTGAATGTCAGTGTCCTTTGCCATGTGGAATTTTCAATTTCATAAGGTCTTTAGTTGTTGTTCTTAGTGGGTTGTTGGTATCCTGTTCAGAAGGTCTTTTCCTGTGCCGATGTGTTCAAGATTATCTCCCTCTCTCTTTTCTTTCAGATTCAGGGTCTCTGGCCTTATGTTGAGGTGTCTGATTCATTTGGAGTTGATTTGTTTTCTGGAAGTGAAGGATGTTAAGTTTGTTATTTATATTCTTCTACATGTAGCCTTCACGTTTGATTAGCATAGTTTCCTGAAGCTTTGTCTTTTCAGGTGTCGATAGGTGTGTGGATTTATAGATGGGTCTTCAGTGCGATTCCATTCATTGGTGTATCTGCTTTAATGCCAATACTGTGCTGAGTGGTTGCTGTTTTCATATGGCTGTGCAGTACAACTTGATACTGGAGATGGTGATGACTGTAATAGCTCTTTTTGTTATTCAAGATAGTTTTAGTTATCCTTTTCTTTCGTGTGTTTCTATACAAAGTTAATATTTTTCTTTTTGATATCTGTAAAAAATTGTGTTAGAATTTTAATGAAGATTTTGGTGAATTTCTAGATTGCTTTGGGTTGCATGGTCATTCTTGCTATATTAATCATATTGATGCAGGAGCATGGATAATCTTTTCATCTCCATATATCTCCAATTTTTTTTACTTTGGTGTCTAAGCATTTTTATTTTATAAAGTCTTTTACTTGCTTGGTTAGAATTATCCCAAAATATATTTTTCAGGCTACTGTGAAAAGCATTATTGTCCTGATTTTTTTCCTCTGAGTTTTGTGAGGTAATTTTGTATGTTCCTACTTTGCTGTAAGTGCTTATCAGCTACAGAATTTTTTTCAGGGTCTTTTGTATATAGAATCATATCACCTTTAAATAAAGATACTTTGACTTCTCCCTTTCCTAATTGTATTCCCCTGATCTTAATTTTCTTATCTTTAAGACTTCAAGCACTACTGAAAAGGTATAGATAAGAATAGGCATCCTCAGCTCTTTGCTCCTCCCTGTTCTACAGACAGTGCCATCTTCTCGTATAGTACCAGCCTCATCCCATAGAGAAGATGGTGAAGGTCAGTGTGAATGAATTTGGCCGTATTGGGTGCCTGGTTACCAGGGATGCCTTCTGCTCAGGATCTGGCAAAGTGGAGATTGTTACCATCAACGACCCCTTCATTGACCTCAACTACATGGTCTACATGTTCTATTATGACTCTACCCATGGCAAATTCAATGGCACAGTCAAGGATAGGAATGAGAAGCTTGCCATCAATGGGAAGCCCATTACCATCTTCCAGGAGTGAGATCCTGCTAATATCAAATGGGGTGATGCTGGTGCTGAGTATGTTGTGGAGTCTACAGGCTTCTTCACCACCATGAAGAAGGCTGGGGCCCACTTGAAGGGGACAAAAGGGTCATCATCTCTGCCTCTTCAGCTGATGCCCCCATGTTTGTAATGGGTGTGAACCATGAGAAATATGACAACTCCCTCAAAATTGTCAGCAATTCATCCTGCACCACCAACTGCTTATCCCTCCTGGCTAAGGTCATCCATGATAACTTTGCCATCGTGGAAGGCCTCATGACCACAGTTCATGCCATCACTGATACTCAGAAGACTGTGGATGGCCTCTCTGGAAAATGTGATGGCCATGGGGCAGCCCAGAACATCATCCCTGCATCCACTGGTGGTGCCAAGGCTGTGGGCAAGGTCATCCCAGAGCTGAATGGGAAACTCACTGGCATGGCCTTTTGTGTTCTTACCCCCAATGTATCTGTTGTGGGTCTGATATGCTGCCTTGAGAAACCTGCCAAGTATGATGACATCAAGAAAGTGGTGAAGCTGAGGGCCCATTAAAGGGCATCCTGGGCTAAACTGAGGACCAGGTTGTCTCCTGCGACTTCAACAACTCCCACTCTTTCACCTTTGATGACACAGCTGGCATTGCTCTCAATGACAACTTTGTGAAGCTCATGTCCTGGTATTACAATGAATACTGCTACAGCAACAGGGTGATGGACCTCATGGCCTACATGGCCTCTAAGGAGTAAGAAACCCTGGACCACCCACCACAGCAAGGACACTGAGAGTAATAGAGAGGAAAAGTCCTTAGTTGCTGAGGAGTCCCATCACAACTCTGCCCCCGACACTGAATATCTCTCTCACAATTTCCTTCTCAGACCCCCATAATAATAGGGGCCTAGGGAGCCCTCCCTACTCTCTTGAATACCATCAATAAAGTTCTGCTGCATCCCCCCCCCCTTTCCCAAAAGAATAGGCATCCTCATCTTGTTACTGATTCTTTTCTTAGTGGAGATACTTTGAATTTCTCTCCATTTAGGTTGATGTTGGCTGTGAGATCACTGTAAACTGCCTTTATTATGTTAGGTACATCTTTTTATATCCCTTGTCTCTCAGCAACTTTTATTATGAAGGTTGTTGGATTTTATCAAGGGCATTTCTGCATCAAATAAGGTGATCATATGATTTGTCTTTTAATCTGTTTATATAGCAAATTATATTTATTGATGTACATATGTTGAGCAATCTCTACATCTCTGGGATGAAGCCTATTTGATCATGGATAATGATATTTTTAATGCTGTTTGGATATTGTTTGAAAGTATCTTCCTGAGGATTTTTGCTGATGTTCTTAAGGGAAGTTGGTCTATAATTCTCTTTTCTTTTGGGGTCTTTATGCAGTTTGGGTATCAGAGTAATTGTGGTCTTGTAAAATGTATTGGGCAATGTCTCTTCTGTTTCTCTTTTGTGAAATAATTTGAAGAAAATTGTGTTAATTTGTGTTAATTCTTCTTTGCAGACCTGGTAGAATTCTGTACTAAATGCATTTGGCTTTGAACTTCTTTTGGTTAGGAAACTTTTACCTACTTTCTCTATCTCATTAGGGGTTATGAATTTAAGTTGTTTATATGATCTTGATTTAACTGGTAGGTCATACATATCAAGACAATTATCCATTTCTTTTAGATCTTCATGCTTGTGGAGTACAGATTTACAAAGTATGTCCTTATGATTCTCTGGATTTTTCTTTTCTGATGTTTCCCACATTATTTCCAATGTATTAATTTGAATATTCTCTCTCCATATTTTACTTAACTTATCTAAAGGTTTATCATAATTCCTGACTTTCTCAGAGAACTTTGTTTCACTGATTCTCTGTATTGTTTTGTTGTTTCTAGTTTGTTGATCTCTAGCTTGATTATTTCTTGCTGTCTACTCTTCTTAGGTGTCATTTCTTCCTTTTGTTCTAGAGCTTTCAGGTGTGCTATTAAGTTGTTAATATGTTATTGTTCCAATTTTTGAATGTAAGCACTTAGCACTATGAACTTGCCTCTTAGAACTGCCTTCATTATGTCCCATAGGCTTGGGTATGGCATGTTTTCATTTTTATTCAATTCTAAAAAGCTTTTAATTTCCTTCTTAACTTTTGTCTTGACCCATTTCTCATTCACTACTGAGTTGTTCAGTTTCCATGGGTTCATAAGCTTCCTGTTTCTATTGTTCTTGATAACCAGCTTTAATCAGTGGTAGTTAGATGGGATGCAGGGTGTCATTTCGATTTCGATTTTTTTCTATCTGTTGAGACTTGCCATGTGTCCCAGTATGTGGTCATTTTGGAGAATGTCTTGTGAGATGCTGAGAAAAAAAGAAAGTATGTTCATTTGTGTTTGGGTGAAATATTCTGTCAATATCTGTTAGGTCAATTTGGTTTATGACATCATCTTCAACATTTAGTTCTTTTTTTCTTTTTAGATAACCTGTCTATTGATGGGAATGGGGTGTTTAAGTCAGCTGCTATCAGTATGTGAGGGGAGACATGAGATTTTAGCTGTAGTAGTATTTCCTTTATAAACTTGAATGTCCTTGTGTTTGGTACATATATATATATATGTGTGTGTGTGTGTGTGTGTGTGTGTGTGTGTGTGTGTGTGTGTGTGTGTGTTTAGAATTGTAATGTCTTCTTTGTGAACTTTTGGTTTAAGGAGCATATAGGTCCTTCCCATCTTTTCTGATTAGCTTCATTTTGAAGCCCGTTCTGTGAGATATTAAAATGTCTTAAAATATCTTTTCCCACCTCTTATGCTGAGGTTATTTCTATTCTTGATGCTTTTTGGATGCATCAGAAGATAGATTCATTTTTTTGACTTTTTATTGTATTTGAAAACAGGATTCTATTGTTTGAAGATTTGTTCTTTTCATAGTTTCTCTAGATTTATTGGATGCTTTGTGCCTGGATATTTTTAGATTTAATATTTTCTTAGTGGAGGTATCCATGTCTTCTGCCTTGTTTTCAATGACTGGCATTCTATCTCTTCCCATGTCTTGGATTCTGTTGGTGAAGCTTACCTCTCATGTTTTGTTTGACTTCCTAAATTTTTTGATTTTCAGTTTTATCTCGTTTTAGATTTTCTTTACAGATTTTTTTCTACTTTTATGTCTTGAACTGCTTTTATTATTTTATTTCACCTTTTTGTGTTTTCACAGACCTCTTGAAGGAATTTACTTATATCCTCTTTTAAATTCCTTGAACACATTCACAATACTATTCTGGAGTTCTTGCCATGTGTTTAAGCTATTCTCAGGGCCTAATACAGTAGGGCTAATGGGTTCTGGTGGTAGCATATTATCTTGGATGCTAATGTTTTTGTGTTTCTGCTGGTGTCTAGACATCTGTGGTTAGGATGGTTGAGGTAATTCCGAGTGTTGATATCTGGTCTAGTTTTTTGTTTATGTTTTTCTTTTGGGGGGACAGGAGGGTGTTTTATTTATTAGTTTTTGCTGACCTCCCTGGATCTTAGGACAGTGTTGTGGCTGTGGGTTACCTGGAACAGAGAGTGCTTCTGCAGGTCAGTGAGTGACAAAGAAGGGTAGAGATGAGCTAGCAGAAAAAACTAAGTTCAGGTCTGGTGTGGTTACTAGGGATCCCACATAGAAAATGTTCCTAAATCTGGTGGATAATACGAAGAATTAGGAATGGGCTAGAAGTAAAACATAGGGGTCACTAAGAGGAGTCCCCAGGGAATGGAGGTAAGGTGGGAGCAGAGGCACTGGCTAGGGGGCAGTCTGTTATAGGGCTGGAGCTGAGACTAGAGAGATTGAAATGAAGGATAGGAGAGTTGCTATGAAGTCTCTTTAATTCTGCTTATATATACACATGCTGTTAGGGTTAGCTTCCTAATATTGGATGACCAGTTGTGGGGCTCATCCCTGGAAAATACTGATTCTCCTTCTCTTGGCAGCCATTAATTGCCTATAACTCTCCACTAATCTTAAGCCCAGCTCCAAGCCTCCATGAACTTGCTGCACTCAGACTTTAAGGCAGTGATTTAGGGATGTCCACACTGTTATGTAGTTCTCCATGTTCTTCTCCACATTGAAATATTCTCTTCTAGAGAGAAGATGGGGGCTCCTAAGATGCAGGAAATTCAGAAACTCTTAAGTCTAAAAAACTAAGAAATTTACAAGACCCATGAGGCCTCTATCCAATGTTCTATGTATCAAATTATTCCTTAGGGAATGAATACTCTTCAGTGGAGCTGCCTGCTGCTTGGGTGAGTTGTCAGCCACGCTCTTTGGTGATGAAGCTTCCAGAGGCCCCTGTGCTTCTGCAAATGACTCCAATAAACCCATGAGTCTGCTGTGCTTTCTTTGCTTAACACTCTGTGTTTGATAGATCTTTGCTTCTCCATAGAAAAATTTATGTAGCACCCCCTCACGGGCCACCATCTCTCTCCACCAACCCTACTGCTTGTTCTTACTTCCTAATCCACCACTTTAGGATTCAATGCTGTTTACTATACATAAGCACACACCTGTCACTCAGATTCAATGAATACTAACATTTCATCAGATTTACCTTCCTCTATCCTTTAACCGGTAAGTGCAGAAAACAACATATTAGAAACCTTGCATATACATCATAGTTTTGTGTCATGTATTTTATACCATATCTTATACTATAGTATAAGGTTCAAGTGTGACAATTTATGCCTTTCTATCTCTAAACAGCATCAAATGAGGCTTTTGTTTTGTTTTGTTTTGTTTTTACATTTTGCAGGGGGTACAACTGAGCCTCTAGTGCAACCAGGCTGTAATGGAACTTGGGAAATAGAAGTATAAAATCTACCTGCACACCAAAAACCCACATATGCCTATCCTTGCCTGTGTTTCAAAGAAGCCAAGAGAACCAGTCTTTTGAGGATTAAGTTAGGGTTTTGTTTTTATCTAAGTTGCTATGTCACAGTACTTCAAGACTAGATAACTTCTTAGTGGTATAAGCTTACTACCACAGTTCAAGAGTCCAGAGAACAAAGATCAGAGCATCAGCAGCTGCTGTGCCTGTTAAGGGTCCACTTCTAATAAACAGTACCTTCCGTGTCTCCAGAAGGCAAAAACGGATGGAAAGTATTTCGTCCCAACAAGAATAAGAGACCCATTGCATACCAAAGTCCCCTCTGCTTATGCACATCACAATAGAAGTTAATTTGGAGATACACTTAGAGCTTCGCAGGTGGTACATGAACTTGGAGTTGGGAATTGTCTTTGTCTATCTGACACCTATACCCATGTCTCTCTTTCCTCTGTCCCCTAGCAGACTACCCAAGAGAAGAGCAGTCTCAACCACCTTTAAGATTTGTAATCACTTTAGGAAAGAGGGACCAACATACCACTTTTACTGAGTTTCCAGGGCTACTAGAGCCAGGAGACAGTGTTCTCCAGCACAGCTGATGGACTCTACATAGCAATGACAGAGCACCACTAAATTTAGGGTGTGGACCAGTAGGACGCAAAGTACCATTGGCTCTTCCCCATGTTCACTCTCACTATCTGTGCTTAACCCACAACCTGGGTCTCTCAGGAGCTGGAATCTTCTCTCCCTGGCACCAGAGCATATGGTGAAAAGCAATGAGTTCTGCGGGGCTGAGCCGTCTCAATATGTTGTTTTCTTGAACCCATCAAAACAACTCATGCAACTCTCTGGATGTCATGGTAGGGTCTACCCAGACAACACTTGCTATTCATAAATGTACACCCCACTCCCAAATCTTTTACAGATCAGTGCTTATGGGTTAGGCACCATTGGAACTGTTGCTAGGAGAAGGACTATCCCTGGATAAAGCATTAGGGACTGGCTGGAAAGAACATTAAATAAAGTGTATCAGTCAGGGGAGAGCAAGCGCGCAGGCTCTGCACAGGTTGGGGGCACTGTGAGGAGAATCTCAGTTGCTACTGCATCCTCGGTCCGTCGCCATGGCTGCCTACAAGCTGGTGCTGATCAGGCATGGCGAGAGTGCCTGGAACCTGGAGAACGGCTTCAGCGGCTGGTATGATTCTGACCTGAACTTGGCGGGTCACCAGGAGACTAAGCACAGCAGGCAGGCGTTGCAAGATACTGGCTATCAGTTTGACATCTGCTTCACCTCTGTTCAAAAGAGAACAATCCGAACCCTCTAGACCTTCCTGGATGCCATTGACCAGATGTGGTTGCCGGTGGTCAGGACTTTGTGCCTCAATGAGCGACACTATGGGGGTCTAACAGGTCTCAATAAAGCAGAAACTGCTGCTAAGCATGGTGAGGCACAGGTTAAGATCTGGAGACGATCTTACAATGTCCCACCACGTCCAATGGAGCCTGATCATCTCTTCTACAGCAACATCAGCAAGGATCGCAGGTACTTACTGATGGACCAGCTGCCTTCCTGGGAGAGCCTGAAGGACACTATTGCCTGAGCTCTGCCCTTCTGGAATGAAGAAATTGTCCCCCAGATCAAAGAGGGGGAAAGGGTCTTGATTGCTGCGCATGGCAACAGCCTTCGGGCATCATTAAGCATCTGGAGGGTCTTTCAGAAGCGGCCATCATGGAGCTGAACCTGCCAACGGGCATTCCCATCGTCTATGAATTGGACAAGAACTTGAAGCCCATCAAGCCCACGCAGTTCCTGGGAGATGAGGAGACCGTGCAAAAAGCCATAGATGCTGTGGCTGCTCGGGGCAAAGTGAAGAAGTGAAGGCAAGGAGGCAGACTCCTACCCGACACCCTCCCTGCCTGTTCCTGCCTCCTGCACCCTCCCCAGCACCTGCCACACTGACTACATCTTTAGGATCTTAAGTTTAAGTTGTAGCTGCAGATGGGGACCTGTGGCTCCCATGTTCATTTTAGTATTTTATCCCCTGCACCCACTCTCTTCATAGAATCTAGTCAGAAGAACACCTTTGGGGGTGCAGCCATCCAAGGACAGCTCCCTGTACTAGGAGAGTTGAGAGATAGTAATTATAGTTTTTCTTAGTTCTTTGTTTACTAAGGGTCTGCTTAGGAAGAATTCAGGGAGGAACTGCACTGTGGTATGACCAATGAGAAGTTTCGATCCAGTTTTGTCCCTGGAAGCTGTCCTGTATTCTTCCTGCAATTAGGTAACTGTGAATATAGTCATTCCAATGGAGAGTGAAAGTAACCTCGTGGTGATTTTAAAGGCCCTACTTTCTCTCTGACCCTAAAAGAGCTGCTGGCCCTAGAACGTTGGGATCAATCTTGTCAAGTCTATGTGTTACATTTATATAAAGTAACTCTGAGTTGCTACTGGCAGTTGAAACAGTCCTTTGTGGTCACCAGAAAAAAAAAAAAAAAAAAAAAAAAAAACATTCGTCACATCAAATGGGATAAACTCCTTGTACCTCTTGCTGTGTTTGGACCCCTTTGCCTTGTTTTGTAGAGGTGAAGAGCCCCTTGATCATGTCCAAATTTTTGTTTTTCACTGTCTGAATCATGTTCCAGCTGCTTGACCATACTGTGTGGGTTCAGAACTCATTTGGGCCTAACAACTAAGTCTCTTTTCCAGATCAGTATAATAAGGAGTGATGAGAGAGAGAGAGAGAGAGAGAGAGAGAGAGAGAGAGAGAGAGAGAGAGAGAGAGAGAGGGAGGGAGGGAGGGAGGGAGGGAGGGAGGGAGGGAGGGAGGGAGGAAGTAAACATTCAGTTCAAGGAAAGCAAGAAGAAAGCATAGAAGTCCATGTTCCCCAGGACTAGCTGTATTCCCTCCAGCTTCCTCAAGCCTCCTGTTCCTTTTTGCTTTTTATAATTAAAATTTTTCATACATTTTCTCCTCTCTCAACTCCTTCCAGATCTTCCCTATCTCCCTCACTACCCAAATGTGTTCTTTCTCTTTTTCAAAAAGTATCTGCACCTCTAGTCACTACTCACAAAAATCGCTTTTTGCATCCCCACACTCCAGACAGCACATCCCACTATGGGTATCAGTGGCTACCAATGTCTCTCAAATCAGTGGGCTATTTACCTCTATTTTTTCTTTTCCTATAAGAAATTTTTGAAGAACTCTTACCACTCTCCAGTTAATGGCCCAGAAATTCAATTAACAATTAGACAGCAACTTTTAATAGACATTTTCCCAAACACATACAGGATAACAAACACAAAAATATGTTTAACATTGTTTGTCAATAGAGAAATCAAAATATATAGACAGAGTGTGATAGAAACATGTAATAGAATGTGCATTAACCATAACAGATTAAGTTAGACATGTGAAGAAATGCTGGTATTGGGCTACAGTAAAAGAACTGGCCACAGAAGCTATATTTGAATGCCTATAGAATAAGTCCATCTATGAGACAGAATTTAGCTCAGTTAGTGTCTATGTGCCGAGCAGATGGAGGTTGACTGCTAATCAGTGTGACCTTTTGGAGCAATGAAGGGGTTAATTCGTTGGAATTAACTGATAGTGATGGTGGCATAGCTGTGAACCAACTGTAAACCAGTGAGCTGGGCAGATGCAAGGGTAAATGCCACAGCATGTAGCTTCAATAAATCTATTAGGCACAGCTAGGAATAATGAACAATGCATGGAGGCTGGAAGCAAGCCACAGAGGTGGGTCTGTGAGAAGTCACTGAGGCCTCTGTGTGTCACAGTGGTAATAATAGAGTTGTGCCTTGGTAGGGGACACTTGTTTGGAGATATAGGCGAATCTTGTAAGGAAGATGAGGATCAGTTTGTGTTAAGTACATCTGCCTGCAGTCAACAGGGTTAGGGCTCTAATACCACTTCTGGATTTGCCTCCATGGTATCTGTCACATACTAAACTGAAACTGCCTCTCAGGTACTGGGAAATGGGGTCTGTTCCCTTGCCTTTCTGTTCCTAAGATTTACTACTCCTTAGCTCTTCTGTCATCAAGCAAGACCATCTGGGTAGTGGCCCAGGTCACTGCTACTCTCCCTTAGGAAGGATCCTGGTGATGTTTTGGATTCATGGGATCTAACCTCTGGTCACAAGCTAATTGATCTCTAGTCACCACTATTCCCAGTGGGAACAAATGATTTTGTCTCCTCTGAGATACAAAGCCATAGGTTGAGTCATCCCAGGAGTCCTGGGCTACTGGCACTGAACCCTCTGATGCTGTCTGACTCCAACCTATCCTGAATCCTGGAGGTTCAGGTGTTTATGGAATGAACTGGTCTTCTGTTGGTCCCGTGAAGTTCTGACAGGCATGGCTCATCCCAGTGTGGGCTGGGATAAGTTCACATTCCAAAACAGTACAGTTTCAGAAGCTGTGATCAATATAGAATTCTTTGGCCCCCAGAAAGGATATTACAAGAAATATTTGGGAGACTTTCATATTCTGATTCATAGAGGCTTTCCCTAACTGGCTCTCCCTGAGAGGTGCCTCTTTCAGAGACAGTGTGACACTCCTGCAGGAGGAAAAGGATATTGAGTATGCAGGATGGAAACCATCTCCTGTGGCCAGGAATGACATGGAATGAGAAAGGGGAAGTGCACTTGAGTTGGAGGTCAAGGACCATGCTCTAGCCTTGCCTGGAACTTCCATATAGAGTGACCTGCTTATCAGACACAGGAACAGTCCCCTATTCTCAGACAGGTGTGACCTCTGACAAATACCAGATATCCCAGATTTCACTTCAGCCTCTATTTTCAGGGAACTCGATGGTGGTATTCAGAAGGCAACCCCAGGTCTGGTGCCAAGGATTCCAGGGTGCAGAACTTATATCCCACATGTGGACCAGTTGCTGGGACCCGTGTGACTGGAAAAAGACAGACAAAACAAGTGTTGACCTTATCTGGCATTCAGCTGTCTCCACAGGCTTCCAAGACTACACCCACCTCTAGAGAGCAGCAGGAGAGAGGAGAGGAGGGGTCATGATGTCTGAAAATACACCTACCACGCAGGCTTAAGCAACAAAACATTCAAATGTCACTGATGTCACACAACTGCATGGGGTTTGTGAAGATTAATCCAGTAAAGACACCACTTTCCTTTACATATCTGAGGGCTCCCAGCACAGACCCACACATATGAACTCATGATGTCACCTCTAAGCCTTCCTTCATCAGATGATGCCTATGGCAATCCTCTTAGTTTCTTTCTGTAAGTCTCTTGGATTTCAGTGGAGGAAAAGGAAGAAGAAAGGGAAGAAAAGGAAGAAAGAAGGAATAAGAAAAGGAGGAAAGTCATGTTTCATGTGTCATAAAAAGTCTATGAAGAGATTTTATATTCTGAACTGTGTTTTAGCACCTCCAATCACTTTTTGTCCAACATAACTTTTGTGAACATTTTTATAGCCTCTAAATGAAAAACTAAACTATGTGTCATTCAAAAAAACCATTTTATGGATCACAGAATTTAATAAAAGTTTTGCACCATAAAAAAAGGAGAAGAGGGAGAAAGGAAGGGAGGGAGGCATCGATGGAGTGAGGAAGAGGATGGGGGAATTATATAAATGTGACTTGGGTAATTAAGGACAAGCATGAAGATAGTTATGAGAACCCAAAGCGGGGGAAGAAGCCACTGAAGCCAACTGTTGCATATTTGTGTATATTTTGTGAGATCTCAGAAGATGATGTTCCCAGGAATATGGGATGTTGACTCTTCCCTATAAAAGATGTTTTAATTTAAATCATTCCTCCCATGGCACATTGTTTCTGCATCAAATGCATATGTACAGGGGGCTGGAGTAACCCATAGCAGACCTCGGTCCGCATAGTGAGAGTCATCACAAGACTATTTGTGTGGGTGAGTGGAATAGAAGAAACAATTTCCACAAGGCTTAGTTTGGTCTAAATAAAAACAGGGTGATGAAATCTACTATTCACAGGTGAACATAGTCAAGTGTGAAGGATTGAAAAGGTCCTTTATGGGTTACTCCTGACATTTTATTTTTAGTCTAGGGAAAATGTTGCTCCAAGTGTGACAGAGTTGGGGTGGGGATCATTTATTGATCTTTTAATGATCAATCTAGAAGGAGCATCAGCTGAAGAGTTTGCAGCCCACCAACTATAAATAGACTAGAGCATAGAGGATGGGCCACATGCAACACTGGTGCTCTACAGTCTGGGTAGGATCAAGGGCCTGGATTATGACTTTGGAAATTGTCTGTAATGAGTTTAGGCTTATACTGTGTTTATACTTGTATGTTTAAAATAGCATTTTTGTAAGATATAAACATTTAACACTTACTACAATTTTCCTTAACTCATTCAGGCACCTTTTCATTTCTTTTCATATACCGGCATCCTGAACAGAAAGAGAAAATTGGTTCAAACCCTTCTCAACAGCAAGATGTTTTGGCAAATGCTATTATTATATTAATTCATCATCAAGTATTCAAATATTCACTTAACTCCCAGTTGGTAAAAACAGGAACAGGAAACATAGGTTATGCAAATTAGACATTTTTGTCCTTTTAAAATAATTTCCTCTCCATATGGGTCCTGTTGTTTTAAATTTCAACTAAATGATAGAACTTGCCACTGTCAGGCTATTCACATCTCTGGGCTGCAAAGGCCTAGAACTATTAAAACTACAATAGGGTCCCCCAAAACAGGTGAAAGCAGTAGCTTGGTAAGAAAATTATTCTATTTTATGAATAATTTTAGTTACCTGATAGTGGATTAGTGTGAGGACAAAGTTTAAACTCAAAGCTCCTGAATCTATTTATGTAATCTTCCCTGTAAACATGCTTAGATTTGCCCAAATAGATTAAAATCCTTATGAGCTTCTCCAGCAAAAACTCATATATCATCCTGATTTTAGGTCTCCAAGTAGCAGAGAATATCTGTCACTGCCAATGGTAGGCCCAACTCATGAGTACATTTCCTAGACGGGAAGTTGCTTAATTCTGAGAATAATTTACCTTTTAATTTCTACTTATCTTAGCTCACCTACCTTTGTTCTCACCAGCTAGGTCCTGGGGTTTGATGGCTCATCTTCCATAGCTGTGTGCAATGCCATCCACACCCAGGCTCCGGAGATCATGCACCTGCTGCTCTATTCTCTCTCCTGCATCATTAGCTTGTTCCTCTCCACTGGGTGGGCTTTGTCAGCATTGAGCTGTATCAGGGCCTGAAGGGGTGATAGCATGGTGGTATGCTTGGGTAAAGGAGTGTGTCTCACATGTCAGGGACTGAACTGGTCTATAGGTCAGCCAGTGGTTATCTGGTGACTGCTAATGAGCTGACTTTATTGTGAATGGAATCTAACTACTGGCAACCAATATTAGGTATTCAGAAAGTGAGCAATGATATCAAATGAACGGACTAACGATTTGAAGACCATTGAGACCAGGGCTGAGGATGCTGCTGCTATCATCAGGGAATGTCTGTGCCAGAGATTTGCATCTGATATCAGCTCAAATGTCATCTCTCCTTGAAACCTGAACTGACCAGATTTCCATCCACTTCAATCTTCCACAGCACCTCACCCCACATCAGACTATGGGCCTCTTAGTTTTATACACATTCGTGTGGTTGAAGAACTGGAGAGTGGCAACTACTGCTGAATGGAACGTCTCAGGCAAATGCTGGTAGGTAGTTTGGTCCAACATCTGTCCAGACTAGATGTTTCTAGATTTGCTATTCTCCCAGACTTCTCAGCTCTTCCTTTCCCCACCTCCATCACCCTTTGAAGTACTGTGGGTCCTAGTACCTTCATGTCTCAGACCCCATCTTCTACTTCATCCTTTCTTCCATAGTCTGAATTCAGATCTGGTATTTGTAGGGTCCCTATGTTCTGTTTACATTTTCCTAGTACATTTTGAGTGTTCCTTTCTCTGGAAACCCCTGGATCATTTATTTTTTTGTGTATCTCTTGCTTTTCTGCTATCATTGCTATTCATAACCTTGTGGGAGAAGTAATTCAGACTTACTGTGAAAATAATTGGCAATAAAATATGACAGCCAATAGGTCTGCAGTTAGAAGAGTATCATTTTGAAAGTTTGGGCTGTGGATTCTGTTTCCTTAAGTTCAAATTCCATCTCTGCTTCTTATTTAGCTTCATGAACTCTGAGAAGGATCTTTAAGTTCTCAGTTTCCTTATCTACAAAATGTGGGTTATACCAGCCCTTGCTTCCAGAGGTTGTTGAATTAGCTCGTTGGTACACATTGAACCAGAGAACAGTGCCAGGCCTCCAGTATATGTTTGCTGATTCAGCTTTGTGCTCTTACTTTAATGCTTATTTATTTATTTTCAAATTATTCTTTTCTATTATGCCTATTTTTTCATGTATTTCAGAAGCTATTTTATTTGTAAGTATCTCTGCTCGTATGAAAAAAATAAAACAAGAATTTTCATGTACAACTCTGACCTACAGGAGCAGGAACAAGGCAAGATCTAACAAG
The DNA here is from genome assembly GCF_963924665.1 of Micromys minutus. Classification (NCBI taxonomy): domain Eukaryota; kingdom Metazoa; phylum Chordata; class Mammalia; order Rodentia; family Muridae; genus Micromys; species Micromys minutus. Next base: position 84,292,942 of record NC_137972.1, on the reverse strand, counting down.
TGATTGAATGATGGTAGTGCTATGAGCCAACCTGAGTGGTCCACCAGATGCCCAGGTTGATCAACTTTGGGAGTGTTGAGACAGTGATTCGGATTGTGAGGTGGAATCTCAGGGTTGTTTTGATTTCCATTTCCCTGATGACTAGGGATGTTGAACATTTCTTTAAGTGCTTCTCAGCCATTCAATATTCCTCAGTTGAGAATTCTTTGTTTAGCTCTGAACCCCATTTATTAATAGGATTATTTGATTCTCTACAATCTAACTTCTTGAGTTCTTTGTATATATTGGATACTAGCCATCTGTCAGAGGTAGGATTGGTAAAGATTTTTTCCCAATCTGTTGGTTACCGTTTTGACAGTGTCCTTGGCCTTACAGAAGCTTTGCAATTTTATGAGGTCCCATTTGTCAATTCTTGATCATAGAGCATAAGCCATTGGTGTTCTGTACAGGAAATTGTTCCCTGTGCTAATGTGTTCTAAGCTTATCCTGACTTTCTGTTCTAATAGTTTCAGTGTACCTGGGTTTTTGAGAGGTCTTTGATCCACTTGGACTTAAGCTTTGTACAAGGAGATGAGTAAGGATTGATTCCCATTCTTCTGCATGTAGACTGCCAGGTGAACCAGCACCATTTGTTGAAGAGGCTGTACTTTTATCATTGAATGTTTTTAGCCCCCTTGTCAAAGATCAAGTGACCATAGGTTTGTGGGTTCATTTCTCAGTCTTTGATTCTATTCTGTTCATCTACCTGCCTATCGCTGTACCAATACCATGAAGTTTTTGTTTGTTTGTTTTGTTTTAATCATGATTGAGCTGTAATAGAGATTGAGGTCAGGGAGGGTGATTCCTTAGGAAGATTTTTTTTTCATTGTTGAGAATGGTTTTTGCTATCCTGGGTTTTTTGTTATTCCAAATGAATTTGAAAACTGCTCTTTTTAACTCTATGAAGAATTAAGTTGGAATATTGATGGGTATTGCATTGAATCTGTAGATTGCCTTAGGCAAGATGGCCAGTTTTACTATGTTGATCCATCCAATCCAAGAGCATGGGAGATCTTTTTATCTTCTGAGTTCTTCTTCAGTTTCCTTCTTCAGAGACTTGAAAATACAGATTCTTCACTTGCTTGGTTAGGTCCATAACAAGGTATTTTATATATTCTTTGTGACTATTGTGAAGAGTGTTAGTTCTCTAATTTCTTTCTCAGCCTGGTTATCCTTAGAGTAGAGAAAGGCTATTGATTTGTTTGAGTTAATTTTATATCCAGCAACTTTGCTGAAGTTCTTTATCAGCTGTAAAATTTCTCAGGTGGAATTTTTGGGGTCACTTAATATACTATCATATTATCTGTAAATAGTGATATTTTGACTTCTTCCTTTCCAATTTGTATCCCTTTGATCTCTTTTCGCTGTCTTATGGCTCTGGCTAGTACTTCCAGCACTACACTGAATAGGTAAGTAGAGAGTGGGCAGCCTTGTCTAGTACCTGATTTTAGTGGGATTGCTTCAAGTTTCTCACCATTTAGTTTGATGTTGGCTACTGGTTTGCTGTATATTGCTTTTACTGTGTTTAAGTATGAGCCTTGAATTCCTGACTTTTTCAAGACTTTTAATATGAAGGGGTATTGAATTTTGTCAAATGATTTCTCAGCATTTAGAGAGATGATTATGTGTTTTCCCCCCCCCCGTTGGGTTTGTTTATATAGTGAATGACATTGATGGATTTCTGTATGTTGAACCATCCTTGCATTCCTGGTATGAAGCTTACTTGATCATGGTGAATGATCGTTTTGATGTGTTCTTGGATTCAGTTTGCAAGAATTTTATTGAGTATTTTTACATCAGTGTTCAATGAGGGAAATTGGTCTAAAGTTCTCTTTGTAGAGTCTTTGTGTAGTTTAGGGATGAGCATAATGAGCATAATTGTGGCTTTGAAGAATGAGTTGGGTAGTATTGCCTCTGTTTCTACTTTTTGGAATAGTTTGGAGAGTATTGGTATTAGGTCTTCTATGAAGGTCTGATAGAATTCTGCACTAAACCCATCATCAGCTCCTGGGCTCTTTTTTTTTTTTTTTTTTTTTTTTTTTGGTTGAAAAGCTTTTGATAACTGCTTCTATTTCTTTAGGGGTTATCGGGCTGTTTAGATGGTTTATCTGGTCCCAATTTAACTTTGCTACCTGGTATCTGTCTAGAAAATTGTCCATTTCCTCTAGATTTTCCAGGTTTTTTTTTTTTTTTTTTTTTTTTTTTTTTTTTTTTTAGTATAGGCTTTTGTAGTAGGGTCTGATGATTTCTTGTATTCCCTCAGTTTTTGTTGTTATGTCTCTTCTTCCATTTCTGATTTTGTTAATTTGGATACTCTCTCTGTATCCTCTTGTTAGTCTGCCTAAGGGTTTATCGATCTTGTTGATTTTCTCAAAGAACCAGCTCATGGTTTTGTTGATTCTTTGTATAGTTATTTTCATTTCTATTTGGCTGATTTCAGCTCTGAGTTTGATTATTTTCTGCCCTTTACTCCTCTTGGGTGTATCTGCTTTTTTCTGTTCTAGAGCTTTCAGGTGTACATTCAAGCTGTTAGAGAATGCTCTCTACAGTTTCTTTTTGGCAGCGCTCAGAGCTATGAGTTTTCCTCTAAGCACTGCTTTTAATGTATCCCATGAGTTTGAGCATATTGTGCCTTCATTTTTCTTAAATTCTAAAAAGTCGTTTTTTTTTATTTCTTCCTTGACCAAGCTTTCACTGAATAGAGAATTGTTAAGCTTCCATGTGTATGTGGACTTTTTGTTGTTTTTGTTGCTATTAAAGACCAGCCTTAGTCCATGGTGATCTGATAGGATGCATGGAATTATTTTGATGTTCTTGTCTCTGTTGCGGCTGGTTTTGTGACCAACTATATTGTCAGTTTTGGAGAAGGTGCCGTGAGGTGCTGAGAAGATATATTCTTTTGTTTTAAAATGAAATATTCTATAGATGTATGTTTAATCCATTTGGTTCATAATTTTTGCTAGTTTCACTGTATCTTTATTCAGTTTCTGTTTCAATGATCTGTCCATTAATGAGAGTGGGGTGTTGAGTATTGTTCTGTGTGACACAATATATGCTTTAGTAGAGTTTCTTTTATGAATGTGGGTTCTCTTGTATTTGGAGCTTAGATGTTCAGGATTGAGAGTTCATCTTGATAGATTTTTTCTTTGGTGAGTAAAAAGTGTCCTTCCTTGTCTTTTTTGATGACTTTTGGTTGAAAACCTATTTTATTCAATTTTAGGATAGCTACTCTAGTTTCTTGGGACCATTTGCTTGAAAAGTTTTTTTCCCAACCTTTTAATCTGAGGTAGTGCCTGTCTTTGTTGCTGAAATGAGTTTCCTGTGTGCAACGAAGTGCTGGTTTCTGTTTATGTATCCAGTCTGGTAATCTATGTCTTTTTATTGGGGAATTGAGTCCATTGATGTTAAGAGATATTAAGAAATAGTGACTGTTCGTTCCTGATATTTTTGTTGTTAGAGATAGATTTATGTTTGTGTGTTTTTCTTTTTTGGTGTTTGTTGAAAGAAGATTAGTTTTTTTGATCTTCCTGGGGTGAAGTTTCTCTCTTTGTGATGGAGTTTTCCATCTATTATTCTTTGTAGTGTTGGAATTGTGAACAGATATTGTATAAATTTGCTTTTGTCCTGGAATATCTTGGTTTCTCCATCTATGGTAATTGAGAGTTTTGTTGGTTATAGTAACCTGGTCTGGCATTTGTGTTCTCTTAGGGTTTATATGACATTAGTCCAGAATCTTCTAGCTTTCATAGTCTCTATTTAAAAGTCTGGTGTAATTCTGATCTGTCTGCCTTTTATGTTACTTGTCATTTTTCCCTTACTGCTTTTAGTGTTCTTTCTTTGTTTTGAACATTTGTTGTTTTGACTATTTTGTGTCAGGAAGAATTTCTTTCCTGGTCCAGTCTGTTTGGAGTTCTGTAGGCTTCTTGTAAGTTCGGGGTCATCTCTTACTTTAGGTTAGGGAAGTTTTCTTCTATGATTTTGTTGAAGATATTTCCTAGGCCTTTCAGTTGGGAGTCTTTGCTCTCTTCTACACCTATTATCTTTAGATTTGGTCTTCTCATTTTTTTCTGGATTTCCTGGATGTTTGGGTTAGAATTTTTTGATTTTTGCATTTTCTTTGACTGTTGTGTCAATGATTTCTATGGTATCATCTGCTCCTGAGATTCTCTTTTCCATCTCTTGTATTCTGTTGATGATGCTTGCATCTATGACTCCTAATGTCTTTCCTAGGTTTCCCAACTTCAGGTTTGTCTCTTTTTGTGATTTCTTCATAGTTTATATTTTTGTTTTCAGTTCCTTCACCTGTTTGTTTGTGCTTTCCTTTAGTGATTTTTTATTTCCTCTTTAGGGGCTTCAACTTGTTTTCGTGTGTTCTCCTGGCTTTCCTGTACTTCTTTAAGTGTATTATTTATATACTTCTTGAGGATCTCCATCATCATTATGAAGTATGATTTCCAATCTTAATCTTGTTTTTCAGGTGAGTTGGAATATCTACTATTTGCAGTGGTGGGAGAACTGGGTTCTGATGTTGCCAGGTTGTCTTGGTTTCTGTTTCTTAGATTTTTCTGCTTGCCTCTTGCCATCTTCTTATTGGTGATGCTAGGTGATTTTGTTGTCTCTGATTGGAGCTTGTGTCTCCTGTGGGTCTGTGGGCCTGTGGTCTACAGAGGGAGATTGTTCTTGGGTGTTTGGCTCTCTGGGTAGGCTGTGAGTTTCAAAGGCAGTGCCCAGTCTTGATTGCAACTGGGCTGGTTCCAACCTTGGGCTAGAAGTGTCTGTTTCCAGGCATCCCCCTACACCCTGAGAGGTCTGGGCAGCCTCTCCCAGGATAGACAGTGGGGAGCGAAGGTGGACTCACTCCTGTGCTCAGCAGTGGGAGCCCTCCTGGGGTTCTTCCAGGTGTTCTGATGAAACTGGGTTGGGTCTGAGCCAGGAGTGTCTTTTTCAGGCAGCACATTCACTTGCACCCTGTGAGTTCTGGGGGTCCTCTTCCAGGATATATCGTGGGGAGAGAACCTTGACTCAGCCCTCTGCTCTGGAGTGAGTCCCCTCCTTGGTTCTTCAGAGAACAGTCCTGCATCTTCCCTGGGTGCTCAGTTCTCTGCCCTAGAGTCCTGATGGCAGTGTTGCCTGATCCTCCTTTCTTTAACACATTTTAACCAATAAATCTGGGTGCTATTTCTGGGCCTAATCCTTAAGAATGCTATCAGCTTTCTTCTGTCACTATTTCTGATATCTAGCCTCCACATGAAGAAGCTCAGAAGAGATTACTGAGTCATGACTTCCTGCAGACAGGATAGGTTTGTTTCTTCATCAAACAACCTGATGAATGCCTTTATGAACAGTACACTGAGCTGGAGAACAGCACAATTGGGCCCAACCAGCTCCTGGGAGTGTGAGAAATATTTAGACCAATCAGTTTTGAAGTTCAGGAGATTACATAGGCAACAGTAACAATAAGTGATCTCAACCAGCCAATGCAGGAACATCTTTTTACTCACAGCTTCTTAAGTTAAGGAGAGCGGTTCCATGCTTGGAGAGGCCACACATACCTTGCTCACATTTTGCCATCATCCTGAGTCAGGTGAAGGCCTGAGGCAGATTTCCACTCACAAAGCATGTGACATATTCCTGATCAACCGCACGTGGAAAGACAGGAACTGCCCCTGCCTGTTTGGCTCAAGTGGACATCTGAGAGGTGCATCTGATACTGCTTTAGTGACCTGTCTGTGCAATTCTTATAAGCACAGAACTGAATAGGATATAAAAACAACTGGCTGGATGGGAAGCCTGTTGCTAAAATTTGCAAAGATCCCCCAAAGAATGGAGAATAAAAAGTAAATGAATCATGTCAAAAAAAAAAAAAAAAAAAAAAAAAAAAAAAACCAACAACAATAAAACCTGTTGAAGAAACTTCTGAGGATGTGGGAGGATTCCCTCCTGAGAGTGAGAATTCTTTCATTTATACTAGACCTTAAGGGACTGAGGATTTGAATGAGCCTAGTGAGAACTGAAATGCAGTGACAGTGAGACTGTTTGGAGACAAGGGAAGGACCATACATGGTTGGAAAAGGAGATGTGGTGCTAGAGAGATGCATTGGTTAATGAAGTGTTTGTGGCACAAGACTAAGGACCTGAGTCTGACCCTCAAAACACATGCTTTAAAAAGTGCCCACATATATGCCTACCAGTGCAATAGTTACAGAAATGACATGGGAGAAGCCAACTATTTTCCGATTGGACTTAAAGCCTGCTTGATAAATTGAACCTTTGTGCTTGTTGCCGTTAACTAGGGAAAAGACCTGTGACTGTCCAAATCACAGGCCCTAGGAGAGATCAGATGAGCCTAGTACTCATTCTGCTAAATGAATATATTAATTAACTGCTCTTCTGCAGCCATCAGAGTGTCACAGAGAGCTGAGGAGCAGAAGACAAGCTAGAGAGACAGTTCATAGGAGAGCTGGACTTGTAAATGTTTGACATTATGATGGTTTAAAATTGGCATAGAGGTTGTAGAAACTGCAGTTTTAATTTTTCCTTTACCTGGCCAGAAGTATTTGAAACGACCCTCTATTGAGATGTTAGGCAGTACCAGAAGCTATAGCTCCTAGCAAGTCATGTCCCACACCATATGTCCATCTTTAAAGTGAGGTGATCAGAGTTTAGTATACTGAATGCACTTTCTGCTTAACCTTTCAAGTTAAGATGGGTTTTTGAGAATATAATCCCAGATAGGTTAAAGAGCATCTAGTTATGTCCTGGGGGTTGAATATATTTAGCTGAGGCAATTCAAAATGCAGAAGGGAAGCATGGAAGACATCTAGTTACACCAGCATGGAGCAGAACTGCAGGACATACATGTGAGCTTTCTTTTTGCAATCCCCACAAAAAGAGTAAGCTCTTTCTTCCCACCTCCCACTGTTCCTGTGTCTATGTGACAGCCATTGCTCAACTTGACAGAATTGGGTTGTTCCTAGTTCACAGATGCCAATCCTGCTGGTGACTTAAGTCATAGTATAGCTCTCGCCACAATTCTATATTCAGTGTCTTCAGTGTCCTGGTGCGGAACAGAGTGCAGGGATTATGGGCAACACAGGAAATGCATCTGAGATGGGGGCTGGCCTCTGCATTGCACATTTAGTATTCGGTCAGTGTTACCTCCATTCTGAGAGCCAGCCAGAGGTAGACAAATTTGGGCTAAACGGTTGCTCCAGGGGCTAGAGAGAGGAATCAGTGGTTAAAAGCACTTGCAGCTCTTGTGGAGGACATGGGTTTGGTTCTCAGCACCCATGTAGCTGCTCATAAGCATCTGTAACTACAGTTTCAGGTAATCTAATTCCCTTTCTGACCTCCAAGGGCAGTTGGCATTTATGTAGTGCACAACATACATGCAAGCAAACAAACACATTTATGGTAGAGTGACTCTCAAAACAACAGCCACTGTGCAATGGTTCATCCCTAGGTTCAGCAACAAACTGATGGCCTTTATCAGTTCTTGGAGTTTTTCACCACTCAGACAAGAAAACATAGGAAGGATAACCATGAAAAAAGAAAAAAAAAACCTATGCAGATATTAAAATCCATGTTTTTGCTTGCAATAGGCAAATAGAAAAACAGCAGACTCTACAGGCAATAGTAATACAATGTATAGAGTGTAGAGGGAAAACTTAACAAGGATCTGTGTCTTTATCTTCATAAATGTTCCCTTTCTATTTTCCAAACCACATTAAAAACTGGGTTGGAGTAATTGAAGAGATACATTCAGGCAACGGCAGTAATTACCAAGATATGAGCTCTTCCCAAACTGATTATAAATAAAATATAATTCTAATTTTAAAAAACAGATTATTTTCAGAACTGGTCAAATTGAACCTAAATTCACTTGAAATAATAGATGTCCAAAAAAAGTCAAGATATTTTCTAAGGAGATAAAAATAATAATGGCAGGGTTTATACTATCAGTATTTATTGAAGCCTGTGACAATTAAAATGGTTGGCTGTGGTTCAGGAACAGGCAGAGATGAAAAAGACACTAAATGTCTTAAAAAATTAATATGTGATAGTGATGGCATTTCCCAGCAGTGAATAAAATAAAATTAATTTCAAACAAAGTGAGAGCCTCTGAGATATATATGTATGCATACACATATGTGATTAAAATATATTATTAATTTAAGGTGGATAAAATATTTACATGTTAAAATGAATTTTTAAATGAGGCTCATGGGAATGGATGCTCTCTCTCTCCCTCTCTCTCTCTCTCTCTCTCTCTCTCTCTCTCTCTCTCTCTCTCTCTCTCTCTCTCTCTCTCTCTCTCTCTCTCTCTCTCTCTCTGTGTGTGTGTGTGTGTGTGTGTGTGTGTGTGGCTTACATGACACTGACCTGCAAGTACACTGTCCCCACCAGACCATTAACAGCACAGCAGAAGGGTAACAGCAACATGCACCACGCGGAAATTAAGTGAATAACTTGGTGTATACAACCCCAAAGCTTCCACAATTTCCTTTATGCCCCCATTGGAAGACATATTTGCAGTGTGAGCAATAAAGAGATAATATCTTCGGTTTATGAAGAACATTTTAGGATCAACAAGGGTATGATAATCCTCCCTCAATAAAATCAACATGGCTCAGTTAGTAAAGTGGTTGCTATGCATGCATTGAATTTGATACCCAGAACCCACATTAAAATCATGCATAGTATCATATCTTTGGGAGTATAGTATTATACCTTTGGGCTGAAACATGTGGATGCCTAGAGCTCACTGACTAGTCAACCTAGTTAAACTAATAGTCTCCAGACCCCTGTAAGGCACTCTGTCTGAACAAAGAAGAGAGAGGGGGACTTTAGTGATGACAGTAAGGGTTGACCTTCAGCCAAGCACCACATATATTCATACATTCACATACGTGTGCGCACACACACATACATTTGTACATCCATAAACATACATTACAAAAAAAAGCAGAGATTCCAGTGGTCTACAGTAAGAGGGCACGCATAAACTTCCTGAAAATATGAACGGAGGCATCAAAATATCAATGGAAAGGTACTGAGGCTTGGTGAGGCCCCAGGACATTGGTCCTCTTTATCAGTAGTTGGAGTGCTTTTCTAAGAGAAAGTTTGCCTCTGAAACCGTTTGACTCCATCTTTCTTGGAGGAATTTTTCTTTTTCCTGTGGAAAAAGAGTCTCCATGGACTGAACCACCAAAAAGTCAGCAATAAAATTATGATCACATTCAGTGATAGATCCTCATGAGCAAAAAATGTGGAATCATTAAAATGGGGCTGTGAGGGCTGAGGAGACATCTCTGTGCACCTGCCGTGCAAGCATGAGGATCTGACTCTGCTAGGGAAGGTGACTGTTATGTTTGGTTTTGAAATGCCCTCCAGGTTCATGTGTTTTAATGTTATCCTCTGATTGGAGATTGTAGAAACTTTAAAAGGTAGGGGCAAGTTAGAGAAAGTAGATCACTAGGGGTAGGTGTCCCTTCTGGGTTGGGCTCTCTATTTCATCTCTGGCTGATATATAACAAGCTGAACCGCAACACTGCTACAGGCAAAGTCCTGGGTGCCACTCCCACACTGCCACTATGTATACTCTCAGAGCAGGAACAAAATAAATCTTTCCTCTCTTATATTTCTTCTCTCATGTATTTCATCACAACAATGAGAAAATTAATGTGTCTACCACAGGCAATCTGCAGTTGGAAGAACCAGGGAGAGGCTGCAATGGCTTAGTCCAGTATGGAAGCTTCAAGACCCAGAAAGTTGATGGTGTATATCTAAGTCTGAGGTTGAAGGATGGCAGCCCAGGGTAGATAGGGGAGGTACTGGTGTAGTTTTGGGATCCAAAGACTAGAGAAGATAAATTCAGATGTTAAGGAAAGGAAAGCAAGACTTTACCTTTCCTGCACCTTTCTATTTCACCTGGCTCCCATGATTCCATGGAGCCCACCTGCACTGAAGACAGACCATTCCCACTCAGTTTACTAAGTTACATGGCTGCCTCTTCCGGAAATCCCCTAATAGTCCTGATTAGCTTTGTCATGCTAATCACATGCCAAAACACTGGGTTTTCTTCTCAGTAGACAGGACATGCTTGATGCCTACTGAAGCCTTGAGAATAATCATCCCATTACCAAATATCTAGCATTTCTTAATCCGATCGACACCTCAAACCAACCATCATCCTTGTGTTACATCAATTTACCTTTTATATATTATCTCTTATGGCATTTTCTTATGACTTTTACAAACAAGAGAAAAATATTATTTCTCTGATCCTGTAGTATAGTTAGCCACCTTGGGTTGAAGTTTTCTACTAGTGTCTTCTGTAGGGCTTATTTGTGGATACATATTGTTTAATTTTTTATGGAATATCTTGTTTTCTTTAACTATGGTGATTGAAAGTTTTACAGGGTATAGTAGTATGAGCTAGCATCTGTGGTTTCTCAGAGACTGTAAGACATCTGGTCAAGCCCTTCTGGGTTTTAGGGTCTCTGTTAATAAGTCAGGTATAATTCTAATAGGTATGCCTTTATATTTTATTTGGTCTTTTTCCCTTGCAGTTTTAATATTTTCCTTTGTTCTATATATTTAGTGTTTTAATTACTATGTGGTGGACAGATTTTCTTTTTTAATAGAATCTATTTGGTAAGCTTTGTGTACATTTAGAGCCAACTATTTCTTTAGGTTAGAACAATTTTCTTCTATAATTTTGTTGAAAATATTTTCTGGACCTTTGAACTTGGAATCTTCTTCTTTTATTCTTGTTACTCTTAGGTTTGGTCTTTTATAGTGTACCAGATTTCCTGGATGCTTTGTGTCAGAAACATTTTAGATCTAACATTTTCTTTGGGTGGTGTGTCAATTTATTTAATTGTATAATCTTTGCCTGAGATTCTTCCATATCTTGTATTCTGTTGGTGATGCTTGTGCCTGTAGCTTCTGGTCCCTTCTCTAGGTTTGCCATCTTCAGGATTCTCTCCATTTGTGTTTTCTTTATTGTCTCTATTTCTATTACCAAATCTTGAACAATTTTACTAATCTTCACCTGATTAATTGTATTTTCCCTTATTTCTTTAAGGAATTCATTCATTTCCTCTTAAACTTATGTTATCTTCATAAGATTGGATTTAAGGTCATTTTTTTTATGCTTCTGCTGTGTTATAATATCCAGGACTTGTAAGATAGCTGGGCTCTGGTGGTACCATATTGTTCTGGCTCTTGTTGATTTCATTTTGACACTGGTCTTTAGCCATTTGTATTTAGCCCTACAGAAGACACTAATAGACAAACTCTAATTCAAGGAAGTTAACTACACTACAGAAACAGAGATGTAGTATTTTCCTTTTGTTCATCTGGTTATTATAAGTTTAGATGCTGATATCTGAGTTCGTCTTGTTGGACAGTATTTTTATGCTTTGTTATTTTTATTTATGTATTCACTTTACATACCAATATCTTCATAAATTTTGTTTTGAATTCTCTTTAAATATTAAATACTCATAATATTTTCCTTTTAAGAAAAGTCATGAGACAAAGTCTCACAATGTTATTCACATCGCTCCCATTCTTTGCATTGGTTTCTATTTCCTCTTCGTCTTCTGGCCCGAGTGCCCTAAGGTCCTGGTGACTAGACAGTGTGTAGGTTGAGTAGGGTGTCTCTGCCTGGTGGCCTCAGGGCCACTAACCTTACATCTGGGCTTTTTAGTACCAGCTTGGTCAGGGGTCTCTGGTGCCAGAGTGGGCTAGAAAATAGAGTGCAGAGGACAGGAGGCAGTTTATTGCCATTGAATGTGGTTAGGAGGACTTGGCAGACAGGGCTTGCAGGAGGGTCTTACCCGGTGTACTTGATACTAGCAGGTCTCTGAGAAACCAGGTAGATTCACTGGCTGGAAAATAAAGCTCAGGGGACAAAGTGCATCCTTTGTGTTCTAAATGAAGTCTTTTCATAGGCTATAGGTTTCATCTAATCCCAATCTGTTGTCAATACTAACACGCTCTAACCTGTCTATTATTCTGAATCAGCTTCTCTCTGATGGTATATTTATCACTTTACTATTATTCAAGTTACACATAAGGTGATCTGAAGAAATCTGAGGACTTGGTAAGGAAGATATGTTACACATCCAAATTAAAGAATGTGGCTTTCAATTATTTATCCAACAAATATGTGTTAGGTCTAGAAAGTCTAATGGCTAGGTCGCCATAAATAATGAGATACATAGTACACGATAATAGCAAATAATATCTGTGTGGTCACCTAAGAGAAGGACAGGCAAAGTTGACAATTGCAGAAGTACGTTAGGAATTCAGGAGAGAGGAGACTTAGGGACCACTGGTATATAGATAAGTACAAAAAATTAGTCACAGGAAGGGGGATGAGAAAAACCTGAACAAACTGTAGCCATTAATGAATTATCAGGAGGAGAAAAGACAAAGAAAGCCCATTGAGGAGGGGATACGCAATGTATGAATGCAGTGGTATTAAAAAACTGTGCAGCCAAAGATGTGCAAGATGGGCAAGGATACCCATGACAGTGTGTGTGGTGAGCAAGCATGCCAGGCAAAGCCAGCCATTAAATCTACCCAGCCGGCAGATGTTTAAAATAGAAGATCTGATTAGGACACAGACAAACTTGTTCATTTCCAGACTGTCCATGGATGTAACTGGCTGTCACTATAGAGATGAGCAATTACTTCAAAGCCTATGTAGGGCATGAATCTACGGCTTTTGTGGTTTTCCAACAGTTCAAAGGGCTGAGAATTGAATGTACGGAAAGGAGTAAAGACATTGAATGCAAAAGCTTGTTAAAGTGCAGAGAGTGGTGAAGCTGTGTTGGGGAATGACAGGAGAATCATAAGAAGATATTTTTTCTTTAAGAAGTAAGGCTTCTGGTCTCCATCTGCACCCAGAGCTTGGGGCTGTTCCATGGCCCTCCTGACCCAAAACCTGCCCACAGAGAGGAGTCCTCTTACGCTCAAGCCTATATGTGGAATCCAACTTTCACTCCACCGACAGTCTAAGCAGAGACCCTTTAGGAGCTCACAGGGTGCAGAAACCACAGTGTGGTCTGGGACAGGATCCTTTCAGTTGACATCTGTGCCCAGAGCCAAGGCGGTCCCACAGCTCCCCAGACCCAAAACCTGCTGGTCTCTCAGGAGCACTCTCACTCCTCAGATTACAGGCTCATAGGACCACAGGAGGGACAAGCTCCAGTCAGAGACAGCAGTACTGACTAACATCACAGACATTGTAAAAAAAAAAAAAAAAAAAAAAGAAAGAAAGAAAAAGAAAAAAGAAAAGAGAGAGAAGACAAAACAGCAGCCAACAGATTGGGAAAATATCTTTACATTCAGAGACTGCCTCACCTGAGGATCCACCCCATATGCAGCCACCAAATCCAAGAATAAGGCTGATTCCAAGAGGTACTTACTGGCAGGATCCAGATGGAGATGACTTTTCAGGGACTATGCTAGAGTCACATAGATACAGCTGAGTATGCTTGCAGCTAACCATCAGAGTGAACTCTGAACCTCAATGAGGTTGCTAAAGAAAGGACCTAAGGAGCTGAAACGGATTGTAACCTCATGGGAAGAATAGCATTATCAACTAACCACACCTTCCCAAACTTCCAGGAACTAAAATTTCAACCTTTGTGCATACTTTGTGAGACCTATTGATCCAGTTGCATATGGAGCTGAAGATACCAGTGTCTGGCATCAATGTGAAAAGAGGTTTTTGGCCCAGGGAGGGCATGTTTTCCAAATGTAGGGGAATGCCAAGGCAATTGGGTGGGGAGGGGGATTAGAAGGGAGTGCATCTTTGTGAAGGAAAATGAAGGGGGATGGGAGATGGGAGTGGTGGGGGGGGAGGTATATTAGTTAGGGTTTTATTGCTGTGAACAGACACCATGACCAAGATGAGTCTTATAAATAACAACATTTAATTGGGTCTGGCTTACAGGTTCAGAGATTAAATCCATTATCATCAAGGTGAGAGCATGGCAGCATCCAGGCAGACATGATGCAGGAGGAGCTGAGAGTTCTACATCTTCATTCAAAGGAAGCCAGGAACAGACTAATCATCCTCAGGCAGCTAGGAGGAGGGTCTCCAAGCCTACCCCCAGAGTGACACACTTACTCCAACAAGGCCACACCTTTTACTAGTATCACACCCTGGGTTAAGCATAAGCAAACCATCACAGAAGGGGTAACATTTCAAATGTAAATACAGAGTATCTAATAAAAAAAAATCCACCAAAAACCAAAAAAAAAAAAAAAGAAGAAGAAAAAGAAGAAGAAGAAGAAGAAGAAGAAGAAGAAAGAAAGAAAGAAAGAAAGAAAGAAAGAAAGAAAGAAAGAAAGAAAGAAAGAAAAAGGAAATGTGGAAATAATTGAGTAGAACTAGGGAAAAAATCACCAAAAATGATATCCATTTTATATCTGACAGGTCAGTGTCCCATTTTGATTTTCAACTTGATGGGAACTGAGTTATTTGAAAAGAGTAAACCTCAGCTAAGAAATTGTCTCCATCAAACTGGCGCGTAGGAGAGTGCAGGAGGATTTTCTTTATTAATGATAGGTGTGAGAAGACCAGACCACTGTGGGAAGTGCCACCCCAGAACAGGCCATCCTCAGTTTGTACAAGAAAGCAGGCTGAGCAAGCCAGGAAAGTAACATTCCTGCCATGGCTTCTGCTTCAGTTTCCTATTCCAGTCTCCTGCCTTTAGTACTTGCTATGACTTCCTTCAATAATGTACTGTGACAAGGAAGTTTATGATGAAATAAAGCTTTCCTCCCCAAGTTGCAGTTTGGTTATGGTTTTTTATCACAGTAACAAAAAGCAACCTGGGACAGAGGGATACATTTGTGTTTTTCTGCACTTGTTAATTCGAGCTCAGCGAGGAGAGAGATTTATTTTCCTTCCCTGGTGGCAAAGAATTCCATTAAATCTGTGTGCACCAGTGTTTCACATTTTTAACCTGTTTCTGTTTGTTGAGAATTTGAGTCATTTCTAGTCCTTTGACATTACAAGTGTAGAGTTGCAGTGAGTAATTTGCTGCCTGAGTTATGTCCTACATACGCCCGGCTGTTCGTGCTATGAATTCTCTGAACTGAAACAGCCGAGGGAAGTGAAAAGTACGTTCCATAATGCCAACTTTTCTTTCAAAGAGCATGGAGTTTCTCAAGTGCTGGTCCCTTTCAGGGGCATTTCTAAGTTAGAGAGGTAGTCTGACTCTGCCTCTCACCCCCGACCCCAAACAGGCAATAGAAACATAGCATCTGTGAAAATCTAAAGAGGAATATTTGCCCTGTGGTTGGGAATTCGTCTCATGGTAGAACGCTGGCTTGTCAAAGCCTTGAAGTTTTTTTGTTTGTTTTACCTTGTTTTTTATTTTTGTTCGTTCGTTTGTTTTTTTAAGACAGGGTTTCTCTGTGTAGCTCTAACTGTCCTGGAACTGGCTTTGTAGACCAGGCTGGCCTCCAGTTCAGGGATCTGTCTGTCTCTGCTTCCTCAGTGCTGGGATTAAAGGTGTGTGCCAACACTGCCCAGCTAAAGCCTTGGGTTTTATTTCTCACACTGCAAGAGAAAAAAAATAGAAATTTATTTAAAACTACAACAAAATTGGTGGGTTCCTTATTGACAACCTGAACTGGAAATTCTACAGTCAGTGAAGATTTTCTTCCTCCTTCAGATGGTTGAGCACTCGGTCATGATTATTTGTCAACTTGACAGGGTGGAGCTTTGCCCAGACAACACACCCCTTCAGGCATGCCTTTGCTGTGTTTCTAGAGAAGTTTAACTGGGAAGGGAGGGCCCACCTTGAGTGTGGTGGCACCTTTCCATGAGTTAGAGTCTGGGTCTGAACAAAAAAGAGAGGAGGAGGCAGCCGACCATGCAGCAGCGTTCATCCCTCTCTGTTCCTGGACACACAGACTGAGCCGTCAGCTCAATGCTCAGGGTGCTGCAGCTAGGAACTGTCCTGGTCACTGACATCTTGCCTTCCCTATCTCAACAGACTGGAAAGCCTGTAATCTCAAGCCATAAGCTCCAAACACAACTACAGTTGAGTGCCCTCCCAAAGTTACTCTTGTCACGCAACCAGACAGGTAGCTGGTGCAGAAAATAGGCTCAGAGGTCGTCGCTGGGACAAACCTCACTGCAGAAAGAATTTGGAGCTGTGGGCTAGAGAAGCCTGAGAATGTTGTAAGCAAATTAATGGGCCCTCTGCTCGGAGTTTATAACACCAACTTGTGACATTTCAAAGGGGAGCAGGAACTCTACTGGGAGCAGGACTAGTGGACGTTTGGGTCATGTTCTGTCAAGGGATCTTCCTTTCTCCTGTCCATGTCTTCAGGCTGAACTCAAAGGTAATGGGGTAATTGGTTCAGTGGTAGAAGTTTCTAGAGAGGACAGCATTCAGGCTGTATTTTAGTTACTGCTTGCTGATCTCATCCAGGTCTACAGAAAGGGCTGTAGCAGGAACCATAATAGAAAGACAAACACACACACACACACACACACACACACACACACACACACACGGACAAATTGTCCAAGAAAAGCATTTAAATTTGCAGATTGGGTTGGTGTGTATTGAGGAAGTGGGGGTGGTTGATCTTGGCTCTCTACCTGGTAGGATTTGGAATCACCAAAGAAACAAAACCCTGGGTAAATCTGTAAGGGTGTTACCAGAGGTTTGACTGAGATTGAAACACCAGCATGCCTGGGGGTAGCACCATTCCATAGATGAAAATCCCAGACTAAGTGAAAAGGAGCTCCGTGAGCTGAGCACCAGTATAGAGCTCTCTCCACCTCCAGAGCCTGGAGGTAATGGGAAGAGTCACAGAACTTCATCCCCAGCTAGATCTTTTCTTATGACCACAGACCCCCCACTAGAATGGACAGAAATCCTCAAAGAATGAGCCAACATAGGCCCCTCCCTCCTGCATTCCATAAGTAGATTTGACCCTGCATTTTGTCCCAGCAATGATGAAAGTAATCAGCTAATGTATCTACATTTTAAGTTCTTGTTGCAGTTCGTGTGGGTTATAATAATCTATGTGTATACATTACCTTCCGTCTATATGGAGGTTAGTTTGGTGACCTCATGGTCATAAGGTGGCCCCTTCAGCCATGGCTACATTTTCATGTGGAGAAAGAGAAACAAGGTACTATGAATGAGAGCTTCTAGGTGCAAGGAGTTCACTCTACAGGCATTTGTGTCTCCAGACTCCAAGTGCTACCCATGTCTGCATTTAAAAGGATTGATGAGCTTAAAAGAAATCAGCATAGGAAAAGGACTGAAAAGAGAAACAGGACTTGAGTTTCTTCAATTATGACCTTTATTGTTGTAATGAAACTTCACTTTCAAAGCTTAAAATTCTGCAGAAGCTAGGGTTACTGTTCAGTCCTGTGATGACTAGTATGTGGGTGTGTCACTCTGTGTTGACATTTTAAAGCATCAATCCACTATTGTTTCTTTTTGTAATGCTTATTTTGGTTTTGTACCTTGTCATTTTTTACTGGTATCATTAATGACGTAGGTCATCTTCAGAGAGGAAAAAATTTGCATTTTTTCCAGATCATAGATTTTTGTTTAAATTTTTAATAAAAATAATTTATGTATCATAACCCATAATAAAAACTTATTAAAATGAGGCATGATGGCTTATATCTATAATCACAGCACTTAGGGATACTGAGGCATAAGAATTACCATGAATTGGAGGCCACCTTGAACTACAGTATTTTATTGTCTGAAAAACAAAAATAAAACGAAATTTGTAATAATTCACATATACTGAGGGGCACATTGTCATCGTGTTATTCTGACAATCCAGATGAGCAGGGAAAGGTGACACTGATGGGTTGTTTTTTCTTTTCTGTTGTGAAGAGGGAGGCGAACCGTTTGCCACCACATGCACAAGAGCCCTTACGTTTCCGGTAGTTTTCTGGCCCTGGGATGTGAACTCTGTTGTTCTCTCAGTGCATCCTCCTCACTTTCTCCTGAGCAGACTTCACTTGACTCACCCCCAGCGTGCTCCATAGCTGCGGAACTGATCGTTGCCTCAAGACCAAGGCCGTTTGCTCCCTGGTTCTAGAAACTCTGTTCCTATTAATACACTGTCAGCTCTCACATTCAGCATCACTTTCACTGCGAATGTCACTCTTTGGCTGACACTGCATTTAGAGTCAGCCTAACCCTCAGTCCCTTTGAATCACACCCTTGGTGATGATTCCTACATTTCTGGATCAAGCAATTAGCTTTTGAACCCACTTGGAAGTGTGTTAATCTCGTGGGTACATTTGTCCTTTTTAATGTTGTTGGTCCAGCTTATTGAGGTTATTTCATTTTTTGCTTCTGTCACCTGTGTGCCTCTAAGGCTGTCAGCATCACATTAAAAGCCAATCTGGAAAGTCGAAATGATCCATCCTCATTCTGATGATGAAAAAGACATCAGGCTCTGATGCCAAGCTAGAGCCCTGGGGCCAATTAGGAGGAATTTCTACAAGTGGCCATGTCACAGAAATGACCACTGCATACTTTGTGATGTTTTATTTAGAAAGAGCTTTATTCTCGTTATAAAAAAAAAATCACAAAATACAAAATACATAAAATCCTGCTTCTCAAAAGGCGTTATAACACTATAGCATTAATATATGATATTATATATATGCATAAAATATTTATATATATATTTATTTACCATATGTGTATACATGTGTGTAGATATAGATGTATACATAAATATATCAATAAAATCTGCTGAGTCTATTTAATAGGCCTTGTGTGTATGTGGTTTCAAGGATTTCAATTTGTATTGGATAAGCAATTATGGAGGCTCTCCTTTTGAGACTAGTTCTCCTCTTGCAGTCACCAGTTACCTATAGTTCTTTGTCTAGGTTTAGGATCCTGTAAGATTTTCTTTTGCAAGAGCTCACCCCCAGTTTCTTCCTATTAAAAGGCCACACTCCTAATAAAGCCAACTCCCTATGAGCCTATGGCATCATTTTTGTTCAGATCACCACAAAGTCTGTCTAGTAAAAGTGACTGTCTTAGGGTTTTATTGCTGTGAACAAATACTATGACCAAGGCAAGTCTTATAAAGGACAATATATAATTGGATGTAGCTTACAGGTTCAGTCCAGTATCATCAAGGCAGGAACATGGCAACATCCAGGCAGGCTTGGTACAGGAGGAGCTGAGAGTTCTACATCTTTATCTGACTAGCAGAATACTGACTTCCAGACTAGGACATGAGTATTAAAGCCCATACCCACAAGGCCACACCTACTCCAACAAGGCTACACCTCCAAAAGTGCCACTCCCTGGGTCAAGCATCTTCAAACCATGACAGTGACCATAGTAGGTTATCTTCTAACATCCTTGACCTTAGTAGCTCTAGATAGTTGGCTAGTTTCTAGTACCAGACATAATTTGCTTCCTATTGAGTAGAAAGAGGGAGGAGGCACAAATCTCATTAATAATATTTGATAAAGCTTCGAGGAACTATATTATTTTATATTTACCTAACCTTATATAAAGCAAGTGCACATTTCTGCATGCATGATTTTTTCAGCAAATAATAAAAAAGCAACATGACCAGTTTCCACACATTACTACTCAGCACAGTCCTTGGCTCCCTCTGACCTGGGTGGTAGCTCCTATGCTAGTTCCGGCACCATAGGTCCATAAGAACTTACAATAATATATCTCATGGGCTCCATGCTGACCCCCAAGTACTCTCTGACCCAGGCAGTTCACAAGCATTTCCGGTGTGGCACCTCCCACTCATAATTCCCTTGGTGGGTTGTTACCACATCAGGCCCACACATCCCAATTCCATGGTGGGCCACCACTGCACCTTCTCTCTCTCTTTTTTTCCACATGGATATTTTTTCTTAAAACTTTATTTAAAAAAGAGAGATACATACACAGATTTTTAAAAGCATTTTGGTATAAAACTATATGAATATATTTTTGTCAGTACTTGATTCTTTTAGAGGTTTGATAGTATGCATTGAAATCTTGCCAGTTACCATAAGCATTAAGTACATGTAGAACAGAATGTAACATGAAAATAGTCAGTTTTCTTGGTGTGTATAGATTAAACATAATGATTTTTGAATACCAAAAATTGCCACAAGGGTATATTCTTAGCTTTTGAATTATTAATGATTTAAGGTTTAGGTGTACCACACTCTGAGAGGGTGCTAAGAAGGACTGAGACTATTACATTTTGGCCCCCCCCCACTTTTTTTTGAGCTTCATATGGCCTATAAGTTGTTTCTGGGTTGTTCAGAGCTTTCTGGGGTTAGTATCATCCAATTATCAGTGACTGCATATTATGTCTGATCTTTTGTGACTGGGTTACCTCACTCAGGATGATATTTTCTAGATGTATCCATTTTACTAGGAATTTCATAAAGTCACTACTTTTAAAAGCTGAGTAGTACTCCATTGTGTAAATATACCACAATTTTTGTATCTATTCATCTACTGAAGGACATCTGGGTTCTTTGCAGTTTCTAGCTATTATAAATAGGGCTGCTATGAACATTGTAGTGCATGTGTCCTTATTGTATGTTGGAGCATCTCTGGGGTATATGCCCAGATGTGGAATAACTGGGTCTTCAGGTAGGACTATGTTCAACTTTCTGAGGAACCACCAGACTGATTTCCAGAGTGGTTGTACCTTATAACCCCACCAACAGTGGAGGAGTGTTCCTCTTTCTCTGCATCCTCACCAGCATCTGATGTCATCTAAGTTTTTGATCTTAGCCTGGTGTGAGATCTTTACCAATCCCACATCTAATAGATGTCTAATATCCAATATATACAAAGAACTCAAGAGGTTAGATGCCAGAGAATCAAACAATCCTATTAAAAATGGGGTACAGAGCTAAATAAAAAATTCTCAATTGAGGAATATTGAATGGCTGAGAAGCATCTAAGGAAGTGCTCGACATCCTTAGTCATCAGGGAAATGCAAACCAAAACAACCCTGAGATTCCATTTTGAGTCTTCTCTTGAACTCAGTTGAGTCGCCATATTAAGGAGCACACCACACAATAGACTCTCATCCAATTGACATGATATAATTCTCCCATCTACACAGCACCAATCATCCTGTATACACACATCCCCTATAAAATATTCATAACAACCTATATCTATGCAGAAATGCACCAGAGAAAAATATCCACATCTGCCTCCATGTTCTTCCAGCTCCCTCCTCTCGCTCCCACTCCTCCCTCTCTTTCTAAAACTTTGTTCCCGCCCATCCTTTCTGTTCATCCAATGACAGGCCCCATTTTATCTTGTACCTGCCTTCCTGCATAAAGACATCATCTTACATGTATGTGTTAAATGAAGTAAATGACACTTGGGATGACCTTGCTTCTCACAAAAGCTATAGACTGTCTAACGAAAACCTCAGTACCAGACATGTAAACTCCCTTTTAAGTTGTTGGTCAGCAGAGTCCAAGTAACTCCCAAGCCAATATAGGTCATTGTTGCTGCTCTTAATTGCCTCTTTGTGCTTGTAAGTCTCTATTGCTGAAGACACCACACATTTTAGACACAATACTCTAAAGATTCAAGCTGGATCTAACTTGAGGTCCCTTCCTTGGGGTCTAGATTTCTAATATCACAACGTATTTTAAAAAACTGTCAAAGAACAAAAGCAATAGTTTAACCAGCTTTGATACCAACGAACTATAACCAATATGGCAAGGTCTACCTAAAGGAATAATACTTGGCACTAAAGAACAGCTAACTGAGAGTATCATGTTTCATTGATTATATATATGATGGACTAATACAATTTGGAGATATATTAGAGAATATGTTGCTGTTAACTGGAATCAGAGTGGCTTGTTACTTTTTTAAATGTGATTATAGAAACTTTCGGTGGCATTATTACTATATATGTTCTCTGTGCATTAGACTTCCCTGGTTTGATAATGCCTAGAGTGCTCTTGAAGACTTTTGCCATTTATGGGGCTGTCTGTGTGCTTGTTTAGATATGAATTTGACTACACCATGCAAGAAGGAACCGGCAGAGGCATTGGCAGATGTCCACAGGGAAGCATCTGGTCAGCATATTAGTCCACATGAATCTGATAGATCAGAATCTTCAGCTGGTTTCGAGAGCCACAGTCCTCCATACAGGGCCAGCTGCACCATCACCTCTGCAGCCAGCACTGGCTCCATCCTGGACTTCACTAATGCAGGAGAGGAGACTTGTTCTTTCTACTAATATGGCCTACAGAATGAAGGTCTTCATCTGCTGCTGCCATGCCTAACCACACTGAAATGGAACCAAAAGAGATGAGTGGGGACAAGACAGTTTGTCTGGTACCTGGTTATACTATTGGTAGCATTTGAACTTTTCAGTCATGAGACTATATATTCTGCTCTCTACCTTTGTCAACATCTGTTGGGAAAGTCTGCTGCTAAACAGCCCTGAGCTCTGCAAATTTTCAGACTTCCTTTGTCAATGGCCAATGGGTTTCCTCTTCTCTGAGGAATCCTAGACCCCATCTTAAGAACATCACATTTTCCTTCACCTGAGATTCCTGGAATGCCTTGCCACACTAATGAAGCATCTCAGTACCTTAGTCTTCAGCCAATGACCTTTGCCCCACCCTGAGTATTCTCAGCCCCTTCCCCAAAACCATATAACCCTTGGTTCACCCTGAATAAAGTGATATACACAAACTGTTTTGTTGAATATTTTCTGAGAGAACTGTTTCACTGAACATCAGCATCTAAAAGAACTGTAAGGTTAAAGAGCTGTAACACTGAGATCTTGGGAGTAAACCTCCTCCCTTCCTCGAATTCACTGCCAGAAAGGGGTCCTGCTGACCCATCTGTTCTGGACTTTGGTTCATCCTTTCAGTGTCCAGTCACACCAAGGGGAGATGTGGACCAAGAAATTCAGTTCTGCTCCATTCTTCCCTATTTGGTGCACAATGGCACCTGGACACCACAAGGGAAACAGCATAAAAAAGGAAACACATGCATCAATTTAGTTTCAGTTGAGTTTCTTCCACTTGAAGCCCAGAGAGCCCTGACATGGTCATGTGCTGTCAGACTTGTGTGAAACCCATTCTTTTAGCTGCTAGGAGAGTACGATGGTGGCACCAGCACCTGTAGCTTCTGGATCTTTCTGCCCACACTGTTAACTGCAATGAAGCAATAAAAACATAATTTCTTTAGCATCCTTCCCTTCTCACTCACCTTACCTAAACCCTAAACCAATGGCTCTGTTGTTGATTAAAAGATAATTATTTTAATATTTATGACATTTTGGATAGCCAGTGACTGTCACCAGCAGAGAAAGAAGCTAACAACACCATGAGGACACATCCAGCCAAATTCAAGGACCTACTTCCCCTCTCCTTGTCTCTGTCTAAACAACCATGCTGCCCAATGACTCTATTTGATGTAATGCTATCTGGAATGGTTACTTGTGACGTTTTGACTTTCAAATTGTGTTATGAACATTCTTCTGAGCCAATAACACTTGAAAATGTAATCTGTAATGAATGATGACAATCAATTATATAGATATAATAATATTCCCCCTCCTTTATCAAAAGGGTCTGGGAGAATGTCACATAATATTTAAATGAGTTATTGATTTTTCATTTGTAACTTTATTGCACCCACTGTTAAATGTGGTTCTTGAGTGATCACAGTTTGAATCTTAGGATTTAAGGCGAAAATAAATAAATTTAATAATTTTAATTAGAAAATTATGCTATTTTTCAAAGAATAAAGCTTCCTATATACATTTGTGTATTTGAGCAAAGATGTGTGTGCACATGAAGGTTACTAATGATTCAATGAACTCAGCTCTTCAAAATCTCTGATGGCATCTGTGAAATCTGTTCAGTGCTTATGGCACTGAGTTCCAAACTCCAGTACCAAGGACTAGGGCCAGTACCAGGCTTTGTAAAAAGCTTTCACAGAATGAAAGTTCATATTCCACTCCAACCTCCAAAAATGCCCAGAAAGCACACAACCACAATAAACACCTAACTCTGTTCCCCAAACATAGTCTAAAGATAAGCCCCAGACCTCTTCCAACCAAATTACTACCAAAACCTCTTTTAGAAAGATGATTTAACATTTGCTTCAATGATAAGTCTAGTAAATTGCATTAAAGTCCTTGGTTATTGATCCTCAACAACATTATAGTCAGTGTGCAAAATTTTAGTTTCTCTCATTACATGCCTAATCAGTTTGACTTTATAAATTGTATGTCATTGTCATTGTTCTGACATGCCTGCTGCACATTTGCTATTCACAGTACAGTACCACTCAATTTAAGTGAGTCTCCATCCCTCAACACACAGTCTACCAATTATCAACTTATAGCTCTCAATTGCTGGCATATTTTCTTTGTTTTACTTTGTATCACTGGGAGTGATTCTATAATGTTGTGTATCATATGTATATAATGCTGTTTAGATAGACAGACAGACAGACAGACAGACAGACAGACAGACAGAGTTGTGTGTGTGCACATGCATGTGCAGAGGTCAGAAGATTACTTTAAATACCTTTCCCTACTTCAGCTATGTTTTTCTAAAACAGGCTCTTTTATTGAACCCAGAGTTCACCATTTCAGCTAGATTAGTTGGCCGGTGAACTTCCTGGGATCTGTGCCAAGCAAGCAGCTTTATCACAGAAGTATTCTATTGAATGAATGACTAACAAATGGAGACTTCTCTATGAGTTCAGAATTATTTTTTTTTTACTTTACAATTTTTAGTAATTTTTGAGACTTTCATAAGATGAGTTTTAATTGCATCATTCACCTCCCCGATTCTTCCCAATCCACATCCTTTCATCCACACAACTTTGTGTCTTTTTAGAAAAAAAAAACTTTCTAAAACAATTTGGAGCACAGTATTATTTTATGAAGTACTTGGCATTTCATTCATTCTGTAGAGTTTCCCATTTGCTAGACCCTTGCCTGGACACTGTGGACACATGGATGCCTTCACTGTCTCAAAACAAGGTGGCCAAAATACTCAGCAAAATCCCTGATGACTTAGAGATTAAAGGGCACTGGGGACAAAAAGGAGAAGGGCTTTCCTGCAGTGGGGACACTCAGTCTGCTGCTGCTCCCCAGGACAGGGCTGCTCCTTGTCTCAGAATTCTTGGTGACCAGCAGAAAGCATGTTCTTAGTGTTATCAATGAATCAATGCATAAGTGGGGCTCAGAAATATGAGCTATAAAAATACTATCTGAACCCTTCCAGAGAGGAACACATGGGCTTGTCTGTGGGGGCACTCACAATGTCCCTGCAAAGTTCAGAGCTCTGTACTTCTCTATTACCAACCCAGTGACTTCAGGCATGTGGGTGGGCTAGGTCAGAGACCACCATCCTTTGGCTTGAGCAGCCCTTCCTCCTTTAGATGAGAGATTTCCATTTCAGAGCATCATAACTTGAAAAGCACTTGAATTGTGAAATGGAAAATGTAAGGGAAATGCTTTGTGCTAGCACTGAGAGTGATTCATGACCCTCAACTTTGCTTTTAATTTCAAGTAAGCTCGCCTGATCTCACTTCCTCTACCACCAACGGAAATATTACGAGTAATTTCATCATCTATCCCTACTTTCACTAAATAGAGCTGAAAGCTTCACCGCACGGGATATAGACTGCCTAACAAAGGCAATCAGGGGCCTTCATTTTCTAATTAAATCAAATAAGAACTTGGAACATATGTGTATCCTTTAAATGGGGTCTAAATGGTCGACTCTAGCTGGGTGCTGTGGAAACCCACACTTCAGAAAAGCTTATTCCCTAATTTCCAGTTAAATATAATCTAATTTCTGATTCATTTCTACTTACAGCTTATACTGAGTTTCTAGTTCTGTGGTCAGTGACAAAGTGGCACAAAGCCAAGACAAGGAAAATCCCAGAAATCTTAAATATCAGAGAGAAAAGGGATGAAGACTTCATTACATCCTTTATTTCATAAAGAAAGGTGGAGGTTAAGCATGAGAAGAAACGGACCCATAGTGGACACTCTTTGACTCTGGGTCAGACATTAGTAAACAAATGTGCTTTATAAACCAGCAAGGTACTCAGTTTAAAAATTAGAAACAAAACAACAACAAAAAAAACAGGCAAAAATTCAAACCCTAAAATGTTTTGTAGAAGATGAAATATTAGAACAGCTCAAGAAAAATGTGTGTTGAGAAGTCATTTATTTCATTCAAGGCCGTTTGTCTTCTCTCTTTAATACTCTCAAGCATGAATTTAATATCTTTGCTCTAAAACAAATAGTCCCTGTAAGGCTCAAAGGACAAGAGGGATGTTACAAGTCACCAAGCCCAATAAGATCATTAATTATTTTGCTGGTCATTAAGCACTGGTCCTCGGGGATGGTTGAGAAATGATGAGCTGGAGGCTAGAATCTTCAGCACGCCCTATGTTGCCAGAATTCATTGCTATTTGCTAGGTGAGTCTCAGGTCTTCAGAGTCTGTAATTTAGTTGTTCGGTGGGTGAGGGATCCTCACAATCTATTATCAGCAAGCAGGGTGGGTGAGTCCTTGGTAGATTTTCTAGCCCTAGTCTTTCTCTCCAACCGGAAATACAGTTTAGAACGGTTTCTTCTTCACCTCTTTCTGCTCAGCCCTCAGAATTTGCCCATGTTTCATTCTTCTAAAAATTTCTCCCCCTGATCTTGGGTAGAACTCCCATTTCCTAGCTTGAGACTCTCTCAAATATATCTTACCAGACCAGGCCTCACAAGAGCTTTTTCTTACAACTCTGACCATCCCTAAAAGGGTGTCTGTCCCCCCACCCCACACACCACAATGGTCTTTTCCAACTCCAGTTCAACTCTAAACATCTATTATGGATACACATAGGTGCCTCGGGGAATTAGCAGAAGTGTGCCTGAGAACTGGTTCTCGTTTTTCTGCAAGCCAGATATTAAAACCACAACCTAAAGATCTCTGATAGTAGCTCCAAAATGTATACAGGATTAAATGGCGGCAGTTTCATACAGTCTCAGGCACTGTTAGGGAGTAATGGAAAGGAATCAGAAAGCACTGGTCTAGGAAGCACTCAGCCTCAAATGTAGTTTTCCCTAAGACACATAAGAATCTTTCTCTCCCTTCTCCCTTCTTCATCATGCATGGTTCAATGATAGAAAGGCAAAGCAGCAAAGCCAGTCCTCTATTGCAATTCATGCCAGTGCTTAGACCAGAACAAAGTCATCTGGGAAGGTCTACAGTCATGGCAGGTTTTTCTCCTGGAATCATGATCAAGGACCATGTTAACAAAAAGGCTGAGAATGTTCTAGAGTCACATTGCCAGATCTGTGGCTATCAATGTGAGTCAATGTGGGAACAGATTACTAGCAGGAAAAGAATCCTGAGAACAGGACAAGCCCACCTTGACAGGCAAAGAGGTCCTGGAGAAGAAGGGATTGGGAGACCAGTGCAAACTTCTCTTCAGTCACCCCTTGATGAATTCTTCCACAAGGGGAATGAAGAGCAGCCAGTGTTGGTAATTACTACCAACTCTTCAGTATTCAGACTGCCCCAGTAGGAGGACGTTTTAACATTTATTTGTGTATTTTTTGTGTATTTTCATGGTGTACACCTACCATGGTACATGTATGGATGTCAGAAGACAACATGCAGGTATTCTCTCCTTACGAATGTGGGTCCCATGTGTCAAAGTCAAAGATTATCAGGCTTTGTGGCAAGTGCTTTTACCTGCTGAGCCATCTTACTGGCCCTGGAGAGGAGAGATTTCCAAAGGAAGAGTCAATGTGAGAAGAGATTGGTGTTCCTTCTTCTGCCAAGGTGCCGTTAGAGGGGAGTTTATCGGGGTCTGTGGTTCTCACATCCCTCTGGCATCCTGTGCTGTTGTGGGCAAACATGACATGCACTGGAGGACCAGAAATACAGATCTATGTGCAACTGGCTGTCTGAGTAGTTGTCTCAGACTATGTGAGAGACTTACCATGTACTAAGAGAATTACAAAGAAATTTACTCTCATAGTGCCAGAGGCTAGGAAATCTTAAACCAAAGCACTAATAATGTGGTATCTGATGATGGCTGTTGACGTTATCTAATATGGAGTCACTTATGTCATATCTAATAAAATAGTGTCAGGAGGCCATAGAAAGAGCAACTGAGGCTGTGTAACTCAGTCCAATCATAATCATAACACCACAAATCCTACCTAGCAACTGGTGACAATCATCAGTAAGAATTTACAAGCTCTTGTAACACAATGACAAGGCCAACAAGCTTTCTTTCAAAGTAGGTTCTGTAACTTATTCTTTATTCGGTGAAACCCTAAACAGTTTCTTCTACCTCCAGAAGCACCAGAGACTGTCATTCACCATGAATCACAAACTATAAACTCTGTATCTTGCATTTTATGTTTTGGTTGGAGGTTTAGTCCCTTTGTTTTTATTTCAAGTCAGCAGAACCTAGTTCTTCGTCCAAAGGCCAGTATCTTCCCTGTGACTTCATAGAAAGTGGGACTACATTCTGAGGCTGCTTTAGTGAGGATGCTTATCTCATACCTCCCAAAACTTCACAGTACACATTGTGACCTTGGAAAATTGCAATTTAAAGGGTGGCTTTTCAACTGAACCTTAATTTTACCCTCTGGGTGTTTGGAGGTGGGACTCTAGAATCTGGAAACCTTAGATAACCTGAGCAGCTAAAGCCACTTGTTCTGGGTACAGTACCTGGCAGGTCCTAGGACTTTTTACAGCCAGGGCCACAGAGGGCAGCCCAGGGTCATTCTCTGAGAGTCCCTGTTCTTGTACTGTCTAGTAATCGAGGGAGCCACCTAGAATGGAGGCAAGTGTCAGGGAGACGCCAGGCATGTGCCGTGATAAAGATCCAGCAGAACATGTGAAATATGGCAATAGAAACCCAGAATTTGCCGGAGGGGGCCCCCCAGTCACTGTGGCTGTTTTCTGTGAGAGAATGTGAGTCAATTGTTGAAAAGATGTTTTATTCTGCAACAAAATGATAGTAAAACACAAGCACATGGATTTCCAGAGTTTTTTTAAATATGAAATCTTCTAAATCTATTAATAAAATTTATTCTTAAAGCTTTATTATTTTAAATTTTTACACATGTATAAAATGCGTTTTGGTCATATTCACCCACTACCGTATAACCCTTATCTTCAAACGACTTTTTCCCCTTAAGAACCCATCGAGGACCTCCCCATGTGTTTTGCTTGTTGGTTTGTGTTATCGTTGAGTTTAATTATGGTTGTTTGGATAAGCATGACAGGGCAATGGAATAATGGCATGGCTGTTGCTGGAGTACCCAACCACCTCCTGGCTGGATGTGAAATATAGTTTTAGAAATACTGCCTGAGCCTACTGTAATAATCTGACCTACAGATGGCCTGTGTCTGTCAGATTTTTGCTGTCCTATACATTGTAACTTACAACATGTTTTAATTCCACAAGGATTTTGCCTACTATTAACTTTGTAAATCTTACTCCCTACATTCTCGGCTACAGAGACAGCAGTATAAGCTCGTGGGCTTAGGAACAAGGGTGGCATTGTTCCTTGAGTGTTCTGCTAATAGTTTGCTTGGGGGTTATGAGTTTTTAAATAGCAGAATTTATTCCCAAATTAAATCTTGTACAGAACTTTAATAGATAAAGCCTATGAAGGTGATTAATGAGTTGTTTCTACAGTGAACATAAATTTTGTTTTTTCCCCATGTTGATTGTATAAATAACATGTTTATTGAGAAAGAAAAAATAAAATGCAGCACAGTTTGAGGGAAATTAGGGGGAGGGGAGCATCTCTAAAATTAGTCTTATGAAGTTACTGCTATCTTTCCTGGCATCTTTCTTTATGCAGTTCTATGCATGTGCACATACTTTCTCAAACACTCCCACATACCATCATATGCTGCAGTCACTGCAGAAAGCATTTCCAATGCCTGTTCAAATTCTTCTCTTTTCTTGTCTGTCTACTTCGCTATTTTTCTTCTCAGTCCTTTACTTCTTGGTCTCTTATCTCCAGCACGCTAAAAGACAAATGGATATTTTTTTCCCCTTTATACTACACTCTACATCATCTGTGCATTTATCTGATCTCTTCCAATGTCTGGTATGAGTAAAATAGCTACAAAATCTGATCATTAATTCTAAAAAATGATCTTGCCCGTATGTGCAATCTCACGTATTGCTCTTCACCCTTGGAAAGGAATACACAAACGCATGTGCAACTGGCCGGTCTGCTGGGACAAAATCTCCTTACCATTCTTCCTCTGCAGATACATATCCATATGGCTTTCAGGGATCAGTCTGCACAAATAGTCATAAGCGTCATTTTGCATGGGACTAAACATTTGGGTGAATTTTCATAGTAGATAGAATCTCAGGTGGGGTTGCAAGCTAATACAACCACTCTGGAAATCTGTCTGGCGATACCTCAGAAAATTGGATATAGTACTACCTGAAGACCCAGCTATTCCACTTCTGGGCATATACCCCAGAGACACTTTAATACACAACAAAGATATATGCACCACAATGTTCATAGCGGCTCTATTTATAATAGCCAGAAGCTGGAAAGAACCCAGATGTCCTTCAGTAGATGAATGGATACAAAAATTGTGGTAC
Source organism: Micromys minutus (assembly GCF_963924665.1). NCBI lineage: Eukaryota > Metazoa > Chordata > Mammalia > Rodentia > Muridae > Micromys > Micromys minutus. The sequence goes on along the minus strand of NC_137972.1, from coordinate 84,262,234 downwards.
ATATACACAATAGAGTACTACTCATCTATCAGAAACAATGACTTAACCAAATTCTTAAGAAAATGGCTGCATCTAGAGAAGATCATCCTGAGTGAGATAACCCAGTCACAAAAGAACAGACATAATATGCAGTCACTGATAGTGGGATGCTAACCCCAGAGGCTTGCACTCCCCCAGAAACAACTCACAGACTGTATGAAGTCCAAGAAATAAAGAAAACAAAAAATATACATATATTCACAAAACAAGAAGACTTTGACTATTTCCATGTTGCGTTTTGTTTTGCATGTACTTTACGCTTATTGCAACTAGTATGTTTTCAATGCATACTGTCAAGCCCTTGAAAAAAATCAAGTACTGACTAAAAAACATATTCACATGGTTTTATGTAAAATTTATTTTAATGTCTGAAAAAACAGTACTGACAAAAATGTATAATTTTAAGCAAAAAATGTTTAAAATCTTTACATTTATCTTTGTTTTGCAAAATAAAGTCGTTTAAAAAAAAAAAAAAAAAAAAGAATCTCAGACCTAAGATTCCAAGATATGCTTAAACTTTTTAGTTTGAAAGCAGGTTGCCAGGTTGTTTCCTAATTCAATCCCCATTTCTGCTGGTGAGGCTCTAGAGTGTGTCTTTGAGACTCATTTTAACTTTGTCAGTTGGCCAGGCTTAAGGACACAACATTTATTTTGCAAGTCTCTTGGGGCATTCACAGACCCAGTAATTGTTTGGCTGAGATTTTTGCAACCTCATCAGTTTAAATGGGTTTGGAAATGATAGACCCCAGTTATTGCCACAAGCACTGAACTTTTCCATCCTCTTATTTATCCACCGAGTTTATGATTTTTTCGGTCTTCTTTGTGACGCCAGACATAATAATCAGCTGCTTTGAATTTGTTGCCTGTCCCATGTGGCATGAAGGCATGAGGCAGTTAGCTCCATGCCTGTAAGTTCTTCATCTGTGGATTTAGCCAAAAGCACAGGAATATAAATTTTTTTAAAAGCAATCTGTATTTTCCAGTGTAAAAATTATTTTTATTTTCTAAACACACGACAACTATGTGAACAGCCTTCACATCACAAATACAGTCATAATTAGAGATAATACACATGGATGGTGCGTGCAAATTCTACGTATCATTTTGTACAACGAACTTGAACATCTTCAGATTTTGGTGTGGTGTGGTGTGGTGTGGTGTGGTGTGTGTGTGTGTGTGTGTGTTCAATACAATCATTCCCAGTATATTCTGAGAGATGACTCTAAGTTCAGCAAATGCGTTCTTGCAATTTCTGATGTTGTTTAAAGATGTCTCTCTAGGCTCATCTAGACTAGATGTATCTGAGTGATGAGATACATCAGGGACAGCTGGGACCAAACATGACGGTGACTGCTATGCGGCAAAAGTGCACTGAAGCTTTGAGCAGCAACACGAACAAGCTCACAGCTTTAGTGGGGCTCAGAGGACCTGTGTTCCAGAGCTCTCCAGCCCCCAGCCAGCCAGCAGATGGGGCTTCAGTCACCTTGAGACTGACTAGGAAGAATTTGCTTCCCGGCTTATGTGGCTGTTGGTAGGTACCAGCTCTTGAGAACAGGCTATCTCCAGGTCTGCCAGCTGGGCCTCTCCACAGTGTAGCTCAACACCAGCTGCTGACTTCGTCAGAGCAGTGATAAGCGGGGGCAGTGCCAGCCCAGGAGAGGGAAGTCACATTGAACATGGTATCACAGTGCTGTGCTCCAGTCTCTAGTAGCCAGGCATGAGGTCCAAGCCACATTGTGGAGATCGGTTTCACGGGGAAGTGAAAACTCGCAGGTAGGAAGCAGCTGTGATCATCTGTCATCTGGTGTGAGAGAACATTATCAATGTATTTCAAAGTGCAAGGCAACTTTGCTCTGGAGTAGACATTCGTGCTCTGGTTTCTTTTTTTGTTTCACTTTTAAACTTTCATCGAATCTGTTTTTTAATGGGAAGTTGGAAGACACATATGTACAAATAATATTCTCACTGTTTTAATGAACACACATTTAATAACCAAGGTCCACCTACAGGCTGAGTGTGGGAACCATTCAACTAAAAGTTCCTGGTTTTCAAACCACACCAGTTCAACAGAAATCAACTTTCAGATGCACAAGTGCCCAGCAGTGTGTATCTTATCAGCTACACGTGAGTCTTTATAATCTGATTAAGCCACTCAGGGTTTAGTGATCGGAGTCCACAGCCTGTTCCCTCTTCATTCTCTATGCAAAGGTTGTTTGATTTTTTTTTTCATTTTGAAAAGAAAGGCTTTATAGAGCCTTTTTGTAAACCACATCAAAATAAAAACTTAGCAACAGGGATGGAAATATGGGGCTTTTCCATGCCCCAAGGACTTGAGAGATTACACTTACAGCAGTATCTTCTTGGGAATTAAATGTCTATTCAAACACAAAACTAAAATGGAAAGGGCATCTATTAATTATGCATTTATAATTTTATTTAGCTGTGCAAAGTTCTGTGTGCTAGCCAAAGTTCACAAATATTGGGATAGAATTTTGTTTGGAAGCTACAGAGAAAAGTAAGCAGAGAAAAGTTTTGTGTATGTGTAAGGGAAAATATTTATATTTGGAGTAGGTTTTATAACACTTAATGTGAGAATAGGAGATTTATAAAACATATGGTGAAAGATAGTTCATCTTTGAAAAGGCTGTCTTTGGTCACAGAAACCAATTATGCGACTTCCAATCTTGTCAGGAGGATATTTATTCAAATAATTAAGCTTGCAATACAAACATTGAATAAGCAAAAGAATTGTCAGATTTATTTCAGATTAAAGAATTATAATCTAAAAGGCATGTTATAGATTTTCTTTGTGTGAGTGCTGAATGGGCATTCGTGTGTGTGTGTGTGTGTGTGTGTGTGTGTGTGTGTGTGTGTGTGTGTGTGTGTGTGACTGTGTATGCATGTGTGTGACTGTGCATGCAGGTATGTAAATGTGCATGTGTGTATGTGTGTGTATGTGTGTGTGAATGTGCATGGGGGATGAAAGTTATAATGTCTCTTTCTCTTCTGTTCTCCATACTATGTGAGCGTGTATCTCACTGAAGCTGATACTGACCAGTTGCCCATTTAGCTCTAGAGACGATTTACGTCCAGCCCTCCAGAGCTAGAACTACAGAGGTGGATGCTGAAGAACTCAACTCAAGTCCTCATGAGTGAGATTGCCCTCTGAGTCATTTTCCTGGCCCTGAGATTTTCTTAGATGTTCATTTTCTTGGTAATAAAAAGACACCTGTCCAATCCACTCTGTCTAGTACACATATTCATCAGTTATTTCTCTGTGTTCATGTACACGAGTGTGGGCACAAACATGCCATAGTATGCATGTGGAGAAAAAAAACCCTCAGATATCTGGACTTGCCTTTTACCTTGTTTTAGGCAGGGTCGTTTTCTTATCACTGCAGACTATTTGGCCCCTGAGCTCCCTTGACTCCTTCTATCTAGCCTTAGGATTGCAAGTGCTCACTACCTTGTGTGGTTTTCATGTGTGTTCTAGGAATTCAAACTCAGATCCTCATGCTTGGGCAGCTATTATTAATCCGAGAGTTCACAGTTTTGACCCAGGAGTGCCAAGTTATAATTTTTTAAGCCCTTAGAGTTCATCTTCCCCTGTTCCCCTTGAGCCCACCTCCCACCTTCTCCTGAAGCCATGATGTGCTTCCTAACACCGTGGCTTTCTTTTTCACTTCCTATAGATGGAATTGTTTAACACAGTTCTTTGTTGTCAGGCTTCTTCACCAGCACACTCTCTGGGAGATATAGTCACGTTATTGTATGTGTCCTAGATTTGCTCCTTGTTTGCTGCTGAGTCATTATTTACGGTGTGAATGTGCAAACTTGTTCATTAGTCATCTGTTGATGAACACTCGTGTTTGCTGGCTTTGGGTGGTAAATTAATCGACGTGGAGGACAGGCAATTGCTTCCATTTCTCTTGCGTGAATATTTCACTTTGGTGTAGGAAGGATGACCAGTAAGGGAACCTTTAACTTTTTCCACAAACTACCAAAAGTCCATTTTGTGAAGAGAGTATATCATTCTACCTTTGCACATGCAGTGGGAGCCGGGCCCCACATCCTGAAAGCACCAACCACTAGCACCACCTTGGGGCCTGTAAGGAGCATTTCTCCAAACACCAACAGGCCGGTTTATTTTTGATTCAGCAAGGCGCAGAAAATGAAGGAATCGACGAGAGAAATATGGTGTCTGCCTGGTCGTCTGTCTATTGGGAAATGTGTGTGAGGGATTTCTTTAATCCGTAAAAAAGAATGAAGTCCTGTTGTTTCCAAGGACAGATGCAAATAGAAATTATATAAAATTAAGTCTGTCTTAAAGAAGAAAATCATGTTTTCTTTCATGTGTGGTGCAAATAGAAATCATATAAAATTAATTAAGTCGATCTTAAAGATGACTATCATGTTTTCTTTCATTTGTGGTTCCCAGTGAGACACAAGGGCACACGTGCATATACAATATGAAAACATAACTAAACTGTTTAGGGGACAAAGAGGACTAATGGGAGGGATCAAAAAGGGGAGGGTTGGGGCTAAGAAGGGGTATGAACTAGACATATGATATGTACTAGTCTGAAAATTTTTTTTGGTGTTTCCCAAGAATTTACATTCTAATGTTAAAAGAACAGCAATTCAACAAAACACATGATCTAGGTACAAAAGCATTTGGTTTCTCCTTTAGGAGAAAACTGTTAAATATAATATAAGCAGCATTCAAAGACCAACCACATAAATCTCATAAATCCAAAATATGTTGAAGAATCTGTAAAAGACTAATAATAATGAAAGTTGAAATTCTATTCAGAGATGGACACCAAGCCCAGGTTCTTTTGGGGGGAGAATTAGATGTCATCGAACTGCCGACTCTCGTAGGCCAGCAGCTGGGCTGGGGGCGCAGGTCCTGCCACCCCCAGGACGACCCCTAGCCCAGCTCCCAGCTCGGCCCCAAGTGCTTCGAATGACTGCAGGCTGTTCAACATGAGCAGGCTGTGATTTGATAACCAGGAGCAGGAAGGTGTCCCTTGGCACATTCCGAAGGCTCCAGCAAAATGGGGACGTTTCAGCAGTGTAGATAGGTTAGGAAGAGGCGATGATGGCTGGGCAGGAACAGGAAGGTGTTAACAATTGTTAGGTTGGGTGACCACCGGCTATGGTGGGGGCTTGGTGGTGCCAAAAAGTGCTGGTGGGCCTTGGAGCTGCCTGCTGGTACGCGCTCCTTCAGAAACAGACAGCTGAGCAGCAGAACCCAAGACTGCAGAACACACAGCCCAACCTGCTCAGCATAGTGGAAGCCCAGCACAAGCTGTGCAGTGTCTCTCAAGGCAGGGAAGGAACCTGGGCGGGGCCTCAGGGGTAGGGCCCCACGGAGAAGGCCAGTTTGAAAACTTTAAACCTCAAAGAAGTTTCTTTTTAACTTGAATTAGTTTTGTGCCTATGACAAGAGCTGGGGACACTAGCAGTTGGTGCCTTAAGGTCAGATTGCCTTATCTGAATTTTACCTGTCACAAGAAACTATATTGCCTCAGTTTCCTCATTGTAGAGTGCATTAAATAACTGTCTACTTCATAAGGTTTTGGAAGATAAATACATTGATGCATATAAGCCATTGTGTGAATAAATTGTAATGTAGATGAATTACAATCCCTCACTGTTCTTATGATTAAAAAAAATCTTTTAGCATTGATCGTAGGGATTAAGAGAGAGATTCTTGTAATCTCATTTTCATTTTTATGAATCACTTTTTATTGGATTTCAACAATACATTCATTATAGAAAATTTGGAAAGCAGAGCTTTGGCAGCTTGTCAGGCTGAACTATGTGTAGAGACTTTTTTCTATTATACTTCATGGATAAAACAGAAGAAGACAATTCTGAAAAAATGCACAGCTAAGCCTCTGGAAACAGAGAGCTAGGAAACATTGATCAGTATTCCTCCTGGACTGATGGAGGAAAAAAAGAGCTGATGCTGGAGACTGATAGGAAGATGGAGAAGAATGGCTGGCCATGCTCCAGGGGAGAGCAGGCTGGTGAGAACTCTGTTTGGGGCTCAGAGCTTCAAGGGGATGAATGCTGGAGGCAGACAGACCCCCCTTAGACCTGAGCTTACCCTCTCCTTCTGCGTCTGCAGGGAGTCTGGGTTGACAGCCCTGGAGTACTGGCAGAAATAAAGCATCCGTTCTGAATAGGATAAGACCACTTACACATTAAATCATTCCTATAACAACTCCGCAAACCAACCACTGTTGGCAGTAAACAATAGGACCAAGAGGAGAAACAAGCACGTGAATCAAACACAGCAAAAAACAAAACGAAACAAAACAGTGTATGGTAAATAGAGTAACTCTCGTGGCATCCCAGAAGCAGAGTGACTTTCTGCTTCTCTGTTCCTATCCCATCCAGGCTCCAGCTGATAGATGTTGCTGCCCACATTCAGGACATGTCTCCTCTGCCCAATATTTCTCATTTAAAGCCACCTCACCTACACATTGAAGTGCACTTTGTTAGTCAATTATACATATCTCAACACAGTTAAGGTCAACTGCCTCAAAACCTTTCGTCGAAATGTTTTACACTTTGCCAATCCTTTAGCTTTCAGTGGCCATGTAGACCAAAAGCTGAGTCTAGTACAAGAAGAGGTCAGCAGGCTTTCCTTTATTGTCTTCCTAAACTCAAAGACAGGTGGAGGTCAAACTCCCTGATACTCAGGGGTCCTGAAACAGTGCCTAGGTTCACCCATGGGTGACATGCTAAACATACTGCTCATTTCAGAACTGGTGGAGAAGGCTGGGTCTTCTGAGGTATTCACTCATTCTTTCAATCATCACAGAACACATGCAGTAGCTCTTAGTGTCACATGTGCCCTACTTTATGCAATTTAGACATGAGATAAAACCCATCTTTGCCTTGAGTAGAGAGATATTTATAAAAATGGCCGGCCTTCTCTTGACCCCAAAACTGCTGTGACAGGCTCATCAAAGGTTATGCCATACAGAGCAGGGATGTCACCAGCTTGGGCATACTCAGCAGTTATGACTGCTCATGACAGGAAGAACACCTACTGAGAATTCTGTAGCAGTCAGTGTTTTAAGGGTCTCTTGGTTTAGCCTGTAAGATAACAGGGTCCTTTCAGTCAGAGAATTGAAGAGATGAAGGAAAAATCACTCATGAGCTCCAGGCCCACCAGGTGTCTAGGAAGCCATTTCCACCACAGCCTGAGTAAGCAGCTCCATGCCACCATGGACATCCAGGGGAGAAGACAGGCTTCTGGCAGAGGGAACAGTTTGAATAACGGCTGGGTGTCCAGAGATCTCAGATGGGTGCTTGTGCAATCAGTGCTGTGGAAGAAAATTACAAAGGCCAGGGGGAGGTCTGGAAAAGGCACAGCCCACTGAAGTCTGTGCCTGTCCTCTGCATTCACCTTTCACTTCTGAAGATGGAACCCAGGGGGACGTGGAAAGGCATTTGCCATGGTTGCTTTGGTGCCAGGTTGAGATCCTGCTATGCCCTGAAACTAGGCTGTCATCAATGATGTCACAAAACCCCTTGGAGTTTGCAGTCAGTGCAGAGCTAGTGACAGTCTCCTGACTGTCAATGAAAGCAGAGTCTCACAGATGCTGTTCTACTACCTAAAGCAGAGATAAAGCACAGAGCCCTTTGGAAGACCAGAATTTGGACCAAATCCACCAGCAATGCAGAGCTTGGATGAATAGATTATATAGGGAAGAGGAAGGCCTGATCACCACTTCCAACCTAAATCCTGTTTCTTTCCTGGTTCTCCAACTCCTTCAAAATACATCCTCCTCTCTCTCTTCTTGTACTAACACAATCTAACAGGCCCCTCAGCACACTGTCCTTCACTCTGACCTCTGATTTATCCATACACCCATACATATACACAAAGCCTGAGGTGGCTTGCCCCAACCTAGGCCCCACTCATCACCATCAGAAGATCTAGCATCATAAAAGCTTCCAGACACAGACATCTGTTTCTGCTTTCACCCTGATCGACAAGGACGTATTCAGGGACATTCTACTCATTTTACCTACTGATGCTTTCTTTCCTAAGGAAGACAAAGGAAAGACTATGCATAGGAGAACCTTAAGGTACTAAAATGATTCTCTAGCTCCTAAAAAAAAGAATAAAAGGTGCAGGGAGGTAAGCAGTGAGCACTTCTAAGGATGAGGACTACTGAATTCACTGAGAAAAATTACTTCTCTACCATGTATCTCAGCACAGTTACACATCACATATATTCTGTGGGTTTTAAAACCCTTTTTAAGGGTCAAGCAAATTCATACAGTATTAAATGTTGCAACAAAGGAATCAACTTGAAGATCCATGTGACAAAGAGAAAAATCTCTAAATGCATCACAAACATCAATCTACAGAGCGTCAGGTTGCTAAGTCACTGATGTGACCACTTAGCTCTGTGCACAGGAGATGTCATCTCCTATATCAAGAGAACATATACTCAGAGGCAATGAAAGTTGTGGCAACATGAAAGGTGTGATGGAGATTCTCAGAGGAGGAGGATGGAAAGAATGGAGCCCGTCCCACACTTCCTATATCAGGCTCCAGCAAGCTAACACACATGACAGCGTTCTCAGAAGCCTCTGGCTAGAAGACAAGGGCCACATGATCTTTCATAGCTGAATGAACAAGCTCAGGATCTTGCCTCCAGAAGATCTCAGGAGTGTGGTGAGGTCAGCATCCTTTAATTTCTCCATCAGCTCTAACTATGGGTGGACATTACAAAAGCAGAACATTGAGTCTACCATGTACCCATCCAAGGAGCAGCAGAAGTCAAAAGTGCAAAATCCTTGCCTGGGCATTTGAAGTCCATCGCCTTTCCCCACATCTAGATGTCCTCCTGTTTAGGGTCCTTGCCCAATTAATGCCCTAATAAGATGAAGGAGGAAATTTCATAAGATCATCTCAATTGACAGAACATGAAAAGGTGTTTGACAAAAATTAAATAGTTAACGAACTAGGAGTAGAAGGTGAGTTCTTCAAGATGGACAACCATGGAAAATGCCCAACAACATTCTATTTAGCACTAAAAGAAAAATCCCTTTTAGTATCAGGGAACAATGACATGTTTTTTGCCACATTCATATCAAGACAAAGATGTTTTTAGCTCTTATTTCTTTATAGGATTGGAAAGTCTAGGCAGGGAAAATTGGCAGAAGAAATGAAAGGCACCCTGCTGGGAAAAGAAAAATAAACTATTTGTAAGTGATAAATTCTTACATATGGAAAATCTTAAAGAATCCACAGAAGCAACTACGAGAGAGAAAAACAGCCATTAGCAAACAAGTTGGCAAGATGCCAAGTAAAATGAAAACTGTGTTTGTGAACACTTGGAACTGAGCACTTTCTGGTTATAAATCTTACTACAGAGATCTAATAATCAAGACAATGTGATACTGGCATAGAGATACATATATAGATCCACACAACAAAACAGAATCCAAAAATAATCTCTCATGGTTATAGCTTTTGGCAAATGTATGAAGAAAATTCAAGGAAGAAATAATGTTCTGACACATGATGCCAGGATAATTGGAGATTGTGTTAGACTCTTGTTTCTGTTACTGCACTAGTTACTTTGCTCATTGCTGCAACAAAATACCTGACCAAAGAAATTTACAAGTTTGGTTTTGCTCACAGTTTAAGGGGTCATTCCATGGTAGTGGTAAGGTCAAGGCAGCAGGCACTTAAGTTCATCTGTTAGGATGTTCACCCAGTTAGGATGCCAAAGATGATAGCCTTTTAAGAAATCCAGAGAGCCTATGGGTTCCACCCACTTTTAGAATGGGTCTTCTCACCTCAACTAATTTAATCAGAATAATCCTAGACAATCCCTCATAGACCCATAGTCTTGTTTGCTAGGTAATTCTAGATCTTGTCCACTTGGCAATATATCAACTATTAAAGCTACAAAAATACACAGAAAATGAGAAAGGGATTGTTTTGTTCACAGCTTCCGAGATTTGTCATGGTGGGTATAGGGTATTGAGCAGTATACCGTGTGCAATAAAGCTCACATTCTGATAGACACAAAACAGCATAGAACAATGGTGAGATCCAAACAATGTCCCTAAGAACACACCCCCAGTTACCTTCTTTCTCCTGTAAGGCTTCACTCTCCACAGATCCTCCACTTCACAAAAAGAGCTGTCTAATTTTCAGTCCATCAATGTATGAAGCTGTTCGTTAGATCATGGCCCTCATGTTCTAATTCCTGTGAGCCCTCAAAGACACCCACTTCTGGGTGAGCTTTACTAACCTGCTATGCAGTTTCAAATCCAGAAAAAAAAAATTTACACCTACCCCCCCACACTTATAAATATGTATATACCAAGGAATTTAGCCATTCTCCTACCTCATAGAAGAGAAAGATTTCTCCAACATAGTCAAGGATTTAAACATAAGTGATAAAACTGTGAAAAATGTTCATTTCCTTGTACTAGATAAGGTGTTTTAGATATGACATTAAAAGGAGCAATTAAAAGGCACTTCACTAAAATTAAAATCCTTCGTCCTTTGTATTTTTAAAGAATCAATCAAAAAAGTTAAAAGACAAGCTTTAAAAGAAAAACCCTTTGTAGATATCTTTTCAGTGTTTGGTATTCAGTGTAAATAAAAATTCTTCTCACTCCTAGCAGCATTACTTAAAATGGGCAAGACAGTGAAATGGTAAAATCAAATATTCATTGTGGCAGATTGAAAAATAGCCCCCCAGTCATATCTAGGTCAAATACTCAGACAATATTAATGTGATCTCAGCCTCTCTTAAGAAAGAAAATGAGTTTCATCTTAAACCATGAGAAATGCTCATTGAAATTCTATCGTTAGAACCCTTTGCTCTTGCTTCTGGCAGTCTAGACTCCCCATTAGAAGCCTCCGTCAGTCCTATCAAATCTGTCCAACCAACCCAAAGTTTTAGAATATTTGGAGATAAAGACGCATCTTAGGTCCAGTCTCTGAAGCCATCCTAGATTAATTCTTTCTGAAGGAGACATTTTCATGACATGATTTCCATTCTGGCTATTAAACACTCAGCAATAAAGGATGCTATTTAAGTTGTGAGGATCATGCAATGTATCCCAGTGCACTGGGATGACCCAACCATTCTACGAGAAGATAGAACACAAGCAATCACAAGTCTGCCCATGACAGCTTGGTGAGGCAATGGTGCCTTCACAGTCCTCAAACACCACTCTAGATATGTACATAGACTTGAAACATAATTGATTTACAGCATATATAATGGGTTCAATCGCTAACACTGCGTAAACCATGCATGGCGCCACATGCCTGATACGACACACACCAGTAAGAGGCAGGAGGTCTACAAGGTCAAGGTCATTCTTGCCTACATAGAAATTTGCTCCTTTAAATAGATTTTGTAAGCCAACAAAATCTCAGTACATGCCATATGCTTGGGAGAAGCTGGGCACTGGAATCAAGACCAGTCTTTAATCAATGAAATGAATCAAATCAGCATATCCCAGAAGAAATCATGCAGAACTGACCCAGAACTTAGAGTTTATTTTATCATCTGCATCTACAAAATGTTGGGGCCATGTAACAAGGTGCAAAATCTGTATATGGCATAGCCATCATATCCAGGTGAAATTAACAAACCCATGATGAAGCCAGGATGAAGCTGTTAGCATTAGAAGGCAGGTATTTGGTGTTTGCTTTCACCTGTCTTAGCCTCTCCTGTGTTTCAAACTTTTCAGCAAAAGAAAATGCCTGGTGGCACATAGAAGGTGTTGAAGCAGCACCAGGGCTCAGCACACTTAGCTGTCCACCAGTTGTCTTTTGAATAAGGTTTCACGGGAACATAGTCATGTTATATATTTTAAAAATACTTAATTCGATTTAATAGATTTCCAGCATCTAGGCTATGGTTTTAGTTTGTGTGTGTTTAAACTGGTGACTGTAGTTCAACTGCATCTGCTTTGCTTTTTGAGACATGTCTTAATGGCACAGGCTGGCCTTGGAGTCACTATGTAACTGAAGGGGACTTTGAACTTTTGCTTTTTCGACCTCCACCTCCTGTATGCTGGGTTCCAGGTGTGTGTTGCTTTTTAATGTGGTGCTGGGTATTAAATACAAAGATTCCAGAATGTTAGTAAGCACCATACTAGCTCAGCCACACATCTTCAGCTCCTTATTTCATATTTCCAGTGGCTGTTCTTGCCCCACAGTTGAGTAGTTGTATCAGAGACCACATGTGGCCTTCAACCCTGAACTTTATTATTTATCTCCTTACGTGTTATCTTTGATGATCCTATATTGTTATGTTTGCATCTCTCTTCATTGCCCTCCTTAGTCCCTGGCCTTTATTTATCTCATTGTCATGTGTGAGTGTAAGTGGGGCATACAGATGGGAGCAATTTGGGTGATGATGTCACAGAGAGCCCATGGAAACCTTGCTGATCATACAGAACCTCACTGGAGCTTTCTGTGGGAGATGACTTTAGTCAACGTATCGTGACAGAATGAAGAAGTCTACATTCCTACGAGAAGAGAAGAAGCATTACCTGGAGCCAAGAGAGGGGAAAGAGCAACACCAGTGGCTTCCCTCCGAGCACTGGGTCTCCCTGGTAGAATGAAGCATCAATTCAAAGGTGGCAGATCTGCCCCCACGTGCTCTGCTAAGATGGAGTAGATATCTTTCTCCAAAGATGGGGATGGAGCAGAGGGTCGATCTCTCCAGGAGGAGAGAACCAAATAGAAGAAGACAAATGAAGTGGGCTGTAGTTTGGAAGAAGCTCACTGAGTTGCAGCATAGCTCCATTGAGATATGCCCCAGCCACAGCATAGTTTTCATTACAGTGACCAGGTGGAAGGGCAGAGAGCACACAAACTTTATCTTGACTCTCAGGTCCTGCTCAGCATAGCACACAGCCTCATTTCTCCATTACCCAGCTCTGTGGTCTCCCTCCAGTGATCAAAGACATAACGACAGAGGGTTCACCACATAATCACAGCTGTTAGCTTTCAAAATGCATTTTATGGTGAACAGATTCAGATGGGTAGATAGTGGGAGGAACTTGATCTTGGGCAAGATCCTGGGAAGAGAATAAAATTGAATGTGCCTTGGGTTTGGGGGTGTTTCAAAAGAAGAATAGGGTAACAGTAAAGAACAGTTGGGGGTAGCAGAGGAATGCCTATGTAGTAAGGAATGACTGTTGCCTGTTCCCCCATTTTTATTGTGCCATATACTGGGTTGGAAGAGGTCTCTTCTAGGGGAGCTTGCTCAGTCTTGAACCCTGGGGCTCACTGGCATACTCAGAGGGTGATGAATTAAAACTTCATGAGAAAAGATATGTGTTCAAGAAGTCTACTCCCCAGAAACAAGAAAAGTACATGATGGCAGCATCACCCACAGTGGGCAGGGATCTCTCACAACAATCACTGATTAAGAAAATGTCTTGTTGCCGGGTTTTATGGAGGCATTTTTCTCACGCATGCAGCAGAACAGCTCACCAGCAATTTATTTCCATCTTTAAAGTGTAGATCACAACTGTTACAGGCAATCTGAAGAGGGCCCATAGCCTGTCCAGACTGTTCAGTTACACACGTTGCCTTCTATTTTCACATGGTCTGTGTGTTTGAATGTGTAGGTGTGGCTGGCAGTGGGTGAAGCTGAGTGCCTTGGCTCACATGTGGAAGTCATAGCACACCTCATGGAAGTCAGTTCTCTATTTCTACCATGTGTGTCCCAGAGTTTGAACTCAGATCATCAAGCTTAGATTCAAGCACCCACTGAGGCATTTCACTAGCTTTTGCCTTCTCATATAAACCTTACCCTAACAGGACCCTGAAGACAGACTTGGTGGTGGGCAGGGGCTGGTCACATGATGTCTTTGTTTCTCTCCCCTCACGGAACAAATCATTTTCTACTTTTGACCCAAACAACAAAATAAAATTAAAAACAGGGGCAATAGCATTGATATCAAATGAGAAACATGGGCTTCCCCTCACATTAATATCATGAAAAGGCCATATCTATGAGTCTTTGTCCAAAAAAAAAATGTCTTGATGTTGAAATGTCATAGAGGAAATGTTGAGTTTGGTCCCTAACTTTTCTGATACTCAAAGCTCATATCTTGCAAAGCAATAGGTTCATTATGAATTATGTGATGTATGACACTTGTTTCCCCTTTAGAAACCTTCCACTTCATCCACTCAAACCCCCTTTCTGACACAGGCTACTCAGATTTACGTTATTTTAAACTTTTTGGGGGCAATCACTGCACACAGTCCTGGGATAAGAAGTTAATCATTTGTTGATCCTGAAGGAAACTGTGTTAGAGAAATGAATCAAATACAAAGAATAAAAACCCGATGTTCTCATGTATCTAAGGTAAATTATGATCAGTGTATCTGGGAAGGAATAGAGAAGGAATTCAGTGAGGACCATAAACCGTATGAGCGGCATCCCAACACACTCCCAATGTTCTAAGCACAATACTATTTCAAAATAGCCAGCAGGAAGGATTTCAAATGCTTCCAACACAAAGAAATAAGTATGCAGGGTAGTGGGTTTGGTTGTTACCCTGATATGATCATTGAGTATATGCTACTCATATTGAAGGGTCTCCTGGTCCTTTGTAAACACACAGAGTTAATACATGAATAATTAGAAAATTTAAAAGTACAGTTCAAGACAGATGTGGTAGTACAGACATATAGGCAAAGTATTGCAGAGGGTTAGGCACACTTTTGTGAGTGGCATTTGTTTATTTTGCTGTTGAAAAGTTAAGTGCAAGGTCTAGTGAGCTGCCATGAGCAAAAGGTCACCTGGATTGTCCTGAACAGCCTCCCCAGTTGGCTGGGAGTCTCATTGTACCACGTGGGAGGCAGAGTAACGGGTCTTTATTCATTTTCCTCAGTCAAGTATGGCTTTAAGTCAGATCACATATTGATCCAGCCTGTTATTATGGCACTGAAAAGACAATGACCCAACCTCAGCTTGTTTGAGGTCAGGGGTTGTATATCAAGGAAGCCTTACATTCTCCCTGAGAGAAACATAAATCTGCTTCTTGAGTGTTCCAGAAGCCAGTTTTCTTTGTGGAAGGCCCTAAAATAAAGTTCCCTGCTTTCTGGCTAATATATGCTGGCCTCACAGCAAACAGCCAATATAGGTTTAGATAACAAAAGGCTTCTCAGCAGAGGAAGTCATGGGGGCAAGTCAGGGAAGGAAAAAGCTATTTGGACATCTTACTGTTAAATCTGTAAGGTATACCCAAGTGCATAATCTATTCTCACTCACTGCTGAATTCTTATTTTAAAGTGGTTCCATCAAACTTCAATCATCCATTTGCCTGTTGGTAAAGCCTGTTGGTAAATTGTGTACTTACCCCCGTGTCCTTTTTAATAGTTTCTTCAGGATATATACCTGGGAGTGGAGTTGCTGGTTGGAAATCATGAACATTTTTCACTTGACAAAATGTTGGCTGGGCTGTTCTCAGTGTGGTCCCTTTCACGCCTGGAGGTGCCTACAATAGTTCCAGAAGCCATATTAAACATCCAAAGTGTTGAAAGTATTAAGTTGCCTATCTGTGATTAAAGTGACCATTGGCCAACAGTACAAAAAGGCCAGGTTTGGAAATCTGTGCTGTTCACTGTAGGATGGTCAGCAGTACTCCTGATTGTGTGCAGAATCCTGGGTTAGTTAAATGTCTCGGGGCAGGCCACTGCTGCTTTGGAGAAGGCTTCTTCCCAGCAGATGTGAGGTCACAGCTGGTTCTGCTGTCAGCCGGGTTTCTGGAGAGGGAAAGGGACATACCACCCACGCAGAGAGAACAGTTGTGGAGCCTGAATCACCCAAGCCACCACTCCAAGGGTTTTGTTTCATTTTCATGTCAAAATGTAATTTAAAAGACCAGACCCTAACTTTCCTCTAGGCCCTGGAATCCATTAAGTTCTTCACACCAAGGTTTTTTAAGAGCCGTGGCAAAATTGTAGTGTTAAAAAAATGTTCTCGACTGACTTTCCCCACATAATATCTGTGCTGCACGGTTTAGTGTTCAGCACTGTCAGTTTCACTGTGAGTGACAGATACTATTCTTAACAGATATCAGCGGTTGGGCAAGCTTTCTCAGTAGTTACAGAACCATCATTTCAAAGTATCTCTGCCCTCATAGTTTCTTTTATCAAAAAGGGAAAGACCTATCCCCAGGGTTGTCACTGCTGTAGGTACACTTCTGCTCCCACAGCATTTGCCCAGAGTTGTTGCTCCCTCGCACTTCAGTAAGTTAACAGACATTAAGAAGACTATTTGATGCTGATGACATTCACTGGCAGATCTCACACAGTTTATTACAATCCGTCCTTCTCACTGACTGCCCTACTGGGCCAAACAGGATTCAGGAAACCCATATTCAGCAAAAGCCACCTTACATGCTTTTGTTTCTGAAGTGCCTCCTCTCTGCGAAGGGCACAAATATGCCAAGTTTCTCCCTTTTTCTGCCTCCTGGAACTGGACCCAGGTCAATCAGAGCTGCTCTGAACTCCTCTTGTAATTCCAGCCTCATGCTCCTGGAATGAGACTTGGTACCCACGGGGTATAAGGGAGAGTCCCCAAAGGGAGAGAAGGTTGAGATGAATCATCTTTGAAGGATGCAAGACAGTTGCCATGGGCACTGTGCCTGGGAACCGCGAGGCAGAAGGAAAAGAACTTTGTGCTTAGAGCTACAGCTTGCTGTCCGCTCTAGCTTGTGGCCTAACATGATGGAGAGGTGGACATTTTGATTCTTCTTTCCCTCATCTGCAAGATGGGATTATTATATAAAACTTACAAAGTTGGCCAAAGAACAAAGTGAGGTAAAGGATGTTAAAGCCCTTTTATGGTATCACTTCAATGACGGAAGACTCTATTGGAATGACAATGAGTCTTTTATCCTGGGGGAAATTTAAAAGTGGCTAGACAGCAGTGCATGAGTCACACTCACAATAACAAGTTGCTGGATATGCCAGGCTTTTCTATAGATCCTACAAGGACTTTCTAATCCCTTGCTATGTGTCAGAAATATAGGCAGAGACTGAAGGCAGAGATGAAAACAAGACACTTGAAGTCCTTGTTCACATGGATTTCCCTGTTTGGCATGAGAAACAGGGAAATTCTGTGTCAGGAGCACAGCACACTGAGAGCAAGCAGGGCAGTAGAGCCAAGCATGGGGACACTGACAGCACTGTGTCCAGGTGGGACATCTAGAGTGAGACACACAGGAAGTGAGGCTAAGTTGCAACGATCTGGAGAAGCTGGAGAAGGAAGAATTGAGGCCACTGCAGTGTGGCTCATAGAAGATCCTGGATGTGGGGTCATCAGGGGCGGCACAGATGAGGCAGAGAGAGAAGAATGATGAGGAAGGATGAGGAGGCTGGTCAGTGGTCAGCCTAGGAATGTAAGGCTGCACTGCACTGGAGAAGGCAGACTTACTGTAGCCCATTGATTGAGAACAGAGCCAGGGCCCGGTCTAACGTGAAACCCATCTGGTGTGTGAGGGTGAAGGCAAAGGCAAGGCTAGATAGAAGAAGGAACTATTGCTCATTCAGGAGCTTTAGAGTCTTGTGGCACAGACTATGGTTGTGATGGGAGAAAGATGGTCTCCATAGGGAGTATGAGCCTAAGAGAGGAGACAAAGGTGGCAGTCAGTGTGGCCAAGTGTACAGCCATGGAGTGGTCAGAGGACCAGTGTGGGCAGAGCAGAGATACAGTGGAAAAATTAAAGATTTCTTTTCTGGCCACAGTAAAGTTGAGGAGCTCTTAGACATAAATAAATGAAGCTATTCTAAAGGGTTGAGGCCACTGTAGTTGGAGACAGGAAGCTAGAGTTCAGTCAATATACTTTGCCCAGGCTGATAATCCTCACAAATGGAACCACTTAATCTTACAGGTAAGGAAACAGGCTCAGAGAAGTTAACATTTGAGCTGTTCAGATGAGTTGCAACTAAGGACAAAGAACACATTCATAAGGAAAGCTGGCATTGGCAGAGAGGGAGGGCGTTGATTCCGTCATGTAGCTGGAGACATGGTGGAAGAGAGCCGTTATCTAGACCACAGAGAAGCAAGAGCACAGACAGGGATCAAACTCAGACACCAAAGCTCCTACGTTCCTACCATTCTTCGTTGTCATTCCCACTGTCCCTCTTCTATCTTTTTTCCCCAACCCTGGGCCCTAGACAGGACCCACTTACTTGGCTGTGACTGAAAGGATGAGTGAAAATCATTGTGGGATTTTCTCCACACTGAAAGGTTTCCCCAAATCTACTCACTAATGATGACATCTTCCCCTTCAGGCTTTCCTCCTGACAGGCTGTCTGGGAGCAGCAGTGAGCTTGGGTGTAGAATTAGATCTTTTTCTAAACCTAGGCTTCTATTCTTTATTTGACTAGAGTTTCAAAGCCAGGATCTGGAAGAAAAATGCTCCCTCAGGCGTCTCCTAGACTCTGCGAGGCTCTGTGTCACTAAAACTACAGAAATAAATAGTAGAAAGCGTACAGCCTCCACCACCCTGCCTGAGCTTTGAACCTCCCCCCTTTGGTTTCTCAAATGTTTTCCACTCTGTTCTCTCTTCATCAGAGAACCTTGGAAACCCACAGTCCCCCAGGCCCCGCCTCAGGTTCAGGCATTAGGCTTGTCTTTACAGAGTAACAGCAGTTGAAAAGGAGAGATGGGAGGCTCCCCAGTGCTTTGGTTAGCCCTGCCTTCCAGCCTGCTGCAGCTCCTCAACATATTCCAGCAATGAACTTCCTTCATGGCTACGCCTCTTTTTCTGACTCTGAAAACAGCCAGAAGGACCTGAGGGATGCTGTCACTTTGACTCCATTCATTTCTACTCAGAGAGTTTTCCCATATACCAGAGGGTTTAGTAACAGAGAAGTGGAGTCTGAGTCACAAGAGGATAAGCAATAGAACTGGCTGGATTGGGGAAAGATGGGAGCAGAGCTCCAGTTTTACAAAGCCAGAAAACCAAGGTCAAGAAGGTCTGGGCTCAGGGAAGGAAGGGGAAAGGACACCCCTAACCTAAAGTGGTAGTGGGAAACTAGAGACCCAACAGAAAATAAAGAACAAAGGAAGAGGCTGCCCACAGGAAAAGGGCTAGTGGCAAGAAACAGGAAACCTGGAGTATTTTGAGAGCCCAAGAGTTCATCTGCTCCGACTGCTTGTGGCAGCCCGTTGTCATGTTTTCAGGCGTTTTGTGAGCCAAAGACTTCAGCCATTGAAAATGTGCTACAGTGTGGCCTATATAATTTACTGCAGAAATTGGCAAACTCAAGTGCTTGCCCCTCCTCACAGCCCATTGTTAAATATTTTGAGGCTGATCGCCACCATCTTAGGCTCCAGTGGTTTGAGATACTAGTGATCCAAGAAGACTTGGTTTGGAACATGAGCTAACCATGTCAAGCTTGACTTTGCTGACCCAAAGCATCATGGAGCTGTGTACTGCCTGCAGTCCAGTATCCAGCAGGAAATTCCTATAAGAGAGTTAATGATCTGAGCAGAGGCACCAGACAGTACCATTCGAGCATAGGTTTCATCTGGAAACCTGTTTCATTTCTCAGCCCCGCCCTACCTTTGCTTTATTAGAAAAATCTAGAAAGGAGGTCTAGGAACCTTTTTCTTTTTTTTTCTCCTTCCCCTTTTCTTCCTTCCTTATCCCTTCCTGACTCCCTTCCTTGCTCTACCCCCTTCCCTTCTTCCTTCTTTCTTCCCTTTCTTTCTCTTCTTTCTTTCTTTCTTTCTTTCATTCTTTTTTTCTCTTTCTTTGTGTGTGTGTGTGTGTGTGTGTGTGCACGCACACACACACACTGAAGCACAATACTGTGTGGTCACATGTGGGGAGGCACAGTCAGATGTTAGGTATATTCCTCTAAAGCTCTCCTTTTTACATTGTAGGCAGGTTCACTCAGTGAACCTAGAACTTGCTTCCTGTGTGTCACAGTGAAGTTTACAACATCCACCCACCAGTCTATGTACTGATTCATTTACTCTCAACAGTCACCTTGAGAAAGTACTATTATTCTCAGGCTTGGGGCATTGGGGAAACCCAAGTGAATAAATCACTCTCCCTGTTCATAACTCACTCTGGACAGGACACAGGGGCAAAATATAATTACAGCATATGGAAGTGTGTGTGCGCGAATAAAAAGTGTGTCAGCTCAGCAGAGGGAGGAGCCACTTGTCCATCACTCTAGATGGGAAGGTTGTTTTCCCTTTACCTGAGCAATGACTTCTCTTAAGGAACCGGTAGATATGAATGTTCCATCATAGACAAGGAAGCTAGTGATGGGGAATGGGGAGTGGAGACAGAGGCTGGTGGAAGTGATAAGTTACTTTTCTAAGGACACATGACTTTTAGAATTCAGGGCCAAATGTAGCTTCAGGTGTGGTAAGTACTGTTTGTTACAGTTGGGACCTGAAGATCTGGACATTTTCAGCTCTGCCCTATGTGCTTTCTAAGAACTGTAGTGTTAAATATTATGGTCACCAAAGGCTGGGCCCTTCATCTATGCAACACTTCCAGACCAGTCATGCCGTTTCTCATTGAAACCAGAGTCTGCTTGTTTAAAAATGCAGAGAGGACATGGGGGCTAAAGAGATGGTTCAGTGGTTACGAGCACCTTTTGCTGTTGCAGAAGGCCTGAGTTTAGCTCTCAGCACCCACATCAGATAGCTCACAACCACCTGTAATTCCAGTTTCAGGAAACACCCTCTTCAGACCTTCCCATACCTATTACCAATACTACTACTACTAGTACTCACACTCACATACACACACACTCACACACACACACTCACACACACACTCACACACACACTCACACACACTCACACACATACACACACACTCACACACATACACATACTCACACACACACTCACACACACACTCACACACACACACACACACACACAAACACACACACATACACAAAATTAAATAAAAACAAATCTCTAGAAGAAGAAACATGGATCCTTCCTCCTATGATAGACATAATTTATAGACCAAAGGAAGATAAAACATTTAGCCATACCGGGACGCCCTGTATTAATCACATTTTTTAATCCTGTGATAAAACTCATGACTGAGAGAAACTTATGGAAGAGTTTGTTTAGTTTATGGATCCAGAGGAATAAGAAGTGATCGTGGCAGAGAGACCTGGCAGTGAGCAGCAGTCATGGTGGCAGAAACGGGGAGCTAAGAGCTCACAACTCAACCACAAGCACAGAGCAGAAAGTAAACCAGACATGGGTAGAGGCTTTTAACTCTCAGTCTTGTACCCCATGACATACTTCCTCCATCAAGGCTGGGGACCAAGTGTCCTAGTACTGAAACCTGTGGGGGAACTTTCTCATCTGAACCACCATACTGAGCAGGATAGTTATATGTTATTCAGATTCTAAGAGAATATTACTCTGTTTAAAAGTGTACTGCAAGCCACGTGTTGGGGAACAGTAACCAAAGTTCCCTAGGATGGTCCTCTAATATCTACTGATATTACTACTCTAATGCCACAGGAGGAACCCTGGGTGAAGTGGACCTCACAGAAGCACCGAGTCCCCTGATGTAAAAAAGCAGTAGTAAAAATCTTCCCCTCAGGGTGAATGCTGCAGTGCCACAGTGGTGTGCATATTGTTCTAGGAGAAGAACGTGTAGTCAGTAAACCCGAATCTTGTTCAGAGATTCTGCCCTCTACCAATGTATCTCATTTCCCCTGGTGAATACTGTGTGCCATGTGTCAATCACTGTGCGTATTCAAAGTCAAGCAGTTGCTGTTTATTCTATATTAAACTTTATTGGAAAACATATACATTTTAGATTAACATACTGATGAACATCTTTTTACTTAGAACAAAGAGAAAGCAAGCAGGGTCTTGTAGAATAAGCAAGTGGGCCACTGGGCTAGCAAGAGGGGGTTCACGAGGGAAATGAGTTATAATCCCCACCCTTTGTCAAACACCAAGCTAGGATGTAAAATGGGAACATGCCCTTTGTCTCCCAGAAGCTTACAGTTCTCATATACCTATCTACACACACACACACACACACACACACACACACACATACACACACACACACACACACACACTTAAAAATAAACTCTAAACAAAGCAGAAATGTAGATTCTTTCCTCTTCTATAAGCATAAGTTATAAACCAAGAAAGGAAAACATTTAGACGTATCATGACACACTGTATTAACCACAGTGAAACACATAGCTCAGGCCACACAGAGAGTCATAGAGATGGTGAGACGGGGTTAGTTAGCACTGAGAAGTGTGCAGGTGAAGGTGAGTCAAGAGAAAGCTTGGCTTCGTTAGAGTTTGGCAGAGAGGAAATTTCATAGAAATGTAAAGAGGCAAAATCTTGGGAAAGTTTCAACAAGCATAGTGGTGAAAAAGAACACCAATCCAAGGGGGAGAGCAAGTTCACGGGGCATTGACCAACACCATCCAGACTGAGACCAAGGGAGAAAGATCACAGTTGCCTATGTGCATCCCGAGGTTCTCTCCCGTGGTCCACATGGAAATAGAAAGCTGTAAGCTGCCCAAGGCCCTGGGTGTGCAGAAATACTGGCTACCCTTCAGCAGGTGCATCTTCATAGAGTTACAGCCACCTGGCCCCATGGAGACTGTCTTCTTCCCACTCCAGAGATGTCTCATTGACATCCAGCAGCAGGTACCAGATGCTAGGCACAGTACACCTCTTGTTGTCTCAGTGGGTTTCCACAACAGTCAAGTGACTGCCCTCAGTGCTGCCGTTCCCATCTCACACATAAGGCAGCTGGCCAAGCAAACTGCTCAGGGCCTCAGTCGTTACTGAGAAGTGACGTTTATCCTACTAAAAGCAACCTAAAAGAGCAAGGATTCATTTCGGCATACAGTTTGAGGGAATACAACCCATGAGGACAGGGATGGCACGGTGGCATGGAGTGGCATGGATGGTAACTTTGTCTCTGCAGACAGGAGCAGAAGCATACCAGTGCTTACCTGGCTTTTTCTTCCTATCAGTTGGAGACCCCAGCCCGTGGGATGGCGCTGAGCACACTCAGGGGAGGTCTTCTCTGCGCAATGAAGCCTTTCTGGAATCACCTGTACAGACACCTAGAAATACATATTCCATGGAATCTTTTTACATCTTACCCAGTTGATGAGAAGGATTGGCCATCAAAGTGGCAGATGTAAGTTTGTTGGACATCAACGCCAGTATCTATGATCTCCCTACCGTCTCTCCCTCAAATATTCTGTCCTTTGCTTGCCAATATCCAGATGGTTAAAAGACAGATGCTCAGCCACATCAGGCCTGTGTTGTTTCTGACCCGCTTGCTCGGGTCACTTCCGCTCTTCTGTCTCTAAAGTTCTGCTGAGAACATGACCTGTCGTGGCAGATCACCTAAGTTAGTGAGGGAACAGAGCTGAGAATGGGAAGTCTATGTAATCTCAGTGCTAGGGAGGGGGAGGCAGGAGGACCAGAACCTGAAGGTCATTTTCAACTGCATATTGAACTGGAGAACAGCCCAGGCCACATGAAAACCTGGCTGAAAAAGGAAACAAGAATCCTGGCACCGTATAAAAGGGAGGCTGAAACCTAGAATTTTCCATGAGGGTTTATTTATTTATTTTGATCACCTTTTATGTTCTCTGTGTTCTAAGCTCTAGACCTTGACGCCTGTTTTCATTTATAAAGCTCCTCGCCGCTGCATTATGGCTTTGATGAATGCTGCTGGAAGCAAAAGGAACATTTCATATTGAGCACAGAAGGTCAAAAAGTGCCCGTGAGTAGAAAAACCTGTGTTTACTCTTTTGTCTCATTTGAATAGTAAGATAAATTTAAATGTCATTGGCATAAACAACCCCAGCGTCTCAAATCAGGAACCAGTACGCTGAGTACACAGGGCGGCATTAAGTGTTCTCCTCGTTACCTAATTATTAAGCACCGGGCTGAAATCATTCGAGCTCATTTACCCAATTTCCAATTGTCAAGCTCTGTGTCTAAGCTTGATGCGATTATGTTAATGTGCTAATTAAATTGAATTCTTTATTGAACTTTCTGCTCCCAGCAAAATGGGAAACTTCTATGAGGAGTATGTCTTCTCCAGTGTGGCCTGGAAGGAAAGGGCAAGTGACTCCTGAGAGTAAGAAATATTGTCTTTGGTGTTTATCTGGCTTAGACACAATTTATTTTGAACAACTGAACACATTTCTGAAGTGCAAGAAGCAAAAAAGAAGGAAGTCCAGCTTTGTGACAGGCCTTGTTGTCCCCTTCTGGCCTGAAAGAACAGCCGGTATACTTGTACTCCACAGGGGGTCATCACAGGGACCAAAACCAGAGCACATCTACTCTACCCAAAACTACCTTTGACTTGAGCATACTTTGTTCTGTTGATTTATAATATATGAGAATATATTTATATTTAATTTAATATTTATATCATAAATATATTTATAACAATGATAAATATATGCAGACACTTTAAACACAACCTGATGCTTGGGGATGGCTCTGTAGACACAAATTATTAAATAATTAAGATAATTTGGCCTCAAACAAATGGATCACAGAGAACAAAGTTAAACATAGTATGTAGTTAGTTGAACAGCAATGAGCCCTAAATTAGAAAAAGTTCAGCTAGTTATGTTAGTCATGGTTAATTAAGCAAGGTCACCTCGTCAGAAATGAGTTTTATCTACATAATCTCATTGGGGGAGCATTCTCATAGAGGCAGTGGGATGGGGATGGGAAAGGGGATTCTGAAGGGGAAACCAGGAAAGAGAATAACATTTGAAATGTAAATAAATAAATATCCAATAAAAGTTGCTTTTAAAAAGCTGAAATATGTCAGTATTGCATGTCCACTAAACTATCAACACTACAAAAGGCACGAAGCAACAGGGGCTCCAATTCAGTGGTGGTAGAAATGAAAAATGGAAGAGATTTGGAAGAGAGCTGAGCATCTTTGTAAGATTTTAGATGTACTCTTCCTATGGTTCAACAGCTAACCTCTTTTCTCCCACTCTTTTTTTTCTTACAGCTTTATTTAAAAAAGAGAGATACATGTACAGATTTTTAAAGCATTTTGGCATAAAACTATATGAATATATTTTGTCAGTACTTGATTTTTTTTAAAGGTTTGATAGTATGCTTTGAAATCTTACTAGTTACCAGAAACATAAAGTACATGTAGAACAGAACGTAACATGGAAATAGTCAAAGTTTTCTTAATGTGTATAGATTGGCTATATTCTTAGCTCTTGAATTATTAATGATTTAAGGTCTAAGTGTACCACACTCTGAGAGGGTGCTATACACTTATTGGTTTTTTTTTTTTTTTTTTTGTTTTGTTTTGTTTTGTTTTTTAAGAAGGACTGAGGCTTTCACTTTTGGGGATTTTTTTTTTCTTTTTCTTTCTTTCTTTCTTTCTTTTCTTTCTTTCTTTTTTTTTTTTTTTTTTTTTTTTTTTTTTTTTTTTTTTGAGCTTCATATGGCCTGTGAGTTGTTTCTGGGGTGTTCAGAGCTTTCTGGGGCTAGTATCCAATTATCAGTGACTGCATATTATGTCTGTTTTTTTGTGACTGGGTTACCTCACTCAGGATGATATTCTCTAGATGCATCCATTTTCTTAGGAATTTCATAAAGTCTTTGTTTCTGATAGCTGAGTAGTACTCCATTGTATAAATATACCACCATTTTTGTATCCATTTATCTACTGAAAGACATCTAGGTTCTTTCCAGCTTCTGGTTATTATAAATGGGTCTACTATGAACATGGTGGTGCATGTGTCATTATTGTATGTTAGAGCATCTCTGGGGTATATGCCCAGAAGTACAATAACTGGGTCTTCAGGTAGGACTATGTCCAATTTTCTAAGGAACTGCCAGACTGATTTCCAGAGTGGTTGTATGACCTTAAACCCCACCAACAGTGGGGAGTATTCCTCTTTCTCCACATCCTTGCCAGCACCTGCTGTCATTTGAGTTTTTGATCTTAGCCATTATAACTGGTATGAGGTGGAATCTCAGGGTTGTTTTGATTTGCATTTCCCTGATGACTTAGGATGTTGAGCACTTCCATAGATGATTCTCAATAATTCAATTTTCCTCAATTGAGAATTCGTTTTTTAGCTCTGTGCCCAATGTTTTAAAGGGATTGTTTGATTCTCTGGCATCTAACTTCTTGAGTTCTTTGCATATATTGGATATTGGACCTCTATATGATGTGGGATTTTCCCAATCTGTTGGCTGCCATTTGATTTCTTGATAGTGTCCTTAGCCTTACAGAAAAATTTATAATCTCATTATGTCCCATTTCTCTCCTTGATCTTAGAGCATAAGCCATTGGTGTTTTGCTCAGGAAATTTTCTCCTGTACCTATGTGTTCTAAGTTTCCCCCACTTTCTCTTCTAATAGTTTCAGTGTACCTGGTTTAATGTGGAGATCTTTGATCCACTTGCACTTGAGCTTTGTACAAGGAGATAAGAAAGGGTCTATTTTCATTCTTCTGCATGGTGAGTGCCAGTTGAGCCAACACCATTTGTCAAAGAGGCTGTTCTTTTTTCCCTGGAATGTTTTCGGCTCCATTGTCAAAGATCAAATGACCATATGTGTGAGAGTTCATTTCTGGATCTTCTATTGTGTCCCACTGATCTACCTGCTTATCTCTGTACCAGTACCATGCGGTTTTTTACACAGTTGCCTTGTAATATAGCTTGAGGTCAGGGATGGTGATTCCCGCAGATGTTTTCTTGTTGTTGAGAATAGATTTTGATATTCTAGGCTTTTTGTTATTCCAGATGAATTTGCAAATTGATCTTTCCAAATCTATGAAGAATTGAGTGGGATTTTGATGGGGGTTGCATTGAATCTGTAGATTGCTTTTGATAAGATGGTCATTTTTACAATGTTGATCTTTCCAATCCATGAGCATGGGAGATCTTTTTATTTTCTGAGATCTTCTTCAATTTTCTTCTTCAGGGATTTGAAGTTCTTGTCATACAGGTCCTTCACTTGCTTAGTTAGAGTCACACCAAGGTATTTCATAGTTTTTGTGACTATTGATAAGGGGATCTTCTCCCTAATTTCTTTCTCCACATGCTTGTCCTTTGAGTAGAGAAAGGCTACTGATTTGTTTGAGTTAATTTTATATCCAGCCACTTTGCTGAAGTTGTTTGTCAACTGTAATAGTTCTCTGGTGGAATTCTTGGGGTCACTTAAGTATACTATCCTGTCATCTGCAAATAGTGATATGTTTACTTCTTCCTTTCCAATTTTTATCCCTTTGATTTTCTTTTGCTGTCTAATTGATCTGGCCAGGACTTCCAGTACTATGTTGAATACGTAGGAGGAGAGTAGACAGCCTTGTCTACTCTCTGATTTTAGTGGTATTGCTTCAAGTTTCTCACCGTTAAGTTTGATGTTGGCTGTATATTGCTTTTATTATGTTTAGGTATGGGCCTTGGATTTTTGCTCTTTCCAAGACTTTTAACATTTGAATTTGTCAAATGTTTTCTCAGCATCTAGTGAGATGATCCTCTGGTTTGTTTTTTTTTCTTTGAGTTTGTTTATATGATGGATTGTGTGGATGGATTTCCGTATATTAAACTATCCCCACATCCCAAGGATGAAGCCTACTTGATCATGCTGAATGATTGTTTTGATGTGTTTTTGGATTCAGTTTGCAAGAATTTTGTTGAGTATTCATAAGGGAGATTCATCTGAATTTCTCTTTCTTTGCAGGGTCTTTGTGTGGTTTAGGAATGAGAGTTATTGTGGTGTTGAAGAATGAGTTGGGTAGTGTTCCATTTGATTCTATTTTGTGGAATAATTTGAAGAGTATTGGTATAAAGTCGTGAATAAATGTCCTATAGAATTCTGCACTGAACCCATCTGGTCCTGGCCTTTTTTGGTTGGCAGGCTTTTGATGACTGCTTCTATTTCTTTAGGTATTATGGGATTATTTAGACGGTTTATCTGATCCTGGTTTAACTTTGGTATCTGGTATCTGTCTAGGAATTCATCCATTTCCTCCATATTTTCCAGCTTTGTTGAGTATAGGCTTTTGTAGTAGGATCTGATGATTTCTTGAATTTTTTCAGTTTCAGTTCTTATGTCCTATTTTTGTTAATTTGTATACTCTTTCTTTGCCCTCTAGTTAGTCTGGCTAATGGTTTATCAATCTTGTTAATTTTCTCAAAGAACCAGCTCTTGGTTTTGTTAATTCTTTGAATGGCTCTTTCTGTTTCTATTTGCTTAATTTCTGCTGTGAGTTTGATTATTTCTTGCCATCTTCTCCTCTTGGGTGTATCTGCTTCTTTTTGTTCTAGAGCTTTCAACTGTGTTGTCAAGTTGCTAGTGTATGCTCTCTCCAGTTTCTTTTTGGAGGCACTCAGAGCTGTGAATTTTCCTCTTAGTACTGCTTTCACTGCATCCCATAGGTTTAGGTATGTTGTGCTTTCATTTTCATTAAATTCTAGAAAATCCTTAATTTCTTTCTTTATTTCTTCTTTGACCATGATATAGTTGAGTAGAGCATTGTTCAGCTTCCATGAGTATATGGGGTTTTTGTTGTCTTTGTTGTTATTAAAGAACAGCATTAGTCCATGGTGATCTGATAGGATGCATAGGAGTATTTCAATCTTCTTATACCTATTGAATCTTGTTTTGTTACTATATGGTCAGTTTTGGAGAAGGTGCCGTGAGGTGCTGAGAAGAAGGTATATTGTTTTGTTTTTAGTATGAAATGTTCTGTAGATGTCTTTTAATTCCATTTGGTTCATAACCTCTGCTAGTTTCACTGCATCCTTGTTCAGTTTCTGCTTCCATAATCTGTCAATTGATGAGAATGGGGTGTTGAAGTCTCCCACTATTATTGAGTGTGGTGCAATGTATTTTTTAAGTTTTAGTAAGGTTTCTTTTATGAATATGGGTGCTCTTGTATTCGGAGCATATATGTTAAGTATTGAGAATTCATCCTGATACATTTTTTTCTGTATGAGTAAAAATTGTCCTTCCTTATCTATTTTGATAACTTTTGGTTGAAAATCTACTTTATTCGATATTGGAATGGCCACTCCAGCTTGCTTCTTGGGGCCGTTTGCTTGGAAGGTTTTTTTCCCAACCTTTTACTCTGAGATAGTGTCTGTCTTTGTCTCTGAGATAAGTTTCCTGTATGCAGCAAAATGCTGGATTCTATTTATGTATCCAGTCTGATAGTCTATGTCTCTTTATTGGAAAATTGAGTCCATTTATGTTAACAGATATTAAGCAATAGTGGTTGCTGTTTCCTGCTATTTTTGCGTTTAGAGGTAGAATTATGTCTGTGTGTCTTTTTTCTTTTGGTTTTCTTGCTTAGTTATTTTCTTGTTCTTACTAGGATGTAGTTTCCCTCCTTGTATTGGGTTTTCCACCTATTATTCTTTGTAGGGCTCAATTTGTGTTCAGATATTTTGCAAATTTAGTTTTTTCCTGGAATATCTTGATCTCTCTATCTATGGTGATTGAGAGTTTTGCTGGGTATAGTAACCTGGGCTGACATTTGTGTTCTCTTAGTGTCTGTATGATATCTGTCCAGGATCTTATAGATTTCATAGTCTCTACTGAAAAGTCGGTTTTAATTCTGATTGGTCTGTCTTTCTATGTTACATGTCCTTTTTCTTTTACTGCTTTTAGTATTCTTTCTTTGTTTTGAACACTTGTTGTTTTAATTATTATGTGTTGGGAAGAATTTCTTTCTTTGTCCAATTTGTTTGGGCTTCTGTAGGCTTCTTTCATGCTCATGGTCATCTCCTTCTTAATGGTAGGAAAGTTTTCTTCTATGATTTTGTTGAAGATATTTACTGTTCCTTTTAGTTGATATTCCTCTCCCTCTTTTATTCCTATTATCCTTAGGTTTGGTCTTCTTATTGTGTTCTGAATCTTCTGTATGTTTTGGGTCAGGAGCTTTTTGTGTTTTGCATCTTCTCTGACTGTTTTGTCTATGTTTTCAATGTTGTCTTCGGCCCCTGAGATTCTCTGGTAGTGTGTTGGTGATGCTCTCATCTGTGACTCCTGATTTCTTTTTTTGGTTTTCCATCTCCAGGGTTGTTTCTTTTTGTGTTTTCTTTATTGTTTCTATTTCCATTTTCAATTCCTTCATCTGTTTGGTTGTGTTTTCCTGTTGTTCTTTAAGTGATTTTTGTGTTTCCTCTTTAAAAGCTTGTATTTGATTATGTGTGTCCTCCTGTGCTTGTTTAAAGGAGTTATTCATGTGCTTTTTGAAGATCTTCATCATCATTGTGAGGTATGATTTCAACTCTGAGTCTTCTTTTTCTGCAGTGTTTGGCAATCCACTGCTTGCTGTGGTGAAAGAGCTGGGTTCTGATGTTACCAGGTTGTCTTGGTTTCTGTTGCTTAAGTTCTTTCGTTTTCCTTTTGCCATCTTATTTTCTGTGATTATATGTGGTCTTGTTGTCAGTGACTGGCACCTGTCTCTCCTGTGGATCTGAGGGCCTGTGGGCTCAGGAAGAAAATTGCTTCTGAGTGTTTGGCTTTTAGTGGGCAAATAGTGAGTTCTGGTAGCAGTGACACAGTTCTGTCTTTGTGGGCTCAGGTGTGGAAGCTCTTGTGAGGCTGTTCTGGGAGCTCAGCCCTGTGCCCACAGGTCCTGAGTACTACTGGCAGGGACCTGGCTCTTTCTCTAGGCCAAAATAGACCCTTTTCCAGATATCACAGTACTTTCTGCTCCCTGAGAACTCCTGGTGTGCTCTCCCTGGGCCTATGTGCTAGGCTCCCCTCTGGTCCTGATGTATGAAGGCCTGTAGAGCTAAACTTCAAGCACTGCCTTTCCCAGGCAGACCCTGACACTGACAAAGGCCTGTACCTTACTGTGGGCTTGTGTTTAGTCCCCAAGCATGGGCTTTCCGGGCAGATCCCAAGTCCCTCTGCCAGAGTCCCAGTCCTTATTGTGGGCTGCAAGTGTCCCTTTTCTGAGAGCTCTGCCTAGCCCTCTCTGTACTTTGGTTACTCACAGCGCAATCTCACCAGGCCTGTGTCCTAGATCTCTGCTGTTCCAGGTGGCAAATGGCCTGTTCCAACCTCTTTTCTTTTTTTTTTTTTTTTTTCTTTTTCTTTTTCCATCTAGATGAGTGAAAACTTCTATCCATGCAAAAACCTACATGTAGATATTTATAGCAGCTTAATCTTATTTTCCCAAGCTTGGAAGCAACAAAGATGCCCCTTTGTGAACGAATAAATGAATGAACTGTTTACAGCCAGACAATGGAATAACATTCAGTTCTAAAAGAACTATTCAGCCATAAAATGACATAGCAGAAAAATTACCTGTGTGTCAGCAAAGTGAGAGAAGCCAATCTGAACAGTGTATTTATTGTAGGGTCCCAGATATATGGCAGCTTGAAATATCTATGGTGAGAAATAAAAAAATCAGTGGTTCTTAGGAGCTGGCGGAAGGGGGGCGTGGATAGGAGGAACTAAAGGTTTGTAGAGCAATGAAAACATTCTATGATACTGTAACAATGGGTGCACATCATCCTATGCTTGTTAAAATGAGAGTGGGCTCTGAAGTCAGTGTTGTATCGATGTTAGATAATCATCTGGGTGTTGACAGTGGGTATGGGGAGATGTTGAAGGACAGAGAGTAGCTGGAATTACCACATACTTCTTACTCAGCTGTGCTGTGAGCTTAAAGCTGTTATGAAAATAAAGTCTACTTTATTTTTTAAAAGGCAGAAACATCACTAGATGACAGGGGACTGAAGAGAGACAGAGACATGAAAACAAAGTGGTCTGTGATCCTTCATTTTGTCCCAAACCAGAACTTGCTTTTTCATAAAGGTCACTTCTTAGATAATTAGAAACAAATGAATAAGATTTGAAGCTTATGTAATTAAATTATACCAATGATAAAGTCTTGATTTGATAATGGAAATGTGGTTATATAAGCAAATGCACTTGATCTTGAGAAATACATAGTAGAGTGTTGAGGCAAAAAGGATGTAATAACTTCCAGTGGGCCAAAAAAACAGCACAAATATACACAAGAAAGTATAAGGCAAATGTTAGATAAAATATTGTTAATTGGGGTATAATGACTGTGATAGTTGTTTCTACTGTTTTTTTTTTAAACAAAAGCTTACAAAAACTAAAATTGTTCCAAGTTTTAAAAAGGTATAAAAGACTAAAGAAACAAATTTACTGCAAAAGAAGCACAAGGCACATACGGTCATTAAATGACTCATTGGAACCAACAACAGCGTTCTGAACTCCTTCACGGGCGTTCATGCGCCCAAATAGAAATATTGTTGAAGGGCGTCCTTTCTTCTGCCTGCCTTTTCCTAATCTAGTTATGTTTTATATGAGTAATCCTCACACTGGGAAAGTACAGACCTGCTATTTTCTAGTGACCCCATCATGTATCTATATTCGAGTAGCTCAGCTGTCTTCTTGTTAATTTTTCTCATTATTTCTGTCACTTACTAATGATATAGTACTTTTAGCTTATTCTACAAAAGTATAAAATGTAGTCGTGGTGCTGTTTTTAATTATAACAAGCCCTATTATTTGAAGCTTGCTCCCCACCCTGTCAGATACTTATCACAGAGTATCCTTGATTGCCATAGGCAACACAGTAACAATCACTGAGTAGTTGCCCTATTATATCCTCTGTCCATTAGTGGACATGTGCACCTGGTTTGGGATACTGACAATGTTATTCACTTGTTATATGATCTCAAACCAGCTAAACAGTCTTCCTCAGCTTCCATGTACCTTCAATTTAATTTAAGTTATTCTTGAAAGTTTGAGTGTACATCTCTGCCCATGAGAGCTACCTGAACCACAGACATCTGCCTGCCTGTTATTTGTTTCCTCTAGTTAGAAAACCCCTACTGGATCTTATTCCAATTACTTTGATAGTTGCTAGTTTAACAAGAGAAGTTCCATTTCAGATTTCTGTGTGAAAGAGGGAAGTCTGATCAGCGGGGACAGCTCTATTTTGCATAAATCAATATTTTTGAGACTGGGTGAGCAGGAACATTGAGGTCAGGTTGACCTGGGTCCACGTTTAGCTATGAACACCAGTCATCGTATAAAGTAGAAATAAAAAATGACAGTATTAGAGTGCTATTTGAGTGGATTAAGGGTTAAGTAAGATATGCAAAATAATTTTGTGATCTTTTAGCCACAATAGAGACATATTATATGAAGATATTATCTTGTTTTAGTTAGGTTTTCATTGCTGAGATAAACTCCATGGACAAAGGGTTTGTTTGGCTTACAGAGTGACAGTCTATCAACAGGGTGAGGCAAGGCAGATATAAGGCAGGACCTAAAGCAGAGGCCATGGAGAAACTGCTTACTGATGTGCTCCGTGGATCACTCATGTTGCTTTCTTATACACCTCAGGACTACCTGCATCAGGAGAGCATCATCCACTGTGACCTGAGCCCTGTTACATCAATCAATCATTAATTTAAAAAAAACTCACAGACTTGTCTACAAGGCTGTGCTTATAGAGGATTTTTTTTTTCGATTATGATTTGCTCCCTCTCAGATAGTGTTAGCTTGTGTTGAGCCAGCAACACACCGACTAAGACGTGTATATTATAGATCTCTCTCTCTCTCTCTCTCTCTCTCTCTCTCTCTCTCTCTCTCTCTCTCTCTCTCTCTCACACACACACACACACACACACACACACACACACGCACACACGCACATGCACACACACACACCACAAGTTATGTGGAAATGCACACACAATGCAAAGATTACACAATATTGTAATTTAAGTGTGAAATGTGTTCAATAAGCTCATGTGTTTGAACAGAGTGCCCCCAGATGGTGGCACCATTTGGTAAGAGTGTAAAACCTCTTGGAGAAATAGCCTCTCTAGAGGAAGTAGGTCAAGCTTTGAGGCTCTTAGAGGCCAGCCTCACTTGCAGTTCTCTCTCTCTTTCCTGGGTGTGAATGCAGTGTGACCAGACAGCCTCCTGCCCCTACAGCCATTCCTTTTCTACTATGACAGAATGTAAACCAGATAAGCCCTCCTCCCTTAATCTGCATTGGCCATTCAGTTGGTCAGAACAGTGAGAAAAATAGCTAAAAGAATAGTGTGTCTATGAGAACCAGAACTCAGAAAGACAAAGACTCTCCAGGGAGAGCCTGAGCTGCATTGTTGCATTCAATGGCGTGGCCGTCGCTGCATCAGAGAAACTTGCTTTTGTCCATTTTTCATCTCTCAAGGAGAAGATATTAGGCCTCAAGGAACAGATCAAACTAACTATACACCAGCTGTTTATGAGCCTGCATGCTGGTCTGCTCATTACTCCCCTCCCAAGTAAGAAAGCCATAAAAGGCCAGACTGCACTCTGAAGGTCATAGAACAGTGGCTCTCAACCTTTGGGTTGTGACCCCTTTGGAGCTCACACATCAGTTGTTTTCATTATGTTTCATAACGGTATCAAAATTACACTTGTGAAGTAGCTTTATGGTTGGGAGGTCACCACAACATGAGGGACTGTATTAGAGGGTCCGACATTAGTAAGGCTGAGACACACTGCCATAGAGGATGGTGTGCTTGTCGAGGAGAGGTTTGGGGCTGAAACTGTGTGGCTGGAGATGACAAAGAGTGCTTTGTGGCTGGGTCACTGCATGTGACAGCCTGTAGGGGGAATTGGCCACATGTCCTGGAAAGGGCCCAAGTCCCCACCCATCGTGTCCACAGTTCCTTCTCTGACTGTTCTCTCGTCAACACAGGGGGTCTAGAGCCTGCTCATTTGTTCAGTTTCCATGTCGTGTTTTTAATTTTTACCTGTAAATCTCCCATTCAAGGCTACCTTACCCTGCATAGGTTTCCTTAGACTCGTTCATTCTGCCTCTGACCCCTGAAAGATCTTCCTTTGCATTATTGTCATAATTGTCGAATTTCATCTACTTTTGCATCATTTTCAATTCCTGGCTTCCTCAGAGCTTCAGAAGCAGCTCCAGAATACATCGTGGTGACTTGCCAAACAGCTCCTTTGCTCCCTGGACACTTTTAGTAGGTGCTTCTGGAAAGTTCTACCTAGAAACAAGTGAAGCCTTAGAAACAGAAAAAGTGGGCTCTCAAAAAAATGTTTTTGAAATAGCATTTAGCTTTATGAAATAGCTTTTGAAATACCCATTAGCAGCATCTGGAGCTATATCGTTGAGGATGCAATGTCTTTCTTGTGGGCTCTCCATATTCCATATTATTATGAGTTGGATAAACAGTTTAGTGCTGGGGATATGTGGGAAAATACGTTTTTGCAGTGAATATTGGAATAGTGACCTAGACCAGCAGGTTTTATTCAGTGAAAGGGTCCTTAGACAGAGGACCAGGAGACTATATGATACAGAGGATAGAAAATATATAAAACTTTGGGATCCAAGTTATATCTTATGCCATGCAAGCTTGGGTACAACATCTTAGATACTATTTCTAGGAGATAAATGGGACAAAGTCAGCAGAAACTATTGTACTATGTACTGATCAAACAATGTTGCACAAAGGGAGTACAGGGTGTCTCAAAAGCCAGAGCACACAGAAGCCTTGGAACTGATAACTGTAGCCCCCATAAGGTGGGAAGTGTTGTGTTCTGAGGATCCAAAGCCACAGATTTCCAAGGGCCTTCACCCCAGGCCATTACCTGATCTGTTAAGCATATTTCTGGTTTCTGAAGGAACATAGCTCCTTCTCTATTCATCAGGTCCTTGGGGAAAAATCTCCAAGTCCCTGACTCCAGGCTATTGCTGGTTCTGCCAAGCATATTTCTCATTTTGAGAAAGAACTATGTTCTTTCTTCATGAATCAGGACTTTGGGGAAAACCTTGGTCAGTCCAGCCCTCAACAAGATTGTCAGTGACTTTCCAGTTCAAAAGTGAGATGAAATTTTGCAGATGCCATTGTCAACCATGGTAGTTCCCTGCCAGGCATAGTCAACCCTACTGCATTGTTTGACATTAATGGCAAGTCTTTGAACTGTGTCTTCTTTGAGCTGTTTGCAAAGTTCCAGACAGAATATATATATATATATATATCTGTTCTCTGAAAACTCGGGAGAAAGGATTTGGTTATAACATTTGCCACGTTCACAGTTAGTCCAGGTGTCATGTGCTTAGGCGGTGATTTCACATTAATGACACTGTGCACAAGAAAACCAAGGGTGAGAATATATTGAAGTATATAGGTTCTGGCATCTTATCACGGCAAAGCCCGTAGGCAAACACAAATGATTCCCAGGTTTGCATTTGCTTTGCAAAGACGGACGGATAGTATATATGTAGTTTTGGCACAGATCCTGTACATACCATGGAACACTTGGGTCCAGGAATGGCAAGACCTCAAAAACTCCACTATAGATGACCACGGGCCACTCTAAAGCATTTGGCTTGTGTGCACCTTATCCACCAGACCACTCCTTCTGAAGCTCAGGTGAATGCACCCAACCATCTGCTCACAATCTTCTATAAGATTTTTCCTCTTGCCACTGTTCACTAGGCTCTGGTTTTTCATATCTCCTTTCATGCCCATCTGGATGTCAGAATTATATGTATCAGTATGATAAAAACTAAATGACAACACCTCTAACAAAAGTGAGACGGATATGATTTTATACACAGAAACTTGTCTGTAAAATCCCCTCACAGGATGTCAGAAATTATGTTTATTATGTATATATTATGTTTATATATATATTATGTATATGAAAAACTGGGTTTGAATTTTATTTTTCCATCTATATCCCTTTAGGTAGTCTGGATTGGTTGGCCATTTGTGGAGGCTCTGTCCTTTGGGGAGCTAGAAGGAATTGGGGCTGCAGACATGACAGGCTCTGACACTTAGATTATGAGAGGGGTGTGCCCACAAACTCAGACAGGGCAGGTGATGCTGATCTACCTGTGTTTGGTTTGGGATTGTTTTCAGCTGATTGTACACTTAAATTTAATTCAAGTAGTGGGTGAATCATTGTAGAGAAAGGCCCAGTAGCTACTGGGATAGCTAGAGCTCTTCCTGTATCTTTCTTGAGGTGCTAGGAATGCTTGGTTGTCCCGGAGTTGCCTGGGGTTAACTTTGGTGTTGCTTCTGTGTATTCCCTGCTCCCAGGAGCATATAAAGCCAGCAGGAGCACCAGAAGAAATGGAGGATGGCGGGGGAGAAGGCTGAGTTAGACAGGACAGGGAGGTAGCCAACCTACACGGCAAAAGAAAACCAAGGAAGATGAGTGGCAACTTCAAAACCCCTGAAGATGTCATGAAAGGAGACCCATGTGAAAGACTAAGGTCTTGAGTGATTGATTACCTTTCTACTCTAACCCACAACTCTTCCCTTTTCATCTACAAAGCTAACATGGTACCAGCTTCTAACTTCTGTTACCTCAAAATTTATTCTCCTAATACATACAGCAAGAAACATAAGGGAAACCTTCAAAGAGATTCCTTACGTTATATCCCAAAGAACATTTAAAGTTTACTCCTTAAATTTCTATGGCTGTTTAAAACACCCAGATACTCAATCACTCACTCGCCCCCCCACCCCAACTAGCTGGAATAGCCTCAAGATGAATTTTCTTACTCAGAAATGAGCTTGATTTTATCCAACCTTGCATTCTACCGGAAATCATTGCCACCTGCCCTTTGATTGCAGTCATTTGTATGGTAATGATTAAGCAATATCTAACCAGTCAGTCGGGTAACAAACCTGGTTTAGCTATGTTCTATCAGAATAACCAGTGTGGAAGGCAGCCAGATGCTGAATATCACTTAGAGAGAGATTAATTTTTAACTAAGCCCATTTAGTCTCGACATTTGAAAGCAAAGTTACCTCTGTTTATATAATAAAAGAAAAAAATCAAATACAGATATTTGGCATGCCTTACTGAAAGGCCCAAAGAACTGTAGTAGGAGGAAAAAAATACTATTCTCTTTTGTAGGGCTTTTAGTTTGAATGAACACCACAGGAAAACAGTTAGCCATTAAAATCAGGGCCTGGGAAGATGGTTCAGTAGATAAAGTGCTTACTGTCCAAGTGTAAGGACTAGAGCTTAGAGCCCTAGAACCCAGCTGAGACTACATTCGATGACACTCACTTTTAATCCCAGCATTCCTATGGCAAGATAGGAGCAGATCAAGGGGCAGCCCCAAAAGTTCAAGAGCCAGTTAGCCTGCTGTAGGCAGAGGTGAACCAAAGAGATCCTGCTTCATGCAAAGTAGAAGGTGAGAACTCAAACCCAAGCTTGTCCTCTGACTCCTGCCTGTGCCCTTGATGCAAATGTATCCACAAACACGCATAAACAACACCCATTGCACAGGCTAATCAAAATAATTTCATAGATGTTACATGTCTTCAATAGGATTAAATCAGAAATGCCAGTGAAGTAACAGTGCTAAGTGATTTGAGAGTCAGAAGGCAGTTTAAATAGGAGTTATAGTCCCCACTGGAAAACAGTGTTACTGACAACTTTCTTATGGACTGGGGGGGGCGGACTGATAGAGGATAGAGCCTTAAGAATTGTGTGAATGTTTCTGCTAAATTTGTTTTTCTTTTGTTTTCCAAGGGGACTTGATGTGGCTTTTAATATAAACTAGAATTATATTAAGATACTAAACATAACCCCCAGTCCAGAAAATGGTAGAAGCAGATATATGCTTAAATTCCCTCACACAGAAAAACACATGTAGCTCTGTGTCACCATGTCATGGAAGAAACAAAAGGACACAAACACACTGAGTTATATGATAACAGATGAGGACATTCAACCATTTCATAAATATTAGAAAATTTCACATGTTGCTTGCTTTGGGCTAGGCAGTAGGAATATGAACAATGAAAGCAATACTCCGTGATTGATGGGACCAATAAACATGCAAAAAAAAAAAAAAAAAAGACCCAGCTAAATGCATTGAGAAATGTGATCAGATAGGAAAAAGGGAGAGATCATGGAATGATGGACATGTGGATACTGATGAACAAGAGGTGCTGTGGAAAGGAGGCATTTTGAGCAAAAGAGACGTAGGAAGAGGCAAGTAATTGTCTTGTAGTTGTTGATGAGGGCAGGGCAGTAGAGAGTGAAGAGATAGAAGTGGGAATGAAGGTGAGCCACAGCTTCTTTCCAGTGTCTAGCCTTTACTAGCCGTCTTAGTCAGGGTTTTTATTCCTGCACAAAACATCATGACCAAGAAGCAAGTTGGGGAGGAAAGGGTTTATTCAGCTTACACTTCCACATTGCTGTTCATCACCAAAGGAAGTCAGGACAGAAACTCAAGCAGGTCAGGAAATAGGAGCTGATGCAGAGGCCATGGAGGGATGTTACTTACTGGCTTGCTCCCCCAGCCTTGCTCAGCTTTCTTATAGAACCCAGGTCTGCCAGCCCAGGGATGGTACCACCCACAATGGGCTGGGCTCTCATCCCTTGACCACTAGTTGAGAAAATGCTTTACAGCTGGATTTCATGGAGGCATTTCCTCAACTGAGGCTCCTTTCTCTGTGATAACTCCAGCTTGACACAGAACCAGCCAGTACACTAGATGACAATCTTTATTTTCAAGTTTGATGGATTTGTGTCAGCTTTTGTCTTTGCTATTTTTTTCCCCTGATTTTTCTGCACTTCGTACAAGGACAAGCCATCTGTGGATTCCTGCCCCATCTTTGGAGTAGTATCTTTCATTCTTTTGAGCTCTTCTTTGTGGTGTCAGCCTCCAGCTTCACTAGGAGATGGTTCTTTCCCTCACAATTCTGAGTCATCTCCCAAGATGGGACAGCCATGATAATCTAACCCATGGACAAGTCAAGCAAACCAAGGGTAACCAGTCTTTGTCATGCCATTCTGTCTCTGGGGTGAAGCATAGGGTAAAACAACTCTGTGAACATTTGGACTCTGTCTGTTAGGGACTGTGTTTTTCACCACTGGAAGGAAGGTGAAATGAAATGAATAGCAATGATATCCAGGAGAAAAGAAGAAGAACCCAAATCAATTTTGATGAAGTGTGAGACCTGGTTCTAGTTTTTCTTGAGTCTAACTAGACCTCTCCCCTCTGCATTTTGGTTGTCCTTCTTTTTTCAATGACCTGGGCACAGTTACCATTTTACCAGGAAGGTCATTACTCTAAGATAGTTTGAAAGGAGAAGATTTTATATACAGAGAAACTCTCATTAATTCACTCAAAGATTTTTTTAAAGATTAATTCTAAGTTCATTTACATTTGTTAGTTCTTGTTAATAACCAGTATTGGTTTGTTCTCTGGATATAACTTTTGATGGACAGTGCCTTCATTACTGTTTTTCAATTTGTCGGTTGCTTCCTTCATTTTTCTTTTCCATGGCTCATCTATTTGTAGATTTGATCCCCAGTTGGTGGAACTGTTTGAAAAGGATTAGGAGGTGTGGTCTTGTTGTGTCACCTGGGGAAGCCTTTGAGGTTTCAAAAGCCAGTTATCTTCTCTCTGCCACTTGAGTGTGGATCATATGTAAATTCTCAGCTAATGCTCCAGCACCAAGCTTGCTTGCCTTAATTGTCTTGGACTCTAATCCTCCAGAGCTATGAGCTTCAAGTTAAATATTTTATGATGCCTTACACATGGTGCTTTACCAACAGAAGCATAGCAAAAACATGCTCCATCACAATCTAAGGTGATGAACCTTAATTAGCCTCTCTATAGTAATACCAAGATGTACCTCATACCAGCCACATACCAGATAGTATCAGCTCCTTTAATCCTCATAAAACCTCTCTGAGGTAAGCACTGTCACTGTTTCCATCATAGATGAGGAAACTGAGACACAGAAAACTTGGCTCACACAGAAGTTATACCCCATTGCTGAGATTTTAACACAAGACTATTTGGCTCCTGGATCATAGTCTGAGAACGGCTGAGTCTAAACTGTTTTATATGGTAAGGGCCAGTCTATAAGCTATCAGTAATTGAGAAAGCTAAAGATAACAAAAGCTATAAATCAGGTTTTAGAATACCAGCATCTAGCAGAAACTCCCTTGAGTTAAACGTCTCCAGTAAAGAACACATGCCCATAGCCACATGGGCCAATATTGCCTCATCTCCAATCCTTAGTCCTAGTCACCTATCTTCCACTCAGGTCTAGGATGTTTTTGGTCCATCTTAGAGTAAGGGCTAAGCAGAAAGCAAGAAAAAGAGTCATATCTCTGCAATTT
Organism: Micromys minutus; assembly: GCF_963924665.1. Classification (NCBI taxonomy): domain Eukaryota; kingdom Metazoa; phylum Chordata; class Mammalia; order Rodentia; family Muridae; genus Micromys; species Micromys minutus. The sequence goes on along the minus strand of NC_137972.1, from coordinate 84,220,982 downwards.
GACAAACAGTAAACAACGTTTCACATCTAACCTTTGTTGCTGTTTCATAATCTATCAAAGATCACAAAAACCAAGTCAAACTTTCAACCATGTTGTCATTTTTGCCATAGCTTCTCGTTGAATATCTAAAGGATTTTGCTATTGACATTGTAACCCCATGTTAAAGCGGTAAAAAGAAGCCACAGGGTACGGGACCACCGTGTGAGACTCACACAGTGAGTTCTAGCCCCTGTGGAATCATCCCGTGGAGGCTCTTTCTTGCCCCCTAAATAGAAAGCAGACTGAACCCTTTTAATTGACTTTCCCCTCTATTTGTCTGACCCATCATCTTTGAGGATTAGCACAAAGCATGCAAACCGGAGTCCAAGGGTCCACTGTCTGTCTATTATCCTCTCCTCCCTCTCCCCCACATCCCGTCCTCTGCTTTTCTCTCCTCACTCTGCAATAAGGGCTAATATGGTAGGCTTCTCTGCCCCAACTCTCTTCTGGACATGCACTTGCCACACACATCCTTCATCCTGTAATGTGTCTGCAGAGTGTCCATAGCATATGGACGACCTCATCCAAGTTCATCCACATAATGACCCAACACTGCAGGCAATGCTATCCCATTGTACAGGTGAGGAGCGTGAGTCTTAGGGAAGTTTAGCAAAGTATCCAGGGCAAGATAATAAGTAACAGTGGAAAAAAACTCTGCTTTGAGGACAGATAATGTATACCTTTTTGCATGAAATTAAGTTCTCATCTGCTCTGTCTGCCTATGTATTTGATTCTTCCAAAAGAGGAGAGACCTTCTAAAGAAAGCAGGTGGAACGGTGAGGTGGAATTCCTAACTGGGCCATCTGGGAGCAGATTTTGGCCAAAAAGAGTGAAAAACAAGGAGGTGTGTGAGATGACAGGGGCTTAGAAATCTTTCTCTCCAGCAAAGAGAGAGAAGTAGGAATATTAAGAAAAGCCTATGGATGTAAAACACAGAACGTGTGAAGCTTATCCCAAGTCAAACACTGGTGTGAGCATGAGGAAGCCTAACTGAATTTGATCCTGAAACCAACAGAATGATGGAAGGAGAAAAGAAACTCCCCTGGATTATTTTTGATCCCTTCCCATAAGTACCATTACACACACACACACACACACACACACACACACACACACACACACGCTATTTACAGAATATTGTTCAAAAATGGATAGAGAATCAGAACAGAGTTACAAAAACCTTGCATGGATGTTTATTATTATTATTATTATTATTATTATTATTATTATTATTATTATTATTATTACTATTTTGAGACAGGGCCTTCCTCTGTAACTGAGGCTGCCTGGAACTTATATAGCCCAGGTTGCTTTCAAACTTGCATTAATCTCAACAACAGCCTTTTGAGACTGAGATTACAGGCACAATTTATCACATAGAATCTGTTGATATTCTTGGCTTTGGAGTTGGTAAAAGCTAAATTTTTTAAAAAGAATATATCTCTAAAGTTTTACCTGATAGTGATTTTGGTTTTCTATCTGCAACATTCTATCTCCCCAGTCCCAGAAGTTCTAACCAGTCAACCAGCTGCAGAAGCTTCAACAGAGAAGTGGCTTTCTTCGGGCCCTTCAGAAGTTCCCCCGCCTGAGGTTGGATTCATGGTGGCCTGTTGTTCATTCTTCAACCTCCTCTTGCCATTCTGAGCCATGTTTCTCCTTCCAGTCTCGTGATGACCTCAGGTGAAGTTAGAAGAAAACAAATGACCCTCTAGTCATCTTATATCTTACAGAAGTCTTATCTCTCTGAGGTCAGGACTTGGGTTATGAAACAGAATTGGTGTTACGGCTTCCTCTTCTCAAGTTGTAAAAGACATCATCAATGCGCTGAGATTTGGGTATTTATTGACACAAAACTGCTGGCCATTTCTGGAAGCCTATATCTATAATTATGAGCTATGGGCACATTTTTTTTAATGTAAATCTCAGCTTCACGTTTAATGCCTTCTTTGGCATTTGAGAGTTCTGGGTTAAGGTTGAGTGGAACTCCTAAGCCTGCTACTGGTCACAGTCAGCTAACTCTCTTAATTAGCACAGGACCATTGTATTGTATAAATGCCACCATCCTGTGCTCAGCAATGACTAACTGTTCCGTTTCAGACTGTTTACTTAAGAGGGGGGCTTTCATCTACAATCAATGTTTCTGGGCATTGAACCTATTTAATTCTGAGGGACAAAGAAGGCTACCATGGGCCTGGTCTCCTACTCCCCCTCTTCTCCTCAGTCTATCTCCCCTTCCCAGCCACCAAATCTTTGTACTAGAGGTGATTCAGCATCAAATCTCATAGAGCCATTATTAATGTGCACAATGGAAAAGTTAACTGTTGGCGCTTTCTACCTCAGGGGGTCCATGTTAAGGAAGATAAAAAGTCTCCTTCCTTGGGAAATCTGAACCCCAAAACACAGCACAAGGCAGGCATCAGACTAAAGAAAGTGCTTAGGTTTCCAGCTGTTGCTCGATTGATCGCTATCTTTTGTTGCAGTGAACACTAGCAAGAAGACCCACAGTCAAGATCCAGTATTTACAGGGCTAATGAGATGGCTCATCAGATAAAAACACTAGTCTTGCTTCCACGCCTAACTAAATTTGATCCCTGGGACCAACATTGGAGAAGGAGGGAAGAGACTCTCCAAAGTTGCCATTTGACCCCCACATGAGTACCATTTTACATACACACACACACACACACACACACACACACTAGGTAGAGGATAAGAACATAGTTACACAACCCCTGTCAAACAGCCAAGCATGCCTTCTCATGTGCATATAATACACACATTGCTACAGTTTTATCTTTAGGGAGACTGTTAGGTACTTATTTGGGGACAAGTGAGCCACATGCTTTGACCCAATGGTTACTAGATTGCTATGCATCTGTTAAGGAAGGAAACCTGGTTACTTTTGAGGTGTGTGAAAAGTTAGAGGAAAAGGAGAACTCAGCAATGATGCTGTGTGTTGTGCACATGGGAGAGCTATCCCTGGATAGAGCCAAGAAAAGACACCACTAGAACTATCTGGATGGCATGTCTGACGGCACAGCGAATGACTCCATACTTTCTTCCCTGTGGAAACATCAGAGATTGGGTGTGGTGCTGCACACTTCTGCCCAAGTTCTCAGGAAGCAAAGGCTTAGATTTTACAAGTCTAAGGCTGGCCTAACCAATGTAATGAAAACCCCCATCTCAAACAAGTATAGATATTGTATATTCTTCAAAGGTGACTTTCAATGTTACCTCCGTTCTGTCCCTTTTGCTCAGCAGTGACCAAATTTCAGGGGTTCTGTTTAGGCTTCAAAGAGCAGCTGCTTCCACTCAGGAGGTCTCTTCCGTCCTTCCTCGTACCTCTCTCCTATCCTAGAAGCTCTGTAGGAGGGCACCCCGTTTGCTCAACACCCAGGTCTGTGCTGGCTTTCAGAATTTTCAGCAAACGCTTCTCCAAAGACATTGTTGGTTCAAAAATCATACCCCAAGCATCATTTTCCTATCCTGTCTCATGTTTCTTTGGAAATAGTGTGGTATCTTTTTGCAGATGTTATCAGTGTTAGAAGACATACTGCCTTCAATTCTGGCCAATCTCACCTAATCAGGGCTTCTACTATGGAACATCCCCTCCAGGAATCCCAGTGGCTGTCTTGGAAAACCCGCTCTTCAAGTTTCCTATGCTCTCGTTTTACCTGCATACGCAGATAAAATCATTACAAATCTTAAGACCCCAGTTTGGAGGTGTGAATAAGGACTCAGTAGTAAATGCTGACAGTGGCCCTGTCCTCAGGAAAGCAGAGCTAGACGCTGTCCTCAGAGCTTCCCTGGCTTCCCTCCATTCCTGAGCCAAGCTCTGGGCTGGAGCTGTGCGCGAGTGTCTTGCCTTGGGCATTTCTGGGTGCCTTCCCTTAAGGCCCTATTTTACAGCCCTAGCCAGGATGCCCCGGAGCCCAGTGGCGCGGCCTTTGCATGCTAAGTGGCTACACTGGGACGCCTTTGTTTCTAAGACCGGTTGTCCTTTGCATCCAAATGGGTCGCTTGTTCACCCGCTCCTCTGCAAAGGGACAGCGCCCCTCAGCGATGTGCCCCTGATACCTGGGGACCCTACTAGGGCGGATAGGGAGTGCGCCTCTGCCCAGGCACCTGCGCGGGCCCGAGGAGGGTCCCGCTGCCTGCTGCCCCAAGTCTCGCGGTGCTACGGCTCGGACCCGGGAGCCGCGGGCTCCGCACCCCAGCCGCACCACAAAGGCTGAACCCGGAGGAGGCCCGGGAAGGGTGGAGCGCGGGTGCGCGCAGAGGAACGGGGAGCGCGCGGGGCGCGGGGAGCAGCGCGGGCAGGAGCGCGGGGCGCTCTCAGAGCGCGGGAGCGCGGGGAGCACCGCCCGCACCTTCCTTTGTGTGGCGCGGCCGCGGCGGCGCTGGCTCCCGCCGGGTACCCGTCCCCGCCCCCGCCCCCGCCCGGCGCTCCGGTCCCTTTCCCGGCAAGATGGCAACCCCGGCCGCCGTCAACCCTCCGGGTGAGTAGCGGCCGAGCCTCTGGCCCAGCCTGAGCCGCGCAACCCGGGGGTGGGGAGCGGCCGCTGCTCTGCAGCATCAGCACCGGCCGCGGCATCCTCATTCACGAATGGTGCTCCACCTGGTCCTGACGGCGCCCGCCGCTGCTCCGTGTGACTCGATGCTGGCCCGCCGGCTCCAGAGCCACAGGGGCCAGCGGATGCCAGGTGTCGCGCTGAGCGAGAGAAAAGTTTGGAGCGGGGATTCAACAGGGCAGAACTCGTGGGACTCTTTCGCCTATCGGCCCCGCCTCCCCCGCGCTGGTCTTTGGCGGGGTTTACACCTGGCCACTGTATATCCCAGTCCTTTCTGGACAGGAAAAAGCCTAAGTGGTAATAATGGCCTGGAGCAGCCCTGTCCCTCTGTCTGATGTCTAGTGACCCTTGGGCTTATGCTGGCAGATTAGAAAAAAAAGAGGAAGGAGTTCAGGAATGAGTGGGAGTGTTAGGCTCCTGTTGAAATGTGGCAGAGGAGCCCTATTGTCGTTGGCAAAGTTCCCTGTGGTATCATGCAAGACTGAGAGGATAGACATGTGACTGCTTTCTCGCTCCCAAGTTTTAGGTTTTATACTGTGTGCTGTGGTTCTGGAGAATTATAGGTCGATGTAGATTGATGCAGGGACAGTCAAATAGCTCAGACCCCCGGAAAGCTCAGTGGAAAAGGTCTTGCATTGGGGTGTGGACCCAGAGCAGGTGGGGGTGAACAACCAGAGTGCTTATGGAAGAAGAATGTCTTCAAAGTTATGAGTGGAAGATTCCTTCTATCATTGTCGGTCAGGGAAGGTTGGGGGACACTGAACACTTAAGCCGGAACTTGCAGAAGGTACAATTTGAAAATGCAGATACACAGGCTGAGAGGCATTGCAGGCGTAAGTCATGAAGTCATCACTGGAGACCAGGGAGTGAGGTGTGAGAGGGAACAGAAACCTGGCATTGAGTTGCATGGATGTGGCCAGGTTCAAAGGGCCTTGAAAGACATGGACTGCGCCTTCCTCTCCCCACATTAAGAGAGGGTCTTAAGTGGTACTGAAGAGCACTGCTTTCCTGTAAGGTTGACTTGTCTGCTATGCTGAGGAAACACAGAAGATGATAAGACTAGAAGCAGGGACTGCGTTGAGAAGAGGCAGGAGGTCAGACTTAGCTGTAGTGGTTTGAACAGAGGAGAGGGAAAATACCAGGAGGCAAAGCATGGGATCTGGCCTTCATTAGATTTGGGGTATGGGCCAATTAGAAAAGCCAGAATAGACAGAGGCAGGTACCTATGGGGACAAGGAGGTGATAAGCCTTTCTTTCTAATTCCAAGGAAGGAGGCTCATTAACTGAAGCAGGCAGTCCTAGAAGAGCAGGCATGGAGTCTCTGAAACACTGAGTGGGCAGATGACTGGCTTGGAAATGGGACTGTGTCATGGTGTTTACCACTGAAGTACTTTCAACCTATTCTGAGACTTAGAAATCAATAGAAAATTAATACATTTAACTGTAATGAGATTAGAAAAAGCAAAGAAAAAATAATGAAGATGGTTGAGTCCAGAATCTACTGGAGAAAAGCATAAGCTCTTGGGTGACTTATATAACTTATATACTGTTACATCACTGTTGGGAACCACTTGTCCGTTACATTGTTCTCAATGCTATAAAGACCTTGGGACTTGGAAAGAGTGCTGTTGGTCACTACTTGGCCAACTTGTATACATCGTGATATCCAGATCTTTTCTCAGTTGACAGACAGAGATCTGAGCATCGTGAGACTCTTTCAAGGAAAATTCCGTGCAGTGATTAACTAGTTTATCTACTGCCATAGCTGGTCCTCTGTGATGGCCTTGGGTCTGTGGGGTGTCCTGGTTTTGTTCCATGTGAGTGTTCAGCTTCTTTGGCTCAGAAGGGCTAGTCTCAAGGGATAGAGCTAAGCATGTGAACCCAAGAGAGATATTCCAGATTGTGTGAGAAATTTGCTCTGGGATAGCTGCTCACTTCCATGAGCAGAAGTCAAATGATAGCCCTTTGGATTTCTCTTCCTACCTCCATCCTTCCCTTAGATTTTGCTTTGCACAGAATGAGAGGTTGGTAAGCACAGCTAGATGGGCTGAGGGGCGACATGATTAGTTTCTGCAGCTGATATGTACTCAGAATGCCATGGTCTTCTCCAACCCCAACCAGCTGACGGCTGGGCTCCTGCTGAACACATATTTATAGAAACACTGTGATGTGGTACAGTAGTAGCATCCTGCCATCTCAGTAATGGTGGATGAAGCTGGGTCTTTTCACCTGTCACTCCATTGCTTTAAACCCTTACTCTGGTTCTTTTAGGCCTTCTGCTTGAGATTTAGGTCTGCATCCTACCTGGTACACTGTGAGAACAGAGGAAGGGGATGGCTCTTGACATCTTGCAACTTCCAGGTCCTCACACTGGCCCCTTGCTGTTGTCTTGGCTGAATTTTCTCTGTTGTTTCCTATCCCCTGGAGTAATGAAGGGAGTTTGAGAGCTGGAGGGGAGGGACGTGTTGTTCTATTATATTAGATGGTATTTGAACGTTGCTGATTTTTATGAAGTTGTTTAGATTTGAATTAGCCACTTGCAACTGAGGCATTTGCACTTAATAAGGCACAGTCTGAAAGGAGCTAGCATCATGGTTCCTTTGTAACTTCAGTGCAAAGAAGTCAGAACCACACTCACTCAGAACAGTCATTGGCATTGCACATTCTCTGTAATTGGTTTTTTCAGTGTACCCAATGAGACTTGTGATGATTAATCTCTATTCTTGATGGAGCTAGAACCACCTAGGAAACGCACCTCTGAGCATACCTGTGAAGGCATGTCTAGGAAGGCTTAGCTGAGGAGAGAAGACACACCCCGACGGTGGGCGATGTGGGTGGGGGTCCTAAAAAGGAAGAGTGAGCTGAGTACCAGCATGCATCTCTCTCTGCTTCCTGACTAAAGGTGCAACATGGCCAGCGGGTTTCAAGCTCCCGACGCCGTATCTTCCCCACCATGACGAACTGTATCTGTTAAAAGTTGCTCTTGTCAAAGCAAGAAATGGAACTAATAGGCTTGTACATGCTAGGAATTTAAAGGAATGCTTTAGAGATTTTGGATTCCGCTTGCCCCCGCTCCCAGGGTCAGGTATTATATCCCCCTCTAGTTTCTGGTCTTTTTGTTATTGGTTCTAGAGAATGGGAAGGTTGTCTGGGCAGGTTACAGTAGGTAAGAGGGTGTTTGGAACAGTTCAGCATTCTGTTGACTATCTTTTGTTTGTCAAACCTTCTTGAGGACACAGAGTAATAAGAAGATGATGAGGAATGTCCCTTGACACTGGGGAGCTCATAGTGTCAGAGAGGAGGTCTATAAATTGACTAACTTTATTTTTTAATAGGGAAAATAATGAGGTTAGGAAAATGGCTGTATGAGTAAGAGAGTGCTTGATGTGAAGACATGAACATCTAAGTTTAAATGCACACATGCAAAAGCCATGTTGATGGGAGCTTAAGAAGGGGACTAGCAGGAACATTAATGGGGCTTGCTGGCTGCCAACTTAGTTTCAGGTTTAGTGAGAGATTCTGTCCCAAGAGAATAGGTAGAAAGCGATAGAATGGGGCACATAAACTTCTCCTCTAACCTCAGTGCACACAAATGGATATGCGTGTGAACATACCTCCCCCGCCAACACACACAGACCCCTTCCCCCCAGAACAGACCCCTCCCCCCCAGAAACCAGGCCTTTTGCAGAGGGACACATTGACTTACAGAGAATTTGAGAAGGGTCATTTGCACTGATGATGGAGGGTAGGGGTAGATGTATTTGGGAATGTATGTGGACTCTTAAAACCGTTGTCTCTTCAGTGCTCTTGGGAGTCCTGCCAGGCACAGGAGAAAATGCAGTGGGTTTAGAGCTTTTGACAGGTGAATACTGTGCTTGAGAACTGTCCTACCTCAGGAGAAGGTGGAACACCAAAGTAGCTGTGCTGGTAAAATGTGTCAGCGTGATGAAGAAGTAATACCCTGAGATAAACAGCTAACGGGCCTGATGTAGATGGAAGGCTTGGCCAAAGCCTTGTGAGGTCAGTGAGATTTATATGAAAAACTGACCTCTAAATGGCTCTGGAGAATGAAGAGCCTGAAGAACTGGACTCTACCCTCCTGCCCTGACATGGAGAGGCTCCTGTGCAGGCCCTGTGGTGAGGGATAACTTGGTAGATTGGAACAACCAGAAAGGGCAGTGTTGCCAAACGGTGGTGAGCAAGGAGAGAGAAAGCATGAGAGTCTGGAGGAGTGTGAAGAGAGGCAGGCTCACAGAAGGCCATGGATCTTGGGTTCGGGTTCCAATATGATTCTGAAGGTAGCACAAAGTTATTGAAGGGCACTGAGCAAAGGTATGATACCAGTACCATGGTGCACACATTTAGGTGTTCAATCTTGGATGCTGTGGAAGATCAGGTTGAAGTCTTCTGTGAGAGGTGCAGACTGGGATGAGAGATACATATGTCCTGAGCAGGGACATTGTCCTGAACAACTCCAAGGCCCTACTTACATCCTTGCAGTTTAGCAGGGCACGTCCTCCTTGAAGCAGAGTCATCATGACTTTAAGTAGTGTTGGTGGCTAAGTGAAAGGTAAGGTCTAGGCTTCTGTCCGAGGAGCTGGGAGGATGGAGGGCTGAGGAGAACATGGTATAAGTTAGCCAGTGGGCCAGCCTGGAGGATTCAGGATGAGACATTTGGGTGGAGATCAGCGGAGCTGTCAGAGAGGCCTAGATATCTGGGCAGAAGACATAAAGAGACATTAGGCAAACGAGCACAAGGACCCAAAGGTGCTTCACAGGGTAAGAGGGGTCACACTCCAGACTATTTGGGCTGAATACTTAATTCCTAAGCAGGCCCACTGGGTACAGCTTTGTTGTGTCCTAGTGAGATGCAATGTCAAAGGGAGACATTTTCTTCATCTTTCCCAGAACCATAAATTAATCTATTTATTTCCATGTGTATATATGGTCTAAAACCTGTGGTAGTGTGTGATATAAGCAAGGGGTGACAGTAGTTTAGAACCTCTACAAGAGTATGTCCTGTGACAAGGCCATAAGGTTGCCAGAGCCATGTGTTCTCCCTTGGAGGACACTGATGTGAGACTCCTCATCGGGCTAGAAGACAGGTACCACATGAGACCTTCTGTTTTACGGATACATGGCATTTCACATTTCCTATCAAGATCCTTCTAGTAAGATCTTCTGTGTCTGGGTCTCTCTTGGAGTGATGGATCGCTCCTCTTTTTCTTCCGTACTCCCTCCTTTCTTCACACCTGGCCATTTTCCTGTCCCAGCTCTTTTCCCTCTGCCCTCAGTGTGAACTCTACTCCCTTAAGGAAACCCATGTGGAGCCCTTTAGCTAGGTAATGAGTTTATGCAGTAGCTCCCTCCAGGGCATGGCTGAGTGCCCCTACTGAAATCAAATAGAATATGTGGTTGGGTGAAGGGTCTCGTGTCCCTAGGCTGACTGGAAACCTGGGAAGGCAGAAAGTGCTCCTGTCCCTGTAACCACACAAACCCTGCTGTACTGATTCCACTTGGTTAAGTGTGAGCAAATGGACTGAGGGATTGTCTTACAGCTTCACACGTGGTTTCCCTGCCTTGAAGAAAGTGTATGAGACTCTGAGCTCAGTAGTTTATAGTCATCTTTCATGTCTGGTGATTTGATTTCAGTGTGCACAACCTACCAGGATAACCCCTAATCTAACCAGTTCCTTAAGACTTTATATAATAAGGCAAGAAGTCAAGCAGCCCACAAAAACTTAAAATTCTTCCAAGAAGGTGGGAGGCCAGATGGAGAGGCTGGTGTTTGGAATGTAAGGACCCTTGGTACAACTCCATTGAAGTCTTCTTGGAAGATCCTCCTTGGTCTTACTAGTACCTGGGCAAGCAAAATGGAGCCAAAGGGGAGAAGGTGTTCTTTCCAGCATCAAATACTCAGTGGGACTCTTTGCGATCCACTTTTGCCCATGAGAGCCTCTCATCCTGGTGAGTCATTTTCTTGTCTTGTTTTTGCCTAGATGTTTGAATCATCCTAATTGTCACATGACTGGAGGGTGGCCAGGGAAGGTGCACGGTTGCCTGAGTAACAGATTGAAATGTGAATATATTAGCAACCGATAAAATACTAGACAGAAAGCATTCATTTTGGCTGACAGTTTGAGGGTGCTTAATCTATCATGGCATAGAAGTCATGACTGGGGACTATAAGGCTACTTGATCACGTTGGACAGGACAGCTGAGGTAGAAAGTTGCTGCCCAGATCGTTTTCTCTTTATGGGATGATGTCATGACTTTTTCATTCATTTATTTCCCTACAGACAACCCAAATGCTTAGCTCAGTAACGCCCTAGGTGTTTGCAAGTTTTAATTCAGTTAAGAAAATGTAATGTGCATGCGTTGTGAATGTAGGCGTACCTGATCTATGATGTGGTGTGGAAATCGGGGGTGACTCTGGAGATGGCTATCACATTCCACCTCATTGTGTTTTCCAAGGATTTAATGCAGGGGTCTAGGATTGCACAGCAAATACCTTTATCCCCAGAGCCATCTTTAGCCTGTCTTATATGTTTCTTAAACCTGTGAACTTGACAAAACTAAACAATATCATGATTTTATTTCTGTATTTTAGGCAAACAACAAGCAGGCTAAAGTTAATATATTTCCCTAATATTTTATTTATAGTTATACAGAATACATTCTATTACTCTTGTTGAACGTTCTTGTGAGGCAGGTGGACACTTGAGCTTAGAGGTTGCTGGTGTTTACTGTATCTCAAATGAGGGTCTATACAATGAGTAGAGACATTCTCGCTTGTTCCTGGATTGGGGGTGATACCAGTCAGTATCTGATGCAGGGCGGGATGCTGTCCAGTAAGCTCTAGGGCACGTGAACACTGCTTCGTGCTAAAGTATCCAGACTCACTTGCCGCTAGAGCTGTTGATAAGCTTTGACCTGTGGGGATGAACTTGTCAGAGGCCTCTGGAAAGAGACAAGGAGACAACTGGAAAAGATGCATAAGGTTCCATCAGGGTGTGTGGTACATAAAGGGGCTGGCTTGCAGGAAGGGTGTCTAAAAAAACCTTGAAAGTAAGGAGATACCCCTCCTCTCTTGTGGACTTTACCATGTAGTCCAGGCTGTTCTTGACTTTCCCTGCCCCAGCCTCCTGGGTGCTAGGATTGCAGGTGTGTTACCACCACAACAGGCTCACGATGACGTCTTTGAGACAGTTATGAAATCCATGATGGAAGTTAGTTTCAATGCGAAATAACGTAAGTGCAAGAAGCTTTTCTTATTTTTAGAATGGCATTGGTAATTCTATCGAATCAGCAATTTGAAATGAGGCATAGTCTGGAATTGTCTGCCATAATTTGATATGCTTGATGAATTCCAAGTCCCCAAAGAATAAAATGAATGAATGTGATCAAGGATCACAGCTGTGCTCTCTTGATTTTTTTTTAAGCATTTCACACCAGAAAACTTCTAATTCTAGTCAACCAACCTCCCTGAGCACAGCCCCTTTTCCATGAGCAGAGGGCACTGTGCTGGGAAGCAGGGGCATTAAAGATGCTGATGATGCAGGCTGGTTGTATGTGGTGTGGACTTAGCTAGTCCCTACATCAGGCAGCCTTGGGACATGTTTATGCAAATTTATGCAAATGATACATGTCAGTGGTGAGCAGAGGAAGATTATCCTGATTCTTTCCTGCAGGCATAGGAAGAAAGCTAAAGGAATGGCTTTGGGATCCTACTACTGTGGTGGCCAGACATCTTCAAGGGCCCCCCTGTCTGTGTTTCCAGCTGCCTGCTGGGTCTGTGGGGTCCCACAGATTCACAAAGCCAATGTCTCCCCAGCTTACTCCTCCCCTTAGTCCCCTGTGGCTGCTAATGGCAAAACACTCCATTCATTGGTCCAAGCCCGACATTAATTATTTTAATTGCCTATCCACCTAATTAAACAAATATTAATTGAATGCCAACTGTGTGTGCTCACAGTGGTGTGCAAACCTAGGCATGGCTTCGGTTTTCACTGAATTTTGCTGTGTGGCTGGCTGGTGAGTCAGCCATTTATTAAATGGTTGCATGCACAGGGCATCGTTTTTAAAAGGTATGGTTAGAGAAGGGGGTCTTTGTTTTCTAATGCAGCAGGAAGTACAACAGGGTGAGTGATACCCAGAGGCCCCTGGTGAAAAGATCTCTATGGCAGCTGAGGGAGGTCCATGCACAGGGAAGCTAGGTGAGGAGAGCTGTTGAGGGTCCCTTTAGCAGGTCTGGGCCAGATGATGGGAAAGGTGATGGTGGAGTCTCCAGCTATTTGGAAGGAAACTAGTATAGCCAGTGAGAGAACAGATGGCAAGCTCGTGGTTCAGTTCAACGACAGGTGGGTCAGCATCATTCCCCTCTGTGCACCCGATATAGGGTGTTAAGGGATTCTTGGGGGTTTGGGAGAGATGATGAATTTGATCTCACACATGAAACTTGAGGTACCTTGAGTTCAGAGGAGGATTTATCAGAACCCTGAGTTGTTTCACTCTACACCCACCCCACCTGCCTTGCAAGCAGGGCTTTCCCTTTTTCTTCTTTCCTGCTTTTTCTTTTTCAGTGTTTCAAGATGGTATTCTCCTCCCCTCCCCCCCCATCAGCGGAATTTGTCATTAATCCAATAACACTTTCTTATCTATGGTCTGTTTTCATATTTTGCCAGTTGGTTCTCATCACACAAAACTTTATTTTCTGATTTTGAATTTAATCCAGGATTAGGAGAGCCATTAAGCTATGATGTCTACTTTGATTTTGGATTGTTTTCCAGTTTATTTTAATTTTGTCTTTCACAGCTTAAAACTCTTTGTCGAATGTAGTTATTTTGAGGAATGTCTCTCAATTGATTCTGCCTCGCAATTACGATGGATAGGCAGAAGCATCACATAGCTCACATACAACTGCTGTTATATCATGAGGTTACTTCAGATAGTTGATTTTAAAAACAAGTCTTTGGGTTGTCAATATCAAGTTTACACTGTACCTGGCTAAGTGAGGTAAGGTGACCTCTCTTTGGTTATGTTCACCACCATAAGTGTACCCAGAGCAGGATATAAGTCTTATCATTTTTAACCTAAGGGCTTCAGGATTGACACTTTCCTAAACTAAATATCAACTTCATTTGATAAACAGAATAATTATAAGTTAACTATGCTGAAATTACCATATCTTTAGTAAAGCCAGCAGGCAGTTGAAGGGTTTAATTACCAACTCCCCAGACATACAAATTGAAAGGCATTTCAGGTAAGCTGTGTGTGCAATGCCTGGATGCTCTTTGATTAACAGTGGGATCGACAGTCAAGCATTAATTATTCCGCTGCCCCACTCTTAGGTGCTGGTGCATATCCATATTGGATGCATATTTGTGTTTACTTTGGAAACCTAATTTTCTGCTTCCTTTAATTTCTTCTTAGAAGCAAGTTTATACTTTACTCTGCTTCATAAAAAAATAAATAAATTTCGTGTCTTGAGAGATGATTCAGCCACTAAGAAAACTGGCTGCTCTCCCAGGGAACCTGGATTTGATTCCCTTCACCCATCCACCTAGTAGCTCACAACTTCATGTAAGTCAAGTCCCAGGATATCCAAAGTCCTCTTCTGGCCTCTGGGGATTCTAGGCATGCATGTGGTGCACAGATATCCATGTAGATGATACACACACACACACACACACACACACACACACACACACACACACACATAATGAGAAAATAAAATTTAAGAATCATATTTGGGGATATAATCTGCCTGTAGAAATTTTCCAGTCTTCCTATTCTTTGAACTTCATCCTAACTCTCTTCTTTCCCCTTCTCTCCCCTTTCCTGTCTTCTCATCTTCCTTTTACCAAGCCACACCCAGCTATAGTTGTTCCTTACAAGCTAAAGCCTGTGTGTTGAAGGCTTGGCTGCCAGACTGTGGTTCTAATAGGAGGTGGTGGTGCCTTTAGCAGCTGGAGGAAGGTCACTGGGGCAAGTGCTTGGGGAGGATATTGGATATGCTCCCAGCCCCTGTTTCTTGTCTGCCATGAAGGGGGTGGTTCTGCTTTACTACCCCTCCCTGTCCTTGCACTCTGCCTTGCCCTAGGCCCTGCAACAACAGATATCTCAGAGAGCTCTCAAGAAGACTGCAGGGTCTGGTTTTCCAGTGTTGGGTTGTTTCTCCCAATGTAATCACAGTGGTGTAGAACATGACATCAAGCTTGGAACTAAAGTGCCAGATGTTCTGTTGAAAAAAGGTTGGGGGGGTTCTCCCTGGTAACACAGGAAGCATGGCCTTCCCTTGGCACTCTGAGGCTCCTGGACACATTAATCACCAGCTGGCCCTCCCTGGGCACTCTACTCTGTGCAGAGAGATGCTGTAGGCCTTCACCCTGCCATCCCCAGGGTGCTGGTCCAGTGGTCTCCTGGTACTCCCCCCTCCTTTCTCCCTGTCCCTGCATTGGCATGGGGGACACAATCATGGGCCAAAGACATTCTTTCTTCATATTTTCCCCATATGCTCTGGCCACCCACTGTGTATCTTCTGTTGATTGTCTAGGACTGCTGAAGCTATTGCAGTACCGCAACTGACATGAACTCACTGTTATAGCCCCTTGGTTCTTCTCTCCTTCCACCTCTACCAGGTTCTTTCCTCTGCCTTGGTTAGGTTCTGTATAACAGTACGAGTTATGACAGGGGCCTATTCTGTTCAGATTTATTCACACTCTGTCACTCATATATTTAATAAGAATATGTTATTGGTCTACCCTTTGTTAACTTTAGTATTGGTATTGGTTGCATAATGATTACCCCTGTCTGTATGGCACAACCCTTGCCTTCAACTCTTACCATTCTGGAGGGCATCTTTGTCTCTTTATCCCACATGTGGTTGCCTCCTTATTCAGCTTTGGAGATGAGTCCTATGCATTCAGACTGTAGGAAGTCTCATGTTATTACGTCAGGGATTCTTAAGCCTGACCACACTCAGAGCTGCCAAGAGGGCTGGTTCCACACAGATGGTCCACTTCCTAGGCTCTTGAGTCAATGTAGTAGGACTGGGAGTAGCAAAAGATTCGCCTTTCTGACATGTTTTTATGTGTTACTGCTGCTGGCGGTGATCCAGAGAGCACACTTCGGATCCATACAGAGAAGGACCACCACTAAGCCAGTGCTGTGATCCTAGCTAATGGATCATTCCCTTGGTTCATTACTTTGTGATACTGAGCTCAGTGGCTTCAGCAGATGCAGGTAAGGATGTAGAGAAAGAGGAACATTCTTCCATTGCTGGTACCGCCACTTTAGAAATCAATCTGGTGGTTCCTTAGAAAATTGGAAATAGCTCTACCTAAAGACCCAGCTATACCATTCCTTGGCCTGTACCCAAAAGATGCTCCAACATATAACAAAGACACATGCTCCACTATGTTCATAGCAGCCTTATTTATAATAGCCAGAAGCTGGAAACAACTCACATGTCCCTCAATGGAAGAATGGATACAGAAAATCTGGTACATCTATACAACGAAATACTACTCAGCTATTTAAAATGATGACTTCACAAACTTTGTAAGCAAATAGATGGAACTAGAAAATATTGCCCTGAGTGAGGTAATCCAGACCCAAAAGGCATACATGGTATGTACTCACTGATAATTAGATATAAGCCCAAAAGCTCAGTATACAATACAACAACTCAAAGAACCATATGAAGCTTAACAAGAAGGAAGGCCATAGTGTGGATGTTTCAAACTCACTTAGAAGAGGGATAAATAATCACAGGAGGCAGAGGGAAGGAGGGGACCTGGGTGGAAGGGGGAAAGGGTGGGGTTGGACAAGGCACAGGAAGAGACAGGAAACAAGTCCAGGGGGGCAGGAGAATGAATAGAGTAGCAGTGAAGGGTGGGAGAACTTGGGGAAACACTAGAAAGTCCCAGACGCCAGGGATTCAAGAAGCTCCCAGGACCCAATGGGGCTAACGCTAAGCAAAATACTTAACAGCAGGGAAATAGAACCTGAAGAGACTACCTCCAGTACACAGACATGGTCCCCAGTGTAAGGATGGGACCACCCATCCATCTAAAAATTTTTATACCCGAATTGACCTGTCTAAAGGAAATGCGCGCAGGGGCGGGGGGGGGGGGCAAAATTGGAGTAGAGATTGAAGGAAAGGCCATACAGAGACCACCCAACCTTGGGATGCATCCCAGCCACAGACACCAAAGCCTGATATTATTGTTGATGCCAAGATGTGCTTGCAGACAGGGGCCTGGTATAGCTGTCCTCTGAGCAGTTCTGCCAGCACCTGACTAAGACAGATGCTGATACAGCCAACCATCAAACTGAGCCTGGGGATCCCCAATGGAAGAGTTAGGGGAAGGACTGAAGGAGCTAGAGGGGATTGCAACCCCATAGGAAAAACAACATTATTAACTAATCCAACCCCTCAGAGCTTTCAGGGACTAAACCCACCAACCAAAGAGTATACATGGGCCAGTCCAAAGCTCTGGCTACATATGTATCAGAGAACTGCCTTATCTGGCATCAGTGGTAGAAAAGGCCTTTGGTCCTGTGGAAGCTTGATACCCAGGAGGAGGATGCTGGAGGGTGGGTGGGTAGGGGAGTGCCCTTATAGAGGCAAAGGGGAGGGGAATAGGATGGGGGGGTTGTGGAAGAAAGACTATAAAGGGGAATAACATTCGAAATAAACAGACAAAATGATTAAGGAAGGAAGGAGCTTAGACTTGGGATCTGTTTGCTGTATCATGCAGGCTTCCCTAGACAAGGCAGGAGCAGAAGAGAAATGACAAGTAACAAGTGAGCTGTGCTGAGCAGTCATGAGCAGAGGTGATAGCCATGCATCCAGCAGCAGGGAAAAATGGGAACACTCGGCTCTTGCTCTTGAGGCTGGCCCTATCTGTAGCTGAGTATCCATTGAGTATCTATGGGTCCTCCCTGTGGCCATAATACCTCTTCCTTCTGAGCTTTCATTTGGTCCTCTCTAACCTAAAGATCTGGTCATCTGGTCACAAAAGCAAGCATCTCTGATGTGCAAGTCACAGAAAACCCTGGGAGAAGGAGCTGAAGACTTGACCTCTTGGTTCCTAGGGAATCTGAGTGTTTGGGGAGACAAGCATGGGTGGTCCGTGTTTGTAGGCATGGCGGGTCTTGATTGCAGGGGTGCTTTGTTAAAGTCCAGTTCTTAGAATGAGGGGCAAAGGAAAAAGAACTTGGGGTTGCTATTGAGGAGTGTTTCTGTGGGGACAGCCTGGAATGACAGGGGGTTGGCAGCAGATGACTAACACCTCCCATTATCCCAACCCTGCCTTCTACCAATCTATTTCCCCGAGTCTCTTCCCAATTTGTCATACTACACCATGAACCATCTTCAAATCTATCTTTGAGTTCTTCTGTTATAGTCCATTCCCAATTAAAAAGATGTTCTTAGAAGCAAAGGATTATCCATTATCCGTATATAGAGTATATATTTATATTCATACCAATAAAAATGACAGTCTGTTGTCCTTGGAGTGCCAACTGGATATGATGGGGATAACAGAAGCATGTCTGGAATAGACTTTGATTTCTGCCTCTTGAGGTAAGTAACTTAATTTTTCTGGATCTTGTTTTCTATGTCTCTGTTGTAATTGAGAGGGAGGGGAAGATACCAGCATCCATCTTCTTGGTAAATAATTCACATGTTGAAGGATTGTTATGACCACAGACATGATATATATATATATATATATATATCCCAGTGCCTGGCACTTAACAAGAATGAGCAATGCATGTATCCCTTTCTCAAGAGGAAATAGGAAATATCCATGAGCATGGGGAGTGTGTGGGTTGTTTTCCAACTATAGATTATTAAACATCTGGAAGGAATGGATAGAAAGAAAAACACTCTGGGGTTAAGAATGCTGCGTTCTCTTGCAGAACCTGGGTTCAGTTTCCAGCACCCACATGGTATTAGCAAACATCTATAACTTTAATTTCAGGGACTGAATGTCTCCTTCTGAACTCCTAGGCACCAAGCATATATTGCATGCAAAACATTCGTCTATACACATAAAATAAAATTAATAAATCTAACATTTTTAAAAGGAAGAAAATAATCATAAGGTTGGTGTTCTGGTATCTGTGTATAGTTTTCTTTTTCACAATAAATTGGAATGATTGACTTCCCTGGCCATGATCTATCATTAGCATGGATGATCATCCATTAGCATGGATGGACTGCTGAATCTCCATTCTGCAGGGTGCCAATCTAGGAATGTCTGTTTGTTGGGGATGCCACCTTTACAGGAGTGGGCTTGGGTGGGTGCCCTACTGTGTGTTTTTGTGTTGGCAGTTTAGGGTGGGGGTCTTCACTGATTTTTCTAAGCATCTTTAGTTGACAGTTTGGCACTACTCTTAGTTCTGTGGATTTAGACTTATGACACAGGGACCATCTACTATTTGACGTCTCCGTTTGCTGACGTTCATTTGAAATCACCTGGATCCGATGTCTTTCCCTTCTTTACCTCATTTCTCACTTTGCTGGATTATGGATGTGCCTAGAAAGGTCTTGGCTTTTGTCTATCCAAGGTTCTTTATTCTGCCCTTACTCATGAGGAGTTGGTTGGTGGACTATGGAATGACAGGTTTCAGACAGTGTTTGTGTCATTCATGTTCAAAGTACTTCTATGTTGTCTCATAGCGCATTAGATGATTCTCATGTAGATTAGGGGTTTCTGGAGCCCCTTTCCCCTAAGGTGACTCCCTTCACCAAACACCAGAACTCTTTAGATTAAAATCCTCTCTTTGTCCTGGAGGTGGGCACTTTCAATTTAGAAAATTTGACTTTAGTGTTTTGAATAATGAACAATTAGTAAACCCCTTCTCTCTATGTGGAATCCTGGATTGAGTGTCACCATCTATTTTTTCTCTCATTTTTCCTACCTTACTCCTTGATCACTTTGGGGAGATTTCATTTTATATTTATCTTATGACTTCCCATTCTTTCTACCCAGGGATTGGGGCCAGCTCACTGGTATTTTGAATTAGAATTCCTTCCCTGTGGTTAATGAGGTTCAGGGGAGGAGAGATGAAGTCATGTGTTCATTCTGTTATTTTCAATGAGGGGAAAAGGTGACTTTGAAAAGAAGTACTTAGATAATTTTTTTCTTTAAAAGGAGATTTATTAATTGAACAGAATGGCAAAATACAGTGGTGTCATTAGGTACTAGTATTTTTACCTTAAAACAAGTGATTTGGATTAAAGACAAAAGGGTCTGTCAAACCAAGGCAAACACAAGGAAAGATGTGGTCACAATATTAAGTGGGTAAAAGTAAAATCAATATAAACAACATCCTACAGCCCAAAGAAGGTCATTTTATCCTATTTATTGGTCTAGAACAACATTGTATAGTTGATATGATGTCTTGTTAAAGTAGAGTGCAAACCACATCTAATTGCTTCACTTTTTTTTCCCATCAAATTAAACCCACCTAACTCTTGGCACTTTGAGCATTCCATCTCCTCATTTGTTAGGGCAAGGTTAACATTTTCCCTAAGGTCATGTATGCCACCTTAGGTCTTTCATAGCTTAGAAAACTTAGAAATAAACCGTTGGCCTTTCATTAAGGCTGATCGTCACTTAGTGCAAATAGATTGTCAAGAAATTGTAACATTAAAAAAATAAATGAACCTAGTAAGCCAGTGATGTGTTAAACATAGTTACTGTCAAACACAGACACATAGGGAAGTGGTGATTTAGAAAGTATAGTGCAGGAATTACAGCTCAGTTCATTGCCCCACATACATAAAACCCTGGATTTGATCCCCAGTGTCACATGGTGTGGTGGCACACTCATTGTAATCTGAGCACACTCAGGAGATAGAGCCAGGAGGAAAGTCAAGGTCATCTTACACTACCCTGCCATACATGAGACCCTATCAAGTAAACAAATAAATATAAAGAGGAAATTATAGACAATTCAGCACAGTGGCGGAGTTGGAAATTATGAAAATAAGGGTTCAGGTAATTGTTGTGTTCTTCTGGCTAAATCTTTGAGATTTGGCTTGTATGATGGTTGGAATAGCCTCAGTGAAGAATTGACTGTATGAGGTTGGCCTGTGGTTATGTCTGGGAGGCATTATCATAAGTTAGTTGATGTGAAAAGACCCAGACTGTGGTGAATGACACTATTTCTAGCATTGTCCCAAACTATGATGATGTCAAACTGAAGCAAGCAAGCATACATTCATTTCTTCCTGTCTTGACTTCCCCACAATGATGGTCTGAAATCAGGAATCATAAATGGGAAGAACCCCGTTTGTCTCTTCTGGACATTTTATCACAGCAGCAGAAATGAAACTAACACAGGTCCAGAACTAAAATAAATCATAAGATAAATAATGAAGACATCTGAACTGCAATTAAATGTAAAAATACTAAACACAGAAAAGCTTAAGACCTGTAGCAACAGTGATCACATTCATGGGGCCAGGTTAGACTAATGAGCCACTTCTTAGCAACAATCATGGATGCTGGACAGTAATCTGTGCTGAGGACCAAACATTGACCAGACCTTTACCACCACTGGCCCACATTCTCAACCCGTGTTTGGGTAATTTATATTTCAGGAATGAGAAGGGAATAAAAACTTTTTCAAAAAGTCAAAAGAACCAGCGGCCATTAAAGGAGATTCTAAAGGTTCTACTTGAGAAGATGAGCGGTGTGGGAAGTTTCAGATACAGGAAGGAGGGATGGGCGAAGATGATGTTGAGCACAAAAAATAAAAACAGCTGTGCTTTGACTATCAATTACAACAGCATGTGCTGCGCACCATGGCCAGAGGAAAAACTGTGTGCTTCCAGACCTTTTGCTGTAGTGTGCAAAAGGATACCTCTAGAATATCATCAGTGTGTATAAATCACCTCTAAGTTAGTAGGGCAGCCAATCTTAGAGCAAAGTGTGTAACTCATTTTTCTCAACACAACATGAACAATTTGGGGTTGGGGGGGAGACTTGGAAAAATAGGTATCAAATGAGAAGAACTAGAAATAAGTTTATATATGTAAGTACTTCCAACTAATGGACTAAAATGTATGCATTAGGAAGCAAAATGTCAGATTAAATTCAGATTGTGGTTGGTAAGAGATGTTTAAAGTATGTTTTGGAGTCTACTTTTGACTTTAGTTGGGCAGATATTTTATTTCTAAAGGAGGAAATTTGTATAAGTTTTTATTCCTTGATGTGTCTTTTATAAATTGTATGTTAAAGATCCATTCAGGCCAGCCTAAATGGCAATGGGAAGTATTTTAAAACTATTTAACATCAAGCTTTCACTTACACGTGTACATACAAGCACGTGTGTGTGAGTGTGTTTGTAAAACGATTAGAGGAACACAAATCTCCAGGAATCATTTTGAAATGCAACAATAGACAATTCAGAAAGTAATAAACAGTATATTCCATATAATCTTACTTAGATCCATTAGTAACTGATGACATAAAAGCCAAAACAGGTGTAATTTTGTGGGTCATTGTGATCTTGGAATGGCTGGCAAGTCTGCTTATTTTGCTGGTGCTAGGAGCCAAACCAATGTCTTATGACAATGCTGAGTGTACCAAGGACATCGATCAGACATGCTCATTGATTGTAAGGCAATAACCACAGTCACAAGTAATGTCTGTAGGAAACTATTTTGCAGTGTCCTTAATAAAGGCAGAAGGAGTCTAACAGTTACAAATAACTGAGTCTAAGTGTCCAACAAGGACAAAGCAAACCCATACTCGCATAGACAGTATTTTAAAAGATTTATATTTATTTTTATTTATGTGTGAGGGTGTGGGTTCTGGGTGGTGTGTGTGTGTGAGTGTGTGTGTGTGTGTGTGTGTGTGAATGAAGGTATGTCACCTTCGTCTGAATATTTTCAAAGGCCAGAGGAGCATTCAGATCTCCTGGAGCTGGAGTTCCAGGTGGTTGTAAGCCACCCATTAAGAGTGCTATGCACCAAACTCAGGTCCTCTAGAAGAGCAGGAAGCTTTCTTAACCACTAAGCCATTACTTAATTACTTCATCTTAACCATACTTAACCCTCCAGCACCTACGATAGTTTTTAAAAAATGAAACTATAGTTTTATCATTTACCCTTCCCTCCTTTTCTTCTCTCCAAACCCTCCTGTGTACCGCACCTTGCTCTCTTTCAATTGCATGACTTTTTTGCAGTATTTTCTGAGAAAGTGGCTTACTGTACCTGTTCTGGCTGGTCTTGGGTTCCTGTGCTGAAGTGACCCAACTGGCCTCCTGAGTGCCTGGGTGTACCTGGCTTATATATACAATATTTTAATGGCTTGCCAATTAGACATTAGAGCAATTCCATTTTATTTTTATTGATGAAAAAAAATCTTCATGATTTATAACTTAAACAGGTAAATTATGTATGATGATCCTAGTTGTAGTATAGTTTTAAAATGTCTTTTCATTTACTTGTGCATAGGGAAGTTGTCTTTGTGTGTGTTTTGTATAATGTGTATGTGTTTGGACATGTGTGTATGAATAGAGGCCAGATATCAATGCTGGGTGGTTTCCTGTCTCTCTCCATCAATTTATTTTTGAGACAGGGTCTCTAACTGGACTTCCAGATTACCTTTTCGGCTACACTGGCTGGCCAGTGAGCTTCTGGGATCTGGCTATCTCTGTCTTAGTCTCTTTCATGTTCTGCATATATATCACCACGTCCAGCTATTATGAGGGTGCTGAAGATCTGAACTCATATCTTCATGCTTGTCTAGGAAGTACTGAACCCACTGAGCCAACTCCCCAGTCCTGAAAGTCATACTTTAATGGTTGTAACCTTTTGTTTATTTAAGTTATGGTACGTTTTTGGTTCTGTACTCTATTATAAAATAAAATGTGTTCATAGAGACTATAATCCTAGATTATGTGTTGCATTTTGTGTCATGTGCCTAGAAGCGTTGTCTTTTGTTTCAGACATGTGTTGGTTTGCTTGCATCATCCACTTGGCCGTGTGTGACTTCGCATGGTTTTTCAGCCTGTGCTTTTTCTTCGTTGTCTGTAAAATGTGGGTGATGATCCCCAGGTCACAGAAGACCCGTGTGTGTCGATGAGATGATGCGTGGGTCCATAGCAGGAGATGTCACTGCAATCATCACTGCCATCCTTGGTCTGAGACTGGTTTACAAGTGGTTAAACATCCATTTTCATATCATCTGAGCAGTGGCCATGCTGAGGGCAACTCAGAACACATTCTTCATGCTAAGGACTTACGTCATTCTGAGTCACAGGAGCAGTTGTGCCAATGTCCTGTTTGACTATTGAGATAAATGCACACCTGTCTCCTATCTAGGTTGTGTATGTCATTCCCGGTGTTAAGCTGTGGTGTAAGGTACTAACCTGTGGTCTACTCACCCACAGATTTGCTTTCTGCATTTACTAAGGATCAGCAGGATCCAAGAATAGTAAATGAAAATTTCCAGAAATCATCAATTTACAAGTTTTCAGTAAGTTCTATTACAGTGCTCTGCTTTTAATACTAGTTATTGCTGATCTCTTATTGTGCCTGACGTATAGGTTCAGCTAATCATGGGTATGTGCGTAGGAAAAAATCTATGTGGGGCTGAGTGCTCTGCATGCTTCTGGGGCTGTTGGAACAGTTAAAACAGATCCCCTGTTGGCCTGCACTGGGGGTGTAGGAACAGGTTCCCTACAGGCCAGGTGGTACTGCTGTTCATTCCTGCAATAAAAGAAACATGGTAATGTTGCATGGCTAAAAATATTTATTAAGAGATATCTTAAGATCTGACATATTAGTGAGATTAGTAATTTTATCCATATTAGTAGTAGTGGTATTCTGCAAATATTGTAGAAGAAATGTTGCACTCTATATTTATTGAATATGTGAGTTTAGATGTGTGTGTGTGTGTGTGTGTGTGTGTGTGTGTGTCTGTCTGTCTGTCTGTCTGTCTGAGAGAAGGTTGGGGGAGAATGTCATGGAATAATTTGCCAGGGTGTCTCTAAAAGAGAGTTCATTTAAAACTAGATAAATAAACCATAAAACTTGGTGCTTAGATGGGCATTTGGCTTGGCCCACCTCCCTCATACTAAAATTATTCTCTGCCATAGGCCATCCTGGTTGGCCCAGCAATGTGTCACCATTGGGGAACCCAGCAGCTGTCCTAGATGGGAGGGCTAGTGACATCCTAGTACCAGTCCCTGGTCAAAGCCACATTCTCTGAGTGGTTTGATTTGGGCCTGTTGTGAGAGCTCTCCTTGGGGCAGATTTATATGGATCACAAGAACCAAGAATAAGAAGAGACACGCATCAAAGAAGGATCTCAGTGTTGTTAGCAGAGGGAGAGGGCACAAGACAGGCAGCACCGTGGAGTCTACCCTTGTTGATAAGATGCTTTGTAGTGTCACAGGTTCCAGCTGATTATTACTTTACATATTGCTTTTACAGAGTTTTACTTATTGAAGAGGCAGCCTCTGTGCACACTCGTCTTCATCGCCAACCTGACTGTATTATAGTTTCTCATCGTGGAGAAGGTGTGGTTGCAAGATCAGCTCTACCTGAGGTAGAAAGAATGAGAGATAGCTGGTCACACTGTGTCCACAGAGGAAGTAGGAGGGAGGTGCATGCTGGTGCCTAGCTCCTCCTGCTTTTATTCAGTTCAGGATCCCCACCTAGAGATGATGCTAAATACATGCAGGATGGGACCTACCTACATTCTCAGTTAATGACCTTTGGAAACCCCCTCATCAAGAGTGTTTGACTTCTCAGGACCTGAAGTGTAATGTGGTCTTTGACTTTAGAAACACATAGCCATAGTATATATATATATATATATATAAAGAAACATATAGCCGACTTACTGTTTGTGCCAGTACAGCTTCCTGTGTGGTTGTGCTATCTCTGAAATACTGCTCTCCTCCACAATGACCACCTCTTCAGAAGGGCACAGGCAGGGCTACCTCTGCGTGCTAAGTTTGTGTCTTCTCCGTACATAATCCCCAAGTCCATCCACAGTGCTCAATTAAATTAAGCACCCACTAAAGCACAAGAAAGCACCGTTTATTGAAGAAGAAAGAGAGCAAGACTGGTCACCTGTCATCTTTTGGAGTCAGTGTAGAAGACACCCAAAGTTTGCACTTTTTGTCAAATGTGAATTACTAGTTATGATGTAGCTGTACCATGATGTGTTTTGAGTATAGCTGGAGTAGCATTGGGTTTCAGCATATTGGTGTGTGTGTGTGTGTGTGTGTGTGTGTGTGTGTGTGTGTGTAGTATAGTGTATAGTGTATAGTATATAGTACTTGGGCTGGACCCAGGACCTCTTACATGCTAGGCAGATTCTCTACCATGAGCTGCACTTTCAGCTCTAATGAAGTATTTTTAAATTTTTTTAAACTTTTATGTGTTTAAGTGGTTTTTCTTCATGTATATCTATGTACTATGTGCACACAATACCTACAGAGTCCAAAAAAGAATGTTGGATCCATTCATACTGGAGTTACAGATGGTTATGAGCCACAATATGGGTGATGGGACCTATACCTGGATCCTCTAGAAGAGCAGCCATTTCTCTTAACTACGGAGACATCTCTCTAGCTCATAAGGTATTTTCCTAATAGGATAAGTGTAACAGCAGTTACAAGGTCTATAGGTCACCATGAAAATTTAAAGCAAGATACAACTTCTCAATTTCCCTTCCACCAAGGCTACCACATGAGAAGGGAGGGGCCTCAGGAACATAGGAGCTGAATAAATAGTTTATCACCTTTCGTTGAACTTTCTTCTTAAGCTGGGGTTCGTGAACAAGAGAGGTGATCCTGTCACTGATTTCATTACATTATAGTATTTAGAGAATATGTTTCATATCCTAAACATATCCATGGACTCTCAGACTCTCATAACAATCTGCCACAGATGATATATCTAAAAGCACAGAGATTTAGTTTCTTCTGGTTTGGAGGCTGGGAAGTTCAGGATCAAGTTGCCAATCAATTTAGTCGCTAGCTATGACTGTCCTCCCGGTTTTTAGCCAAACCCCACATGGCAGAGAGAAAGAGATGGTGTCTCCTCTCATAAGGTCACTAAGCCCATCATGGGAACCCACCCTAATGACCTTATCTAGACCTGGTCACCTCTGAAAGTCTCCTTTCCCACTGCATCATTTTAGGGGTTAAGGTTTCACCATGTACATTTGGTGAGGCACAATTCAGTCCATGGCCCAAACACAAGTTATTGGATTAGATTATATTGTGTATGACTCACACTTGTGGTAAGAAGGTCACTAACTCAGGAGAGACAGGATGAGGCAGTAGAGTTAGGTGTGCTAACCCAAGAAGCCAGTTCTTCTGCGGCTCTGATCCCAGCTAAAGCTTAAGCAACTGTGTTTAGAGTCTCTCATCCACTTTTATGAAGACATTGTAACTGTTTCTTGGTTCACAGGCTTCATTGCTTCTGTATTAAACTACCTTTCCATGATGTCTTCTCTGATGAGTCAAGAATAAAGCATTCTCCTCAAAAGGAGGAGCTTATTTTGGGGTCAGATATGAGTGACCATGACTCACAAACACAGATATAATTTGTTCTGAATTCCATGTTCCAACATGGTAACAGTTTCATGGTGGTTTTATAGTAACAAAACAAATGAATCAAGATACTTCAAATACACTGGTGAGAACATTGGGTAGATAGTTACAGCAAAGTGGGGAAGACTGTGTTGTAGGCCTCAGATGCTGTCTTGTGAAGTTCTTAGTGGTGGATAGAAGACAGTGGTCTGTTAAGTTAGTAAGTTCCAAAAGGTTTTACCTCATAATCATAAGGATGTTAGGTTAGACTTAGACTGGGTAAATGACCTAATGTAAATCCTCGCTAGGCTCTAAATCACTGAAGTTCTAACCAATTAATCAGCCGGTGGAAAGTTCAGTGTAAGGAACAGTTCATTTCTGAGAACTTTCAACACAGCTAAGAGTCAAGGGGGCTTTGGGAGAACTGCTGAAAGCATCATCCATGTTCTTCCAAGCCCTGACATGCTGTCCTTACTAACCACATCACTGACATCACCTGATGAGACCCTAGGTGTGATGTATAGTCTACATACAGAAGGAGGCAGACTACCTGCGCATCACAAAGAACCTAAGACATGGTCAGAGCATCTCTGGTCTGTTCTTAACCACATGTCACTTGAAGTTTCACACAGCGCCTGAGTAGGAACTGCCTTCAGTGCGGCTACCACCACTGTGTGGGAACTGATGCTGAGAAACAGATTTGAGGAGCCCATAGGACTTAGGTTTTGTCTTCCAAGGTTTCTGAAGCAGCACTTTTAATTTAACAGGGGTGAATCCTGCCCCCTGCAGGAAAGAGGAGGAATACACAGCCCCCGAAAGCGATTCCCTGTTATTCTCTCACATTCTCATCTGACCTCTGGATCTAGAAGATGACAAAAATATTTTGCAGTGTGCAAGGAGCTGAGTCTTTCCCACTGTTGATGAGGGTACATGCTTTGTGCCATGAAGTGTGTGTGCCACTGGAAGATCCTTTATTCTTAGCATACTTCCTCTATAGTCTCGGTCTTTCCAGCTAGGAAGCATCAGAAAGTAATAGGAGATGAGCAACTTTGTGGAACAAAAGAATAGTGTGCATGGGCACTATTTCAGCTGTTCCAATGGTGCTGTCAAATATGTATTTGATTTTCCAGTTTCCTTTGGCATCTTTAGAGGGATATGGCTTTGTTTGTAAGCTAATTATATGGCTAGTGACTGGGACTCTGGTAACTCTGGGCTGGGAACTGATTACCAGGTAGGCCTTGGCTGGAGTTGAAGGTTGGGACATTATGCCTCATCCCTGACCCCTGGAGAGGTTTCTAGTTTGCTTTCCTGTTGCTGTAATAAACACAATGACTAAAAGCAACTTAGTGGAAGATAGGGTTTATATTTGCCACATAGCTGAAAGTCGGGGCAGGGATCTGCAACAGAAACAAGCCAGGCTCTTTCACTGGCTCATGCTAACTCTCTCATACAGCCCAGTATCTCCTGTCGAGGGATGGTACACCCACAGTGAGACATTCTTTCAATCATCAGCCATTATAATAGCCTTCACACACATGGCCACAGGCCAGTCTGATTCTGGCATTCCCTCAATTGACTTTCAAGTGTTCTAGGCTGTGCTGAATTGGCCAGGGTGGGAGCAGAGAGACTTAGAGATGGGTTTAATCCCAGACAGCCTAGGACTTCTCAGTTATGAGTGAGCCATGGGGCCTGAACACATAGGTTTTGGAGCTTCCTACTTAGGGGCACATGGAGGGAGGTACTAGGAATAAGATATATTGGGATTGGATGGGGAATTTCTCTATCCCCTCTTCAATATCTGCCATCTGCCAAAGCCAATGTCGATGAGTATGTCCAACTTCAGTTTAAGTTAACCTCAGGATCTTTTCATCCCTTTCTGACTCTGGGATCCACCCCATCCTTAAGGGGAATTGGCACGGCGTCAGGAGTTTTTCTCCTGTGTTAGTATCTTTTGGTTTAATGACTTAAGAAAATAATACCTTACAATGTAGGGATAAAGGACCACAATCCCACATTGACACCGCCCCCAGCAGGAAACCGCAGCTGCATACAACAGACTATAGCTGTCAGTGAAGGGCACCAGTGACCCACCTGTGTACTGTGCTATATAGCCTGGGCTGAACTCTGTCTGGATAGTGCTGGTCTACAGAGCTCAGCCACTCCATCCTCCCCAGCCCTCCTCGATGGCATCCCTACCAGACAGGCACTCACATTCTAGGATCAGAACTCCAATCGTTGTGATTCCCCACAAATCATGGCCAGGGTACTTACGAGATGCAGTTTTTAAGATTAAAAAAACAACAGCCTTTTTTGTTTGTTTGTTTGTTTTTAACCACAGCCACACTCACTAAGAGCCTAACTAAAACAAGATCACTGAACTGAAATTGTCCCTGATAAGCAGCTACCTTCCTTCCCTACATATTCTTCCAAGGAGTCCTTCTGGAAATGACAAGAAGAACTGACCATCATTGTTCATGCTGGTGACCTTGTTAGGCAGAATCAGATACCCACAGTGCCCTTCACAGGCTAAACCATTCCTAAGCCCCTGTTCCCACCATTGCCTGCTCTGTGAAATTCCAGTAACTGGGAGGTTGCAATGTGGGTCCCAACGTTGGCTGTCATCACTCTGACCTACACCTATTCTAGGTCTGTGTATTGTAGGTAAGGGAGGGGGATAGGAAGCGACATCTTGGTTAGAGGTCATCACAGATGAGTCTAGACGCATATCTGTTGTTCACTCCTTTTTATCTTCTTTGAGAGTTTTGACTTCATTCAGGCTTCCTAGACAGAGAACTGTCTCATCTTGTCAAGGTCCCTGTCTGTACCTGCCTGACTGTTTCTCAACCATCCTGATGGTGTTCATACTGAAGTAGCTTCTTTTGCAGTAACTACAGCCTTCTTTAATTTGTCCCTCTTCTACTTGGTGGTCATCACTAGCTGTTTCTGTCTTCCCGGTTACTGCCATTTTGGTGCCAAGTGACTACATCTTGGAAGTTCTTTAGGAATCCCCCTATTTTGTCATCTTCAGATAGGGTAGCATGTTGAAATGAAAAGATAAATATTTTTATCAGTGGTCACTGCCTCTGGCCTCTCCTCCTTGGCTTCTAGAACAAAGTTAGATGGGTTATATCGGGTTCTCTTCCTTCCTTATAATGCCTGAAGGAACTGACCAACTCCTAGAGAGTTGAGCTGTTGTTCTTTCCTGAGATCTCAGCTTCCAAGGTAGGAGGATTTCCTCAGTAGGTAAAAATGTACCATCTGTTTTCCAGTCTGTGGCTGCCACTCATGGTTGTGGACTTTGATGGGACATGCAAACCTGCACAGTGCTCCATGTGGGTCCATATAAACAAGGCAGCACTGACAAATCAGTGAATTACTGCTAGAGCGTCCCTTCTCTATATCTGGCCTTTCTTGGGTCTAGGCTTCGGTGAGAGCTTGGGAAGGAATAGTAGTGGCCCACATCTGCACTGCTCCTGGTTGTTGTTGTTGTCTAATGTCTCATGTTCCAAGAAGCATGTTTACATTTTCAAATGGATATAAAACGCCACCAAAAGAATATCTAATGATATTACATTTTTACATGAAATTCAAATCTCAGTCTTAGTAGGGCAGAACAGGTCCACAGCCACTTATTTATATATGATCCATGGCTTCAGAAATAAGAGCTTCGCAAGGCCTGACAGCCTGATGATTTCACAGAAAACTGCTCATGAAGTGGTCCGGGCTGAAGGGAATCTCGTGTTTGAGCCAAGGTCTTGATGGGATATACCAGCAGTCCCAGAATAGACATCTCTCCGTTCTGCACCTCCATCTGCAGCTGCAAGGTGTTTCTCAAAAGCACTCGCCCCAGTGCCCTGCCTTCCCAGGAAGCCCACAGTCCCTTCTCCCTTCAAGCCTCAGATTATGTGCCAGCTCCTCTCCTTGTCCTGTGACAGAAGCAACTGAAAGGAGCTGGGGTTTCCTTTGCCTCATGGTTTAATGGGATGTAGTCTATAATGGCGGTAGATGCATGGTGGCAGGTGACTTCATGGTGCTAGAAGAACACAGACAAAACAGCAAACCTCACATCTGGGTAGAAAAGGCTGCAAATATTACACAAGATCCTTAACCTGGGTTATGAAACTTTACAAGTCTAACCACAACAACCCACTTCTTCCAAGGAGGTCCTACCTCCTAAAGTTCAACACCTCCCCAAAACAATACCACCATCCGGGGACCAAGTGTTCAAACACATGAGTGTGTGGGGAATACTTTACATGAAAGTACAGGTGGCAAGCAGAAACTGAGCCATGGGAGAGCCCATTTGGTGTCTAGCTCCAAAGTCTAACTGCAATACCTTAGCCACTCTAGCAAGAAAAGCCATTCTAATGCTCTGCATGTAAACAGTTTTACTATTTTGCATATTTTATATTTGTTGAGTAATTCGCTGTTTAAAATTTAACACAAAACATTTTTGTTGAATGATGGATGAATATATTCATCAAGGAATATATTCAACAAGGAAACCACTTTACTTCCTAAGACTTCCTGAAGAGAATTTCGTATTGTTGGAAGGATATGTGATTTACTTAATCAATTGTTGTGTAAACAGGGGAAATGTTAATTTCCCTTTCCTTTTTAGAAAAGACATTTTCTGGGACGAATTGTGCTTAGCTTAAGGCATGGTATGCTGTTTCTCTGGCTTTATAATATGTCTATATTGAAGCCTTTCTCTAGTTGACTAATGTGAGAAAAACAAATTTCCTTTTCTTTTTATCTTCCTGTGCAAATTTTTTATTGACATTCATCTTTACGTGGAGTTGAACATGTGGTTGTGTGGCAAAGGAAACCAGAAGCAAAGCTCGAGGGATAAAGGCACAGGAGCGTGGCCTGGGAAAGAGAGACTGGGAAGGCCTGAGTGTGTACTCCTTGATGCTTTTGTTGGAGGGAAGGGAGAATCCAAACATGAAAATCAGAGATGTCCAGAAGTCCAAAGATGGGAGAGCATGTGAGGAGGTATGGAGCAGAGGACCAAGAGGGGTTCAGGAGAGGAAGCAACAGCCATCGAGAGAGAAGCAGGGAGTGAAAGGTGTGACGGGATGGGGCAGAGGAGGGGGAGCAGGATAAGAGGAGAGGGGAAGGAATGGCTGAACTTAGGAAGTCAGCCCTCAGATCTGTGAGGACAGCTTATTTATTGTGAACCCCATGCTGTGACAAAATGCTTGCCAGAAGCAACTTCGGGACAGAAGAGAGTGCCTGGGCTCAGGACTCTCCCCCCTTTTTTTTTTCTTTTTATTCAGGACACACCAGCAGCCCATGGGGTCTTACATTCGGGGTCCTGTCTCCCCTTCCTGTTAGGACATTCACAAACAAGTCCAGACTGTGATTGTCAGGTGATGTAATTCTAGTCAAGTTGACAGTGGTGATTTACATTACAGTAGAAAGGTTCTCCTTTGTGGAGATTTCTCCTGAACACTTCTGTAATCTTGGTGGAAGATGGGTGGGAGTGGGACAGGTGAACATTCAGTCATCTTCTTTCTTTTTTACTAAAACCATAACGCAAGGTCTGTGTTTATTGTTGTAATTGTGTGTGTGCACCCTTGTGTTGGTAGAGGTCAGAAGAGGTTGTCAGCTCCCTCTGGAGCTGGAATTGAAGGCAAATGTGAGCCATCTGACTTGGCTTAAGAACCTAACTCGGGTCCTCTACAAAGTAGTAAGCTCTGTATACTACTGGGCTGTCTCTCCAGAGCCCAACCTTTGTATTTTCCACTATCCCTGAGGAGTGGCATCTGATCTGTAAGTGAAGCCCAACACTGGAGACTGGCAGATCCTTGTCTTCTCAAGCCTACTGTTGTCATCAAAACTCCATTTCTCAGGAGTCCGTGGTGCTTTGGTGTTCACAGGACATAACCAGTGACCCCTATGGCCATCCTATGTGAGCCACACAATTCTGGGTCTTCACACTCTTTATTCTCTACTTTTCTGAATCATGGTCCAGGACTCTTCATCACCTCTTCCCAAGGTCCATTAACCCAGGCTTCTTATTCCCTAATGGTTTATGAAGGCCAGTTCGATGAAACATCATTTCATTTTTCTGTGGTTTTTGTTCTTACTGGTCAGTGATCCTGAGGCTCCAGTGGTTAAGATACAGTGACTCCTGCTAAGAAGGGCCATTCATTGTCTGGCCTGTTGCTCCTTCCCGAGTGGCAGGGGTGGCTGAGGCTGCACAGTCCTTTATCGGAGAGAAGGAAGGAGGCCTTCTTTTGTCCTGGAACCTCTGGACAAAAACCTGCTTTTTCAGTCTCTTCTCTTGGTTATTCCCAGTTATTCTCAACAGCAGCCACCCTCTCCTGTGTACTTTTGATCCATAAAGGCAGGCTGGTAGTCCTAGAAAGTGTGTGACACACTCATCTGGGTACTCTTACTGTTGCCCAAACTTCTAATCTGTTAGCAATATCTCCTTGACGTTGACCAGTGAATTCCCCAGTCTTTCCTGGAGCCTCATCTTCCTTTTCTCTCTTGATAGTCTTTTCTTCCCATTCCTTATGCTTCCTGAATATTTGGGTTGTGGAATATTCAGACTGTCATGCACAGCTAACTAATGTCTAGCAGTGTATTCTATTCAGATGATACTAAATACCATCTCCCCTTGCATACAGGAGCAACACTGTAGTGTGCATTCACATTACACAGCCATGGTGCTAGGGCTCCTGAACTTGCTCAGTCTTGACACTTTGTCTTTTAATCCTGATTTGTATCTTCCCAGCACACCTCCTTCCCTAGAGAGTGAGTTAGCTCAGCTGGGGGTGGCTATGGAGTGTCTTACCTGCTTGCTCCGATGACAGTCCCTCACCTCTATAATTCACATCCCTACTCAGTCTGCCTCCAGATCCCAGTGTCCTGGTGCCTCACAGTTGTGTCTAGTCCCATCATCTGCCTTGTTTCCTAACTACAAGGTATTACAGTCTATGTGTTAAGAACTTGGAGATAATAGAGCATACGTGCAGATAACAATATTCACATGTAATCTTAGCACTAACACATCAGCATTGTTCCGTTTCTAGTGTATTGCATGAACACACGGGGGGGGGCGGCAGACAGATGGGAGAGAGAGAGGAGAAAGAGAGAAAGAGAGAGAGAGGAGAGAGAGAGAGAGAGAGAGAGAGAGAGAGAGAGAGAGAGAGAGAGAGGGAGAGAGAGAGACAGAGAGAGAGAGAGAGAGAGAGAGAGAGAGAGAGAGAGAGAGAGAGAGAGAGAGAGAGAGAGAGAGAGGGAGAGAGGGAGAGAGAGAGAACATATTGGATGTGAATTGAAGTAATTCATTTTGACTTGAGGCTGGTTGTGGAGCTTCAAAGTCAATGTGCGACCATGATCCAGGCTGGAGCCAGATGCTGCAGTTATTGAATGACAATCTGACACTGTAACGAGCATGATTATTGCTACTATTTTGTCATTTACTAGTGGCATTCACATTGCAGACATTTGTATTTCTGGGTAAGGTATCTGGTAAGGTTACATGTCCTTATAGTTACTAGGATACAAGCTATGATAGTTAACAGATGTGTGTTTGCAGCTGAGTTTTATGAAGAAGCTAGGCATATTGGGACTACTTTATAGTTCCCTAGTGTACTGGCTGAAGTCATCACAGAGAAAGGAGCCTCCCTTGAGGAAATGCCTCCATGAGATCCAGTAAGGCATTTTCTCAACTAGTGATCAAGGTTGGAGGACCCAGCCCTTTGTGAGTGGTGTCATCCCTGGACTGGGAGACCTGGGTTCTATAAGAAAGCAGGCTGAGCAAGCCAGTAAGTAACATCCCTCTATGGCCTCTGCATCAGCTCCTGCTTCCTGACCTGCTTGGGTTTCTGTCCTGACTTCCTTTGGTGATGAACAGCAATGTGGAAGTGTAAGCTGAATAAACCCTTTCCTCCCCAATTTGCTTCTTGGTCATGATGTTTTGTGCAGGAATAGAGACACTGACTAAGATACCTACTATATCCTACTTTTCTGTCTTCTCAATTATCTCTGAGCGGACAGTGATTTACTATAGGTGTGGCAGTGTGATGTTGGAGGTTTTACCCCTTGAGAATCCTTTGCATAATAAGCTTGGCAAACGACTGTTAGTTTATCCTGTAAAAGACATAAAAAGTCAAAAATAAATAAATAAATAATGGCCTTTCCTTGAAAGATGCACTCTTTAAACAGACAAATAAGGGAATGACATCCTAAAGATTGTTTATTCTTAAGGTCATTTACACAAATAATCCCAAACAGATACTTTAACAATGGTATACCTTTTAATTCTACGTTACACTGTTATCTCTGGTTCTGTGTGCATCTTTGCTGAAAAGGAACATAGCAATCTGTGATGGTAGCAAGCTAATCCTTCCTGTCTTAATCGCTGTACTGTTTACTTGGCGTTCATCTTTTTACTGATCATTTATTTGGGAATCTCATACCGTGCACCTGATCCTGTCCCTTCCATCTCTGAGCACCTTCCCCATTAACCTGGCCTCCCTTCCCCTCCCCCACCCCAGCTTTGAAAAACAAGCAAACAAAATGAAAAGAAGGGGGGGGGGAGTCCTTATACTCACTGGATCTTGATCAGATTTCATGGTGGTCCTTTGAGGAGGTCCAAGGCAAAAAGTGAATCTTTCTTTATCGCGGTCTCAGTGGTTTCCTGGAGCCAGGGGCATCCTGAGGCCAGGCTGCAGGTGGCAAGGCCAAGTCTCTGCATAAGCTGCAGGTCCTACTGACCCACTCTGTCTTTTCTATCTTCCCATCTCTCCATCACACATTTGTTCATGGCAGTGGCACCTGCTGCCCCCACACGTTGAGGCAGGGGTGGTACTGGGTGTCTTTCTCTGCAGCCCTGAGCTGCCTGGTGTTTGTTTGTTTGTTTGGTTGGTTGGTTGGTTGTTGTTGTTTTTAAGTTTGCGTGTACCTGCCTGTGTGTCTGTATGCACATGTGCATGTCAGTGACCTTGAAGGTCAGAAAAGATATCAGATGACCTGTAGTTACAGGTGGTTGTGAGCTTCTTGATGTGGGTGCTGGCAACTGAGCTTCTACCCTCTGCAAAAGCAACAGGCGATCTTCCCTACCCAACCATCTCTCCTGTCCCGTAAGTATGAATGCATATGGAAGCATGCTTGCACCATGTTGCTTCCTTCCTTCCAGACAACTCTAGCTTGTGTCCAATTGACAGAAAATCTTTACAGTGCAGGTCCTAATATTCCCATCAAGGGAACACCCCATTCATGATGTAATTTCTTCCCATTAGTCCCAACTTCTTAAAGACTTCACCACCTCCCACACCACAGACTTTAGATCAACTCACAGCAGGTGTCATGATATCCTCAAAGGGCCAGCCCAGAGGGGAAGGGTCCTAGTGAGCCAGTGGAAAGATTTGATAGTAACCAGAAATGTTCAAGTCTCAATGAAGATAAAGGACAGAAAGAAGGAGGTGTGTTCCCCCTCTTTTTTTTTAAACAAAAGAAATTGAAATTTAGAATCACATATAGGCCCTTCAGGCACATTCAGCATTCAAGCCAAGACTCAGAAGCTAAAGCTGCTAAGCGGGTCTGGGGCAGGCAGAGTGGTTGGAGCTGGACTTGGCGGATTCCTGACAAATAGTCTCACATAAGGTTCTGCATTCTGCTCTCCTGACAAATAGTCTCACGTAAGGTTCTGCATTCTGCTCTATCTCCTTACTCTAGGACGCTCCTGTAATAGTATTCTCTGAAGCATGGCATCTGTCTGGCTATTCCATACTTTATTAGCTTTCTCTTTATGTCAGGTGTGTTCGCTTGTTTGGTTTCTGGTTGGCCTTAGACTGTCTCTGAACAGGCTGTGTGTCTCCAGTCACTGCTTCTGTCCCCTCCCTTCATGTTGGTTATTGTCACGAGGAAACCTCCACAGTCCATAACTGGCCTTTTGTGGTTCCTTCAAGGAGGTCCCTTTAGATGTTTGAAGATGGCTTCATTTTTTTCTTCCTTAAAGACTATAGTTTAACAGACTCTGCCTCGAACAGGTTTTTTCTTTTTTTTTTTTCTTTTTCTTATAGCTCTGAACTTTGCCTTACTCGACATTCTTAAATTTCTGAGTGTGCAGAAGCAGAGACCATCAGAAGCCTTTCCACCAGCTACCCGGACCCTGTGCATTCTCCTCCTTCTAGGCTCTGGCCTTGGTAAACCTCAGCCTCGGTTTTAGCTCAACCTCCCTCTTGGCAACCATCCCTGCTGTGGACTTTAAGATTTCACCACCGGTCATGGGCCTGAGTTCCCCAGTTTCTGGCGACCGACATGTTGATTTCACTAGTGTCCTGGACTCCCAGAAGCACATTGACTTCTCCCTCTGTTCTCCTTATGGTGGTGGCCATCCAGGCCAAGTGAAGAGGAAGAATACCAGAAAAGGCCAGGGTGGTGCTGGAGTTGGTGATAATGAGGAAGGGGGTTAATTAATACCTTGTTGCACTTGAGGATTGTCTAGTTTTCCCGTTGAAAATAAAACAATTGATAGTTTAGAGAAAAAAAAAAAGAATAGTCCACCACCAGCTACTCTGGCCCATCTTCTACATGACCAGTAACTCCAGTCTTCCTCTAGCTCTCAGGAGGCATCTGGTGCCTCAGTAGTAAGACTGTTTGTCTACTTCTAGACATAATAGGACTGATGACACATATAGAAACACACAGGGTCTGTGACAACACATACAACATCCTACACAGGTTCAAAACAGACAAAGTCCCACACTGAGAAGGGGAAATGGACATGAAGCCCCACCCTTAACCAAGAAGCTATTTCTACTTGATACCTGCTGGGAAAAAAGAAAATTTGTTTTGTCTAGTGGAGGGTTACTATAGATCAATCACACTCTGTGGCAGGCCCATTGCCCAAGAGTAGCTAACACATAATAGGTGTGTGTGTGTGTGTGTGTGTGTGTGTGTGTGTTGTGTGTGTTGCTTCATTTGTTACTTTTTGTCTTATTGTTGGTTGTTTTGATTTTCATTTTTTTGTTTTGTTTTTGGAGAGAAAGAATGATCATTAAGTTGTGTGGGTAGAAAGGTGGGTGGGGTCTGAGGAGTTGGTGGAGGGGAAAACGTGATCAGAATATATTGTATAAAACAAATTTTTTAAATAAAAACTTAAAGTTCAGCATAGATACACTGCACCTTCAGCCAGAAGAGAGGTAGAGAAAGCTAGAGTTTCTGGGCATGGACACTGATGTATCCCTGGCACCAGTGTTCCGGTGCACCATGGGGCCTGTGGAGACACGATTGACCAGCAATTCCATTGTTAGTAGAAGAGGGAGGTCTCACCCGTCTGTATGAGGTCTGTTTCTTGTCCCCAAAGGTAAGATCTGCCTTCTAAGAGGGAGGGTTCAGTATCCAGTCTGGGCTGATAGATGCCAGAGAGATCAGGGCTTGGCCCCTCCCTGCTTTCCTGACCCCACTCATCAATTCTTCCTATGTCTGCTACCTCTTCTCTTACAGAAGAGCCTGACTTATCCTGCCTGTGGGATGGGTACGTCTTACAGAGGGTCACACAGCTGGTTAAAGCCTGGCCAAAAACATGGATGCAGAGTCCTATACTCTTTTTACATTATATTTCTGTGTGTACATCCCTCCTCAAGGAAGGCCTATAGGAATCGTGAGCTCTGCCTTCTATCCAGAGAGGAAAGGACCCTTCCTTGCCCACACATTAAGAAAAATCTTTTATAGTCTCTCACAGGAACGTTTTGGTAACAAGCTTAGATCTCTCCTTTATGTGTCGCAGCTGCACAAGAAATCCAAGCATCCAGTTTTTCAGAACCTAAGCAGTTAATGCTGGAAATTTTGCTGCAAATAAATTGATCAGTATGCAAGACAGTTGTCACGGCTGAATCATGGTCCACAGTTAAGGTAAACAGATCTGTGATGACATTTTCTGAGCAGAATACAAATGCAGTGCGTTTGCTCCCAGAGGTTTCTGACATTTTTTTTCCTACTCGGGCAGCACATCCTCCTAAGAAGGTGTTGTTCACAAGGAAGAAAGGTCTTTGTTCAACCCTCTGAGAAGGTAGGGCTGAAGCATTTGATGTGCTATTGGTGACGAGTGTGCTATTGCTATTTGATGTGCTATTGCTCTGGGAAAGATGGGTGTGGAGGGAACATTTCCTTTTCCTGGCTGCCTCCTTCCTTTTCTCCCAACCCTGGGGAGAGCCTTTTGGCTTTTTATTTATTTGAATGATTGTGAAAATATTCCATGTGCTTGCATTGTGAAAGTTTGCATGTGATTAGTTCTCTCCCTGTGAAGATCAAGGGTTGTTTTCTCCTTGGTGGATTTCCGCAAAATTGGTGAGGAGGAAAACAGAATGTCTGTTTTTTATTTCCTCCTCTTTCTTTCATCTTAATACTCTTAAATTTCACATTTGCCCAGGCTATTCCTGCCTGCTCTGCTTTATAGGAATCCAGCACAGCATGGCTGGGTCTGAAATGAGTAATAGTCTGTATCTAGATGCTACACCATGGGCCAGATACACTGTGTGTCTTGTGAAGCCTAAATCACATCAGTCTGGGCTAATGTTCTGCTGTGTGCACAACACTGTCACAGCACTGTCTAGGAGCTGGCAAGCAGGTGTTTCCTGGGGGATCCTTGCAGGTGGGGTTGAACTTGCTGGGGGTGCTGGTATTTGTTTCTGTCTTGGTTATGTCATAACTGTCGGTTATGACGAGTAACCCTGCGCATCGGTCATTATGAAAGATTCACACTGAACATGGGGGATAACTGAATCAGTTGAAAGTAGCACTTAGGCTCAAAGGTTTCCAGCAAGTTTCAGTGACTGAAAGTGAACAAGAAGGTATATCCTTCAAAGGTGGCTGAAACGGGGTGTGCTTGAACATTGTGAAGCCATCAAAGGACTGCATTCAGGAAAGGAGTTCTTCTGCCGTGCTTCTGTGGTCAAAAAAAAAGGTTATCCCAGGGTAGCCTCTTTCAGGAAACCTCTGAAACCTCCCCTGGCATCACCAGAGCACAGGGCTCCCTCTCACTGACAGAAGCATTCAATGTGAAATGCCCAGCCAGCTTCGTGCTTACCCGTGATTGGGTCTTTAAAAATCTCTAGCTGCCATTTGGCTTGTAGCACAGCCTGTGGCTCAAAATAGGTTTTGCAAATGGTGCTTGTGTTCCAGACAGACAGCAACCTGAGCAAAGGAAGGATATCTAGATAAGCTAACTTCTTAGCTAGCGTGTGGTGGAGAAGCTGAGAGCAGCCAGATTCTGCAAGACCTGTGCTCCTCTTAGTCGACAGGTACAAGAAGCCACTTATTCTTTGCAACAGGTCCCGGCACAAACTCCTGTGACACAGCGCGTGTAAACTTGCCACCAGCCCAGCCGTGGTTTTCTTCCTCCTCTAGAATTCTCTGCCCATTCAGTGTAGGAGGATCAGGTGACCAAGGTTTTTTTGGGTTTTCCCTTTTTGAGTCTTGAAGCTGACACACCATTATTTTGAGACAGTGACATCATCCTTCCTCTTTGAGGCTCTGTCATCCCAACCCTGGTCTTTCACCTGGACTGTTGTGACCTTCATTCTCTTTCAGGAGGATTGCAGGTAGAATGGGATCATATCTATACTGAGGAGGGAGGGACTGGCTGGAAGGAAATAGGCCTCCTTGAGACTTGGTACTGAAGCTGAATCTAAATGACCAGGTAGTTAACTGGGTGAAGAGAAGGATGGGAGCTATTCTCATCCAAGGACATAGCGTGTGCAGTGGTCCTGGGATGGAAGGGAAAAGAGTTTGGTACAGGGATAGACTGGGAAATGTGGCTGGAACCAGAATGATGGGCAGGAGAGGGGGCAGCAGCCTGACATGAGGGAACAAGTTGGTGATAGCAGGGACTCCACACCGTGG
Organism: Micromys minutus; assembly: GCF_963924665.1. Classification (NCBI taxonomy): domain Eukaryota; kingdom Metazoa; phylum Chordata; class Mammalia; order Rodentia; family Muridae; genus Micromys; species Micromys minutus. The sequence goes on along the minus strand of NC_137972.1, from coordinate 84,179,931 downwards.
GAAGAACAAAGAGAAGTTGAGGATGAGGGTAGAGTGACTGGCCTTATCTGACCTGGCTAAGTCGGTACAGGTAGGAAGGCCGAGCAGGAGTCTGGGCCGTTACCAGCCAGGCAAGCAGCAGAAGTGGAGGGACTCATCACAGAGACAGCAGCCTTGCTGTTTGGGGATCTGCAGAGGTGATGTTGATAGAGCACACTGGAGTGAGGAGGTCAGTGAGGGAAATGCACAAAAGAAGTGCCTCGGATGTTTTGGGGTCCTGGTAAAGAGCTGATGCGGGAGGGTCATAAAGTGGATGGCTAGAGATACAGTTTCTAAGAAGCAGGAAGGATGCCTGAGTAAGGCATCCTTCCCACAGAGAGGGGAGGAACAGGAGAGTCATTGCTGGGTGGCCAGCTGTGGCCACTGTAGGATCCCAGGTCTCTGGGGGAGAGGCCAAATCTGTGTAGAAAAGAAGCTCAAGTGAGTGGGAGGAGCAGAGAGGCAGCCATGTGTAGGAGCTTTGCCCCTGCTTTATACTTTTACACGCACATGGAAAACCCTACATCTATTTTAAGGTGGTTTGCATTTGACCTGTGGAGTTGTTACCATGGAATGCATTTGAGCTTCTGTGCCACAGACTCTGTCCTTGCCGAATGTGGCAAACCCTCATCTGTATGTGTGAGGCTCACCCCGGCGTCTTGCTGAGGCCTGACTAGCCTCTGCTTGACGTGCTTATAGCGAATGGAAGTTGAGAACAGAATGGAGGATAAACTCAGAATTTCTGACTTCCCTCACCAGCAAGTATAGAACTGTGAGAACATGGTCAAAGCCAGGGACCATGTTTCTGGCCTGTTCAAAAATGAGAGCAGATACCATGTTAGTGAGGGAGAAACTGTGAGCATACCAGACTCAAGGCAAGTGGCATGGTATCATGGGTCTCACTAGCATCCTCCTTGATCCTGAAACTAGTTGTGTGCACATTGCACCTGTGTGGTGTGTAGGGAGTATATAAGTGAATGTGTGTGAAGCCATGAGGAGAGATGATGGTGGTGCTGATACATGAACTGGAGGTTCACCACTTCACACAGCTCTACTGAAGAGATACAGTACTTGGTCTGCTGAGTCTCCCTGAGTCTCCCCAGCTCACACAAAGGCAGAGCCATAAAGGGAACACACCGGTTCAACTCAGTGAGAAGCCCATCTCAGACAGCCTTCATGCTTTGCCAGATGAGCACTTTGGAAAGAACAAGAGTCCTGAAATGTACTCTTTCCTGTACACCTGTGAGACAGGTCCAGAAAGACAAAATTCATAGGAGTGCATGGAAGAATCTCCTGGTAAGATGATTATGTTTGCTAACACCTATGTGTGTGTTTAGCTGAATAAACGTACTCTGTGGCAGGTGCCGTCTGAATGCTATGCACATACATCAGCATCTCTGATTCTCCTAACCTCAGGACACATGCACTATTATTCTATTGCACTCTCTCGCATGTGTGCACACACACACACACACACACACACACACACACAGAGAGAGAGAGAGAGAGAGAGAGAGAGAGAGAGAGAGATGGGAACTTCTTTCTGCTAGACACCATATGTGATATTCTATCCTCACAACGACTCCATGATGAGGCCTCTGAATCTTGGAGAGTTATAACCTCCCATGACTCCCCAGCGCAATTGAGGGACCCCAACAATTGTCTGTGTGCCACACAACTTCCACTATGGCCATGGCTTAGAGGCTCAGTGTCAGTTTATTTCTTGGGGTAGCAAGTGTGGTGCTGTCAGAGCATCCCACTCCTGTCTGGGCACCCTGAGGACAGTAGCCCTATGGCTAAAACCTAAGCAGCCTCTGCCATTCACTCGCTCTGTGGCCTGGCACCTACCTCTCCCTGCTGAATCCTCAAGTCTGCAACAAGGGGTGCCTTTGTTGCTACTTCATGGGTGGATGGAAGTAAGTTCATGACAGGAAGGTGGCAGGGTTCCAGAAAGACAATATCCAGTGCAAACCTTGAGCAAGATTCTGTCATTGTTCATCACTGGACATGCCTGTTGGAAAAAGCTGCCTCCCTCTGTGTCTGTCTCACATAGGCACTGTTCAAGTTCACCGACTATATACAGTCTTCATTGTGTGTTCCTTATGAAACAGTTTTAAAATATGCTATTGTTTGTGGCATTCAATTAACATATCATTAAACTAATATTAAAATAGCACATGGTGCTGGGGGTGGCTCAGTTGCTAAAGTACTTGCTATAAAAGTATGAGAGCCTGAGTTCAGATCCCCAGAACTCCCCATGTGAGCAGCCAGGCATGGTGATAGCCCCAGACAGAGACCAGAGGGTCACTGGGTCTCAAGGCCAGTGGCCTACCCAGATCTGTGAGCTCCATGTGTAAGGAGATATTCTGTTTCAGAAATTAAGGTTGCAAATAATTGAAGAAAACTTCCAACCTGTCAAACTCTAGCTTCTATACACATATGCATATACGTACAAACACATTTATATACACATCATACCCCCTACAACCATTATGGTAGAGTTTTAAACAATAAGAACTTTAAGAAGATATTAAAGCCCACCTGTACCACAGGGGTAACCACAGAAGTAGGGAGATCAGCACTGATGCATAACTCTGCTTACTGTCTTTGTTCACACACCACCACCAACACCAGACACCACTGCCAGCACCAGCACCACCACTACCACCAACACTACACAACCAATACCACACACCTTCTCAGTCCTAAGACTTTTGTGCGGGTCCCGGTTACTCTAGTATCTCCATTCATGCCGCTACATTGTCTTCCAGAAAGGTGGTCTTCAGGGGCCCCAGTTGCAGAGCTTAGCAGTGGCTGTACTGTCTTACTGGCTCTGAGAGGTGATTTCTTCCCAAACAATGGGATCACCAATGTTCCTTTTCCCTTATCTTAGAATGAAGTTAAGATTGTTCCACGGGGTGACTCTATTGATGATTAGGCATCTTAGCTGTATTTGGTGCCAGGCCCTGGGTCACACCGTCTTCCAAAAGAATCCTGGAATTTTTGCCTGTTCATTCACCAATTCAAGGAAACAACTGGCAGGTTGAGGAACAGGAAGTTACCTTTCTGGCGGAGGTGTTAGAAAGACCACAGGGGTGTGTAAGGCAGAGGAAGAGATCTGCCTTCTGTTTTGTTAGAATTTATTAACGATGCCTCCTAAATATCAACATTGAAAACACTTAACCTTTAACATGAACGTTGTCCCTCTTCATTCCCCCTCCCCGCTCCCACCCTCAGGATTATATCTTCCTTTGGTTTTATTTAATATCTAGAACTGTGCTTTGGTTACTAGCATGATGACACTGGTAAACAAGTTTTTTTTTCCCTTAACTAAATTGTTATAAGTAGACACAGGAATGTTTCCTCTGATGTCACAAAGACTGCCTGTCTTAAACCAGCACCTTATCACAATTAAATCCAGGCACCAAGCTAAACTGTTTATCATTTCAGCGTTCATGACTTTAATTGTTGTTTGGATGTTTATTTTCCCAGAAATTGTGTTAGGCTCTTTACATATATTATTCTTAATTTAAAAAAAAATGACTTGACAAGATAGGTATTTTGAGAATTTCATCTGTGGTACCATGACCGGTAGTGGCCGGTCATCCCGGTAGTCCACACCTATTTGAGCAGCTATTTGGAACTGTTTGACTGCAAAACCATTTGCTCTTCCTCTTAGCCCCATGTAGGCCACTGTTACAAAGATGTACTCAGAGGGAGGAGTCAGAGAGTCAAACAAAGCGGGGCAGGGTGGGGGTAGAGAGGGAGGGAAGAGATCAATCATCCTGGGGTGATTGCTGCAGAGAATGGACATGCACCGGCCAACACAACATTTGTGCAAAGCCATCTCATCGTCTTTGCCTTGTGTCCCTTTGAAGATAGGAATGGATCTTCAAAATTGTCCCCCTCTCTGTCTTGACCCCTTGGGGGACAAGTTGAGCTACAATTGGCAATTTTGTTCTTCTAAAATAAACTTCGGTGGTTATCATTTTGCTATACCAGGTATTGCCCTTCAGTTACCACATCCCTCCTGCCCTGAGCTGGCCCAGAAAAGCAGAGGACCTTTCAAGGTTTGCAAATGATGGTCAAGATCGATTTTATGCTGATGTTTCCTTTACTCACAGGCATTGAGGTTGTTGGCTTTAAAGTGCTAAAACTAATGTTGCGTGGAACACTAGCCTAGCAGGCGGTGAATGTTAAGTGTCCAGAATCCTAGACATTTATTATCTACTGGGTTAATCAAAGCTAAAGTAACTTCGTCACATAGAATTTCTCAGTGTGTGTAATGGGCATTGGCAGTTTAATAAAGGAGATCAATGCTCAGCTTTTCCTAATATGTTTCCCCTGGAGCCCTTTATCCTGGGAACTTGTAAGGGATGATGACTCTGGAGAACTTGCTTTAGAATGTTGTGTCCCACAGGTTTACTTTGTCTGCTACAGACAGCCCTGACCTCCAGTTGGACCTCAACAGAAGCTGCAAGTTTCAGCCGCTATTTCAGAAATACATGTATTTTATCTGATGCAGCCTGTAAGGAGCTTGTCAGGGCGTCGCCAGTAATGCTACCTCTCAGTCACAAGCCCAAGTGAAAGATGTTCCCGTGCACTTCCCAATGTGTACACTCGAGGCCATGACAGTCCTCAGAGCCTTGTGAACATAACAGAGGGGTTGATTTTAGATTTATCAGTATTAGCAGATTTCAAGAGTTTTGAGTGGAATGGCTCAAATGTGTTGTTTAGCCTAAGGGATATCTGTCATATGACTTCCTGGTTTCTATAGGAAAAAACAGTGAGAACCCTCAAAAAAGATACAGTGGTGACCTCAGTGGTCATTCCTTCTGTCCTCAGAGGAGATCGGTGCACACTGTTTCTCAGTTGTCCCACTGAAGCAAATCTTTATAGACCGCTGTGTCCCATAGGACTCCAGAAAGGACTGAGCCAAGAAGAGTGAACACAGCAGAAGGTGTTCCGAAGAGTAGTGAGCAGTGTGTGCAAAGCTGCTCCAAGACTGACCTTTTCTTTCTCCACCTTCCCCTTCTTCCTCACTCTCCTCCTGCTCTTTATAATGCAAACACCAAAGCTCTCTTCCTTTGGCTATAGCAGAGAAACTCAAAGGACCAAACCTGAAGCATGCACTAGAGATGGTCCCGTGTGGAGCGCCATCTAAACATTGTTTACACTCTGAGTAACTCCTTAGCTAAGCTGTGCTCACAGGGAGAAAGGACATTATAAACATAAAGAGATCTTACAAACCAGACAAGTTTCCTTTTCCTGTGGAGGAGCAAATGCTAAATCATGCTTGAAATCTGAGTCATTTTAAAAACTGTGTAGCAACAGCTATTGAGCTTAAGGGTGTAGCAAAAAAAAGGCCTCTCCTTCTAGTCCAGGTTGGTGAAATGCTTTGTATGTGAGGTAAAAAGAGGAGCTGCGCTCTGGGGACAGTGCTAAATAGGGTGCTCAAGGGCTAAGAACCAGGTCCATAAAGGCTGAGACAGAGAGGCAAGGGCCAGGCACAGTTCGCAGAAGGCAAGGACAGAATCTGTTGCCTTTGCAGTTAGGGTGACAGTGGGTAGATAACATCTACTCATTTTCCCACTGATGGGCAGACAGGGTAGTGGACTCAAGCCTTAGTCTTCACAAAGGTAAGCCTCCTCCTCCTAATCGGCCCCCTCATCACTCGCCTCCTGTGTTCTCTGGTGCAGCTCTCTTGTCTGTGCTTCACGCAGCTTGGTTTCTGCTTTCTGGGATTGCTACTGCACCAGCTGGGTTTATCCTGATTGATAGGGAATCCATCAGTACAGTGCACTGACAGCCCAGAAAGGGGCAAAGAAGAAACTTTTTGACATGGTGGATTGATTTGAAACGTTAAAAGAGATTCCAGAAATGTCTGGCTTATTAGAAACAACGTAGAATAGAAAAAGATTACTCCCATCTGTTGCCCAACATTCTCTTTCTTTAAATTAGTATTTGTTCCTGGAAAACGTTGTCTAGAGATACCTGGTTACCTCGGCTTGAGGCAACTTTATGAAGCCTAATGGGAGACTCTCAATGCCCCAGAATTCATGGGGTCTTGCAGTGAGGGCTTCTGGGGCTACACTGAGGATGGGGGACTAGGCTATGTATGGGAGCAAAGGTGGAGGTCAGTGGGTACTGCGACAGGCCAATTACTTTTGAGACTTAGCTTCATTCTTGGTACTATGGTTGGTGCCAGATGTAGCTGTCTCTCAGGCTTTCCCCTCTACCTAGATAGCCCACCTGCCGTCAGGTGACAAGGACACTTTAAATGCTGCAAAACTGTACTCATGCTTCTTACCACTGCCCAGAGATGGAAGACTGACTGGAAAGCCCAGATAGCCCAGGGCTGGACCAGTTAAGTGACTGGCAGTAAACAAAGTGTCTCCAGGTCTCTGGGCTACTTTCCAGGTGCACTTTCTCAGGCAGTGCGATAGCTTTTTGTTGTTGTTGTTGTTGTTTTTTTTTTTTTTTGTTTTTTTTTTTTTTTTTTGCTTGTTACTGGTTTTTTCTGTTAGTTTTGTTTTTGTCATTAACAAAATTTCATGTCTCTGCTCACTTCCAGAAATGGCTTCAGATATACCTGGATCTGTGACCTTGCCTGTTGCCCCCATGGCGGCTACCGGACAGGTGAGAATGGCAGGGGCCTTGCCTGCCCGAGGAGGAAAGCGGCGATCCGGGTAAGCAGACCCAGCATTTACAGGAACTGGACTTAGTAAAAGTTGAGCAATGCTCTTGACCTGTTAGAAAAGTATTGTTTTTCCTCCTCCAGGAGAGTAAAAGCTCAGCAGTTTGCATCCTGTTTAGATTTTGCAAGATTCCTAAATATGCACATGATTTGCTTCTAAGTGTTCTGGGTCCTGGCACCCAGCTGGGGATTTCTGTTTGCTTGCCCTTGAAGTTACTCTGCCTTGGGATCCTGCTGGGCCTGGCTTGTGCTAGCTCTCTGAAGGGCGGAGTCCACTGCCTGAACATTCCAGTCTCATTTGGCAGATCCAGCCCCAGGGACTGTAAATAATCTAACTGGGACCCTCCAACCTTTCCTCCAGTGCTCATCTTTCCAAGGAGTATGCAGGAATTCTTTTTAACAGGGCTCAGCACCTGAAGGCCAGCCAATGTGTTCAGTGTTGTTCAGACAATAAAGTGAGTAAGTATTGTCCACTCTACTGGAAGCGATAGGTCACAGACCAGCTTTGAGCAGATGAGACCAAAGCCAGCATCTTCTTGTGCTGAATGGTATCAGAACCCCAAATCAAACCAACCGGAGTCTTTCGGGAAACATAACCGGTGTTTCCCAGCTCAGTATATTACTCAACACTGTTTCCCATTGATTTTTTTTTTTTTTTTTTTTTGTCATTTTCTATGAAGTAGTTAATAAACAAGCTATCTCATGAGGTTGCTCAGTTTCTGATTACACACTCTGCCCGTGATTGCATCTATCCAGTGAGAACAGAACACACCTTCCATAGCCCCAAGACTACAGTCTGGAACCATTTTGAAATGGTCCAGCATTTTAATCCCAAGAGTCTCTTCCAAACCTTCTGATTCTTAAAAAGGCACAAAGGCAAGAAAACAGGTGCACACCAGGGTCTGGAATGGCAGTGGGGACCGGATACAACAGCACAGTGTTATGATGCCATCTTATGGTAAGGACTGCTGTGCTTACTGGTGTCTTTGGAGAGGAGCCTGGAAGGTGTGTGGTTACTGTGAGGACTTTGGTGGCTGAGAATCTGAGCTTGTTAGCAAGGCTAGCCTCTCCTTGATCCTGCGCACTCTCTAAAGAAGTCAGTGCTCTGTCTGCTGTGGTTGGGTCTCCTCAGTGGGTGCCACAATTAACTACCCAATGAAGGCTGCAGCTTGCCTCTGGGCTGCCTGCTGTCTGAGCCATTGTTCTTGCTAACTGGAGAAAGTCTACAGTCCAGACTGCCAAAAAAATGTATATAGTGTTGAAACACCTGTTTTTCAATTTAAAAAAAATTCAAGTTATTTCAAATGTTACTCCCTTAATTCACATCTTTAAAGAGAAACCCCATTGTTCATCCTTGTTTCTAGACACCAGACTAGGCTCTGCAATGAATACTCTAGGTTGGTTCTAGTCTAGGCAGAAATGCTTTATCCCACCCCATGCTGAAGACCCATGAGCCTTCCATGTGCTGAGGCAAGTTCATCTATGGTTTTCTCATGGTTTGGGCCAGTATATACCCCAGCAGTTTTCTGTCTTAGCCTGCAAGATCCAGAGCCAATCCCGGAGCACAGTTCCTGCTTTCTGCATTGCACTTAAGATAATTTGATCTAGGACTCAGTTCTGTGTCTGAAGAATTCCCCACAGCTGTCCTGTCCTGTAGTTTTTAGTTCCTTTTCTATTGAGGTGATACACCATGAAAGAGGCAACTTGTAGAACAAGGGGTCTATTTGAGGGATCCATCATCACCACAGTGGGAAAGCGCGGCAGTGGGCAGACATTGCAACAAGAGCAGCAGAGAGCTCACATCTGAAAGCACAAACAAGAAGCGGAGAAGGGGCCGGGAATAGCACGTGGCCCTCGAAACCTCAAAGCTGCCCCCAGTGACACATGGCCATACCACCTAAGCCTACTCAAAAAGGGCCACCAACTGGGGATCAAGTGTTCAAATGTATGAGACTGTGAGGAACATGGCATCTCATTCAAACCAACACACACACACACACAGACAGACAGACAGACAGACAGACAGACAGACCATGCCATGTCCATCATGGCACTAGGAGCTAGTGTGAGCCCTGGGCAGGCTGGCGCTTGGGCTTGGGTTCAGTTCCACATACAGCTGAAGAAGAGGAAGCAATCTATCAGGAAGGAAACAGAGATGAAGGTAGAGAGGCAGTGGCCTCCAGCACCCTACCACAAAGCGAAACTGAAGCTCTCTGGAGGCAGATCAGTGAGTTAGACTTTCACCAGGAAGCCTTTGTCATCTTTGTTGGAGTCTGTATACTGCCTACCCTTTCCTCCTGTCAGATAGTGGGCATCAGACCCCATGGCTTAAAGACTCAAGCAGAGTCTAGAAGAGAACCACCTCTTTTGCAGACCTGTCTTGGGCTTTTTTACATCTGGCATTATTTATTTATTTATTTATTTTTCGCATCTTTTCATGAAATTCTCATATTGGCATCAAAAGGCTGACAGCTCCATCAGGGCTGTCTGCTGTGACTGGCATTGACTGTGGCTTGCTGTCACCGTCACCAGCATGGTGTCTCCAACTGTTCCTTCTGTTACTATTGTGAAACGTGCTCGTTATAGAGAGGGACGTGGAAGAAGGTGGAGTCTGAGGGAGAAAACCAGCACTGGCGTGCCCTATCTCATTCCTTTCCAGGTCTCCCCTCTCTCACCTGACAGCCATTCTCACAGAACAAAATGTTCCAAAGGCTCAGGACAGTCACCCATTCTTCTCTAGTGCTTCACGGCCTCATAGAGCTGGCTGCACTGAGGACTTTGGATCCTCCTGGATGTATGCCTTACCTAGTGCTGTGAGCCCTTCCTGGCTGGGCTTTCTCCCCACTTCACTGTCAGAACTTTGCAGTGAGCATCTCAGCAGGGCGCTGCTCTCCTCCTGACAGCTGGGACACAGGGTGAAGGTTCAGAAGTTTTAGATTCTTTGCAAAGTAGCTCCACATGTGTGGGAGAAATGAGCTGAAGCAAGTCACCTAACATACATTCTTGTTGTGACCTCCCTAACTCTGAGAGAGGGAGAGTCCCACCAGGCAAATAGGCAAAAGCAGTGCTTCCCCCCCCCCTTTTATTGGATATCTTCTTTATTTACATTTCAAATGCTATCCCCTTTCCTGGTTTCCCCTCTGGAAACCCCCCATCCCATCCCCACTCCCTCTGCTTCTATGAGGGTACTCCCCAACCCAACCACCCACTCCCTCTCACCTCCAGGCCCTGGCCTTCCCCTGCACTGAGGCATTGAGCCTTCACAGACCAAGGGCCTTTCTTCTCCTTCATGCTTGACAAGGCCAGCCTCTGCTACTTATGCGGCTGGAGCCATGGGTCCCTCCATGTGTACTCTTTGGTTGGTGGTTTAGTCCCTGGGAGCTCAGGAGTGGGGGGGGGGAGCATGGAGGTTGGGGGGGGACGGAGGTTGGGGGGGAGCCTGGTTGTGCTTTTAACCTCACTAAGGAGGTGGCAGTGATGAGTTAAGGGAGAAGCCAAAGCTAGCCATGGCATGGAGGGTGGAGGCTGCAGACAGTGATGGTCAGGAATGATCAGTTCCTGACACTGCCTTGTATCCACGGCTGAGTTTCTAAAACACGGTCACTAAGGGAAAATCCCAGCACTCGGTAGATAGCGTCAGGGGACTCAGGAGTTCAAAACCAGCCTGGAATAGTGCCACCCTGCTTAAAAATTAAAAAGAGAGAAAGGGCGGGGATGTCTCTATGAGTAGGTGTTCCTGCCTTTAAATGTGTAACATCGTCCAGCAGACCCAGGATCTGAAGTGGGATTATGTTCAGACACGTTACCACTGTTCGACCACTGTTGGACAACTGTGCCGGAATGACCTTCCTCTTAGCTTGAAAAGTGAATGCTTTGTGTAAACTCATATTTGATGCTGCCCTGTCGTTCTTAAACCACAGTGCTAGGGAGGCTCCTCACTTCTCTCTCACTTAAGTTAGACTTGGAAATGCCTGTCTGAGCTTCTTGTCCAGGCTCCCTGACAGGAAGTGGGTCCCCTGTGTTTTCAGCTCACTGTCTGGAGACTCACTGGGTGGCTGTTCTGAGGTTTGTTTTGTTTATGTTTTTTAGAGTGAATGCAATAGGGCTTAAAGTCACATTTTGATTTCTTTTATTGTCCAGATGTTTCAGAATAATAAAAAAACATAAAATATATAAAACAAAGGATGATTTACTTTACCTCTCATAGCAGATGAAATAAGCTCAGCTTATTGTAGTTATATTTAAAGGTAGACTTGGTGTCAGGGACAGGAACACAACACTGGGGCAAGTGTTGTTTTGAGGTTTTTTTGTTTAGTCAAGGTCAGCGATTGTGTGTGGAGGTGTGTGGCTGGGGGCTAGCGAAACTAGATCTAAGCTCTCACGTGGACCTTCTGATCTATCTCCTAGGCTGGACCCACTTTATTTGCCTTTCAAACTACTAAACAGGATTGCTGTCTAAGCGTGAGTCCAGGCACACACAAGCCGCAGGGGTAGTTTCTCTCTATGCTGCATGTATGTGATTGCATACATACTCATGGGTAGCAGAAACCTTTTATTACACCACTCAGTTCTTCCTTTATCTGTTACTGACATCCTGGAGTCCACCAATACCTGTCCTTGACCACTCCGAACACCTTATATTGGGCCTGAAATGAGGTCCAACTAGTCAATTGTATTTTGTAGGAGGCTGATTATCATAATCCTATCAAAAGCCCTGGAGACGGTTTGATGGTACAGGCACTTAGTGCCATGCCTGATGACCCAAGTTGCATAGTCAGACCTACAGGTAGCAGGAGAGAGCCTAATCTCTCAGTTGTCCTCTACCTCTATAGTCAAGCGTGTAAGAGCTTCCCCCCTTCCCCCTCCCTCTCCCTCTCTCCTTCTCAGCGACTTTGATATCAAATTGAACTGAATGGAATTTTAAAGATAACTGAGAAAACGGTTTTGATAAATCCATGCAAAAACTTACTTGGAATTTTGAAAACGTGAGTTTTTAATGTAGGCAGAGAAGTTGACATTTCCCTTTATAAGCACTAGGTGGCAGTGTAGCTCTGCAAAATGCAACTACCCTCAGTAAACATTTTTGGTGGTTATTTCCCACATGTAATTTCCAGGAAGGTGAGATGATAGGTTGGTAATTATACAGGATATTGATGAGTTTCCTTTATTTAGAATTTCCACACTCAGGTCCATTTGTCCCGTAGACAGCTCTGACCTAGAGCCGGACTTCCAAAGCCGTGCTGTGGAGACTGGTACATGTTCATCTCCCTGGTGACATGCACGTGGTCTTCTGTCTTTTCCCCTCTTCCTGCCCATCTCCTTTTCTCTTTGTACAAAGACAGTTCTCTCACCACAGCTGCCTTTTTTGTTGTGAGGCTTTTGAGGGCTAAAGATCCAAGTGGGTGAAGGAGTCCATAAGGGAATTCTGGGCATGTCAAACCAGGCTGCACTGTATACAGTCAGAGCAGAGACATGCAAATGTTGCCCACACTCTCTTTGTATTGCTATATCTGATACTAGTTCCTCGGTCCCTCAAGTTACTGAAAACTTGAGAGGACACTATGCATCTCACTGGGGCCCATCTTGCAGTATGACTGCTTTCTGGTGACCTGGGTGCCCTGTGCATTTCCTGGATCACTTATTATCCAGGCCCTTACAGACGAGGGATGAGGTTCAGCCTCCCTATGGGGGAGCAGAAGGTCTGTCTTCTGTAGTTTCTGTTGTGTTGTCTTCTGGCACACACACTCCATTCTTTGCTTGTTTATTGTTGGAGCAGAATCTCACTGTGTATTCTCCATTCTCATAATAAGCCTCCAAAACATAGAATTCCTTAGACCTGGCTGATAGACAACCAGCCTCCCTCCTCCTTAGATCATGAGACAGTATCTCACCAAATCCTTCAGGTCTCCTAAAAACAAGCACGGTAATTTAGGGTCTGCAGATGCTCATGAGCCACCCTTACTGTCTCATTTTCTTTCTCAGAAATTCTGAGTACACTTGATCATGGTTAAGTTCTCCTCTTCCCTAACATCCTTCAGACTATGTGTGTTGACATTTGAAGCACTTGGGCTTTTAAGAAGGAACATTTGGGGTGTTAAGTAAGAATTCACCAAGACATTGATGTTAACAAGGGGAGGCCCAGCAAAGGAGAATCTGAAGAATAATTCGGTGGGCTTCAACAAGCAGACAACCAGCTTGGGTGATTTCCGTATCAAATGTCCATTTTCTCAATAGACTGCTTGGTCCTGGTATCACAGAATGATGTTCTTAAATGACCTTTGCCCTGAGGTTCATGGGGACTCAACCAAATCTCAAGCTGTATTCTTGTGCTCCACTGTTGCCTCTGATAATATGTCATTGCTCTTTGAACTTACTGTCTTCCAAATCCCTTGAGCAATATACCATAAATTTTATAAATTAGGTGTTGATATAGAATACATGATGCGAATGGACCCACATACCCCAGAGATGATGGAAGACAAGAAATATCAATGCCTTCATGCAGTGTGGCCTGAGTCATTTACTGGTGACCTGAGAAGCATTATAAGGGCACAAGCTGACACTTGTGTACTCTCATTTCTGACCAGAGAACTAATAGTGAAAGAATAGTAAATGTACTGAAGACCTTCTGTTTGCGATTTTCTCTTCTCTTGAGACTCTAGGGATACTGTTTAGCGCTGCCAAAGGCAGGAAGCATTGCATAGCCATGTGACAGGGTGAAGCTCACCCTGCTTTCATAGCTCTTGTGACCAATTGGAGTCTTCAGAAAGTTATAACCAACGCTTACCTGTGGCTTTGACTTTTCAGAATGGACTTTGATGACGAAGACGGTGAAGGTCCCAGTAAATTTTCAAGGTGAGTTTATTCTACCTTTCTTAAGCCAGTAGCAGTCCCCTGACTGGCATGCACAGGCACATAGTCACCGAGTAAGCCTGGGCTTTGACGCTCTTGTGTATGTCTTGTTTAATATGAGTATTTGGCTTAGTGGCAGGTAGTTATTAGCAATCCTATGTGTCCCAAACCTGGGAAATCTTAGCACTGGGGAGTGTGGGGCAGAAAGATGGCAAATTCATGACTAAACGTAAGCTATATAGCAAGATTCTGTCTCAAAAAGCCCACAGAAAATGGAGGGATGGGCTAATAGTTCTTAATCCTGTTTTTTTTTCCTTCAAGTTAAACAGTGACTACTAACTCTAATGGATTCCCTTTTAAAAAAAAAACAAAAACCTAGGGTCCAAGTGTAGAGAGAATTATCAACATGAATCCTTTTTTATTTTACTACAGAAGATAAGGAGAAATACAGGAAATGTGAAGCCTGTCTGGGGTTGGCTTTAAGATCCTGACAGTCATGCCACTAACTTGTGACAGCATCTTTAGCTGGCTCTGTGGCACTGGCCTGGGTGCAGCTGACCTTTAAGGAACACTCTTGGGTCAGCAGTGTTGGTGGTAGAAGGTAGAACCATGGCTTCTGATTCTTCCAGTTTGTTTTGTTAGGGGCATTTTGGGACATGAGGATGTATGCTGAAGGAAGCATCATTTCTCCATTTTTACCATACTTTTCTTTATACCATCTTCTCACAGCAGGGCTTGACTTTCCCCCATCCCTGAGAAGTTCTTGGTTATCGTTGATCTCAGAAACTTGATCTGGGTGATAACTGCTTGCCTACTGTATTCAGTTCATTGGACTAGTCTTGGATGTTTGAAGCAATTTTGAGAAGTGTGATGTCCACATAGCACATTAGGCTGGCTGGCTGCTTTTCTGCATGAAACAGTAACCAAAATAATAGCTGCGAATTAAGCAGTGTTCCCTACAAATGCAGGAAAAATGAATGTCTTGTTCCTGTCCAAGGATTCCCAGCCTTCAAGTCCATAGTAAATATTTCTTCATCCCATAAACATTCCCCCTGAGACCAGGTTCTTCTATTTCCCAGCTTCATCCTCATCCAAAGTATGAGAGATGATGAAGTAAGAACACATTTTAACACATTAATAATGACTGGAATTTTCTATCAAAACAAGATGTGAGCTTCAGCAAGAGCTGATGATCAACAATTATCTCTTCCTATGCAGATATGACCCATCTTGGATGTCCAGGTTTCTCAAGATGTATCTTAGTTGCAAGGAATACTCTATCCCTGGAAAGGAGCCGGTCTCAGAAATGGACACACCTCTCTCATTCTCCCTCCCTCTCTCCCTCCCTCCCTCTCTCCCTCCCTCCCTCTCTCCCTCCCTCCCTCTCTCCCTCCCTCCCTCTCTCCCTCCCTCCCTCTCTCCCTCCCTCCCTCTCTCCCTCCCTCCCTCTCTCCCTCCCTCCCTCTCTCCCTCCCTCCCTCTCTCCCTCCCTCCCTCTCTCCCTCCCTCCTTCTCTCTTTTTCACTCTCTCTCACTCTCCTAGAGCTTTTCCTTGCCACACAGCCTCTCAGTAGAAGGAAGAATGACATTGAGTCCTCTATGTCAAAGTTCCCCTTGAGATTATGTACCATAGCATGTTAAACTCCGGAAATGGTGATGCTTCGTCTCAGAGCATAAAGAGGAAGAGAATCATGGAGTGTCATTTGCTTGACATTATAGGTCAATGTCAGTGATGAAATAATAGTTGAGATACACAGAGTTCATTGTCTTGGGCCCAACTGTGAGGAGGCAGTGACCCCAACACTGTGTAACACTCTGAGCCTGCTAGTGAGTCATTGTTACACAGTCAAGTTCAAAACTTTGTTTCTACCAACCACATCCTTTCCTCTGTGCCTTAAAAATAAGAGAGAGATGGAATGTGCTTCCAACATGTGCTGTTACTTACAGAGTAGAGTTCATGGGACCCCAGAGGCACTGACTTCATTATAATAGGGTATTTGAAATAATCCATGGCTGAGGGACCTGTGACCACATCTGAGTTGCTCAGAGTTATGGAGACAACCAAGTACATGCCCTAACTTCCACTTAACCATCCAGGGTCTCCTGCCAGCCTTGGTATGGTTCATGCTAAGGCCTTTCCCATTTCCTGCTCCCATGCCTGTAGTCAGTCCATAATAGCTCCATCCAGTAAGGCCTTGGAAAGTGTGGAGACTGTGATGTAGGCCAGCACCATCCTTATTAGTTGATTTGTAATCTGAGCAAATCAGTACCATGATCTCCGTCCCGAGGTGATCCGAGTCTCGTGATCATTCCCAGCTTTTCTCAAGGATGCTCCTGGACCCATATGTTCTGCTTAAAAGTATACTTTATCCCTTGACCTTGGACTTGGGAAATGACTTCTTGCATTTTGGCCTATCAAAGCAGACCTCAAGTGGACCGGGGAAGACAGGAAGCTGTATTGTGCTGCCTGATCTCATGTGGGCACTGTTGTTAGGGAGCTGGTTGTCAATGTGGTCGCCCAGTGGGGACAGTGACAAACAACCCTCAGGGGGGTCACGATGCGTGACATGAACTTCAAAAGAGGAGGTCTCTTTGCTCAAGGAATGGATATACAAAGCTTGGCTTCCTTTCTCAGCATGGCCTAAGGAAGCAGCCTTCACTTGCTACCACTGGGTTTGACTTCTGTTCCCTCTTGAATTCCATTATCAACTCACAGACCCCAACAACTGACAGGAAACACCACAAACCAGAACAAAACACAAACCTCCCTAATGGACACCAGGACCTAGTTGCACCTATCCTTCCAAGGGTCAGCATCCCAACAGCACACCCAGTCTACAAGCCTGACTCAAAGTGAGGCCCAAGCATCCCACAACGATGGGCGGCCCAAGGTGGCTTCCCACTTTATTGTCCCAAGGTGTTCCTGTGTTACACATGACATCAGTTGCCACCCATGGGAAGTGGCATTTCAAGTATTGTTTCAGAGTGTGAACAGCTGACAGTCCGAAGCTAAAATCAAAAGTCAGTTACACATTATACTCTATGTATCTTATACTTGCAGATCTACTTCAGGGAAGATCAGACCCCTTCCCTGTGTGTCAGATGAGGTAATGAGAGGCCCTCAGGCTTAGCACATGACAGCCTGGCTCCTCTTGCTCAGACCTGTCTTCAGTATCTTAGGTTCTGGGGCTTCAGTTCAGGAAGCCCTCCTCCTCTGTTGCTCATGCCATCCTATATAACCCTAGTCTTTAGGTCACAGAAGAATGGCATCACAATTGTGCCAGCACCTCCTGGAGGTCACAAGGAAAGTTTTTGAAGTGCCCACATTTTATAAATGTAAACCAAAATGGATGGTACCCCCATTGCTCTAAGTAAACACACAGCTAGCTGCACCTCCTTCTTTGCCCTTGGTACCCTCTGTTGTCCTCTCTGGGGCAAAGCTCTAGTTCTTCTGGGTCCAGCAGAGTTGTTGTTTCCTCCTGCACCCCAGCTGTCCTTGCTGTAGACTCCTGGCCCTGCTCCCACATTTGTAGAGGTATATTTTCTTACTGATGCTGCCTGGCTCCCATGTTTACAGATCTAACAGATTATGCCCATTGTCCCCTCCCCCTGGGGGAATAGATGAACTTGGTCTAGTAAATAGGGTCTTAAGGATGTGCCTTTCTCTTTCACCCAGATGGCATTCCCTCACTTCTGTATCCTTGAGGACTTCAAAATAAAAATCATGCACATCAATGCCCACCATTTGCATCTCAGATCTTGTTACCAGGCAACTGGCAGTTTTCAGCTCTTCTAACTGCTAGTAGCTCAGGCTTATTTCATAGAAAGTCTAAGGTTATTGTATTTTTTCCTGCACTGGTGGAGTGTGATATCCAGCTTTTAGATATTGCTATAATTGAATTTATCTATGGATTTATCAGAGAACCTCACAAAGACCCTTCCCGATGTTTAAAGAGAAACTTAGTCCATAGCAATACAGAACTCTTGGTTACCACAGACACTGTCTGAAAGCTTTAGACTTGTCCCTGTAGGTTTGGGGTCTCTACTGTAGGACTTCAGTTGATCACACTTGAATATAAAAAACTGCCAGACTGTGTACAATCTGAGATGGAGGAAAAGGAAAGATGAGAAGAGCCTTAGCCACATGGTGCAGGTGGCGGTAGCTGCTGTGGGCATGGGCATGGAGAAGGGAGAAGAGTCAAGAGGTTTCTGCGAGAGTTTGGCAGACAGAAATGTGTGGTGAAGGAGCTGTTCAGCATGTGCTGGACTAGAGATAAATCAGAGTAGACATTGTGTTCTCATGATTCATAGCAGTGCTGAGTGATTGAGTATGGACTGGAGCAAGGGGAGGACCCAGGGAGAAGTGTGTAGGGCTGTGGGATAACCCAAGGTCAGAGAAAGGCTCCAGATGGGGTAGGCAGACTCTCCTTGTGGGTTGCTTTGCACAGAGAGGAAAGCCTGTTTCACCTGATCCCACAGAAACATGCAGGGAGGTGGGGGAGGGGACGGGGGGCTCTGGGTTCTGTCTGAATCATCATCTGCTCAGAAGTGCCTGAACTTGTCTGACTTCTCCTTACACTCTCAGAGTATCATCTTCTTTGAGCGGTCCCAGGAAGTGATCTGGCAAGGTGAAGAAATACACCTTTGGGAGCTCTTCCTGCTTCGGGCCTCCTGGACAAATGTCCAGCTGAAGAACATGGTCTGCACTATATGACTGGCTTTGTGGTTGTGGAAGTCGAGGAAAGGGACTCTGGTATCTTCATAGCAAGACTCTTGCCTGTGTTCAAGAGCTAGCAGCCTTCTGTCCAAATTCCTGCTTGCACCATGTTCTCTGGCTTGTGGGTACCCCAGCCCAACCTTTTCTTATCTGCTTGGCTCTTCTTTTCCCTTCTGTCCACTTCTGCCAGGAAATAGACTTTCCTGATCCTGGGGAGCTTTCCCTATGTATAAGAACATTGCTGTTTCACTGGTGTCTCTCCAGATAGTCACCTGTAGATCTGCTTGCTGGTCTTAGCCTGTCTTCCTCCTCTCTCCTACATGGCTCACCTACCTCTGAACTCCTCTAAAAGGTGATGATGTCATCTACAACATCAGGGACCATTGGCCCACTAGATTTCTCACTGTGGTCTTGTCTGCTCCCCAGCTTTCCAAATTTCTCAATTTCCTCTTGCACCAGGTCTGCTCTTTCTACAGGGATGTCTCTTCCTTACCCAGTGCTTCTTCCCAATCCTAGACCTTCCTTTGACCCTCGAGATATACCCTCTTCATAGAGCACACCTCCTTTTTCTACTGCCACATAGGTCTAACTCTACCCACGGTGGCTAACCTCTTCTAGTCCCTCCTCTTCTATGTCTTCTTCTCACCTGCCTTTTACCTTCCAAGGCCTTTCTGAGCATGTGATCAGATTCCACTCCTGGGTTCTGCAGCACACAGTGGATGTTTGCATCCCTACTTAATGCCCCTGCTGCTGGAAGACCATGTTGGGCTTCCTTGTTTTCTTTGCCATTCTTTACCCAAGATGGGTGGGGCTGGCTCAGTATTCTTCATATGGAAATTATGCTCCAGAAGGCTCACACCAGTCTACCACAGGGACTGCTGTTTCTACAGAGGGTCTCTCAGCACATACAGTATGCACATTGTCACATCTTTGGGCCCGAGTGTCACGTCGTCCCCCTTCCTGGAGTGTAAGGCTGATGAATACATGCAGCCTTGCCTGGGGACCTTATCTCTCTTTTTGTTTTATTGTTGGCGTCACTTCTTCCCAAAGAAGTCAGAAAGCCCCCATCGTGAGGTGAAGCAGCAACGTGGGATGTGTTTTAGACAGTTTCTTCCCAGGGAACAGCAGGTGTGTTGGATGAGGTTGGTTGTTACTCTCTTTCGAGCCTAAAGGTAATAAATAATTCGAGGCAGAAATATTTTCCCAGCCCTTCTGTTGTCTTTTCATTTTAAGGATCCCTGGAATGGAATTAGGTAATTCCACGAAGTATTTTTTTAGTTGGTTATTTGTTAATAAGCCAGGATCACACCTGCTCTGTTACTATGCTGCAGGGAATACGCTGGGTGTAGAAGAAAGGCGTGTTCACGGCTTTATATAAAGTGAATCTGTGTCATCAGTGGTATCCTTAATGGTCTCCTTAATGCCACAAAGAATAGTAAGGATTGTGATGTTTTAGATAGTACAAGCCCATTGTCAGCTAAGGGTGTTGCTAAAGACAAAGGCATTTGATACAGCCCTGGACAAGCATCTCAGCCTGGTTTGGGCAGCCTTTAGCCACATTAGAATACTCACATCAGTTGGTGTTAGCTAAGCATCCAACACATCCCTACTTCACAGTAGGGTGTTGAGGTTTCATAGGATATGTTGAGTGCTGTATTGAAGGTAAAAGCTGCATGGCTGTGTGGGTGCTCGTCTTTATTGGGTGCTTTCTGTATTTTGAGGTGTAGCGTTTACTGAATGGATTATCACCATCAAAAAACTTAAGGAGCATAAGTTGGAGGCTATCTTTTAGTGAGTGTTTCATAACATGACAGAAATAAACCACATGAACAAGCACTCAGGAGCTACATTTGTAAATTATGTCCACACATTCATGTTTAAAATCATGCTTGTACACAGCCTGCTAGAAAACTTTAATCTTCCATCTTTCCTAGTCTTAATTTTGCACATCCCAGAAAAGTCCATAGGTATGTATGTAATTTAGGAAGGGCCAGCACATGTTTAGAGAAGGAGGCCACAGAGGTCTGTGTTCCCCACACATAGACATAAGCTGATAGATATGTCAGGGTTTCAATTCACACCTACCTAAAGCACTGAGCCATTTAGGCCCAGGAATCTGGGTATCTGATGTTAACAGTGTGTTATTTTATCCCAATGTCTGCTGGCCGACCCCTGGTCTGATCCTTCTCTTTTTCCCTCCCTCTGACCTCTTGCTTTCTGGGAAGAGAGAACCACAGTGAGATTGAGCGGCGCAGGCGGAACAAGATGACTCAGTATATTACAGAACTCTCCGACATGGTCCCCACCTGCAGTGCACTGGCTAGGAAGCCAGACAAGCTCACCATCCTGCGCATGGCCGTCTCGCACATGAAATCCATGAGGGGCACCGGCAACAAATCTACTGACGGGGCGTACAAGCCTTCCTTCCTCACTGAGCAGGTACCCCAGCATTACTCTTCTGGTGATGTGACCAGTGGAAATGGGAAAGATCCTTAAGGTCGCAAGCCTGAGATAAATTATGTAGGAACATGGAGTTGGGGAAGGGGTGAAGGCAAGAAATTTGGCTTCTAGTCTTCAGCATGAAGTACTCTTTTAGTGTCCATGAACCTCAGTGAGGAGTAGTTTAAAACACAATGTGATGAGCATGCTGATGCAGGAGGATGACACCATAATCCAGCGAGATAGTCGTGCTATCAGAGTCACAACAGCAGTGATGGTGCTGTCTCTATGTACTCATGGTCCTAGCCCAGGCCACATCTTTCTATGCTGTTCATTTACTTTTGTTGATAAGTCACTGCTGTTCATCACCATTTGACAGGTGAAGAAATCAAAGCTTAGAGAATTTCCCAGGCCCAGTTCCTTACAGAAGGAACCCGGCGCTGGTCTACTGAGCTTCCCTAAAGCCATGATTTATACCCATGCTAACTGGGGAGAAGAAAAGCAAGAGATGGCAAGACGTCATTGGTAAATGGGTTTACGTGAAGTCGGAGGCTTGTCTTCTGAATCCTTGCTATCCACTTTGTGATCACAGTGAGCAGCAGCTGGTACTTAGAGCTTTAGTTGACTTGTCTAACTAAGCTTTGACTTTCTGGTTTCCATCGCTTTCCTAAGGTAAATGAGCTGATGGGTTCAGCGGAAAGGTGAAATTACATAGTTGTCAGAGGTGTTAATTTGAAAGTGCCAAGTATTCCATGTGTGGAATATTGAGTAATGGAGTATTAAACAAGACGATGTGAGGACAAAAGGAGACTGAGAGGAAGGGACTGGGTTGTACCAGGGGGCTGTGCTCAGGAAAGAGCCTGTGCGGGAACCACAGACTGAACACAGAAGAGCCCAGCACAGGGACTTTTAAGTGAGGCACGGCGTGTGCAGACGGAGCATGGAGAAGGCATGAGTGTCTTCAGCTATGTGGTGCAGAGCATCTGCCCATGTGACAACAGGTGTGAAAGAAGAAGAAAAATAAACCAAGGCCGTTGTCCTCCATCCTTCGCAGGTGTTTTGTTGGGTGCCTTACCTACTCTGGTCTCTTTTAAATCCTCCCAGGGGTCACTTGACCCTTAATGCTGAGGGTTTCAGGAAGAAGGTAGCCGCCATGTTTGTTCTTAGATATGGAGCGTGATGGCCAAGGTGTGGCCTTCTACCCTCGTTCCCAGCTCTATAAAATGAAAACCATGCTCACTCCCAGCTCTGCCAACATGGTGAGAAGGCATCCCTGCGTAGACAGCTTAACATGGGGGTATTTCTGTAATGAAGATACACGGTGAAGCATGGCCTTCTGGGAATGTCCTTAGTGCTAAGTCTACAGTCAGTACTATAAATGTTTTTCCCGAATTTAGTTAATCCTCACAGAAGGACTCTAAGTGATTACAGGAGGATTGCAGAGAGAAGGCAGTTAGACATTTATGTATCCTATACATGCTTCTCTCTTGGTTACATGTACATTTACAGAGCCCCACTATGTGTCAAACCCTTACTTAGCTCTGCCCACCAGAAGCTCAGTTAACTCCCCAACATTTCACTGAGAGCAAGTTTTCTGAAATATCAGAAGCCAAAGCCATTAAAAACCATGCCAGGGTTGTAAAGCTAAGAGGTAGGGCATGGATGGAGTCTTTTAAAATCCCAAACCTATACTGTTTCACTGGAGAAATGAGGAGAGGCCAGTTATGAACAGCGTGCTCTCAGATGATGAACCTCAGGGGAGAGGGTGGGAAGACATGAGTGAAGATGACTCTGTCCCGTTAGACCTTTGCAAACTGGGTACAAAATACACAAAGGCAAAACCACACAGCCTCCTCCAGTGACACAGAAGTCTCTCCCCCCGCCCCTGACACATCTTACCCCATTGTTACAAGGTCCTTCCTGTTGGGAAGATTTTTTCCTGAAACTGAGAATGAAAAAGCTGATGTTGTTGGAGCCACAGACACATCTGAGAGACACAGGAAGGAGAAGTGCACATGGTAAATCCACAGGACAAACTTTTTGGTTGGAAAAAAATGCTTGTGCCGTCTGCATTCATGCTGGTTTCCCAAGCTGAATGTGTTTGAAGTGCTCTAGTTAGTGCCTGCATAGAACCACAAAGTTCCTAGGCAGTGTTCCCAGAAGACCAAGGTCTTCTAGGGTCGTGGACTCTAGGACATCACTCTGACCTAGAGGCTCTGGATTCTAGCCTTTGCTTCCTCTCAGGTGCTCCTGACTGCTGTATGGTAACCATTTTGTGCGCAATCGCATTTGAGCGCCTGCGTCTCGGATGGGGAAAATGCTTTCCTACTGTGGGCCGCAAAGAATGATTTTGTTCTTTGGGGCCTGGATAGTATGTGATGGGGTTGGAGTGGTGGACACAGACTCTGGTGTTTGTGGAAGAGTTAGCTTTACACTTCCTGCAGGCCAGGACTTCAGGTATTTTATTTAGCTTTATGAAAAAGGGTGTAGATTACACTTGGTGGCGTTTAGGCGTGGATCTCTCGTCATATAAAAGTTGCCTCGTTCGTAACCCCCTGGGGTGACAGCAGGGCTTTCTAATCTATCAATCCAAAACACATGCCTTTAGTGACCATCATGTCTCTGGTAGGTCTGGTAAGAAGAGGCCTGTACACCAGCATCTCAGTGTGAAGTGAGACTGGTTCGCTGTTCTCTGATGCTTCGTGTGCTGTCTTTGCCTGCTTAGGTGATGGTGATACCTTTCAGAGTTTTGCAACTCCACAGATGTGAAGAAGTAAGGAGATAAGATACCTTACCTACAGTGCCAGCATAAGCTGGAACGTGCTAGGACAAAAGGAACAAGAGGCCCAATAGTGCAATGTCCCCATATGAGGGAAGACTTTCTTGTGATCACTTTCTTGTTTCTTTCCACCCTCCTTTCTGCTATCTTTCTTTTCCACCCTTCTTTCTACTACCTTTCTTGCTGTGCACAGGGTGTTGGGTGGGCCCTTCTGCAGTGTCATGACTGCAGTTCAGTAAATGAGGGAAGTTCCTCAGGAAACTGGCAACTCAGCAGCTCCTGGTTATCATTAGCTGCTCTCGAATATCTCCATGCTGGAAATACCCCCTCTCACTCTCTCTAAGAAAAGACAGCGTATTTTAGGGATAGTGCAAGTTTTGCTCATTTTTCTAAAAGACAAGCTGAACAGGTGAAATGATATTCCTCAGCACAACCACGTGTGCAATAAACAGCTACGCACAGAAAGTTGAGGTTGCTCAGTAAGAGAAGATGATTGATCTAGGTCTGTTGTTATATTTGCTGACCATGGTCTTTCCTCCCCAGGAACTGAAGCATCTCATCCTTGAAGCCGCTGATGGATTTCTGTTTGTGGTGGCTGCCGAGACAGGGAGAGTAATCTACGTGTCAGATTCTGTTACTCCTGTCCTAAACCAGCCACAGTCAGAGTGGTTTGGGAGCACACTCTATGAGCAGGTGCACCCTGATGACGTGGAGAAACTGAGAGAACAGCTGTGCACTTCAGAAAACTCCATGACAGGTCAGTGTAATTTTCTTTGTGTGGCCATTTGAGCTTAGAAATTGTTCTTTTGGTGGTGGGATGGTGGTGTGGTGGGGGTGGGAGTGGGTGGGAGGGGGTGGGGTGGTACAGAGGTGGTGGTGGTGCATACATTTAATCATTTAATACTAGCACTCCTGAGGCAGAGGCAGGCCAGCCTGGTCAGCAGAGTGAGTTCTAGGACAGGGCTTCACAGAGAAACCCCGTTTCAAAAAAAAAAAATCTTTCATTAAACACATTAGAAAGCTAGAAGTCATAAAATATCCTAAAGGTGAGGTGATTTATTTTATTTAGTTGTGTATGGATTCATTCACAGTTTCTTAAACTTTTAGTACGTTACTTTTATTCTGAATTTTTCCTACAATTAGTACATGTGGCCAGCAGGAGGTGATCTTGCCACATTAGTGAGACCCATATGGTCTCTATGTATCCCGGTTATCCATCACTTACAGATCAGACCTTAACCACCTGAAACAGTTCCTTTTTGAAACGTTTAAGCAAGTCAGTTCTGCCATAACAGAACAGACACTTTCTTCAAAATCACTTCTCTGCTCAAAAACATGCAATAAATCTGCAGAATTCCGTGGGGAATGTGGGTTGGAAGTGAAACACTCCATAGCAGATAAAAGTAAAAGTAGGAACTTACTGAAATGCCAGCATGACTTTCGGTGACAAATGGAAATTCACAAGTATTATTAAGTATGGTTCTTGTCCTGGAAAAGGACAAGTTTGGTTGAGGAAACAGGTCTCTGAAGGTGTTGTCACCTGTGTTTTCTCATGAAATGCTACCGGGACAGTCATGTGAAAGCAGCCGGAGAGTTTTAACACCAAATGTAGATAATCATGTGAGCTGACATTCCCATGATAGTTCTGTAGGTGTCTAGGGCGTGTGAGGGATGTGGGTCTCTTTGTGGCTAGGTCCAGTCAAGTACAGTTTTCTGTGTCCATTTACTCTTTTCATTGGATAAGCAAACACAAAACTCACAGTTTTCTCCAATCATTTCCTAACAAGTCAGTCAAATCAGAACAAATGTATATTTTCAAAGCGGAAGTTATAAATGTGTCCTATTAAAGTATTTGCATTCTTCTATGTAACACATTATTCCTTCATGGCTTTACTGTGTGATACTGGGGGTCTCATGTTTATATCTAGAACAGTACTAAATTCTGATGGTTTACATTTAGTAGCCACTCAGCAGAAGCCTAGTGAGTTCACGAGGCCTCGGTAACATATCTCATAGTCTGGATAACTCCAACTGTAAGAACTGACTTTCTTTCATAGCTTGGAGGCAGGAAATACAATCTCATAGTCCACTTTGTCAGTGAACCATGCATGTTTACATATAGATATGGGGCTGAGAAAATGGCTCAGTGGCAAATAGCACTTACTTGCTTCTCTTCCAGAGGACCTGAGTTCAGTTCCCAGAATTCACATTGGAATGCTCACAATTGCCTGTAACTCCAAGAGATCTAATGCCCCTTTCTGTCCTTTTCAGGCAACTACATTCACATCCATATACCCAGACGTACAAACTAAAAGTGAGAGGTGCATGTGCCCTCACATTAAATATATATATGTATATTTACATTAAAAATGTATATCAATAAATATATCATGTATATTATTCTCACAGTTTTAGAGATTAGGAAGTCTAAAATCAAGCTGAAAGTAAATATGTCTGGTGAGTGCCCATTTTCTGGCTCCTAGATGCCTCTAGCTGTGTCCTCACAGTAAAAGTACTGTCACAGTCACAAGGACTCCATGCTCATGACCTAATACTCCCATCACCCTGGCGATTCGGATGTCAACCTGATAAGTTACATGAAGCATTAAGTTCATGTCATCCAAGATCATGGTATCAGCAGGGTCACTTCTCTAGAGACCTCTTGTTAGTTTCCAGATGTTTCTTTTTGAATCCTGCATGATCTTTCTTCGTGCATTCCTAGTCTTTCAAAAGATACCAATCATATAACCTAGTTTTACCTTAATTACCTCTTTAAAGGCCCTACTCCAAAAGCAGTCATATTCTGACATTCTGGGAGTTAAGTCTTCAATCTATGAATTATTGAGGGAGGGCCACAATTCTGCCCATAATACTTAGAATCAAATAAAATCTAGTGGTGTCCAAACTGGCAGACGTTGAATTGATTCTGAAGGACGGTCACTGGTTTTTTTCAGTACTAGTAATCTACGGATAGAGATTTAGCATGGGGATAGGACTTGTGTCTCAACCATCTCACCGTGCCTGTAAAATAGCAATGCAAGCTCAGACTCAGGAAAACACTGTGGTTCCCTTGCTGGGCCGATCTTGGAAGGAACACGGAATGTGCAATTCAACCCTTGGGAACTGTGAGAAAGAAAGAAATCAGCCAGGAAGTGTTGGTTTAAAAGCTGAAGTCACCTCCTCTGGAAAGAGCTGTTTTTCCCCAGACTCTCTGTATTTGGTCACAGGATGTGGCTTCTTCAAACCCCTCAGGAGACCCAGATGGCAGGGGAAGTGGTGGCCAAGGGTAGTGCAGGTTCAAGCCAAGGTGCTGCTGACTGGCTCATCAGGGGCTAGTGGACATTTCTGTGTGAAGTCTTCATGTATCTGGCTGAGCAGAAATGGCTTTGGAGGATTGTGAGCAGTAGGCACAGTAGCCAGAGCTAGTAGAGTGTGGTTGTTCTCCCTAGCCTGGCTCCTCTTGAAAAGAAGATTGGATTGGAGATGTGGGTCCTGATCCTTGGGGTATGAGAGAGCCCAGGGTTCTATTTTAGAGTCACATGGTAAAATGGACTCTCCTAGGATACACTAATGAGTTGGGAGACATGAATTGAAAGGGCTCCTTGCAGCAGGGCTGCACATTTACAGGCATGAGGCTCACTGGTGCCCAGGATGGACTGGAGGTTGGTTATTGAGCATTCAACATGTACATTTAACATAAATTTTCATTAAAATGTCTAAAGGATTATTTGGTGCCTTTGATTACTGGACAAGTGTCTCAAATTGTTTTGTCTCTGAACCTCTGTGATTTGAGGTCAGAAAGAATTAAATACAGGCCACTTGAAGGAGTTATGATGACAGATGCAGGTTCAGGGAACTAGGGAAGGCCCACTGGGACAGAGGTGTCTTAAGAACAGCCAAACCCATTCCTTAAAGGAGACTCCCTCTTCTAAATCTCTCTTCTAGAAAGTAGACACCCCATTCATTGGACCTGCAGCACCGTCTGTACTGAACATAGTCTAGGGAGGGAATGCTCTGTGCGTGCACAATGGGAGAAGGAACAAAGAGCAGGTGTACAGACTGCTTTGTTGGCCCAGGGACGTAAGCAGTAATATTTGCACAGAGGTGTGGTATCTAGAAGAGATAGTGGGGTTCTTTGTTGCATTAAATCTTTCCATAGCTAGTCAGGTGTGACCAAAGGTGGTAAAAAGTTATCTTAAAAGTACCTTGGAAGTGTGGATCATTGCAGTGGTTTGGTCCTTCTGTGAGCAAGTGCTGGGCTCTGATGTATTCAGAGGCAATGATGGCACCCTCATGAGGCTGGCAACAGCAATGTTGAAAGTAGACATAGCCACAGAAAGAGAGCTGGGAAACTCTACGTTCTGCTCTAGTCCTTTCTTGGTGATCCCGGAAAGTTCTTTTCTTCTTCTATCCTTGTTCTTCTCCCAGCACAGGAGAGATTCCTAAGACTCCTTCCACCTCTGAATTTATTCTCGCATCTAAGATTTCCAAATAGGATCTAATCCACTACTTAGAAACTCTGAGGGAGAGAGGGGCTAAAACCTGGAGCAGTAACACAATAGGCCAGCACTGTGCTAAAATGCTGTCACTACCATTCCAGAGGCAGCAACAGAAGAAGTAGAGGTGTCTCCAGTAACCTATATCCAGCCACTAGTTATACTAGTTGATGTTTTACTCATCCAGTGTCCCCAGTAGCTTTATGAAGCACAACTGTGTCAAATAATGTGAATTGACCTGGATTATATTTTTTTCATCCCAGCTTTTCTTTGTTTCTTTCAATTGACATCACACATTCACATGTCATTCTTGGCTTGGGGCCTCTAGCTGTGCAGCAGCTAACTTGTAGAATGGCTTCCTGCCAAAGTCTCTGTGAGTATTCTAGGCTTGCCTTTCTTAGCTGTTTAGATTCCTCTGCTCTGTCCTGCCCTGACCCAACCTAAGGGCTAAGGAGACTCAGGGCCAGACTTCAAGGCCACGACTTAGACTCGTGGCTGGATATAAGTTATTGGACACACCACCTTCTTCCTCTGCAAGGCCATTGATGCCTTCTGGAATGGTAGAGACAGCACCTCAACAGCGCTGGCTTATCCTATTACTGTTCCACGTTTTAGCCCCTCTCCTTCTGCCATGTCCAAGTGACTCTTTAGAGAAAGCAGGGGTGCCAAACAGCAGTGTGTAGGTTGATCTTGATAAAAAGAAGGTGTTGTTGAGACAGAGAAGTGCCTTGTAGGGAAGGGGGCTGCAGAAATAACCACTTTAGATTTCTGAGTGATCTGAGTAGTTTCTCTCAATGGAGAGGGACTGGGGATGGTGTAGAAAGGCCCAGGGCTTTCCAGGTGGCAACAAGCCCTCTAGTTGTAACTGGATATGCCCAAGGACCAGGTTCAGAAAGCAAGCAGGGGGCAGCAGAGACACCACCCAGGAGATAAAGAGGGAGCCTAGCCTCTCAAGTGTCCGGTGGCTGAACTCTGGAAAACCTCGATCCTGGTGAGCAGAAACAGAAGGCCCTTTGCCAATGACCCCAGTACCTCCCTGGGAGAAATGGCTTCTGTTTTCCAACCAGAGAGAGGATGTGGGAAAATTTAATCTGTGGTCATTTTGAGAGGAAGTTCATTTGGGCCATGTCCCCTGCATTGCCTTCTGTGGTTAGGGATCTGCAGGGTTCTCCTGCATTCAGGTAACTGGGTCAGCATTTTGGGTTGGTATAGGGAATGGCTTTGAAATGGACCTTCTAATAGTAGAAGTGGGTGCAAGCAGAGTAAAGTAACTTACTTACCCTTCCTTCCTTCCTTTTTCAGTGACCACTAATTCATTAATTCACGAATACCTGTTTTGCACATGTCACATAGGATGCAGCTTGCTCTGTGATCACCCGCTCTAGCTCCTCACCTATAGGCACTCCCAGCTTCTTTTTTTGAGTAAACCCCCATTTCCCAACTGTTGCAGCCTGGATTCTTTGTCATAATTTGGGGAGAACCCAAGCTAGGTTGGTCCCCAGGGATTCATCTGGAAAGCCCCTCTGTATGAGTCACTTACCCCAATCAGCTGTGATTAAGTTTTCCTATCTCCTTTTGAGTTTTGCTGAAGTCCAGAGATGTTTTGAATCTTGGATCACAGTATTTGGCTAGGCTCCTGTCCGGGCACAGAGAGCCGGCCACCAGGGAACCATTTTCAGCCAGCTGTGATCACTGCCTCTCATCAGGCTTTTTCCATAAGAGCTTCAAGATGCCACATACACTCGAGAGTCTCCCAGCCTGTCTGGGAAAGAAGACACTTGTGGGGTTTTAGATGCTTGTGACTTTCATTTTCTCACTCAACCCTAACAGTGAAATATTAATACCTATAATTGATCCACTTCCATGTTTATGGTACTTTTTATGCACTGTAAAGAAAAACCACCACACTGCATACCATATTCAGTCACAGAGTACTGGCAGATATACTCACCCAGGGTCTGGGGAGGGTCCCTGGATCAGGTGATGACTTTTAGGCACAAAGGAGAGATGAGAACCTTACACTTTCTGGCCTTCTCTGCCTCATTGCAGTCCTGAACACAGAGATGGCCACCTATATCCCTGGACCACCAGCAATCAGTCCAGTACAGCAGCTCATTCCAGGCAGGTCAGGGTAGCATTGAAGGCTCGGGCACACGAGGGGTGGATGGTGTCAGAATTGTGGGACTAGAGCAGATAGTCTGGGGGTCTCATTGCCTTTCTGTGGTCTCCAACAGTGGTTCTCAGTCACCTATGTGAACATCATTTTTGAGCCTGCTGGAAATGAATCTCAGCCCACCCTGCACCCACTAAATCAAAAACTACAGCCCAGCAATCCATCTGTCTACCCACGTGCAAGTCCTTGAGATGCACACAGAACTTTGAGACTTACCAACTCGGTGATACCATTTTGTCAGTTTTTGTCAAATTCCTCAGATTGAGCCCACCTTTATTCTTGACTATGTTATGCTCTTGATCCTCAGTTCAAGTTCTACCCCATTAAGGGTAGGGGATAGAATACTTTGTGGAGTTTCTAATTAATTTTGGAACTCTATTCACATTTATCTGTACTGGGCAGGTCAGTCTTGGTGATATTTGGCACAGGTAGTTTTATGGGCCGTCAGCACTTGAATCTTCTAGGAACTTTCTGAAACATAGATTCACTGAAAGCGTGCTGCCGGATGCTCCAAAGGCCACAACACAGGACAAGGGGTCCTGGGAAAATAGCTGGCAGTTGTCACATTTGGTCTCAAGCCCACCCAAGGCAGCTGGGCCGCCTTGGTAACACTTCACAGGAGTGAGCAAAGACAGAATGTGTGGAACTGAGCTGTGTATTTGGGTCCTTTAGGGGAAGAATGTAAGGCAGATAATTGGTCCCCCAGGAGTTCTATGAGCTGTGCAGTCCACCCTGTGGTATCAGTTCAGGAAAAAAGTGGTGTGTTTCCAGCTGTCAGTCATGAAGGTAACTTCATGAAAACCATATTTTCAGATACATAGTTTATTTTCATTGGAATACCCTGACTTAGTCTCTGGACTGATGCCAGAATCTGAAACCCTAAGCACACTGAGCAGTCCACTTCTTGCCATATTAGGTAACATAGAAGACAAATAATAATTCTGGATTTTATCTCAACTATTAACACTGTTATTAAGTTTCAGTTGTTTGAAAGAGAAGTGAATGTCTTAATGGTCAGGGAAGCATGTTTATTTGAGTTAAGCCATTGAAAATTGCCCAGCTGTGTAGTAAACACACAATCTGCAGAGAAAGTGCAGTTTGGCTTTCAGAGGTGCCCAGTGTAGAGCCCAGCACTACAGCGGTTCTTCTGCCCTTCACAGAGACACTCCCACTGGAAACCACAACACCTTCCATCCCAGATGCCTCTTTGGAGCAGGTTCAGTTCTTTCTCGTGAAATATTTATACAACCTGACTTGTTTTTGCTTCATTAATACATGGCATGCTGATACTCCGGAACTGTTTGTGTTTTTCTCTCATATTTTATTTTTAAATTGATTTTGTGAATCTGGACAGAGCTCCAGCCTGATCTGCTGGGTTCATTATCATGGTGTGTCAGAATAGACAAGTGTGCCTGAGCAGTGTTTCTGCACATACTGCTGTCTCCAGCAGGGCTGCCAGAAGCCCCTGCTCCAGGTGAATCTAGTTCCACTCAAGCATGGCACCAAAGAAGGGATGAGGAAGAGGCCTGGGTACACGGGGAGGCCGTTAAGGGAGGTGAAGGATCTTGCCCTTGATCACCTGACCCTGGTGACATTTGCAGCACCTGATTTTTTTTTTTACCTTGAGAGCTAATTAACTGAGATGGACCCATTTCCTCATCTGTAGATACTGATAATAATGTATTTCCTACAAACCAATAGCAAGCACTTCAGAGCTAATCAGGGAGACAGCCATGAGGTTGTGTTTGGAAACTAACATTTTATTCATTTCAGAATCACTGAGAATGACACTGAACTGCCAACATAGATGGGTGGTTTTCCAAATGTCCCTGCTTACCCTGTTTCATTCCTTTTCTTGTCCCCTGAAAGTTTCTTGTCAATGCAGGCATGGAAGGCACACAGGTGGGAAAGCTGGACTTCTCATCCTCTCCACTGAGTACAGGCTCATCAAGTACCAAGGAACTTTATCAAGTTAATATGCTAAGTGTTAAACCAAAGTGGCCAGGCTCTTGTGGACTTTACACTTTATGTGGAACAGACACCAAAAAGAAATTCATGTTTAGTATGCATACCATGGTGGGCTATAGGGTAAGATCCTCAAGAACAATGAAAACCAGTTACACAGTATTGGATCTGCCCAGATGAGTTGGGGAAGGCCATGGGGTGAGAACGGCTTTGTAAGATATGTCAAGGAAACCAAGGGTGAACCAGGTAAGATGGCCAGTGGAGGGGAGGCAGCGCTATCTCCAGAGCATCATGAGCCTGTATGCCTTAGAGTCTCAGGATTTTCAGCTAAAGAGATCCTGTGTCCCTGTTGTACATGAGAAACTTGCTGTGGCCATATCATGGAGGATGGGGTTTGGAAGCCAGATTGGCTCTGGGGAAGGCAGAGTTTATCTCAGGAACATACAGAGGCTTCATCTCAGGAAAGCGTGATGGGTTAGCTCAGGACATGGAAGGATTCAACTCATGCAGGTGTGGGAGTTATCCAGGTAAAAATGATGATGGAGGGTGGATCTAGGTGGTAATGTTTTCCTCTGTTTGCTATAATGAGTGATTATAATCTAAGACTGCATAGACAGAAGGAATTTTTTCTCTCACAGCTCTGGAGGTCAGAATTCTGAAAGACTAGGGTGAACTTGATTGGCTCCTTCTGTGGGTTCTGGGTGGAAATCTATTCTAAGCCTCTTGACCTGCGCCTCCTACGTTACTTGGTTTCTCCTTGTCTAATTACCCTCTTATTAGGATACCAGTTATGTTGGACCTACCTTAATCCAGTGTGGTTTTTTATATCTAAAAAGACTTTATTTTCAAAGGTACTTAGTGTACCTTACAATTCTGGGAGGATGTGAATTTTGGGGATTATTAAATAAAATTAAATTCAGGTTTTTAAAAGGGGAGATAGAAAGAAGTAGTTATAGCCAGGAGAAATTTAGGCATAAAAATCGATCAGAGTTGACACAAATAGGAATTGTGTCCAAATAGCAATGTCTTTTGTCAACGTTTAGCTGACCTGTGTTTTCACAGGTAAATTGTTTTTACTAGAAGTGAGTTTAGCCATAGAAGGAGTTGGAAACTCCCCCTCAGTATCCCTGAGCTCTTGTTGACTCCTGTCACAGAATTTACCCCTCCCTGTGGTGTGTTGTGGTTAGTGACAGTCCCCTGAATTCATGTAGCTTCTTTGTATAGATCAATTCAGTTGCAACGTGACCTGCTTGTTGATAAGCATATTCAGGGCTGTTACTGTTATAACTATGAACCATCCTGCTCTGAGTCAACACTATCAAAATCCCAAGAATGAATCTTGCAGTCCTGGAGGTAGCATGTGACTTAGCTTGCCTCAACATCTGGCATCATGTCCATTTGGCTGGGAATGGGATAAAGATTGAGCCATGCTGCTCGGTAATTGATCCCTCTTCATTTCTTCGCAGCCTGACCACCTGACTGACATGGGTTAGCATAAAGGGCAGTATGTTTCCGTCTACACTGATTGGATCTGGTAGGGTTGTAATCCAGACCCTGACAGGTTCAAGCAGCCAGCCTACCTCTTTAGAATTCTTGCTCATGCTTTCATAGCTGCCTGAGTTCCAAGGCTGGGCTTCTGTCTGTCTTCATTTGCTCTTCTTTGTTCTGACTCAGTTTACCATCTGATACATGAGTCCTGGCCAGCTTCTCCCTGCCTTGCATCAGATCTGCAGCTTTGCTCTGTCTGCATGGACAGAAACAGACTCAACCCCATGCCTGTCTGTGCCTATGGGGGCAGAAGAGGGCCTTAGAGCCCCTGAAACTGCAGTGATGGACAGATGTGAGCCACCACATCAGTGCTGGGATTTGAGCTCAAGTCTTTCAACCTCTTAGCTATCTCTCCAATCCCATCATCTGTATTTTTAAAAGCAACTCTGTGGTCTCAACATAAACCAGAGTCTACGAATTCCCATATCCTGATAAAAATCTCTGGGAACAACAAAAAATAAATAAATAAAAGGAAAGAGACCACAAATAGAGTACTGTCCAGTATGTCCCATACCTAGCAGAGAAAATTCAAAAAGATGAAAAGACTACTTTTGATTTTACTCCACAAGAAACAGAATGTTCAATATGCGTAACATGATGGAAAATCCACAGTATCTGCACTTTAAACACAGCCAGTCTCCACTTCTTAACCAAGTGTCTTTCATCTTCACCTTGATACCCAAGCATCCAGTCCAAAGACTACCCCCACCCCTTCTAAAAAAGAAAACTATGACAAAAAATAGCCCAGGAATAGTATTGTTTTCAGGAAGAAGTAATTATTTCGACTTGTTTGGAACATTTGAGAGACACTGAATCATTGCTTCCTGGTGCTATGATTTAGATCTTGGTAAAAACCTCACGTGATGCTTAGACTTTGTACAGCCTTCAGTTAAAAATAGCTTGATTGCAAAACCCCAGCGTGCTCGAGAAAATTAAAATAGTTTCCTCCAGCTTCACCAAAAAAATGACACACATCTCCCCCTGAGGTGGCATGACCCAAGGCAAATGGTTGAATGGAAATTCGCGCATAAGCTCCATCTTTCCTCTTCACTGCCTTTTCAGTGAATGCTAATCGAAGAAAGCATCTGCATCCAGTTTCCCCTTTATTTTTGTAAATTCTTTGCTTACACCCGGACGAAAAAGCCTTCTCTGCCATCTTCGTGCTTAGGCGTTGATCCAATGGAAAGATGCATGGATGGCTTGCAATTTTCCCCTTCGAGTGATGACATAAATGACTCCCCAGTGAGCTATTTACAATGCTGTTCTTTAACCTTGACTTAGTGCACATGTTCTGAGGACTAAAAATCACCAGAGTTCTACATAGTGAGGTTGTGGAGGCCAATCCCGCCTGTCATTTTTATCTCTCTCTCTCTCTCTATGACTTGCTTGTGACATGGCCTCGTGGCTTTGAATGTAGGTAGCAATAAAGCCAGCCACCTTGGGTGAGAGCCATTTCCACTTCAGAACAGTATGTTTGTATTCAGCACACTAAGTATTGTGGACCATGAATCTGCCATTGTCTCAAACAGCACATTGAGTTCTATTGGTTAGGAGAGCTGGACACCTGCAGACTTGTAGACCATCAGTGAGCTGATGGCAGAGGTTACAGAGATATATTTAGTTCTGCTGAATGACCTTGATCAAGGTTGGGATTCTTGCTAAGCCTCTACTTTCGCCTCAGTGTTGATGTGAAGATGGTGCTCAGCCCATGCCTGCCATATCTCAGCTTCCTTTTCCCTGTCTGTGGTACCTTTATCTTTAGTGGAGTTCCCTAGAGACATAGCTGCACACAGGTATGTGAACACTCTTGGGACTAAGTGTTGAGGGAGATGGGGAAAGGTCAGGGTTGGTCAGAAAAGAAACTAGGCTCAAGAGAGATACGACCTGCAGGAATGGGGATCAGAAGTATGAATTGCACACAATTGCCTCATCCAGAGCAAGGAAGTCTTTGGCCACCTTATTCTAAGCAGTCACTGACTCCAGGCTTGAGAGGGGAAGCTTCAGGCCAAGTGGTTTCATGAAGAAAATGCAGGTGGGATCTCGTAACAAGTGGAAGAGGGACAACCAGTTCTCTTGGGACAAAAAGCCTAGAGAAGCCTTTATAAAATATCTGAAAAGTCCTTCAAAGCAAGAGAGCCCCATGGTAAAGCTCGTTAGACCTAAGCTTGCTGTGGTTTGCACAAGATAATCTGATAAAGCAAGTGTCAGCTATGCTGACGTAATGGAGCTTTCTGGTCTCTACTCTTCTTAGGACTGTCAACACCTTGGCTTATGACTGAGTTTAGTCGCTGAGCCTCAGTCCCCACTTTTCATGAATGAGGAGGCCCTCTTTTTTTGCAGTGCACCGTGTGTCTTTGATTTCACACATTGTGCATCTCTGATGGAAATGGAAGATGCAGCTAGAAACGAACTAGACGTCATCATCATTGTCCACAGCAGAGCTCCCAGAGAGGCTGGGCAGTGGGGATATGGTCACATGGCAAACCCAGCTTGAAAAGGCTCTGTGTGCTCAAAGGAAAGGCGAGGATGCTAAGATAAGACCAGGAACCCCAACTCCTATGTTGTGGGATGTGGGTCAGGGGAATGATTCAAAGAGTAGAGATTCATAATTTACAGGATCAGCCTGTGGGGTTAACAAGTCTCAGAAGGCAAGTTTTTTTTGTGAGTGTGATGAGGAGACAGGCCAGCCAATGATGGCCCCAGAAAGCCATTTTGCATTTGAGATTTACTCATAGCCCAAGTTGCAGTCCCTAGAAGGATGGTAGCATGGTCTAATTTGCATTTTTATAGATAAAGGCTCTTCTGGCCACTGGGAAGGAAATATGGTTTTAGAATCTAAGAATAAGAACTAATATTACTATTAGAAGTGCTGTGCAAGGTGACGGAGCATTCTTTGGCATGTGCGGCCCAGTTGATCCGGCCCCAAGGTTGAGGCCTGTCCCCTCTCCCTGAACCACCTTGGCACGTTAGTTGTATGTTTGTGGCATCTGTCTCGCGCTCTCTCCCTTCTTTTTAACCTTGACTAAATTTGGTAGAGTTGGTCTTTGGTTCTTTCCAAGTATCTCAGGGGTCCCAGTCCTTTATGGTTCTCTGATACTTGAGAGCTATTGTTTGGTGGAATTTGATGGCCTCAGAGGAGGAGTGACTCCACTTCCTTGCACACATGCCCCATCATTTTCTTTCTCCCCCATACAAAATCCTTCCTCTTCCTCTTCTCATGCAACCTAAGTTCCTAATGTATAACTTTTTTTTAAACTCTGGGAACAAGTGTTTAGGGGCTTCAGCAACAGACAGATATATACGTTGGTCCAGGTCACTTGTAGAGAACAGGCTCCTCATCAACTCCTCTTACTGGAGTTCTGCCCTTGGATGCTGCCTAAAAGAACCTTTTCTCCTTACCTTAGCAGGCCAGCTGACCTCTCTTCCCTGAGCCCTGGGCCACTAGGCCTCTGTTTCCTGACTCCCCATTCTCCATCTCCTGCTTAGAGTGTGGGCACTACTGTTAGACTTCTTTACTTCCTTCCCTGGCATGCAATCCCTTCATACAGTCACCTGTGGGCCTCTGAGGTCAGTCAGGTTAGGGACCACGGTGGGGATACACAAATGCACTACAGTGAGGTCTGTAGTCTGCACACATCCTCCTTTGTACTTTACATCACCTCTAGGTGGCTTATTAAATCCAATGCAGAGTGAGTATAGATCATAAATGTCTCAAATGTGCACTGACACTGTTTAAGACTAGGGACTGAGTGGGAAATCTTAAGAGTATTATAGATGGAAAATCTTTGTAGCTACCAAGTGAACAGGTTTCTTCAACATGCACTCCTGCTATGATAGGCTGCCTCACCACAGAACCAAACACAGTGTGGAGGGAAACAAAACCCAGTCGATGAACTTACACAACTTCATCCTCTTATAAGTTGATGTCCTCCAGCATATTTGTTACAATGACTAAAGTAGACTGGCACACCCTGTAAATAGTAACTATGCTGTGTTGTTTAGAGATAAGGTAGGAAACTTAAGCCCATGAGCAGTGCAGATGCATTTCTTAAAGTACCTTTGCTCTGTGATGGGTAGAATCTGCAGATGTGAGATGTATGAACTGTATTTGTCAACCTGCAGCTCATTCCTGTAGCCATCCCATCCCAGGTACGCTTTTTTCCCCCTAGAATTCTTCAGTGTCTATCTGATCTAATTACTTCCCAATGTTCTTCTTCATGGGTGTAGGTTTTTCAGGCATTTTGATATTTTTAATCATGTCATTAGCAAATCATGAAGGAGAGAAGTCCAGACCTGAAGTTGCCTTTTCAAATGCATTAGCAGTCTGGCCTCCTGCCTTCCATCAGCCTGACTGTCTTCAGCCCTGGATGAACAATCATTTACCCTTGAAATGAAAACCCTCAGGCTCACATTTCTGGCATTTTTGTAGCATGATCCCCCAAGAGGAATGTATTTCTTTAAATCACACTCCAACATATTCTAAACAGGATGAGGAATTAGTTCTCTTGTCTAAAGATTAAATAGCAGAAGAGGTGCCAGCCAAGGGGGAACTGTGAGGTGATGATTTTATAATGACTAGCAGAGCAGCAGGCAGCAGCAGGAGGCACCCCTCTAATTCCACATTATGTTTGGAATTCAAACACAGGAAAGAGTTATGGGGCTCTGCTGAGAGTTGAGGGGCTCAGCTGCTGAAGTGGTAGAGGTGGCAGGATCTGTTACCTTGGTGCCCCCTGTCCCTTGGTAGAGATGTCCCCCAAGTCTTAGACTGTTCTTTGCTTATGGGATGATTGCTCTCCAGGGCTCTTTGCAGTCAGCCACTGCCCTGTCTTACCATCTACTGCCTGCCCCTTGCTAATTAACACCTCATTAGCGCCTTTCCCAGATGGAGGGTGAGGGAGAGAGGGCAGACAAGACAAACCAAACTACTTGGCAAGAAAGTTCCTTCTGAGTGTCAGTGGGACAGGGGCCATCAGTGGCTGTTTGCCAGTCCTGATCAGCTCACCAGAGCTTCTTTCTTTTGTTACTCCATTGTTACAGTCTGGAGTCTAAGCCAGACCCCAGCACCATATCCTGTGATCAGCAAAAGAAGGGTGAACAGCATGGTTCTCCAAAAACCTGCTCCTAATATGGACTACAGTCCTACCTGTCAACCATAAAGGTGTATTGCTCTGCTGAGAGAATGGAACCATGGCTACCAGTCATGCCTTCTTCCCAGCAGGCATTTCTTATAGATTGAATATGAATGCTCAAGTTGCAAAGTTTCGCTTCTAAAGCATACCTTATCCATATAGTTGAAGGGCAAATCATGTTAACTTTCCCAGGAGATCCAGAGGTTTTATTCTGGTCTCATGCTCTGGCCCTTGCATGGTACACTTACTATCTATTGTCAACAGCATGAAGGTGTGAATGGGGCTGTAAGAAGCACATGCCTCTGAGGGGAAGAAGTGGAGGGGGGGAGAAGTAGGGAGGGGGTATTTGTAGAACCTTCTAGAAAGCTTAACTTCCTTTTCCCTCAAGACAGTGGTTCTGGGTGTAGTTCTGGCCATCCTGAAACTGGCTCTGTAGACCACCAGGCTGCCCTCAAACTTGGAGATCTGCCTGCCTCTGCATCCCCCCCCCCCCCTTCATACTGGAATTAAAGGCAAACTGCCTGCTTAGCTTCTTATAATACTTGATTTTTTTCTCCTCTCTGTGCGGAAATACCTGACAGAAAAAGATTTACTTTGGCTCATGGTTAAGGAAAGAGGTACAGTACATCATAAAAGAGAGGCATGAAGGTAGGAATGGGAGTTGGCCACTTCCACTGGGGCCACAGTCAGGGAGCAGAAAGTGAAGGCTGGTCAGTTGGCTTCTTCCTCTTTCCAATTTTGCTTAGTCTGGTTCCCTCACTGGGTGCGTGGAATGCCATCCACACTTAAGGTAGATCTTCCCTCTCAGTCAGAATTCTCTGGAAACGTCCTCACAGATGTGACTCTCCAGTGATTTTAAATCCAGTCAGGTGGGCAGTGAGGACTAACCCCTTTCCTGCTACTGTGTTCTACAGTGACTCAGCACACCTGCAGCCTCTGTGTCTCTAAATTCCAGCCAGCAGGACTTCTTTGTCCTGGGCAGACCCCTCTCCCAGCTTTCCCACACTTTGGGGCGCTTTCCGGTTTAACACTACTTTTTGTAGAGCTCAGAGCTCTCTCCAACAGGGATGCCCCATCCCAGACATTCTCTGCCGTCTCCCATCCCCACTGTCTTCACTGAGACCAGGCTGCCTCTGTGCAAACTTTTCTCCTACCTCCTCTCCAGTTCCAGCTGAGTTATTTCACGGATAGATGGGAGCAAGATCTTGCTTTTCTAGACTGTGCCCTTGTGCTGGCACTGAAACGTACATTTCAAGGTTTCTATTAGAAGGAGATCTTTCTATTCACAGATCTTTGCTCCTTACCTACCCTCTATGGGTTCATGAACTTTCATGCATGCTTTTCTGACAGTATTATTCTGAGGAGAGATTTTTTTTTTTTTGTTATCCTGTGGGATATTCCTAGCTCATTGGTTGAATGAGGCTGGTTTTTGTCAGTCCATTCCTAACTGAATTCATCACACTTCCAGCACCACTTTCTCTCCTGCTGACCAGAGCATCCAGCATCTCATGCCGAATGGGAGAACTTTCCAGTCCACAGCAACTCCCCTGGGTCAGGAAGTCATACTCAACTGCAGACTTTTAAACTATGTTGAGTTTAGTTCGGAACTGACTAGTGAGACACACCATACAGAACCTGCCGCTCCCTGGCTCTACCATCTTTCCTTTGCCTGGATTATTACCACACAAAACCAGGCTGGAGGAGCAACATCTGCTTCTTGGTGGTTCAGGTCTCAGGAGGGGCTTACCTACTGAGCAGTTTTTAATCTAGGAAAGGAGGCAAGAGCTATGCAAAAATCCCCTCCCCCAAAATCAACATAGGCACTGCTGATAGGATCTGTAGGTAGCTTCATAGAGGCCCCAGCCAGCAGCCAAGAAAGAAACAAGGGCTTAATCCACAGCTGCACAGAACCAAATCTTGCCAAGAAATTGAATGCGTAAAAGTGGATGCTTCTCCAGGTACATTTCGGTCTGTGGCTTGATTCTGCCATTCTAAGACCCTCACCGGGGAGTCCATTGGTGTAGGTTGGGAATAGAAAAGTGTTGGAGAGTTAATCAGGTTGGGTGTGTTGGTGAGGGGTGATAGAGAAGAGCCTCCCTCTGAGAGCAAGGATTTCAGAGAAGAGGAAGAGAGACTTCCTCTCTTCTTAGGACCTCAGCTTCAAGTTAGGCTCCAAGTGTTTGTTTGCTACAAGATAAATCTCTGAATATGGCCCATGCAGAGTTCTTAGTAAGTGCTGGCCTACAAGTAGGTCAGGCCAGCAGACTATCAAGTACAGCCAACAGCTCCATCAGGGCCACAGAAAACATTTCTGTGGAAGGCAGGAGCTTTCTAACTATTGTGTTAACTACCCGCTTCACCCCCTCCCCCTTGCTGAACTGAACTCACATGAACTTGAACCCTCAGTGATGAAGTCCAGCTGCGTTCCCTTCCCTCCTGGGAACAGGTACTGCATTGATGGCATACTTAGTTTTTAAGAGTTTTATAGCATTATCCTCTATCTCCACAAAGAAACTGAAGCCCCATCTGTGAGCAGACAGGCTTGACTGTGAACTAGGAGGCAGCTCTAGCCTGAGCGTCTTAGCATTTCTGAGGTGGGACTTTTTTCTCACTTTGATTCTTTCTTTACTGCCACCTTGCATAAGTTGCTCACAGTACTGTGTTTTGGGAATGAAAGCTAACTCTCAGTGTAAGGGCTAAAAGCCTGGACAGGCAAAGCAGGAAGGCGTGGTTGCATTTGTATCTGTGCCTGCTTTGAGAGAAAGGCTCTTTCTTTAACTCTACCCAAATGGACGTGCAAACTTTCACCTCTGTAACCCCACTTACCTAGAAACTGCTGAGACAGACTGGAATGACCCAAACAACTCTATTAAGTCAAAGAAAAAGTTAAAAAAAAAAAAAAAAAAAAAAAAGCAATAAACAAATACAAGGAAGAATTGCCAAACCAAACTAAAGCCTGATTTCCCTTAGGTCTCTGATCCTGAAACAGACACAGGCTAGCCACAGTCCCCTGCAGATGGCTGACTTTCTATCCCTTCACTGCCCAACCGCAAGTGGCTTCTGGTGGATTCTCTCCTCTTCTGTCAGGGAGCACCCAGCTCTTATGTAGAGTGGACTGTGCAGGTAGCAACCCAGCTCCCCATTCCTTAGCTGTGGAGCCTTCTTTATTGGGCTATTGAAGGTATCTGGACCTCAGCTTCCTCGTGGGAAAAGTAAAGCCTACTGGTATAAACAAGGAGGGAAAATTGTTGCAAATGTCTGTCTAGGACACACATGGACAGAAGGCATGACTGTACCGTATTCACAATAATAAGCTATAGAGAATTAATCTGTTTTCCTTTACTTCTGTGCTCCAACAGGTTTTTTTGTATGTCAGTGGTAAGGTCTCCCCCCCCCCACACACACACATACTAAGGCCAACTTCTAAATGTCCTTCTTTATTCTTGTTCTAGTGTGATTTCTGTAGTTGTGATAAAACACTTATCAAATTTGACTTAAGAAAGGAGTTTATTTCATCTTAAAATTTCTAGGTGATACCATCATTGAGGGAAGTTAGAAGCAAGAGCTTGAGGCAAAAACCACTTCCTAACCCACTCACGCTCTTCCACATCTAGCTCAGCCCAGGGAGTGGCACTATTAGAAGGTGTGGCCCTATTGGACTAGGTGTGGCCCTGTTGAACTAAATGTGTCACTGTGGTTTCGGGCTATAAGACCTTCATCCTAGCAGCCTGAAAGTCAGTATTCTGCTAGCAGCCTTCAGATGAAGGTGTAGAACTCTTAGCTCCTCCTGTACTATGCCTGCCTGCATGCTGCCATGTTCCCACCTTGATGATAATAGATTGAACCTCTGAACCTGTAAGTCAGCCCCAATTAAATGTCCTAATAAGAGTTGTCTTGGTCATGGTGTCTGTTCACAGCAGTACAACCCTAACTCAGACACCAGTCAAGGCAATCTCTCACAGATAATCCCTCACAGATAAATATGACCTGGCCAGTCCTTCAATTGAAACTCCAGATGATTCTAAGCTGTGTCAACTTGACAGACAAACATAACTAGGACAGTAGTTTTTCCTGGTAAGGCACTGTGAGCTACTTCCTACATCTATTGCATAATCACAAAAGTGTATGTGTAGACATTTGTTGTGTAATATTGAGTTGTTTTTAGACTGTGCGATTAATTCTCTAGTTTTGGGAGTTTTGTTTTTTGTTTTTATGTTAAAAGTCACTATCTTCTTTCCTGTTCTATTGCTGGTAAGAGATACCAAGACCTAAGTAACTATAAAACAAAGCATTTGTTTGGGGATTTGCTTACAGTTTCAAACAGTTAGTCCAGTATCATCATGGCAGAAAGCAGACAGCCATGGTGCTGGAGCAGTAGCTGAGAGCTTTACATCCTGATCTATAGGTACCAGGCAGAGAGAAGGGGTAAGGGGGAGAAGAGGGGACAAGAGAGAGGTGGAGACAGAGAAGGAGAAGGAGACAGACAGACAGACACACACACACACATACACACAGAGAGAGAGA
This sequence comes from Micromys minutus, assembly GCF_963924665.1. Taxonomy (NCBI): domain Eukaryota; kingdom Metazoa; phylum Chordata; class Mammalia; order Rodentia; family Muridae; genus Micromys; species Micromys minutus. The sequence continues at coordinate 84,136,594 of NC_137972.1, read as the reverse complement.
GACTGAGACTGAGAGACTGAATATCTTAGAGTTTCTGTTTCTGTCAAGAGATGCCATGACCAAGGCAAATTATAAAGGAAAACATCTAATTGGGGCCGACTCATGGCAGCATACAAGGAGACATGGTGCTGGAGATGTAACTGAGAATTTTGTATCTGGATCAGCAGGCAGAAGGAAGAGAAAATGACATTGGGCATGGCTTGAACATTTGAAATTCAGCAGCCACCTCCAGTGACATACTTCCTTCAACAACGCAAACACTTTCTAATAGTGCCATTCTCTATGAAATTGTGGCTATTTTCATTCAAGTCACCACACTGGTCCTGGCATTAACTTTTCAAATCTCAAAACCCACCTCAAGTGACACATCGCCTCCAACAAAGACATACATATTCACTCCAACAAGACCACACCTCCTAATCCTTCCAACCAGTTCATCAACTGGGGACTAAGCATGCAGGTATATGAGGGCCTTCTCATTCAAACCCAAAGCCACAGACCCTCATATTAGTCTTGGCTGTTTAACTGAAAACAGAGAAGGCTAAAATTGAACTTGTGGACTTGCACAAGGGGGATGGGGAGACAGTTGGCTCTAAGACGCAAGCACCAGAAGGATGTACTTTCATGTTTCGTGTTTTCACTGTAATTTTGAAGTTATGGACCCAGTTTTCTCATGACATATTGCTGCTGCAAGAGTCATGCTCAGATCCCCAAAGAAAAAGAGATAGAACGGTGGGGAAGCTTACATTTTTGTCTGTGACAGACTCTGATTGGCCTGCTTAGAATCCTAGTCTTAGACTGGATCACTGTGACTGAAGGTGGGTGAAGTGCTTAGGTTGACAGAAATGAGATCAGCTTGCATCCAGTGCTTTGCCCTCAGCCAGTCTCTGTGGCCAGGATGGAAAGCTCCTGTAATAAGATGGCAGCTTCCCCCATGTAAATTCTCATAGGAAAGAGAATTAGCTGAGTACCATTCTAAAAAAAGCATTGCAGTAGGCAGTAACTGGTAGAAAGACTATCAGATGTCTCCACACAGCTCTGCTGTCCTCATGCTTTCCTCCTTGGCTTGACTAGAACTAGTGAACTGATCAGTGCATTATCCAAACACCTGCCATTCACTATGAAACAGGAGGACATTGAATCCACTTTCCTTAATCTTAATGTTGTTGCCTCCCTAATTGCCAAATTTAAACCTACCCCTCTTGTGAGCATTGGGGATAGGTATTGATTATCCCATGACAGCCTGATGGGGTTGGTGCTGGTATCATTTGTGTTTGTGTGTCACTGTGATCAAAACACCCAACAGAAACAACTTAAGGAAGGAAATGTTCATCTCATCTTAGCATTTCAGAACCATCAGTCCATAATGATCAGGCCCATCCTCAGGACGTCAGTGGCACCAGGTCTGTGTGCTAGAGGCAGCTTTTAACCTCACAGCAGACAGACAACAGAGCAAACAGGACCAGGGACTGGGTCTACCCTAGCGGCCCACTTCCTCCAGTGAGACCCCATGTCCTAGATGTTCCATATCCTCCCCAACAATGTCAGTTTCATAATGAGCACTTGAAACAAACCCGTGGTGAACTTTGCAGGTTCAGACCACATTGCTCTGGGGAGAGACTCATGGGATCCTGCCTGCCTCATTCTCCTCACAAAGAGGCAGTCGTAATACGGTGTCTATAAAGAACAGGCCTCCATCAGACACCAGATCTGCCACGGCCTTGTTGTTGATCTTTTCTCAGCCTCCAGAGCTGTGCACAATGAAGCTGACTATACAGATTATCCCGTCTAAGGCAGACATTTGTCACACAGCCAGAAGAGCCTGTTTTCAAACACTTTCCCATTCTTGTTGCACACTGGTTGGGCTCCTGTACTGAGGCAGGGTGTTTTCTTCCTGTGTGCACAGCTTCTAGGATGGTGGGGGTCAACCTTTGAGAAAGGGAACACATTGTCACTGGAACACCAATGAAAGTATCTTCAGCCCCTGAGTAACCATTTCAGGGGCCACACATTTTTGGAAACGTATCAAATATTGTCATGTTGGGAGTCCATTACTTCATTTTGTCATTAAATATCTTTTTTCTTGTTTTTCTCCCTTGGTTTCTTTTAAAACCCGAGATAAGATGTTTCTGGTTTTCTCAAGGTTCTTTTGATGAAATATTTCTAATTTATATTTGTATTTCTCTTGTAGCCTGGGGAGCATTTTTATGTGCACAGAGTCTTCTTTTGTAATCGTATCCAAGACAAACTTCTGATTCTTCTTTTTCAAAAAGTCACTACTAAGAAAAATAAAAGTTAAAAGATAGCTTACCAAAATGTTATGGAAGAGCTATATGGTCTCAGGAAAAGGCACACTGCTCTAGAATTTTTACAGTGTCTTTTAATAAAGGGTCAGGTGATGGATATCTTTGTGGACTGTGTAGTCTCTGCTATGATTACTCAACTTGATCATTGTAGTTTGGATGTAGCCATGGATCAGAAACAAATGGGTAGGCAGGACTGTTTTTCATTAAAACTTTATTTACAAAAGCAGATGGTGGGCCAGATTTCAGCTGACCCCAGTTCTTAAGCATTTCCTGCTTTTTAACTATCTGGGGAAAATTATAGCTCAAAACCTTAAAGTGAATGGGTGACAATTTTAGCCCCATTTCATGGGTATGGTGGTTTGAATGAAAATGGCTACCATGAGCTCATAGGGAGTGGCACTATTAAGAAGTATGGCCTTGTTGGAGTAGGGGTGGCCTTGATACAGGAAGTATGTTACTGGTAAACTTTGAGATTTCAAATGTTCAAGCCAGGCCTAGTGTATCTCTTTGTGATGCTTGAGGACCCAGATATAGAACTCTAAGCTACCTCTCATACACACACACACACACACACCCATAGGCATATGCAAACATAGATCAAACACACATGGGTATATACATGTGAACAAGTACATAAATACACAAATATATAAACATTTTCATATGCACATATGTACACACATGCAAATCATTGACACACGTATATATGTACAAACATATACGTACATATATGTATACATGAATATTTACCAACATGTTAGCATGTATGTACACCACAACAGCCTTACACCATATGGAAAATCTTGGCATACCTTAAATGTTCAAGAGTAAATTCTCCATAGAAAATATTATTATTAAACCATGAAAATGAATGTTGTTATAAAATCCCCTATTAGTTTATGCTAAGTGACATGAAATGGGAACGTACACCTCTGAAACCTTAGCTAATGAAAGTAAAGAGCAAGCATCTAGAGAGAAGGAATGACAGCAAGTACACCTACACGCCTACATGGAGAGAGTGTTTTTTTTCAAAGAAGAATGTCTGGGATTTTATTGATGGGCATATGTACATGGTTATGGGTGTGGGTGGTGTAGAATAGTCTTCTACAGTGATCATGCTACTTAAGAACAGAGAAACACCTCAGGAAAAAAATACTAGTCTACGTTTATATAGCTTCCACCTGAGACTGAGATTTTCTATTCTGAGGCTTCATGTCCTGTCTCCCAGAGAAGCCAAGGGCAGGGCTTTAGTCTAGCACCAGATCAGAGGCCTCCAGAGATTCACCCTCCTTTGACTGTCTTCTAGGACCTGCCAGCACTTTGAACTCTAGCCGCCTAGTGGACCCCCCATGAAAGTCGGATCTTCTTCTCATAACTCTCTAAAGTAGGGATATGTGGTCTTATTTTCCAGTTAAGAAAACTGAGACTCACATGTACCACAATGTTCATAGCAGCCCTATTTATAATAGCCAGAAGCTGGAAGGAACCCAGATGTCCTTCAGTAGATGAATGGATACAAAAATTGTGGTACATTTACACAATGGAGTACTACTCAGCTATCAGAAACAATGACTTAACCAAATTCTTAAGAAAATGGCTGCATCTAGAGAATATCATCCTGAGTGAGATAACACAGTCACAAAAGAACAGACATAACATGCAGTCACTGATAGTGGGATGCTAACCCCAGAGGCTCGGACTGCCCCAGAAACAACTCACAGACTGTGTGAAGTCCAAGAAAAAACGAAAAGAAAACAAAACAAAAAAAGTCATGCTCAATCCTTACACACTAAGAAAACATTGACTAATTCTGGGTTACACCCTGTTTTACATGTACTTTTTGCTCATTGTAACTAATAAGACCTTAATGCAGAGTATCAAACCTTGAAAAAAAGAAAAAAAAAAAAAGCCAAGCACTGACACAATTGTATTTGTATACATTTATGCAAAAATGTTTAAAATTTTTTTCCTTTTATCTTTGTTTTTTAAAATAAAGTTTAAAAAAGAAAAGAAAAGAAAACTGAGACACAGAGAAAGTAAGTACCTTGTTCAAACGCCCATACCTGCCTTGTGGAGAAGCGACGTTGTGGATCCTTTCGCCCCACTCCTTTTGAAATAGCATGCCCCACAGTTCTCACTCGCCCTAGCTCTCCTTTGTATAGCAGATCCAGAAAGCTATTTGTTTCTGGATGTACTGAAACATGCTTGGGGTTCCTATGGTAAAGGCAGCTGTTGAGTGACTTGCACTTTGGTGACAGGGTATCATTTTCACAAAGAGGCTCTCGGTATCTGTACTTGGAAAAGGTTGCTCTTTTGACTAGATCTCACAGAATTCAAAGAACAGGGAAATGGCATGTTTTAGTATTCTACAGTGATTGTGTTACTTACAGAACAGAAAAGCATCTCAGGAGAAAAATACTAGTCTCTCAGCCTGAAACCAAGCTCTTTATATTCTGAGGCTGACTTGATGTCCTGTCTCCCAGAGAAGCCAGTGGTGGGGGTGACATCTCTGTGACAAAAGGGTCTAACAGAAGCAGCTTCATAGTGGAAGGGCTATGTTAATTCACAGTTTGAGCCTATCATGGAGGGAAAATTATGGTGGAGCTTATGGTAACGTAAACATATGGCCATGCTTCTTACATAATGGCCAGACCAGTAAGCAAAGGGTCAGACCTGAAGCAAGGCTGGGCTGGAACCCTTAAGATTGGTCTCTAGTGGCCTAGGCTTTGTGTCCCAAAGATTTCATAACATTCCCAGGCAACACTGCCAGCTGGGGAGCACACGTTCCAACACAGAAGTCTGTGGAGGGCATTTCACATTCAAATCATGCCCCTGGAGGACCAGACTGAGAGTGGGTTGGAAAGCTGTGACCCAGTGATGATATTGAGATTTTTCACTTGTAGAAACAATAGGTGTGATGGCAAATAAGAGGTTCCCTGGAAGAGGCCAGCGGACTCGGGATGGAGAAAAATGAGTGCGGAGTGGGGCATGTTAAGAAATGGACTCTGAGACCCCAGAGCATGCTTGCTAGATCTTGAAGTGAGGAGAAAGAAAGGGGGTGATCTTCCAGATTCTAAAGTAAAAGAGGAATGATTTGGGATATGGCTCAGTAGTAGAGTGCTTGTCAAGCATGTGCAAAATCCTGGACTCTGTTCCCAGCATCTCTAAAACAAAGAAAACACTGAAGGAGGGAAGGATGGCATGCTGGAAGGCTGCAGTAACAGGGATGGCAGGCAGGCATAGCAGATGCAAGGGCAGAAGAGGCAGAGATGGTGGAGGGAGGAGCTCGTCTCTGTGTGGAAGCAGGAGCTTCCTGTCCTGGGGCACTACTTCTTGGAAGGCAAAATGTCCTCTTGCTTCCTACGGAGGCACTGGTTGAGGGAATCTCTTCGAAGAGCTGAGTGTTCACAGGTCAGCTCATATCAGAGGGGTGCGTTGAGAGAGCACTGGGAAGACCTTATGGGAAGAAGAGAAAGGGGTATGGAACAAGCACGAGGAAAATAGGAGATGACTTGGGAATCCAGCCAAGCAGATGATGGAAAGTGAGGGGTGGGATGAGCCAGAGGCGCAAGTATAAGAGAACAAACAAGTCTTTCCACTTTGGACTAGGGATGTTGCTCAGCACTAGACTGGCTGCCTAGCATGCATAGCATCAGGAAGGCTCTGTGGGGTCAGTTCCCTGCACATCGTAGAATACGAGTCATCCTGTTCAGGAAGAGGAGGTGCAGGAGGAGAAGGGAAGCTGGAAGAGCTCAGCACTGGCCTGGACTCACTGCCAGGTGTCTGTTGGAACTGGTCTGGGACATCCAGCCCATCCAGCCCTAAGGCTTCATGTGTCAACGTTAAACATCAGCATGGTCTCCACAGCCATTCGTTTTGGAACCCCATTGCAGTCCAGCCCATCAGTTCACATTGGGATTCAGGGCCCAGTGCCAGGATGGCCATCTGCCTTCATGAATCTCCACTACTGATATATTTGCCAGATCCAGTTCATACACTCCTTCTCAGAAATACACCTACAAGACAGTCAAGCGTGCTTGCATTCCTGAGGAACCTAGAGAGGGGGCTCACTGGGATCATGGAAACCGGAGAAGCATGTGGAGAAACAAACCTTGGAGCAGTTGTCTCTGAGGGTCCCCACAGCAGATCACAGGAGATGTGTTTGTTCATTTCCTCATGTTGCACCACAAGCTGACTTCGCAGCTGGGATTTATTTTCAGAGCACTTTGGAATTTGACAGACCCTCCTGCCTTCTGCCTCACAGCTGAAACCTTTTGCCATTTGGTTGATGATAAAGCAAGTGATGGTTTACACTAAAAGGGCTGTAAAAGATGCTGTCTGTGAATGAGACAGACAGGTGTCAAAACCAGAGTAGCAGACAGCACCATCAGCAGAGCTGCGGATCTGCTCTGTAAGGGCACTGGCAACTCTCAAGTTCAGTGTCCCCTCCAGGGGGAGCTGAAGCCTGTATGCACACACCTTGCTTAGAGGTGCCCCTCAGCAGTGCCTGGTGTCAGTATAAAGCTTGCACCTTAAAGAGCTGTGCTCCACATCTGCAGAGAAGGCTGTCATGTCCAAGAGTACTGCAGGGGTGAGGACAGCAAGCTGATAGGTGCATTCCAGAGCCATACTTGCCAAACTATCCTAAAACGATGCCAGAGAGCCAGCTCAGGAAAGCACAGCTGGCCTCGGGAGTGTGGCCCAGTGAGGTGGATGCCTGTCCTTCGAGTATTCTCCTCCCTTCCTTCCCTCCTTCCTTCCTTTCTTCCTTCCTTCCTTCCTTCCTTCCTTCCTTCCTTCCTTCCTTCCTTCCTTTCTTCCTTAGCACAGCAAACCCAAATGGAGGGAAGGCTTCTTAATGTTCTTCTCTTTCTAGTAAGAGGGTCTCACTTAACTGATTCAAAGGAGAGGGTTCTCACGCCAAGTTCTTATACCTGTTCTTTTCATTAGCATTTGTCTGTTTGTAAGTTTGTTCTCGCTTGTCCTGTTCCATTCCATTCTATTTGGTTCCATTTGTCCACCCACCTCATGTCCTTAGGTCAAAGCGTTGTTGGTGCTGGTTGACAATTTGTGGTCACTGAGGTAACAAGTGATGTCTTGATGAAATTCAAGGAGTCGATCAAGGAAAGGAGCTGCTCAGGGCCAAGGAGCACACTGGGAGCCATGAATTGCACTGGGTAGCCAGGGCTCAGGCAGAGCCAAAGAGGAAATGAGCAGAGGCCAGGCTGTATACTTTCATACTAGCATATAGGATGTGGATTTTCGGAGACCACTGGTAGGTAGCATAAGAGAGTCTCAAGAAACAGTGTGACTGTTTGAGTCTACTGTGTTGACTGTCTATCACTCCATGGTGCTTCTCTCTCACTGAACCTCGATTTATCGAGTCCCAGCAACCCTCCTGCCTCTGTTTCCTAACACCCCTGGGGCTGCAAACATATGTACCCATGCCTAGCTCTTTCACACGGGTGCTGAGATCTGGACTAGGGTTCTCATGTTTACACAGTAAGTACTTGTTCCCACGGCCATCTCTCCAGTCCCTCACGCTCTTCAGTGGAGGATTTGAACAATTGACTGGTAGGGTGAAGACTGTGGAGAGAGGGCAGCTTTGGAAGAAAGACACATTTGTTTGCAGCAGTGAATGATAATGTCTATGGTGCCCAGAAACAACTGACAAATGGAACCTTCTAACAGGGGTCTGGCTACATGGTGCTTGTCAAATATGCTCAAGGCTATGGTGAAGGCTGTGAGAACCACAGCAATGAAGGTCCTCAGTCAGGGGAGAGACAAACTGAACTCCGTCTCCAACAAAGAAAACCAGGAACTCAGAACCAAGAGAGAATGAGAACTAAATGGGTGGGGAATTACTAAGAATTAACATTAAAGAGAATTCTTGCTAGACCCACTCACCAGAGCTCTTACTGAATACAGGCCACAGTGATAAGATATCAGGGGAGTTCAGATACTAAGAGTGGGCATTTTGCCTAACAGCGTTGCTCAGTTTTCCACTGCTCTGTTAAAATACCTGGCATCTTTATTAAAGATAAGATGTTTGCTTTGGTGCATGGCTTTGGAGGCTCCAGACAGAGAATGGTGGCTTGAATCATGCTTTGGACCTCTGATGGGTGCTAGATGGAATTGGTAAGGCTGTGGTGCAGAGCATACCTGTCTAACTCACGAGATAGGTCATACGAGGAGGAAAAGCTCAGGGTCCCATAATCTTCAGAGGCACATCCCAGTGACCTACGGACTATCTACTATGCTACACATTTTAAAATTCCATTATACTCAGCAACACCCTCTGGGGACCGAGTCTTTAAGACGTGGACCTATGGGGTGACTCATGCCAACTTGTAACAGTGACTTACCTTAGGGAGTCTTCCCAAATTTTGGGCCAGAAGAGGAAGCCAGAAGCTGAGCCCAGCTTAACAGGGGACTCAGAGGAGCCACCATAGAATTTTGGTTTAAAGGGAATGTCTTTGACCTCTAGAGATGGGTGTTATAATGTCATCAGTACGTTGGGGAAATAGTCACCAAATAGGGGGGGAAGGTGTCACCAAAGTCCTCTTAAAAGAAATGGGAAGAGAAGCTCCAAGGACCAGCACTAAGAGAGGGTAAGAGCTGAGGACGAGGAACAACTCCTCAAATGAGGAGCTAGCTGGAAGTCTTGCTGTCCCAGGGCAAAAATATTATCAGGGTCATGTTGAAGAGTGGGACAAAGAAGAAAGGTCCCAAAGCCTGGACTAGATGGAATCCATAGAGCTGTGGTAGGTAATGGCAGGTAGCAGGGTCCACCACTGGGAGGAGGCCAAGTAATGGGCCATGATTGTTGATAGAACAACCTGCCACAGATGAAGAGAGAATAGGAGCTCTGGGTCACTGAAAGTTTCTATTTGCTCTCTACAACAAGAGAGTCGTGAAATTGTTTATATCCTAGAGGTTGTAGATAGCAGGGATTGGAGACATTGGGAATGGCTGAGTGGAAAGAGATCAATAAAGAGAACAGAATCTCACTGGTCTCGGAGACAGACACGGAGATTCTAAACTATTTCTTCCACTAAAATAATAGTAAGATGGCTGAGTGCGACGTAGAAGAAGATGGGCTGAGCATGCAATCGGGAGGAAGAAGAGCATAGACAATTTCTAGCTTCCTGGCTCAGGCGACATTTTCTGATGACACTCATGCTGGTGTGGAGAGCCTGTTTTGGAAGGAGCTAGTGAAGCTGCCTTGTTAACTGCCAGAGATGGAGTTAAACCAGGCAGAGGAGTTGGAGTGTCTGCTCAGAGGAAAAGACATGGTCACTGGCATCCAGAGATGACCTCTGAGACTTCCACATAAATAAAACTGCACAAGAGATTTATCTAGAGAATGACAAGAAAATATAGAAGAGATGGAGCCCCTAGACTGGGAAAGGACTCACAGCAAGAGCAGAGGGTGACAGAAACACGTGACAAGTTCAGGTTTTAGGGGAGGGGTGCTGTTTGTTTTTTAAGACAGAATATTCCTATGTGTCACAAACTTGCCTAGAACTCACTATATAGACCAGGCTAGCCTTTAACATTACAAGATCCACCTGCTTCTGCCTTCTGAGTGTTAGTATTAAAGGTCGGTGCCACCATGCCTGGCTTAGCAGGGTGTTTTACTTTGTTTTGGGGGAGATCCACGTATAGTTCGCAAATTTCAGCAAAGCAGGCAGGTCAAATAAAGGAAAGATGTGGTTTTGGATTCAGCAGTGGGTAACTTGTCAGTGACCTTGGCAGAGGCTGTTTTGTGGGCTGGGGGAGGAGGTGGACAAACTGTGTGACTTGAGGCACAGGCATCCAACAATAAAGCTGACAAGTGGAGATTGCACTGAGGAAAACAAGGTCTTGTGAACTGCATGGATTCCATTTCTCTGTGAGTCTCTGCCAAAGAACACTAGAGATGCCAAGGAATTAGCCTGGCTTGTCTTGGTGTGGCAGAGATTTGGAGCACTCTGATCCTTCCTCCTCTGTCCTAATCTCAGCAGAGGCTCACACTTCTGTGCTTCTCTTTCCTTCAGGCCGCATCCTGGACCTGAAGACTGGGACAGTGAAGAAGGAGGGACAGCAGTCGTCCATGCGCATGTGTATGGGCTCTCGGCGCTCCTTCATCTGCAGGATGAGGTTTGTGGGTTAGCAGAGGCCAAGGCCAGGGGTTTACTTGGCCTCGTGCTCTCAACTTCAAACAAGAAATATACCCCAGTTCTTAATCCAGCATGGGAACACCCCGCCCCCTGCCTCCTACACTTTTAGTGATTCACCATTTCCCACCCATTTAGTTTCACACACTTGTGTGGCATATTATCCTTATCTCTCTTTCTTGTTCTTTAGATGTTTGGTTTTGTTTTCTAATGTAGCCCTAACAGTCCTGGAACTTGCTGTGTACTCGAGACTGGCCTTGAACTCACAAAGATCCTCTTGCCTCTGTCTCTCGGGTGCTGAGATTAAGTGTGCATTACCACACCAACACTTTTTTGTCATTTTCAGTGGGGAGAAGGGGTTGTTCTGGGGATTGGACCCAGGTCTGTGGCTCCCAAGCAAGTGCTCTGTCCCTGAGCTTTCTTCAGCCCCTGGCTTTGGGGTTCAAGGTTTCTCAGTTCAGTGCAAGCTGGCTTGGGACTTCTGACCATCCTGCCTCCGCCCCCTGTGCTGTGCATCACAATAACCCTCCTCTTCTGCATCTTCATTTTTCTCCTGACTGTCCAGAGTCTGTACTCCTCAACGTGGCTTGTATTGAAGCCACCAATCCCAGGTTTCCCATAACAACTCATGCCTTTTTAAACTGTCCACCAACATAATTGATTAGATTTGTTTTTATTTTGTTTTGTGTTTTTGAGGCAGGGTCTCATGTATCCCAGGCTGGCATTTAACTTATATAGCTGCAGACGACTCTGAAGTTATGATCTTCCTGCATCCACTTCCTATGTACTGAGATGACAAGGGTGGGCTGCCATGCCTGGTTTATAGGAGTTCGAATCCAGAACTTCCTTTATGCTAGGCAGGCACGCTACTGACTAACTGAGCCACATTCTGTGCCCTGTTGCTTTGTATTTAAAATGTCAGTGGTTTGGTACTGTAATTCAGCTACAGCATCCTATGGATGGAGGCTGTGATGTATACCTGGACTTCTTTTTTATTTATTTATTTTTTGAGATGACCACTTATATAGCCTAGTCTAGCCTCCACTCTTGATCCTCTTTTTTTTAGCCCTCTGGGGACTGGGATTACAAGTTTGAGTCACCTTGCCCAGATGATGTATGGCTCTTTGTATCTTACCCTGACTTTCAATAGAACATTTTGTATGTAGTTATTATTTGAATTCATGGAAGATTGGGTCAAGGAAAGGGGCAAAGAAAGGAGGAAGGGAAAGAGATTGTTTTGGTTCTTTGTGAAGAAAAACAAACAAAGGTTATTGCAACTCAAGATATATAATCTACCTTTAGATATATATTATGGCATGCAGTCAGTCACATGTAGGGTATTAAAATACTGAAAGAGATTAGATATGGGACTGTACTATGTCTGTCCCCTTGGAAAAGTGGGTCTCATTGCTAAGATGGGAAAGAGAACTGGGAGCTTCTTTATAGTGAAGAATGATCATTCTTTGTAGACTAAAGTGCCAACCAGATAACTAGATGACAAAAATAAGTAGCCAGTTGGCTGTGTAACTCTGAAACCTAAAGAAGAGGCTAGGACTGAAGATGGACTCAGGGAAGGATATTGGGGTGTCAGCTGAGCTGACAGGACAGTCACTGTAAGTGAAAAGCGGACACATAGGGCCTTTCTTGTTCTAGCAGTGTCAGAGAGCTAAGGTGAACATCCAGGCAGGTGGAAGAGAACCAGGGAGGGCTAAGGAAGAATTTGAAATGTTACTACTGTGTCCCAGATGCAAGATCTGAGGCTTCAAAGATGCTCCTCAGAGGAGAAGCTGGAGCTGCAGGTGGTTGAGCAGGGCAGACTTAGTCTTCTCTGCACAGCCTGCCTGGCCATGTGTTCTCCCCTGGGCTGTCTTCAAACACATCTCCTAACCAGTGTGGATTTCTGCATCCATCTTGGTTCAGCAGTGTTTCGTGCACTGTCAGCCTTTCCTCCTCCCCTTCAAGCTGTGTGGTCCCATTGAGCTGCCCATTTCAGATAGACACAGCAGAGCCACTAGCCAGTGCCATTCTTACTCAGTTGTCTGCTGCCTGAAGTGACTTAAGTGGATACTACAAAGGTCTAAAGAGAAAATGCTTTAAATATGATTCAGAATTATCTTTTAGAGTTGTATGTGTTTTAACAAAATCTATTCATAATGACTGAAGAGATAGCTGTGTCACCCAAAAAATAAAAGCCTAGCAAGGTGGCGTGTTAGCCTGTACTTCCCGTGATAGGGAGGTGGAGACAGGTGGGTTTCTGGGGCTGTCTGTCTACTGGGCAGATCCTAGGTGAGAGACTATGTCTCTAAAAACAAGTGAATGGTACTTGAGGAAAAATAGCTAAGATTGTCCTCTGGCTTTCACACAGACTTGTGTGTATATTTGAATAGATGTGCCTGTGTACATGTGTATAAACAGACAAACACATAGACACACACACACACACACACACACACACACACAGAGAGAGAGAGAGAGAGAGAGAGAGAGAGAGAACCCTACGAGTCATATTTCCAATGATATGTAGTGAGGAGTGACCTATATTCCTCATCCTAGGTGAACCTGCAGAGCCCTCCTTTACAAAACTTCACTTTAGGGGTCAGGTGAGAAAGCTGTTAGTTCCCCTGCTTCTGCTCTCCAGGCTGACTGCTGGAGCTCTGCCAGAAGCCCTGATAAAACTCCTTCTCCTGCCTCAGGTGACAAGATGGTCCTGGAATGACAATGCATAAGTGGTCACTGACTGAGGGTAGAGTCTCACTGGCTGCCTGCTTTGTTGTGCTGAGCTCCACGTAGGACTCATGGGCACAGCTTCCAGCCAGAAACAGCACATTATTGGCTAGTCAGTCACAGAAGGGGCCTCTCATCCTAGCTTGGGGGAATTTAGTGATATAAGCCCAAGTGATATAAATTCTTCATTATCCCCTACCAGCCAATCCCATGAGTTAACTGCTTAGAGACATCATACATAGCACACCATTTCAATTAGCAGCTTATAGTTACCACTGCTATCACCTAGATCACTCCATCTCTCCAGCCGAGGTACCTCCAGAGAATGGACTCACGGTTGCTCATTGCCATATGAGCCCCATGTTACCACGGCTGCCTTGAGATGTGTGTAGCACTTTGTTCTGCTTGGACCATGACATCATCGACAAAACAACACTCTTTCCCCAGGACATTGAGCACAGTCTGCCAGAAAGGGGATCCCTGAGTGGCAATGTCACAGATCGATCCTCTTGTGAAAACCACTCCAATGTTGGCAACTTTCCAGGGTCTCAAAGCATAATTGGCTTTTTTTTTTTCTCATGCATATTGCAAATGAAGACATCCAGGCTGGCACTTGTCATGTAGTTAGGAAATGGAAACGCACTTAGCAAATGGTCATACCAAGTGGTGTCCTGGATGCTTGATACCTGGGATTCTGAGAGAGTCATGAGAAGTAATCAGAAAGCTCCTACCATTGTGGAGAGTGCTTCATCCTCTAGGCCCCAGAGAGTGGCCCCCAGGCAGACCTGTGCCTACAGTCCCTTTGCTCCACTCTCTCTTTTGTCATCAGCAGGCTTCCAGCTGTGTAGTTGTTCCTAGAGGGAACATGATGGGGGAGGGTATCCACAGTAACAGCCTGGGAAGATGCTACTGTTCATCAGCAACATCTGCTTTGAGTTAGTGTCTCTGCTCAGGCCTGAAGAGACACTGCAGCTGTCATCACCCTCCTTCTTCCCACAAATCCACCAGTTCCACTGAAACGATCTGTGGGACAAAGGATGGCTAGGCTTCTTTATTCTTTCTGGAAGCCGCTAGTACTAAGATGGGTTGTGAAATGTCTCTCCTGCATGGGGAAAAACTGGCCAAACTCTCCTAATGGCAACTTCAAGTCAAGGATAATAGCCATGGAGCTTCCCTGAGTAAACACAGGACAGTTGAGAACTATCTACGTGATAGCAAGGTTACTGGGTGAAGGTGAGGGTAGGCAAGAAGCCTACAAGTGCTGGTCCTAGGTAGTCTTTGTAGTACTTTGTAGTGTTTGCCAGCAGCAGTGGGGGGCATCCTTTAATATTAGGTCGTGGGTCCTTAGCCCCGCACATGTTAAAGCTTGTGCGACGTGCCGATGTAAGAGATTGAGATTCTAGCTGGCATTCCAGTTTCCAGGCAGTCTGAGGAACACACTCTTCAACCTTTGATAACAGCTCCCAGGCCTGAGGGGCTAAGATTCTTGACCCTAAAGGTTTGACAAGTGTATAGTTCTTCAAACAACCAGGCCTACGGTTTCTCTTCTCTGACACTGCAGGCCTCTAGCCTGCTGCTGCTGGCAAGCAGTTGGCCACCCTGCCTCTTATGCACTCAGCCTGCTGGTGGCTTAGCTGTTGCTGGCACTGCTACTTCACTTCTCCTGCCTTCAGCAATGCCCTCCTATCTCTGCCACTTTTCTGTGTGTCACTAGCTCTGTCTGTAACAATAAAGCGTAATTAAGAAAATGAAAATACTACTCCCAGAAGAGCCTTTAACTGGGCTTAATGTGATAGTGAGAGAGGCAGCATAGGAGATTCTCACAGCCAGCTCACAAAGTGAGCTCAAGAGTCTGCTTATATAGCCAGAAAGTGTATTTGTATCAATCATAGCAATCCTTGCAAGCAAATACAGGCTAGTGTGTGCCCCTGTCACAAGCTTATCCCTCTGCTAGGCAACCAGAAGAAGTGTTCCCCATCTGGTTTAGGTAGAGATTATAGTAGGGTCATCTAGAGTTCACCAAGGCTTTTAACAGTTAAAAATTACTGTAAGAACTCTTTCAAATAACTGACTAGGAGATTTCACAAGGTGTCTACGAAGTGTTCAGAGCAGCCAGTGCTCACACAAGGGTAGTCCGACTGGATGCTTGACTAATACTCATTTTGCTCAAGGTAGTCAAAGATGCAAGAAGTCCGATGACCATGGAAGAAAAAGTTTAATCACACCTGCTCCATACCTCAACATCAGAAAGAATGTTTGCCAATTAAAGAACTCCTCCTTTCTGTTGAGGATATGGCTCAGTCAGTCAAATGCTTGACTTATAAGCCAAGACCTGAGTTTGATCCCCAGAATCCATGTGAAAAAACTGGGTGTGGTGACACACTTTAGTAATCCTATTATCAGAGATGCAAAACCAGGAGGGTCCCTGGGGCCCAGCCACCAGCCAGCCTCACTTGGTAAGCTGCAGGCCAGTGAGAGACATTATCCCAAAAGAAAAGGTGGAATGGCACCTGAGGTCATCCACTGGCCTCCACACGCACATGCATACACATGCACCTGCACCCACACACACATATGTGCATGTTCACACACTTGAACACACACAGAAAGAATGTACTCTAACAGTGGTTTGAACTCTTGCTTTGGGGAGAGGTGTGTTCCCCTTGTCTGTCTCAGCAGCACCTTATAGTTCAGATATGTACTGCATTTGCTGGCTCTAATACGTGTGTTGATTCTTAGGTGTGGAAATGCTCCCTTGGACCACCTGCCTTTGAACAGAATAACCACCATGAGGAAAAGGTTCAGGTGGGCATTGCTCTCTATGGTATACTTGGGGACTATGGTAGTAGATGGTGTATTGGACCCATGCTGGGGAATATTTCAGCTTGAGGAGGGCCTAGGAATAGAGGACCAGGAGAGTACATGTCAGGGTAGCCGTACCCAGGGTGAAAACTGGGAGCTGGGTGAAATTTATGTGTGACTTCCAGGCCCTATCGATGGATAGGAGTCAGGACGATGGGAAATCGAGGTGTAAAATCAGTAAGGAAACAAGGGAACAGGTAGCTTAGATACCAAAGGAGTCATCATCATCCTGCCTTGCTTCTATATAGTGAAGATAACTTCATGTAAGTTCTTTTTCAGGAATGGCCTTGGCCCTGTGAAAGAAGGAGAAGCCCAGTATGCTGTGGTCCACTGCACAGGTTACATCAAGGCTTGGCCACCAGCAGGTAAGCAGAGCTTATTTCCAAGAAGACAAATGCCTTCAGCCCTGGTGGTAATGCTGGGTTGAGAGTACTTTTGCAGAAAATGTGGGAAAGTGTTGTCATTTTTCTTTGTGGTTAGAATACCAGAGAAAGCCCCACTATCTGAAGTAGGTTTCCAAAAACCTTGATTCTTCAAGGGTGAGTAGAGCCTTTGCATCATCAACTTCAGAAATGATAATGTGCAGATTTGAAGTGATAGCTTAGCCGAGTCACCATAAATATGTACATCAACATCACATTGAGATAACAGATAACAAGCATTGGCAAGGAAAAGAACTGACACCATCTTATCTTGCTGGTGGGAGTGGGAAATAGCATAGCCACTTGGAAAAACACTCTCAAAATGTTAAGCATGCAGTCACAGTGTATGACTTCACAGTCTGACTCCTGGGTGTAAATCTAAAGAAACTGAAGACCTAGATCTACAAAGAAATTTGAATGTAAATGTTTATGAATAGTGGACGAAGAGTTAAAGCAACCTAAATATCTAGTGATGGATATATGAATAAAATGGCATCCATACAGGGGATAGTACAGCACCCAAGTATAGCTATGTGGCATAGGGATCCCACAGAATAAAGAGCACAAAGTTTATGACCACAATACAGTTAAAGAATATATAGCAATCACCAGGCTGGTGCTTGGAAGAAATAAAAACCGTTTACAGTGCTGGCCGTCGGCTGGCAAATGAAAATAAGGAACTGCAAGATAAACTGGCTTGAGTTTCATATTGTGGCTTTGCCACTGCTGGGCATGAGCTGTGGATTAGGCTCAGTGTGAACTGCATCTTTGTACACGACCCCTCCCTGTCCAGGGATCTACAGTGACCCTTCACCGCCTGACGCTACCTGACGCTGCCGGCTTTACAGCTAAGGGGCACTCTGCTGCTCATTACCCACCTCTGACCTGCTGTGGGGGCTTTCATCCACACTAAAAGAGGTCTGGAAGCAAAACAATTTCTTGATACTGTTTAAGGCTTTCAAAGAATGGAGTCTCTATGTCCACAAATACCATTATCACCGACTGCAGTTCTGAAATGCTTTGCAAAATCATAATAGTAATAACTGTTTGTTGTTTACCATGTCTGACTTAATTACAATAATCAGAACAGTGCTATGGAATATCCAGAGTCTGAACACCTGTGATTAAAAACACAGCAATCTAAACACCCACACTGACTTTTGTGTATGTACACACACACACACACACACACACACACACACACACACACACACACACACACACACACACGGAGGGGGGTGGAGCCTGTCAGTACAATGTATGTAAATGCCCTTAAAGGGTTTTTTTCCCCCTACTTAACAATTCTACTTATTGGATTACAGTCACAAAATATTACGGACTTAGTAATTTACAATGAAAATGAATGTTTTTCTTACAGTTTTAAGGATGGTGACTTCAGGGCTAAGAGACTGTATCTGACAAGGGTCTTCTTGATGTGTATCAAATTGTGGCAGAGGGTGTCATCTAGGGAGAGAACTGACACCCAGCACTTGTGAGTTTAGATGTCTTTCTGTTGATTGGTTGATTGATTGATTGATTGATTGATTGAGACAGGGCTCACTATACATTCCCACTGTCCTGGAACTCACAATGTAGACCAGGCTGATCTTAAAATCACAAAGATTCACTTGCTTCTGCCTCCCACGTGCCTGGATTAGAGGAATGTGCCAACACACATAGATTTTCTCTCTTAGGAAGCCATTAACATCATCATTAGGTTCCCATAGGATCTGATTTAACCCTCATTCTTTTAAAAAATTTCCATCTACAAATACCACCAACATATGAATTTGAGGTTTCAAGTTTCTAACGCATGAACTTTGGGCAACATTTTTTCTTTTTCTTTTCTTTCTTTCTTTCTTTCTTTTGTGTGTGTCTGTGTGTGTGTGTGTGTGCGTGTGTGTGTGTGTGTGTGTGTGTGTGAATGTGTATGGCTGTTTTGCCTACATGAATATACATGAATATATGTGCTTACACAGGTCAGATCCCCTGGGAGTGGAGTTACAGATGGTGTGAACCACCATATTCGGAATCCAGTACAGGTCCTCTGAATGTTCATGCAATACTGTTAATCACTGGACCATCTCTCCATCCCACTAAGTGACATCTTTAAATCATAGGAATTATAATTCATAAACTACCAGGATGTTGTTTACCAAAGGCCTGAGCCAGACTCAAAGACAGAGACTCAGAAGGCATCCAGTCCTCAACTTAGGAGATCCACACAGTTCTAATAGTGCTGCAGAGCCAGTCAGAAACAGTTTGGTGATAGTATGGGCTTTTTTTTAATGGCAAAACTGTTCCTTTCTGCAGTTCGTGGGAACATCAGACAATGCTTGAGAAAGTAGGTTTGTAGTAGATTGTTCAATGAGATGAAAATAAGAACCAAAGATTTGGGCTGGAGAGACGGCTCAGCATACTGACTTCTCTTCCAGAGGTCCTAAGTTCAATGCCCAGCAACCACCTGGTGGCTCACAACCATCTATAATGGGATCTGATGCCCTCTTCTGGAGTGTCTGAAGACAGTGGCAGAGTACTCATATACATAAAATAAATAAATACTTTTAAAAATAAAATGAAGGACAAAAGGGTTGGAGGAGGACTGGCAGCAGTGTCTCCATTGTCCAGTGTGTATAATGGTCTGAGCATGGCCACTGTTGAGCAAGGACCTCAGGGCTACAAACCCCAGGCCAGTCTTTCTAGAAGTGCTCAGATAAATGCCTCTTGTGTAGAGGTGATCATAGGAAAGTTTTATCTTTGAAGACAGAAGAGCTCCTATGCCAGCTGAGGTTAGGCAAGTTGCCCTGAAGAATGTGCATACCCAGACTGCATCAGTACACCAAAGCCATCTTCCTGACACTGATGCCAAGAGGATACCTTGGACCCTGCTGATTCTTTCTTCACTTAAGTTAGTCACTCTTACTATACCACGTAAATTCCTCTTCTGCTTCCAGACTCGACATTATGCCTTTCTGCTCCTTTATTGGTTTCAAGACCCATGATCTTACATGAGTAATGCCATGAGTGTAGTAAAACTCACCCGACCTCTGCTGGTGGGAAAACGAGGCAGTGTGGCCCAAGAGGCAGGCTGTGGCTGTACCCAGAGGATTAGTTCTGGAGCTGAGTATGTCTCAAGACTGTTGATGTTAGCTGATCTCAGGCAGTAGGGCTTATTCTTCACCTTAAATACTGGTCTTTGAAACTGTCTCTTTGGGAATGGTTGAAGGAGCCAGGGTGTTTCACTTAGAGAAAATGAGACATGATTTCTGCCTGCAAGTATTTGAGGGGGTGTCATATGAACAAGGAATTAGTCTCAGGGTAGTTCCAGAAGGCACAAGTTGGAGCAAAAGAGGAAAGTTACAAAAGAGTGAAGTGAGTCAGGGGCATAAAAGGGCATTAAAGATAGAACAGACACATTAAGCTATGGAAAAGGCAGTTTTCATGGTTAACCAGAACTGCACATTCAAACAAGTGATACCATTCTTCTTACATTCTGATGGACCAAAGATCGAAAAGACAAATGAAAAGTAAATATATATATATATACTTTTTACAGTGCTGCTAGGAATGTAAACTAGTCCAAAGCTTGAGTAGACTGAGGAGTGTGTATCAAACATTTGACGATGTGTGACTTATGATATAGTACTCAGGTAGGTGGAAATTTATTCTAGCAAATTGAGTAGAGATGTGTGTATATTGTGTCACTTTTAACAACTGTGAAAGATCCAAATGAATCTGAATGCCAGGAGTTAGAGAATTGGCCAGAATAGATGTGGAAACTCTGTATACCAGCACACTGGACAGACGTGAATGAGCATAAGTACCATTCAAGGATATTTGAGAACAAAACAGAGTGTAAGCAATTGTTTTTAAATGACCGTAAGACATATGCATCTTAGTTTTGCAAACACTGTATTGATGAAGGCTGGACAGTGGGTGCATGGATGGATGGGATGTGCAAGTGAGAGGGTGATGGAAGGAGAAAGGCTCTGGAAATGAAAAATGGTGAATCTAGAGGGATCCCTGTGTGAGGCCAGTTCTTGCTAGAGTTTCTAAGTTTAGAAAAGTCAGTTTCGTGGAACTACCTTGAGATGGTTAGTGACAGAGACACGAGTGGCTGAACTGAAGTCATGACTCTCACCTCTCGCTAAGGTCACAGAGTTGGTACTGGAGTAGCAAACAGCTCACTGTAAGGACTATCAGATGCCTTGCAATGCTGGTGGTGCAATGCTCACATGCTCCGCAATGGCCAACAATAACTTAAGTTATGGAAATGAAGATTTATGGCAACTAACTAAAGCCACTATAAATATAAAAAGCCAACCTCAAAAAAAAAAAAAAAAAATAGCAGCCAAGATGGACTTTGCAGACCAAAGCTTTATGGGCAGATTCCTTGACAGCAACTTATAACATGTCCACTTAGGCTGGATCTTTATGTGCCTGTCTATCTATGGTATAAAACCTCAAAACAGGTTCAGGTGTATTCGAGAAGCCCTTTCTGTAACATAGTAACCTTTCTAATTAGCCTGACATTTTACACTTTACCAGTTTAAGTTAGCTCCCTTGTGTAATCGTGCAGTTATTTAGTTAGTCAGTAACTACTCATGACAAGGTGCACTTTATACACTGGGGTGTATTCAGAGGCTGAGGCTGGAGAACACTACATTTTCAGAAGTGTGACTTATTTCCACCCACTGTCACCACACAGCACTTTGCCTTTCATAGAGGCATCTTTGAGCAGATGCCATTTCTAAAGTGGAGGTGTAACTTACCACCTAAGAGAGCCAAGGTCTGACCCAGGGTGAGGAGTTTGACCCCAGGACTCATGACTTACCCCTGAGACAATCTAGATCTTGAAAGCATTCGGCACTTTCTTCACTTCTGTCTCGGTTTGCTGACTTTCAGTAAACCATAGCCACAGCATGCCACAGGCTTAAGGTTATTTTGCAGTTCTAGCCAGAAGCCTCAGGGGCCAGGCCAGTGCTCATACTTCACCCGACAGCTCGGCTCTGCCATGAGCTCATCTTCAACAGCTCTGGGTTTCTGGCACTTTGCTTCTTGATTGTGGTTTGGTTTTCTGCCATGTGAAAGTCTCCAAAAATCGCTTGCTGGTATTGAGACCACTAAGTCACAAGCCATGGCTGCACCCCTGTGTTTCCTAGCCACCATACCCTGCCCATATGTGACATGCTCAAAAATCTCTCCAGAATCAAAGCCATCACATTAACTTCTGAGATGGAGAATAACTGTCACCATCTTCTGGTTTTTCATTCTCAAGAAGGATGAAATGCCTCTTTCTGTTCCTTCTATAGATGGTTTCTTAGCTCCACTACAGACGAGTTTCTTTGTGAGGTCCTGGGGATCCTGAGGTGAGGCTCACCTGATGCTTGATCAAAGTGCTGTTGAAGGGACAAACTTCCAAGTCAGCTACAAAGCCTCAAGTCATAATCAAGGCACAAATTCAACTGCTGGGATGTGTCAAGGCAAGCTTGTCTATCCTGCACGCCAGCTGGCAGACAGAGAGAGTAGCAATGAGATGAAACAGGGTAAAGAGAAGGACTTTGCTAGATGACAAACAAGCAAGGGAAGAAACAGCAGAGGTCTGAACAGTAGCAGCTTTCACTGGGAAGTCTTTGAGAGCTACATTCAGTGAAAAAGTCCTTCACCTGATTTATTTAGTTAGTTTTCACAAAAACCCTGATGAGATGCAGACACCGTTATTTTCTAGTCTCTAGACACCCAAAGACAGCACTGTGAAGCAGTTGGCCCAGCACATGTGATTAGTAAAGGCCTAAGGTAGGGCGCTCAGACATCTTGGTCCATTTGCACTGTACTCAGCCTTCACCATGAAGGAAGGAGATACTAACTGTGGGTGAGATGTGGAAGGAGCACAGGGTAGCATCAGATCTTGGGATCGTCTTGGTTAAGGTTTCTATTTTAATGAAGAGACACCAGGGCCACTGAAACTCATATTAAGGAAGCATTTAACTGCATTTATTCAGAGGTTTAGTCCATTACTGTCACGGCAGAAAACATAGTAGTGTACAGGCAGAGACTGCTAAAGGAGCTGAGAGTTCTATACCTTTAACTGTAGGAAGAGACAGTCACATTAGACATGACTTAAGCATCTGAGAACCACCCCCAGTGAAATACCTAACCCAAGAAGGCCATAGCTCCTAATAGTGATAGTCCCTATGAACCTATGGGGGACATTTTTATTCAAACCACCACAGGGCTGGAATGCCAATCCCAAGAGTTTAGATCCATCTCTGCATTTTCTCTAAAGGGTTTTGGAGACTGGTCTATTAACTAGATGGAGCTTGCTTGAAGGCCACAGGACCAGTGAAGACTGGTGTTTATGCCTCACCTTAGGAGAAAATGAAGCTGAAGGAGGACAGTGGCTATGCTGATAGGATGTGAGGTAGCCAGGATGAAGCCTGGTCCAGATGGCAGATGTGGCAGTGGGCAGGGTCTACATGAAGCAGGTTGGAAAGCTGCCGCCCACATCCAGGACGTCTGAGTGCACAGTCTATGTGCTTACACATCATTATTAAGCTTGACTGGCTTCTCTGGGCTTTTGACTGGAATTAGCATTTCAGCTATTTGGTCATTGCTATACTGTGCCATCCGTTTATATACTGTTATCTATCTGTCTGTGTGTTATCTGCTGTGTTTCAAGTCTGTCTCTCAAATCTATCATCTGCCTGTCAGATCTACCATCCATCTTCTACCATCTATCAAAACTGTTATCTATGGAGTTCCACACATTTGTGCATATGAGCAGCACTTATTAGGCTCAGTGCATCATTTTTAAAAAAGAGAGAGACGGGGCATGGTGGTCCATGCCTTTAATTCCAGTAATGAGGCAGAGGCTGGTAGCTTTGTGGGTTTCCAGGCCAGCCAGAGCCAGTGAGGTCCTGTCTCAAAAAAGAAAATAATTCATTAATTTAATATAAGAAGAAGATGTGAGATTGAGGAGGTGTGGGAGGCGAGTCCAAGAGGAGTTGGGAGTGAATATAATCAGAATACATTGTATACGTGCATGAAGTTCTCAAAAGAACAAATTAGAATACACTTTAAAATCGTTGATTATCACCTATCATTTGTCTGTCACTAACGTATAAAACTGTCCACTATCATATTTACCATCTGTTTATCTCTCAAGCCTATGACCACCTTTTAAAATCCTCGTCTGTCCTCAATCATCTCTCTTCCTGTCACTTGTGTGTCACCTGCGTAGTCAGGTACTAAGTGGACGGTGTTGGCTGTGTCGTTGACCCTCTCTCTACCATGACTGACACCATTTGGTCCATGCCACCATGCCAAGGTGAGTCTCCCAATAACTAACATCTAGAAGGGTTGGCAGGCCCCACACTCCTGGATTCCCCCCATTTGAGGATTTCTCATTGCCCTGCACAGAGAATTCTTGAGGTCCTAGGGTTTTCAGGAAGATACTTTTCTAGCATCATTAGCAGTTGGTTTCTAACTTCTGGTGTACAGATAGCTGGGCCTGCCTTGTCTTTCCTTTTAGAATCGTCCCCTTCCCTGTTATAAAACACTTGTAGATTGTTTCCTGAACGCTTAGAACTCAAATTTTTGTTCAGGTACGCTAGTGGGGTTTTTGATCATTTAAATGACTAAGCTGATTCAGCCTGCATTGGAGACTTGAGCTGTCCCTTTGAAAAGGTGTCCTTCAGGCTTCAGAGTCACCCCTGTGTCTCAGGTGCCCTGTTCACATCTCAAGTCCCACAGCCATCCCCTGGCTCTTCTTTGGCCCCATTATATTTTTGTTCTTTATATGAAGTTCTTGAACGTTTTGACCTGATCTTCTATTCATGGCCGCCACTCCCTTTTCTGCTTTCAATGTGACAAGTATGTTTTCATCTGCACTTGGTCCTCAGTGATGAAGTTGCTGCCTTTCTGCAAATATCACATCCTCTAGAATGCCAGAAGATCGACTTTAGGTTTCTCTCTCTCTCTCTCTCTCTCTCTCTCAAAGCAAATGGAAACAATTGTTCTGGGTCCTTACCTTCATGTCCCCTTTGTCACATGCCTCCCATTTCCATGTAATTTACCTTAGACATGTCACTGTGTGATGGTTCATCGTGAGAGCTGATAGTTGTGCCATCATCCATTTCAGAGGCTCTAGAAAGACCTGAGTAGACATGAACAGAAGAGGAGTGTTTGGCTTCACTGCAGTCTTGGGAATACCTGAACAAATTTCATCTATCTGTTCCCAGGGCTGTAGATGGAGCGGCGGGTTACAAGTCACACATAGTCTCAGTGAGAGTCTTAAAAATCTTCAGCCATGCGGCTTCCTGGGAGTCCCAGGTGCTCCCCTGAGACTTGCCCTTTTACTGGACTCACCTCAAGTCAAGCTTGCTCTGCTCTTTTTACTGTTATGGTGCGAACCTTCCACTCCTCCACAGGCAGTCTCAGGGACCAGGGTTCCCTGTTACATCCTTTCTCAGTGCAGTCTGGCCTTATCCGTGCATCCTAAAACTGTCTCATCCTTGTTCACCTTCCCCAGTTCCCAGCACTGGGATATACTTCTATGTCAGGCCTTGGAAGCTTTCATTGTAATTTGAAAGGAACAAGCAGGTACAAAAGCATCAGTTACACCCATAAGCCTTTCAGGCTTAATCCAATTTTAGGGTTTCCAAGATCCCTGAGATACAAGATATCCACAGGTCACCTTTCTCTTTTTCTTTTTCTTTTTTTTTCAAACTTATCTGCCAAGATAAAAGTCAGTAGACTGCAACAAAGGGATTCCATTCAGTCCACTGGGGAACTTCACATTCTTCATTTCTCTTTTGGCAAAAGGTACTCGTTCACAGAGCATAGTGCAGTCTCTGAAAAGCCTGCAGTGATGAAACCACTTTATCTTTATTGAGACTGTTTCCCAAATGTGTTTTTGCAAAAGTAAATTTTTCCTAAAGTTTACAAATGTTCCTTGGGGAAGGCTTTGGCAGTGTGCTGTGAGCAAGCGCCCTGGGCTGCTTGCAGCCAGAAGACAGTTGTTTCCCTTCTGCCTTTTGCTTTGTGAAATATAAAAATATGTCTTAATTTGCATGAGGAGATGAAGGTCAAGGACAACCTCTTTCCAGAGAGACTAAAAACAAGCCCACTTTCCACTTTGTCTGCACTGGGTTCCTGTAATCCTTACTGAGGAATGAAGAAGCCTCTCTGGCCAGTGCTGACTTCCCCTCCCCAGAGCAGTTTCCAGGGCGTCTCATTTGCATTGTTTATATGCTCCAGATTTATTTCTCACTGGCGGGAGGGAAGAGGCTATCCAAGGAGGGTATTGTAGTTTAATGTGAGGTGAAATGAGCTTGGAAGCTGATTAGGGAATCACTAAAATCTGTTAGAATAGCTGCAGTTATCCTGTTCATATTAAAAAGCACTTTGCGATTCCTGTCAGGAAGCACTCCCTCCTGACTTCTCTCCACCCACTCCGGCACCCCACAGTCTCCCTGTGGCCCATCTCCAGGGGCTGTTCTGCTCCCTATGACACTGTTAAGCACATGGCATTGGAGTGAGCTGGGTCTGTTTTCCCCATCACGATGGTGAACTCTGGAGAGTGACAATAGGCTCTCTTCTCTCTGCAACTCCTGCTTAGTGCTAGTATCTCAGCTTGTCACAGCCAGAGAGCCTTGGGTACCATAAGCTAGCACCTTCTGTCTTGAAGTATAGATGGCCTCAGGTCCTTCCAAACTGTTGAGTGCTGCATTGAGACAGAAATCAGCACAGGGAGACCTAGCTCAGCCACTAGGATGACCCTACCTCCTCTCCCAGTGCTGAGGGTGCCATAGCTGAGGTGATCCTGGTTGTATAAGAAAGCATTCCAAATAAAGAACAAACCAGTAAGCAGCATTCCTCCAGTAAGGACTCTGCTTCAGTCCCTTACACTAAGTTCCTGCCTTGGTTTTCCCTGATGATGGATTCTGATCTGTAAGCTAAGTCCTTTCCACCCCAGGTTGCTTTTTTCCCCCTCATGGTGTTTATCCCAACAGAAGCAAATTAGAACATCATGTGTGTTCTTTAGGGTATCTATTGCTGTGAAGAGACACTATGCCCATGGCAGCTCTTATAAAGGAAAACAGGTAATTGGAGGCTGGCTTTCAGTTCAGTGGTATGGTCCATTATGGTCACGGCAGAAAGCATGACAGACGGCAAGCAGACATGGTGCTGGAGAGGTGGTTTGGATCCATATCTGGATCTTCAGGCAGCAGGAAGAGAGAGTGGCACTGGGCCTGGCTTGGACATCTGAAACCTCAAAGGCCGAGCCCCCGTGACACACTCTCTTCATAGGACCGCACCTCCAATAATGCCACTCCCTCTGAGTCTGTGGAGCCATTTTCATCCAAACCACCACACTGGGTATGTTGACACTGTGCCATGTACAATGTTGACTCGTATACATTTCCCCTCCAAATGCCTACAGAGGCATATAGAATAATTTATACTCATGTCACATGATAAGTGTGGCTCGTTTCTTCTGAAATTCAGAGGGTCACAGGCTTTTGTTATGAGTGGCAGAGACAAAATTTTTGATTTAGGATAACCCTGGTTACCCCATTAATAGTACCTCAATAATAAAGCCCATTTTAATGACCATTAAGCCATACACTGTACATAGGGATATCTTCCTTCCAGCTGTGTTGGTACGAAGCCCAGTGGCCATTTTCCTTAAAGATCCTTTCCTGAACCCTTTGGCTGTCAATGAATCATTGGGCCCCTGAAAAACTGCCTTTGTCTCTAATACCCAAAGAGAATCTTTTCACCATTCTTTTAAATATTTGTCCCTCCCCAAAGAAAGAATAACTCACAAGGCTCACCTGTTGAGCTCTGATAATTATCTCCAAAAGATGCATTTGACAACTCTGTGTGCTCAGACCATAAATCACTTTCCAGAAGATCTTTGTAAGTGCCCGGAGGTGCAGGCGGAGGCGGAAAGATACTGGCACCAAGCTACCCTGCAACAGAAAGTCATCACACTTTCCTACCATTTACACTGTCCTCACAGTCATCGCCCCTGGTAGCCATCCCAGATCTTGAGAGGCTATTACAGGAGCAAGCTCTATCATCATTTTCATAAATGGCATCCTTTTCACTAAGGGACTGGGAAATTGCTAACCCATAGGAACTTTGATATTAAAAATAAAAGCATAGAGCCAGGGCAAGAGGAAAGAGTTACAGGACCCCTTTTCACCTTCGCCCTTTTCCTGACAGCTAAGTGCATCTCTTCCTAGTATTTTTCTCTTTTTAAGAGCTGTAGTTCATACAGCTTCATTCTTTTACATGAATAAATGATGTTTCACTAGTCATTCATTCTCCAGCTGGGAGCAAGATGCCCATCTGTAGTTTGGTGGTCCAATGGGGCTTGTGAAGTCTACATACTGCAGGAGACTGTCCATGAGTGCTGGTATTTTCAAAGGTTACTTCTAGAATTAACCCAAAGGTGGAAATTTAAATGCACACAGCCATCACGAAGTCTCCTGCAGAAGAGGATGAGAGCGCTCTCTCCCCACCTCCTAACATCAGTAGAGGCATCCATAATCCTATAGCTTGTATCACTCTGATGTTTGATGTGAAGTCAAGAGAGCTGTGACACTTTCAATCAAATGCTCCTTAGTAGTGAATTTCTAGGTCCTTTCTGGGCACATGACATTGTGAGTATTTCCCTCTGAGTTGCTTACTCATGGCTTGGACGGATTTTCTCTAGGATGATTTGATTTGTGCCTTTCCTCATTTCTTCTAGGAGATCTTGATACAACTGTGCCCTGGTCACTGTGTGTGTTGCTAACATTGCCTTCTAATCTGAGGTTATCTTTGACTCTCCTTTATGTTGCTTTCCAGCCCAATCACTTTTCTGGTCTGCTTAAGTACAAAAGTGCACTTATGCCTCTCCTCTTGGGGACATACAGAGCTTGACACTTTAGATGTCCTTCGGCTTATCCAAGTAAAAGGAATTGTAATGGCCTGGTATGGGGAATGTTGTGCTGTTGATTTTTTTTTTTTTTTTTTTGTTTGTTTCTTTTTCAACTTTTTGTTTTGGTTTGGATTGGTTTGGTTTCATTTTGTTTCATTCTGTTTGGCTCCATAAAAACTGTCTGATGCTAATCCTTCATTTCTCTTTGTATGTATCCCTTTTCTGTTGACCTAATCCAATCACAAACTGTGATGGTTTATATATGCTTGGGCCAGGGAGTGTCACTATTAGGAGGCTGTGGCCTTGTTGGAGTAAGTGTGTTACAGTCAGTGCAGCCTTTAATACCCTAGTCCTAGCTACCTGGAAGTCAGTCTCCTCTCAGAGACCTGCAGATAAAGATGTAGACATCTCAGCTACTTCTGAACCATGCCTGTCTAGACAATGCCATGCTCCTGCCTTGATAATACTCGACTGAATCTCTGAACCTGAAAGCCAGCCCCAATTAAATGTTGTCCTTATAAGAATTGCCTTGGTCATGGTGTCTATTCATGGCAGTAAAACCATAACTAAGACACAAAGTATTATTTCATCTTGTATGGTCTATAAAGGTAAGCCAGTGTACTGTATATAAAAAAGGCAAAGCAGTGTCAGTTGGCTTAAGACTAAAATGTCTGGCTCCAGTGAGGGCCCATCACATGCCTTGTGGGCCTATAAAGAAATGTATTCTTAGCTGAGACTACTGGACTGCCATTCCCACTGGATATAGGCTGATTCTTACAGGAGAGGCCTTCCATCTACAGGGGTGCATGAAGTCTTCAATTCCTGGCTTAGAAGATGGAGTGTACCTACACCAGACCCCTCCCTGTATTATATTGTTTCTCCTTTCCCCAGGCTCTGTGCCACCTACAGTCACAAGAGCCCTTACATCAGTCTCTGATGAGCTCACCTTGTATGTATTCCGTTCTGACAAACCCAGAAGTCCCATTCTATTCTGTCAGCAACGACCTTTTCTCAGCTTGGGTTTGCCTGGACCCGGTCAGTTTGTGCATAGCATTATGAAAGTTTTTATATATTTGTCGATCTTTTTGGTTTCTCCAAAAAAGCATGACTGTATTACTAACACACACTTCATCAGCACAAGCACAGAACTCAATATATGGTGGGAACTTGGGATAATAATGCTTCCTCCACAAAACATAGCTCTCTCTCTCTCTCTCTCTCTCTCTCTCTCTCTCTCTCTCTCTCTCTCTCATACACACACACACACACACACACACACACACACAAAACAAACAAACAAAACAGTGCCAAGCATAGAAACTCATTGAGTTCTTGGCCAGAGGAATCCAAGAGATTCACAAGCAATATTGGCTATGACCCTTGTTTGCCTCCCAGAATGTGAAGGTAAATTCCGTCACATTGCTGTAGACACGGGACTTGGAAGTATCAAATTAGAACTATTCTGAAAACCTCCTCTGAAGAGTAACTCAAAATCCTACAAACTACAATAATGGCCAGCACAAGAGGACATAACCAAAGGTGCACTCATATTTTGGGAGTAACCAACAGCCACTTAATTGGACATTCAATAGGAGGAGATTTATGCCTAGTAAACCTAGCTAGTTACCTGTGGCAAACGAGGTCATAGACTCTAGAGGAAAATCTTCTACTGCCGTGTTCCTAAACTAGTATAATTCTCAACTTGATTCTACATGTTTATCTTTATAGATAAATGTATCTCTCATCCCTCACCAAAGAAGTTTTGTTTTGTTTTGCAGCAGGCAAAGACCATTACAGAAATTCACAGATGGTCAAAATGCAAAAAAACAATTGACTGTGGGCTGATCATCCCCAATTGCTACACCTAATAGCACAACACCTATACTTAAGGTTGAAGAAACACTACAGAAAAGGAGGCGGAAAGATTGTAAAAACCATGATGTCTCCTATGAAATAGTGTCTTCCTTCTATGACAGCGAGTTTCATCCATGAAATCTTCTTTCAGTGAATACTTATTTTTAAGCCCACACAGGTGAGGGTAGAGCTCAGAAATGCCTGTCCTAGCCATGGATGATATACAGCAGTCCTCATCCAGGACCACATTCTCACTCCCTTCTCCTCTGCTGGGAGCATCTCAGACTTCATCACTTTCTAGAATTACATATTAGTCCTAAGGGTAGTAGTAAGCTTGTTCCAAAGTTTGAGTCTTCTTGGAAGTGGGAGAAAGTACCGTGGCAGACTCAGCTCGTGGAAACCACTTTCTTTTTCTTTCTCACCCATGAAATCTTAACAGTATGGTCGCCTAAACAAGACAGGCACAATGACAACACCAGATGACATCCCAAGATGGACGAGGGAATAATTTTAACAATTATAAAAGTACAAGTGTGTATGGAGAACATTTGAACACTTCTAAAAAACCATAAAAAGAAGTTGAAATAAATGATTAAAATGTTTCTCTGTCCTTGGGGTGGTGAATCAATATTATGAAGACATTTGTTCACCTAAAGGCAAATTATAATATTAATCAAACCTATTAATAATGTCATCGAACTATTTTATGAAGTTAGGTAAGTTGATACTAAGTTCCATATAGAAAAACACATTTAAGAGTAGCCCAAAAATGCTACAGGGAAACCGTAGCAGACATTAGAACACACAGTAGTGCCTCTGAGATCCGGGTAGTAGAATAGAAGTCCATAATTAGACCTAACCATGCACTGGGATTTACTGAAAGATGAAAATGATATCTTAAATCGCTGTACTTTAAACAAATATCAGTGGGTAGCTGAAGAGTCGCATACTTGAAGGTAACCATCACTATGTTTCTCAAACCCTACACTAAAGTAATAGAGTATCTGAGACATATCAAAGTTGAGGCCAGGAAAGTATCAGAGGCAAACAAGGAGTCTTTTAATATCTACATGAGAAATGGTTTTCTACCTGTGGCTCAGACTTAGCCTTGTAAGCAAAGTTAGAAGACAAAGAACCATGTGGAAGAACACATTTACTGGATCTCTCTCTGCAGAGACAATGCTTTAAACGTGAGACTTGGCATGATAGTACCCAGTTATAATTTTATCTCTCAGGAGGTGGAGACAGAGGGATAAAAAGTTCAAGGTGTTCCTCAGGTACTTACTAAGTGAGGCCATCTTTGAATTTAGAAAACCTGTCTCACAAACAGCACTGGGAGATACAAGACCAGAATCCCAACAGAACAACGGGGAAGAACATGAAAGGACAGATCATTACAACTCAAAATGTAAATCAGATCCAAACATAAAGCAATGCTCAAGCGTAACTATAATTACTGACATGCACATTGAGACATCTATTCTCACCTGTCAAAATGACAAAAAACCGACAGCACATTCTGTTGGCCAAGAACATAGAGAAACAGACTTTCAGACGTCAGTGGCTGGAATGCAAACTGAAACAGCCCTTCTGGAGGGAAGTTAAAACAGAAGAATACCTATATCTGACCCAGCAATCCGGCTTCTGGAGAACTTCCACCTACAGGTACAATACCAGTGATTAAAGAACTACATGCTGGAATGTGCAATGCTTCTGCCTACACAGCACTGAAAACTCCTCACCATTCACACCTCAGGGATAGTTGGATAAACATGGTGGAACAGCACAACTGTAAATTTAAGGCTAGCCTTGTTTATATATAACATTCCAGGACAGCCAGGTCTGCATAATGAGAACCTGCCTCAAACAAACAAACAAGAAAAAAGAAAAAAAAAAAAACCTAACAAGTTGTGCACCACCTCTAATGGTCTTTGATCCTTCGTCAACAAAACAGTGAATTGTTTGCATGATCTACAGGATCTAATTAGGCTTCTTACTGGTGTTTTACTCCTAGGTAACTGTTTCAGTGAAACTGTATATGCAGAAATGAATGACTTGCATTTTACCCTCCTTCACTGCCTCTGTGTCATCCGTCCACAGATGCAGATGGTGATGCACCATGAAATCATCAGACACTGTCAGAGAGGAACAGGAAACAGTGTGGGGCTGCTGAGTCCCTGGCTAGCTTCCCAGCTCTGAGTGGCAGCAATGGATCTGCATGTTCAGTTGCATGAATGAAATCGTGGGTTCTTTCCCCACTTAGCCAATCACATTGAGCATGTTCATGATGCTACATGTCTCATTTCAGGAATGACCATACCTGAAGAAGATGCTGATGTCGGACAAGGCAGTAAATACTGCCTTGTGGCTATTGGAAGGCTCCAGGTGAGCAGAAAGCCTGTCTTGTTTGCTTGTTTGGTTTTTGTTTTTTCAAGACAGGGTTTTCCTGTGAAGCACTCACTGTCCTAGAACTCACTCTAGACCAGGCTGGCTCTGACCTCAAGAGATCCATGTGGCTCTGCCTCCAGATCAGTGGGATAAAAGGCAAGCTCAAAATGTCTTGTCTATTTCATCTTCAGTCGGGGCTCCTTTACTGCACAGGACAAGAGACTGAGTTTGGATGCCTCTTCGTTTGGAACTCCTGTGTACTCAATATCTGTGGGGTTATGTGTCTCATTCTGGGTCAAAACGTGGATTTTAAAAAGGTGTACCACAAGGGCTACCCCACAGAGACCTTTTCGTGCTGAGGGTTAACACCTCTCTCCCACCCACATCAGTCACTGCAGAGATGAGTTCCCCAGAACTCACAGCCTTGCTAACCACTTTTAAAGTCCCCCAAGGGCCTTGTAGGACAAAGTTCATCCTCCTCTCTTTCCTTTCCCTCATCTTCCCACATCCTTTTACCAAACCACATCTTTCTGCTTTCATGAAGCCACCCCATGGTTTACCCACATCTGTGTATTGTCAAGCTGTTTCTTCTACCTTGTATTTCTTAGCTACCCTTCTGCTTTCAAAATTTTTTCTGTGAAGTTTCTACCTTCTCATCCCTTGAGATCTAACTTAATGACTGCCAATCCCTTAGTAAATATTAACCTTTGCTTCCCACTGTGTTTTCTCATGACACAAGAGTTCTCACCTCAACTTCATCTGCACACTGCTTGCTGTGCTTAGCTGAGGGATATGCTTGTGTATACTCTCTAAAGCAGGGATTCTATCTTGTTAAAATTTAATTTACCTGAAGCTGGAGAGTTAACTCCAGTGTTAGAACAGACTGCTATTCCAGAGGACCCAGGTTCAATTCCCAGTACCCACATGGAAGCTCACAGAGGTCTGCAACTCCAATCCCAGGGGAAGTTGATGCCTTCTTCTGGGCTCCTCACGCACCAAGTAGATAGATGGTACCGTCATACATGCACGCAAAACACTCATACACATTAATAAATAAAGCTTTAATTATTTTACTTATTTGATATCTGATATACAGTAGCCACTCAGTTACTTGGCTCATTCATTCTTCCTTTGACATTTAGGGTGTTTTTCAAACTGATAAAGGCAGGCAGAGTTGATAGTCCAAAAGGCTCCTGTTTCACATCCTTAATCTTCTAAGTCTGATCATTTTCAAACAAACAAACAAGCCATTTCATTCACATGAAACAAACACTAGATCCTCTTCTCTGGTGTGTAAAACAAGAGTAGCTAGATGAATTCAATCTAGAAATGCGTCCTTTCAAGTCTCCACACCAGTTACATTGGGGAAGGTGATATAGAAAGAGGATAACATTTGCTGAGCCCCAACCATTTACCAGCATAATATGCAATATTTCTAATCATCCCAAGTGCCCTATGGTATTATAGCTTGTTGTAAATATTTATTATTTCCACTGCCTAACAAATGTAAAGAAAGTGGCCAAGCATTAATTCAATTCCTCACACTAATCTTTCCAGTGACAAAGCAGGATGTGTGATATTCAAGCTATGTGGATTCTTGCCGTGTCCTCATCTGCATCTTTGTCAACCTCCATTCTAGGTGACCAGCTCTCCTGTGTGCATGGACATGAGTGGCATGTCAGTGCCCACAGAGTTCCTGTCACGGCATAACTCTGATGGGATCATCACATTTGTGGACCCAAGATGCATCAGTGTGATTGGCTACCAGCCCCAGGTCAGTGGTAAAAGATTTAACTCTACTGAAAAGGCATTTATCTTACTTGTCAAAGGTTCAGCACAATGACATCACAGAGAAATGACATAGGAGTCCAGATTCCCTGTTTAACTAGGCTGACACCCTTCACAAGCCAAACTGTTCATTGTAAGACAAACACCCCCATCACAAAGGATGGGGGTTAAGCTAAGTTTATTTTAATTACAAAGCTTCTGTATGTCTGACAAATGTCGAGATACCTGAGGGATGTTAGCCCAGTCCTTTGGGGAAATCTTTTTACTTAGGGCATATATTCAAATCTTTTCTCTGGATCCTTTCTGAAAAAGCAGTGGCATTAGAAACACAGAAGAGCATGAGCCACCCAGGTGAAGTTACAACTTCATGTAGTGCAAAATCAGGATCCATGTCCTAAGCCTGAGGATCTCTACCTAGAGGAGACACATAGGGGACAAGTGTGAGGAGGATGGAGATGTTATCAAATGAGTATTCATTTCTTAGGCATGATCGTGTTTTGGTTTAGTAGTATGATGAGCCATTTATTATATTAATGCTCAAAGACTTCATCTCAAAGTACTTTGGGATCTACAACTTTTTGTTAAGAGATAATACACAGAGAGAGAGAAAGATAAAAAGGGAGAGTGAGACAGAGAGAGGCAGAGATGTAAAATATTGACAGATGATTCAATGCAATGGATATGCAGGTGTTTATTATATATATCCTTTTACCTTTTCTATAGTTTCTTTTAAAATCATTTTTAAAAAAATACATGGCTTGTTGTTCTAAGGAAAAGACTTTGGGAAGCTTTGGGATATAAACATGAGTTATTTTAATTACATGTGTTGTTTTTATTTTATTTACTTAGCTTTTTATCTGTGCTGTGTGTAGATTTTAGAACTAGGACCAGTCCAAAGCAAAACTATTAGAATAAGGTGAAAGTCAATGACCCTGACAGCAGTGCATTTCTGCACAGACCTGTGCCCCCTGCAGCATCTCCCCCGAGTGTCACTCCTGGGGCATAGGAACTGCCTTTCGCTGCTGAGTCAGCTCACTCCAAGCACCATGTTCTCATCACTGAGATAGCTTACATCCTTTGCTGTTTAAGACACTTTCCTAAAGCACACCCGAAATTGCTCTTTGATTTTGTTTTTTTTTTTTTTTTATTCTGCTCCTGTTCACGGAAAGACACACAAGTTTTAGATGAAGGCTGGATCTTTCAAATAGCACATAGACAAGTGAAGGTCGGTGATGAACAGACTTGAGGCAAGCACAGTTACTATGCCCTCATTCAGCCACTGGTTTCCGTACTTAAAACAGTTTTAGTTTTCATAGGCAGCATGTCTGTCCCCGAGCTTTCTTTGGATGTTTTTAAAAATATGTTGATTGCAGTTTGCCTCTCCAAGACAAACAGAAATAAAGTTGTGTTGTAAAGCTGCTGATCTAGCGCCCAAGCAAAATTAGAAGTAAGTGAGGACTGAGCCAGGGGGATTTAGAATGGATGCAAGGAAGCCAATTCCTCAGCCAACAGGAACAGGCAGACCATTTTATCTTTAGGGTTATTGTGGGCAGGCAAGAGGAGGTGGGCTCAAGGGGAGAGGGGTAAACAACACCTTTGTCTCCAGGGTAGGAGGCAAGGAATAGAGTAGACTTTGGGGTTATTAAAGCTGACTGTCCCCTTTAGGACCTTTTGGGAAAGGATATTTTGGAATTCTGCCACCCCGAGGATCAGAGCCATCTACGGGAGAGCTTTCAGCAGGTATTGTTCTTCATGGCTACTGCTGCCTAGTAAGGTACCTGGGGGCAACGAGGTTCTAGAAGGATGAAGGCCTACTGTGAGCCACTAAGTCCTACTACAGTGTCTGCCAGCTATTCTGGGCAGGATTTCAAGCACAAGGGTAAGACACATGAATTCATTGCTGTGTGGTGGAAGTGGAGGGAAGGCTCTAACGAAAGCAACCAGCTAGGGAGGGTGAATTGAGAGAAGAGGCAGCTTCTAGAGGAGGGATTAGCTGACATGAGTTGTAAAGGGTGAATACAAAAGAAATGAGAGAACAAACCAGAGGGAAGGGGCTGTGGCAGTTCTGCTCTTCCAATGTCAGTCCTTCCAGTTTCCCCACTTCTGGCTGCCCTTCCACTTCCTGGCCCCTGCTCAGTTGGCTTCTTCACATTCTTCTGCAGCTGTGACGAGAGGGCCTGATATCAACCATGTAACTACTTCTTCATAAGTAGATCGCTCCAGCTCACTTGTCTTCATGCCTGCCTTCCTTGAGCAGCTCTTCACCTCCTCATCTAAGGGCCCAGGAATTTCCCATCACACCGCCTCTTCTCTCAGTGGCCTCTCTCTCACCCTACTCTCAGCCAGTTGCTCAGGACAAAGTTCAGCATCTCTAGGCACGGAGTCTATGACAGCCCCTCCTGGCGCACAATCACAAAAGTGATATCTCCCTGTTCTCATCTACCTGACTTTTGCAGGTAACTCCTTGTTGTGCCTCTGTTATCATTTCACTCCAAGTCTTTGTAAAATAAACAAATAATTAATTAATTACTAGGTTTGGTCACAGTTCTCATTAAAACTTGCCGACAATGGTCTATATACTTAGAGTTAAGTACAAGTTTCTTCGTGTAAGCCTAGTCCTTTCGCATTTTTCTATGAATACTATTCTTCAGTCACATTGGCCTTCTCTCTATTTCTTGAACATTCTCTTTCCCATCTTTTGACCATGACTGAGCCATTCCCTGGCTGCAATGCTGTCCTCTACCTGTCACATGACTGATATCTTTCAAACCATGTCATCCCTGAGATCTTACCAATGACTAAAGAGGTCCCATCCTCCTCCACCCTTTGTTTCTCCTTTACTGTATGTCTTTTCCTTTGTCCACTTTCTCCTTTTTTTTTTCTGGCCTCTTTCACTGAAACCTGGCTTTACTTTGGGCAGAACCAGCCCTGTACTTGTGCATGTCATCTTCATGAAGGTAAATTCAAACCAAGCTGCCTAAGTAGACAACGTAAAACATGTGGCTCCCATTTGGAGAAAATGTGAAATCGGAATAGTAAGACTTTACCAGAATGCCTTGTGCCACATTTGCTGAGTGTAAGGATGTAAGTCTAATTCCTTCTTCATGTGTTTCCAGATGGAGTCCCCAACCCTACCCCATGAATACTGTCACCATGCTTTTCCTGTAGACAATGAGACTAAAAAAAGTTTTGAGTGTCATCCACCACCACTGCCATCATGATTGAGCATGTCTAAACAGAAAGAATGGCCATGAAGTAGGAGCCTACCTAAAGTTACTCTCTTCCATTTTGACTTCTTAGCAAATTAACTGAGAAAGGGATTCTGGGAGCGGATACTTTCCCTGTCCCCTGGGAAGGTACATTGACACCACACTAAACTCAGAACTTGTGGGCTTCCTGTCTGGGCAGTTCAGTGCTTTTGTTTAAAACAAGAGCTCAAGGGCTGACTCAGCTCTTTCAAGAACAAACCACTTCCCTTTATCAACATTGGTCCCCCTTCATTGTTGGTGGCCAGTGCCCAAAGAACACAAACTCTGGCCAAGTCTGGGTGTGCCTTGGGATGTCTTTGTGGCTCTACAGTTGCTGCTGTCCATGTGTTCTGGGCCTGTGTCAGGGCTTCCACATGATGCCACAGCCCTGGTTTCCCTTTTACTAAGGGATGAGGTTGCTGGTACAAGTCGTTGAAACTGGCCACTAGGGTGAAATGAGATCGGATTCCTTTTCCTTTTCAAGCCTGCCAGGCTCTTGTGGCACATGTAGTTTGCATGGTCAGATGTGACATGAGGTAGAGTGAAGCCCAGATGGGATGTTGAGTGTATGCTCCTGAGGCCCCAGTGTTGCTGTAATGACCAAGGGCAGGATGGGTGGCTGATGTTGGTAATCATGATGATGGCTGGTGATGATCAATAATGTTGATGGTGATAGTAATGGTAGTAGCAGTGATGATGGTAACAATGGTAATGACTATGATGATATTGATGGCTTTGACTGTGATAGTTATGAATAATCGGGATGGTAATGATGAGTGTGAAAATGATGATGGTGATAATGGTGGTAAAGGTGATACTGATGATGACAGCAGTAGTTAAGATTGTGATGGTGATTGAGAAGTCACCATGATGGCGATAACAGTGATTGTGATGATAATAGTAATTAGTGTGAGGATGGCAATAATTGTGATGGTGGTGGTTGTAATAGTAATGAGGGTGATGATGGTGATAGTAATTGTGATGTTTTAAATAAGAATGGCCCCCATAGATTCATACATTTGCATTATTAAGGAAGGGGCACTATTAGACAAGGATTAGGAGGCGTAGCCTTATTGGAGTAGATGTAGCTTGTTGAAGGAAGTATGTCAGTCAGGAGAGGCTTTGAAGTTTCAAATGTTCAAGCCAGGCCCAGGATCTTTCTCTATGCCTGCTGCCTATGGATTGATTCAATGGTAGAACTCTCAGCTACTCTCCTGCACCATGTCTGCCTGTCTGCCACCATGCTATAAGTCATGATGATAATGGACTAAACCTCAGAACCATAAGCCAATTAAATGCTTTCCTTTATAAGAGCTGTGTGGACAGGTATCTTTGCATAGTGAGAGAACATTGACTAAGATGGTGATGATTAAGGTGATGACGGTATCTGTGATACCCGTGGCAGCCATTTCACAAAGAGCCAGGCTAAGCAAGCTCTTAGGGTCTTTGCTGTCTCCTGTATTACCAGCCCTGCTTACGTGCACAGTTCAGTCCCCCATCCCTCCTTGGCTTTCTTGCCCATACACAGTTGCTGTGCTGTGCTTTCTGTAAGTAGAGCCAAAAATATTATTTGCCAACATCATGCCCACCCCCCAACTCTTTCCCAAACTTCATTCCCCTTCTGGAATCCTTCATTCATGTCAGGACCTCAACAATAAGTTCCAACTCCCAGCCCTCCTGGTGGACCCTGACATTTGATTGTGGGTTTGTAACAGACTCTATGGGTTATGGTTATCTACACGTAGTAAATATGTGTAGCCCCTGCAAGGTGACCTGTACTTTGGAACAGAGCAATGGGGACAGGGAGTTAAAATTAGAAAATCAAGGATTGAAACCATGCATATCCCTTCCTATGATTGAAAAGCCTTAGTAGGTGTCTTTAAGCTCTGAAGCTCATGTTCCTAATACACATTATTCTACTGAGCTGACTCATGGGCTGAAGGAACAGGGCTGGCACCCCCTTTCTCTGTTCTCTACCCTCAGTGTCATACCCCAGCTTTGTACATAGGTAGGCTCTACTGCTAGTCTGTGAAACAGTGAAAAACTCTCACACCCCCTTAGTTCTTTCTGTTGGACAAAACAAAAGGTACACACACTTAGGACAGAACACATGGGTCTATTTGTGCTACGCACCAAGAGGGCACTCAGACTACTGACCTAAGATGTGACTTGGACTTCTGGCACCCGTGAGGAAAGAGACCGGTCCCAGTTAGGGGACTAAGGTAGGTTGAATAAGAATGGGCCCCATAGACTCATCTAGGACATAGTAGTATTTGAGAGGGATTAGGAGATATGGCCTTGTTGGAATAGATGTGGTCTTGTTGGAGAAAGTGTGTCATTGTGTATAGACTTTACAGTTTCAAAAGCCCAAGCCAGGAACAGTCTCTTTCCCTGCCTCCTGTCTCCCCCTTTCCCTTTTCCTTCTTTCCTTATCTTCTCCTCTCCCTCTCTTCCCTTCCCCCACCCACCTCTCTCTCTGCTTACGGATCAAGATGTAGCTTTCAGCTACTTCTACCAAGCCTGCCTGCTGCCATGCTCTATGCCATGATAATAATAGACTAAGCTCATGAAACCGTAAGCAAGTCCCTTACCAAGTTCTGTGGTGTCTGTTCACAGCAACAGAACAGTGACAATGACAGGGACCAACTGTCTATGAAACAACATCCTCTAAGCACTTCATTTCATAAGCCTCCTTCTAGGTGGTAACAAAGAGGACCTCTGCCCACTTCCAGCTTTCTTGGTGTTTTGTTCGTTTGTTTTTCTCTTGGATATTCCCCAATATCCAAGAGATTTTGTCTGATACTCTACAGTGTGGCTGTGCCTAGTTTTCCCAGGGGCAATGTAGAGAAGGCGCCTGGCTGCTTCAGGGTTATGTAGCTAGCTCACGAAGTGTGCTCTAAGTCCTACTATGTGCAAGACACTGGGCTGGACTTTGTAAAGCTCAGCTCGCCTTGTCCCCAGGCTGTGTACGGCATGGTAGAGACTATAAACTCCCGGTGAGAAGCAGGTGCAAACAGTGATGTTTGGAGGAGTCTACCTTTGCCCAGCTCTAGAATCAGGCCCTATTCTTGTCAACAATCCATCTGCAACCACACCCAGAAAGACTGAAGACTTATATTCCCAGGCTCTACAATAAAGACTTCTGCTTGCCTTATCTCGTTCTTGGGGACAATCACATCCAGGCAATGTCTCTTCGTCATTCTGATAGCCTCTCCATCTACTACTTCTTCCTCTTTGGTGAGACCAATGTCTGGGTCCTTACAGCTGCCAGTGGGCAAGTGTCTTTACATACCTTCGTCAGCTATCCCCAGAGAGATAAGCTTGTAACTTGAACATAAGATCACAGTTCTCGTTCCTCCTTGCCACTAGAGCTGTCTAGCCTTAGAGAGCCTAATTAATTACATCCTGGTTATGTCACCTGTGAACAGTGAAGCCACTTTTCAGGTGTTCATGAAAGTGTGCTGAAACCGTATCGCAACATGAGAGTAGTGGCAGATCAATACATTCAGATAAATAATGCATACGGATTTACCATTTTATTTCGCCTCCTTCCTGAGAGTTTATTGAATTCATTTTACAATGTCAAACAGAAGTTAAAATTTTTATGTGAATTAAGTTCATCTAAGAAATAAGTCCATGATACATTATAGCTGTGAACATAGTACTCAGTCCCAGAGCACCCTATAGCCCAAAGGAAAAAATGAGGGAGGGAGGAGGGAGGGGAGGAGGGAGGGAGGAGGGAGGGAGGGAGGGAGGAGGGAAGGAGGGAGGAATGGAGGAGGGAGGAGGAGGGAGGGAGGGAGGAGGGAGGGGGGAGGAAGAGAGAGAGGGAGGAGGGAGGGAGGAATGGAGGAGGGAGGGGGAGGAAGAGAGGGAGAGAGAGGGAGAGAGGGAGAGAGCTCTTAATGTTGTTGGTGCTGCTCTGTGCCCAGCGCTGTGTGCATATAAGATGCTCACCATCTGATTTGTAGCCACTAAATAAGAAACGCTGCCTGTCAGTGGTGTCTCACATGAGATGACAGTGACTCCAGGGCGGAAGCAGATGGAAGTTTGAGCTTAGCTGCTACCTGTCACTCTTACTCTCACCACTCCCCTTTTACTGCACCCCATTCTGTGGTCCTACTGACCTCTTCAGCAGCCGGCCCCACTGCCTTGCTGCTCTCTCTTCCTCCTGCTGACTTCCTTGTCCAAATGTTTTTGCAGGTGGTTAAGCTGAAGGGCCAAGTGCTGTCGGTCATGTATCGGTTCCGCACCAAGAACCGGGAGTGGCTGTTGATCCGTACCAGCAGCTTCACCTTCCAGAACCCCTACTCTGATGAGATTGAGTACGTCATCTGCACCAACACCAATGTCAAGTACGTGCAGCCCTCTCTTCTGCTGGTTATTCACATATGAGTGAAACGATTTGCTTGAGGCTCCCTTCTCCCCATAGGCTCTAGCTGCAACCTAAAACCCTTATGGGATGAGGGGCAAGAAAAGGAGAGACTCTGGGTTTCTGTTACTATGGGGCCCGCGTTCTTGCCATGTTCACGTCAGGGTACCCCAGCCTCCATTCCATTCTTTTCCTCTGGACATTAAGTCAAGCAGAAAAGTGCCCACTTCCACATCCTGTTGTGGTAGCCAGTGTCTGGTCTCCTGGTCCTGCTGAAGGTAGTGGGTAGAAGAAGTGGACTGTACTTTTGAAGCTCAGGCCAAGGTCAAGTAGCCACTGTATCAGCAGCACCTAAACCTGAAAGCACCCCTTCCTGCTTCCAGCCCGGGACCCCTGCCTTTTGTGTACACTCCGTATTCATGGAGCTGACAGGTAAACCTGAGTTCTCGTCTTAACCATGGCAGTTCCTGGTTTTGTGATCTCGAGTCACTTCCTCTCTTACCCTGCACTTGCTTTTCTGTGATGTGGTCCCTCTTTCTCTGTGTGTGTACAGGCGTGTACAAGTATGTGGAAGCCAAAGGATGACATCCGAAGTCCTCAGTTGCTCCACTGTACTTTTTGAGATTGAGTCTTTCTCTGAACTCGGAGCTCAGTGGTTTGGCTAGGCTCTGACTCTTGCTTCCCAGGGATCACATAAGCACTGCTGAGCCTGGATTGTTTACATGTGTGCTAGGAATCAAACAGCTCGCCCTGCTTTAATGACTGTGTTATCTCTCCAAGCCATGGCTCCTGCTTTCTGGAGTTATGCTTAGATCTGTAAACCTGTGGGCACAGTGTTTGCCATAGTGATCTTAGCTGTGAGAAGATCATGCCTCTTCAGATCAAACATGGAAGAAATACAGAAGTGTGATCTCAGATGCTTCTATTACACCATTTTGAGACTTTTGTTTTAGATACAGGACCTCACTTTGTAGGCCTGGCTAATCTAGAACACGCTGTATAGACAAGGATGGCCTGGTAGTCACACAGGTCTACCTGCTCCTCTGTGTGCTGGAATTCGACTTAACTTGGCTGCGAGAGTGATGCATATTCGAAAGGAACCATACTTGGGATTGTGAATCTGCTCCTTCCCTGGGCCAGCAACACACTAGAGGAAGCTCATGGGATGCTAAGCTGTGGCAGAGAATGGCAGCTCCACTCACCCATACATCCATGCAAGGAAACAGCCATCACTAAGCTTGATGCCATGGATTGGGGACAGTGTGGTGCCTTTGTGATTTACAATACCACACACTTACGGTATTGTATCGGGTGTAACCCTGGTGCAAGCTAAGGAATATTCATACGCAGCAAGGAACCAACACATGCAAACATGTGGACACAAAGGTGTCCCAGTGAGTTAAAGCATGTGGAAGCTATGCCTGCATGACAGAAGGTATGGAGTGGGATAGGCATACTGAATACTGCCCTTGTGTCTGACACTCATGGCCACTGGGACTCCCAATCTCCATTCCTCGGGTTCACTAAGGGCTGGTCCTGAAACCCATGGCCTTCTCTTCCCCATCTCTCTTTTCTTAATTATTCTCTGTATTTACATTTCAGATGTTATCCCCTTCTTCCAATCCCATCCTCTCCCCCTCCCATTGCCTCCAAAAAGGTGTTCCCTCTCCCAAACACCCTCTCTCACCTTGGTGCTCCCCTACACTGGGAAAACGAGCCTTTGCTGGACCAAAAGCCTCTCCTCCCATTGATGCCAGAGAATGCTGTCCTCTGCTGCACATGACCATGGGTCTTTCCATGTGAACACATTGGTTGGTGTTTTAGTCTCTGGGAGCTGTGGTAGGTTTGGTTAGTTGATAATTTTGTTCTTCTTATGGGGTTGCAGACCCTTTCAACTCCTTCAGTCTTTTCTCTAGCTCCTTCACTGGAGTCCCCGTGTTCAGACCAATAGTTAGCAGGAAACATCTTCCTCTGTATTAGTATGGCTCTGGCAGAGCCTGGGAAGAGGCATCCATATCAGGTTTCTGCCAGTAAGCACTACTTGGCATCAGCAATAGTGCC
This sequence comes from Micromys minutus, assembly GCF_963924665.1. Lineage (NCBI taxonomy): Eukaryota > Metazoa > Chordata > Mammalia > Rodentia > Muridae > Micromys > Micromys minutus. The sequence continues at coordinate 84,092,478 of NC_137972.1, read as the reverse complement.
TGGGTCTAGTGGCTGCATATGGGATGGATCCCCAGGTAAGGCCGTCTCTGGATGATCTTTTCTCCAATCCCTGCTCCTGTGTTTGTCCCTTTATTTCCTCCCATGAGTGTTTTGTTCCCCCTTCTATAAAGGACTGAGGCATCCACCTTCTGGTCTTCCTTCTTTTTGAGCTTCATAAGTTTAGTGAATTGTTTCTTGGGTATTCAGAGCTTTCTGGAGCTAGTATCTACTTACCAGTGACTGCATACCATTTTTGTTTGTTTGTTTTTTGACTGGGTTACCTCACTCAGGATGATAGCTTCTAGTTTCATCTATTTGCCTAGGAATTTCATAAAGTAATTGTTTCTTATAGCTGAGTAGTACTCCATGGTGTAAATGTACCACATTTTCTGTATCCATTCCTCTGTTGAAGGGCATATGGATTCTTTTCAGCTTTCGGCTATTATAAATAAGGATGCTATAAACATGGTGGAACATGTGTTCTTGTTAGATGTTGGAGCTTCTTCTTTTGGGTATATGCCTAGGAGTGGTATATCTGGGTCCAATTTTCTGAAGAACCACCAGACTGATTTCCAGAATGATTGTTCCAGTTTACAATCCCACCAACAGTGTAGGACTGTTCCTCTTTCTCCACATCTTCGCCAGCATCTGCTGTCACCTGAGTTTTTGATCTTAGCCGTTCTGACTGGTGTGAGGTAGAATCTTAGGGCTGTTTTGATTTGCATTTCCCTGATGACTAGGAATGTTGAGCATTTCTTTAGGTGCTTCTCAGCCATTCAATATTTCTCAGTTGAAAATTCTTTGTTTAGCTCTATACCCCATTTTTAATAAGATTATCTGATTCTCTAGAGTCTAACTTCTTGAGTTCATTGTATATATTGGATACTAGCCCTCTATCATATGTAGGATTGGTAAAGATCTTTTCCCAATCTGTTGGTTGCCGTTTTGACAGTGTCCTTTGCCTTACAGAAGCTTTGTAATTTCGTGAGGTCCCATTTGTCAATTCTTGATCTTAGAGCATAAGCCATTGGTGTTCTGCTCAGGAAAATTTCCCTTGTGCCTATGTGATCTAAGATCTTCCCCACTTTCTCTTCTATTAGTTTCAGTGTTCCTGGTTTTATGGGAGGTCTTTGATCCACTTGGACTTGAGCTTTGTACAAGAAAATAAGAAAGGATTGACTTGCATTCTTCTGCAGGCTGACTGCCAGTTAAACCAGCACCATTTGTTGAAGAGGCTGTCCTTTTTCCATCGAATGTTTTTAGCTTCTTTGTCAAAGATCAAGTGACCATAGGTGTGCGGGTTCATTTCTGAGTCTTTGATTCTATTCCATTGATCTACCTGCCTGTCTCTGTACCAATACCATGAGATTTTTATCACAATTGATCTGTAATACAGCTTCAGGTCAGAGATGGGGATTCCCCTGGAAGTTTTGTTATTGTTAAGAGTAGTTTTTGCTCTCCTGGGTTTTTTATTATTCCAAATGAATTTGCAAATTGCTCTTTCTAACTCTATGAACAATAGAGTTAGAATTTCGATGCTCCCATCTCTTGACACCAGGGAATCCTTCTGAGAACCTGCCACATCTCTGTGTCAGAGCTTCCCTTCTGAACTGGCCTCACTAGCCAACTGCTGCTGTTTAGTTTTTCCCAGTCACTTGTAGCCTGGCTTTCACACTAGTCCCACATCCTCGAGTACACCATCTGGGACATATAAACTCTTTATCCCAGATACTTCTTTATCAACTTCCTCCTGGATCAGCTCTCATTCTAGATACCTTCTGCCCCTGTGCACTTGGTACAACTGGATTCGTCTTCGACCCCATCTGCTGGTCAAACTGTAAGTGGAGCAGAACAAACATGAGAAGCCATAGAGCCAGATGGGCAGAAGATGCTCCTATCTCATCTTCAGATTTCAGTCAAATTGAGGAGTGTTTCATTTTTTTCCCATCGATCCCACAATGTGGAAGAGGTGTTCTTTTTTCCGAGGGACATGCCCATGAGTGCCACACCCATATCTGATCCTAGGTCTGATGAAAATAAGGAAGACTGAGAAATGGGAGTAGAGCTAGATGCACAGGGCTTGGAAGGACCTGGATGCTGCTATGTTCAAGGTATAGAGGGTTATGATCAGGCTCCTCTGGTGCTTACAAGCTGGGGATGCCAGGTCCTTGGCAGAGGAAGGACAATGCTAGCCCTGATCTGCTGAGCATCTGTGCAAGCCCAATCTGTGCTCCTAGGCTTATCTCTCCCAATGGCCTCACACCTACCAATTCAAGCTGCCTAGCCATGAAGTCATGGGTAGAGACAGACAGGAGACAGTGTAGAGGTAGACAGGAGACAGTGGATAGATACATAGGAGGAAGGGGAAGACACCCAGAACCTGGGGAACACCCCCAGAAGGCAGCCCTGACAAGGGGGAAGCATAGATGTGAAGTCACTCTCCTCTGTAAGCCAGTCCCAGCTGATGAGGTGACCTTATTTTCTGAAAGCCAGACAGTGTTGACGAGACAGAAAAGCATCTTGTTCGGGAGTGGACCATTCTGCTGCCTCAGGTTGGTCATTCTCGGCAGCTCCTGGAAGTCATGTGGAGCAGAAAACCCCTGGGACACCTGCAGCAGCTGCAGGAGCACCTGTCAGTTTTCTAAACCAGGTGTTCAAGTGGCAAGGCTGAAAAGCTGGCTGTGGACGGTAGAGGGCGATGCTGGCCACGCATGTGAGCAGTCAAGCCCTTTCTTGAGTTTTGTCAGCTTTGCCAGCAGTCGGCCAGCTAGGAAAGATCCTCCCATGCCCTGTGCTGGGGGGTGGGGGGGTGGAGCAAGGAGCTGCTTGCTCAGTAGCCTTCAGCAAAGAGCATCCAAAAGCAACTTCCTGAAGAAGTTAAGCAAGCGTTGGGTGTTTAGCATTTGTGCTAAGCTGCTGAAAAGGCTCTTTGTCACCTCTGACTCCTTCCTGTTCCTTCCACACAGATGGAAGCCCAGAAAAACAGACTGATGCAACACACAGGGTACACATCGCTGAGCTGGGCCAGGTCTTGGTGTTTGGGATTTGCTACTCTGAGAAACCAGTCATGTCCCTCTTTTCATACATGCCCATTCTAGCTCTGGACATTCACTTCCCATCTCTCTTCAGGGGAGTGAATGCAGTTCCCCTTAGACCCAACCTCTGCTAGTAAAATAGCACTAGTCTGAGGTCCTCTCAGGTTTTCATGACACAAGTTCCTGATGTGTACATACACTCATATCTACGTGTGTGCACCGATGTGTATGTACATGAAGGGGTGGGTGAAGATGCATATGTCCATGTGGGGGTAGGTATGTGTGTGCATGCATGTATGCATGTGTACATGCATACACACATGTGTGAGTACAAACATGGGCTCAAAGCCCCACCATGTCCAAAGTCCAACTTGACAATAACCACATAAACTCAGTGATAGTTAGTAGTAGTTACCTGTTTGATAGTAGGTGGAAAGTGAAGAGAAGGGATGGGTGCAGAAAGAGGCAGGGGTTGTATGCCCAGGAGGCAGCAGCCTTCAGTGAGGGCTAAACACAAAGTCACCATCCTCTTCTGTCCTGCGAGCCAGACTTCAGCTTCCAGCCAACGTGAGACTGACCCTTCCACTTACTGGCTCCAAACCTAGGGAGCACCTTGATCCCTTCTTTTTCTGCCCCTCAGGGGGAACCAGAACTGGAGGTGCTGCCTAGAATTCTAGCACTCTTCCCCTCTGCCCGGTGAAGGATTTGGTGTAGTGTGAATTAAACATTCTGCAATTAATAACTAATGCTGGAAATTAATACAGCAACAGCTACTTTTTAGCCAGCCATTACCCCAATAAAGGACACAGAGAGCTATTTTGCCTGCTTCCATGCCTTGAACCCCAGTGTATTACTTGCCATCTGTTTCATTTGCACTGTTCTTGCTTCATCAGGCGAGCCCTGGCTAGCCCTTATAGCCACATGCTCATAGTCCATATTACCCCATGGAGACGTCCTCATTCCTCCTCTCCTCTCTCTCTCCCTTATGGTCCCTACCTGAGACCCAAAGCCCAGGAATCATTGTCCTGCCTACCTCTCTTCTGCCCAACTATAGGCAGAACTGTCAGCAACTTTTATTAACCGATCATAAATAATTTGGGTGCAAGACTTGCACAACAAAAGCTGATGTGCATGATAAGTCATTCGACTTTGGGCAACAGAACTTACTGGGGTACAGAATTTAGCATTCGAATCCGTAGCAACACCAGACCAGCCCCTCCAGAGTCTCCCAGGAGCCCTTGGACATGGAAGATATTCTGGGCAGAGGGAAGAATCCAGGGCCCACAGCTCTGCAGAATTATATGTGAATCCGTTCTGTGCTGTGTTCTAGCTGGGAACACCACTTAAGCTGGATGAGCCTCATCTCCTTTATCTGATAACTGATAGCCATATATTGTAAAGATGTAAAATGCTGGCCGAGTACTGGTGATCAGTCTTCCGTTCAGATATTAGCAGCCTGCCAGTGAGCCATCATGCTTCCCTAAGAAGCAGGGAACAGGAAGCAGCAGATAATGGAGGACCTCAGTTCTTCTTTGATAGTAATGATTATATTGATTCGTTAAAAAAATAAAAATAAAAATAAGAGAGGGTCTCAGGTTGCCCGGGCTGACCTTGAATATAACCTTGAGCTACTGAATCTTTTGCCTCCACAACTCCAATGCTGGGATTACGGGCATGGACCACCATGACTGCTCTTATGTGATGCTGGGAATTGAGCCCATAATTTCACGCACACACTCTCCTAACTCTGCTGTACCCTAGCCCTCTTTTTAATTCTTTTGAAATCTCATTTTATTGTTATTATTAATGCTCCACTTTGCTGATATGAGAAGCAAAGGCTCACACGGCCTGGAAGTACAGCACATCCTTGCCTTTGTCCTTGCACTCTTGTACCACTGTAAAAGACCAGATCCTTTGCTCTCTGGTACCTCAGTTTTCACATCTGGCCTTCTCTGGAGACCCAGCTCCACTGGAGCAGGAATCTGGGGGGTTCTGGGTCATCAGAACATAACTTGGTCCTGGCTGTTTTCTTTGCCTCTGCACAATTCACTGAATAGACTTCTGGGTTTGATTCCAAAACAGCTGCTCAGCAGGTCCTCCTACAGAGTCTCTTCACTGGGATATCCAGAACTGAGGACCGTACCCTCTCCCTTCTTCAGAGCATGAGTTACAGGCTTCACTGGTCCCTGAAACTTGAAGCACCAGTTTCTCTCTCAGCACACACCCCACCCCTGACAGAACATCCTGGCAGAGTAGGAGGCACAGAGAGCTTTAAGATTATAATAAACAGAGTAGGAGGAGCCAAGCACCATGGACTCAACCCTGCAGTCAGATCCTGCTCTGCTATAACAGAGCATCTCTGACCTAACCCTAGCTTTGAGCTCCAGCTTCTTGATATTAGCATGTGGCTGAAGTAACCACCTTAAAAATCCAGTCTGAGGCATGAATGAGAAGAGCACCCCGACGGCGGGTGTGCGGCCACGACCTGCACCTTTGCTCAAGCGCTGAACACACGGCTTTCCTTAATTTTGCTTTTAAAAGAATTTTAGTCATTTGCTGAAGCTCCTTGTTTGATCCAGGCATGGTGGCACTTGTCTGTCCTCCTACAACCGGAGAGCTGAAGCAGGAGGATCAAGAGTTCCAGACCTGTCCAGGGTGCAGAGCAAGACCCGGTCTCAGAAATAAAATCTGAAGACTGAGAAGATGGGTCTGTGGATCAAGCATAGAACACGCATGAGAACCTGAGTTCGGATCAAAGCATCCATGTAAATAGCTTAGCACAACCCTGGAGCTGCTGGGGTGGAGGCAGGTGGATGCCTGGAGCTCATTAGCAAGCCAGTCTAGCCAATCAGTGAGCTCAAAGAATAAGATAGGAAACAAATAAGGAGGAACTCCTAATGCCAACCTCCGGTCTCTTCATGCACCAGGACACACACATGTACTTTTCCTTACCTTTTTAACAGTTTGTGTAGAAGTCAAAACCTAAACTGCAGGGGTTGGAGTAAAATAGAAGTGGAAAGCCTGTTAGCAATCCGTACAGCATGGGCCACTTGACTCTGAGGAGCAGGGATTTCTCCCCTGCCTCTGCCCCATTGCCTCCCACCTTTCTGTTTCTTACACCCATGTTAACTTCTTGTTTCACAGGCAGCTTCAGCAACAGCAGGCAGAATTGGAGGTACACCAGAGAGATGGGCTGTCATCATATGACTTGTCTCAGGTGAATTTCTGGGAAATCCTTTTCTGACTGATACTCAGAGGACTGAGAACTAAACTCACCCCAGAACTTGACACCCTCCCCCCATTTCAAGGCGCTTGGCTCCATCTGCCCTCTAGGGTGCTAATGGTGCTCAACCCCTGCTTCCCTACTGTGGTTCCTCCTTCCTGAGGAAGAATGTGGGTAGTGAGCAGGAGGTGAGCCATGGTCAGCCAGCACTGAGCATCTCTAGGGGACAGAGGAAAATCCCAGTATGGGCCCCAGTCTCACACACAGAAGCCAGCAAAAGCAGGCTCTGGATGTACGTCTCTCTGACCTTTACCTTAATGTGTCTCTTTCTGTCATTCTGGGTCCTTATCTCCTCTCCCCTGGTCCCTTTTCTCTCTTCCATGCTTCTGACAGCTGACTATCAGGAAAATTGACATGAGTATCTGACCTTCCCAAACTAATCTTTAGGTTTTCTTCCTGGTGTGTACAGTAGGTTGGTTTTTTTTTTTTTTTTCATTTATCCCCCAGGAAAGTAGCCGCTGTAACTGTGGCAATACCCTGTGATGCTTAGGTCACACCCCCAACCCAGGTGCTTTTAAACTTCCTTGGTAAGCTTAAATATCCAACCTTAAAATAATAGTCAAGTTTTGAAAGGCTAGCTCTTCCACCTAGAGGGACTATGTGGAGGGACAGCTTGTAACTCTTAGAAAGTACCCTGTGTGCCTTATGTGTGGATTGCTGCTATGTTTTATGTGCCAACAGGTCCCAGTACCCAACCTACCTGCTGGTGTTCACGAGGCAGGGAAGTCTGTGGAAAAGGCAGATGCAATCTTCTCCCAAGAGAGAGACCCTCGTTTTGCTGAGATGTTTGCAGGCATCAGTGCGTGTAAGTGTGCTGACGGTGTGAGCTTTACTGTGCAAGGTTTACAGTTGCTTTCAGACCACCTGGAGGTAGCACCCTAGAGAGAGAGGACAAGTAAGGTGATTTCTGTGTCACTGCCACAAGGCATAAAAAGAACCCATACGGGAGTCAGGACAGATTCTCTGTATCCCTGTCCCTGCCTCATCACCAGTGACCACCAATCTCAGGCTGCCATCTTTAACATGTAAAGGGTCAGAGCAGACAATCTGATCCATTACCTTAGTCATTGGTCAGACTTCACCACTGTAACAAAATAGCTAAGAAAATGACTTCTAGGAGACGAGTGTTGTTCTGATTCGGGGTTAGAAAGGAAAGTTAGAAAATCACACAAAAAATCAGAGGGAAAATAAGGTAAATGGCAAGAAATTGTGAATATCAAGACTGATAAGATGATATCCAAGTACTTCAGGTCAATAAGTCTCCAATTAACATGCTGTCAAAGTTCAACATAATCAAACAAATGGGATGAATTATTCCCATCTGAGTGATGAAAATGTTTGTTGAACCCAGTCATGGAAGCGAAGTGTCAGCATCAGCAGAGGAAGATGTCACAATGTCACTGTGGGCAGAGGACAGAGCTGACTACAAATCCCATGAACTCTGAAACACAGAAAAGCCAGTGTAATCACAGCACAGGAAGAATCTGATAAAAGCAAAGTAGGTGGAGCTCGGGATGCCTTCCTTCGTTTTCAACAAGTCAAGTAGATGAAAATAATGAGATGGGGAAAGATTTAGACAACTCAATAATTTATACACATTAATGTGCACATGCGTGTGATTGCATGTGTGCATATCATATACATGACATAAACATATAAGTACTGTGTGAGCACAGAACAACAATGTGTTTATTACTTATCACCAAAACACGTGAGAAAAGAAGTAACTTGCATGGAAGCAGGGAGCTTGGTTTTTACAGTAGCCGTTGTATTTTGTGTGTCAGTCACTTGTGTGGTGTTGGCGAATGGACACACTAGGCAGAGCTCTACCTCTAAGGGACACACCCAGCCTTAGGGCATTATATTTCTACATAAGCTGGCATCCTGGGTCTCCTTTATCCTTGTCTCCTCCTCATTTGAGCCCTGCTCTATACGCCTGCTCTCAAGGCCTTGAAATTAGACTAGGGATTGAGCAGACCTCACCTTTCTGGGTGACTCATTCTGGCACAGGTCCAGGTGTTTCCTGTCTCATGAAGTCAGGCAACACTTTCCATCTGCCCTGGCCAGTCAGTCTGAGGTCTCCCTCAGCACCTGCTGCTCAGGTCAGGGAAGGGGCACTGGATAGGATTGGTTGGTTCTTCCCTTGCTGTCCTGTGACCTGGGACAAGCAGCACCTCGGTTTTCTCATCTGTAATAAATGAAAACAAATGTGTGAGCTGTTTGGTTTCCCAGCACTGTCCTTGGTAAACCTTATAATTTAGAACACCAAGAATCCTCACCACAGCTCAATGAGAGACTGCAATGATCACCTTCTTTCGGTGGAGAAACTGAGGTAGGGGAGAGTTCAAGGAACATCCCAAATGACCTCTAGGACACAAAAGGCCAAGCAGAGGTCCAAGGCCAGGCAGTTGAGGTTACCCTGGGTGCCCTCACTTTTTGCACATTTCCTATGAAACGGAAGAACTAAATACAATAGTGTCTTCTCACTCAAGGACTTGCCCTCAGGAGCCATTCTAGGATCCAAAAGCCTAAGAGAGCACATGCAAAGGTGAAGGTGAGGAGGCTGTCCTTTGTGGATCTCCTGAGTTCCCAGGCCATGCCCTGGTCTGGGGTGTCCCCTCGTGGCCTGCAGCACAAGGGGAGGCCTTTACGTGAAACTCCTATGGTTTTCCTAGCGGAGAAGAAGATGATGAGCTCAGCCTCAGCATCAGGCAGCCAGCAGATCTACTCCCAAGGAAGTCCATTCCCTGCTGGGCACTCGGGCAAGGCCTTCAGGTAGGTGCCAGGGAGGGGCATAAATAAATGGTAGGAATAAAGGCCTGAGTGCCAGCACTGGCTCTGACTGAGCAGGAGTCAGCCATTCCTATACTGTGGAATGGAGCCAGGATGAATACTTTGGCTGCTTTCTCTGTTCCATCAGCCCCTCTGTAGACACTGGACATCACTGACTCTCAGACACAGAAGATACTGGTCCTCTCTGTGATCCTGCAGGGAAAGAGAGGAAGAGATGGTTTATAGCCAGGATCCACATAGGCCCCATTGGAAAAGTAAACAGAACTGCCCTGTTCTCCAATTAGCTGAGTCCATAGCCAAGTGCAAGGAGGAAAGGTGGTCCATCATATCTTAACCTCGGTCTTAAGAACCATTCAAGGGAGGGTGCCTGGCTATAAGCATCAAGGCCTGCGATAGCTTATTGAAGAAGCTTGAAATCACCACTGAGGGCCAGACCTGGCTCAAGATTCTTCTGGGCAAAGCAAGCAAGAACCCAGGAGGACTGCCAGAGGACAGGCCAGCAGTCCTCAGGGAAGGCATCCTCCTGTGTCACACAGATATCCCTAAGCTTCCTAGAAGCTTCACACACACCAGGCACAGTAAGGTGGTATCTTTCTTACATCCCAGTTGAGCTTGGCCCAACTCTGAACAGGGCTTCCGTGAGCCTGGAGGGAACAAGGTTGGGCAGGCAAAACCCAGTGTCCAGAGACTACATTGGCCACAAAGGGATAGGAATCTCCCTTCCTTGACGTTCTAAGAACAGATCTCCTACATCAGCAGCAGGTGTGACCAGCAGCCCGAGGGAGGGCTGGGCACAAGGGCTAGCACTTTATTTCAACAATCCCAGGCATGGTTACAGCTGTCCCTCATCAGTCAGTGTCCTAAAAAGGGCCGTGAAGGCTGATACATGAGTTAAAAAAGAGCTGTGAGGAACTATGTTTAGAAAATGCCCTCTGAAAGAGAGGGAGATGTGAGCAAAACAATGAAAAGCCATGACTTTGGCAATAGGTTGCCAACATCCGTGATCCCAGCACTTAGAAGTCTGAGGCAGGAAGAATATCGTGAATTCAAGGTCAGAATTTATTATACATTGTATAATTAATATTAATAATTTTTAAGGAGACTAAATGAAAAATAAAGAAATTATCCTCTACAGGGCAAGATAGCACATGCTTTATATCCCAGCATGTGGGTGGCAGCAAACTCTGTGAGTTCAAAGCCAGCCTAGTCTACATAGTGAGTTCTAGGTCATCCTGAGCTGCATAGTGTGACCCTCCCTTGGAAAAAGATCAACAAAAAAGAAATTATCCTCTGAACTGAGGCATTCATCTGGAGGAGGTGGGAAGGAGTAGACAGGTGTTAAGTAAACTCATTCAGGAAGACAGACATGATGCTCAAACCATCGAATTTGCTTTACAGTTTGTTAGGAGTTGGAAAGCATAGGCAAAGGTTAGAATATAAACCAACAGCCACACACAGCAACTTTCCACTGGTAAAACTGTGGTCTGTAACTCTTTCCAAATTCACCCAAAAACCTACCTCTATGAACAACCTAAAATTAGATGCAGCCCACCTCACTAGCTGTAGTCACAGCCCTCAGCCCCGTCGAGATAGCAAGAAGAGTCTGGAGCCATACAAGTCTCCCTCCAACTTCATCTCTTTCCTTCTTCAATGAGTTTACAGTCCACACATCCCAAAGGCTCGTAGAAGAAGGGCCTGGAGGTACAGTGTCAGAGCATCCTCATCAGTCATGCAGCAAGCTGCACGTTGTGATACACACTATTACAGGTGCCTAGTAAAGGCACACCAAATGAATTCATCTGAGTGCAGAACACACAGACCAACAGCCACATACAGCAGCCTTCCGTTCCCAGCTTTGTCTCTGTTGAAACTGACAGCTTGCAGCCTGTGTCCAGAGGCTATAAGCTTCCTCAGTGCCCCAATGGGACAAATTAACTAGAGCACAAAGAGCACTTAGCCCATAGCCCGATTCGTATTCTGAGACTCGTGTCTCTCCTTGGAATGAGATATTTTGTAGAGAGCTGAGGCTGTTCAGAAAAAGGTGGTGGTGGGCCAGTGTAGGAGCTGCCAGACCCTGGGGAAGAAGGAATCTGAGAACAGAAGCCAGTAAGGACCTCTGGGCAGTGTACAAGGGAGAGATCAGGAAAGCGAGCCAGCTCGGGATCTTGTAACAGTCTCAAGAAAGCAGGCCATTTCCTGGGAATAAGTATTTTTTCTTCTTCTCCTAGCTCTTCTGTGGTCCATGTGCCTGGAGTGAATGACATTCAGTCCTCCTCCTCAACGGGCCAGAACATATCCCAGATCTCCCGGCAGCTGAACCAGGGCCAGGTGGCATGGACAGGCAGCCGTCCACCCTTCCCAGGGCAGGTATGAGTGAAACATGACCCTGGGGACCCAGAGTGGCAGAACACCCACCATCAGCTTTTTTTTGAGTCCTGGCTCTGAGGTCAGTGCTCCCAGTTCCTCAAGAGTTCTCACCATCTACAGGGCACTTTGAGACCATGTCTGATCAGCACCCTTTACTTCTTACAACCTCCTGTTGGGAAAGGGAACAAGGAGAGATTAGGTACCCAAAGCCTCCCCAGCAAGAGCGAGTCCCTCATCACTTTGAAGCTCTGGAACTACTATGCCAAAAGGGCCTGTAAATAACCAACCATGCAACCAACACTCCTGGAAGGTTCTGGAAGGATAGGTCTTATTCAGCCAGGAGGCCTCCATAAGCTGAACTTGGAGAAGCCAAGCCATTGTAGTCTTCAAAGTAAAATGTTAAGCAGCTCCACTCCAAGTCTCCAGGAACAAGATTCTGCCCAATGTCCTCACTCCTACCCCCAACTGGGCTCATCCCATGCTAGTGAGGGAAGGGGGGGGTCTGTTCCTGAAGTGACCTCAAGGGTGGAGCTCAGTGGGAAGCTGGTTGGCCCTGCCTCTTTCTGTCCTGACCATAGCAAATCCCACCCTAGCCCAGCAAGACGCAGTCATCTGCCTTTGGAATTGGATCAAGCCACCCCTACCCGGCTGACCCTTCGTCCTACAGTCCTCTCTCCAGCCCAGCTGCCTCCTCACCAAGCGGAAACGCGTACCCCAGTCTTGCCAACAGGACTCCAGGGTTTGGTAGGTGGGGTATGAAATTTCTGTTCTGAGCATTGTGTGTCAAGGGCTGAGCCTTACAGAATATAGTTCAGGACCCCAAAGTGTGCCAGCTCCGCTGCTATGTTGCTACAGTCAGGAGGGTCTCGGGCATCATAAGTCATAGAGACATACACCCTGACCTTATGTCTCATTGTTATTTCAGGTCATGAGCCCTAGTTCTTGTGTTGTGATGTGACCTGATTGGTAGTTCAACCCCACATGGCCCAAGGCAGAAACTTTCACATCCAGGAAGTAAGAGATTTTCCATTCAGAAACCCAGAGAAGCCAGGGATTCCTTGTTCTGTGAGAAAGGCTCAGGCCATAATGGATGTCATGGCTGTAGCTGTGTCCACTGGCTCAGCCTCAGACTCCCCTGCCAGCTTGTTTTTTGTCTACTTGTTATATGCCAGCATCTCTGCCAAGGCCAAGCTCACATGCTGCAGAGGAGAGTTCCTGCCAGATTCCTCATAGTACAGTTACTGGTTACATCCAAAAGTGAGGCACCCAGGACTTTTCTATACAGACCCGTCACCCTTGGATGAGCAGGAAGTGAAGCCTAAACTCCCTCGTTTCACTTGTCAAGGTAAAAGCTACCATTTAAGTGGCTCACCTGTCATTCTTATGGGAATGTGCCCCTCGGTAGCCTATCATCATACAGTATAGTTATGAGCTGTCCCTACATCTCTCCAGTTCCACCGCTGACCTTAATGCTTCTGCCACAAAGCCCAAAGTCCCAAGATCTCAGGTTTGTCTGTTCCCATGGGAGCCAAAAACCTTATTTATGTGTAACGCACACATTGAGCCTTTAAATGTCCTTTTCGGGTCACCGAGGGAGACAGGGGTGAGAAGCACAGAGTCCTCAGCCAGTTGCTCAGTCAGCTAGGCCCTCAGCTCTGGTGCAGCCGAGGACAAGGTCCCTGGTTCCCAGGGTAGCGCCCATCCCTGCTTTCACGTGTAAAATGTTCGCTTTGTCTGGGGGGCAATGGGCCAGACTAACAGAGATTCAGCCATCCCTCATGAGTGCCAGGCCCAGTACCAGCAATTGAAGACAGGATGAGACTGATGGTCCAAAGAAGGGCTCAGGCTAGAGGCATGGCCGAAGTTTTGGGCAGAGATAGATAAGACAGGTAACAGGAGGCAGAGAGACACTTCACAGGACCAGTAGTGAGATCTTCATGGAGGCCTTGGGGAGAGGGAGAAGGATCACTTGTTTTACAGAGCCAGGAAGGTCTTCAGAAGAGAGATAGATGGCATGTATCTCTGGGAGGACTTGGGAGCTCGTGTGTTGATGACAAGATGGGTGGGCAGGTTCCTCCCTGTCCCAGTAGTCCAGTGCCTTTATCGTGTGCATTAGGCTACTCTCCATGAAGTAACAGCCAGGTTCTGAAAGTGTAAGTGGACCCTAGGTAGAAGCCACTGGCCAACTCTAATAACTAACCATGAACAGGACCAGGACTTCTAACTCCACCAATTGTGCTACCTGTATGCCGGCAGCTAGTCATTACTAGGCACTTACTGGACATTGTTCAGGAGGTGTTTCATTATCCTGTGGGTGTTTCATGTGTTTGAATTTATTTAGCACTTACCTGACCATAAGGGAGAGATCATTCTTATTCCCATTTCAGATGAAACAATGGAAACCCAAGTTCTCTTAATACAGTGGTTCTCATCCTTCCTAATACAGTTCCTAATACAGATCCCAATATCACAGTGACCCCCCACCATAAAATTATTTTTTTTGCTACTTCATAACTGTCGTTTTGCTACTTTTATGAATCATAATGTAAATATCCATTTTCCAATGGTTTTAAGTGACCTCTGTGAAAGGGAGATTCAACCCCCCCGAGGAATCATGACCCACAGGTTAAGAACCACTGTCCTCATGGATCAGCAGTGAAACCAAGAAAGGATTAAGGCTGTGCCCCTCTGCTCACTGCCCTGTGCTTCCTATCCCTTCGGACCCACTCCTCAGATAGTAAGAAATAAACACAAGAGGTCTCTGCCACTATGTCCCTTGGCTTGTGATCATGAGAAGGGTGGGAACTCTGCTGCAGAGGTGTAGCAGGGTCCCTGAGACAGAGAATTTAGGACTGAGGAATGTTACGTGGCCTTAGCCTCAAGGCATCACGGAGTAACTCCAGAAAAATGTCTGTGGAGCAGGAGCAGCATGTTTGCGAGTCTGGCGTGAGAGTGACCAGGGAAGGAAATCAGAACAGAGCTGAGGAGGAGAGAGGGACCAAGCCTGGCTAGGAGAGGAGATGCCACCATTTCAGGAATCAGCATTGCCTCTCAGAGCTGAGGAAACCTACCTCAGTGGAGAATTGTGTTTTGAGAAGGTGGCTATGGGTCCCTGCTATTAAAGACCTCAGCCTCTGCTGTCCAGGACTTCAAGAAGCAGAGTCCTGTGACGGGGAGGGGACTGACCTTGGTCAAGGTCAGAGGAGAGAGTATATGATTAGAAAGAGGACCTGGGGGAGGGGTTTACTGTCAACCTCAAGGGGTGGAAGAAAATGTAGAGGAGAAATAGAGCAGTCTCCATTAATGGTCAGTTTCATTAATTATTAAATGTGCACGAAACAGCTAAAGCAGGCACTGCAGGGTGCGTACAGTTGTGAACATCAGCTAACCCTGCCTGTGGGCATCCCGGAGCACCACAACCTTGGGGCTTGCAGGAGAAACTGTCAGCAGCACCTCGAAGCAGTACAGGAGAATTGGGGTTCCTCCCTCCCTCCCTTCTTCTTTCCTTCCTTCTTCCTTCCTTCCTTTCTTTCTTTCTATTGTCCCCTATCCTGACAGTGATGAAGTCTACCTGTACATAAGGCCCTTTAGGCCATTTTCCTTGGTACCTTACAAAATGGGTCCATCTATAGAAATTATAGATTAAGTCTCTATTATCATTTTTTTTCTTTGCTGGTCCTGTAATGGGGCCAGGTGACATTATTATAAAATATTAGCCCCTTCTTTTTCTGAATGCCTAGTTTTAACCTAGTTTAATTCTCAAGGCTATATCAAAGAGTTCAGGCAGGGAAACTGTTGGAAAGTTTCCTATGATGGTCCTAAGTAAACACAGCCCTAGAACCTCTGAAGTGAAAACAGGACTTGCCTTTCACATTCCCCTTACCCATTCACAACAGCCTTCTTCCCATCCTCTGACACCTCCACCAGTCACCCTTAAGTGTGTCTGAGCATAGCCCCCAGAAAGATTAGAAACACTGATTTGTGTCCCAGATGCTTTTGAAACTCAACCTTAACCTGCCAGAGTTTAACCCTCCCCCCACCCCCCTCTCTCTCTGGGATTAAGTCATAAATATTGAATCCAAGTTTCTGCTGGGAACATCTCTGAGATATTTCTTTTACCTTTGTAGATAAGGCCTCTTTAGAAGGATGAAGGAAGGAGGGAAGAAGAGAAGAAGGAAGGAAGGATGGAGGAAGGGCGGGAAGAAGGAGAAAGGAAGGGAAAAAGGAAGGAAGGAAAATCTGAACTAGTGGGTGTGTAGGTTCAGAGAAGAAACTTACTTATATAAAAGGCTTTGGCTTTCTTTACCTTATATTGCCATTAGATGTTAAAAGTGTAAACATGCAGAGTCTCCCTGACCTTGGATATAATGCTCAGGGAATTTCTTTCTGCCTGACGAATTATCTCCATCCCCACAAAAATAGGACTATCTCTACTAAATGAATAGAGACGGGCTGAGAGCACTTATGGTTGTGCTGCAAAAGTGGGCGGCAGCGGAGTCCTTGGAGGAGAGACACAGTCCCAGCCTGCTTCATGCTGTACTTCCTAGCTATGGGGTTAGACATTTATTAGGTTTGGGGCAGAGACTGTGCCATTACCCTGTCTCACCCTTACTCTCTAGCTTAGTGAGGTAGAATCCTAGGCTTCAAATTCATGTCCCCACCCAAGATTTTCTTTTTAGAAAAAGAAGGAAAAGAAAATAAGCTTGGGAACACCAGAAGTGAGCAGAATGTGAAGATGGTGTTTATTAAGATCCTGCTGGCAGTAGAGTTAATATTTGCTTTTATTCCTCTTTCCAGGGAGATCTGGGTAAGGTTAGGTCTGAGAAAATGATTCTGGGTGCTAGGAAAGCATGGGGAAGAACCTATGGTGTCATGTGGAAGTCCTGTCTAGGTCCTTAGTTTCCATGATCTTTGCAGGTATCCAGAAAAGAAAAAGAGAAAAAAACAAATGGGGCAGAGGGTGGGAGTAAGGAGAATGGGTATATGGATGAATGAATATGTCATGGAAACATTTGGGTTAGGGGTTGGGTCCTCAAGCTAGGAGCTGCATTGGAAGTCCTCAGCAATCACATGGGTACCACCATTTGATTAGTCACATGGCTATTGCCACCTTATTCTTGGCTGATCACACAGATATCCTCTACCAGAGGTGAGGACAGTTCCACAATAACATGGGCTTGTTCGCCTATAAAGGATACAAGTCCCTACAGGATCCATGCATCTCACAGACTAGGTATGGACCAGTCCTGGCAGCTGCCTCCAAAGATAAGACCCAGTTGATAGTTATGCCAATACATGATCTTGTTTGCTTCTGTATAAATTCTGCTGCTATCCTATAAGGCCTGAATTATTTTAGTTGGGAATTGGGATAGCATGCTTTCTCTGGTTCTGGAAATGCCTAGGTCAGCATGGAAGGTTTCCCAACCAATGAGAATCATGACCTACAAGTTGTCTTAATTGGTAGATCAAGTTTTACCCCCATTTTTTTTTCTTACTTTAAAGAGCACTTGAGTTAGATTAGCAGAGGTGTGGCAGGAAACCAAAGAACATGTACAATGAAAGTGAGTGACCTGAGACACAGAATCAAATAGGACAGATCATGTACATGAGCACGTGATCGCGTGCACAGAAGAAAGGTGTAGGCAAGACACAGTAGTAAATATTATGGTCTCAACGGCAGGTCAGGGAGTCCATACCTTACCACAGCTTTCACCAGGAGCACCAAAAGATGTCACCTAGATCTTATATTCATTTCCCTTGGCTTCCGGTCCTTGGTGTTATACACTTCTGATGGAGCAAAAGCCCGTGACAGACCTGGGAGGGAAAGGGAAGAATCACCAGAATGCATCTGAGTTGCTACTTTGGTATCACATGAAAGAACTAGGAGGAAGAAAGTGTTCTACAACATGGGTGCTCTAGTTCCACAAGAGGATCGAGTAAGCTGAGACCAGGGGCTCTATGATACTCTGTGTTGGTAAACATTGAAGTTCCTCAGAAACCATGTTGTTAAAATCTGATTTGATATTCCATCTGCCTTTATATGGCAGCTACATCTGGTTAGAAAAGCAAGCTTCCTGGGGCCCTTGAGATCATACACCCAGCTGTGAGTATGGTACACATGGTCCAGGGCAATGTAAATGCCCTCTATTTGGGTGAGGGGGTCTGTATACCCAATCCTGCTAGGACTGCTGATTTATATCTCTCTTGATTTCGATCCATGGCCTCTCTGGCTCTCAGAGAAGAATATCAGTCATGACACAAAGGGAGAAAAGGGAAGTTAAACCACTTACATTTCACCATGTGACCATTGACCACAGACACATGGGGGACAGTCCGAAGGAGAGAAAGACATTACATTTGCTATTCAGCTCTGGACCTTAGCCTCAAGGGAGGAGCCTGGAGAGACAGGAAGGGAGACTATTTATTCTATGAAGGCAGAGTACCAGAGGGCAAGATGGAAAGATAAGCTTGAGGTAAAGTCTTCCCCAAAGGAATCTAAGCCAGAGGGTAAGCATGGGGAACCTGGCCACCATGAGGAACTTACCTGAATCCTGGAATGTGGTCACCTATCTTTGTCTCCAAAGGAGTGGCCTTAAAGTCTGTTTGTGGTCACTATGTGTCATTGGAGGATGTAGGTTCCCTTTTGTAAGCTCTTAGTCTCCTTTATACAATTATTTAAAATCTGACTCAGAAGGAAGCTTGATTGAGTAATTTTATTAGGATTTTAGGGGGAAAAAGAAAGCATCGCTGGCAAAGTATAACGCATGGCATCTCTCAAGAGGAGGGAGATGGAGAAGAAAGTCAGTCATGTCTTTCGATTAATGTCAGCAATGGAGGTCTGCAAAAGCAGGTCCACAAGAGAAATAGTGAAAAAGGTCAGGGTATTGGTTCAACCATGTTTAGATGTTTAGATGGCACTCAAAGAAGAAAGGACACATTACACTTCTTAAGAAAATCAGGCAGGCTTAACCATAACGACCTGTAAACAACCACATAGGAAGGGGCTTCTAGAGAGTGTAATTACATTATCTCATTGAGGGGATAATTATTCTTCCCATCTCCTTAGCTATGTCCCCAGAAGAATCAGCTTTCCTGAGGGGTGATCTCCTGGCCAGGTGATTGACAAGCCTAATTGGTGCCAAGTCCATCATGATTTGTTTCTAGAAAGGTGACAGCTAGAGTAATGACAAAATGGAAAAGGGACAGACACAGAGACACACATACAGGAAAGCTGTGTTCCAGAGACCTGTGCTCATTCTGCTAGAGCATGCCTGCTATGCAGCAACCCAGAACTTCTACATGTTTATTCTGTACAGCATGAGAGAGCGGTCAGCTAGTCTTGGTAGGTCTCTGCACCTTCTGGCACAGACAGAACCTGAGGGCAGTTCAGTATCTCAAAGATGAGCAATGAAGACTGGAGTTAGAGCTCACACAAAACAAATTGGTAACTGTCAGGTAGTGTACAACTTGAATCCTCAAATTTGTTAATTTCTCTGTCTCTATTTGCTCATTAGTATATAATGTTTCATGTAGAAATGCAGAAAGTCAAACCCACAGCTTGCTCAGAAAGAACAGTTTAGGATACTAAACCATGTGGGGCATTCCCTCCCTCCCTTATTCCTGGGTGGCTTATATATGGCTTGAGTTACACAGCAGCATGCTTCCAGAGGCAGTGGTTTAGCAAGCACCAGCATGTCAGTGTCTTGCATTTAGCATCTGCTTTTCAATTTTAGGCTGAGGTAGCACCAGCAACTCAGTCATAATGACTCAAGTCCTGACAGGTGAAAACAAATCAAATCAGGCCACAGCAGAAGACACCACTGCGCCCTAGGCAAACCCCTTTTGGAAAGCATAGGAACTTCTCCTCCTACAAATGCTCCACCCAGTTCAGGCTGAGTGGAGGCTGGAGGAAAATGGAACGTATCATTCCCGAAGCATCTGAAGCTTCTCCCACTGATAAATGGGAGACAGACAGACACACAGACAGAGAGGGGGACCGCAGATACAAGCTCCCTTCTTCTCTAATCCTGCCCCCAAATCTCAGCCATGTGTGTTTTTAACCTACAAATTTTGAAGAATTATAGATATGCCTTACCGTATTAATCAATGTTGAAAGGTAAACTCCCTGCCAAAGGAGGCAAAAAAGTTTGTGGTTCTTGTCTGATCTCTGTGGATTAGGTAGGAAGCAGCTGCCTCTATCAGACCACATTCCCTTTACCCAGCAGGATTTCTCAGCATTTACACTATTGTTGAGTTGGTCTAATCCCCGCTGGGTTGGGATGTCTGTTTACTAAGGATGTTTACCAGTCTCCCTTTGTGTTTAGCCGCTGTCTCCTGCTGTTTGTGAGAATGAGAAGTGCCTCACCAAGAACCATTAAGCTAAACCCAACAGCGCTGAACAGTTTGATTGGATGGTTAGAGCATAGGCATCTTAGAGCAATTTGCACCCGCTGCCACCTCCCAGGAAGGTGATAGTGAACAAGAATGAAGTCTAGCATTGAACTTCAGCTAAAAAGATGGACAATGTCAGCCTTGAGCACCAGTCACCTGACAGGCTCAGTCTAAAAAACGAAACGATTCTTTCTGGCCACGCGCTCACACTTCACAGGGCTTCCTCCAGCCTTCAATACTCGGCTTATTCCCTGTCAGGACAGGAGGAGGCCTGTTTGGGTGACACATGCCTTTCAGGAGTGTAGAGCGCTTGAGTGACACTATGGTGGGAGAAATGACAGAGTATGACAGCCAGGTCCCCAGGTCTTACTTAGGTTCCCCGAACCACATGATGATTTTTTTAAGTGTCCGTTGGTGTTTCAGCTGAGAGCGGACAGAGTGGAGGACAGTTCCAGGGCCGGCCCTCGGAGGTCTGGTCTCAGTGGCAGAGCCAGCATCACGGACAGCAGAGCGGTGAGCAGCACTCCCACCAGCAGCCTGGCCAGACTGAAGTGTTCCAGGTAAATCCAGCGAGCAGCGCCTTCTCGTAGGTGTAGGTACCTGCGCCTTCTCTGCTTCCTTATGCCCCTTTCTGCACCTCTGCCTGCCCTGCCCGGTAGCCAGCAAGAGATCCCACCAGTCTGAAATATGGGGAGCCCACAAATGGAGGAAAGGTCCTGCCCTGCCTAGTCAAAGCCTTCAGGAACACAGGAGAGGCACAGGGGCCTTCAGCCTTTCAGCTGCACTCACACAGGAGAGACTACATCCTGAACCAGAGCTGCCTAGGAGGGGTGTTTGGAGCCAAAGACAGTAGGGGGGTTCACCCTGGGGCAGGATCCATACCCCTCTAAAAGTTATATCGGAGTAGTATATATAACCTCCCGGAGCTGCAGGTCCCTATGGGCTTAATTGCTTCAGCCTGTCTCCTCTCCATTATAGCAACCTGTCTCCTCTCCACTATCTCATCCAGGATCCTTAGCCCATAGCAGCTGGACCAGGGTTCAACTCTCTAGGCTGAAAGTCTAAGGCTACCTCCAGACCTCCACCACTAAAGACTGGCCTTACCATTCTCAGTTCCTAGCACAGAGCAGTCTTACTATGCTGGACATGGCCTTGCCTATCATACAGGACTCAGCCTCCCAGGTTTCCCTGGGACACTGTAAATGCAGGTATGAGCCAGTTGACTCACCTCAGCTAGAGGTAGGCCTGCCCATCCAGTCTTTTAGCAGCAGCCCAGGCTTTTCTGGAGTACCCCCAGAGTGCTGTCAGCCCTGTAAAGCAAAGCTCCAGGCAAGAGCCTGGTGTTTGAGGCTCAGGTACACTCTTCCTTCTCAAGACTCAATGTTACACACACACACACACACACACACACACACACACACACACACACACCCCTCCTACTAGGTCAAATGTCATTTATACAGACCCATGTCTTAGAGGCAGGTATTCCTCAGGGGTCCACCTAGCTATATTCCATTCCTAGTACGAAAAAGTGCCTTTCCCAGCCTTTCCTATGACTTCCCTCCCTCCTTCCTCTGTAAAGACCAGCCCTTACCCCATTGTTCATGGCCTAGGGAGGCCCTAAAAGGCATTGTTTCCAAACAGTGTGTCTTCAAGGTCACCCTGCTAAAAAGAATTCTTGGTCAAATAACTTGGTGAAACACCAGTTAAAGCAAGTTAATCAGATTCTTTCTTGCAGGATTTATCAGAGCCTTTATTATATATACCAGTGAGCCATGGCTTTCTAGGAGGTAGGGAAGCATGCCTTGTTTCCCAAGCATATTTGTCTGCACAGTTCTTTTCTCACCATAATCACATGGGCTGGGAAATAGAAAAAGCACAGTGAGACTTCTGCCCTACAGAACTGGAACTTTCCTAATATTGTCAGGGCAAGTAGTCTAAAGTCTAGCAAACTAGGACTAGACCTACTAGGAAGTAACTGACCTTCCTCTCTGGGATGGCATCACCCCAACAGGCCACTGTGCCCAGACCACACATGTTCAGGCTACTGCTTGGTTGGCTGTCACATGGCTGTCCAAGTCTTAATTACTGATGTAGGTTCTGCTTGCCCAGCTGGGCTCTTCCCATCCCTGGGCCTGGTTTAGCTTCAGAAAAGGTTTGTGTCCTAGTGCTGTTCACCTTCAGCATGACACGCCCAGGAGAGCAGTTCCCAGTGGGGTCCTGTACTGAAGACCCCTGAGGAGCCGCCCTGGACATGAAGCTGTGCTCGCTCACTAGAGAGATAGTCTCGGGGATCAGTCAGTGGCAGGCTGGACTCCGGGACAAGGGCAGGCTCTGGGTGAGGTCACTGACCCCTGGGACTTTCTGTTCTTCTCTCCAGGACATGTTACCCATGCCGGGAGATCCGACGCAGGGAACTGGAAACTATAACATCGAGGACTTTGCTGACCTGGGCATGTTCCCTCCATTTTCTGAGTAGCTTCAGGCAAAGCCAGGCCTCTACTGCCCAGGCTATTACCATGCCATAGATGCCCGTGTTCAAAAAGAACCCCCTCACCTAGCTTGCCCTGCCGCAGAACCCCCAGAAATCTCCCTTATTCCCCATCCTCCCTGGACATGGCATCACCTGGCTCTAACCCACAGCCCTGGCTTCTTGGGTTTGGGATCTTTGTATTTATTGTACTTTATCTGTGTGCTCGGAAGGGGGCCTCCAGGGTCTTAAATTCCATTGTGAATAATCTATTAATGGACAGTTTGCACCCATCAAGTGTTTGCTTGGCATCCACATGGCTGGCAGCACCAGCAGGTCTGGCACAGAAGCTGGGTTTCTTTCTGCTTTTTCACAGCTGCTGCCTGTAGGCTTCCTGTCAGAGTGAAAGGCAGTAACCTCTGCTTTCTGTGCTGGAGCCAAGAGCAAAGGATGTGAGTCTCCTGTGCTCACGGTCCTTGATGGCCTGGGGCCGGGTATGCTTTAAACAGTGAGAATCAAAGTTGTGGCTTGGTAGGCGTACTGTGGTGTGTTGCTGTGTGTGGCCAGTGAGAGTGAGAAGCTGTCCCCATTCCGCTGCATTTAAAAGGAGATGATGGAGTCTGGGAGCTGGGGTGACGCTCCAGAAGTCGGGGCTGGGGAGCTGCTCACTTTGTAAGTCAGCTCTTCGACCCCCTGCCCTTTTACAGACATCCTCCACTTCTTAACATTTCTAGTCCTTCCTCCTTGTGACCCATGAAAGTGCTCACTCTTCTACTAGGCCTGAGGGACGGTGTCCTTGTCCTGACTCCATGAAGGTCACTGCATCCTCCCTTCTCTGCAGCAGAGCCCAGCGCCTTCAGGAAGTCAGACCTGACCCTCTGTACAGGGTTAGGATACCTCGCCTCTAAGTGTCCCTGGAAGCTGTGTAACCTCAGTAACCTGGAAGAGAGTGCCCTGGGCACCTGAACATCTGTGCTCATCAAGCAGAAGAGGCAGGAGCATCTCAGCGAGGAAACAGCCAGGTCCAGGAGGCCAGGGACTCTGCTCTGGCCATGCTTCTACACAGACCTGAATTCCTCAGTGGTCTTAAGGTAGACTATGAGCTAACTTCTAGAACAGCTAACTTGAGAACAGTGGTCCTCAGCCTGTGGGCTGTGTTTCAGGGTCAAACAACCATTTCACAAGAGCTGCATATCCGATACCCTGCAAATTGGATGTTTACATAATGATACATTATAGTAGAAATTTACACTTATGAAATTAAATTGGTTTTATGAAATGATTTCATGGTTGAGGGTTACCACTACATGAAGAATTATATTAAAGGGTCACAGAGTTAGGAAGTTTGAGAGCCACTGTTCTAGAAGCTTCTGCCTGACTTATCTCTGACATCAGAGTCACTGCGTCAGTCAGATTTCACCCATTCCATCCTGCCCCTCCCACATTTCATGTGAGTTCTCTCTGCCTCCCTTCACTTAATCGACCCTCACCTCAGGTACCTCACACCAGGTATCACCCCACTGATGCCCAAATGTGAGAGAAGCCACAGAGCTACCTTAGGCAGGCCCCGGGGTCCTCCAGAGTCTTTTCATGAACCCCTTGTTAAAATTATGGAGGTGCATGTTCTCAGAGCAGATGTGCCTTGCTGCCTGGCTCCTGGGAAGCTGGGAGTACTAGAGGCCCCAGGATGCCCAGGAGAAGCATGAACATGTAGAGTAAGAGCCTGGGAGAACACCCCTCCATTCAGGAGCTCAGCTCTGCCTGGCACTGAGGGAACCCAAGTGTTTTTACAGGATTCACTTGCAAACTTTACTTAGCTCAGCAGACTGCCCTTGGTTGGCAGCAACCCACCCTAAGGGATCTATGTTCCTGACAAACTCCAGCCCTAGAGATCCTCAGGCAGCTTTGAATGCCTCCAGGGAAAGTAGGGACACAGTCTGAGCTTCACCTCAGCCTCCCCAGACAGTCTCCTATGTATGCTGCCTGATTGCCTTCTGTCCCCAGCAGTCTGGAGCTAGCCCCAGGTGGCGAGCACAAGTTATAAAGGGGGGGGGGAGCCTAAAGCTAGCTTCAGGAGCAAAGAATGCTTTTCGGTGATGAGAACAGCCATGGCCTTTAGCTTGTGAGTTAAGAGGTGTGGGAGCTATGGGTTTGGTTTAATTGCCTTTGGTGGGAAGTGGGGGCTGTTCTTGGGTGTGACATGGGGCTGTCACATTGCCTTGGGCTCAGGGTAGTAAGGTCTGCAGAAGAAATAGGACAGAATTCTTGCTTGCAATCATTTCATGTCTTCTCTCTGTTAAGGAGTTGAGGATATAGTCAACTCAGTCCTTGGTCCTGGGGAGCAGAAGGGGAGGATTCTTGGGCAGCCACAAGCCAGACAGGAGCAGGTACTGCTGTTAAATGGCCCCCTATTCCCCCCAATCTTATCTAGGGAGTTCTACAGGCTAGAAGGTGGGGATTTGGTTCTTTTCTATACCTCCTCCGCTTCTAAGTTGTGATGCTCAAAAGCTACACATGGAGGAAGTATGGGCGGAGTCAGAAATGAAGAATCCCATCTCACAAGGACTTCTCCCACCCAAGTATTTTTGAAACATACGGAAGTCAGAATCAAAGCAGTTATCCTGCAAAAGATGTCCCCTCCTAGGTCCCCTACAGAAGAAGCCAATATACTGGTCCTCCCGTTCGTATTCATCCAGCTACCTATCCTGGTGATGTTCTTAGCAGGCTAGGAAGGGATAGGGTATGTGCCTCACCACTTCATTCGATGCTGAAGTCCAGTTGGCTCCTTGTACACTGAGCAAGCAGGAGAAGGACATGCAGGGACCACCTCAGTCATTGGTAAGAGCACAGGAGCTCCAGAAGAATGGGCCAGAGACTGCCAGACCAGCCAAGAATGGTTCTAGAACCCTGCCTCGATGTCAGGCCTGTTTGTCTCATTGTGGTTTCAGGGAGTGAGTGAGCCAGTATGAATCTCCACATTCCTCATGCTCAGCTCAGCCTGTTCTTACGTCATAAAGTGACTGTTGTGGGTAGTAATATTTGGATTGGCGACATAACCCACTGAGGAGCTCACACTGCCCTGTCATTAGGAGGACAGAGAAACCCAATTTAGCCCACTGGCAAGCATCCATGCTCCCTTCAGCTCTGAGCTAGAGATCTGGCAGGTCTGTAATCTCCTTCTGCAGCACAGTCCAGCCAGTGAGCAGGAGCCACTCCCAATGTGAGCTCACCTGCTTCGTGCCATCTACGGCCTTTCTCACAAGCAAAAACAAGCCATTTGCTAATCACCAATAACAAGGCAAGATTAAAACCCTCTTTGTATGTGGCCATGGGTTGTTATGTCCTAACTTGCTAGTCCATCCTCCCCTCCCCTCCCAAGCTGATACTCACCTGAAGTACAACCACTGGAGAGACTGGAGCAGGAAGGGTCATGAGCTCAGGAGTTCAAAACCTACCTGGGCAAGAGATTAAACTCATCTAAACTAAGACATAGCTGAGTATCTTGGCCACATTTTGTGTGCTGAGGAGTCACCAGCTTCTTCCATTGCCTAAAATCTAGGACAGCTTTAAAGAGGCAGCTTACAAGGGCATGGGCACATTTCCACATGTAACATGCCATGCTTTACGCCCTAAGCTGGGTTTGTTCAGGTAGCCTGAAAATCTTTGTGGGTACTGGGTAGCAAGATGGGTCTTTTGACAGGTCATCCAGGGCCCAGCAGTTTGCTTTGTCTAACCATCTGTTTCCTTAAAGAAAATTTTACAAGCAGGCTTCCAAGAACAAGCAAGCACTTACTCGTCTCTCTTAGCCTTTCTTATGAATGTGCACTGTGCCGTGGGTAAATCATTTGTATTTCTTGAATGTTCTGTATGACTAACAGGTATTAAGTCACTGGTTATATGTATAACTAATGTAACTGCCTTTTAAATTTTCATTACAATAAAAAATGACTTTGCTCTGAACAGTGAATGCCTTGGACTGACTTGGTAATTGATTAACTTGAGGTACCTGCCCCTGGGCATCTTGGATAATCCACACTATACCTCCAGCCAATCAAGAATATGCCAGATAGGTATAATAAGGAGCCACCTGTTTCGAGTTTTAACTACTTAGGACAGAAAGGGAAACTAATGATTCTTGAGATTTGGTGTAAGGCAAGGATCTAGAAGCTTCTCTGAACTAGATTCACACTAAAGGGTTTTACTTCTCCAACGACTTTAAAGAGAATTTCTGGAAGAAAGTATCTCTGGATCATATATCTAAGATAGACTCAAGTCCAGGAACTCCTACAACTTAAGACAGAAACCTGAGCACCAATAAAAACAGCTAAGCATCATGTGACCATGTTTCTCCCAAGAATTTATATACAGGCTGCTGGGTGTGGCACATGCCTACAATTCCAGCTTCAAGCAGGGTGAAGAAGGAGGATTGTCTGAGTGAGCTCGGACCAGCCTAGGCAACACAGTGAGAACCTTTCTCAAATATATGCATGCTCACACACAGTAAATACACATACGACATTCTGGATTAATATCTTTTGTTCTATCAAACTAAAAGGTCAATGAAGTACTGTTCTAATACAGGCCTAAAAAAAATGGATAAGAAAAGAAACCTTCATTCATGGGAAATAGTACAGCCTCTTCAAATGGAGGTTTCTTACAAGTTTTAATAGAACTTCCTTAGTTTTTTTTCTTCTTCTATTGATGTGATAAAATGCCCTGACAGAAGCAACTTAAGGGAGAAGGGGTTTATTTTATTTAGTTCACAGGTCTAGATAGGATCCATCGTGGTTCATAAATTTATGTTTGTCATAATTCAGAGTCCATGGTACTCAACTCCTGACCTTTTACATGGTCAGAAACTCACTGCTTTTTAGATCCCCCACTGTTTCTTCATGGCCCATGTCTAGAGTGAGCCCATATTGACTGTTGGCAAACTCAGGGTTCCCAGGTATGTCTCAGCAGCCCCAGCCCTGTGCTGGCTGTAAGCCAGTGTCTTGTGTTTGTGTTGTTGTTTCAACTGTGGTGTGGAAGCTGAGTGGAGAGGTGGACCTAAGAATGCGTTTGGTTAGAACTGAAACAGATTCAAATCAGAAGCCGTTGCACAGTGAAAACAAAGCTAGGAACAGAAAGACTCAGAAAACAAGCATCTCAGCTTGGGGTCTCAGAGCTTCGCCCCATCCAGATTAGCATTCTTCCTTTTGCTGGTGAACATTACAGATGGAAGGTAAGGGCATGCAAAGGGGCAGAGGGTGGCATTTCATCTAAGCTGAATCCTCCACATCAGTAAAGATTATAGGTGAAAAAGAAACAAGAATTAAAAAGCATGGGGAAAGAGGTGACTCCTGTCTTCCAGGAGGCAGTTATGGGGTCCTGGGGCTAGCTCATAGAGCGAAGCTATGTCCCAGCCAGCTGGCCTGAAGATGAAAAAATGGAAGAGGCAGAAGATATGACTGCATCAGGATAGAAATGCTGATCCTCATTGTGATCTAAGCCCAAGGATCACTGAGTTGGATCTGTGATCCTTTGCCCTCAGTGTAGCAATGGATGTAAGTGAGGCACTTAGGAACATAGAACTGAGAGCGTGCAGCCTGGCTCAGCAAACCAGAGAGGTCGGTGGAGACCCTGTCAGCTACTGTTGACCTCTTAGGAAGAGCAAGTCCACCCTTGGGACATTTTCACACCCACCATTTTTGTGTTTTCTTTCAAGCCAAGTCAAAGCACCATCCTCACATTGTAAAGTTCTACTTTGCCAAAGCACAAAGTGGTGTGCCAGGGACAGCCCATCAATCAGCCTCTTGACAAATGACTCATAGGAGCTGAGGCACCAACGCTGACTTCTGTGGTGCAGCACATGTAGCTCATGTTTTCTCCAGAGTTTCCCTATGGGGTTGAGATCACTTCTCTCCGAGGGAACTTGACACTATATAGCCTTGCCCAGTCTTTCTGGATTCCAGCCCCTTACTGGAGAGAGGTGTAATCTACCACCACATTTGCAAACCTGGAGTTGCTTTCAGCTGCACCCAGACTCTTCTGTTATTGCTTGTTTTGTGTTTTGTCTTGTTTTTATCTTCTATGGAAGAATAGTGTGGAGGTACCAACAGATGGGAACACCGTGATCCTTCCACTTTCTCTTGTGAACTCTCCCCTAATAAGTCACTTTCCCACACATTTTGAGTGGATTGTACTAATTTTTTTCCTTACAACTTTTTTTTATTAAAAAAAAGAGATACATGTACAGATTTTTAAAAACATTTTGACCTTAAGCTATATGAATATATTTTTCCAGTACTTGATTTTTTTTAAAGGTTTGATAGTATGCATTAAAATCTTCCTAGTTACCATAAGCATAAAGCACATGTAAAACAAAATGTAACATGGAAATAGTCAAAGTTTTCTTGGTGTGTATAGATTAAACATAATGATTTTTTAAATAGCAAAAAATCGCCACAAGGCTATCTTCTTAGCTCTTGAGTTATTAATGATTTAAGGTCTAAGTGTACCCCACTCTGAATAGGTGCTATACAGTTGTTGTTGTTGTTTTTCTAAGAAGGACTGAGGCTTCCACTTTTTGGCCTTTTTTTCTTCAGCTTCATATGGCCTGTGAGTCGTTTCTGGGTTATTCAGAGCTTTCTTGGGCTAGTATCCAATTATCAGTGACTGCATATTATGTCTGTTCTTTTGTGACTGGATTACCTCACTCAGGATAATATTCTCTAGATACATCCATTTTCCTAGGAATTTCATAAAGTCATTGTTTCTAATAGCTAAGTAGTACTCTATTGTGTAAATATACCACAATTTTTGTATCCATTCATCTACTGAAGGACATCTGGGTTCTTTCCAGCTTCTGGCTATTATAAATAGGGCTGCTATGAACATGGTGGTGCATGTGTCCTTATTGTATGTTGGAGCATCTTTGGGGTATATGCCCAGAAGTGGAATAACTGGGTCTTCAGGTAGTACTATGTCCAATTTTCTGAGGAACTGCCAGACTGATTTCCAGAGTGGTTGTACCAGCTTACAACCCCACCAACAGTGCAGGAGTGTTCCTCTTTCTCCACATCCTCACCAGCATCTGCTGTCATCTGAGTTTTTGATTTTAGCCATTCTGACTGGTGTGAGGTGGAACTCAGGGTTGTTTTGATTTGCATTTCCCTGATGACTAAGGATGTCGAGCATTTTCTTAAATGCTTCTCAGCCATTCAATATTCCTCTATTGAGAATTCTTTGTTTAGCTCTGTATCCCATTTTTTAATAGGATTGTTTGATTCTCTGGAGTCTTTTTGAGTTCTTTGTATATATTGGATATTAGACCTCTATCAGATGTGGGATTGGTAACGATCTTTTCTTGACAGTGTCCTCAGCCTTACAGAAACTTTGCAATCTCAAAGTCCTGAGTTCAAATCCCAGCAACCACACGATGACTCACAACCATCTGTAATGAGATCTGATGCCCCCTTCTGGTGTGTCTGAAGACAGATACAGTGGATTGTACGTCTGAAGAAGCCAAGCTCAGGCAGTGTCAAACTGCAGCAACACAGTGAAGAAGAACTTGGAAATACTTGCATGGAAATGATCCTATCATATTTTAAGTGCTAAGGACACAGTTTGGGATGGGAGGATAGTAAACTGTTTTTCTTGAGGGCAGAACATGTGCTCTACTTCAGAACCCAACTTAAAGGGGGGTGGGTTTGGCACAATGTCATACATTTGTAATCACAGCACTGGGGAGGCAGAGACAGGCCTCTCTGAAAAATGCTACAGCCAGTAATGTGCTGTACCACAGGTGTGAGGGCCTGAGTATTGGCCGTACACCCATGTGCAAGCACAGCATGGTGGCCGTACACCCATGTGCAAGCACAGCATGGTGGCCCTTGCTGATAATCCCAGTGCTATGAAAGAGGGAGTGCATACAGGCAGATCATGAAGCTCGTTGGCCAGTCTGTCAATCAATGAGCTACAGGTTCAGCGATCAGCCCTGTCTCAGAAAATCAAGGTGGAGAGAGCTTGAAAGACTCCCAGAATTGAGTTTTTGACCTCTGGCCTCCATACACATATGCAAACATCCACATTCTTAAGTACAGATACCAAATGCACAACATATGACCACATACATGCAAACACTCATATAGTCACAAATGCTATAGACAAAATTTAATCCTTCCTCTTAAGAAAAAAAATGCTGTTTCTGTACTATTTTGATACTGAAGATGTGGACAAGACTTTGACCTCAAACCTGTTTTTCTAAGAGCTGGGAGGAGCAGCCTGTCTTTGTTTACCTGGGACTTTCCACTGTTCACAGCAGAAACCCCACATTCCAGGAAATGCCTTTAGTCCTGGGAATGGAGCATATGTAGTCACCCAGCCCAGGACCCCAGGATTTGTTGGCAAGGAAGGCAGGGTCCTGGAGAGGAGGAAGTGAACAGGATTTTGCAAGACCACAGAAAGCAGGAGCTGGCATGAATCTCTGCAACAGTTGAGATGTTCTCAGATGAGGAAAGGGTCCTAGAAGGTCAAATGTTCTCAGATGAGGAAAGGGTCCTAGAAGGTCAAATGTCCTCAGATGAGGAAAGGGTCCTAGAAGGTCAAATGTCCTCAGATGAGGAAAGGGTCCTAGAAGGTCAAATGTCCTCAGATGAGGAAAGGGTCCTAGAAGGTCAAAGGGGTTTTCTTTTCTTTCCTAAAAGCCTTAGCAAGAGAACAAAGCTGAAGGCTAGGGAGATGGCTTAATGGGTGGCTTAAAGTGCTTTTTATTTAAGTATGAAGACCAGAGATCCGCTCTCCAGAGTTCATGAATTCGGGGAGACCTCAGTGGTCAGCCTATGATTCCAGCCCTTGGGAGTTGGAGGAAAAAAATCTGTAGAGCAAGCTGGCTAGATAGTCTTGCCATATTAGTGAGCTCCAGGTTCAGTAAGAGATCTTGCCTCCACATATAACGTAAAGCAATCAGGGAAGACAGCTGATCAGGCTTTGGCCTCCATTCAAACGTGTGCACTTGCATACATAAGTGTGCCCTCACTCACAAACATGTATAGACACAAGAATACCAAACAGAGAGAAGAAAAGGGGACGGGAGCTTCACCCACCCAAGACCTGGAATCTAAAGTGTCAGACCCTGCACACAGGAAACTGAGGAACCACTTCCATTCCATACAACTAAACGGGCTAAGCATGTCCTGTACAGCCTGACCTAGTCAGAGCTGCCAGCTTCTGCCCAAGTCCACACCACAGAGAAAGCGGCAGCTAAGGGCATAACTTGGGAATTCTGCCCCTACAGGAATAACTGAGACTGAGCTGTCTGGACTTCTGAGGAAAATTCACTCTCTCCCTTGAGAAAAAAAAAAAAAACAGCTCTTGAACCCTGCTGAGCCTGTTGTAGTTACCAAGCCACACTTGGCATACATGTATCTGCCTAGCTGTTCATTAAAGGAGATAATGTGGCGTTCGTAGTTTTGTTCAGAAGAAAAGAACAAGAGCATGTCATCTGGAATGAAATAGGACTGAGGCTGGTGTTAAAATGAGCCAGTCTCAGACAAGTAATGCATATTTTTTCTCATACTCAGAAGATAGGTTTAAATACATATATGTATGTAAATATATACATTATACATATACATTTTTATATATCACATTAATATAGACTGGATACTTTTAAATGTATCTTATTAAGTATTTGAAAATTGTATATATGTATACCTTTTGATCCTGTTTATATTCCCAATTCTCCTCTTAACTCCTATGTCCACCTACCAGGGGCCACACACTTACAGAAAACTGACTTTTCCTCTCCCAGAAATCAGTTGTCAATATCTCCTCAGCTGGGAGGGCCACTCATGAGTCCCCTCCGTGCTGGAACGTTGACCCGCTTGATCCTCTGCAGGTCCTGCACAGGTCTTGTGCAGACAGCCATGGCTGTTACCAGTTTATGTCCAGAGGACTGTGTTTTGGCCTGGTTCTCCCTGACCTCTCACTCATATAAGTTGCTCGTCCCTCTTCCAGGTTGTGTCCTGAGCTTTCAGGGACGTAGGATGACACCGATGTGTCATTTGTGGCTGAGTACTCATGACACTTATCCTCAACACTTTAGTCGGCTGTGAGTCCCTGCACTAACCGCTGTCCACAACACACACTTCTCTGTCAAGGTCTGAGAGCTGCGCTAATTCTCAGATACAGATTTAGAAGGTAGTCTGATATTACCTTTAATCTCCAACGTCCTTCTCCCATGTTCCATGACAAAAGTGTGTCACAATAGGGTCTACTCATCAAGTTCTGTTGAGCAACAAGATCAAGGATCTGGGGGTCTCTGAGACACCCCTGACCAACAGCTCGAGTGGGGGTATTTCATAATTGGCACTGAGCTCTGGATTTGGCAACCTGTAGCTTCGGGGAAAAACATCATCCTTTATGTAAGGTAGCTCCTATTAAACTCTTTCATAAGAAATAAAAAGTTGGGAGACAGATCGCCAAGCTTGGTGACACATCTCATTTAATTTTCTAAATGTATTTGCTTTATTATTTTAAGTGTATTCCTGCTTTGCGTGAATGTATGCATGTGTACCATGTACATGCATACAGTTCACAACAGTGTTTCAAATCCCTTGGGGCTAGAGTTTCAGAAAGTTGTGAGCTACCATGTGGGTGCTGGGAATCGAACCTGAGTTCTCTGCAAGAGAAACAAGTGTTCCTAACCACTGAGCCATCTCTCCAGACTAATCACAGCACTGGGAGGTCTGTGAGTTCAAGACCATCTGGTGGCCTGTTCAAACACCCTTAGTGTTACCCTCCCACATACACTCCCTTTTCTACTCTAACGTCCTGTCCCTCTCCCCACTTAAACATTCCTGCCCATTATCCCATTTTGCCTGAAGTGTTACTTTTAGGGAGCCAAAAAAATGGATAAAAGCAAGAGAGGTGGGCCAAGAGCTCATAATAGAGAAAGACCAATACTATGCTGTCTCACAGGTAACCTAGAAGGTGGGGTGGGGATCTGGGTGGGTGTCTGTCTTTGTCGGTCTGTCTCTCTCCGTGTATCTGCATGTCTGTGTCTATTTTTCTGTTTGTGTATGTCTGTATGTTCCTGTCTGTGTCTGTCATTATCTGTGTGTTTGTGTGTATCTGTCTGTGAATGTGTCTGTCTGTCTGCCTCTCTCTTCTTCCCTCCTCCGTGTGTGTGTGTGTGTGTGTGTGTGTGTGTGTGTGTGTGTGTATGTGTTGGGTGTTTATTTTGTTATTTTGTTGCTTTTGCAGGGACCTATGGTTGCTTTCTATAGCAGCATAGATACTCCTTGAGTTTCAGAGGGGTTAAGATGATGATATTGTAAGTAAAATTGTGTTTAATAAATTTAACATCCTGAGCATCATCGCATGGCACGCTTGCCTTAAACAGGCGCAGAACCCTCACTGCTAGGGTTTGGCACTATCATATAACGCAAAGCCTGTTTTATAATAAAGTGCAGTCTATTGAATGGTGTCCTAAGATTGAAGAAGGGAATAGTTAAATGGGCACACAAGCATTAGTACATAGTCATCAGAAAAAGACAGCTTCTCCCCAGTGCATATGGCTTTTGCAGCATCTTAAAACTGAAAGTTGGCAAGTCAAGCCATTGCAGGTTCAAGAACTCTCCAGCCAGTGATCCCAATATCTATCTACAAGATCCTCATTCATGTGTTCACAAAGCTTGGCTCAGCCTTACAGGGTGAGGCTATGGTGTTGCACTTACAAATAAAAAAGTGGGACCAGTATGCTGTTCTTCACTTCCTGGCCATATGATGCAAAACTGATCACAGGAGGCCTGGAGGTCATTGCAAGTTTCTGGCTTTCTCTAAGTACAAGTTCATCTTTAGGTACAACTCATGAAAATTAATATGTGTACCCAGCAACCTGTTTGTTCAAACCTGGAATTTATTATGTAAAAATTTTTCAATCCAAGAGAAAAAAATCACAAGGTGTCTTTAGTAATTTACATAATAAAATAAAATTTAGTTTCAAACTATGGATACTTTATTAATTCTCCCCACCTTTTTCTAGCTTCATGATCAGGAGTTGATTTAAGTGTTAAATAGCTTATACCCTTGCCTTTTTGGCCAACAATGAGCCATTTTGTTGTGTATTAATTCCCTCTGGGAATTCCATCCTGGGAGGAAGCTCACTGAGATTTGGGAAGTTCCAAAGGGATGCTGTTCAGATGCTGAAAGCTCACAAGTCTCAGCACTTCCCCAAAACGTGGCAGATACACAAGACCTCCCCCTACTCTAGGTTATAAGGCAGTAAGCACTGCTGTAGAGACTCAGATAAACACAACTGTGTAAAAGAGACTTCTGGATCCATCAAGCTGATGGCAAGGTCTGCAGAGAGCCCCAAGGTACCATTTTTAGTACATCTTCACCCAGGGCTTTTAGTGATGCAAATGCACTTGTATAGTCTCTGCTCCTTTAAGTAACCCCAAAATACTTACTGGTTACCAAGTTGGATTTCCGTGGTATCACTGCTTTGATCTGTCATCATTTCTCTAGCTGTGGGAATAGAGACACAAACACATATGCACAATGCCGACTCCATAAGATTCTATAGAGACAGCCTGACTGTTCCTATTGCCTAGCGGAACAGCCATCATATGTTTGCTCGTAGTTTGTGACGATGCTTATGCGAACTGGCTGTGCTGACAGTTGTATGAAAAGTATAGGATTTGAGAGGTTTCAGTGAGAAAGATTTGCTATGCAAGCCTGGGGTCCTGAGTTCAGATTCCCAGCACCCACATAAAAGGCTGGATGTGGCAGTGTGCCCATAACCCCAACATCTGGGATGAAAGCAGTCAGACCTTGGAGGTTGCTGGCTAGGCAGCCTGGCTGAAGCAGAAAGCTCCAGGTTCAGTGAGAGACCCTGGCAGAGGAAGAGAGGGAGATGCCTAGAGTTCACACTGTCCTCTATGTACATGTTTTTCTCCATGCTTTTATTTTCTTTATGAATTCCTTTTTTTTTTAATGGAAAACACACTTTATAAATGTTATGACAAAATCAAATATATTCAAATGTTTTATCTTATGGCCAGTTTTACCAAGATATCAAGAGAAGATAAACAACTTTCAAAATTAGTATCAAAACAGGGCACGTAAATCTATCCACATGTACAGAGGTATAAATGTTTGTTCTTTCCAAAGCTGAGCACAGTGAGGTTAAATGAGATGTTTGTTTGCATATTAACACCTGAAACCACAGCACTTGCTGAGTTCTGCCCTATGACATGTAAACTGTCGGCGTGATATCAGGGGTGCTCCGCCATATTTAGACCTAACTAATACTGCTAGTGACAGTTTTGATAGTTTCACATATTAAATCTTTTTACTCGGTAATAATTTCATTTTTTATGTACAAGTACACAGGTATGATATTATTTTTGAGACTTAGTCTAAAAGAGTTAAAAACCAAAAAACAAAACAAAACAAAACAAAACAAAAAAAAAAAACCAAGCAATAACTGACCACACTAAGCCAACTTTAACAATGGAGTAAATCTTAGCCAACGCCTTGCAGCAGGAGGATGTGCTGTGTGCTGAGCTGCCGTAGCAATGACGCAAGCAGCTGTGCAGACAACCATTCAAATTAAAAACTGGACAGCTGCAGATCTGGGGTAGGTGGGGGCTTTACAGACTATTTGTCTTTGACAAAACTACAAAGTAGATTTGAGACTTTAAGGGGGGTTTTAATACCCAGGAGAACAATTCTCATCATGATTTGAACAAGTGTGAGAACACACGAACAGGACTTAGCACTGCAAAGCCTATGATTGGGGGCCGACCCTCCGAGCAGGCGGGGACACGTGACCTGCTGAAGGGGGAGCTGTACAGCACAGATCTCAGACACAGAGCCGACATGTTCAGTCATTAAGGGGCTTACATTTACTTAAAGATTCTTCAAAGTTTCCTCAATGCTTATAATGTGGACTTCTATTTCTTACCAAATTCTTTAGGAAATTTTAAAGTCTGATACTAAAACTAGTTAAATCTTTTCTTGAATATCCTAAATCTTGACAGTGTGGATTAGCCTTCAAATTTTCAGAGCACAAAAGGATTATAGAGTCACCAAGAATAATATGTTAAAAGACAAAATAATTTTGCTTATAATTATGACAGAAATACTTAAATTTTTAACTAAATTTTTAAAAGGTTAACAAATATAAAAGGTGCTTTAGGTCAAATTCTAGTACAAAGAATGTAATACGTCAAAATTTCAATCAAATTTTTGCAGTCATCCAGAATATTTGCTTTGTTAACTATTAAACAAGGCATTTTATGGAATGGAAGAAGATACCTTTGCAGGCACTAATCTGCAAATTGAGAAATTATTAATGTTCACTGAAAACTATGCTTTATGTTTACTCTTAAATTCATTTTAACTGTTTATCATATAATTTAATAACTAAAAAGGCTGCAGTTAAATTAATCACTACTACTTATAGGATGGTACCTCTTTGGGTAGATACATCTCACACCATGATTTTCAATTAAAAATTACCTGATCACTTTAATCACGATTTATGAATGACCGATTAGTAGCTGAATTGGCGTCAGGACCAATAGAAGGGAAAGTCGGACAACTGTTTACTGTGTAATTCTGCCCAGCCACAGCCGGCCAGGAGTCTAACAGATTCTCTACCCACTTGCGTTATGGATTTCCATCTGTATTACTGAGCAACAAAAATAGTTATATAATGTCAAGCTTTCCCCCGGTTCATTTTTAAGGAGCAGCTTAATGTTCTGGGTTGGGGCTGGCTTTTTAGGACAACACAGAGAACAGAGGGTAAACTAAACAGTGACACTTAACACCAAAGGTGGCACCTGGTAACATTTGGAGAGTAACAAGTCATCATTAACTGTGTCATTTGCTTTCCTTTAGAACACAAATCAAAGCCATTAATCTGAACTTGAGGTATATACACAGTACACATTCAACTTTAAGCAAAACACTTTCCATAATATTACATTTTTTAAAACTGGAAACAGTATCTGTGCTGATTTGTATTTGATTCAATGTAATTAAAAGAGAACATTCAACTTGGGGCAGGGTGGGAGAGTCACGCTGAAATAAAGCCCCAAAGTTCAAATGTCTTCCTCTCTCTTTATATTTGCCAGAGCTCTACCATGTCCTGAGAGGATTCACCATGAGAAAATACCAGTCACAGGCTTGGGAGGAATGAGAGCAAACCAGGTGGTGACATTTCATCTTTGTTTTCAAATAAGTGGTCTTAATTTTCTTCTTATAGAAAACTCTTAAGTCAGTTTATTAGAAATATACCTAAACCATTTTTGCAGCTTTTAGATGAAGTCCAGCACTTTGTTTATACAGAGTCCATGAGAAGGGTCAGAAGAGATCATGTGATCTTCAGCGGTAACATCATCATTCAAGTCCTTGGCATAACCCCTTGCCAGTAAGAACACAGCATTCTTAGATATGCCATTGGTGGTCTTTTATAGAAGTGAGCTTCAAAAACTGGGAGATTTCTGCTGCTGTCATGCATACTTTAACATCTTGTTTATTAGCAAAAATCAGCAGCCCAGCTTTTCTTAGGTCCTTGTGGGCTAGCATTTTGTAGAGCTCTTCTCTGGTTACAGAAATTCTTTCTCTCTGTGTGCTGTCCACAACTATTACAAACTCTGTGTTAGTGTAGTAAGTGTTCCAGGAAGAACGAAGGGATTCTTGGCCACCAATGTCCCACATTATTAACCACGATCTCTTCCACATTGCTTCCTCTTGTAGGAGATGTATGTACAACTTCATTCATGGAAAACTGGTAAAGGATGGTGGTCTTCCCAGCGTTGTCCAGCCCAATAATAACTTTGTGCTCCTGATGATTGAACTGTCTCCAGATCCGGGTGAAGAGAATTCCCATCCTCAGGCAGTGGAGCCCTCCAGCCTCAGGCTGCGGGGCAGAAGGACTCGCCGGGGCCTCCGCCTCTGCTCCCGCGCCGGCCTCTAACCCGCTTCCAGGGACCCGCGAGGAGGCCGCAGCCCAGGCCGCCTGGCTCTCCTGGCTCGCGGACATCGCCGCCGCGTTGTCTGCTTGAGCCTCGCGGACCACCGTCCTATTAATTTTTTTTTCTTTTTGATCATCTTCTTCTTCCTCTTTCCTTACCCTCTTTCTCCTTCTCCTTCACCTCCCACTCGAGGCTAGCCTCCAATTTCAGATCGTCTTGGCTCTGACTCTTGAATACTGTTCTAAGTGTATATCACCACATATGGCTTTGTTCCTTGCCCCTTTCTGCCTTTTATCTTAAATTTAAAAATTAATTAAGCCAAGCAGTGGTGATGCATGTTTTTAAGCCCAGCACTTGGGAGACAGAGGCACCCAGATACTGAGTTCGAGACCAGCCCGGTCTACAGAGCAAGTTCCAGGATAACCAGGCTACAAAGAAAAACCCTGTCTCAAAAACAGACAAAAATTTTAATTAAAATATACTTACAACCTTTCCTGCTTCCCTTTTCCAACTCCAACCCTTTAATGTCCCCAACCCCCACTTCCTTCACAAATTCATGGCTTCTCTGTAGTTGCTAATTGTTACTTATATGTGTAAACATACAAATTGCAGTTGTTCTTTATTCCTTGATGTGCAAACCCTTTCCTAAATGACTTCAGCCTCTGTTGCCATTGTTTCATCTTTAGCCCAATAGTGCTTTTCCTGCTCCTGTCTGACCACACCCAGAACAACTCTCCATATGGAGACCCTCAATGAAAGTCCTTTTTTTTGCTATGTAAGGTGGCTCAGTCACAGAGTTCAGGGGTTTGGGTATGGACATTTTGGAGAGACATTGCTGAGTTTCCCACACCTACCAGGAGGACAGTGACCACTGAGATTATCCAAAACTCAGTTCCTGCTATTTAGGTGCTGATGGAGGTTTGTGGTTCCAGGCCAGCCTGGGGTACTGAGGAAGACTGTGGTAGTCACTTTTCCCACTGAGTGCACTTCCAAGAAGCAATTTAAGAGGAAATATTTATTCTGGATATAATGTCGCCGTTCAGGGGGCATAGCCCATTATGGCAGGGCAAACAGTGTCCCTGCGGTCATAACGGGCCTGTTTAGCTACTGCTATGGTGAGAACAGGCCTAAAAGAGCTCTGGCAGAAGCTGGCGCCTGGGCCGTAGAGCTCAAGCCCCACCCTCAGGACTCATGCCTCCCAGAACAGCATCACCTGGGGACAAAGTGTTCAGGCACACCAGTCTCTGTGGCACACGAGTCTCTATAAGAGACTCAGTCTAAAACATAATAAATCTACCCCATTCCACTGGCTTCTGTCCTCAGGTCTCCCTTATAATGGGCTGAGTGGGAGGGAACCGTGATGAGCTTGAACCCGAGCCTCTGATGCGTTGCCTGAGCCAGGTTTTCACCTATAAAGTTGGATAACAAAATGCTGCTCTAAAGATCTGGGGAACTGGATACCGGTGGGAAACATCACAAATGCCTGAGAACCCTCATGTCATTCCTAGCCCCTCTTCCCCCCTGGCAATGTTGGTTTTCAAAGTGAATCCTCTTACCTCCCACACCCGCAAGTACAAGACTTGACTGTGAGTAGCAGGCTTCACTGCATAAGCAGTTTCCCCTCCCCCGCCAACTTAATAGAGGATTTGAGGAATTGCTAATAAGCTGGAGGTGCTGCACAATGCGTGATACTCATCTTCCTTCTCACCAGCCAGGAAGGTGGAAACTTCCAGCACACATGCTCTACAGTGCCACCGTGGTGTGCCAGGGACCTCTCAGCTTCATGTCCAGCTTCCTGCCGAGTAAGTAAACAGCACCCAGACAGGGAATTTATCCCAGACAGATCACCAGGTTTTGGAGGGAGGGACATACTTCTTGTGTGCCGCCCCATCTCTCACTCATCCTCCACACTTTGCCTTGCAAGCTGTCTACTTGAAAATGCAAATCAAGAGGTGGGAGAGAGGGCTCAGCAGCTAAGAGCAGTAAGTGCTCTTACAGAGAATCCACGTCAGCAGGTTATCTCTAACTCCAGCTCCAAAGCAAGCACTTGATGATCTCTTCAGCTTCCATGGGCACCTGCATACACACACACACACACACACACACACACACACACACACACACACACACATACACACACACATATACACACACATACACACACATACACACACACATACACACACACACATACACACACACATATACACACACACATACACATACATATACACACACACATACACATATACACATACACACACACATACACACACACACAAACACACACACACACACACAATTTTGAAATCTTTTTTTAAAAGCAAATCAGACCAGTTTGTATCTCTTAAACCACTTATATTTCCCAAAAAAGTGTGATTATTTGATGACACCAGAGCCTTCCTTAAGGCCCCACTAGACTCTAACATCAGAACCAGCTACCACTTTCCTCGTCTGCTGACAGTCACTTGGCCACTATACAAACTACCTATCTCTGGCATCCTTTGCTTTTTGACCCTGCAGTAGCTTTGCATTGGAGGCTCAAAGCCTTAGCTAATGATGCTGTAGCCCCAGTGACCTAACCCTCCTGAGAGCCACTTTTACTGAAGACACCCATGCTTAATGAACTGGTTTTGCTCTGTGCTCTCTCACACTGGATTCCTACACAAGGTTGATTCTACTTCACATTGAAAGAGCCACTGAGTATTTTTCATAAAAAGATCCCCAGAGGGACAATGACAGTGTCCACTTTACTTTGTTTAACCAAAGTATTAAAAGAACGCAGTAGTAGAAGTGGATTAAAGTGAATTTGGGGAATCTTCATTCCTCCTCCCAAGTATCAAGCTGACCGGTGCTATGCTGGTCTGAACAAGTCCTGATGTCTGGAAAGCAGCCAAGAAGGGCTGTACCTTATGAATTGCCTATCACGGTAGCTAAACTATTAAGCCAACCAGTCTATAACTTCTGAAACCATCAGCAAGGGCAAGTGTGACAGGAGCTGGTGTATGGGAACTCATTGTTGATGTTTTCCAGCCAAGGGTTTCTTGATTTCAATGGTTTCGTAAAACATTAGTCAAAAATAGAAAAACAAATTAACATGTTGTTCTCTGCTTCTCGAATGCCTACCAACCATCATGTGTAACACATTGTTATTTTGGCGTTTGGCAGTGTCTCCTCTTTACCCAACCCTGTTGAATTGAGGAGAGAAATTCAACATCCCAGGCTGAGGAAACAGTTGTAATGAAGTGCCCATCATGTTACAGGTCTTGAGGAGGAAGGCCCACAGACTACATGGGCACCATCTGCCTGAGTGTTTGAAATGGAGAATTACAATTGGAGGAGGTGGAGAGGTGGCTTAGCAACTAAGAATACTTGCTGCTCTTGTAGAGTGCCCAGGTTTGATTCCCAGCACCTTTATGACCATCTACAGCCACCTATATAATTCTAGTTATAGGGAACCTAAAATCTTCTTCTGGCTTCTATGGGCACCAGACATGCATATGATGCACAGACATATGTAAAATGTAAAAAAAAAAATGCTGTTGAGTTTTGGACACGACAGTTTCTTGTAATGTATTTCCATTAGTAGCATCGATCACATGGCTCCAGCTACAATTTCACCCTCAAAGCATCTTAGTGTGAGACCAACCACCATTCCCATTGTATGGATGTGAAAGAAGGAACTTCATCTTGGCTTATTGACTAAGTAATTGGCAACAAGTGACTGAGCCAGGATTTGAACATCAGGCTCTGACTTCAGAGTCCATGCTCTTCACTTATGTGT
Organism: Micromys minutus; assembly: GCF_963924665.1. NCBI lineage: Eukaryota > Metazoa > Chordata > Mammalia > Rodentia > Muridae > Micromys > Micromys minutus. The sequence continues at coordinate 84,050,384 of NC_137972.1, read as the reverse complement.
TCCGTGATCACTTCCTCTCACCCTGACCCTTGACCCCATGATTCTTCTGACTTATAAATTCCCATTGCCCAGAGACTCTCCGACAATGGAGTGTCTCCCTCTACACTTAGTTTAAATAGCAGTAGGTCTTCATAGCAGCCTTTTTCAGCTCTGTTCATCAAAAGCTGTACACAGTCTTCCTCCAAATTGCCTGTTGCTCTGTTCTCTGAGTCCAACTCTGATTTTGAGACCTATTCTTCCACAAGAAAGCAAAGAGATATTGAAGATGTCTTCTGCCTTGAATTACAAGCAAGTTTCAGAATAGAGCCTGGGTCGTGAGCATAAAAAAGGCACACAATATCCCAGCCTTGTTTGTTTATGTAAAGTTTATCTTGAACAACTTTGGAACTAAACTTTTCTTCCTTTGAGACTAGAAGAATGACAACTAGTCTGTGGGCCATGAGATGCTTCTGTGGATAACAGTGCTTGCTGTGAAAACCCAGTGACATGAATTACTGCCCCAGCACCCATGTAAAAGTCAAATGCAGCAGCATGTATCTGTAATCCCAAGATTCCTGCATCAGGATAAGAGGCCAAGACAAGTAAATCATGTGGAAGCTGGTGAAACAGCCTAATTACAACATCATGGAAACAAGAGACCCTTCATCAACAAGTCAAGACTAAAGAACTGACTCCCAAATTAGCCATCTGATGTCCACATGTGTACCATAGCTCATAGCTCATATATGGTTATACACACATACACAAGATCTCTCTCTCTCTCTCTCTCTCTCTCTCTCTCTCTCTCTCTCTCTCTCTCTCTCTCTCTCTCGTACATTAAAAAAAAAATGGGAACTCTACTAAAGTGACCCAGGAGCAAAAGAAAACAGGAAAAGCCTAACAGGATGAGAAGCTATCCAACAGGTTCTCTAGGGGCCAGGGGCCAGCTTGGCTATCACTACAGCCATAGTGCTCCTTGTGATAATGATAATCAAGCCTGTTCCTAACCTGTGTAGGGTATGCTCCATTTTAGAAGTGTTGCGTGTGGTTTGGCTCTTTTATTTCTCTTTATCTGATCCTCTAATTTCTGGGATTTGTATAAAAGTTTTGAACAGGAATCAATCAGCATTTAACAGAAGACTAGGAAGCAAACACTGTGGTCTTACAGACAGTCTCTCTGGGGCAACTAGTCAGCTCCTACATAGCAAGGTAAGAGTCCAGAGGGAAGTTAACTACCAAACCTTTATGTCTATTGAGAACTGAATTGTATATTGTAGGATTAAAGTTCTGAGCCCACTTCTGGGTTCGAAAACCTATCAAACCCCATCAATCCCCAAGCTTGAAATCCTACCAGTCCCTGGAATTGGCTTGAAATCCTACAGAACCCCTGGAAAATTTTACCCTAGAAAGCTTTGATGCCCTGCCCCCCAAGAAACCCTATGTAAAGCCTGCCTCCTGCTAAATTCACTGCTGCTTCTTACCTAAGCAGAGGTAGCCATCCTCTTGTTTCTTTCTCAGTAAATCTCTGTGTGAGTGGTATGATTTTGTGTTCTTTGGCTCCTGACTGCCAGGATACTTTTTCCCTCAGAGCTGCTACACACCCACTGGGGTAGCTCTGCCCTCAGAGCTGTAACATACATAAAAATAATATTTTGTCAACTATTTTTAAAGTAAAACTAATTCTTTGTTTATGACATAGGTCCAAGCTTGCCTCGCCTTTTGACATTCAAAGGAAATAATTTTGTCTATAAAATTCACATTCAAGAGCAATGCAATGAAGTTATTTGAAAAAAAATGATGTACCTGGGGAGGCTGCTCAGTAGTTGTGTACTGGTTGTACACTTGTGAGGACTGAATTTCAGTCGTCCAGAACCAGCGTAATTGTTGAGTGGGTGCGGTGCCTGTAATTCTAGCCTCGGGAATACAGACAGCAACAGTCCCCATCTCCATGAGCTCTGGGGTAGAAAGAATGATCAAGAATGTTTTCCAACATCAATACCTATATGTATATGCAACCCACACAAGTATGCTCACACCAATGCAAGCATGCACACCACACACATATATGCACACATGGTGATGTGAGAGAGAGAGAGAGAGAGAGAGAGAGAGAGAGAGCTCTGTGAAAGTGTTGCAACCATCTACCCCTGAACTCCATTCTCCAAGAATGAAGTTCCATCCTCATTAACAATTTTAACAGTTTGAAAACCACTCTTAGGCCTGCAGTGTGGGTCAGCGAGTAAAGTAACTCAGAGCACAAACCTGGGGCTTAAGTTCAGTGCCTTGATCTCATGTGAAGGTAGAAAAGAGTGGCCTCAGGGTCGTCCTTACTTACATGTACAGCATAGCACACATACTTCCCCACACCTCACATGTACAACATGCACATTCAGTAACATATATTCTTTAATTTGAAAAGGAAAACCAGTCACTTAAGAGATCACAGGGTTTAGGCCTTTGATCGGGAATGTTCACCAGCCTCAGGTTGTCAGCTAGGGTGAGAGTGGTCTATGGATTAGATGAGAGCTTCTTGACCCGAAGTCAAACCTGGCCATTGGAACTAAAAACCAAGATGACTCCCCTTTAGACAGTGTATATGCAGGTTCTGTGGCTAATTCCCTCCAGCTCCATTCCTATTCTGGAGACACCCTTGGCCAGGATTCAGAGCCTGGTCACTTCCGTTTGCGTCTGAACGTTGTGGTATAACCCCTTGGAGAGCTTGGCCTGTAGAGGAGGAAGGTCTGACAATTGCCTAGAGCTTTGAGTCACTTTGGCCAAAGGGCAAATGTCTGTGGAATGATTTCCTAAGGGAAGTAAGAGGATTCGGTGGAATCCTGAGGCCCCGTGGACAACAGCAACTTAACCAGAAATGACTCAGATGGGGAGCTGGAAACAATCAAGAGCAGGCCGTAGAGACCTACCAAGGGTAGACCAGACAAGATGGATAGAACGCCTACCTTCAGATAAAAGTAATGCTTGTCCGTCTATGGTACATCTTTCAAACTCCATCTTTAAGTACCTTGTCTGGAACTATGATAAAGCAAAGTTGCTTTTAGACTAAAACTAAAGCAAGTTTTAAATATTTTATCTGCTCCAAGTTGTTTTCTTAATCTAGGAGGGGGAGCTTTCAGTTCTGCTAAATATTGTTCTTCTAAATCCTCTGTTTGTCTTAGGAAAGCCCCGGGGCTTTTGTTCTCATTTGCATGTTGGCTTGTTCATCTAGGCATCTCAGCTGAACTCTGTCCTTCCCATTTTATGTGCTGCCTGGGAAAAGGAAGACCACACTGTTTTTAAAAGGTACCTGGTCCTTGCCCAGGGCTAAGGACTGGGTAGAAAGAAATAGAGAGTAACTGATAATGGCCCATTTTTTTGAAGCATCAAGAATGTTCTAAAATTGATTATTGTGATGGTAAAGCTATGATTATACTAAGACTATTCTGTATGTTAAATGTATGTGTTCTGTGGTATATGGCTTACGTCTTAAGGCAATTGATACAAAACCTTAGTTTGTGCCTATCCTTTGATTATGAGGAACAATGCTGTCAGGATCACAAACGACAGATATCTATTTGAAACCCTATTTTTATTTTATGATACTTTTTTTGCTATATCCAGAGTTAGAATTCAGAATCACATAATAATTTTATTGGGGTTTATATTTTGGAGGGATCATCTATAATCATTGTCGGCTTGTTTTGTCTGTACCTATTTCATTGTTACCATTCTGGGTATGTCTTTATAGCCTTCTTCTCCATATGTTCATACATTTAAAAATAAACTTAGGGTTTTAATCTTTCCCAGTACAGTTTTCTCCAACCATGCCATTAGTCTTCATATAGTTATTTTCAATTATTTTATCAGATTGCATTTAATTAATGGATTTGTTTAATCAATAATAATCTATAGTTGGATGTTTTAAAATGTTTTAAATTATCCATTTAGAAGTCATATGCACACACACTATATATATAATATATATTAAAATACCCTTTTCCACCTACATCTCTTCCTGGACACCCCCAACCATGTTCTTCTCCCAGTGGCATATTTTCTTAAGCTTTTTAATAGCCCACTGAGTCTAATCAGTGCCACCCTTCTGTGTGCTGGTATGGGACCATTCACTGGAGCACGGGCAACCTTCTAAGGGCTATATCCCTTAAGAAACTTACTGCCAGGAGCTATTTATTATTAATAATTGCTTGATTTGCACAGGTTGCCACATCTACTGTGAATTCACAGGTGTAGTGGCCCTGTCATGCTTGGAAGACACTACTCCTTGGCAGCTTTCCTGTACGGTTAAACTTTTGTTTGCAGAAACTCTCATGTCTATATAATATAATGGGAGGAAGAAAGAAAGTGTGGATGTCTGCAAACACCATGGCCAGCAGAGTGTCATCTATGAGTGGCAGGCAAAAGGACGACCTCGTAGCCAGTGTTGGCTCAAATTTCATGAGTCTGACAACAGGTAGTTTATTTTAGGCATATTTAAGAACAGCGCAATTTGGGGAAAGTTTCCTAATGATAATTAACTCAATCCCACGTACACAACAAAGTTTAAGACAAGATTACATCAACATTCTTATAAAGTGCAAATGGCATTTCCCATAAGGATAGGTTCTATAGATTAACTGAGGAAATGGGCTCAAGGTAAATACTGGTCTGAGGAAGGATTGAGCTGTAGATTGACTGGGAAAAGTAGGCTCAAGATTACAGGTCTTGGAAAGAATAGCAGTATATATGGACTGAGATAAACAGGCTTAAGATGAGGGTCTGGAGGTCACCAAGCTACTAACCACATCTGTACCCAGGCTCCTGGGTGGAAAACAGGTTATATACCTTTCCCTTTGAAGAGACAACCCCGCATCTCTAACATTCCTGGTTTTCTGTAAGCACAAGGCTTACATGCCTCCTATAGTGGTGGATGAATATCTTTTCAGAGGACTTCTTAGCTATTCATAATTGTTTCTTGGAACAAATTCCAGAATCAAATTATTATGATAAAATTATATGCACATTTAGTAATTTTTGAAATGTACTGCCAAAATGTTTTTTGTAGCATGGATATACCTGGAAGATGAAGAGGTGCCTAACAGTGTTAGCCATTAAGCCAATGCAAATCAAAATTATGAGATGCCCCCAGAATAGCAATCTCCTGCCCTTGGTGCTGCTGGCTGTCAGATGTGGATTCACAGCCAGGAATCTCAGCTTTCAGGCTTTCAAAGGACACCAGCAGCTTTCCTGGGTCTCCTGTATGCAGACAACACCCTGTGGGGCTTCTCAGTCTCCCCTGGTGCATGATCTGGAATCTTATAGCACAGGACAGGCATAAAGATCTAGGTATATATGTAAGTATGTATGAGAGTATTTCTCCTACTAGCTATGCTCCTCTGGAAAACACCTAGCCTCTGCCTTTTCTTACCATTTGCACATAGAGGGCAAAAAAAGCAATCTCCCCTTCCACACTTCATCCTCATTCTTCAGTTCCCAGTCTACCAGTAACTGGTCCATTAGTGACGTAACTCAGTCACCATGCTGCCCGTGGGAAGCTGGCAGTGACCTTCAGAGTAATAGTTCTGCTGTTTGCCACCCCATCTCCTTTTGCATGTTGCCTTGTATGTTAGGGTGAGATGAGGAAAAGGCACTGGGAAGATTCACAGATTGTTTTCGGGGCTTCAGAGGGGCCACATCACCCTCAGGTTCCAGTGCTATATATGTAGGTATCTGCCAATCTTCAAGCCTTTTGTCACCTGGTAGAGATTACCATCTCAAAGCAGAAATTATGGCTGACTTTCTCTAGATAAACCAGGCCCATTCTATAAAAGGAAACAAACTGTGGACTAATGTTTATTAATCAGTGAATAAGAAAAATTACCTATACATAAAGCCTGGGTTCAATCCCTAGCATCACATAAACTAGTCATGATGACATATGCTTTATACTCTTAACATGTGGGAGGTCAGGAGGTTCGGAAGTTCAAGGCCGCTCTTGACTGCATAGACTGTTCAAGGTCAGCCTAGACTACCTAAAACCCAACCAAAAGGGGTGATACTTTATACATATGTGTGCCCAAATATATATGCATATACAAATACATATCTGCTCTATGTGTACATAGGTGCCCCAAAAGACCAAGAGAACATTCCAGATCACTAGAAATAGAGTTACAGATGATTATTAGCCACCATATGGGTGCTGAGAATGAAATCTAGGTCCATTGCAGGAGCAGCAAGTGCTCTTAACCACTGATGCATTTCTCTAGCCCCTAGATAGCCATTGTTTATACACACAGACACACAGACACACACACACACACACACACACACACACACACATTTGTAAGGTTTTATTGTTTTTTAATTATGAGGAGGTTGGTATGTATACACCAGGATAAGCTTTTCCTTTAACTGCTGTTAGGTACCCAATGTGGGTGCTGGATAGTCACTCTTACTCTCTCGGCCTTATCTCCAGTCCATCTATCTTTCCCCTATTTATTCAGCCCAAGATGGTGCTGCTGACCTTCAGTTTTGTGCTAGCTAGTTTCATGCCACCTTGACACAAAGGAAGAGGAGGTCTCAACTAAGAAAATGTCTCCGCTAAGATTTGCCTATAGGATGGTATGTAGGGCATCTTCTTCATTAACAATATGTGAGAAAGCCCAGCCCACTGTGGGTAGTACCACCTCTGGGTAGGTAGTCCTGGATGGTATAAAAAAGCAGGATGTACAAGTGATGGAAAGCAAGCCAGTAAGCAGCTTTCCTCCCAAGCTGCTTTTGGTGTTGGTGTTTATCACAATAATGGAAACTCTAAGATACCACCTCAACTAATCTTCTTTAAAAACACCCACAAAAATACACCAAAGGCATACTTCGCTAATGCCTAGCTATTCCTTAATCAAGATAACAATCAAAATTATCTATCTTATACAGGAAAATTAAATCCTCTAAAGGACAAAGGGAATAACAAATTCACAAGACAATTTCTACCCTGAGATATCTTGTGAACTGATTTATTTATTTAAGTGTTCTTTTATTATTTGTGATATGTATGTGTAATGATGCACACACACACACACACACACACACACACACACACACACACACGTGTGTGTGTATTGGTGTCTAGGCCAGAGCCTAGGATGGCAGGCTTCTTCCTCAATCTGTATCTATCTTATTTTTTGATATATGGCCCCTCACTGAACCTGAGCCTTTGTTTCATGGAGGCCTGATGGTCAGGAAGCTCCTGGGAGCTGCCTGTCTCTGCTCCACGATACTGAGGCTGTAGGCACATATAGCTGTCTGGCTCTTTTGTGGTTTCTGGAGATTCAAACTCAGGTTCACTTACTTGCATAGCGAGCACTCGCCCCCTCATAGTCATCTCCCTAGTTCCAGGTAAGATGACATTTAATGACAATATGTAGACAAAGTCATCGACACTACCACAGCCATGTCTGAGGTCAGAGGAACAGATGTCCCAGACACCATGGCCACCAGATAAGACTGTTGACATGTTGTCAAACCTGGTCTCGAGTTTTCAATGAAAATTCTCAGGTCCTGGATACTTTATGAATTAATAAGTGCCAGATTGTAGCCACAGAGAAATTAGAACCTGCTTTTAGCAGGAAGGTGGGAATATAAAAGAGCATGTCATCGGAAGGCAATCTAGCTTTTTCTCAAAAAAAAACACAGGCCTCCATATGACCTAGAAGTCCCTTTCTTAGCAGCCCTGATCAGTAGAGCTGAAAGCTCTTCACACAGTAACTTGTATATGAAAACGTACAGCGGTGTTATTCATCATCATCATCATCAGAGAGTGAAAACAAGTGTATGAGTCCTATTTGTTCTGTTGCTATGATAAAATACCCTGATCAAAGAAACAGAAGTGAAAGGCTGTAGTTTGCCTCTTGGTTTTAGGGGTAGTCCAGCATGGTACTGAAGAAATGTTAGAAACATGAGGCTGCTGGTTACATTGTATCTGCAAGGAAGAAGCACAGTGAGGATGCTAACCCTCCATTCACCTTTTTCTTTATTCAGTTCAGGACCCCAGCCAATGGAATGATGCCACCCAGAGTTAAAGCGGTTCTTCCTATTTCAATTAACCTAATCTAGATACTCTCTCACAGGCATTACCAGAGACTTGTCTCCTAAATTGACAATATTAACCATCACGACTCTACCCCTTGTCAATGTGACATGCAAACACGTCACTTTAAGCCATAACCAACCTCTCTTTGTCCCCATAGGCTTATGGACATTTTATAACAAAAAAAAATCATCCATTTCAACACAAAAAGACTTCATAGTCTGCAACAAATCCAGCACTGTTTAAAAGTATAAATGCTGAGTTTCTTCTGAGACTCAGAAAAAATCTCTGAGAGGCCTGTAGAATTAAAAAAACAAAACAAAACAAAAAACAAGTTAGGTGGACTATGGAGACGGTTCAGCAGGTAAAAGCATTATCTATGTGAGAAACCCACTTCCCTACAGTCTCTGGATGCATGTGCACACATGTACCTACACATATATATTCATGTAATGCATACACATACAAACACATAATATACATGTTTATAACATATAATGACATGGAATAAGCGTTCCCATCAACAAGGGAAGAATAGGGTTCTAGAAAGAATGAACAGATTTACACTGAACTCCCGTAGGGCAAGCATCAAATCCTATGGTTCTATGTCCTGCATTTTGAGGATCATCTGGGCTCCAGGGGACTTGGGTAGCCTTACTTGTCTAGCTTTCCTACCTGCAGCACACACTACTTCTCTTTGGGGCCAACTCCAACTCTATTCCAAGCTTAAAGCTTCCCTTCACATATATCTCATGGTCCTGCCATCTTCAGCATTCATTGGTTGTATGAAACTATGGCGTAAGAAGATGCCACAACCCTCCTTAGTCTTTTATGCCTACAAAACCATAGCAAAGGCAGGCCTGAGCGACCACTGCATGAAGATGATGAAGTACAGACAGTCACACTGTCAAGTTTTGTGGCCAGATCAGGATGGAGAGGGGCCTGATTGGAACTTAGTTGAGTCAACCTCTGTGTGCTAACTTGGAGCACATGTCCAGGACAGGTCAGGGACCCCTTAAGCAGCATTCTTCATTGAGGCTCTCTCGTTTTAAATAAACTTATTTTCACTAGACAAAGCCTTGATGGGTAGGGTCTTTTCCTCGCAGCACCTTTCCTGCTGTTCCATAACGCTACATTTCTCTTTAATGTTTCTAATCTCTTTAACTATTACAAGTGTATCATCATTTGAACCCTCCTTGTCTGATACTTTAAATTGTGCACACACCTGTCTGCCCTTCCTGACCTTTCTGTTCCATGTTTTGTTATCTCTCGTTGTGAACCTGTGTGTGGGTAACGAGCAGTAACCATGACACATCCTGAATACTGACTCTCCTGCCTTGAAATTTCCTCCTGAAAGCAAGTTAGTCCATTACCTTTAAATTCAACCTCATTTGAGTTCTCGGGACACAGGCGGAGTGCAGCCAGAATATCACACAAGTGGCTCCTTGCCTAGTTCCACATAGAGTCCTTGCTCCCTACAAAACCTTAGGAGTGAGTTCCACTGTCCACTCATAAATTTCTTGTCCTCTAAGCTTCTATTGGAATTGCCCATTCAGTTTTTCTTGAAGTGTGTGATGGTTTGTATATGCTTGGCCCAAGGAGCGGCACTATTAGAAGATGTGGTCCTGTTGGAATAGATGTAGCCTTGTTGGAGTAGGTGTGCCACTGTGGGTGTGGGCTTTAAGACCCTCACCTTAGCTGCCTGAAAGTCAGCCTTCAGATGAAGAGGTAGAACTCTCAGCCCTTCCTGCACCTTGCCTGCCTAGGTGCTACCATATTTCCCCCTTGATGATAATGGACTGAACCACTGAACCTGTAAGCCAGCCCCAATTAAATGTATTTATAAGTCGTGGTCATGGTATCTGTTCACAGCAGTAAAACCCTAACTAAAATCAAGTGTTCAAGGGCTTTTCCAGACCAAAGTTTCCAGCTCTTCTGTATTTCTCCCCTCTACCAGTTTTAAGAACCTAAGAATCACATGGTCAAATAAGTCACAGCAATGCCCCCATTTCTCAGTATCAAATTTTTATATTAGTTTTTTTTTTCTAGTTATGGTTTTACAAACAACTGACAAAAGCAACTGAAGTGTGGGTGTTTTGGCTCACCGTTCTATCTTAGTAGAGGAGTCACAGGACCAGAAGCTTGAGGTAGCTAGTCATCCTGAATCTGCAGGTAGGAAGCTGACTAATGGTGCCACTATTCGGCTGACTTTCTCCCTAAGTAATGGATTACCACACAGAGTTAAGGTGGGTCTCCCCACTTTGGTTAACCTACTCTAGATAATCCTTCACAGGAGTGTCCAAAAACGAATCTGAGATAGTCTATCACAAGCACACCTCACACTCCTAGACTCTCCTACTAAGTCTAGGTCCTGTTGTTGGGGATGTTAACCACCACACCAGATGACCATTAACTAATGAATACAAAATTAAAATGTAAGTATTCATACAATAAAGTGTTATGGAGCCATTAAAAGGGAGTTGTTGGCCTACAATACAACATAAATGCATCTGAAAAAAAACTACAATACATGAAAGGCAGATAGAAGAGAGAAGATCCCACTCATAGGAAGTATTCAAAATAGGAAAATCCACAGAAACATACTATACGAGTGATCAGTGGGATATGAAAGAGAATGAAGGAGGGGTGACTTCTAATAAATGGGTCAGTTCCTTAAAACTAATAAAATATAATCTGGAATTATGTAATAGTGATGATATACACCCATCCTCGTCTTAGTTACTTTCCTATTGCTGTGATTAAAACGCACGACAAAGGCAACTTATAAGACCAAATGTGCAAGTTGGGCTTATGCTATGAGAGTTACAGTCTTTGGTGACAGAGCAAGGACATGGCAACAGGGACAGCCGAAAGCTTACTTCTTTATCCTTAGGTAGAAGTATAGGAAAAGACACTGGGAATGGTGCAGGTCTTTTGAAATCTCAAAGCTGGCCCCCAATGACATGCCTCCTTCAACAAGGCCATACCTCCTAATCCTTTCCAAACAGTTCTACCAACATGGGGAACTGAGTATTCAAATATATGATTCTATGAGGGCCATTTTCATTCAAACCACCAAACTCCTTTATTTACATTTTTAACTAAAAGTAAATTATTTAAAAAGTTATACCCACATATCTAAGGAGACAGCTTGTTCCTTGGCAAGAAATGTATAAACATCCCCTGTATCTAATTGTGGAGTGAATCAGGGCAGGAAGCTGCACCGTGACAGTCCCTGTGCTGACAATTGGCATTGCAAAGCTCAGGCACAGACTTTTACTAATATTTACTTTCTCACAGCCAAGGAAAAGAATGGCCTGAGACATACTGGTTGGAATCAAAGTGCTGTGTGAACAGAGGATGTGAAAATAGAGAGGGAAAACCCCAGCATGGGTCTTTATATTTAGTAGCCAACACAGTAACAACCAACCACATGTTTGGAGGCAGGGGGATCATCTTCCCTGATCTCTCCCTCCCGCAGGGATTTCTGCCTTGTTCTTCTTAGATAGCCATGAATCACATGCAGCAGGTAGTGAAGAGGGGCTTCAAGTGACATGTCTAAAAGTTGGCAAGTTTAATTTCCCCGAGACATGAAGAGATTTATTTTTAGTTTATAGAGATGGTCCCACAGAAAGGAAGCTGGAAACACTATGGAGGAAATGTACTAACCCAGCCACAGGCATTCTTCCCTCTGTTCTCAGCAGAAGGGCAGCGGTGGAAAAATGCATGTCCCTAAGACCCTGGGAAGAATTTCTTTAGTAGAAGAAACCCCTTCAGAAGCTCACACACACGGTGGTGTGTCTAAGCAGGGGCTGGGAGCTAGCCCTGTTCCACAGAGGGAAGATCTGTCAGTCAGCATGTGGTCCAGTCTACAGAAGTCACCCTGTGTGCTGCAAATACTGGGAGTGAATTCATGGCATTGCTCACAATAGTATTCTGACGACTAAAGCAGGAGAAAGGGAGCAGTGAAGTGTGCAAAAGGCTAGAACTTTGGAACTCTGTGTCCAGATAAAGAGCTAACAAGGAAAATGACTCTGTATTCTGGTACCCCCCCACACACACACAGTGGGAGGAAGTCCCTTGGTGGCCTCTGTTCATACTGCCAGTGGGGAAGCTGCATATTATCCTCTTCCTGATGTTTTAGGAGCCAGGATGCCAAATGACCCCTTTCAACCCCCAGCACTGTCTAAGCCAACGCTCACCAAGCACCGTGCTATTCCAACACCCATAATCTTCACTGTTGTTGTTATTGCTGCTGGAGCTAAAGCCCATCCTCTGTAATGCTGTCACAGACAGCAAGAAAAGTCAGGAAGCCCCCCTTTGTCCCTCCTTGCCTTCCCATCTCCTGACCATGTCTTTAGGGGCAAGATCTACACAGTCTAACCAGCGTGCAAATTCTAAGCAGAGTGCAGGGTCCCAGCCACATTCCAAATGGAACAGAGCAGACGGGCTGGAAGAGAGCCAACAGATAACCAGTATGGTGAAGATGCTAAAGCTGTTGAAGCTGCAGTAGCTAAATCGAGGAAGACAGTAACTAACTTTTATCCCAGACAGAGCTTGGGCTTGTGAAAAATGGACCTTATCTACCACAGACAGATTTACTTGTCTATTTTAGTTACTCATTGTTCATGCCTATTCACTGGGGTACCCGCTAATGTGGTGACTAGAGACTGCCATTAATGACTGCATCTCTCCTCTCTTACAGCCTACTGGTCTCCAGGGTCTTTCTGGGCTTCTAGAATTTCCGTCATCAATTTTTTTCCTGCAGAGATTGAAGCTAACATCAAGAGGGGGAGGGATGGGGGAGGAGGAGGTTGGGGGGAGGCTCTGGTCCAAGCATACAAAAGATGCTCCCTGGAGACCCTATGAAGAGGCCACCAGCCTGCTGCTGGAATCCCTCCAATTTTATCATTACTCCTGGCTCACTGTGCCCAGGGGAGGACAAAAACTGAGTTCGCATTGTTCCTTTTACCTTAAAAGGCAGAAGGAGAGGGATTTGGGGTGGGGAGATGAGATATTTCTCTGGCACCAAATTCTAAGTTTTTTTGTCACATGGATGTATGTCCTCTCATACATCTTTCCATCACACTAAGAGCAGTCAACATACCCACTTCTGGTAGAAGTGACAGAGACAAATCAAAGGGCCAAGTGAGACTGTGTTTGGCAACTGCTACGGCCCCTCGACATGTCAAAGAACTGAGCAGGTATATAGAAGACTATGTGTTCTGGCAAGCAGACCTTAGAACCTGCAGGCTTCCTGTCCATGGGGTTGCCTGGAAGAATCTGTGAGATGGGTGGAAGATGTATAAGTAAGCTAGAGAAGGTGATAGCTCTGCTTCTGGTTGGATAAATGACCTATGACCACCAACAAGTGGCTTTGTTCTTGCCCAAGCGAAACCCCATCCCTCAAAATTACTCATCATATTCTCCTAGCAAAAGACTTAGGCATCCAGGCAAACCTATAAGACAGTAGATCAAAGTGATAACTCTGCAGGCCAGAGTCACTCCAATCAGTGGCACATTCCAGGGATCAGAGGTGTGAATTCCTAGAGGAAGACTCAGTTGATCTGTAATGTAGCAGCTTGCTGAGATATCCCACTGAAACATGGGAAGAGCCAAGGTTGGGTCGCAAGAGGAAAGCAAAATAAATGTTATCTGAAGTGAAAAGTACCAATGGCATGTAAGCAATAGCAAGATGGCTGGAAAGCTGTAATTGCCCTAGGCTGGTAGGAAGAAAATGTGCACAGAGGCAGAGAAGCAGGTGTGTTGGTCTTTTGTACCTGACAAAAACATTCGAGCAAAACATCTTAAGAGAGAAAATATTAATTCGCTTCACAGTTTCAGATAATCTTGGCAGGGAAGGTATGGAAGTATGCTACTCATATATAACAGTGTCCAAGAATTGGTGAATTTGCTGCCTTTCTCCTTTTATTCTATCTTGTCACCTGGCCTTTGGTGAGATGTTCTCCATATTTAGAGTAGGGTTTTCCACCTTATAGTTAATTCTCTTTGGAAATACCCTCAGATACACATAAAGTGAGCTTCATTGATCTCTTAAGGGCTTCACAATCAGGATCAGGATAGTTCATTGAGCTGGTTCCCACACTATCTTTGGTCCAATGTTCCTCATGTGTACTTGGAGAGCTGGGGAAGATCTCCACTAGTGCTTGGCTGGGTTAGTGCTGAGCTGACCAAGGTGTTGTAAGAAGGGTCAGCTACCAGCTTTTGGTGTGTGAATAACTGGCTATAACTCAAAAGGAGGCAGGACTTGAAGCAGAGGAGAAGCAACTCATATACATGAGAAGCAACTAGGACTGGAAGGCTACTGGGAAAATGCCTCAGGCTTGTTTCATCCTAAATGGCCTACACCTTCAAGTCTCCCAGTCTAAAGAGCCAAAGGCTGGTCAACAACCCTCTGATAACTGTGTTGGGGCAAGAGTGAGGATGAGGCAGACTCATTAGGATAGGGAAGCCAGGACTTAGAATAGCATGAGATTGTCAGAATTCATCAAAGGTCAAGTTGATCATCTCATGTATGCCATAAATACACCAACCAAAACATATCATAATCCTGGTTGTCAAATGTTATTTTAACATCTGGAGTTATCATCAACTTAGAAGTCTTTGATGGAGTCTTCTTCCAAAACCAGGAGTTAAACAGCTGTCTGAGAGCACACAAGAGAATGGTTGGCTTGAAAGAAGACTCTCCACATGCCATGAAGTAAAGTGTGGTTAGGAATGAGCCATTTGGAGTGGGGAGCTATTGCACAGTTAGCAGAGTGATATAAGGAAGACTTTGGGGAATGCATCCAGCCTGATTCTAACACTAGGGCTGCACTCTTGGGACTCACAGTACTCTGAGTTGCTTAAGGGAGTGGGACGGGGTTCTGCAGGCTGTCTCTCTCGGCTCACTTGTTACTGTTTAGGCTTTGTCAAAACGAGACAATAGAAAGTCTGAAAGAAGGGAAGCATAGGGTAACACCTTTCTCACTTTTCCCATCCCTCAGTCAGTCCAGCAGCAGTAGCCTCAGATTCCAGTTTCTCAGTCCCAGAGCTAACCTAACTTGTGGAGTGCCAAGTCTGAGGACTACATCCTGGTTGTATAGGTATCCAAAGATATATACTCATCTAGTTCTAAAGGAAGATTTGGGTGTTGTAAGGCTGAATAACACAGGAATAGAGCATGTCTAGAAAGCCAACTTCTTCATGTGTTTCCAAAGATATGGGATAAAGGGCTCCAAGAGGTATTTCAGAAGAGGGGAAAAAAAGCTGCTAATTATTTTTTTTAAAGAAAGGCAGAGATACCAAAACAACAGCAACAAAAGAGTATAATCCATCACACATGCAGGTGCTCAATACCATTCATAACTTGTACTTTAAAAAGGATTATTACAAGGCAATTTTCTACTTCTCAATTTTGACAAAGTTTGAAGAAGTGAACATTCTCAGGAAATAATTATTGATGAATACAAAGTAGATGATGTAATAGATTATTATTACAGAGTTTATAGTGCTGGAAGAAGTAACATATACACCTTACAGCAGAATGATGTTGAATAAATTATGTCATTGATAAATCCACATTATAAAGTACTGCTTAGATGTTTTAATAATCCTAGAAAACAGTATCTGACTCATAACGACATTTGTAGAATATCCCCTAATAAAGTAAAACAAAAAAAAAGTCAAACTATACACATTTGATGTAATCCTGTTTCTACCAAACTTGTATATTAGATTTGTCCATATAGACAGATATATAGCTATAGATACAGATATAAGTACAGATACAGGTAAAAATATAGATATTATATATATACACTTAGGAATGAGATATTTTTAAAAGATGTTTAAAGTGTTAATAACTGAGCTACACCTCCAAACCACTTTAATCATAATGATGGATGGGTAGAAACATCAATGTTTAAAAAAACCCAGCAGATTACAACAAAAAGCCAGAGATGCAGTCACTGTTTTAAACACACCCACCCTACTCTGTACAGCCTCTCCCTAAGTCACAAAATCGCAGTGCTCCTTCTGAGTTTCTCAGTTGATTCTTTTGGACCTTAAAAAGAAAAAAAAATAGACCTTTCTAGTGTTGGTTTGCCATAAGAAGACACAGTATGGGTTTCCAGACTTGGGGTATCTGTGAATAGCAGAGTCAGCCTGAATCTGCTTGAATGGATCACCCACGCATATTGAATAGAACTTTAAAAAACCTACCTCAGATTATTATTCCCTTTCTCCCCTTTCAATTCTGCCCAAACCCTCAACTGATTGCAAGATGCACTGGGGAGAGCTCACTTTGCTTAGTTTACTGAATAATCTCTTGAGTTCAATGAGTAGTCTCTTCCAGAAATCCCCTCACCAACACCTTCTCCAAAATAATGGCTAATGAGCCACTAGGGCATCCCTTAGTTGAAGTTGACACTCAAAATTAGCCATTATAGAAGGGTGTCATCCATCTGACCCCATTTGTAGGTGGAATTGCTCCAGATGTTTTCAAACGTCCAAATCACATCAGGTCCCTTAGAGAATATGATGTTGGGAAAACAATGGGCAGAAGCTCTTCTAAAGAGTGAAGAGCTGCCTGGACTCCAGGCCAGTTTCAGTCCATGTGAGTCTCTGTGTCCACACTCAGAGTATGTCTGAGATTTCTGCCTGTTGCTGGGCATGGCTCCTGAAAAAGGCTAAGGCCCTGAGCTCTTAGATCAGAGGTAAGGCCCCATAGGACTGCCATGTCTATTTCTAAGTCTTCATCTGCTCCAAGTCGGTGAGCGAAGGGCAGGGTGAATATAGTGTAGGAGAAAAAGAGTCAGGCCTGAGGCGGACTTTCACCATTTCTACCAGAAACTAAGAAGTTTCTCAGATTCTTAGTGGTTACGTTTAGATCTCAATCAGGATACACACATCATGAACTATTTGAGAACTGACACCAAATACTTGTCCTATGCCAAGAGCGTGTGTTTGAAGATTTTGAGACATGTCAATAGTATCAAGAGGTCCAGGGCTTCTGGGGAGACCAACAATACAACATAGGAGTGGCCCAGGTGCACTGTATGTAAAGGGATGCCCCAATCACCATCAGCATCCTTCAGAAGTGGGTTGTAAACATTCTTCAACTCTGATCCTACCTGCTGAACTGGAGCTGCCAAGAACTTCTCTTGAACTCATCCCTCCATGTGGTACTGTGAGTGTTGGAGCCCCGAATCACTGTTTTAGAGCATTGGCTCTATCCTGAGCCCTCTGGAAAGCTGAAAAAAACCAATACCAAAGCCTCACACTCCAGGGTAAGTCAGATTCAGTGCCCTCTGAGGAAGACCAGTCATGAGATTTTCTTGAGGTCTCAAAAAGTATAATAACTAGGTTTGAGAATGTTTTGAAAAGATAGGAGACTTCAAACAGAGGCTTAAAAGATGCAGAACACACACACCATATACACATATCACACACTACATACCATATACATCACACATGCACACACTACATACATACCGTGCATACATACTATATACATCACACACACAGACCATATACATAATCATCATGTACACACAGACACACACAGCAGAGCCAAGGCCGATTCCTCATCTAGGGGGAATGAGTTGCAGAACTTTCAGTTGTTTGTACCCTGATTGAACTCATCTCTTTTGCTAGTGACCTTTGGATAGATGGAATCATTTCCTTCGGAAAGCAAAGAAGATGCCTAAGTTGTTTCTGACAAGCTCTCTTCAACTTTGAGAATATTTTGCCAAACAGCATTTATCTGGTATGGAAGTTTCAAACTTCCTTTAGATTTTTGTCTATTGATCTAAACAGACACAATATCATCTGTGGAGAGCCCTAGATTTAATAGGGAAATGTCTTCCATTTGGACTGAGTCGCGTATCTTAGACTTCACTCAGAGCAGCCCCGCCTCTGTTTTACGAGGGAATCCTGGGATGTATTAGTGCCTCTTGAGAACCTAACTCAGCTGGGAATGGAGCCAACTGTCTACAACTCCTTTAGCTGTATGTCTGTAACCATCCTGGGTGGACATAAGCACTGCATTGGCACTTTTCCTGAGCATTTCCAGATTTCAGTGTCTTGGTGTCAGCATGACAAAGGCTAAATTTTGGTTCAACCATGTATTGCTTATGAGAACTACTTAACATCTTTGTGCCTCAGTTTCCTTGTTGAGACACCCAGCCCCACCCCCAGATTTCACAAGGCATTTAGAACAGAGCCAGCAATTTAAGTCAGTGACAGTTATTCTCATGGACTGTGAAGCAGTTTGACCTACTGATGTTGTCTTAACCTAAGTTTCCTTCACTTTGACCCTCCCGCTCCCCTCACTGTGTCCTGTTTCCCATGGTATGTCCTGGGATTTTGTGTTCTGTGCCAGTAGTGGAAGGAACTGAGCCCTTCACACAGTGGGCAGTGATGTTTGGGGAACAGAAGACATGGACCTTGGAGGCTGAGGTGGAGGAAGAAGAGGGGGAGGAGGTGGAGGAAGAAGAGGGGGAGGAGGTGGAGGAAGAGGAATACTCTTGGAAAAAATTTGGAACATTAGTTATTTACTATGGCAATCTACTTCCCTTGCCAGTGATACTGCATGGAATGATGTCCTTTCTCAGTGAAAACCACGACATGTTTTTACAACCATCCATAACCACCATCAGACAACCAGGCTGGGAGCACTACAGCCCCGGCTTTCTCTTGACATGTTGTGTGACCTCCTATTAGGGCCATCATTTTTCTTCTCTGGACCTCCTCCCCTTTCCTGGTGGGTCTAAATTGTTTCTGGCAGAACTAAAACACTGTGGCTTCTAGGTCCTCATAATAGCTGATAGGGAAGGTGCTTTCTATGGCTGTCACATGTAATGGACAAGGAAGCTGTTGCCCAAGACCTAATCAGGGTTCTCGGGCCATATCTCCATCTATCTTGTCATCCACCATGTCCTCTAGAAAGCCCATCTTCCTGCACCATTTCCAAGGTCGTCTGGATCTACTATCCTTACTTTCTCTGAAACATCCCTGAAATTCACTCTGGACTTTTCCCCCAATTCTTCATTTTCTATAAAGGTCTATCCTTTCTCTTACATAGTTGAAAACTAGGTGTCATTTTTAAACAAATTCAATTTTAAGTATCAAATATAAAAATATAATATGTAATGAAATGTCATTTCAAATTATCAACAACAAAAGAATTAATATTTCAACAAATGGTTTCTGAACAAATATCTAAGTCAAAGGTTTGGACTTTACAAATAACTACAGATGAAATCCCAAACCTTTGCTACGCATATTAATGCCTGCCTTAGAAGCACATACCAAACCATGAGTATATGTAAATGTCTTAGTCAGGGTTTCCATTCCTGCACAAAACATCACGACCAAGAAGCAAGTTGGGGAGGAAAGGGTTTATTTAGCTCACACTTCCACATTGCTGTTTATCACCAAAGGAAGTCAGGACTGAAACACAAGCAGGCAAGGAAGCAAGAGTTGATGTAGAGGCCATGAAGGAATGTTGCTTACCAGCTTGCTTCCCCTGGCTTGCTCAGCCTGCTTTCTTATAGAACCCAGGTCTACCAGCCCAGGGATGGTACTGTCCACAATGAGCTAGACCCTCCCCCTTGATCACTAGTTGAGAAAATGCCTTACAGCTGGATCTCATGGAGGCATTTCCTCAGCTGAGGCTCCTTTCTCTGTGATAACTCCAGCTTGTGTCACACAACCAGCCAGTACAGTAAACACATAGTAAATATAAAGAAAGGGGGTTTTGTAAAGTTAGGTCTGAGGGCAAGTGATCCAGACTGAGATGACAATGGCTCTAAATGGGTTCCCTGGCTCCCACTTCCAGGAAACTAAACATATATTTATCATCAGAACGAAGCCTCAAAGGGCTTGACTCATAATGATGTTAAGGTCTAGAACCTTGGCAGACCAGGCACTACTCCCAAGAAAGCTGGCCCATAGAGAAGAGTAGGGATATGGGCCTGAGTAAGCTGTGACTCCTTCTGGGTGCATCTGGGCACCACTCATTTATCCACAGGCTGAAGAACACACTGGATGCTGTCGGGAATCCTCCAACTTCCATCTTCTCTAGAGTCCTGAGAGGCACACAGCACGGGACTGGGGCTCTTCTTTGGATCATGTTGGGATGCTTGCCTTCATCTTTTCATTATTCTCATTACTCATAAGTCTCAAATTACCTGGTGAGTACTCTGCCACCCAATTCATCTTTCCATAGCTTTGGCACATCAGACTCCTCTCACCTCACCTTTACTTCCACTTATTGGTGTCGTACCCAAAATAAAGAAGAAAATCAGCTAAGTGATGGGTTGTACGCCTTCTGCCTTGCTTAAGGTTTCTGAACCACATGTGAATACGGTGTGTGTGTTGATATCTTTACTCCCTGAGCTGCAGGTAGAGCCCAATGAAGCCCAAGAACAGGAGTGTAGCAAGAGTTGAGTTTAGAAGCAGACGTTTGTTCACTCTGGAATTACCCAGCAAGTTAGGAGAGCTGAGGTCCAGAATAGAGCTAGGGGTGGAAAAACAAGCCAACTGGGTGTTGTTCTCTCCGTCCCTCCCACCCCCCTCTTTCTCTCTCTCTCCTCTCTCCTTGCTCCTCTCTCTCCCTCTCGTGGCTATTACACAAACAAATAAAACAGCAGCAATGGCAATGAGGGTGGAGAGGGAGAATCACCAGTCCTCCCCTTAACGCATCAGATGTTTTTATTTTTCCAAGTCATTTTTCCGGGCCTCGGTGACATTTATGCAAAAATGTTATGCTGTGTGGTAAACACAGCGTGGGCCCAGTTCCAAAGTTTCAAATTCAGCTGCTCTCCCTTAGGCTCACATTACTGAGCACGTTTGCATGTTGTTACATTCACTCTATCAGCTTAATAACTGCACATTTCACTGGGTGTTGTCACCCATGCCACCAGCAAGGGGTGAGTGTACCAGTTTCCAGGAACTTGCGCACTTTGGGTCATTAGTATTAGAAATGTTTATGCATCTGTTAAGCATTGACGCTTGTGATAGGTTTTGCTTTTCCTTGGTAAGTAGGAGGGACAAGCTTGTGCAACTTCTTTTGTTTACCAGTCCTAGTTCCTCCTGCCTGGTTTCTCTGTCTTTCCAGGACCTGCATTCCCTTCACAAAGGTGAATCTGACTGTGCTCAAATCTGAGGAATAAATTCTGAGTCTTAATCCCAAATCAAGGCTTAATCTCTTGTCTTCTTTGGGGGAGGGGGGAGGGTTGGCAGTTTGTTGGAATTAAGCTTGATACAAGCCTTAACCTCCAGCTGGCACAAGTGTATTTCCTTGTCACAGTGGACTATACTCTGGAACTATGAGCCAAAAATTAAGCTCTCCCTCCTGTAAGCTGCTTCTGTCTGGTATTTTGTTTCAGCAATAGGTAACTAGCACACTTCAATGAAATAGACTACCAATATATTAATAACCAATCCTTCCAGCTCTTCCACGTGGGCCTTTGTCCCCTTTTCTCCTATAGGATTATTTAAAATAATGTCACAATTCAAGCACTTAAACCCTACCTGGAGCTGAGTACATACATTTTTTAAAATTTAAATTATTTTTATTTATTCACTTTACATGCCCCTACCCTATCCTTCCTCCCCTTCTCCTTTGAGCAGGAGGAGGGCCCTCTGGATATGTCCCCAACCTGGCACTTCTAGTCTCTGTGAGGCTATGTGCTTCCTCTCCTACTGAGTTTAGATAAGGCTAAAAGAACGTATCCCACAAACAGGCAACAGCTTCTGAAATATCCCCTATTCCAGTTGTTTGGGACCCACATGAAGACTAAGTTGTAAATCTGCTACATATGAGAAGGGAGGCCTATGTTCTTTGGTTGGTGGTTCAAACATTGAGAGCCCCAAGAATCAAGGTTAGTTGACTTGCTGTGGAGTCATCCACTTCAGGACCCTGAAATCCTTCCTCCTATTCTTACATAAGATCCCCCAAGCTCCATCCACTGTTTGGCTGTGGGTGTCTATATCTCTCTGAAACAGCTGCTGGGTGGAGCTTCTCAAAAGAAAACCACAATAGACTCCTGACTGTAAGTATAACAGAGTACCATTAATAATGTCAGCGGTTACAAAAATCAGGGACTAGATAAAGCTGTCCACTCACTTCTTACCTATTCAGTAAAGTACTTGAAGTACTAGCCAAAGCAATAAGACAACAAAAAGAGGTCAAAGGGATACAAATTGGAAAGAAAAAAGTCATAATATCACTATTTGCAGATGATATGATTGTATACTTAAGTAAGCCCCAAAATTCCACCAGGGAACTTTTACAGCTGATAAACGCCTTCAGCAAAGTGGCTGGATATAAAATTAACTCAAACAAATCAGTAGACTTCCTCTACTCAAAAAACAAACAGGCTGAGGAAGAAATTAGAGAATTGACACCCTTCACAAGAATCATAAAGAATATAAAATACCTTGAAGTGACCCTAACTAAGAAATCTAAAGATCTGTATGGCAAGAACTTCAAGTCTCTGAAAAAGGAAATTGAAGACCTCAGAAGATGGAAAGATCTCCCATGCTCATGGATTGGAAAGATCAGAATTGTAAAAATAGCCATCGTGCCTAAAGCAATCTACAAATTCAATGCAATGCCCATCAAAATTCCAACTCAGTTCTTCATAGAGTTAGAAAGCACAATTTAAAAATTCATTTGGAATAATAAGAAACCCAAGATAGAAAAAAAACATTCTCAACAACAAAAAACTTCTGGGAGAATCACCATCCCTGACCTCAGGCTGTATTACAGAACAATTGTGATAAAAACTGCATGGTACTGGTACAGAGACAGGCAGGTAGATCAATGGAATAAAATTGAAGACCCCAAAATGAACCCACACACCTATGGTCACTTGATCTTTGACAAAGGAGCTAAAAACATTCCATGAAAAATGGACAGCTTCTTCAACAAATGGTGCTGGATCAACTGGCAGTCAGCATGCAGAAGAATGCAAATTGATCCCTTCTTATCTCCTTGTACAAAGCTCAAGTCCAAGTGGATCAAAGACATCTGCATAAAATCAGGTACACTGAAACTAATAGAACAGAAAGTGGGGAAAAGCTTAGAACACATAGGCACAGGGGAAATTTTCCTGAACAAAACACCAATGGGTAATGCTCTAAGATCAAGAATCAACAAGTGGGACCTCATGAAATTCCAAAGCTTCTGTAAGGCCAAGGACATTGACAAAAGGACAAAACAGCAACCATCAGATTGAAAAAGATCTTTGCCAATCCTACATCTGATAGAGGCCTAGTACTCAATATACAAAGAACTCAACAAGTTAGACTCTAGAGAATCAAATAATCCTATTAAAATATGGGGTACAGAGATACACAGAGACTTCTCAACTGAGAAATATCGAAAGGCTGAGAAGCACCTAAAGAAATATTCAACATCCCTAATCATCAGAGAAATGCAAATCAAAACAACCCTAAGATTCCACATCACTCCAGTCAGAATAGCTGATATCAAAAACTCAGGTGACAGCAGATGCTGGCAAAAATGTGGAGAAAGAGGAATACTCATCCACTGTTGGTGAGATTGTAAACTGGTACAACCACTCTGAAAATCAGTCTGGTGCTTCCTCAGAAAATTGGACATGGTACTACCTGAGGACCCAGTTATACTACTCCTGAGCATATACCCAAAAGTAACTTCAACATCTAACAAGGACACATGCTCAACAATGTTTATTTCAGCCTTATTTATAATAGCCAGAAGCTGGAAAGAACACAGATGTCCTTCAACAGAGGAGTGGATACAGAAATTGTAGTACATATACACAATGGAGTACTAATCAGTTATTAAAAACATCAAGTTCATGAAATTTCTAGGCAAATGTATGGAACTTGAAGTTATCATCCTGAGTGATGTAACCTAGTCACAAAAGAGCACTCATGGTATGCACTCACTTATAGGCAGAAACTAGCCTACCCCCACCAAAAAAAGCTCAGAATACCCAAGAAACTATCCACAGAGCTTATGAAGCTCAAAAAAAAAAAAAAAAAAAAAAAAAAAGGAAGACCAGAATGTGGATGCCTCGGTTCTTCTTAAAAGGGAAAACAAAACAGGGGAGGAAATACGAGATCAAATAGAGGAACAGGGATTAAAGAAAAGATCTACAGAGACTGCCTCACCTAGAGAACCACCCCATATGCAGCCACCAAACCCAAGCACTATTGCTGATGTCAAGAAATGTTTACTGGTAAGAACCAGACATGGATGTCTCCTCAGAGGCTCTCACAGAGTCATATAGATACAGATGGAAATGCTTGTAGTCTATCAGACTGAACACAGGGACCCCAATGAGGGAGCTAGAGAATGAACTGAAGGAGCCGAAAAGGTTTGCAACCCCATGGAAAGTACAACATCATCAACCAACCAAGGCACTGAGGTACAGAGGGTGATTGGGAGAGGGAGCACCTTCTTGGAAGCATGTTGAGGAGGAGGAAGGAAGGGAGTGGGAGAAAAAGGGTATAACACTTGAAATGTAAATACAGAGAATATCCAATAAATTTGAAAAAAAATGTTAGAAAAATGAAAAAAAATAGTGTCAGGGGTTGATGCTTGCCCATGAGATGGGTCTCAAGTTGGACTGGTTATTGGTTAACTATTTCCTCTGTCTCTGCTCCATCTCCCTGTGCCTGCATTTCTTGTAGACAGGATTAATTTTAGTTTGAAAGTTTTGTGGGTGAGTTGGACCTCTATCATTCCACTGGGGTTCTCTCCTGGCTGCAGGGGCTAGCCTCTTCAGGTTCCAAATCTCCAGAGTTGTCACGGCTAAGATCACCCCCATTGTGACTGGGTTACCTCACTCTGGATGGCATTCTCAAGTTCTACTCACTAGCCTACAAAATTCATGATGTGTTTGTTTTTAATAGCCAAGTAGTATTCCATTGTGTAGATGTACCACATTGTCTTTATCCATTCTTCGGTTGAGGGACATCTAGGTTGTTTCCAGTTTCTGACTATTACAAATAAAGTGCTATGAATGTAGTTGAGAAAATGCCTTTGTGGTGTGGTGGAGCATCTTTTGGGTCTATACTCAGGATTGGTAAAGCTGGGTCTTGAGATAAAACTATTCTTAGTTTTCTGAGAAACCCACCAAGTTGGTTTCCAACATGGTTGTACAAGCTTAAGTACATACATTTGAGAAAGTCGGGGGGCACATGTTGTTTTGAATGTTGGGTATGGAGTCAAGACTTAGTGTGTGCCAGCCAAACTCTTTACCACAGATTCCCATTATCCCAGAGAATGGCCTCTTGGTTGAGACTTCATGGTAACAGATCTTAACCCAAATGTTGCCTGGGTTCAGATTCTGGCAGCTTGGTTTACTCCTCTGAGAAGCTGAGATGCTCGTTGTCTGCTTCCCTGTGGCCTTGGGGATGAAGTGAGGTAATCTGCTCATGACTCGTTGGATAGGGTTTGACAGAGCAGCCATGAAGTGGGAGCTTCATGAGGTAGTGGAGGTAGCAGTACTCTCTGCCACTATCCTTGTCACGGGTGGCTATTCTATCACAGTGTTAGTGATTTGCCACTGAGGCAAATACCGGGCAAAAAGGGAGGTAAGGGAGTAGAGTTCATTGTCTGGCTCACAGATCCAGATTAGAGACTGTAGGGAGCCGTTTGTGCTGCACCCAAACGTGGTTCCGGCTTCCCGCCGAGAACTCAGCAAACAGAGCTGTGGCCCAGCCAAGAGACTTAATGCGCATGCACCACATAAGTCACAGCCCACCCCCGGGGCACGTGATTGAGCTACAGGAGGATGCACCAATCAGGTAGCAACACAAGTCTCTGAGGCATATATAGCAGTGCATTTCTTCCCCCACGTGGAGAGGAAAGAGAGAAGAAGAAGAAGACGGAGAGAGAGACCCCACGTGGAGGGATGGCGGAGAGGCACCACGTGGAGAGAGACTTGGTAAAATAGATTGTGGGAGGTCCCAAGTGGACAGAGACTGGACAGAGAGATCGTTCGTGGGGAACTGCGCGTGAGAGGCCGTCTAGACAGTAGAACTCAGTAGGGAGTCCCCGACTCAGAGACAAGTTTCCTGCTCATGAAGCCCCTGCTCTAAGTGCTGTACAATAAAGGTTATTCCGCAGAAGAAGCTGTTCGTTTGTTGCACGCCTGTTCCTAGCGGCGGGAAGCGTGGGCGTGAGACAAGAGACTACAATGGCAGAAAGGTGATGACAGTGGGATCTTAGGGCTGTGGTTCATATTTTCTTCAAATCATGAAACAGAGGCGATGGGTACAGTGCTCAGCTTGTTTCTCCCTGTCAGCTGGTTTTGGACTCCATTCGATGGAACAGTATCACTTACAATTAAGGTAGATATTCCCCCTGCAGTTAACCTGATTCCTCACAGATATGGGGAGAGGCTTGCCTTCTAGGTGATGCTATCTTGTTGAGTTGATAATATGAATTGTCACAGACAGAACTGGTCATCCTTTCTTGTCTGCATTCATTATGGTTTGAACACTAAAGATCCCATGTCCTAGGAACCCCTCAGTCCTCAGCTAATTATAATGGTTGGGTATCTATTTTAGAGAGTTTTAGCTGCTCTCATTAAATCACTCAACTATCTCTTTGCTTAACAGAAACATGCACAAGGAGTGCCAAGTAATTGAGAAATGTCCCCTGGTGACACCAGAGGTCAGAGGTGATGCCAGCTGACCCAGAACAGAAGCTGTACTTTTCCAACAAACCCCTATATTCCTCCTAGAAGACGATTTGCAGTCATTTGATATCATCTTTGTATTTGTTATAAAATTTACAATCTTGGCTGATTTTTAGTGTCTGTTTCGGTAGCTGCAAACACATTCGCCATATTGTGCAACCGTCACCATCCATTTCCTTTTTCACAACCTAGGGACGTCACTGACTTGAAATGACACAAGTGTCAGTAATGAGTGAGTGGCTTCAGACATACACTCAGAACTGGCCCTCTCTGCTTCTAAATTTGTCCACTGAGTACCACGAAGCACTAGCAAGCTGAGGTCATGGTGAAAAAGTCAATGTTGTAATTAGTGTTTGGAAGAGAGATGAGCCTGAAATGTGGCTAGGCAGACACTCACCACTGCCCAGGACCCATGGGACCTGGCTCTGGGAAACTCTCTGTCTACAACCATTTTGCAACCGAAGCCAAAAGGAATTGTGACAGTTTATTTCTAATTCAGACAGAACTCTAAGCACATGACCCACCTTTCAGCTCTTCTCAGATTCTGACCTAATGAAGTCTGGTACCAGGCCCTCTATAGACTGCAGATACCCAGAGAGTGGTAACATTGCCTCTCTATGCCTGTTCTTGACCATGGAAGCCATGTGTAGATCCTCTTTTCTTGTGGTGGTCCTGTATGTCTGCTAATGCAAACTAAAGTCACATTTCCTTTCCTTGACTACTGAAAAGCTGGAGTGAATTCAGAGGAGAGTGATGAGGCTCAGAGAGAGAGAGCAAGAGGAGGGTTTGGATGCTGTGCAATCAGAACACATCATTACCCCTAGAGGGGTTAGCAAATGGATAAAGGACAAGAAGCTTCTGGAGAGCATTTCCTGTTTACCACCATAACATAAATAAAAAGTGACTGGCATGGTGACTTTATCCAGGATAATTTAGAATCAGTATGGAATCTGTGAACATCTTGGGTTTCCCCTGCTTAACTAGTTTACTAGTGATGAGTCATTTTATCTGAACTCACTTTGCCATCAAGGACTCATCTCCCAAGGAAGCCAATGTCTATTGCCTGGCCTGCATTTATGCTTGCGTTTTTTTAATTCTCCTCCTCTGTGGACTGTGGTTTTCCAGGAGAGAGGTCAAATCTTCTTTAGCAGAAAATGGAAAACCCATTGTTCAATAGACGATAAAGCCAATTTCCTCTTTGTTTTTTTTCAAAAGATGTGCTTTCCAGCCACCAGCAGGAAGAGACTGTCATGCTTGAAACACCAGAGTTTCCAAATCCATGCCTCAGGAGCATCAGGGGATGTATGTCAGTCTTCTGTCAGTCTTTTATGCCAATGAGTTCAAGTTCAGCGGAGAGCTAGTACAAGCTAAGTGAAACGGTCACTGTTCACTGATCGACGTGCTCTTTGTAAGTGGTTTTGCAAGGGCAAATATCAAGGTAACTGTGTACATGCATTTGTTCAGATATAGTGGAGTGCTCGTCATGATCCAGGCACCCCTCCCCACGCCTTCACCATGTGTCCACTTTAAGAAGAAGGCCTTTGCTCCTGGCACTGCATCCTCGCCAGCCCTCCCTCGTTTCACCCTTTCTCCTGGAAACCTCCATAAACTCCTCCTTCAGACAGGTGAGTATCTTTAGAAGGTCTCCTCTGCCGTGCTCTGTAGCATCCCTTTGTACTTGGGAACTTGCGCCGCCAAAGAATCTGACATTCTGTCCTAGTGTTCCAGGCCCTTGTTGTGGTGCAGACTCTGTAAACACCAATCGAGTAAAATGTCTTTTGTAAAGAGAATGAACTTTCAAAGCCTCCTTCAATTTGAAGGCATCTCTATAGATACACACACACACACACACACACACACACACACACACACACACACACACACAGTGCCTCTGAAGATTTTCTGTTCCCTGGCTGTGCCTTTACTTAGCACTTAGGAAATATGCATTGAATGCAAGTTGGCAAGAAACTGAGTTGTTCGTCCACAGCAGTACAAAGTGACGCCTCCTCCCCACTCTGAGCCCAGGAGAGTTCCTTCCCTTCTGCTGAAAGCACAGCAGTCCGACAGTTCTGGGAAGAACATGGATTCTCATGCAGGATCATGGTGCAATGTCTTCACCTTCCACTGAGCAGAAAGCTTCGTGGACAGAATAGTGTTTGTTACTACTTTGAGGACCATAGAAATTCAAATAGGTAGAAGGCAAATATAATAAAGACCTAAAAGATGAAATAGTCATAGTGTTTATCATTTTACTTGGTACATAAAATAATGAGTTTAATTATGACAGTAATACATATGTATTATGAGAAATACATACAAATGTATATGAGAAAATGTACTTTTCTCATATACATTTATACAAACATATATACATACAAAATTAATTAATTTATGTAGAAGAGAAAACATGGCATTTTTCATTCTGTGTCAGATTTATTTTATTGTGATGGTCCTAAATTATATTCATTTCTTATAAGTAATATAATTTTATTTTTCTTTATGGAGGAATAGCATTCCATTGTGTATATGCATCATACTCTTACTATCAAATTATCTGCTAATAGAGATCAAGGCTGTTTTTTTGTTTCAGTACCTTGGCTTTCATGAAGAGAACAGCAATAACTGGGTTCACAAATGGCACTGGGGTATATTAACTCAGATGGCTTTGGATAGCTGCCCAGGAATGCTAACATGGAGCCATACGGTAATGCTCCTTTGAGTTTTTGAGGACCTTATACACTGCTTTCCATAAAATCTGCACCACATCACATTCCCACCGACAGGGAACAGGGGCTCCTTCCTCACCTTCTTGCCAGCATTCACTGTAGTTTGTTTTCTCAGTGATAACCATTCTCACTAGATTTAGATGTAATCTCAGTAGCTAAGGAACATTGCCCGTGCCTGCATTCTTGATTTCCATTAACAGTTTGAACATTCCATGTCTTGGAGTTAGCTCTCTGAGACATTTTGAGTTGTTTGAGTTTTTATGGTTGCTGTAGGCCATTTGTTTGTTCTGTAGGCCGAGAGCTAGAAGAACCAGTCTTTTAAAACCACCTATCTTATAGGTAGAGAAACAAAGGCCTACAGAACGGTTCATCAAGACAAGTCAATAACCATGGACAGTAAGTACCTCACTTGTGTTCCTCTTGAGTACAGACATTGTGAGATTTGTCCAAATACTAAAGCAGCGAGGTTTAGTGATTGAGCCTGATATTCAGGGAACAGGGCAATAGGCTTCGTGAATAGGCCTAGGAGTGGAACACAGCTCTTATCTTCTGCTGCTGAGCGGTCCATGTTTTATATGAATGGGCATTCCAGGGACTGAGAGGTGATCAGATCTAAATATGCCCTGGGCCTGATCCTTACTTTCTCTTTTTGTCATATGTATGCATGATATGATTGAAGAATGTTAAAATAATTGAGGAACTGTATTCTAAGAAAAGAAAACACAAAGATAATTCAGCAAGCAAGGATTCCATTTACCAGGTTAGAAGTCCCATAAAAGCAGTGGACGGGCACTGTGGCTGCCATAACATCTAGTGAATGTTCCTCAGTTTAAGGTTATTATTATTATTATTATTTGAGTTACACTTAAGTCAAAGTTGACTGCCTTACTAACTTGGAAAACTGAACTGAGGAGAAGAGGGTAAGGCTTCCATGTGACTCATAAAGGAATACACACTTATCTGAGAAGACAATATCAATCCCCAAAATAATGCAGCCCATACCACTGAAACCAGAACCAGGGTGAGTATATAAAAGAAACTTCCTGTTTCTATACAATATTTTATTTCTATACAATGTTTTTCTTCACTCATTTATTCACCTTACATTCCTATAGCAGCCCCTCTCTCTACTCTTCTTCCATCCTCACCCTCACAAGCCCCTCTACCCACAACCCCCTTCCATGGGAAGTGTCTGATGGGTATCACCATATCCTGGTTTATCAAATGACAGCATTCTTTTTTATTGGATATTTTATTTATTTACATTTCAAAGGTTATCCCCTTTCCCAGTTTTCCCCCCAGAAACCCCCATTTCATACACCCTGCCCCTAATTCTCTGAGGGTGCTCCCCACCCACTCCTTCTCACCTCTCCACCCTACATGGAAATGTAGGCATTTCCCTACACTGGGACATTTAGCCTTCACAGGACCAAGGGCTTCTCCTCCCATTGATGTCTAACAAGGCCATCCTCTGCTACATATGTGGCTAGAGCCATAGGTCTATGCATGTGTACTCTTTGGTTGGTGGTTTAGTCCCTAGGAACTCTGGGGAATCTGGTTGGTTGATATCGTTGTCCTTCCTATGGGGTTGCAAACCCTTTCAGCTCCTTCAGTCCTTTCTCTGAATCCTCCACTGGGGACCCTGTGTTCAGTCCAGTGGTTGGCTTCAAGCATCTACCTCTGTATTTGTCAGGCTCTGGCCGAGCCTCTCAGAAGACAACTATATCAGGCTACTGTCAGCAAGCACTTCTTGGCATCCACAATATATCTAGGTTTGGTGACAGTATATAGAATAAATCCCCAGGTGGGATAGTCTCTAAATGGCTTTGCCTCCAGTCTCTGTTCCATACATTGTCTCCATATTTCCTACCTTGAGTATTTTGCCCCTTCTCCCCCCTCTAAGAAGGACTAAAGCATCCACTCTTTGGTCTTCCTTCTTCTTGAGTTTCATATGATCTATGAAGAGTTTCTTGAGTATTCTGAGCTTTTGGGCCAATAATATCCACGAATCAGTGAGTGCATACCATGAGTGTTCTTTTGTGACTGGGTTACCTCACTCAGGATGATATTCTCTAGTTCCATCCATTTGCGTATAATTTCATGAAGTCGTTGTTTTTAATAGCTGAATAGTACTCCATTGTGTAAATGTACCACATTTTTTGTATCCATTCCTCTGTTAAAGGACATCTGGGTTCTTTCCAGCTTCTGGCTATTATAAATAAGGCTGCTATGAACATTGTTGAGCATGTGTCCTTATTAGATGTTGGAGCTACTTTTGGTTATATGCCCATTTTCTGAAGAACCACCAGATGGATTTCTACAGTGATTGTACCAGCTTGCAGTCCCACCAACAATGAAGGAATATTCCTCTTTCTCCACATCCTCACCAACATCTGCTGTCACTTGAGTTTTTTATTTTAGCCATTCTGGCTGGTGTGAGGTGGAATCTCAGGGTTGTCTTGATTTGCATTTCCCTGATGACTATGGATGCTGAGCATTTATTTAGGTTTTTCTCAGCCATTTGTTATTCCTCAGTTGTGAATTCTTTGTTTAACTCTGTACCCCATTTTTAATAGGATTATTTGATTCTCTGGAGTCTATCTTCATGAGTTCTTTGTATATATTGGATGTTAGCCCTTTACTGGATGTAGGGTTGGTAAAGATCCTTTCCCAATCTGTTGGTTGCCTTTTTGTCCTATTGACAGTTTCCTTTGCCTTACAGAAGCTTTGTACTTTATGAGGTCCCATTTGTCAATTCTTGATCTTACAGCATAAGCCAATGGTGTTCTATTCACAAAAATTTCCCCTTCTCCCTTCCCCACTTTCTGTTCTATTTGTTTCAGTGTATCTGGTTTTATATGGAGGTCCCTGATCCACTTAGACTTGGACTTTGTACAGAGAGCTAAGAATGGATCAATTTGCATTCTTCTACATGCTGACTGCCAGTTGGACCAGCACCATTTGTTGAAAATGCTGTCTTTTCCCGCTGGATAGTTTTAGCTCTTTTGTCAAAGATCAAGTGACCATAGGTGTATTGGTTCATTTCTGAGTCTTCAATTCTATTCCATTGATCTACCTGCCTGTCTCTGTACCAATACTATTCAGTTTTTAATCACAATTGCTCTATAACATAGCTTGAGGTCAGGGATGATGATTCCCCCAGAAATTCTTTTATTGTTGAAAATAGTTTTTACTCTACTGGGTTTTTTTGTTATTCCAAATGAATTTGCAAATTTGCAAATTGCTCTTTCTAACTCTATGATATTGATTTCTTTGTTTTGTGCATTTGGTGTTTTGACTATTATGTGATGTGAGGAATTTCTTTTCTGGTTCAATTTATTCAGAGTTCTGTAGGCTTCTTGTATGTTCATGGGCATCTCTTTCTTTAGGTTAGGGAAGTTTTCTTCTTTTATCTTGTTGAAGATGTTTACTGGCCCTTTAAGTTGGGAATCTTCACTCTCTCTTATACCAATTTCCTTCAGTTTGGCCTTCTCACTGTGGATTTCCTGTGCTCGTAGGTGTGTCAGCATTCCTGAGAAGCCTGCTCTCTCCGGGCGAGATCTGGGTATGGCGAGCTGTGCCACAGGCTTAACTCCAGTGTGCAGATGGAAACTGGAAGCAAATCACAGCTTCTTAATGAAAAGAGACAAAGAGGAACTGAAGCAAATATGATAAAAGGTATTCATCTCTTCTGGGAGATAGGTGCATGAATATTTGTTACATTAACTTTTATAATTTTCTGAAGTTTGAGTTTTCAAACAACCATATTATTATTATATTATTAGCTATTCTAGTTTTAGTTTGATGTCCAGTGTTAGGAACTACCACAGTATGCTGACTAGTTTTACATCAATGTGACACAAGCTAAAGTCATCTCAAAGGATGAAACCTCAGTTAAGAAAATATGTCCCTAAGATCTGGATATCAGGTATGTTTTTAGTTAGTGATTGATGTGGAAGGGCCCAGCCCATTGTGGATGGTGCCATTCCTGAATTTCTGGTCCTGGTTTCTTAAAAAGGGCAGGTTAAGCAAGCCATCCAGAGCAATCCAGTAAGCAGCACCCCTCCATGGCCTCTGCATCAGCTCCTGCTTCCAGGTTTCTGCCTTACTTGAGTTCTTGTCATGGCTTCCTTTACTGATGGATTATGGTGTGAAAGTGTAAGTCAAATAAATCCTTTTCCTCCCCAACTTGCTTTTGGTCCTGGTGCTTTATCAAAGCAATAATAACTCTAACTAAGACACAAGGTATGGTGACTCTGGATTTAGAAAAGCTGGTGAAACAACAGAGAAGAAGACAGCCTTAGGAGAGGTGAACAAAGAGTAGAACTGAGAAGAGACCAGGGAGATAGTTTCAGTGTCCTCTGGCCATACTGAGTTCTCTCAAAAACAATGTATCACCACCCACAGAACTCCCAGAGTCTTGCTAACTTTGTCTGAAGCTGACTGGCAGGTAAAGAAAAGGTGTGTTTAGGTCACAGTTTTTGAGACAAAAAGTTTGAGTCAAGCTAACATACTGGGTTGGCCTCTGGTGAGGGCCACCATAGCTGTGTCATGATATTAGTAGCAAGTCTGAAAGCAAAAGGCACATAGCAAGGCAGGATGTGAAAGAGAAGGCAGGAGGCATCCTTGTTCCTTTGTTAACAATCTACTCTTACAGAAACTACACAATTCCTATGAGAACTACTTTTATCTCTTCTGAGCACAATTCTCCTGGTGACATAATTACCTTCCTCTGGGTCCCCTTAGCACTTCAGCTTAAAGGTTCCTTGACCTCCCAATACCTCTACTCTGGGGAGTAAGATTCCATCTTTAAAAACCTTTGGAGATAAAACACATTAAAACCACAGTACCTGGTGGCCAAAGCTTTTGTTCTTTGCCTCTGGCTGTTCCAGAGATCAAACTGATTCAATACAACAGGTCCTCCTCCTAAGTCAGTGCTGGCCTTAAGCCTTCTGGTGTATTTTAAAGCTTTAAGCCTTCTGTGTGATACAGAAACACACATTATCAGAGGCCATACCCTAGGAATAGGTCCAGGGCCAGCCTTCTCTTTAGAATACTGGGGGAAAGAAGTTAGAGGTTGAACATTCTAAGTCCATGGGATCAACCTTTTATGATCCATCTCCAATCAGAAATAAGATGCAAGGCCTTATCAGACTTGGAAAACATTTCATGCCCTTGAGCTGACTACCTATCTCAAGCCTAGGAAAACACTGGGTACTGGGGAGTCTATTTCTCTCTAAAGCAAAGAGACTTGGTCTTAGCCTAAGATTTGGCAGCAAATTTAAGACCAGAAGCAGCAAAAGGGCATCAGCTCATGAAAAGTCATGAGAAACATTGAGAAGACTGTAGTTACCAAAAGTACTTCATGGAAACACAGAGAAATTAAGCAGAAACCTGGCTGGAAGCCTCAGTACTGCTGGCTAGCCCTCATAGCAGCAGGAAATGCTAGGCTGCCTGCTTGGAGAGAAATGTCACCAACTCAGTTATGGACCTTGAATGCCACACTCCTCATAGCCCAAGCAAGATGTACCCATCAGTTCAATAGTGGCAAGTCTTTTATAGGGATTTAAAAGAAACAACAACAAAACAAAACAAAAAACCAAACAAACAAAACGTGCTTCCTGGCAGAAGTCAGTTATGGATGCCTCCTCAGAGTCTCTGCCAGAGTCATACAGGTACAGTTGAGGATTCTTGCAACTAACCATCGAACTGAATATGGGTACCCCAATGAAAGAGCTAGAGAAAGGACTGAAGGAGCTGAAAGACTTTGCAACCCCATGGGAAGAACAACATCAACCAACCAAACCCTCCAGAACTTCCAGGGACTAAAATATCAACCAATGAGCACACATGGAGAGACCCATGGCTCCAGTTGCATATGTAGCAGAGGATAGCATTGTCTAGCATCAACAGAAGAAGAGGCCTTTGGTCTGGTGAAGGTGCCTTTTCCCAGTGTAGGGGAATCCCAATGCACTGAGGTGGAGAAGGTAGTTGGGAGAGGGAACACCTTCATGGAAGCAAGTGGAGGGGGAGGAGGATGGGAGCAGGGGGGGGAGGGGATAACATTTGAAATATAAATACAGAGGGTATCCAATAAAAAACAAAAAACTTTCTGATTGGATTTGAGGCCCACTCCACAGGAAGGAATTCACATCTGGTAGTGTAAACCCAGTCAAAAGTCCATGACTGGGAAGGTGATTGGCCCTAGTAGAGGGGAAGCTACTCTGTTGTTTGGACAAAAAGAAATGATGAGCCTGTCAGATTGCTTTCTAACGCCAGTGATACAGCCGAAGAGAAGTGACGCTATCAGCGTTGACCGGAGAACCTTCTTTTTTGCAGTGGGTAGAAGGAACTCCAGAAGCTCATAATTGAGCACAGTGATAAGAATAAATGACAGTGGAAAACTCAGTCATAAGCGCTTTCCCGGCCTCAGATCAAGATACATCATAAAGACGGAAGAGAAGGGATGCAAGAGCCAGAGGAATGGAGAAAGTGTCAGGGGAACACAGACTTCTGAGCACGACACAGCCATTCACTCCTGAACCTATAGTAATTGCAATGATTGGCACAAGGCTAAGCCTACTAATATTCTGTCATGAAAAGGAGGGGGCCTTACCAGGCTCCACCCCTGCCTGAGGATTTATAGATAGCTAACGGTTACTGTGAGAAGAAGAGACATTTTCTTCAATGTAGCACTAGTTGGGTACCCCAGGTTTTGTGAACAACCACATTGAAACACATTATGTTGTTTAAAAATAAAAAAGTAGAAGGATCCAGGTCTAGGGGATCTGATGCCCTCTTCTGGTCTCCAAGTGTACCTGTGTACATGTGGCAGACACACAGACACAGGCATGCACATATATGTAAATTCCCTAAAAGGAAAGATAATCATATGTACCAAAAGGCTAAAGAAAAGCAGAACAAAACACTAGTTGTACTTTTAAACCTATGAGCATATTTAAAGATCAAATAGTTTAAATGTTCCAGCTCTCAGACAATACAAGTGTCCCCAGATGGGTTGGTTCCATAAATAAATTATGATAAATTAAAAGATTCTATGGATATAATCTCATTTGGCAGAAATAAAAATCATCTGAACATATATATGCATATATACATATGTATGATCTGAATGACATACTATGGTAATGTGTTAATGATTTTTTATCTCAGAACCGAATCACAAGCTTTTTCTGTGTTCTTTGCTTGTCTGTATTTACATATTAAAACATGTAATACTTCTGTAAAGCACCAGTGCCACAAATATCTTGAATTTTTATGCATAGAAGGTATCTAGCTTTTTTTCAAATTTTAAACAGCTTGGAGATCTTTTAAAATTCCTAAAGCTAAGCTTTAGCCCAGATGAATCAGGTGTCGGATATTATATATTGTTGCATTTCCCTGGTTGTTTCCTTTGGGGAGCACTGGTGTACATGTCTGTACTCTGGAGTGTCTCTCCTGAGTCAGGCACTGATAATGCCAGGAGCTTGTCCTGTAAGAAGCCATCAGGTCAGTGCAGATCTATGGAATGAAGCTCTGTCTTGAAACAAGACTCGCAGATGTTTTTAGGGTAGTCTATAGCGTGAGAGGCTCTGATATAAAGTAGACTCTGTTTTCAATCCTGGTCATCTTCATTGGGGAAGAGGACATGCTAGAAAGAGCAATGACTATGGCTTCATGTGGGCAGCCTCAATACTTTCGTTAAATTGGATATGGAAGCTGGACATAGTGGGTCAAACCTGAAACACTAGCCCTTAGAGAGACTTAAGGATTGCCAGTAATTTAATTGCCAGACTGAGCTACAGAGTTTTAATTACAGTTTGGGCTACATAGTTTCAAAATGTGTAATACAACAACAATTCTGGTTTTTTAATTTTATTATGACTATATGCCTGAACATTTTTTGATGTTCACCTTCTATTGCGTATCTATGACTTAGAAACTCTGAGACATTGCTCTGGTCTTTGTAACTATTCTTTTCAACTTTTGCATGGTTCTATGTCTTCCTTTAACCAAAGCTAAACCGCCTTTCTTTCCATAGACAATCATCAGACCTTTGTGGAAGCCTTGGACTGTGTATGTCGATGTAGGTAGT
Organism: Micromys minutus; assembly: GCF_963924665.1. NCBI lineage: Eukaryota > Metazoa > Chordata > Mammalia > Rodentia > Muridae > Micromys > Micromys minutus. The sequence goes on along the minus strand of NC_137972.1, from coordinate 84,012,797 downwards.
GAGACAGAGAACCTGCACTGCTGATTTCAGAAGCTTTTAACTGTACAAGAAGCTTCTGTGTGTCCCCAGTAGTCCTGGAAAAATGGGGAACTCAGGGGCTTTGTGAGAGGGCCTGGTGATTCAGAGATGGGAGTGGTCATCTCTTCCTGCTACTGGAATTAAGAACATTGTCATTAAGGAAATGTGTTCTGTGTCAAAGGTGAGTAGAGGAAAGCATCTCAGGTTAACTCTAATCATTGGAGGGGGCTGATTAGTCTCGATGCCCCGTGGTAAAGAAAATTTTGGCTCAAAGATTCTATAGGTCTTTACCAAACTTAGGGAAGTCTCTAAGAACCCTGGGTATCCCAGACACTAAAGTATGGAAACTCTTTTGCCCTGTGCATTGCCTTATGCCTGCTTCATCCTCTTATGTTAACTGGTTTTCTTGGCATGATAGAAACATGAGTGTTAAATACGAAAGGCTACTTTTGAGAGGGTAATCCCAGATACAGAATACTTGAATCAAAGTAATTAGCAAGTACCACACCCATGCATACAGATGCAGCACAGATTGGACTCAGTGGTATATTATTTTTTAAGCCACTCTGTTGGTTAATTTTATGTCAACTTGACACAAGCTAGAGTCATTTGGGAAGAGGGACTCCCAATTGAGAAAATACCCCCAGAAGACTGGGCTATATGGGCTGTCGACAATCTTGGTAGACAAGATCTTTATTAACGATCGACTCACACTGTGAGCAGTGCCACCCTGGCAAGAGTTCCTGAGTTGTATAAAAAAGTAAATGGAGTCAGCCAGGAAAGCAAGGCAGGAAGCAGCTTTTCTTTATGGCTTTTGCTCCAGGTTCTCCACCCAGGTTCCTCCTTTGAGCTTCTTCCCGGCCTTCTCTCAGTCAAGGACTGTGATCTGAAAGTTCAGAACTGAATTAAGCCTTCACCTGTCCAAGCTGCTTTTCGTCATACTGTTTGATCACAGTATAAACCCTAACTAAGGCAGACATCAAATCAGGAGAGGAATCAAGAGGTATGGGATGGCGGTTGGGGGAGAGACCTAGAAAGGGGTGGAGGCAGAGTTTGGGTTGAATACAATCAAAATACATTACATGCACATATGAAAATCTCAAAGAATGTATTTAAAATATTATATTAAAGTGATAAGCTAGATAAGAAACAGAGGAATAGCTGAGTCCTAGTTGGTAATCATTACTGAAGCTTGATATTAAGAGTGTGGTGGTTTCCTATGCTGTTATGTATATTATGAAACGTTTGTTGCTGTTGTTTCGAGACAGCGACTCACGACATGTACTGGCCTAGAACTCACATAGATCTACCTGCCTCTGCCACCCAAGTGTTGGGATTATAAACATGTGTTGTCACACCCATCTTATATTGGAAAATTACTTTACGTTAAGGAAGAAGTCCTGGGGAAGGAATCCTGACAGCCTCATGTGATATTATATTGCCAACTCTCTACTGAGACTCATTTCATCGGGCCATTCCAGCTGTGTGCTCCGTGAGTAAATCACCAGGACCAAATCCAGTTCTTGATTATCTCCTGTCCCTGCTGCCATGTCACCATCTACTCAGCCAGCTGACATCTCTGAACCCTTCTCAGCTGAATCTTCAATTGTCCCACTAAAACCTGCCCCACCTTTGCTCTCTGCCACCAACTCACTATACCAAGTAAACAACATCCCTCAGTGGCCTCAGAGTCCAACCATATTGTGTGACACTTCACAACTCTTTAGAACAACTGTGTCCTCTTTGCACTCACCCATTACTCATCTTCAGTAGTGTCTCCCAGAACTAAAGGCGAAGACCTCTAAGGTCATACAGATACTGATTTTTAAACATGCCCTACCATTTGCACACATGCACAGGGTGTACTTTAGCAAATGCTATTTCTCCCATGTGAATACACTGGCCTAATTGTATGAGATTGATCTTAAAACCCACCTCCTTCATAGAAAACCTTCTCCTGCTTCCACAGGAGTCACCACTCCCTCTATTGTGCTGTCAGAGATGTCCTTTCAGAATAGGGCTTCTAACACCAGGCAGTAATTATCTTTCCGCATTCATATTCTCCTTCCCAGCAGCCACTGTTTTAATCACAAAGAATATATCGCCTGCATATAAACCAATGTGAAGATATTTTTAAAAATAAATTGGAAAGCTATAAAAGAACAATGGTCTATTTGATGACTGGGGACTCCCCAAATTCTAGTTTCAGCATCAACTGAGGATTCAGCATTGACCCAGGGAAAGGGAGCTTTGTCATGAGTGGCTCCCGGAAAGGTCTTCTTGATCCTGAACGTTGAACCCTTGTCTCCTGAAGTCCTTGCCACTGAAAGTTTGAACCACCCAGAGGATTCTCGGGCTTCTAAAGTCAGCTCTTCTCTGGCGTGTTTCAGTGGCACTCCTAGAATTCTTCTGAGAATTCCTAACTAGGCATGGCTTTGAGGGGCCAAGCCTCTGGGCATGCTTCGTCTTGCCTCGGCCTCTATGAATCCATGGTGCTAGAGTGTTACACAGCATAAGGCGTGGCCAGAATTAAAGTGAGGTGTCAACAAGGGATGAGTAAGATGACAAGAGAAGAAGCAAGGGTGCAGCTGGTGTTGCCTAACAGTCCAGCTTTTCTTAGCAAAGCTCACCACCCATGCAAAAGAACAAAGGGTGTTCATATCCAGGGCCAGGGAGAGGACCCTTTTGAAGCCTATTCTCCCCAATCTTACCATTAGTAGATGGTCTTCAGAATAGCCCTTTACTCTCTGAGAACATTCATTAAATGTGAGTTTTGCCCATAATACATCTTGCTCGCTACTCTCAGGATGCATTTGTTTTTCTTGCCTATCATTTCTCCCCATGCAGTATTGTGAAAGTCCCAGACAAAGTTCCAGACACCATTCACATTACCCACCTGATGTGTTGCTTAACATTTGATATTAAGAGGTTACACAAGAGAAGATAATAAGCCTTATCTTGGTGGACTCTCTGTGTACGTGCTCAGTTGAGCACCAGTGACACTCTTTCTCAGAGCCTGGGAGATGAGAATGGTCAGAGATCTATTGTTCTACTTACAAGAGTTTGAGGGCCAAGCTGGGAATCGAGGGGATATGTGTAAGGCTTCCTTTCTAGACCGTTCATTCCAAAAGAAAAGACTAGTAAAATTAAAGCCGTGGAGACTTATTAATGATTTTTTAAAAAATTATATCTATCATCTCCAAATATTAAGAGTTTCTGATTGAGTTCATTGGAAACTGTAGCTGGTTTTTTTTTTATTTTATTTTATTTTTTTAGTTACTTTCCTGTTGCTGTGATAAAACACTGTCTTAGTGTTTTGTTGCTGTAAAAGGACACCATGGTAGCTGGAGAGATGGCTCAGTAGTTGAGAGCACTGACTGCTCTCCCAGAGGTCCTGAGTTCAGTTCCCAGCAACCACATGGTAGCTCACAACCATCTGCCATGTGATCTAATGCCCCCTTTTGGTGTGTCTGAAGCTACAGTGTACTCATGTACATTATATATATACAATTCTTAATTTTTAAAAAATGGAGACAACATGGCCAAGGCAACACTTTTGAAGGCAAACATTTCACTGGGATTGGCTTCAGAAGCTTAGCCTGTTGTCGTTATGGTAGGAAGCATGGCAGCGAGCAGGCATACCTGGTGTGGAGAAGGAGCTGAGAGTTGTACATCTTGATCTGAAGGCAGTCTATCTTCCATAGACAGCAGGGAAGAGGGTCTCTTCCACACTGGGCTGAGCCTGAGCACAGCAGGAAACCACTAAGTTCACCCCACAGTGACATACTTCCTTCAACATGACCACACCTACTAATAGTGTCACTCCCCATGGGACAACATTCCAACACATGAGTCTATTTGGGGAGGAAGGAGCACCTATTCAAACCACCACAGACACCATAACCAAAGTAAATTATAAAAGGAAGAATTTAATTCGCGTTTACAGTTTCAGAGAGTTAGAATCCATAATGATAGAGCAAAGGCATAGTGGTAGGAACAGCTGAGCACTCACATCATATCCATGTAGGAGACAGAGCTAAATGGGAAAGCCTTGGACTTTTGAAATCTCCAAGCCCTCTTGTGATACACTCTCATTGTTCGAAGATAATGCCTGCCCTTCTGGTTCTGACATTTGGGCAGTGTTAACCACCAAGTTGAGAACATGGAAAGGGGGTCAGGCTGAATGACTGGGAAGACAGGGAGCTCAGGGTAGGTATCTAAAATGGAGGGTCCTACAGGACCATTTCAGAGGCAATGTCTCCAAAGCAAATGTAGTAGGACTCGAAAGATGTAAGAAAAGACACAGGCTGTTGTTCAAGAGTTGAATGTTGATGTTGCCTTGGGAGAGACCCAAGAAAGAAGACACACATCTTCATGCCAACTGTGACACTCGGTGTGAAAGCAAGCTGCAAAGAACACATCTACTTTTGCACCAGTCCCTTTGACAGTCATGTTCCTACAGCTGTTTTGAAATAAATAAATCTATGTGAGTTCAGGTATCTGGTGGCTTTAATGTACAACTGAACATAATGGAAAGCATGGAGAACTAAAATAGGTTTCAACTCTGCAGCAGCTTGGATGTTATTGTGATAAGCCCTTAAAACTTGTTATTCTGCTGGAGAGATGGCTCAGAGGCTAAGAGCACTGACTGCTCTTCCAGAGGTCCTGAGTTCAATTCCCAGCAACCACATGGTGGGTCACAACCATCTGTAATGGGATATGATACCCTCTTCTGGTGTGTCTGAAGACAGCTACAGTGTACTCATATGTATAAAATAAGTAAGTTAATAAAATAAATAAATAAAAAACAACTTGCTAACCCTGAGTTTGTCTCACCTCATTATATTCTAGTCAGGGACAATCTCAAGGCACTTCATACCCTGATAGATTTAGGAAGGGTCTGTGATTTGGTGGAGGGTGAGGACTCAGTGTCTCTTGGCACTATCAATTGGCTGGAAAGCTAAAAAAAAAATGATAAAGATAGACGGACACATAGACAGACAGCTAGAGAGGTACACAAACAGGTAGGCAGATGATGTCAAACAAAGGACTTTTCCCGCTTATCAAAATTTGAGGCTTACTATCATTTCCTGGGGTCTCAGAAGTGGATAGGATATACATTTTCTGACCTGTCTCTTTGCATTAAAGGTCCTTGTCACGCTTCAGGGCACACTAGACAGGCACATTCCATAATTGCTGCCTTGCTCTGTCAAGTAGCATCAATTAACCAAGCTGCCTCTTGTGCACCATCACACACAGTACCCACATTTACAGCCTTTGGCATATTCACAGTGCTCTTTAATCAAACTGTGTGTGGGCTCACAATCTACGTCTCTCAACATATGTGGGACATCAGACGTTTCTATTCACTGGGTTTCCCAGATGGTTAGGAAAGCATGAAGCAATTGCATAATGACAGCATATGAGAATTACGTGTCACTTGGGAGGTTAGTAGCATGAGGAACACCTGAAGCAAAGGTGATGGGTGTCTGAGGCACTATGTCACTGAACTACAGGCATATCATTGTCTTAAGTTCAAAGGTCTGAGGATAAGCTTGCACCACCAGGCTGTCAAGGGAAGAGCTACCATTGACCTCTTATCTGCTAAGCAAAGTCATCTCCAGTTCTCTTGCTTTTTATTTTGTTTGGTTTTGGAGGCAAATAGTCAGGGCTGACCTCAAACTTACTGTATTGCTAAGAACGACAAGATTACTTTGAACTGCTCCTCTTACCTTCTATTCCCAAGTGCTGGGAGTGCATGTGTGTGCCATGCCCAGTTTGTGGGGTACGACAAATCCAACACAGGGTCGCCTAGATGCTACTCAAGCTCTGTACCAACTGAGCTACAGTCCCATCCTGTTCCTGGTCTCCTGGTTGAAGAGAAAATATAAGAATGAGGATGAAGTGTCTGAATCTGTTCTGCAAGGGCTCCGGTGTGACTCCGATCGCCAATTCTTACAGTTTTATCTTCTCTGTGTAATAATGTGACATTCTGACTTCTCAGCAGCCCCAAAGAAATTCCAACAAAAAGCACATCAGCCAACTCTTGCAGTCCTATCCACTCTACTCAGTTCTGCGTGTGGCTATGATACACAATTTTCCTCATCTAACATCTGGGAAAGAATCCAGACCGAAGCCACATCTCTCTGCCACCCCATGTCCCATTCCAGAGACCAGAACCTGAGTGCTTGTCCCAGCTTTCCAGTAATTCTTTCTTTCTTTTTCTTTGTAAATCATAATCTAACATTTGTTGTAGACTTTAAAATTATTTGACCATGGGTGCTAAGATTTATTTTAAATGGCTTCTGGATTGCATGCGAACCCAGATTAAGGCTAATCGTGTGGTGTTTCCTTCTGCTGCTTTAATACTGAACAAAATACTTGTCTTATGCTCTGTAATTAGATAAACAATCTTAAATGAAGATAACCTGGTCTGCAGTTCCCTCACAGAGCCTGGCATGGTTTTGTATATGCCATTACTGTATATGACATATAAAATTCTTTGTATGTTTGTACATGTGTGCATATGTGTGAAAGCTAGAGGTCAACATTCAGGTATCATTCACAATGTTTTCCACTGTGTCTTCTGAGACCGAGACTCTCCCTAGGATCTTGCTAATCGTGGATGCTTGTTGATTCAATTAGGCCAAGGCCAGAGTGATCCAGAGATCCATGTGTCTTCCCCTCCCCGGGGCCGGCACTGAAAGGACACAGCACTATGTCTTTTACGTAGGTGCTGAGTATCCAGTTCAGTTATGGGTACTTCCAAGGCAAGCATCTTACCAAGTGAATATCTCACTAACCCTCCAAAGTCCTTTCTAAATGAGTGGCTTCTAATAGCCGGACTGGGGGCTCACTTGAAATATGGCCAGATACATGGTTACACGCACCAAGGCAGAATCTGAAGCCTAAGGTTTTCTTTTTAGCCTATTCAATCATGTTTTTATCCACAATTTTCAATAACAATTGCTCACACAACTGTCTAAGGAGGAGCAAAGGCAGGACCCTCACCACATGCTCTGTTGGGATTTGAATCTTGAATATCTCCACAGGCATGTGTCTCAGGCTTGGTTCCCAGAGTAGCACTGTTAGGAAGCCATGGGTCTTTTAAGAGATGAGCTCTAGTGAGAGTCCTTCTGGTCACTGGAGGCTTACCCTTGAAAGGTAGCCTTGTGGGGCTGTAGCTTCCTCACCCCCTCTCCCACTTCCACTGTGAATTAAAGGTGTTTGCCTCCCATCACCCCTGGTAAAATTTGCTGCCTCATCACAAAGGCCAATGATCATAAACGGAACTTGTAAAACTATGAGCCAGAATCGACTTTCCCTCTTTCCAGACTAACCAGTGTTCGTCACAGTTGTGTAGCCAATTTACACTCTGTCTTCACTTTTCTTTTCTTGCTTGCACCTGACTCTGCAGGCATAATGCCTATTTTGATCATTGCCCCTCCCCCACTCACACAGTTTTACTTGTCCTGTTCTCCTTCTCTTCTCATTATCATAGGCAGATGTCTTAGCTAGCTGTCTTTATTGCTGTGAAGAGACACCATGACCAAGGCAACCCTTCTAAAGGCAAATATTTAGTTGGGGCTGGTTCAATCTATCATCATCATCATCATCATCATCATCATCATCATCATGACAGAAAGCATGGCAGTGTCCAGGCAGACAGGTGCTAAAGAAGGAGCTGAGAATTCTACACCTTGATCTGAAGGCAGCCAGGAGGGGATTTGCCTAAGCATTTCCAGGAGGGGATTCACAGGACACACTTTTCTTCCAACAAGGCCATATCTCCTAATAGAGACATTTTCCATGGGTCACATGAGCCTATGGGGACCAAATCTATTCATGGCACCACAGACATGCTTCTCAAATCTTCAGTTGCCCCTCACTGGACCCCTCTTCCCACCAAAATGTCTGTCTTCCATCACAGAAAAGAAATGTCCTTTCCAAAGCAATGAAATGTAGCAGCGTTTCTTTGCTCTTCAACACAAGCACCATCTATATCTCTAAACCAGACCTTGTTCTCACGTAATGGAAGAGTATTTGACCCAGACTGGTCATCTAAAACTCAAGAATATACCATCATTTGGAAACAATCTTTGAAGATCGAATTCATAAAACCTAGAAAAAAATTACTGTAGATTTGTGGCCTAATAATGACTGCTGTACACAAAATCAGTTTGACATGACTACAGCCATCTTACCAGCATAACTGCCCCCAGACTAATGCTAGTTTTTTTTTTTTGTTTGTTTGTTTTTTTACAGTTTCTCGGCAAAATGTAAGCAGAGACATACATTGAAATGTGCATATACATCACTGACTTTTGCCCCCATTCCTCACCAAAAAGCTCAAATAAATATATTAATCAAAGGTTGGGGTGGCACTCTGTGGATAGTACTTGATAAGCATGCATAAGCCCTGGGTGTGATCCTTAGCAACACACACACACACACACACACACACACACATACACAGAGAGAGAGAGAGAGTCATCAGGATTTTTATTGAGCAAGTAATACATGCCTTGTTCTCCAAACATATACTCTACTTGACCTCTAATCTTAAAGTTGACTCACCATCCAAATGTGTACAGAGGAGTTAATAAAACACAGAATACTCAGTGGAGATGATGAACCCATTAAGTGATGGGGGCCAGGTGGGCCTGCCAGATTCCAGAGTCCAAACTCTTTGCTAGACTCTCCAGTCCCTGGTGGTGTGGCTTTCATTCTGTTGAACATGTAAGATGGTGGTAGATCTTGTAACACTTAAATCAAGTGTCTTGGGCTGGGTGTGTGACTCAGGCACTAGAATGCTTGCCCGCATGAGACTCTAGGTTTAGTCCTGAGCACTGCATAAGTTTCACAAATGGTCTCACAAATGGTTTACCTGTAATCCCAACATTTAGGAAGTAGAGGCAGGAGGATCCAAAGTTCAAGATTATCTTCAGCTACATAGAAAGTTGAGGGTACCCTGGGATATATGACATCCTGTCTCAAAACAATGTCTTTATGTCCCAGCTTTTCATGTCTGATATGTTGCCCCTCTCCAACTTGCAAGTCTTTTTTGACTTTTAGGCAACTTTTCACAGTGTAGCTCAGGGTTGCCGTTAACGCTTGGTTTTCCTGCCTCAGCCTCATGAGTGCTCAGGTGACAAATGTGGGCCACCGAACTAGAAAGCATTCCTCCTCTCCTGCTAATTCTCCTATCTGAGCGCCTTTCCTTCCTTCATCTCCATTTCCTCTTTTGCTTTCCTTGACCTCTGCTGTGGTCTCCAGAGCCTCCCTTTACTCCCACAACTTCAACCACTACTCCTCTCAATACTTGTCCCTACCTCCCATGCTGTGTGGGGGCTTCGACCCAGCACCAGAGGCTCAAGGTTGCACATAACTCCCTTCTCCCAAGTCGGAGTCTGAACCTTACCCTGTTACTCTCTGGTAAGTGCCTATTTGTTTACCCTGTTGTCTTCTGTGTCTCCTGGCTCGCTGCAGTGCCCTCTTATCTGTCCTTGTTCCAGTTTGTAATCCACCTTTCACATTATTGCTACAGCCTTGTCCCGGAAGGAGACAGCCAGGTGGCTCCGTGTAGTCTGAAGGAGCCTGCATGGTGCTTCCTCATTCCTCTATAACCAAGTGCCTGAGGCCCTGCCGAGGCTTACTTAATACTTTCCTCTGAGCGTTCTCTAGATTAGGGTCTCAATCAGTCCCTCGCATTATTGTTCCTTCCTCCAGCCTTTCCAGATGTTTTCCCCTTAGTCAGTCCTAGCCCAGGTAGGCTGAAACTACACTTACCTCCTGTGGCACTTTGAAAACCTGTCAACTTTGTAGCTTGTAAGTTTCTCATGTTTACCCAAAGTCAGTTTTAATTCTATGAGATGCTGTATCACTCCCACCTGTAGGGCCAGGAAGAATTAGCCAACCTCCCCGCTTTCCTGGGTTCCTTATTAGGTCAGCTGAGACTTTCCACAGGCCCCTTCACCATCCGCCTCTCCTTCTGCCAGAGCATTTTCTTCCTCCTGTGTAACAGATGTTGCTGCCAGCAGCACTCTCTGAAGAACTTCCTGCATGCCTGCCTCCTAAAGAGCAGGTTATGGCAGTATTGTATCAGGCCTGACCCAGATGCAGGCTCCCTGAAGGGCGATCACATTGTATCTCTTGTTAGGCACTTTGGATGCTTTGCTCTGCTCCACCGTGTCTCTGCTGACTGCCTACCTTTCCAAGATGCAGAGTGGAAGCCTCTTGGAACTGTGTGGTACAGGCTTGTTGAGCCCCTGTTAGTTACTTCGCTGTGCTGGCACGAAGTGGGCCAGACTGGTGGCTCATCCACTTGCTCATCTGGAGTCACAATCCCTTTGTTTCCAGATTCCAAGCTTGCCCATGGAGCTCAGCTGTCTTAAGTCACAGGGCTTCTTCAGTTTGTTAAAGATTTATTACCAAAGGCTGTGAGCAGTGAGTATTTGGACTTGGGGCTACTATTTCTAACACTTGGGGATAAGCAATTATTCCTGTGGAGCATGGAATTGGAAACCGCCTTAGCTGACAGGAAGTGCTTGGGCTGTAGGTAACAACAGCATGCCTAAGAAACATCCTTGATATACAAACATCAGAAAATGGGCACCTATAAAGGTCATGAGCCTTCTGGGCCAGCAATTTTTTTGAACATTTGTTTTTCTCAGCTGTTATGCGACAGACACTATTCCTGGGAAGATATAAACAAACCTCGACTCACCCCAGATAGGGAAGCAAGGAAAGACTGAAGTGAAGAAATTGCTAACATCCTCCTTGGTGAGTTTTATTGGGATTACTTATGGGGAAGAGGCTACTTACTGAAGCAGAAATGACCCAAAGACAGATACATTATATTACCAAAAGCCCATCCTGACATGGTGATGGCTCACTGGAAATCTGGAGCTCATCAGCTGACAGACTGAAGAGCATCTCTTTCAGACAATTTGGCTGCTCTCTGCCTCTTCCAGGCAGATCAGTTGTTCTAAGCCTGTTCTTCAGCATCATGGTCTGGCTGACCATGTCCATCAGCAATCCTTACAGCTTAGAAATACTTATGGAAGGAGGGGCCTAATGAATCTGGTCAGTTTTAGGAACTTCCTGAAGCCTTTGAGGTTTCTTTTGTTTTTTTGTTTTGTTTTGCTTTTTTACTTCTTGAACTTAACAAGATTCCCTGCAGGCTGGAATGTTCTGGTTCCTTTTTAAACATCCTGTTTTAAGAGCTTCTCCCCAAGTTGGAAGGTTTTGTCTGGGAAGAAACTGCTGAACAGTCTCGGGAGTGCCTTTCCCTTCCCTAATAAACTGTCCCTGTTTCTATTTCTAACATTTGTCCCTGGTGAGATTCATGTTCTGGAATATATGAGCCCTCCAAACTCAGATCTGTGCCTATAACAAAGGCAACCAGCATGCACTAGAATATATTTCATTCACATATTACTTCCAACATAAATTAAATTCCTTGTTTTGAAAAGATATCAAGTATTTGTTGGGACCTAGCAACTGAGGCACTGGACCTAATAGGAAGCAGAAAGAAGACAAGTGAAATCCTCCCACTGCATCTGAACTATGGTGAGTTCTCTCTACCATCACCTGTAGAGAGAACACAAGCAAAGCTGGGAAAGAAATGTCAGATTTGGAAGAGCTGTTGGCAGAAAAAAAAAAAAAAAAAAAAAAAATGTGTCACGGAGAGGGTTACCAAGCAACAGCAGACTCAGAAGCAGAGAGGTTGATGAGTGGACCGTACACTGAAGCCTGCCCATAATGTTTGTAGCATCATCCTGTGGTTCTTGGTGCTTCTGGGGAATGGCACAGGCAGGTGCTCTAGAGAGACACCTCCGCACTGCACTGGGCACTGCTCCCAAACCAGATGGGATTGTTTCTTTCCTAAATAATCCAATGTCTCTGCCGCCTACAAAATAAACCAAAGTCCTTTTAGTACGGCACAGAAGGCATTGCAAAAATAAAGCTTTTTTTTTTTTTTAATTTTTTTTTTTTTATTTTCCAACATTCTGCAAGTAACAATGCTCATTATAGGAAATCTGGAGAGCGTACAGGAAGGAAAATGAAAAGTAAACATTCCCCGTAGTCTTAGCACCAAACATCGCTGCAGCTGATACGGTTCCACTTTTTTCCTTCTGTGTGTCTGGGATTATGCCACCTAGCCTAGCTCAAGGAACCAGGCAGTGTCTGGAAGCAGCGATAGAACTTCTCCAAGGGATGAGGACAACCTCCCTTATTGTGGAAAGCGAGCCCTCAAAGGCCTTTATAACTTAGCTACACTCTTTTATTTACTTTCACCTCCAGCTAACATGTGACCTTAAACATAGTACAAGACACATCGCCAGCTTCAGTTCCCTCAAGTCAGAACTAAAACAGCTTTGAATTTTGCATTGGTTTTTGTTTGTTCTCAGACCTGGCCCTCCTTCCTTCCAGACTCAGCTTGAAAGGTAGCTACTGACCCATTCATTCTGTGCTCTCAACGTGCACCTACTGTCTCTCCTATTCTGGCCACTGTGCAAAGGACACAAGAGCCATGAGACCGATGGTCTTACTACCCGAAAACAAGACTCTGGGACTTCATCATAACCTGATGACTTTTTTTTGTAAATTCCGTACGTTTCTCCCTGGAGGGTTATATAGTTATATACATCCCATATACATGCATTAGTGAATTATGTCCTATCTTGTGCCATAAATTATTTGAGAAAGAATACAAAGAAGCAAGGCACAGTGGCTCGTCCTTGTCAAATGCCAGCATTAGGGAGGTGGAGGCAGGAAGGTCAGGGACTCAAGGTCATCTTCAGCTCCCTGAGTATGAGCCTGTGAGTAGCCTGGGGGGGGGGAAGGAGGGCAGAGAAGAGAGGAAGGAATGGTGGGAGGCTGGGGTGGAAGAGGGGAAGAGAGGGAGGTAAGAAGAAGGGGGAGGGAGGAAGAGAGGGGATGGAAAGAACGAGGGAGGATAAGCATCTAGATAGGTGTATTAAAATGAAAAAAAAAGAGAAGTGAGAATGCAAAGTCAATCATTAATTGCATGTGATGGTTACCACAGGGTTTGGATCAGCCAAATTGGGAGGGTTTCACCCAGAACACACAACTCCCCGTCCATAACTGGACTTAGGTGTGAGTGGGGGCGGGGGAGGGGCAGACAGGAAAAGATAATCAATAACCCAGCCTTTCGTTGAATCGAGGTTAAAAGGAGATTTCCCGAGTACTTCTGTTACCGAGGACTTGGTGTGGCTAGTCTAGAAACTGCAGGAAAGCTTGGCAGTGAAAATGGTATATTACTGTTCCTGATGGTTCTGTGGACGGGCTTGGCTGGAGGTCTTCCTGTGGAGTGGATGTGTGTGAAAGATGGCAATGTTGTCAGGTGTTTTCCCTTGAGTGTGTGGTGTCTAAGCTGGGACAGTTGGAGAATGTGACCATCATAAAGTGTCTCTCCACTGTGCATCAGAATAGCTCGAGTTTCTTCACATTATAGCAGCAGAAAACAAAACAAAAGAGTCAGGAAGAAATTACATAAGGCCTAAGCTTATAGGTTTCCCAGAACCACCTATACCATGCTCTATATTAATCAGAATAGCCATAGGCAGACGTGGAACTGTAGCTCAGTGGTAGAATGCTTGCCTAGTATGCACAAGTTCCTGGATTCAATCCTCAGCAAATAGGGAAAAAATGAGAGCACTCACAGTGCCCTTAGTGATAATTAACTGGACGTGGTAACGTGCCTGCAGTCCCAGTACTCAGGAAATAGAGGCAGGAAGAGTTCAGGTCAGAAGCTGGGCTCAGTTGAATAGTGAGTTCCATACCTGCCTGGGGCTACATAGGAAGACAGCCACGGGCAGACCCAGTTTCAAGTGGGTCAAGGACTAGAATAAACTTCCCTGTGAGGAAACAGGCTGTTCAGGATCAGAGGGAACCATGGGCTATCTGGCCACTTCTGCAACCCTGTGTCTTTTCTCTTTTCTCAGAATAGTCTTTGCCAATTCAATCATAGACATTCACTTTGAGCTGACGAATAGTCACTGAGAAAATCAGTAGAGTGTGGCGTTGGTTAGATCAAGGGTGAATCTAGACTTTTTCTATTTACTGGTGTTATAACCTTATAACCTTAGAAATTAGTTGACGTTGCTATGACAGTTTTTTCTTTTTTTATCTACAATTAAAGAAAATCATAGTACTTACCTTGTAAAGATGGTTGGGCAAACAAACTAAGTCAGCACTATATTAATAGATCATATACCAGCACAGTAATTACTCCAAAGTATTCATTTCTGTAATCATTACTAGCCCACTGGAGTCATTATATAGGAGGAACTATGGTTTGCGAACAGAGCGCACAGCGCGTGTGCAAAGAATTTTCTTGAAACAGATAAACCTGTGGTACATGCCTGTCTGATGTCACCTCACAAGTTTAAAAAGAGGACAGTAGTGGACCCATGGCAAGCCATCTCTCAGTGCCATGTTATTGATCAGTGCACATTGTTGATTCTGATCTGACAAGCCTTAGTACAGCAGGCAGGGCCACCCTGTGTCCATGTTCTCTCAGCTTATAACCACAGTTAGAGTTTTTGAACCCAAGAAGTTGGGAGGGAGCAGATCAGTTGTAAAGAACACCAAAGTGCATGCTCAGGTTCTCCAGAGAATCAGACTAACATGTCATGTGCTGTGAGTAGAAATGGACTGTGGGGCTCAGCTGAGACATCCCATGACCTGCTGGCTGATAGCCAGTGACGTCATTCAGTCCAGAGGTCTGAACCCAGTCTAAGGCCAAAGTCTGGGGCTAGGAGAGGTTTGTGGGGTGAGGTTGCTTGTGGTAGGGGTTTTGTTCTTCTATATTTTTGTTCTATTCAGATCCTCTGAGAATTGAATGATCCTACCCTGCCCAGATTTTCTTTACTAATGGTGACTGATAGAACACACAGATGACAGACAGACAGAATGACACACACACACACACAAGAGACAGATACAGAGATAAATAGAGACAGAGAAACAAAGAGACAGAGGCCTTTGAGGGCGGGTATGGGCTGTCATGTTCAAATTTTAAAGGATTTTTAAAGATTGTATTTTATATTGTATTTTATTTATTTTATGTGGGTGGGTGTGAGTGTGCACATACCGTGGTGCACACATGGAAGTCAGAGAACAACTCTGGGGAGTTGGTTTTCTCCATTCCCTTTTCCCACATGGAATTCAGAGGTGAAAAGCAGATTGTCAGGCTTGGCCACAAGACAATCCCCTTTGCCCACTGACTGCCCCCCTGCAGTCATTCATAGTCTCCGCAGAAATAACGACATAGGTCCTGTTAACCTATGTTTTGTGCTTATGCTAATAGAAAATTACTTTTTCTTTGGACTGTTTTTGTTTGGTTTTGCTTCTCCTTCTCTTTACAGAGGATGTACACAGTCCCCCCACTGCCAGGTTGAATTTCCTGTATGTGAGAAAATGGCAGGGTTAGCTCATCAGACTGCAGGTGACGGGCCTTACCCCGAGAAGCTGTCTTCTTGGCCTTGCCATCTCCTTGGCAGGTGAATATTACTGATTTGTTTGAAAGGCAGGGCCGTGCTCTGTAGCCCACGCTGGCTTTGAACTTTTGATTTCCCTGCCTCAGTCTTCTCACAGCTGGATTTAGGGTGCCAATTTCAGAAGTATATTAAATAAACTTAATTGACCGGGAAACATCTTTCTTGTTGAAATATGTTTGACATGAAATAAACTTATTTCTTATTCTAAAACTGGTGTAGGACCTCCATTTGGGGCGCCTGCACTGCCAACAGCTACTCTGAGTGGGGCGAAGGCCTGAGGATTTGAAAGAAAGACATGACTTGATTACTTGTGTTACCAGAAAATACCGCTTTACTCCATCTGTCTCTGAAATCCAGCTCCTAAAATTCACACATACAAAGGCTGTATGCACGTTTCCTGGCTGCCTGATGGAAGCAACACCCCCCTGGGGTGAGTCTGTAACCTGGGGCAGTAAAAACAATAGGAGCACAGGTGTGAATCAACTTGTGGCTGGGCCCATCTAAACCCAAAGTCTAGTCTAGGCATAGAGGAGGGCAGTTCAGCTAACCCTTAGCTGATGGGGGATGGGCATGGCTCCCAACATAAAACTAAGAAAACTTTAAGACATATAGAATACACACATACATCAGAAACAGGCACAATCAAACAAAGCCAAACCTCCCATAATCCCATTGGCATTTTTCTTTTGTTTCTTCAATACTGGGCATTGGACCTAGGGCTGGACTCCTGCATGCTTGGCAAGCCCCCTACCACTAAACCACATCCATCCCCAGCCTCTCTGCTCATTCTTTTGAGACAAGGTGTTACCCTGTAATCCAGGCAGGCTTTGAACGTGAGTTCTTCCACCTGGGCTTACAGGCCTGTATACGAAGCCTGGCCGTGTCACAAACTCTGGTATAACTGTATTTCTCTGTCTGGATTGAAAGTCTATTCACTCACCAAACAGCATATCTTCCTGTGGTTTTGTGGCTTGATTCCAACTTTAGTGGCTGGTTCTCATTAGACCATTTATGAATGAATGATTTCTTGCTCCATTTGCTGTTTGAAGCCTTTCATTCATTCAAAGTGCATTGTCATAGGCACTGGGTGTTGAAAAATCTCTGTGAGTTGTTTCTTTTGACCATATTTCACCCTGGACAACTGAATTACAGGCCTGGTATATATTTTTAAGCATCTTGATTGTATATTATTTCTGTCCAGAACTAATTCCAATGAACACATCTGGCAGAAAGACACGAGTGTGATCACATCTGCCTTACCATGCCCAGCAGAGCACACTTCATCTTATTGGCCGTGCATTGATCATGGGTGAAATACAGTTATTAAAATGCTTTTATTATGCTTATTAGATTTTGTGCGTAGGAAGGGGAAGTATGCCTCTGTGCACCTGCACGTGGGGGTCATAGATTTCTTGCAGAACTGAATTTTTTCCTTCTACCACATGGGTCCAGGAGATTAAACACTGGTTATTGGGCTTGGCAGCAGACCCCTTCATACAGTGAACCATCTCACCAGCCCCCAGGTGCACTTTTATGTATTTGAAACCCATCATTTTAAATTTTTTCGGTATGTATTGGGTCATTTCTATACTTTTATTTGTTTACTTGCTTTTGTTTTGTTTGTTTGTTTGGTTTGGTTTTTGAGGCAAGGTTTCTCTGTGCAGCCCTGGTTGCCGTGGGACTTTCTCTGAAGACCAACATGACTTCACTATGGAGCCCAAGTGGGGCTAAAATTCACTCTGCAGCTCAGGTTGGCCTCAAACTTGGGGCCATCTCTGAATCCTCTGCCTCGGTCTCCTGAGTACCAGGATTTTTTGTACTTTTGAAAATAAAATGCCTTCCATCAGCCTATTTTCTTCCCACTGAGTAAAGAGGTGTGTGTGTGTGTGTGTGTGTGTGTGTGGTGTTGTGAGTGAAGTGCCAAAGACTGATATGGATTTTTTTTTTTCAATCTCCCTCTACCATTTTGGAGACAAGGTCTCTTACTTGGAGCTCACTGTTCCATCTAGGCTGGCTAACTAGCAAGCCCCCCCCCCCCCCATCTGCCTGTCTCTGCCCGCCCCATGCTGAGGTTACAGAACATACCACCCCATCTGGCTCCTTTGATGGGTGCCAGGGATCCAAACTCAGATCTTCACGATTGTGCAGCAAGCGATCTAGTCACTGAGCAGGCTGCCTAGCCTCCTCACCCTGACATTTTAGTAAGTTCATGACACGCAATGTGCCCGGTTTGTGAAAATACTGGACTTAAAAAAACATACTTCTTAAATATATTTGCTTAATTTTTTATTTTACATGCATGGTTTTGCCTGCATTCATGTCACGTGATGGTTTCAGATCTCCTGGAGCTGGAGTTACAGACAGCAGTGGGCTGCCATGTGGGTGCTGGGAACTGAACTCCAGACCCCTGGAAAGAGCAGCCAGTGCTGTTAACTACTGAGACATCTCTCCGGCCCCCCAAACATACTTTTTACTATAAAAAATACCTTCAAACATTTACAAAAATAGCGTAGTATATATAAAATCCCTTGTGCCCATCAACTCGTTTCCCAGACTGTTATCAGTTATCAGCTCGCAGATGAGCAGTCTTGTGCCACACCCATCATCCTCCTTCTGTGACTCCCTTTTGGCAGTTAATCTTCAGCATCTCATCATTTCATCTGAAGATATTTCACCATCAATTGAAAAGGCATGCCACCAAGACATCCACTTTTTTCTTTGTGGTTTTTTGCTCTTAGTATTGTGCTCAAAAGGATATCAAGGGCTGGAGGCAGGGTATAGCAGTTTGGAGACCAGATAGCTATTGTAGAGGACTTAGGTTCCCAGCACCCCTGTTGGCTGCCGCTCATGTCAGATGGCTCACAGCAGCTTGTAACTCCAATGCCAGGAGATCTAACACTTCTGGCCTTTAAAGGTCTTTGACTTCTGTGCATATAAAGTCTCCAGACATGTATAGTTTTTTTTTTTTTTTTTTTTTGGTTTTGTTTTTAAGGACTTGTTGTTGGGTGTGGCAGCACATGACTTTAATCCTAGCACTCAAAAGGCAGGGGCAAATGGATCTCTGTGAGTTCAAAGTCAGTCTGATCTACATGGTGAGTCCTAGAATAATAGCTAGGACTATGTAGAAAGACCCAATTCCAACAAACAAACAAACAACAAATAATCCAGATTACAATAATACTTGCCTAGGAATCCTTCTGTCTCTGTTTTTTCCAGGTGGAGGATGGAGAGGAGAGGCTGGCCTCTGATTCTGCAAGTTGCCTGAGGGAACCAGGAAATGAAAACCTACTGGATTCCAGAAAAGAGCTGATATCTGTGAATAAGTAGAGTGTTCTAACAATGTAAGGGATGGGTAGGTGCAGGTTATCAACCTGCAGCAGAGGAGACTCAGGTAGGTGTCTGTGACCTAGTATATATTCTAGTCCAGAAGATTTGGCAAACAGTGTACAATCTTCACAATTGTCAGAAGGGATGGACAGATCCCAGGACAAGGGGGTCCCTCATTCCCTGTCCTTCAGGTGAAAGATAGAGGGGAGACAGACCCTCAGACCAAAAAGGTACTCTCTCCTATGGATGGAAAATATAGAGGAGAAATTGTCCTCTGGTTCCACGAAGTCACTGGTGCTAAGGAGGCTGCTGCTTTTTCCTAGAACTGGTTGCAGTGCATTCTGGGAGGGCTGTGGCTGTAATATAGAGTGGGCTTATGGAGGCCTCCCACTTAGGAGGGCGAAGGCCTGCTGGGAGATCATGGATACCTGTGTACAGTTTGCTAAATCAACTCCACAGATAAGATGTACTTATAAAACATTAAAGTATCAGTTGTTTTTATCTACATTTTTTTTTCCTAGTTGACTTTGACTTCGTAAATAAAAATGCTTTAATCAGGGCTGATGATGCAATCAACAAAAGGCTTGATGCTCAAGAATGAGAACCTGATTTTGGATCTCCAGGACCTCACCAACCAGTGTAGCCAACCAGT
The DNA here is from genome assembly GCF_963924665.1 of Micromys minutus. Taxonomy (NCBI): domain Eukaryota; kingdom Metazoa; phylum Chordata; class Mammalia; order Rodentia; family Muridae; genus Micromys; species Micromys minutus. Next base: position 83,993,273 of record NC_137972.1, on the reverse strand, counting down.
AAACTAGAGACTCAAAAAAGTAAGGTTGAGACCAATACAGAAAGACACTTGGACATTGTCCTCTGGTCTCCCCATACACATATATCTAAACTTGCATCTGTGCCAGACCACACAAATACACACACACACTGCTTTAAACTTTTGATCCATCAGTACTGAAAAATTTAAATATATAATTAGCTGAGTAAGTTACCTTGTTCTCACAGGTTTCAAACACCAACTTCCCTCCGAGAAATGCTTTTTCCACTGCTGGTGTGGTATTTTTTCTCTCTAGCATTACTTCTCTCTCTCTCTCTCTCTCTCTCTCTCTCTCTCTCTCTCTCTCTCTATCTCTATCTCTATCTCTCTTTCTATCTCTCTCTATCTCTATCTCTCTCTCTCTCTCTCTCTATCTCTCTCTCTATCTCTCTATCTCTCTATCTATCTGTCTGTCTGTCTGTCTGTCTCTTTCTCTTTTTCTCTTTTAAGACAGGGCTTCTCTGTTTAGTCCCGCCGTCCTGGAATTCACTCTGTAGACAGGCTGATCCATCTACCTACCTTTTCCTCCCTAGTGCCGGGGTATGAGGCATGTGCCACCACCATCAGGCATAAGTATGCATCTAATATTTATTAGTGTAAATCCCCTGTAACAACACTACTCATCAGTTCTTTTAATGTGCTACTATCTAAAATTCTGTGTGGAGGGAAGACCTTAAAACTGAGTATATATTCTATTATGAAATAATATTGGTAAGCTCTGCAGACGCAGGTTATCCCTCCCAAGTTTTTGCTCTAAATTACTATCTGTTGCAGTAATTATTAAAAAGATAGCTTATCTCGTTATCAGCCCCTGAGGTCTTACTCCATGGGTGCTGTTTTAATATGGAGCTGAATGCCTGGACTCTGTCACTCGGTCCACGAGCTACACTCTCCATGAGATTTACTTCCCAGGGGGTTCACTCTGCCAGTCCTGGTTCCCCAGCGTTTCTTTACCCCACTGCACAGCACAAACATGGCTCTAAGGACCGATAGCTTTTTTTTTTTTTTTTTTTTTTTTTTTTTTTACAGGTTTATATATTAAATTCTCAATCCACAAACCCTCTACAAAATAAAACTATATCCAATGGACAAAGATACAAACTGTTCTTCTATATGAGACAAAAGACATATAAAACCCCTTAAAATATTCCTATCTGCCTATCACCAATTATGGCCAGCAGGATCCAAGTCTGCTTTCTCCGGTGACTAGAAATCACCAGAAATTTAATTCCAATCAATTGACAGATGTGCTTTGAGTTCCCATGATGTGATTAGGACATGATACTTGGCCCTTCTGATGTCACAGGGGAAAAGTGGGGGAATGGAAGCCCCATCTTCAAGTAGATAAGCAACTCCAAATCCTGTGATCTATTTTAGAGGCACTGAGCCCCTTGTGAAGAAGACTCCTCAGAAAGGGCACTAGGAGGGTATACTCATCTGTGGAATGACCTCACCTGTGGGAAGAACACGGTCCCTATGCTTTGGGGGTTTCTTGTTGTTGTTGACCCCCCCCCCAAGGTGCTTTCCCAGCATTTTGTCACTCAGAGAGCTTTCCTATACCATCCCATCTCACTCCTCCCTGTCCTCGGTTCCAGTGACCTCATACAACACATTGAAGAAAAGGCCTTAGAATAAAAGGGTGGCAGGGAAAGAGGCTTTGCCCTCAAAACCTTTCCAATAAATGGAAGGCCCTCCCTTAAATGACTCCTAACATAGAACCCGGGCAGTCATTTCAAAGTATCCTGTGGCCTATTTGAGAAATGTTGAGCTTTTCATTTCTTCCCATTTGATGTAGTAAACAGGTACATCCTTAAAAGCTACCCCATCATTAATTATACTTACATTTTTTTTTCTATTGAGGAAAAAGTAGAACTTAGTTCTAACTATTCCACAACAGATTGATCCAATGCTCGTTTTGTTTGTATTGAAAAAAAACACTTAAGAACAGTGCAAAATCTGTTGTTTCTGATTAGTTAATGCTGCGGTCAGTCAGAGGAAACAAAGCAAGCACAAAATCACTGATAAAGTTCAAAGCTTTCTAGTTTTGTTGTGTAAGAAAGGCCAAAGTTGGAAGTGAATTCAACAACATAAGAATGAAAATGGTAGGGCCAGTAGCATGGCTCAGCAGGGAAGGGCACTTGCTGCCAAGCCTTAGGTTCATCCTGAAAGAAATGAAGAAGAAAGCCAACTCCTGATGTCCAGAGTGAACACCACTTGCAGAACACACACACACACACACACACACACACACACACACACACAGAGAGAGAGAGAGAGAGAGAGAGAGAGAGAGAGAGAGAGTAAATAGCAGGGGTAGGGGAGTTAAACTTTATCTCTCTCAACCACCGTGTGACAAGGTAAGATAGTCCAGAGGTTCCTCCATCTTGTACCTTATTGAAACCATTTTAGGTTTGAGTAGACTTTATCCTCCTTGACAGAGAATCCCATGGAAAATTACCCCATTTTCTAGAAACCTAAAGTCAACATACCCTAATTATTTCTTTTAACTTGTCTGCTTGTACAAATCCTCCCCCTGCAGCTGCAGAGCAAGATACCATGATGTGGGTTTTGCACTTAAAAGCCTTTTGGTCTAAATTTTTGGTGCTACACTGGGTTCCTAAGTCCCTAAGTATAGCCCCAGCCAGTTGGAATAAATACTTGCGATTGGCTTTAAACTGTGCTGATTGATCATCTCTGGTGGATTCCTTTTAACATTTTGGAAGCCCTAGTGAGATCCCCCGAAACTGGACTCTGATACAGGACTTGAGACTGCCAGGAGTGGGGAAGAGTAAACAAGCTGGAGAGGACTCCCAGCGGGTGAGCATTCTAAAGGGTTCCAGGGAACTGGAAAAGTCCTCTGTAACTGTCTCTGCTGAGTGCTCCAGAGGTGACACCCCCCCCCCAATAAAAAAGATAAGTCAAAAGTCATCTGCTCTGAACATCTTGGAGGTAAGTTCCATCTGTATGAGGTGACATCTGGTTAGGTCTGTAGATTCTGTGTTCCGGATCTGTGAGATGTCACTGGGCTCCCCTGTCTTTTCAGGTGTATGAATGAATGGCGCCATCCCGGTTGTCTTTATTACATGTCTCTGTATGACTACTTTTTCTGTTGTTTGGAGAAACAGATGGAAGCTGTGAGGAGTGGGAGGGCCGTCCTAGATGGCAGCCATCAATGCCTCTGTGGTGTGGCTGCACATGGATTCCTGATTTCCTACGGGCTCACGGTCCATACGGTTGTCTACCCTTGCTGTGGCACCCTCCTTTCAGTAGCAACCGGGGATGCACCTTGGTTATTGGATACTCCTATTGCTGTGCCAATGCTGGTGGCTGCCCAGCCACATGCCTCTTTCTCCTTGGCTGATGTCCTGTGCCGACTTATTGAGGACCTGGATCCTTTTAGCTAGCCCTTGTCACTCACAGGGAAAAAATAAATCTCTGTCTGCTCTCTTAGTTTTACAGGATTACAACAAGGCCATACCTACTCTAACAGGGCCACACTTTCTAATAGTGCCACTCTCCTGGGTCAAGCATATGCAAACCATCAGAGGGATCAACCCTACATTTGGCTCCACAAGACATAAGCCCTCTCAACCCTGCCAGATGATGACTTTGGGGGGGGGGGTCCCTGCATGACTGTCTGAGCTGAATAAACTGGTCCAGTCCATCAGGCCTGATCTGCTGACATCCCATGAGTGACACCAGATGAATCACAGATGGGAGCAGTTTCATCCAAGATGAGATCAGGTATGTTGGGGCAGTAGTAATGATCCATGATAAGACTACCTGGGCACAATCTTTAAGCAGGGGAGCCTTGGCTCCTGAGCTTTTAACTTTTGAGTTAAGCACTATGCTGGAGGAAAGACAGGCTACCATTGTTTACACTGATAGGCTACATTCTTTCACAATATCCCATGGGCTCAATATAGGGAAAGAGGATTGCTAACTTCTGCAGGAAAAGAAATCAAAAATAGAAATCTTGGTTCTATTGGAAGCATCTGGATACTCAAAGGGGGGGCACTGTCCATTGCAAAGGACACCAAAAGGTGATTCCTCAGAAGCCAGAGCAAAAGAGAGGCTGCGCTGGCAACCAGAGAAATGGCCCTAGAACCAATGGAGCCTTTCCAAGTCTTGAAAGTTCTGCTGGAGTCTAATTTATTGGACCACCTGGAGTATACTGAGGTGTAGTTGGGGGTGGAGGGTGGTGTTTGACTGGGAGAAACAACAACTGGCCAAACAGGATAAACATGGATGGTAAAGGCTGCCAGATGTAGACCCATTCTTCCTGGGAGTCTAGGGAAGTCTATGGGTTACAGATCTTCACCAAGCCAGAGGGGCCACAGAACTGCCGAGATCCTCAGATAACTCCAAATTTGGGAAGCCTGATTAATGGCACCACTTTTAGATGTGCTACCTGGGCTCAGGTAAACCCCAAAGGGGGAATGAAGATTTCCACAGGACTCGAAGAAATAGGCTTGGGGAACATGGGTTGTTGGACTTTAGTAAAATGTGGCTTAATGGTTTGGCTATAAATATTTGCTGGTATTTGTAGACACCTTCGTGGGATGGGTGGAGGCCTAGTCCACTCAAAAATAAACTTCGTCAATAGTTACTAAGAAACTTCTTCAGAAAAAAAATTCCTAGGTTTGAGCTGCCCCTAACTTTGGGGTACAACAATGGCCTGGCCTTCATGGCTAAAGTGTATCAAACTTTGACAAAGGTATTTAAGTATCAATCAGATAAATACACTGTGCATGTAGGCCACAGAGCTCAGGTCAGAGAGAAAGGATGAATAGAACCCTTTAAGGAAATTATGACCAACTTGATCTTGGGAACTTGTGAAAAATTGGGTCAAACTCTTTCCTTTGCTCTTCCCAATGTACTCCTTACCAGGAAGGGGTTCCTTCTTTTGAAACTGTGTTTGGGTGAGCACCTCTATCTTGGTCAGTGATCTATTAGTGAGAAGACACACCACAAACATAGCAACTCTTATAAAAGGAAGCATTTAATTGGGGCTGGCTGACATTTTCAGAGGTTCAGTCCACTATCATCATGGCAGAGAACACGGTGGCATCCAAGCAGATATGGTGCTGGAGAATTTGAAAGTTCTATGTCCAGAGCCACAGGCAGCAGCAGCAGGAAGACAGTAAGCCACTGGGCCTGGCTTGAGTGTTAGAAACCTCAAAGCCCACCCACAGTGACATACTTCCTCCATGAAGGCCATATATGAGCCTATGGGGGGCCATTCTTATTCAAACCATCAGAATCGTCCATTCTCCTCAAACTCTGAGAAAATTCTCTAGGCAGAAATGTCTAACCATTCCTTTCTCAAGAAGTTATTGCAGACTTTGCAGAAAGCTCACCAGGCCATTGAAGGAATTTCTGTCATCTCCTATATCTGAACCTACCCACCAATTCCAGCCAGGAACTGGTTGAAATAAAGAGGATCCCTCCTTGGACCCTGGAACCTATCTAGTCATCCTTACCACCCTAACTGCTATCAAAGTAACTGGTGCCATCTCTTGACAAAAGGCCAGTGAGGATGACAACAGAGAGGTGGTCACTCAGACCCCTTAAAGACAAGAGTGACCAGAGTTTACTAACCCGTGATACACACATCAGCCTCAAACCTGGACATGGAAGTTTAGGAAAGGCAAGGATAGGAAACTATTTTTCAGATGGATCTTTGTTCTCTTATATCTCCTTTCAGGGGTAGAACAATATGGTTCTAGGAGAAAGACAGGGATCAGGAAATCAGGTTGTAGAGAAGACTGGCTAGAAAAAGGCCTTCAGGGATTACAGTTTTATACATGCACATGGTGAGTCATCCTGCCCAGGGCAATGTGCCTGCATCATGTCCTCAAATTACTTGGCTTGCTTGTGCTAACAGTTTGACTAAAATGTGCCACTTCCAACTCACTGGAAAGCCTCACACCCACTACATGCATAGTGGTTTATGTTATCTCTCATGTTTATGTTCATAATAGAGAATTGGGGAGAGTTCATATTTGCCCTAACTCTCTTAACAAACTTTGCTCTCAATTTTTGTTTTGATCATAGGAGGGGCAGAAATTGCCAGTGCAACTGTCATAGTCACCTTAGCCTTGACTGTCAGAAACCAAAACTTCAGGGAACCCAGAATCAGATCCATTTGGAAAATTCTGTTTCCAGTCTGGACAGCTAAGTTGACTTCCTTTCAGAGGCAGGCTCTGAGGATTATCTGATGGACTGAAGGATGTTGGACATTCTGTTTTCCAGACAGGGAAAACTTTCAGAGCCTTAGGAGAAAGTTGCTGTTTCTATGACATCCAATCAGTGGTAATTAGAGAAAATCTTGACATGTTCATAGAAAATTTCTAAGAAAAAAAGGAGACAGATCAGATCCTTGCTATCTCCTGGATTGGGTATGGAAGCTGAGAAAACTCACTTCAGGGACAGAAGATTAACAAATGAAAGCTTTATTTTTTGAGTGCTTAGGGAGGTGGCCAGTTTGGCCATCTGAACCATGTCCCCAAAAGGTTGTACAACCTTTGTAAAGGATGGGAACATGGTGTAGTGGGGGCACTGCAGTGTTATCCAATTGTGTTTTGATATTACAGGCTAGGCAAAGGAGTACCCATTGGAGACTGGGCTGTATCCAAGGCTTCAAGGTCCTTAATTCAACTGTCTCCTCCTGAACTCTGAAAGAGATTTTTCTAATGATAAGAAAATACTGGAGTAGGCAAGTTGCATATGGTCTATTACGACATAGCAGGCAATTGGTTCTATTTTAAAACTTACCCACCTTGGTTTAGATAATAGCACTTTCTATATATATATAATTTTTTACCAGTTAATAGACAATTAAGAAGACATTTGGAGAACTGGGATAGGTATTTGCTCCTAGGCCTGGGAACATGAACTTGTTTGACCCTGCCAGCAAGATGGAGAACTTGCTCTTGAGATGGCTGGACTTAAACAACTGTCCCCTAACAAGTTGTCCATGAGCTGGCTGGACTCAGACAACTGTTTACTACAGAAGCTGTTCAGCTGTAGGGAAGTCCCCGGCTTCTCTTAGAGCCTGGGACTGTTGTGGTAAATATTAAAAAAAGAAATCCATACCAGGTTGGGCGCCACCTGTTGTGTCAAATATTAAAAAAATGTAGAAAGGCACCATCATCACGCTAGCTCTGGCTCCTCTCTGGCCCCAGTGGCCATCTTGCGGCCATGGCTAACTCCAGCAGTAACTGCTCATCTAGTTCCCATGGTGGGGTCGCTGCCATGCCAGCCCCATGCAATGACCTCCATCTTTCTCACAGCCCTCTTGTTGCAGGCTCCGCTCACATTCCCAGCATCTGCCCCTTATGGTTCCCAGTAACTTGATAAAATCAAAACTCTAGAGGCTTGTAATTTATCAGTCAGACTTATGTCATTAAATTCTCACCCCACAAAACGTCCACACAATAAACTCATAGCCAATTGATATTAACTGCCCACCTAGATAAGACAAATTTTCTTATAATTTTCTATCCGTTATAAGATGTTCATAGCTACCTGTGGCTATTTAAAGCCACATGAATCCGGGTCATTCTTCTCTTTCTCCATGTTCTTTCCTTCTCCTCTTTATACTCTCTGTTCCTTCTAAAATTCTCAGCCCACCTCCTTTTTCACAGCCCAATCATAGGCCTTGCCTTATCTTGTGCCTGCCCTCAACTGCATATAGACATCAAACCACATGGGACTTTGAATTCAATTTCTCTCTATGATTAAATGGAGTCTGAAAATGAAGTGGTAGTACTTAGAACAAGTTTCTTTTGCTTGTTCTCGACAGTATCAGTCTGTTTGCCTTGTTCTCATCGCTGAACATCATACTCTAAATATTACTGGCACCATTGAGTCATATTCTGATCAGGCTAAGAACAGAACTCTGCATTCTCAACTGCATAATCAACTTCATCAAACAGAGTATAAACTCATTAAGCTACTGGTCCTTAGGACCAACTATGTCCTCCTAGAAAAAGGCAAATCAACAATTTGACTCACGCCCACAGAACATGAGGAGACAGACTGGATGAAGAATGCAGAGGTTCTGCCATCTTATACTCTTGCTAAGGCCATTTCAGGTTCAACTTGATTTTGGTGGTGGAGAATCCTATGGCAAATTACGCTACTCTATCCCAGGAACCCAAGGTTAAGATTTCTCAGCTAACTTAGTTCCTATTAAACTGCTTGCTTGTGCAAAAAGCTTCCCCCCCCCCCCCGTAGCTGTGAAGTAAGATTTATGAGCAATTTTTACTTTTAAAAGCCTTTTGCTCTAAATGGTCAAAGCTACACTTGGGTCCCCAAATACCTAAGGGTAGTCCCAGCCAGTGAAATAAAGACATATGATTGGCTCTAAAAACTGTATTTGAGTGGTCATTTCTGATGGGTTTCCTTTAACATCACAGTCTTTTAGCGTGAAATTTAATCTCTTGGTTGCTGTAGATTGAGAAACAAAGCCTACTGCTCAAGTAAAACAAGAAAGGGATGCTCAGTTTGGCTATGGGCTGGGGATGTGGCTTAGTGATTCTGCCACTGAGACTAGTGTATGGAAGGTCCTGGGTTCAAACTTGAGTGATACAATCTAGGGGTCTTAATCAGATTTCTTTTTTTCTTCCTTTCTTTCTCTCTCTCTCTCTCTCTCTCTCTCTCTCTCTTTCTTAAAGATTTGTTTTATGTAAGTACACTATCCCTGTCTTCAGACACACCAGAAGTGGGCATTGGATTCCATTACAGATGGTTGTGAGCACCATGTGGATGCTGGGAATTGAACTCAGACTTCTGGAAGACCAGTAGGTGCTCTTAACCGCTGAGCCATTTCTTCAGCCCAGGTTTTCTTTTCTTTTTTCTTTCTTAAAATTTATTTTATCTTAATTTTTAATTGATTACATATGTGGAGGAAACTGGACTCAGGTCCTCTGTAAGAGAGGTATGTAATGGCTGAGCCAGTCATCTTTCTAACTCCAAGGGCTAACTGGTTCCTCTAAGGAAATCCAAGCTCATTATACACAGGACCTCAGGTAAATTATATTGCACAAATCCTTAGCAGAAGGATACAGAGTATAAACTAAATAAGCCAACTTTAGGCTTCTCAACAGGCCTGCCACCAGAACATATGAATATAATTGCTATTGTTCCTATTGGCAGCACAAAGATGTGGACTTGGGAATTGTTAGCTGCCCTTTCATGAGCTGCACACTAGTGCATTCTGTCAGGTGGGAGAAACAGTGCTGGAGGAAGACTGACCAAGAGGAGAGTGGACACTATCATTTCAGTTCAGTTCTCAGAGTTCCCCCTTTTCACTGTGCATTAGATTAGAGTGAAATGTATTGGCATCTGTTTCAGGCTACAAGATGGTAAACAAGTTTGATGATCCAAGTTTGATCTCCCAAACACTCATGATGGAAAGAGAGAACCAACTCCTATAAGTTGTCCTCTCATCTCCACGCTTATGCCCCCCAAAAGATACACATAATCATAATTATTACTATTATACGGCTACCACCTAAATCTTCACACATACCTGACTTGTTTGCTTATTTATTTGAGTCACAGTCTCATTGCCCAGTCTGGCCTCAGCTCACTAGGAAGTCGGAAATGACCTTGAATTCCTGATCCTGGTTACCAGTTTTGAGTTGATGCTTTGTTTAATTCATATGCAAAACTGTTGTTCAGCTTCTTAGAGTGTCTTGACTATGGCAGAGATAATTTATTCTTTTGCCATTCTGGTAACTGGCTCAGTAAGTATGGCATGAAAAACACCACACGCATTGACTTAATACAAGATATGAGCAGCAAAATATTAACATGAAACAATTTCCAAAGTCTTTGGGAAAAAATGGAACTCAAAGCCAGAACTAAAGCCTGGCTAAAGGAAGAACAGTTTTGCCCATCTAACTTTAAACCAGACTTTAAGAGGCATTGTGTGCAGGCTTTTGGGAATTTAGTGAAGATATGGCCTTTTAAAACTTAGTCTACAATGTTACTATTGAAGGTGGTACTGGTAAATTAATTTATATAATATAAAGATGCTCAACAGAAAGAATGGAAACAGGCGACCTCAGGAGATAGGATGTTGGAAAGACCCTCCAGAATGAACCAGAGACCGGTGAGGTAAGAGACTCTAAGACTCAAAGGGGCGGGGGACCCTAGATATAATAATGTTCTACAGTGGGGAGAGGGAACTTGTAGAGCCCACCTCCAGCAGAAAGACAGGGCATTGGGGGATGGGGTTGCTATCCCACAGTCAAAATTCTGACCCATAATTGTTCCTGTCTGTAAAATCTGCAGAGATGGAAATGGAGAAGAGCCTGAGGAAAAGAAGGTCCAGGAAAAGGCCACAAAGGGAATCCAGCTCAAGGGGAGGTCCCAAGAACTGACACCATTACTGAGGCTATTGAGCGCTCACAGAAAGGGACCTATCATGACTGCCATCCGAAAAGACCCAACAAGCAGCTCAAAGAGTCAGGTGCAGGTATTTGCACCCAACCAACAAACAGAAGCTGCTGACCTCTGTGGTTGGATTAGGCAAAAGCAGGAGGAGGGTGGTAACCCTGTAAGAGGACCAGCAGTCTCAATTAACCTGGACCCCTGAGATCTCTCAGACACTGGACCACTAACCAGGCAGCATACACCAGCTGATATGAGGGCCCCAACACATATACAGCAGGGAACTCTGGGGTCTGGGTTTAGTCAGAGAAGATGCACTGAACCCTCAAGAGACTGGCGACCCCAGTGTTTAAAGGTTTGGTGGGGTGGGGACTTTCTCGTGGAGACGGGTGGGGGTGGGGCTTACTGGGAGGAGGTATGGGATGTGGTATAGTAGGAGGGTGAAATGGATGGGGAATAAAATCTTGAGTGAAAAAAAGGATGCTCAAAATTTTGTAATCCTTCTTGGGACATCTATGAGGTCTGTAGTGGTGACTGCCCACTGGGGCTCTGGTTTCATTCATTGCTGTAGCCTGGGATGCTCTCCTCTCCCTGGAAGGGAAACCTGGTGCCAAAGTCCAGAGAAGAAGCTCTGCCAAATGGACACCAGGTTTCACATGGTTTCAAAGGCCCTGAGAAATATATTTGGAAAATCACATTAAAGCCTATAGCCAAGACAACAGCGGATTAAAATCAGTGTGACATGTCTTTCATGATTAAAAGTCTGGTGTCAAAACAATTCTAGAGAAACTAACATCATAAAGGAAAGACATAGAGTATGGATTATACAGTTGGCACCACTGGTGATGTAAGGGGAGGGGTGTGTGAGAAAGGACCAGGTTGACACCATTTATTGTAAAACCAAGAGAGGCGGGAACATGTACGAGATGGACCAGAGCATTTATGGTAGGGGTTGTTCAAAATGTCTTGAATCTCAGCAACTGGTGTAGAGGCAAGAAGCATCTGAGTTCTAAGCCAGTGTAGGCTGTTTCAAACAACCAAAAGAGAAAAAAAAAAATAGCATTGATTAGAGGAAAGCAAGGCATTTTTAATGTATTCAATTCTCTTTCTCAATAATTATCTTTTACATAGATTCCCAATAACCCTACCAAGAACGGAAAGTTGGTTTTGGAGAACCGAACACTAAGGTACCCGCACACCTACCTTTTCAATCCAGGATAGTCCCAACCGCCCTGATGTCTTCAGGGACCCGCCCCAATCGTGCTAAGCCCCGCCCCAGACGCCAGAGCCTCGCTGAGGACCCGAGAGTTTGTTCTAACGAGTAGCCCCGTCCAGATGCGCTAACTCCCGCCCAAAAGGTGGGAGCCCCGCCCAGACGGGGGAGCCGGGCTTGAGACTAGGGCGTCCGTTCCGATGGGGAGCCCCGCCCGCCTGTGGGGGCGCGCGGCGCGGTAACCCGGAAGTGGCGGCAGCGTGCGGGGGCGGGGCGGCGCGCTCGAGCGGGCCATGGCCGCCGCCGCCGCGGGCTTTGTGTGCCGCACGCGAGCCCCGGCCGTCCGCACCCCGCCGGGGCTGCGGGGCTGCCGCTGACCCGCCCCGCTCGCCGCGCCGCGCCCGCCTGGGCCCCGCCCCTGGCCTCTCCGCCTCCTCGGCCGGCCTCCTGCTCTCGGCGCTCTCCCTCTGCGCTCCCTGCGCTTCCCTCCCGCCCGCGGCGGGCGCCAGGCCGTCCCGATGCCCGAGCCCGGCCCCAGGATGAACGGCTTCTCGCTCGGCGAGCTGTGCTGGCTCTTTTGCTGCCCTCCTTGTCCGAGCCGCATCGCCGCCAAGCTGGCCTTCCTGCCGCCCGAACCCACCTACACGGTGCTGGCGCCCGAGCAGCGCGCGCCCGCTGCGACCCCCGCGCCCACTCCGGCGGCGCAGCCCGCTCCGGCCGAGGAGGGTGCGGGCCCCGGCGCGTGCAGCCTGCACCTGAGCGAGCGCGCCGACTGGCAGTACTCGCAGCGCGAACTGGACGCCGTCGAGGTCTTCTTCTCGCGCACGGCCCGCGACAACCGGCTGGGCTGCATGTTCGTGCGCTGCGCGCCCTCCAGCCGCTACACGCTGCTCTTCTCGCACGGCAACGCCGTGGACTTGGGCCAGATGTGTAGCTTCTACATCGGCCTGGGCTCGCGCATCAACTGCAACATCTTCTCTTACGACTATTCGGGCTATGGTGTGAGCTCCGGCAAGCCCTCCGAAAAGAATCTCTACGCCGACATCGACGCCGCGTGGCAGGCGCTGCGCACCCGGTGAGCCCCGAGCCACGGGTGGGGTGCGGGTTTGTGCTCCCGGATTGTTGCATTCGCTCTGGATCACCAGTCCCCGGGGGATGGAGCTTAAAGGGTCCTGCCTGCTTTTTACTGGCCCGCGCGGCCTGGAGTCTTTGTGGCTCCAGTTAAACGCACGTGGTCGGTCGCTGTGGGGGGTGCTAAGGTACCGGCCAAACCAACTTGGTTGGGCTTGAGTTGTGTGATGAATGAACTACGCGCTCATCTGGTAGAAGTGACCTTGGGTTTTCAGTTCCCTTGGTAGCCGGGGAGAGACAGTGACCTCCAAAAGACTTTACAAGTAGAAAGTGTCCCTGGGGCAATGCCTGAACTGCCCTTATAACCGGGTCGAATCGAGTCGGGTGTGGTTAGGACTTTGCCTCCTGGTCTGGCCGAGTGTGTGGTACCTGGAGATCAGGAAGTTAACTGACATCGGAACCTTCCCCAAACCCCACCAGTAGTGCTACATGTCTTATAGGCGTGAGGGAACTTGTTGACCTTGAGTTAGCGTTCATAAAACTGGAAAGTATTTATTCAGGGTCTTTCACATGCCAGGCTTGAATTGTTATATTCTGAGGACAGACCAGGTGGGGGGAAAAACCAGCTTGAGTTTTACTCAGAATTTAGACATTTAGTTTGTGGGAAAGTCAAGTTACCTGTCATGTTTTGGTGCTTGTGACCTTCCCATGTAATCCCCATAGCACAGGTGGCAACCTTACCCGAGGTCCTGTGTGTAATGAGCTTGGCTTTCTTTAGAGGAACAAGTTCTCGGAATAAGGACAGTAGGCACTCTTCTTTTTAGAGACCTTTGTATAGTTTTTTATGAAAAGTCTATTTGGGCTACATACATGATGAGTAATAATGGCTTTCCATATGTGTTGCTCATATGTTCACAAATTACCCCTTACGCTTCTTGGGAAACGTCTGTATAACAGAGAAGTACTTGGTATTTACTCTGTGTTGCTTGCTCAAATTCTCCTGAGGTCTTGGAGGGGATCCTAAACTGGGGTATAGTTTTCAGAGAATGATATAGGCAGATGAGTCTGGATTCTTATCCCGATGGAGTGGCTGAGGATCCACAAGTAGTCATATGCCACCTGTTCCCAAGAACGGGTTTGAGAAGTACATGTCAGAAGCAGGCAGTGTTGGTGTGGGATATGCCTCAGTTCTCCGGAGGTAGAGGCTGGAGAATTGCTGAACGTTTCAGACTAGCCTGAGCTACAGGGTGAATTCTACGTTGGCCAGGGCCATAATAAGACCTTACCTGAAAAAGTAGGGCAGCTGGATGGCTGAGCGACTGACTGGAGGCTGCTGTGTGGGCAGACATGGTGACCAGAGGTGACTTCATGGTGACCTGCGGAATCCAGAGGTGGAGGGAGAGAGTTGTCTTAGGCTGCCTGTCACCCAATTGTGCCCACACTCATTTACCATACCCAGTTCTTTTTAAAAAGCAAGTGTCGCACAGTCTTGAACTACTTAATCTGCCATAGTGTAGGTATTAAAAATAAACTTTAGTACTAGATGTTTTTACCAGGAAACACAAAAGTCCTACTTTGAGTTGACGTTCTGTAAAAATTCCTACAAAACATTGCTCCCATGTGGACCTTTATTTTCACCCTGAGTATGTATCTGTCTTACCACATAGGAGGTGCAGTCCATAGCATATAAAAAGCATTGTTTGGGGTAAGTTAAAGTTTGAATTACCTGGTAGTATCTTTAAATTTTGCTTGTGGTTTATTTAATGTTTTACTAGAACATATCTAAAATAGCATGAGTTCTTTGTTGTTGCTTTTAGTTTAGTTTAGTTTTGTTGTTGTTTGTTTGTTTTTTAAACTGCTTTTGGAGACTCAGAATCACCTTGCAGCTGAGACCAGCAATCACCTCCTCTCTCTGCTTCACAAGTGCTGGCGTCACAGGTGTACATTGTCACTCCTGGTTCCCAGAATCAGACTGTAAAGATACCTACAAAGCCTCTTATTCCGTGCTTTCCCAATCCACTAGACCAGCTACAGTAAGATGCTCATTCTGCCTCTTGATCATGATTGTACATCAGATATGTTCATGTGAGGCTGCCTATCTGAACCGAACGTTTCACAAAACATCCCAACCTCAGTGGGTACTTTGCATAACAGAATGTGCTCTGTTTTATTTGACTTAAAAAAAAAAGTGCTAGGTGTGAAGTGTTTCCCATCACCTCTGGGTGCTGCATTCATTCACCCACCGCAGGACAATCTCACCCACCAGCAAGCAGGTCTGCTAACTGGTAGTTTAGAGTTCTCCCTCCCTGTATTTGTAGACATTGGATTTCTCAAAAGGTGTGAATCTGGCCTACCTGATTCTGAGGCTGATTGCTCAACCACCTTCCTTCAGCTTAGATTGCTGTCTGTCTTGTCTTACTGTATGTGATCTTTCAGTAACATAGTCTGGAATAAACTCATCTCTACCTGTCCCAGCTGTATTGAGGTTCTTGCTGTTGAAGGACTTTCTTCAGATCCCTGTAACAGGTCCTCTGAGCTGGTTCCGAAACCCTGTCCCAAACATCAGGTCTCTGGAGTGGTTTCCCCTCCTCTGACTTCTGGTTAACCGTACTGCACAGGCACTGACTAGAGAGAGAGCTTGCTGCCTCCCGAGTCGTGTCTGTCTTGGCCCATAGGTTATTCCCTGAGAAATAGGTTGTCTGAGTCAACCCCAATGCTAGGCAGTCCCAAATCCCAGGCACTTCCTGAGCTCCTAGTTGATGTTTTGAGAATGTTCTTCATGTATTGATCCTAACTGGATCCTAATTAGATTAGGAGATCTTAGTGTCTCCATCTTGTGGCTCATGGGTTGAGCTTGGTTCCCCAGTACAGTGTTCAGAAGTAAAGCTTTGGTAGAAGTGATGGGATTGTAAAGGCCCAACTCCACCCCCAGATTAATAACCCACTGTTGTTTCTTAGTCAAATGGACTTTGGCAAGTGGAGAACCTGAAGTGGGGCCTGATTGGTGGAGTTGATCACCATTGTGCTTCTGAAGGTTCTGTCTTGTCCTGGCCTCTTCCTCTTCTGGCTGCCATGGAGTGGTGGTGGGTGGGTAGGGACCACTTTCCTTTCTTACGCCTTCCTTCCTTAATAGTCACCTTGGCACAGGTCTAAAAGCAGCAGAGCCAGCTGAACTTGGATAGACGAAGGATTTTGAAACTGAGCTAAAGTAAATCCACCCTGAACTTGTGTATCTGTCACAGCCAGGAAAAGTAACTAACACTGTTGCTCTTGTCATTCAGTCCCTTTTACTTGTGCTTGTTAAGGCATTGCCATAGCTGCTGTTTGACAGTTCCCAGAAACTAGCGCTGGGACTTAAAATATATGTCTCATTTATAGCATGAGGGAGGGAGTGCTCTATTGATGAATGCAGTTGCAGAGTGGCTGCAACCATCCACCAACAATAGTGGGTGTTCAAATGGCTTGTGGTCTCAGCCACTTTCAGGCTGTCTTATTGGTGTTCCTATGACATTGTGGTGTCTGTGTTGAACAAAAGAATGATTATTCTCATCCTTCATTTGTCCTCTGTTTTTATCCATTACATGTCTGTCAGCTCCTGCACATTATTATTGTCAGAGAGCTGCAAGTCTCCCCAGCATGTAGGCCCCACACGCATGTATAAAGTCAGCCAGTCCCTCCAAAAAAGGGTACAAAGGCAGAAAAGGTGATTTGTTATTTGGGAAATGTTATTGATTTAAGGATTTAAACATTTTCTGTGGGAGGAGGAGAGTGTTGGAGAGGAAGTAGAAACTGTGACCTAGTGTGGAAGAAGAAAGTTGGCATGTGACCATAAGAAATGGCTGCTAAGCTGGATGGAGGGCACCAGGGATAGAGGTGCATCTCCTCTGCAGGCTCAGAAGCATTGGAGAGGACCCGTGGTGTTGTTGAGTTGGGAAGCTGTGGCTGTGTATGCAGGGCAGGGTGAGGATAGGTGAATCCAGGCTCTGTGTATGTCCTGTAAGAAGACGGATCTTGACAAGAATTGTAGACTGCATATGTTTTACTGTGACTTAGGGGGATTAAACCCAAATAAGCAAATAATCCCCAAGAATGGGGTATAAAGTAGGCAGAGAATTTTAGCTGAAGTGTTTTCTTCTAGATTTCCAGAAGTGGGACAGTGGGGCATTCATTTTTTGGTTTGTTCGTGGTCATCTCTGAGCCTTCCGTTTGATGTAGGTGTCAAGTGCAGTGGAGGAGAAAGGCATTTGTTAACAGAAAGCAGATGCAGAGAGGGAAGATGAGAAGAAAGCTTTTTTTGTGTCTTGGTTCAAAAAGCAATTTAAAGACCCAATACCTTATTCAGTCAGCAAACTGTTTATTAGCCATTGTCTGTTTCTCTCTGTGACAACTGATTTTGAAGCAAGTGAACATAAATCCACATGCTGTTTGGTAACTTTACTATCTGCCATTCCTAGGCTCTGTGATTTGAGGAATCATGTGACAGACAGTAAAGCTATGGTGACATAGGTGATTAGTATTTAAAATTGGTACTCTTGTCTTGGTATAATTTCCTCAAGAGTAACAAAGCTTTCCTTTTCTGAGTTTGGTGAAGTAGGTAGCATACCTCTTTGTTCTTACAAGGAATACTGTGTATCAGTTTAGGAAAAAGCCTAGACAGAACCTGTTGTGAACAGTTTGATACAAGGAGAAAGCACAGTGGTATTTATAGAAAGGAATTCTACTTGTTCTCTGGCATCCGTGGGCTGTTGTTTCCAGGACCCCATGAATACAAAAACCCACCGCTCACTTCCTAAGTAGAAAACAAACAAAAAAAAAAAAAAAAACAAAACAAACAAACAAAAAAAAACAAATGGCATGGAATTTGCATATAACCCACATTCGTCCTTTAAATCGTCTAGATTACTTGTAAGATCTAATGCAGTGTAAATGCTATGTAAACAGTTGTTGGCTTGGACTATCTAGGGGATAATGACAAGGCAAAGGTCTTGTTCAGTAGAGCTGCAGTTTGTGATTTTTGATACTTGGATGGTGAATCTGCAGGTGTACATCATGTGGACAGGAAGGCTCAACTGTCAGAGGGTCTGCTGTCTGCTCACAGTAACAGCAGTGGGACACTTCTGTTAGGAAGAATGTGACTCCTCTTCTGAGCAAATTGTCCAGGCAAAGCAGCTTGAAGGCAGTTTGTCTGTCAGTCTGCACAGAGCCTTCCTTGCCTCTGTCTGCTCCCTTTCTCCCTGTGCTTGAAGCTTAGGCTTATACTTCACCCCTGCAGGGAGCAGAATCTGAGTTCTTGCCTCCTCCCAGGGGAACCTGTGGACTAGTTCTGTTCTGATGGACCTTGTACTTCTGCTGATATCCAGTTGCAGGACATATGTTGTTTTCTTTGGTAATGTTTAACTTTGTAATGAGTCTGCTCTCCTCTCAGCATTTTATTTAGGATATTCTTGGAGAGTATCCTAAATACTCATCATTTAATATTGTCTTAAGGCTTGAAGAACTGTTGCCATAGCCCTTTAAGACTGGCTGTTCCAAATCCACTTTACCCTTAAGGCCTCTGGTTACCTTCTGCTTCCTCTTTTCACCCTCCACCACACTTTTCAAATTATTACTAGGCAGTCATAATTCCAGGTAAGACTCTGAAGTCTGGCTTTAGAAATTGTCCAGGTCATTTGGTTACATCTTTCTTATCTTCACTGGCTTCTGCTAGTCTCTTAACTGAAGCTATATGTCTGGTCCAGTCCCTACCCAAATAGACATAGGAGAGACAAAATGACTTTTTTTTTTTTTTTGACACACTGTTCTAAGTAATAGGCTCCTTGATTTTGATAAGATAGAGACAGTAGATAAAAGGTACAACTTTTGAATTTGGCAGTCAGTTCTAGTTCAGAATCACTAATTCTCTGTCCCTTTGTGCTGTTGTAGCAGCAATACTTAATTAATAAAGGAGAGAAATGTATTCTTCCTCATTCGTACCCTGAAAAGTCTAAGATCAAGGCACTAGTATGTTCTATGGTGTGGTGAGGGCCCTGCCTTAGCTTCTAAGAAGGTTCCTTGAATACCTTAGAGGGGCAGAAGGTTGATCCTCACAGGGGTTAGAGTTGGGTAGGGTTGTTGGGGTTTTGTTTTATATCAGATTATCTTGGGCTTGCTTACCTATGCCCTTTCTTGTAAGGCTTGCTTCTGCTCTCTGTCTACCCTTACCTGCTACTCTCGATCCTATTCAGCAAATGATGAACCCACTCTGACAGAAGGCAGTATTCCTTTCAGGAGAGTGGGGCCATCTTGGCCTCTCACCTCCTAAAGGTTTCTGCGAACAGTGAGTGGTACAGTGGGAATTAAGTTTCAGCATTGGTCTTGGAGAAGGGCTGTGGCAGATGCGTAGGTCATCTTTGCTCTGTTTCTGTATCCACTGCTCCACATTTACTGTTGTTCCCGGTTGGCTCTGCTTTCCATTCGGCCTGGGTGTATTGCACAGAATCTTGGTCTTGAAGAAAGGTTCCATGGTTGGTTAATTTCTTAAACCAGGTCAGTGGGGCAGTAGATGTCACTGTTCTTTTGTGATCTCATGTGTGGGGGCGTCTGATAAAAAAATCTGGTAGTGATGGTAGAGAGCTGCCAAGGAAAATGGGGCTCTTCCCTTTGGACACTTGTCATTTTCCTACACTTCCCTACAGACAGCAGATGATACTGAGGGATGGTGGAAGAAGCCTGTTCTGTAGAGCAGAGAAAGCAGGAAAGGGATGAGGGCAGAGGCTGCACAGTGCAGGTAGGCTAAAGATCTCCAGCATGAGATGGTTCAGTGGTTTATTTCTTCATTTAGGATATTTACAGCTGGAACTGGTTTCCAGCTCATGTCGGAATCACATAGGCAAGGTTGTTAGAAGGATAAGCCCAGAGAAGCACGATCCTGCCAGCCTGAGCTTTCAGATAGTGTTTGGAGATTAAGGGAACAGACTTTAGTCTAACAGACTTGGATTTAGGACTTGGCTGTGCCACTTACAAGTTACTTGGCGCCATTAGGATGCTGTGGCCTTCTCCAGCTTCTGCTGAATAGTGTAACTGACAATGCGGTGTAAAGGATAATACCTGTGCCAGGTCCTGACACAGCGCCTCCACACAGAGGATTGTCGAAAGAACTCTGGAGACCAATCCCATCGGTTGCTAACCCACCCTCCGACTGTATGTAGGGAGATGTCCAAGTGGACTCTCACTCTGTGGGGGTACATTTAGAGCCGAGAAAAGAGAAGTTCTCAGGATTTGCTGCTTTGGAGAGCAGTGTGCAGTAGTGCTGTGTTCCTACTTTGGTGATTATATACTTCCCAAAGAAGTTCTTTGCAGGAGCAAAAGCCTTACCTGTAATCCAATACCTGCAGTCACTTTGCAGGCTGTCCTTTGTATTGCTGCAGCCACAAGGGAGCCCTCTCAGATGCAGCAGGAGGCAAGGCTCTGGGGGAAGGAGGCTCTGGGGGAAGGAGGCTCTGGGGGAAGGAGGCTCTGGGGGAAGGAGGCTCTGTGGGGGAAGGACAGGTCTTGACTTCTCTGGCCATTCGGAACCGTCCAGCTGTTCTTTGCTAAGAGGACAACCATAAGCAGTCACTTGCCCATATCCTGAAGTTGGCCAAGGGACCTGAATCATGTTTCCTTTTAAAATATGGATGTTCCCATAATGCCTTGCACTTCCTATTCAGGGAGTGTTTTCAGGGCTATGTAACAGAGCTCATTGATAAGTTCCGTGATATTGATTCACTGTGGAGCTAAAGGGCCGTGGCACCGTGGTGAAACTGGAAGCCTGTTTCCAGGAAGTCTGGATTGCTCAAGTTCAGGGCTCAGGCGACAGTTAGCTGAGTGTCAGTTACACACTGAGCAGCTGTGAGAACCACTGCAGTTCAGCATAGGACTGCTCACATCTTCAAAGAGAAAGGGACACAAAGAACCCCTGTGTGCTGCTTCACCTGACAGTTGCTTTGGGGAAGAGTGGAAAGCAGCCCTATTCTGAATATGTTCACCAGAGAATGTGTTTGCAGATGGATACTGTGACTGCTGGCTGCTGCTGTGGTGTGAGGGTTAGAACTCAGAAGGGAGTTCCAGCTTTGCCCCAGGTGACTTTAGTGAATGTCCTAGGTGCAACCAAACTCTGCAGAGAGAATCAGCAATACTGGCTGTAAAGGGATATTTACAGTCATGGGATACCAGAACAAGATACGTTTATGATGACTGGTGATGATGTGTAGATGTGTATGTTTATGAGTATGTGTATGTTAGTACATACTAGTACATAGTGTGTGGGTGGATGTCAAGGGAGTTCTTGCTTCCACCTTCATGTGGGTTCTGGGGATTGAATTTGGGTAATAGAGCTTGCAGCAAGCCCTCTGTGTACTGTGGGAGCTCTCCCAGCCTCTCTTGTTTTAATTTTTATATACCTGTTAGGAAAAGACTATTCACATGCTAATTTGTTTCTGTGCATATTTTATATTATAATTAGTCTAGATGAAGTAAGTTAAAAACGAACATGTCAACTTGGAGTTAATGGAAGACATTAGTTTTTGTACTAGATTAGGAACTTACTGAGCTAAAAATAAGGCTACAGAGGGGTAAGAGTTCAAGCTGTCATTGGTCTGTAGATCTGAGAGTTCACCTTCTCAGGTGGCACTCACTGGGCTTTTCATGGTGCACCTAGTCTCAGTGTTCTTTAAACATGGTCTACCAAAAGAGCCTGGAGAGCCCTTCAGCCATTTCCCTCCTTCATCACATACCTGAGCACTTGGCCATTTTCCTGATCTACCACCTCTTCCCCATTATAGCCCTGACCCCTATCTGTTCCATCTTCCTTTGCTCTTCTCTGCAGGTCTCTATTCGTTCCTGAGTCAGACCTGAATCTACATAGTTCGCTTGGCTTGCTAGTGCTTCTCTCACTAGCAGTAGAACATTCTGGCATGTTGTTTGTTGAGGAGTTAAACAGATGTGTTGGTGATTGCAGGGCTGATGTGAGGTTGTGTGATCTAAATCTTAGGGACACTGGGCCGTGTAAGTTTGCGAAGTAGGTAGTGGAGAAGCCTGCATGATGACTAAGTTTTAGCTATCACCCTTTCCCTGACATTTACCGCAGTTCTTCACCTGGGGTGGAGAAGCGTGTCAATGTGGTGTAAAAACTTTTGAAGTTTGTTTTGAAGTAAATGTATCCTGTTTTGTTGTTTTAAGACAGTCTCTGTAGCCTAAGCTGACCTGGAACTTAGCATTCCTCAGCTTCTGAGTGTAAACTACCATACTCAGCTATTATACAATCAATAGTTCTCTTAATTTTTAAGCTCTTTTTGGCCTTGGTCTAGGCTGTAGTTCATATGTTTTGATCCTACACTTTGTCACCCCACATCCTGTGTCAGCCTGTACAGTTTGAATATTACGATATCTAGGCACTGTTCAATAGCCTGCCTTGTGATCCCTTCCACACGATTCTGTCTGAACTGGACCTTCGCACAGCTTATGTCTATGGTTACATCTTGTCCTCTGAAGTCACCCGGACTGAATTGCTACAAGGATTTTGAGTTCTCAAACATCCATCTTCCTGTGACTCACCTTACATCCTGTTTGATCTGCTTACTGACAGATGTGAAGTACTTTCTATGAGCCTGACATTCTGACAGAACAGATGCTGGCCTGGTGATGTTTCTGTTCACAAGTGCTGATGACAAACGCTGCTCATGATAACGATGATCACGTAGTAGAACACAGAAGGTGCTGCAGAAAAGCAGATGACTGGCTGCTGGGAAGACTTGAGAGCGCAGCAGTGGCTACAGTTAATTATAAAGGGTGGTAGGATTTGCTTCATCTCAAGATGAAGTAGCGGGCGAGAGTGGTATCCGAGGGTCGGAATGTGCCTGGCAGATGCAGAGTACCAAGGAAGTCGAGATGTTTGGGGCAAGAAAGTCAAGGGTACCAAGGAGCATAGTGGATGAAGACTCAGTAACTAGGGGACTACTGTAGGACATGGAAGTTGTGGAAGGGGTTTAGGTAGGGATGTGTTATGATCTGATTTAGATGCTAGGTCCTCAGTACTCTTGATACAGTTGGGGTGTGTGTGGAAGGGGGAGGCTGGCACGCCACTAGATAGGAAAGACCAGTAAGAATTTGGAGTGTTTTAGATGACAGGGGATGAAGTAGTGTGCTCAAAGTTTGAGTGTATTTAAAGATAAAACCAACTACATTTGCTGATGCCAAGTGGAGACTTGGAATGTCACAAACGAGAGCAGGAGCCAGATGGGATACATTCCTATAACCCTAGCTCTTGCTGGCATCCTGATAGTCCCAGCACACGGAGGCAGAGGCTGGGGAATCACAAGTTCAAGGCCAGCCTAGGCTACATGGGAAGACCCTATCTCACGTAGACAAGTAAGTGTGCAAACAGCTGCACGCATGGCTGGTGTGGGAGCTGGCCTTGTTCCTGAGAAGTGTGCTGTCACGCTGAGTGTGAGGTGCCCAGCACACGAATGATAGGCTCAGGGTTAAGAGGGCTAAAGGCAAGAGGATTGAGAAAGGAATCCATAGAACGTGGTAATGTGTTGGCTAGTTTTACATGAACTTGACACCAGCTAGAGGTATCTGAAAGAAGGAACCTCAATTGAGAAAATTTGTCCATATGATCTCGCTGTAGGGTATTTTCTTCACTAGAGATTGGAGGAGCGCCCAGCCCATTGTGGGTGGTGCCAAACCTGTGGGTGGTTCTGGATTCTATAAGAAAACAGCCTGAGCAAGACAAGGGGAGAGGCAAGCCAGTAAGTATCACCTCTCAATACTTCTTCACGGCCTCTGCAGGAGCTCATGCTTCCAGGATTCTTCCCTGCTTGAATTTCTGTCCTGACTTCCTTTGGACAGTAATATGGAAGTGTAAACCAAATAAACCCTTTCCTCCCCAAATTGCTGTGGTATTTCATTTTATCAATAGAAATTCTTAACTAAGACAGCACATGAAAGAGTTGTCACTTTTGGGCCAGCAAGATGGCTCAGTGGGTGAGAGTGCATGTCACACCAAGGTTGAGAACTTAGATATGAGTACTGGAACCCACGTTGTGGACAGAGAGAACTGATTTCTATAAAATGCCAAGATGTCTGCCCCTTCCCCCCAAGCACACAGAACGAGACTGAATGAATGTAAATTTTAAAAGTTAAGAGTTAAAACTTTTGCGTAAGATTGTTCTGTTTTTGTTACCGTCCTTACCAGGACAACCCTGCAAGAGCTTTCTTCAGTCTCTTTTCTCCTTCCAGGGTCTCTAGTTAGTATTGTCACAGGCCTGGGTGCTGAAGGACGGAGCACTCGTGGCTGGTCTCTTTTTCTTTGTGAGAGAACGTCTTGGGGTTATGTCTGCATGGCTTGTCTCTCGGGGTAGTCATCCCTAGTTTCCCTTGTACCATTCGGCCCTCCCCAAAGCCCATAGAAGTTTTGTGTCCTGACTTGTATTGTGCACTGCAGTTCTGACAGCAGTCTCCATGACGGTGTGCTTCCCGGCTTCCACTGGATCAGTTTTGAAAAGCCTGCCCACTGACCTGGTGTGCTCTTGATCTTTTTGATGAGTGAAATGCCAGAGACCTGTAATTACTTTCACAGGATTAAAGATGGCAGAGGATAACCATTTTAATTTGCTGGCTGCCTGTCTGTCTCCTCTATCTCCTCTGAACCAAAAGTGGGACAAGTGTTTCTTGGAGACTTTGGCAAACTTCTTAAGTCCATTCTTATTTTTGAGTTATCATCTTAACTTTACATTTAACAAAGAACTGCAAAGTTAATTAACATCCCAAGCAATTGAAATCTTAATCTTTGAGGAGTTGGAGTTTTCTCTTCTGTCTTAGCTTTTTTGTAGACTGTGAGACTTCTGCTCATCTGTTTATTTCTGAAAGGCACTTGGTCCCATCCCAAAGGCATGGCTCTTCTCTAGAATCCTCTGGCACTTGGTCCCATGCCATCCTTACCTGTGCCTTGACAGCACAACAGACTTCCCTGTCCCCACTCTCTTATCACTCTGATTTTGCCTCTGCTGGGTCTTGTCCCCTCCCTCGTCCTCAGAGTAGCACTCCTGGGAATGCGACCTCCTTGGGAAAAGACACAGTCATAGCTAATTGTTCTTAGACTGAGGTGCCCAGCACATTCTTCCTGCAGAGCTGGCCCTACCTGTTCTGATGGCATTTGTGGATGGGCTAGACTGAGTCCGAAGCACTGGGTTTGTGTTTCAGGCCCTTTGCTTTTTTCAGATTAAAGATTGTAGATCTTGATCTCCTTAATTCTGGCCACAAAAGTGCCAGTCAGATGGCTGGTACAGTTTTAGCTTTCACTGAAGTCCTCCAGGGTTGCGTGTGGAAGTATAACCCAGCTCTGGGAGGTACAAGGATCTCGGAAAATTGAGGTCTTCTTTATAGCCTGCAGTTCAGTTTCTTAAACCAGTCCTGATGAAAGATGAAGCTTTCAAAAAATCAATACCCTACCTCTCACGTGCATTCCAAAAGGAGAGATGCTTAGAGGGGACAGGGTGTGTGTGTGTGTGTGTGTGTGTGTGTGTGTGTGTGTGTGTGTGTGTGTGTGTGCTGGTGCAAGTAGCTACTATCAGGAAATTAACTACCATCCTTAATATGTATGTGTATAGCCTTCTCATTTTGTTTTATGTGATAATGGTTGTGGTTATTACAAATACTGTCAGCTGACAATGACAGGAATGCAGTCTCGCTAACTATGTGACTGTCACTTTATCCCCTCTGGTCTCTGATAGTTTGATGCTCTCTTTTCCCACATCATATTGTTTATGGAAAGCCACTTTATTTGGAAAAAAATAAAATATAAGCAGAGTAAGGAAATTTGGGAATAAACCAGATGATGGTATTCTTCTTGGAGCAGTTATTAACGTCCTGCCATACAGCTTCCCTCTCCACTCACACTGCACCAGGCTGTTCTTAGTATTTTGTGTAGGCTGTTCTTTTTCAAAGGAAGAATGTAAAGGCATCGAAACGCTGGCTGTCTGATTGCTGGCAGGATCTCATCTGGTCTGGTGGTAGAGCAGGTGTGGCACCCCACCTTCCTCACATGCAGGAGGCACATATGACAGCTGGAGACTGGGCTTCATGCGTGATGGACTACAGGGGCTTGCTGGTACATGCAGTACCACGTAGTTAGAGGGAAGGCTGTAGGTTATTGGCTGATTTTTTTTTTCCTTCTCTACATTAGTCATGTAAAGATTGTTGGCGGATCAGTAACAGAGTTGGTCAGAACCCTAGGGAGCAGTGACTTTTGGGTGACAACCGAAATACGCAGCTGTCAGCTCCTGTCTTTGGGCCTCAGTGCTTCTGTTTGTTGTAATAATAGTTTTGTGCCCATTCTGCTGAGGCAGCATTTATCAAAGGGCTGACTATTTTGTGCTTAAAATAACCATTTTACCTATTACATATTTTCAGCATACTGCATCTATGAAACAGGGATTTTAGCTGACCCATTTCACAGGTACAGAAACTGAAGGCTACAGAAAAATGTATGACTTGATTTATATCACACTAAATTAAACAGCAAGCCAGTTTGTTCTGGGGGACACTCAAACCTAAGTGTAAACGGCAAGGTCAGAATTTAGAGTTGTGTGTGCTGGTTACCATCCTCACTGCCCACTTCATTTCCCTTTGCCGTTGGGTGTGCATCGGTTGTAGCTTGTTTGAAGTCACGCACAGGCTTCGTCTCTTGCTGTCATTCAAAGTTCGAAGGCCAGTATTCGTAGATTTCTTTTTCTGAGTTGTAAGATTGGAACACAACAATAAAATGTTTAGAGATTTCAGTCTTTGAACAAATTGAGTACCTGGTGTATTACAGATGTAGGGCTAAATCCCAGCTAGGGGCTTATATTGCACATACACAATATTTAATTTGCATTGAAACAATGACTTTGAATACCTTCATACATACTCCCACTACTCCCTAGGAATTCAGAGCTGTTGGTTGTGAAACTATTCTGAAGACAGAGTATTTACTTTCTGACTCTGGAAATCACCTGAAGAAGGAAGCAGCTTCCCTGGTGAGTGGTTGCTTGGGTTCCCGAGTAGTTTTTGAGCCTTGTGCTTCTATAAAAAAAAATTTTTTTTTAAGGAGTAGTTCTTTTCCTCAGTGTTGGCAAAGTTTGGTAAGTGTTTTTGTTTTTTTTTTTTAACTGAAGAGAAATGAGTAAGTTCAGTGTATAGATAGTCCTCAGAGATAGGAAAGATAGCAACCTGGTATTTCTAAGGGAGTAGCAGTCTTCAAAGTGCTCCTTGGACCTTTGATCTTGAGAACAGTTCTGTGGGAACAAGAGGGGTGCTGCGTACTTGGGGGAGTTAGCAGAAGGAAGCCAGCTGGCAGTGGGTTAGCCGAGCCAGGGGCTGAGTGAGTGTGAGCTGTCATTATTTCCCCTGACGTTTAAACATTCCTGTGACCTGCCTCAGTGAATCTCTTGGTAGTTACTTCCAAGTAGTGTCTTCCATGTTGAACCCTTCCCTCCATTTAGAGCAGTTGAGTGTTCTACCTCACTTACTGATATCCCTGCCCTTGGTTATGATTAATGATTAACTCAGTTAACTTGTTTATTTTGAAATGCTCCAATGCAGCTCAGGCTTCAAAACAGTAACAGAGCCACTGCTGGAACGATACCATTTAAATAGGGACCAGCTTTTCTTATTAAATTGCCATCTCTTTGGAGAGGGGGTTGAAATATTTAAAACTTCAGTTTGATTTTCCTCATGGAGCTTAAATTAGCGTTGCAAGTCCCTTCCTTCCTGGAGTTGTGTAAACTCGTGATGTAGAATGTTTGTCTTCAGCAGCAGTTGCTTAGAAGACCAGCACGGGGCAGTTCTGGAATGACTTACTGACCTGAGGACTTGGCTCCCAGTGGGCTTGTTTGGAGATCACAGGAACAAGTAAGACAAGTCCTGTGACCCAGTTGGAGGTGTAATTCGTAGCTTGTTAGCAGTTGGTACATTGGTCTGAGAGTTTAGACAGTGATGGCCTCGTTTGCTCCTAAAGCAATGGAGAGCCTGCAGACAGCTGGGCAGGATGGAGCCCCCTGTGGTCCCATTAAAGTTGAGTCCTAAATTAGCCAGAGATTTGGAGGCGTGGTGACTTGTGGTCAAACAGACTGTACCCTGTAAAGTTCTGTACTTGTCAACAGGTTTTAAGATTTTGGCCCTTGCATTATTGAGAGTACCATTGTGACAGTCACACATGAGGATGGAAATGATCTAGTAAATTCCTAATGCCAATGGGCCAAGAAGACATTTTGACTCCACAGCAAAGCAGGAAAGCAGGAAGCAAAAACAGGGCCCCTGCCAGTTCCTGGAAAGCCAGATGTAGAAATTACTACCTTTCTGATTTTTATTGCAATAATTGATTGCCGTTTAAAATTTGCAAACTTATTAACTCCTTTATTGGTGGGAAGAAAGGGGCAAGTATAAAATCTAGACATCTAGGATATACTCATATTGACCTAGGACTTAATTCCTCTCAGAAAGTTCTGATGCCAAGTCCAGAGGTACTTTTCATTTCATGGTGCTGGTGTCCTTGCTCATGTTAGCAGGTACACCAGGATTGAGTCACACTCCAACACAGAATCTGGTTGATTGAATTCTCAGTTGCTGACACTTTGCATGACCCCATCTAGCTCTCTGTTATGTTTGTATTTGTTTTAAAATGCAGTAGGTTTACCATAGGCAAAAGGTAGAGGTGGTCATTCATCTCCTGTGTGGTTCCCATCCTGCTCTTCTCTCCTGCCTCCCAACCCAGTGTGGGTCAAGCAGAACTGCAGACAACGTCAGGGAGGTTTCATTCATTGAGTGCTGAAGACAGGGGCAATCTGTCTTAAAAGTCTCAAGTTTTGTCTTGACTTTTAAGGATGATGTTGTAGCTTCTTATAAATGTTCCTTAAGGTCCCCCTTTTCTCTTTATAATTGAACGTGTACTCTCATCCAGAGGCTAGTGATCATTTACTGTGTGAGCTGTGTGTTGGGAGATTCAAAGCTGTATATTCTGAGGCCTTTTATCCTTACTGTAGTCAATTTCAAGCACATGTGTCTTACACGTATTAATTTTAGCACTTTTATTTTTTTCATTTGGAGATAAGGTTATAGCTCAGATGATGGAGTGCTTGCGGACTGTGCACAAAACAAAGCCCTGGGTTCAGTTTGTAGTACTATGTATTCTAGTCACGGTGGCACACATATGTGATCCCAGCACTTAGGAGAAAGGCTATTCAAGGAATTCAAGGACAGCCTTAGCTACATAGTGAGTCCCAGGCCACCCTGGGTCACATGGGACCCTGAAAGCCTTATTTGGCACCTGGCATACTTCTTTCCAGGCAGTGAACATTACACCTAGCAGGACTCCTAGGGTTCCTAGAAGCTCAGCTGCTCCAGGTCTGGGACGGCTGTAGCAGACTAGTTCTGCCTGTAGCAGACTAGTTCTGCCGGTTCTGCAGCTCAGGTGTGGGAGCCTGGGGACTGTGTGTTCAGCAGTGTCATTGCACCTCACTCCTGTGGTAAGACCATCCCAACTGTTTTCCCTGTGTGAACTCTGACTAGATCAGGTCCCTAGCTCAGTGTCTAAGTTTTTAAGAGCAGCTTTGAATATTTTTGAAATACTGATATTAAATATGTTCTTGAAGACCAGACATGCTAGTACACATCCTCCTGCACCCTACCTCTTGCTTGGCTTCCATTCAGCTTTTACTTTCACCATATCTAATTATAAACATTTACATCCTTTCCAGTATTACCCAGTGACTTCTCTTGGGTTTCCTTTGTATTAAAAAAAAATTTACGTGTGTGTGTGTGTGTGTGTGTGTGTGTGTGTGTGTGTGTGTGTGTGTGAGAGAGAGAGAGAGGGGGGGGTGGGGGGGTGGGGGAGTGAGAGAGAGAGCGCACATGTGTGGATGTCAAAGGATAACTTGCTGGATTCCAGGGTTTGAACTCAGGTCATCATGCTTGGCAGAAAGCTATCTGGCCTGGCTTCTTTTGGCTTTTTGTCATTTGAATTGCATTACAAAACTCAACAAATACCATTCCCATTGGCATAAAGGTGTAGGAAAATGTCTTTATCTTGGGCCTGCTGATATGGCTCAGTGGCTGACAGTGCTAGCTGCTCAGACAGATGACCTGAGTTTAGTGTCCAGAGCCCATATGGTGGAAGGAGAAAACCAAGTCCCACAAGTTGTCCTTTAACTTCAGACACACACACACACACACACACACACACACACACACACACACACACACACTCACACACACACATTCATACATGATACACAAATGACTGTAACAGTGAAAGGAAGAGAAAGACTGTCTTTTATAGATGAGATTTCTGAGCTTTAGGACTATTCCAGTGAGGTCACTTCTTTATCTTCCTCGAATAGTATATATATCACCTATACTCTTAATAGGAACATAACAGCACAGCTATGTTTTCAGTCTTCAAATAATTTTTCTCCATGCTATTTTTTTTCTTTTTCCCCATACTGCATTATTGACTTTTTCTTCTCATCTAGCCCCCAGATCACAGCTTTCTGAGATTGGACAAGCTCCCTTGTGCATAGTGTGCACAGATAATTCAGCTATTGCTGTACCTAGAACCAGTGAGGTGTCTACTCTGGTCCTTCCCTGGATGGCATGAGCCTTTGTATTTCCCACCACAGCAGCATATGTTTGAAATGTGAAATAGATACTTTTGGAGAATGTAAGCTTCAGATGCGGGTTCTTGTGTGTACTGTTAGGAGCTACGTCATCACCAGTCAGGCATCCTGTATGTGTCTGCTTCCTAACAGGATCCTAAAGACATGGCACCCTGGCTGACCATGGAGGAAGGCAGACAACAGGAAAGCTGACCTTCATGGCCTGGATTCCGAAGCATGATCAAAGGCAGGGGAGGTGAAAAGCCTTTCCTACAGTCAGACAGACCACCCAAGTCAACCGTGCCCAGCAGCAGTAGCCAGCTGTTAGAATGTGGTTTGCCCAGTCCGATAAATATTTGAGTAATTTGGGCTTTCTGTTGAGCTGAAGGGTAGAGTTTCAAAGTCTAGGAGCACTAGACTAGTCTAGGAGTCTAGTTCCAGAAGACTGTGCTGGGGGCAGACACTTATGGGTAAGAGCACTGGATCTTTCTGAGAGAGCTGCAGTCCAGCTGTATGTAGCTCTCAGATCTTCCGAGCTGGTGTGTGTCCTTTTAAACTTCAAAAATTAACAACAGTTTGTGATAACATCGGTCTAAAATACCTTTATGTGATTCCTTTTCATCCTAAGTAAAAAATGGATGGCATAATCATTTATCAGTGACAATGGATTATCACTAGGAAACTTGGTATTCACTATGTAGTTTTTTATTGATTGCTAACACAATATCTTGTCTCGAGTGGGGTCTATTATACATGGAAATAAATGACAGGAAGGGGGAAAACAGAATAAAATGGAGCCAGAAGTGTGTCTGTAATGACCTGAAGTTTGTTGGGTTGACGGGTGTTTCTACATGACAGTGCCTTGGGGGTGTTCTCTTGGTTTCCCTATTCTTCACCACTTCCTCCTCAGCCTTATGCCTCTTTTCTTGAAGGTAGAGCTTTCATCTCTCAGTGATCCTTATGGTGAGTTCAACTGGATGGGAACAAAGTAAAACCCTTTAGCCTGGAAGTGTTGATTATGAGTTGCATCATCAGTCTGTACCCAGTGTTTTCCGCTCTGTACTAGTTATGTAATCTCCATTCTTATGTTCTTCTGCTCTGGAACCTTGCAGAATAACCAGTCAACTTATCCAAGAATCTCAGGGAAAGGTGGCGTAGTTTCATTCAGAGATACTAGTGTCTATAAGTGTCAAGAGAAAACTGGGTACTGGGCTCCAAAATGGCAGCCATTTAAAGATGAATACCACTGAACTCATCAAGACTTGTTCCTTTTATAATTCAGAATATTTTAAATTCTCAGCTATTGCAGACCCTTTAATAGAGATGACCTAATGTACTCTCTGATGTCCTGAGGATGCTGGGCTGCTGCAGGCAGGTGTTGCTGGGATCCTCCCCAAAGTCTTCTGTGTACTGACTTTCATGTTTGGTTCGGTGTTGCTGTGACTTTGGTTATGTGGATGGTCAGGGGGATCTTGGTAAGTTACTTTGCCTCAGTAGTTGGTGCTCTTACCATTTTGCATGTTGGCTGTCATTGTGATTTCTTTTGATTCATGATTGTCCAGAGAAGGTTTTTTTGTTTGTTTGTTTTGTTTTTTAAATCCTGCATTTCCCTAAAATACCAAGGATTTCTCCTATTCTTGGTTAACTAATTATTCACTCTTGTGCTGGGCATTCACATTGCAGTGAGAAAGGGTGCTCTGTTGTTTACTGTGATTCTTGACCTCAGTCCCTTTCAGCATTTTATAGATTCTTGCACATGTCTGAGGGGTTTATTTCATATAGTCTGCTCCAATGTCCCCACAGTTGTCTGGTGCTAGGAGTTGAAGTAAGTTCAGTCTGAGCTCGCAGGTAGCTCTGTTCCAGTCTTGCAGAGAAAGAACTGTCAAGCTGGAAGTGTAGAAAGAAAATCTATTAGCTCACTTATGAACACCCTATTGGGCATGATGAGTTCTTAAGAGACTTGCCTCCATGAAGTTCTTCTTTCTACAGCAGAACTCTGAGTCACTGAGTGTGGTCTGGTGTGCAGGGCATTTACACAGAGATTGGGGCAGCTGTGGGTGTGTGAAATTATCTGGCTACTTGAGATCTTGAGAAATTCAAACTATGTATCTGTTTGGCAGGTGGCACCTCCGAGCTCCACTGCACATGTGATAAAGTGCATTCTCTGTGCCCTGCCAGCCCTCGGCTGTGAACAGTCCACATTTCTAGAGCCACTCTTGGTCCTTCAGCCAGCCATTGCTGTCATAGCATTGCATTCTTTTAAAGTTAGAGCACGGTCAGGTTCTGAGAATAGTTTCCTTGCAGTAACTGGGAATGCTGGGTGAGAGGAGAGTGGCTGTCACTGAGTGTTCCTGTCATCCGTGAAGCCTAGTGACCGTGCTGCTTACACAGGACACGCTTTGACTAAATTGTTCTGTGTCTGCGTCTGTCTCCTAAGATTTGCACTTCGTCCTTAGCATCGTGAGTGCTGCTGTGGCAGAGGCCCAGCTGACTTCCTTATGTCCTTGGCTGCTTGCATTCCTAACTTCATATTACCTAGCACTGTGTAGCAAGGCTGCTCACCACAGCCTTTACTGCTCTTTTGTGGAGACCTGTCACTCTGAACAGAGGCTTGGTGTTTTGGAAGCAGGCACTAGACTTGGACTCAACTGTTTACCTGACTGGTGGGAGTTGAGTGTCCTGGTCTGTATACTGGAGCTGACAATGCCAGTTGCCAGGACCAGAGACCAGGTTTATAGAATGGATTCTGCTGTGTGCTGGGCATTTGCTAATGACATTTGCTAATGACAGCAAGATCAAGCAACTGCTGTAACACTTTGCTTGCATGAGCACATATCTTCCTTTCATACAGATACTAGTGGCCTACTGTGCAGAGATTCTTGCAGAATCAGACTGTTCACATGAGGCCTGAGCCAAAGGTAGTAGTGGTACCTGGGCATTGGCCTGTTCCACTTGGTCTGACCTGGTACAGGTTGAGCTAGTAGAGGAGCAGTGCCAAGCTATTGTAGCTGAGAAGAGCAGGCATGGGCAGGATCCAGTCCTGATCTAGTTAGTGCCTAGGCCATTATTTAGGGTTAGTGACTTGTGAGCACAGGGTCCTGGACATCACTTGAATGGTACATCTAAGTCAGTGAAGCTACTTGTGCAAGTTCAAGGGCCTTCCAAGGTGTGAAGAAAACTGAGACTGATTTTAGAAGATAGAACCTTATCTCCTAGGTAATCAAGGGGAATTATCTAAAAAGCACAGATTTCCCAAAGTACATCCAGCCTGGGTTGAGGCCCCCTCAGTGGTAGCCCCGGGAGACAAATTGGCCAGCCTTTTGTCCTAGTGCTTGTGATCAGCTCTCTGGACCTATGACCTCTAGGGGCAGTCTCCCTAACTTGTGACACAGTTCTCATAGAGGGTCGGAACTGCCTTTCTGTCAGGTTTCTGAGTGTTCTGGTGGAGTGGGGCCAGGGTGGACAACTAGATGCTTGCCATCCATCCATTCATTACTTTGCTCATGAACTTTACCGTGTGCTGGAGTATAAATTTTCCTAAATACTTTAGCCATGTTTCCTCCTTTTTTTTCAATCTGAGGAATTCTAATACATTGTAGAAAATATGCTTATTTCAAGATAAACATGCAAATAAGTAAATATTATGGAAAGCATTTGTTCTTGCTTTGTAGATTTTATTTCGATTTCCATGACACCCCCTCCACTTCTATCTGTAAGACCATATCATGAACATTCTTTCTAATGCATAGCTTTTATGGGAGTTAAAAACCTGGTCAATTAGTGAAGGGGAGCAGTGTGTCAGAAATAATGATGGGAGAACATTCCTAGGCTGAGGATAGATTTAAAAGTTTAATATGTTTAAATGCCCACAGGCATCTTGGAGGGGATTTCACCAGGATTTTAAGTCAGGTGGATTTAGAAGAAAGAACCCAGCAGGGGAAGCTACCAATTCCCCGAGAGCAGATACATGGTAGTTACAGATACATCTTGCTCTGAGACAGTAAATTTTGTGCTCAAAGTAGAGGGAATGACCAGGAGCTCTTGTCTCTCTGTCGTAACTCTACTATGCTATCTACCTTCACCCCCTGCCTTTGTTTAACCTCTCCATCTGGGGTACTGGCCTGAGTGTCCCCTATTCTCATAATCCACGAAACCCATTTATGCTGGTCTGCACTGTCATCTCCTGCACTGTCAGAGTGGGGAGCCATCTCCTACCCACCTCCCAGGCAACTGAATGTGGGTGATAAATGCATCCAGATGTTACAGTGGCAGAACAGTTTCATTTCAGGGTAGGATGTGGGTTTGCACGTGGAGCTGTCTGAGCAGAGTTAGCATGTAGCTTGTAGAGGCATCACCATTTCTGAAACAACTGTAAACAGGACGTAGGTAATGTCCTGCCAAAGAAGAGCCATCATTACTGCGACAGAACAATGTCAGACACAGGAGCAGTCCTGTTGCCTAAAAGGTTGTGAATTTAGTCAGCATAGTGGTATACATCTTCACTTCCAACACTAGGGAGGTAGAGAGTCTCTGAGCTTCAGGCTAGCCTGGTCTACATAGGAAGTTTCAGGACAGCCAGAGCTACATACGTAGTGAGACCTTGTCTTGAAAACAAATCAAGGACAGGTGATGAGTGTTGCATTCTTGCATGCAATGCCCCATGCTTGTCTTGCTTGCCGCAGCACCCCAGAGCCCGCTACGATTCTGGGTGGTTTGCATTTACTCCCAAAGAGTGCATTATAAGATGTTATAAGTGGTTATGGTGAAGTGTGTGGAATGGAATGTGGTTACTTGGAAATTTTGAATTATTGATCATGGTACTCAATGTTCTTAGTGGCCTGGAAAGCCTCCTGTTTATGATAAGTAAGAATGTAGGATTTGCTTCATTAAGTTTATACACGGCATAGTATTTTAATTAAACTAGAACATTGAAGTTACTTCAAGACTTCATTTGAGGCTGACTAGGAAGAGGAAATGGAGGGTCTGTGAGTTAAGCCTCAGAGTCACAGAGTTTCATCTGCTATTTGCAGGGTGTAGAGATTGAATCTGGCACACAGACTCCTAGAGTCCTTGACAGGCGGTAGAGATGGTACATTAGAATGCAGCCAGCCCTGTAACAGCTGCCCTTGAGTGTTCAAATATAGAAGTTGGAGTTCTGTTACTGTTTCATTCAAATGAAGTACACCATTGAAAGGAATGCTTCTGTCCTCAGTGCACAGGGAGTCCTTTCATCTCCCAAGAATAGGCATGGTGGACATGTACATTCTCAAGGAGAGGTGATTGATGCCTTCCTGGCAAAGAAGGTAAAGTGATACTCGGGCAGCAGTATGTAGAATCACCACCCAACTTCCCTGAGCCTTTTATGTCTCCTCCTCTAAGTATCCAAGGAGAGGAACCGTCTTCCAGATTGGTAGAAGAACATATTTTATAATCTTCTCTTTCTCTTGGTTTTGAAACAGTCTTGCTGTTTTGCCCAGTCTGGGCTGCAGTGATCTTCCTGCCTTGTTTTCCCTAGCCAAAGATTACAAGGATCACAAGTTATAAAGTCAGTCCTTCCTTCCTTTCTTCCTTCCTTCCTTCCTTCCTTCCTTCCTTCCTTCCTCCCTTCCTTCCTTCCTTCCTTCCTCCCTCCCTCCCTCCCTCCCTCCCCCCTCCCTCCTCCCTCCCTCCCTCCCCCCCTCCCTCCTCCCTCCCTCCCTCCCTCCCTCCCTCCCTCCCTCCTTCCTTCCTTCCTTCCTTCCTTCCTTCCTTCCTTCCTTCCTTCCTTCCTTCCTTCCTTCCCTCCTTTCTCTCTTTTTTAAAAATAGTACCAGTAAACTTTAGTGCCCTTGGGTTTACAATAGAAAAAGACAGTTTTTGCTGCATTTCTGTTTTAGTCACTGTTTGCTATCTTTACTTTTGTGGTAAGGACTTGTCTTCCATTGTAGAATCTAGAATAATGAGACAAGATGTGTTGGTTAGATTTGAGAGGAATGGCCACACTGTTTTCTTCTTAAAAGTTGTGTATATATTGTAATCTGATTTTGTTTTTTAAGACAGTCTTAAAATGTAAACCAAGCTGGCCTTGCATTCAGAACAATTCTCCTGTCTCTACTTTCTGAATGCTAGGATTACAAGTGTGTGTAAGCATGCTCAGCCCTTACAATTTATTATTTATCACTTTTTAAAACATTTTTGAGGAGAAATATAGTAGCACACACCTTTAATCCCTCCACTTAGGAGGCAGAGGCAAGTGGATCTCTTGAGTTCAAAGTTAGCCTGGTCTACAGAGTGAGTCCCAGGAAAGACAGGACTACACTGAGAACCCTTGCTTCCAAAAAATAAAGCAACAACAACAAAATTTGTTTGAGACATAGGGTATATCCTTGGTTTATCCTAGTTGACATGAATCTTGCTAAGCTGGCCTTAGATTAAAGATGATCCTCTTGTCTCTGTGTTTATTGCTGAGCTTCTAGGTGCTTACCATGATAACTTTTTTCCCCCTTTTCCTTCTTTTTTTTTTTTTTTTTTTTTTTTCGGTAGCTGGTCCCATGGCACTAAGAACTCTGGCATTGTTGTGTAGCATTGCCCCTGTATATCACTAAGACCCTTCCTAGCTCCTCTCCTCCCCATAAAAGCTAATACTCTGCTAGTGGATGGACTGGTTCTACTGTTGGATCCAGCACTGTCACCTGGGTATAGACTGCTTGTGCTAATGAACAGTGTTGCAATCATCCACCACCTCTGGTAGAGAAGACTGGCACACTAGAAACTAGAATCCAGAGCAGGGTTGGAAAGCACACCTCAACATCTCAGTGGTGGTTGTGGAATAAAAACAGTTGTTGACCTGTCAAAGCTGTGTTGGTACCAGCTCAGTTATTACACCTGCCAGGGAGGTTGTAATTCACAGGATCTGTGGTTCTTCCCTGGCTTAGTTCCACCTCAGATTCACTTAGACAGCTGTCTTGGTAATCACAGTTAACTCAGTACCCTTGCTTAGAGCTAGTGTTCCTTATCTGTAAAACACAGTCTTTCATCTGCAGTCTCTAAGGACCTTGCTAAGCTATCCTGTGGTTTGATTTATTTCTATAATTGATGATGTGGATATATTGTATGCTTTTAAGAAAGAAGGAAGTGGAAGATTCTGGAAGCAGAAGGAAGAGTGGAGAACACAAGGCGACAAAGAACAAGGAACATACTTGGAAATTTGACTCAGGAGGAATGGAGCTGAAAATAACACCGAGGAGAGGCCAGTTGGTCAGGTCTGCACAGAGGTGCAATTGCAGGTGTTTGGAGCATAATCAGGATGAGAAGAGTAGGGCAGGACAGCAGGGCAAGTGTGCTAAGCCTCAGCCTGGGTAATGACCTGTGGTAACTGGGGCCACAGTAAATCCTAGCTAGGCAAGGCCTGAGATTGGAAACAGGACAGCAGTATAGAAGGCACATGGGAGGGAGATAGGAATGTGACAAAGAGAATTTAG
The DNA here is from genome assembly GCF_963924665.1 of Micromys minutus. NCBI lineage: Eukaryota > Metazoa > Chordata > Mammalia > Rodentia > Muridae > Micromys > Micromys minutus. The sequence goes on along the minus strand of NC_137972.1, from coordinate 83,955,456 downwards.
AGCTTAGTTTACTTCTGGGTGTGTAAGAGTTAGTCTAAGAATCTGGTTGCCTGCCCTGCCCATCTATTCTCTCACCTCATTTGTCCCTCACAGCCGTCCAGAAGGCCAGACTCACACCTCTTTGTGGCCAGAGAAGCTGGGTGGTGGAGTCGTCCTGTTGTGTTGCAGTGGAGTCCTAGGATACGATCCTAGGCTTACTAGTTCCCAAATGTGTATCTCCTGCTCTGTTCTGCACATCCCACCATAGTCATGACCACATGTACCTACTGCTCACCAGGGTATGTTCACCGGCTTCATCAGGAGCTGTCGTGGTCAAAGTACAAGACTGGGTTCGGGTCCTCAAGCAGTGGCATTAAGAAGCAGTTTGACTTGGATCTTTACTTGGCTTTCCTCTTAGTAATTGCCAGGGAGGCTGTGTGGTGACAAAGGTGTCCTGCCTTAGTCCAGGACATGATTGAGACAATAGTGTAGACACCTGAGACCTGGATAAACCATTCTTGAGTCATGTGTTTTACCCTGAGAAGTCATCGTTAACCTAGATGGACCCAGTCCTCATTGGCCATCCCAGATATCATACTCTCCAGTGAGTAAGTCATAGGTAGCCTCTGTCTCTTCTCCTAGTGTGACGGAACATGTAGTGTCCCATCTTGTGAAGGCAGTGCCATGCAGGAAAGCTTCTGGACATTGAAGTCTCCCACAGCTGCTCTGAGACTGCATAGTCAGATCAAGTACTTAGATGTCCTAGTTCTGAGAAGTAAGTTGTGTTTTGTTTGTTTTTAAAACTTGTCTTCCCATGGGAGAGCTTTCATGAATTCTGTAACTTAACATTCATTAGGGATTCTAAGAGGTGGGATTTGTGTCTAACTGTGTTTACTGTGGACAAAGTAACACTTAACCACCAGTCTCTTGTCAAGTGCCCATGCTAGGATTTTGCATAAGCCGGTTTCATAGGCCTCTGAGGACCTACGACAGCAGTGCTCTCACCTGCTTAAGGTGTCTGTGCAGCTGTGGGGGAAGTGGTGGTTTTTTCTTTTCTTTTTTTCTTTTTGGCTTTTCCAGCATGTCAGATAATTACAGAATGCCAAGAGTCTGATTATCATTGGGATAATTTCATGCTCAATTATATTTAGATGAATTCAAGTAAGTAATTCTATTTTAATTGTAACAGATCCAATGAGAGTTAATTCTATATTCTCTAGAACTGTAGTTTTTCCTCTGAAAGATGGTTTTTAAAATATTAAAATTAAGTCATGTCAGGCTTTATTTATTTTTGCTTTGACAGAGAGTTGGAGTAGGGAACAGTTTTGAATGTCAGAAAAATTGAGTTGTCACAGAACCCTCCCCTTAGTCTCTATTTAGAAAGAAATTGCAAGCGTCTAAGCTCAGACTCTTTGTAACAGGGGTAGTGCTTTATGAAAGGAAGGTGCACGGCCTAATGGTGTTTAGATAAGCACTGAGAACAGCTGAATTGATAAGCAAGTACATCAGTGCCAGCCTTCCTGTAAGTTATATTCTTTAGAGGCTTCTGTGTCCTGTGCATTTCATTTTGTCATTGCAGATGGAATCTGGGCCACTTGATTCTTCCCAGAGTCTCTGCCATTAGCAATACTGTGAACAAAACATTCCTTACCCATGAGTTCTCTATGGATGGACTCCACCAACTACAAATTGGAACACTGGGAGAGAGATAGAGAATTAGATTCTAGAAAGTTTCCAGAAGCAAAGCTTGAATTTGATATTTGTTGAGTAACATACTAAGTCCATATAAGCACAGTAATATGGGTACATGCATGTGAACAGAGTAATATGCATGCATGTATGTGGACAGAATAATATGTATGCATGCATGTGGGCAGAGTAATATGTATGCATGTGGCAGAGTAATATGTATGCATGCATGTGGGCAGACTAATATGTATGCATGCATATGGACAGAATAATATGTATGCATGCATGTGGACAGAGTAATATGCATGTGGACAGAGTAATATGCATGCATGCATGTGGGCAGAGTAATATGCATGCATGTGGGCAGAGTAATATGCATGCATGTGGACAGAGTAATATGCATGCATGCATGTGGCCTCCTGCTTCTCAGGACTGCTTCCTCCAGCCCCCATTGAGCACTGTTACTGTAGTTGGTCCTCCTGTGCCTATACTTGTACTGAACATCTAGGCTTTTTCCCCTTGTCATTATACCATAAACAATATAGTTATTATAAACAGTACAGGTATGGTTTAAAGTGTGGGGGTATGCATAGGCTATATACAAGTATTACACTGTTGTTGTTGCTGTTTTGTTTTGATTTTTGTTTTTTATGAGAGGCTACAGAACAAGGGTTCTGTAGACATCTTCTGATACACAGGGTGTGAATTTGTGTTCACATACACATGGGCCAGTCTGCCTTTCCAGCCAGCCATCTTCTACATTGTAGCAGAAGATAGGATAAGGACAACTTTGCATTCAAGGATGGTCTTTCTAGCATATACATCAGACAGTATATAAGGAGAAGACTGTTCCTTATAACTAGCTAATCCTGAGAAGTTGTATCACTAAAATTCCTTGTGTGGGCTGGGACTAAATAATACCTACCCTTCTGAGTTTCCAGGACAAACCAGGTTATGATCCTACTAGAGTTCACTCTGAGTAACCAATGAGTTTATTAGGCTTAGTTACAGAGTGGGGGGTGGGAGGGTATAGGTAGGGGCTTAGGTGGTTTGAAGCAGCCTCACTGACAGTTGAACTCATGGAGATTATAGTAGTTTATCACTTGGAAGATGATGTCATGCAACAGGTTGACTTTTATGTGCCCAGCTAGGGTATTCCATAGTTTCCTGAAATTCAGTATATTCCCAAATGGAACTTCCTCCTGAAGCAAACGAAATTCTGACTAGATCTAGCTGATCTTACAACTCCTCAATTTAGCCATTTTTTAAAGAGCCGTTTCCTCTAGTGTAATTTGAACACTTCCTTTTTTTTTTTTTTTAAACCTTCCTTGTTCTTTCTGTCATGTACACTTCGATGTAGGCAGCTGTCTTCTACCCATGGCCTTCTCCAGACCACAGCTTACAACCAAGCTCCATGTTCTGGGTCTTGGCCAAATCCTCCCCTGCTGCACCTTTCTACACCCCTAGGTCCCTGTGTGAGTTGCCTTCTCCATCTGGGGCCACCAACCTTGCGGGGAGGGGTCATTTGAACCCTGCCTCACCTCCTTGGCTTCTGTCTTCTTCCTGGAGCTTCCCCAACTGCCGGTGCCCATCCTCTCTACCCTGTGTTGGACTAAGCCTACCAGCTGTACTGTTCATTTTTGCCTTCATTGGTACCTGGGTTTTTATCTGTTCTCAGTTTGAAATCTGTTTACTTTTATTTCCCCAAAGACATGTGGCTCAAGAGCACATAGTTTGTGACTTTAACATGGATCCAGCAAGGCTACTTTTCACAGTTTATGTGGTCTGTCTGATTTTATAACCAGTATGGAGGGAACATGGCTGTGCTCACATTCCCTTTTGTTTGTTTGGTTTGTTTTTCTAGACACTTTTTCTGAGTAACCTCCTGGCTGTCTTGGAATTCAATTTGTAGACCAGGATGCCCTTGAACTCACAGAGATCTGCCTGCTTCTGCCTCCCAAGTGCTGGGATCAGAGGTGTGCCCTACCATTCCTGGCTCTGCTCACATTCTTAAAGATTCCAGCAGGGACAGTTTACAAAAAGTAAATGCCTCTTTCAACTAAATTAACTAAAAGTTAGAAAGAAAAGAAACATAGCTCATGGCAGTAACTTGTAAATCTTTTACTTTCTAAAGTGTTACCATGAGCTATGTGTTTCTCTGTTCATCATCACTACAATAAACACCTGGGGAAGCCAGTGTGCAAGGCTTTGGCTAGTCTGTTGTTGAAAAACTTCTCCAGACATACAGAAGTGCTCTGTGAGAAAGGGGAAATCAGCATGCTTTATGTGGTGGGTGTTTTTTCTCCTCTTCTTCTTCCTTAAAATATAAAGCTTGTGTTGGTTAAGCTTTCTGCACAAGAAAGCCCCAGGGAGAGGACCCACCCTAGCTGTGTCTGGCCTGTGTGCGCACCTGCTTCCTTTGGCTGTTCTGTTCTGCAGTTTTGGCCCACAGTAGACACAGGCTTCTCCTTGCTCCCAGACCCCATTCTTCAATTAACATCCCTGCTACCTTGTCTATTTATCTCCATCCCGTGACTTAAGAAATTTCCCCTAGGAATTCTAGCTGTGAAATATTTAAAATGTTGACTTCAAAGTCAGCAGAACTGTGCCAAGCACACTTCTGAAGATAAACGAGGAAGCTTTTGACAAAGGACAAAGTCAAGGCCCATTAACTCTCACAGGATGGGGTGTCTCAGGGAGACTGGGCTTGTGCTCTGCTGCACTGAGAGAAGAAAGCCTTATACTGAAACAGAAACAAATGACTTTAACCTTATAGGAAATAATTCCCATGGGACAGGGACTTGACACTTAGCCTCTGGAGTAGGTCTTCCGGCCAGCATGTTGGTGCCTCTGGCTCCAGACCACTCCTGGACTTCGTGTAGCTTGGGTTACAAAACTACAGTGGGCATTGGGAGTGGCTGAGAGGGTGACGTGCAAGGATGCGTCTACACATTAAGCTGTTGATTACAGAGAGTGGTACCCAAGGCCATGGCTTCCTCATTTGACTCTGAGACTTTGAGCATTATTTCAAGAAGACCTTAGGACTTACCTGTAAGATCAAAGTTCATATGCTTACTGGGTATTAATGTGACTTTCATTTTTCCTGTCCACTTTGTAAATCAGAGATTCTGCTCCTGTCCAACATGTCCAAGGAGATGTCAGACTCTTGAGTGAGTCTTATGCCATAGGAATATTAAGTATGCATGGAATTTAGTTTTAGGAAAATAGTCTTTGGTATGAAGAAATGGCTTTCTTTGTAGGACTTGAGTTTGATCTTTAGACCCCACGTGAAAAGAAAACAGGCATGTTGGTGTACACATACAATCCCAAAGTGTAGGGGACAGATAGTGTGATAGGCAGAATCCTGGGTCTTACTAGCCAGACAGCTTGGAGCTTGGTCTACTTGGCAAGTTCCAGGCCAAAGATACTCTTACCTAAAACAAAAAAGGTAGGCAGTGTCTCATTGCCGACCCTCACTCCCTTGTGTGTGTGTGTGTGTGTGTGTGTGTGAGTGAGGGGAGGGAGGGAGAGCGCGCAAGCGAGAGCACCTTTGGTTATCATCACTTTTAGTTCAAAGCTGCAAATGACTCCAACTGATCCCTGGTCATGGGCGTCCCTGACTCTGCTTAAGGTTGTGCAGGGCTTGCAGCAGAATGGCTCATCACGTGCCCCTCACCTGAGCACTCGGGAAAACGAAACTGCAGGTGGAACTGGGAGGAGTTTGGAGGGGTCTGCAGGGCCCAGTGGTTTACAGTGATGAAGAGCAGTGAAGGTTTTCAGGGAGAGGGTGTTTATTATCAACAAGAAAGCCAGCAATTCATGGCAGAAGGACCACTTGGAGAGAAAATGTTGGAATAGTTATCTGGGTCAGTTGTGGGTTCCTCTTTGGGAATTCTTGAACGCAGGGATTTGCAGAAGGGCTTGGTTGGAAAGCAACATGATCAAAGGTGCTTTGCCGTGCTTCATTTCCACACAGGTACATTGTGTACAAGAACACGAGACATAGGCTGGAATGAGCAGTGTGAAGGTTCAAGTAGATAGAACTGGGAGAAGGACAGAGGTCTGACACAGTCACTTGTCAGGTACAAGTGATGACTGACTTCTGCCCTGGGCAGAGGGCAAGGCCAGGGTGGAAGCTGGCAAGCTAGCAGAGTATATCATTAGCATGAGTCAGTGAAGCAGGGGACTTGAAACTAGGACGCCTGCTTCCCCATACTCGTGAAATGATTCACAGAAACAGAAAGAATGGGACAGATTAGAAGTCAGCAGTCTAAGTGCCCTGGGGATGATGGAGACAACGCCAGTAAGATCTCCAGAATAACCTCTGTGAACAGACCCCGGATTCTTGCCACAGAAATGCTCATTACCTTGAAAGTACATCTGTGCTTAGAAGTACACTTGTCTTAACGGGACACTCCTGGTTAGTTGCCCACAAGATACCACCATGTGTACCCACCAGCAGAGCAGCAGCTCCGCTGCTCATAAAGGCAGTCAGTTTAGAAAACATCTCAGAGACAGGCTGGGCTGGGCTTAGTGACTTAAGAGGGTGTGCAGCAGAAAGGGGAGACAGAAGTAAGAAACTCATTCTGGATCCAAAGTATGGGATTGGAGAGAAATAGAAATACTAAGATGAGGAAATGGGTCTGAAGAGCCCCTGGGGAGGTGCTGAGTGTGAGGTGCTGAAAGCTCAGAAGAAAATAGCAGCAGAAAGAGGGGCCAAAAGTCAGGCTTATCGATGCTGCACAGCTGTAACACATCTGCTACTGTTGGAAGCCGACACTGGAGAGTTCTACATGGAATTAATTATGAAGAGATCCTAGAAAAGACTGAGAATAGAGGCAGTAGGATCCCTGAGAGGAAAGAGACATGAGCAAGGAAGTGGAAGGAACACCCAGAGGGAAAAACAAATGTAGATAGTGTGAAACCCATCCCAGGAGAACATTTTCACAGAGATGTGGAACCAACAGCTGACTCAGCACCCTCTCACAGCTGCAGTGAGACCCTAGGTCTTCACAGAGTGGGTTTCTCAGTTGTTGGCTCCTTCGAGTCCTGGGAACTTGTACAACCTATTACCAGTCCACCCCTCTCCCCTATTACAACTTTAATGTTGGTTTACCAGACATTTTCTTCCTTCTCATTCTCAAACTCATGGTGCCAGATAACTTCTCAGCAGATGCCAAGTGGCCTAACCTTTGGATATACTAACATCTCATCCTGATGCCTAGGTTTGCTTCTTATGTTTGTTTTTTGGACCTCTCCTCTCCACACATGCACACTTCCCGGTTCCTCTGTTGACTCTGTGGTACTAGGTGTAGCAGTTGCCTCAGTTTACCCTGAAGTCCTTCCCTGTTCTTCTGTGAGTCTCCCTGCAACAAAACAAAACAAGTCCTTTTTCTGGAGCTGCAACTTGATTTCCCTGTCCTCAGACAGAAAGGGCTCTGAGTCTTTGTTTCCCAAAAGAAGCACTGTGAATTCCATTCTGTAGACTGAATGAGGTGTGAAAAGGGAGGAAGTCATTGAATTTTACCAAAACCCGAAAGTACACAGTAATTAATTATCACCGCTCACAAGGTCCCTTTCCTTATATTTAAATTTGAAAGGAACACTGCCTTATTTTTGTAGGCTGCTTGCATTGAACATTCTGATACTAGCTTTTCTATACTTACTACTTGTTGGCTTCCTGTTTTGTTAAATTGTGACCTCTTTAGAGGCTGGAGAGATGCCTCAGTGTTTCCAAACACTGGCTGCTGTTCCAGAGGACCTGGGTACAGTTCCCAGCCCCATATGACTACTGTCTAAATCCTAGTTTCAGAGGATCATAAGCTGGCAAATGTCCAGCTTAATGACCAACAAGATGGATACTGTAACAGGACAATCTTGTTAGATGTCTAACATCTTGCCATCTGTGGTCCATTTCTCATTGCTGTGACAAAAGTAGCAAAACAACTTGAGACCTTGAGGAAGGGTAGGCTATGCTGGCTTGTGGTCAAGGCATGGCAGCAAGAGCGGGAGGCGTTGGGCTCTGCAGTCAGAATGGAGAAGAGAGATGGATGAGGATACTCTTTCACCTGGAATTTTGTTCTTCCAAGACTTAACCCATGGAATGGTGCCCTCTTCAGCTAGAGCCTCTGCAGAACTTGCACATGTTCAGAGATGCTAGGGTTTTTTTTAGAGGATTCCTGGCTCAGCCAAGATGACAGGGAAAATTAAACGGCACACTATACCTTGAAGTTGTCCATCTAATTTTCCTCAGTCTTTGGGATATAAAACAATGATCCACTGCTTTACTGTAGAGTGTCTTTATGTGCTGTTGCTTGTCTGTCTCTGTCTGTGCCGTGTTGAGCACGTATAAGTCAGAAAAAGGAATAGATTCTCACCTTTCATTGTGTGAGTTCTAGGGATAGAACTTAGGCTTCCAGCCTTAGCAATAATATTTTTATTCACTGAGCTCTCTGTCCATTGATACTTTTTGAAGGCTAATAAAGGGATGTATTTTCGGTCTGCCTCCTGATTTATTCTACCTCATAGGAGAGTGTAGCATTCTTTCACACCTTCACCTGACATCTCTTTCACCAAGATGAAGGGAGGGGAAAAAAGGAAAGCACACATTTGCTCTTGGCTGGAGCTGCCAGGAGGCTGGGAAGTGTAGTCATGTTCTACATATGGTATTCACCCAACCAGAACCTTTACAGAGGCAGATCAAGAGACCACTGCTGAGTTGAAAATCTTGGAAATATTTAGCCCCAAGAAGAGGCTAAAAAAGATGTGATTGCTTTTAAATTAGTTATCTTTTACTGAACTGTTCTATGATAAATAGCAGTGTTTCTCATATCATTAAAACTTTACTTGAAATGTTGTTTGCCAAACTTTGTCTTTGCAAAAATGATTATGAAAAGAAATAGTAGGACATGTAAGTACCAAGTAAAAACCTTAACTGAAGAAATAATGCATCTGTTTAGGTGAGTAGCCAGGAGCAAAATCACTTTTTACAGATTTTTACAGATATAGTTTTACATATGTTGGGCAAGTCAGACTTGTAGTCATTTAATTTTGAAAAGCCTTTGTCTGGTTTTATAAAGCTCAGGTTCATTTTAAGCTAAACTCTGCAGGATGGATGGCAGCAGTCTTAAACTAATGCATGTGAGAGTTTTGTGGGCTTAAAGTACTGTTGTGCTCCCTACACACACTTGTTACCAATGTTGTGTAACCTCTGCTTTCTCCAGGTATGGTGTGAGTCCAGAGAACATTATCCTCTATGGACAGAGCATTGGCACTGTCCCCACTGTTGACCTGGCCTCGCGGTATGAGTGTGCAGCCGTCATTCTCCATTCCCCTCTGATGTCGGGTTTGCGTGTTGCTTTTCCGGATACCAGGAAAACATACTGCTTTGATGCTTTTCCCAGGTGAGCTTACAATTGGACAGGTGAGAAGTTGACCAGTGTTCAGAGTCCACATCCCTATCAGTTTCTAAATATTGGTTGCACACCCCTCTTGTCAGACCCGTGGGCATCACTGTAGATGGCTGGCTATGCATGACGAAGTCTCCAGATGGTGGGTAAGGCCAGTACCTAGGACTAATTGCTTGAGTGTGCCAGTACCTAGGACTAATTGCTTCAGCTGTAACGTGCAGCATGTCCAGAAGGAACTTCCAATTTGGTATTTATTTATTCAGAGGGGCCTGTATTGCTCAATTACTGAAGCTATACACAAGAGGTGTCAAGAAACAATTAGCCCTGGTATAGACCCTGAACTAAAAACAAGCACACATAAGAAATCTCTTAAGGTAACCCTGTAGTCTTTGTAAAAAGAATAGAAAGGTAACCCTGGGGATGATTGGAACAGCCACCTTTTCTTCCTGATCTCATACTTTTAGACTTGTCCCCGCAGAGATACCCTGCCCTGGGAGAAGCATAAAACTGAGTGTTGGCCATCCTAAGGCCCTCCTGCTAGCTGACTGACCCCTGCTGTTCTGTAGCTCCTCCTAATGGAAGGGAGAACCAGTAGATACAGGAGCTGTGAGTCAAGTGTTTATGTTGCAAGTTCCTTCTTGGCTAATTGTTTTGGTTTTTGATTTTTAAGTGATAATGTGAGAGGTATTTTTTTTTTTAAGTATTTACCCCACAGAGCATTGCAGAGCCAGCCAACTAGCTTTGCACTTTCCAGGAAAGCATCAGGAGTAATGCATCGTCTGAGATTTTGGTTGACCTATTAATTGTCACTGTTTTGCTCTCACTGGAGAAGAAAATACAGCATTTGGCTGCATGACTGGAACACAGTTCCAGTGTCTCGTTTCACAGGAAGAGACCTTTGTTAGTATCTTAGCTGCTTTGTAGCTTGTGCTAGGCTTTACTGAAACTCCACTTCCTGGGAACAGGACACTGCATTTTTGGTGGCGTGGCTGCGAATGCTAAGTAGGGTTGACATGCTTGGCAAATGTGGCGTTATTTGTGCTGAATTGGTAATGAGAGGCAGTTTGTTTGAAGACATGTTTTGCATGTTTGTGGGAAGCAGTTTCAGGAGTTACCCTGGCAACAAAACGATGAGCTTAGCTTATATCTTAAGGTGCAGCTATTGAAACTAATTCCCTGTAACTAATTGTACTTTATTAATTAATAACAAATCAACAACAAGTGCTGTTTGTCCGATTCACCGGGCATTGAAGGCTAGCCATCTAGTTAGCCTTCCCAGAAGCTTTGAAAAGTTGATCCAGTTACTGTACTCTTTACAGATCAGGCTAAAAGCAGTGACGTCACTGGCTTTGTAAGGTTGAAGACAAAGGGGCCACTGCTCCCTAAATTATTGATGGAATAGATTTTAAGCCATTAATGGCTACACTGGCTTTCATCATTAATTGGATTTGGCAACATTTTCTTATATGGTGTTTCTTGCTGTCAAATGGCAGAATGTTTTTTCTCAAAGGGAAGTTGGCTTTCATGGTTCCTTCCTGTGCTAAAGAGTTAGAGATTGAGTCCTGGTCATGCTTCGGTGTTGGTTATTCTCTGCCTTTGCAAACAGGGTCGGACAGTGGCTTTCAGCTTAGATGCCAGACTGTTAGAGAGTTCCATAAATAGCAGCATTGAATATAGTCTCAGGCCTGTCAGAACTGTTGAGTAAATACATTTTTAATTGAGTATAATTGAAGGCTTATAAAGGAAGGCACTTGAAAATTAAATCCAGGGGAAGAGTAAGTTTCTGGTACCATTCCTGGTCTGCAAAGCTGCACATGGCCACAGAGGCTCAGATCTTCACAGGTCCTGTGGCTGCTGGGGTTCTGGCGTCTTTCTGGGGTGCCTTTAAGCAATTGGCAGCTTCTTGAGTTGTTCATAAAGATGGTGTAACAGTCACTTGTAGACCTTTGGAATGTGTAACTGATGTTAGCCCTCTTTATTATCTCCCTGGCCTGGTGCCTGTTATTTATAACTCTTCTGAGGCAATTCCTCATGGGTCCTTTTTCATAAGGATGAAACGAGACGTCACGTGGACTGTGCAGTGTGTTGTGCTGTGGTGAATGTTAGCTGTCACTTCAGAAAGACTCCTACAAATAGCACCCATTTGTGTCCAGCCACAACCCTGATGAGGACCAACTGTAAGAAGGAGTCAACAGCAAGGAGGTCTTGGGCAGAAGGACAGAAGGGAAAAGATGTATCTGTGGCTTAAAGGACTATCACCCCATCACCCATTCACCTCCTGACATATGCTGACGGCCCTTTCAGCTCCTTCCTGGGATGTGTTTTCATAACCTGAAGCACAGATCCGTGAGAATTCATCTTGTGAGAGTGGATTTCGTATTTATAAATAGTTGGAGCAAAATCTAATTTTTTATTAGATTTTGGCAAAATCACATTAAGCTTTTGATGGTGTTGTTGGCTTTTTTTTTTTTTTAATGAAATGGGACTTGTTTAAAAATATGTTTTTTAAAAGATATTTTATATGTACAAGTGTTTTGTCTGCATATATGTGTACCATATGCGTGGTTGATACCCAAAAAAGGTAGAAGAGGGCATCAGATCCCTTGGAACTGGAGTTACTGATGGTGAGTCACCATGTGGGCACTGGAAGTTGAACCTGGATCCCCTACAAGAGTAATCCACTGAGCCACCTGCTCGGCCTGGATGTCCTTCTTAAGAAAGAGTCGTGAGAATTTGCGGAGTATCCAGTCCCACTTCACAGAGCTGTTCATTCAGATAGATCAAGTGCTTGCTTGTTTGTATTTTAAAGTCTCAAAATATGAATTTAGAAATATTAGTTACTGTTTTGCTAGTCTGGTGGTATTAGTTCTACTTTTTAAAAAATTACTAAATGCAATACAGTATTTTCAATGTGATGGTGGAATAGAAAGAGATATTTGTGGAAAACAAATGAAGCCCAGTTAGAATTGAGAAGTTTTAGCAAATAGGCATATACTAAAGTTGGTTTATGGGTTTGCCAAATACATATGGTAGTGGCTGCTGTTAGCCTGAGAGGAAGTGAGTTGAGAATTGATAGCTTTCTTTGCCATAAATTCTAAATGATTCCAAATTTAAAAAAAATGTTAAGGAAAACATTAAAAAAAACAATGGGAAGAAAGCTGAGTCATTACAGTGTGTCACTGTGCGTTTATCGCTTGTACCTGGACATCACTCTTAGTTAGGAGGGCATGGCAAAGCTCTGTGATGTCCAGCTGTGATGTTGAGGAGCTTGTCGGGGCAGCACTTCTGTGACTGTAACTAAAGGAGCCTTTTCTCCCTCTCCCACTTCTGTCTTACAGCATTGACAAGATATCTAAGGTCACCTCTCCTGTGTTGGTCATTCACGGTACCGAGGATGAGGTCATCGATTTCTCCCATGGCTTGGCGATGTATGAGCGCTGTCCCCGTGCTGTGGAGCCCCTGTGGGTTGAGGGGGCTGGGCATAATGATATAGAGCTCTATGCACAGTACCTAGAACGACTAAAACAGTTCATATCTCACGAGCTTCCCAACTCCTGAAGATGGTGGCCAACCTTACCTCATTACTGTGAAGCGAGGATCCTTGTTTGCACACGCTTTGACTGGATTTAACAGTGATACCTAATAACCACAGAGAAGGGCCAGCCTTTGGGTGTTCTCCTTAAAGAGCTAACACAGTCTGTCTTTTGTACCTAATCTCCACCTTCCACTAGGCTGAGCAGCTGGATTCTCAGCTGCAAGAGCTTGCAGGAGTGGGAATGAGAGCTGACCGTGAGGACTGTTTTCCAGGGCCGTAGACTAAAGTGTGATCAAGTCTGTCTCCCTCGCTGTCACCTCTGATTCCCTACCCACCGGTGCAGGATCACCGTCTCACCCATGTGCTGGTGTTTGACCTGCGGCGCTTTCAGCCCTGGTGCCATGGGTGAGATTCATTTGTGAAGCTATGGTAGTGTAACTGGAAAACTGTTGTGAGAAATCCTCCATTAACCTGTGTTAACACACCAGTCTTTCCCACACACATGAAGAATGATTTACTGGAACTATTACTAACAGCTTCAACTGTTACCATTTAAATACAACTGGAATATTCTTAAACAACAGGAAACTGGGGTTTTTTTAAGTGTAAATTTATTACTGGCCAAGAGTTTTAATATTTTGATTGTCTGGTCTAATAGAGCCTGGCCGACTTCCCTTCTGTAAAGTCCTTGTCGGCTTTCTTAAAGTCCTGTACATATTTGCAATTACATTGTGCACAGATTCTTAACGGATAGATTTCTTTTGTCAGGCTACAACAGACTGCAGATTCCTTGTTTGTATTGTAAATGATTGAATACATTTTGTTAATATGTTTTTATTCCTATGTTTTGCTATTAAAATTTTTATAACATTTCCAAGACAAAAATTCCAAGTTTCTGCTTTGAAGAATTTAGGTAATTAAATTACCCTGAGCTGATCTCTTAGTTTAGAAGTTATTTGGGTTTTGACACTGGAGTTGTGCCAGGTGAACATCAGAAACGAGATGCTTAAATCACTACACTACTTGTATTGGTTGCGGGATTGGGTTTGGGGTCATTTGGTCTTATTTTAGTTTTCTTTCCTTTTTAAATTTAAAAGCCTTAAATGTACTGTAAGCCTCAGATCGTTGTACAACTGGATTGCGCTGGTTGCCAGTTTGTGTGCTGTTGCCTGGATGCGGCACGGTGGTCGGTAACGGAATAAAGGACGCATGGATCAGAACATGGGCTTATGTGCTCCTTCTTCCTCGCCATCAAAGAAACAGCACACATTCATCTCACTTAAGAGGGAGTCCCTGGGGTATCACTGTTAGCAAAAGGCCTGAGGTAGTTCCATAAGCTGAGACACAGAGCAGTAAACATAGATGGTCCCTAAGTGGGACATGCAATAGGCCTGTTCACAGATGCACAGAGCTCAGAGCACTCTTTGCGGCCACTCAGCTGGGAGAAAACAAAGAACCTGTTCTCTGGCAAGGGTGAGTCATGGCAGTGCCATGGGATCTTTTGGGCCTTCGATCACCTTCCCAGAGAAAGGATCCCAGCTTTCAGCTCTTAGCACAGCCTTTCCTAATCGTACTTTAAGAGGATATGGTGGTGCCCAGCACAGCACATTAGGTGGAGAGAGGCTGACTTCGGTGTGCTAAGCATCTGACTTCCCGTCCTGTCTGTTGACAGTGCTTGAGTCTGTAATACTCTCTCCTCCCTTGTTTCACTCACACAGTTGAGTGAAGTTACCAAGTCCATCATCTACATTTCAGCAGTTGTTATTAACAAATAGGAAATTACACACGCGCAGGTATAAACTGAGGGCCTGTTTCTTTAGTACTGCTTCATATTCATTCAATGAACTCACACTTTTCTCAGAGCCAACGGGTATGTGATACTGGAGCAGCACCCTCTGAGCCTGGCTCCTGAAGGAGTGGAATTCTGGGGGCGGGGGAGTCTTGAGCTCCTGAGATTTGGCCACAATGACTATAGACTCCCTCCTGAGCTTTCACAACCACTACTCTGAGGGACGCCCACTAGCTGCAGAATTTTCTCTCTGGGAGACTTAAATTGTCTTACTCTATGGTTAACAAAGGAAATCATGAGGCTATGAAAAATCTCTTTATAGACTGGATATTGAGTGAATTATTTCTAATATAAGAATTTGTGCTTTCCACTTTAAAAAAAAAAAACAAAAAACAAAAAAACCCAGGCTTAGAAATCACATTTAGAGTAAGGAACTGTGACCAAGTTCTCTTTCTTTCTGATGATTATTATCCCTGAAGTCAAGAAGCCAGTTACTTTTCTATTGCTGTGATGACCAAGGGAAACGTTAAAAAGCATTTAATTAGGGGCTTACAGTTTTACAGAGTTAGTATGACCATCATAGTGGGGAACAAGATAGCAGGCAGGCACTGCACTGTAGCTGAGAGCTTACACCAAACAACCAAAAAGAAAGTTAACTGGGCCTGGTGTGGGCTTTTAAAGCCTCAGATCCCGCCTTCAGTGGCATTCCTCCAGAGCCTTCTGATAGTCTTCCCTAAGCATTTCCACCAACCGGGGACCAAGCCTGTGGGTGTTGTTCTCATCTAAACCACACAGATTGGATGAATGTGGTTTTCATCATAGAGAAAACTTCAAATCCTAACGCAAAACACTGTTTTGTTATATTCTTTGTAAACTGGAGAGTAAGATGGTTGTCTCAGAAAAGGTTTCTTATGTCCAAATAAAATCATCCTTAAAGCAATATAGGCTGTGAGAACCATTTGAAGCTTGGAAGGGCTGATGAATTGTCACAATACCCCCTTGACGTACAGTTCCCTAACTCTTGGAGTTTAGCAGGGGAGTTCTGAGTCCACAAACTTCTGAGCCTTCAGAGAAGGAACCACAGGTGTATGCTGTGTCAGGGAACAAAGCCAGAAGAAGCATTAAGTTCAACTTGAAAGCCTCTAGGCTAGTCTGCTCCTGAGGACAGTTTCAGAGACCCAGAACAGCTTTTCTAGCCTGTAACAGGCTGGGATACAAAGGCCTTCTCACAGCAAAGATCCTCAGTTGAGATGTAGCTTCCTGAAGAAAATGTGGTAACAGTGGGAGAACTGTCTCCAAGGCTCAAGCAGTTCACACACATAATCTTTCCCATTGTTAAGGGGAACAATGAATTCATGCAGAGACAGAGACCAGAGTAGCATTCTCACGCAGAAACAAATGTGTAAAGTGAGACATTAGGCATTCTCTGCAGGTAACACAGCATGATCAAGCTGTGCTTATTCTGATTACATGAACAAAATGCAAATTCTTGTTAATAAGTAAAGCAAAATCTCCAAAACAGTAATGGTTTGGGGATCAAGCCCAGGATTTTGAGCATACTAGACAAATGCTCTACCGCTGATGTACATCCCGATCCAGCAATAACTCCAAGTTCACTTCTTACTTGAAATCTTAATAAAGTAGGTATAGAAGGATGCATTTTCTTTCTTTTGACAGAGAGACCAGTAGACCAGGCTGACCTTAAAATGGCAACCAGTTCCTCCTACCTCAGTTGAGACTCAGGTATGTACCACCATGGTTTTTTAATTAATTGAAAAGAACCCAAAACTTAGGTCTGTGGTTAGCATATATTGGTTATATTCAGGTTGTTTGCTCTGTAGTCAAGGATCAATGTTGCCATCAACACTACAGTATAATGCTAGGAATTCTGCCCTTGTGTTAAGCCTGAGAAAGAAAAGTGACTGCAACAAACATAAAGAGAGGCAATTGCACAAAGATGTAAAATTCTTAAGAATGATGACTTAGGGTTTGGTTTCTATTACTGTGATAAACCTCCTTGGACAAAGGCAATTTGGAAAGGAAGGGGTTTCTTTGGTTTATATATCTTGAGTCACAGTCTACTGAGAAGAACCAAGGCCGGAGTGAATGCAGAGGCCATGAAGGAATGCTGCTTACTAGCTTGCTCTCCATGTCTTGCTCAACCTGCTTTCTTACAGAACATAGTACCACCAGGCCAAGGATGGTACTGCCCAAAGTGTCATGTGTTCTCCCACATAAATCATGTATCACGACAATACTTTATAACTTGTATACAAGCCAATCTTTTAGAAGCTTTTTTAAAAAATTTGAACTCTTCTCATTTATGTCTGGATTTGTGTACAGTTGAGAAAAACCAACCAGCAGAGGTGACAAAAATAGACAAAAAAAAAGGTCACTAAATTTATTAATAATGAGTTCGAAAAGGTACTCATCAGATCCTGTCTCAAGAAACTAAGTCACCTCCCTACCAAACACACACACACACACACACACACACACACACTTTCCCACCCCCAACTCTCCCTCTCTCACTAATATTTGTAGAGATTGAGGATTGTATAAAGGCTGTGATGGAGTTGAGCCTGTTGGATTTCAGTGAGCCCCAGGCAGCTTGTCAGGGCTTTGTGCATAAGGAATGAGTGGAGGTAAGAGGGTTGAGTGAAGAACACCCAGAGAGCATTCCACAGTTGGTAGTTCTGTGTGCAGCAAGTCTGGCTTGGAGTTCTTACTGTGTAGTGAGCTTATGACCCTAAAGGAATCTCTTCCTAGGAATCTCTCTGAAGAGATGGTAACATCTGCCACAGTCAAGAAAGGATTGAATGAAATTCTTCAAGTAGAAACGCCTGGTGAGAAGAAACGGAAGCATGCACCACATTAAATAGAGGTCCAGAGTCTGGGTCTGGAACAAAAATGAAAGAAGAGACTTTGAAAACTACACACTGAGTTAATTTTTCTGCCTGTGTCCTTCTGTACTGCTGCTTAACCCCCGCTCTGCTCCCTAAGAACTTCACATCTGACTGCTTCCATCTGTTCACCTGGCCCTGTTCACTCTTGTCTGAAAGAATGTGGCTCCCAGCTTGCAGACCTACATGGACAATTAGCTGCTTGAATCCCTACCTACCTTAGCACTTCCAAGATGGCCTGCTCCAGGCAGGACCTAGCTGTATGTAACCCAGGCTTAGCCCATACTGATTCTGAGCCTTTGATTCTCCTATTTAGTCATTCGTTCATTCATTCATTTATTGGACTGTAGAGGTGTCTCAGGGGTTAAGATCACGTGCTGCTCTTCCAGAGGACCATGGTTTGATTTCTAGCACCAAGGTGACAGCTTACTGTTGTCTGGAACTCCAACTCTAGGAGTTCTGAAGCTTTCTTCTGGCCTCTGAGGGCATCAGGCATGCCCTTAGTGCACAGACATATGTGCAGGCAAAACACCTTTACACATAAAAATAATATTTAAAACAATAATACAAATTAACTGACCTTTGAATTTTTACAACCAAATTTCTACTATTGAGTTGAGAAATAAGTGACTTCAAGACCTCAGAAAACCATTTTGCTCACTTTCTTCCAGGCACATTCTCTTTCCTCCCATATTCCAGAGGGAACATCATCTCAAACACCCTCCTTTTCATCTGCTCACATTTCTGTGTAGCCAGAACATTGGTGACATGTTGGAAGTAATGTAAGAAATTCAAGGGATTAGTGAAAAGTCATTTTTAACATGCCATTCTGGATGCTAAATAGAACATCGGTGTAGAGAATTTGGCACAAGGTGGTGGTTTTTCAAGTCTCCTGGTTGAAAAAAAAAATCTGTCCTCCTCTCCCAGAGTCTGGGACTTGACCTTTTCTCAGATTCCCCATTTTATTGGCTTAAAACACAAAGCTTTATTGAATTAATAATTTGGAACTTGAGCCTGCTCCTGTTTTTATTGTGGGCCTAGTCATATTACAGACAACCCTCAGAGCTCTTGCTGGGGAAGAGAAGGCCACACCTCAAATGTGAAGTCGACTAGTGCAATCTTTCTTACAGGCATGTGCGTGCTGTCTGTATGTGTGTATAAGAAATGTCCCTCACAGGCTCCTGTTTGACTATTTCCTGTTGGTGACACTAACTTGAGAACTTCTGAAACCTTCAGGAGGTGGGGTTTAAATGTTTAAATGTCCTGGGGAACAATCCTTGGGGTGTTTCCCAACCACTTCCTGTCTCAGTTCCTGCTTCCTAGTCAGCCAGGAAGTGAATCGCTCTCCTCCATCACTTTCACCCCACACCAAGATGTCTTCCTCTCAGTGCACAGATCCAAATGGCTAAGACTGATCTCTTTGAACATCTGAACAGTGTCTTGAGTCCTTGTAATGCTCTGTAGGTAAGATGCTTCACGGGCTGCTGTAGAACACGTGCTTCCCAGCTGGTGGTGATATTTTTGGGAGCCCTGGGATCTTTAAGAGGTAGGCTTCAGAGACTTTGCTTCCAGCCCAGGCTCCCTGCTTCCTGGCTGGTGCCATTACCAAGCAGCATCCTCCAGCACTGACCATCTGAGACCAATCCACATTGCTTGGTGTCCTTTCCCTGCTGTAGTGGACAATATCCCTTAAACCATGTGATAAACATTTTAGCTCTTAAGCTATTTTGGTCAAGTAGTTTGTTTACACCAACGAAAAGCTAACTTATGAAAGCAGTGATAGTAAACACCTTTGTCTCATTTCTGATTTTAGAAGAAATGGTTTTTAAATATTTTCCCATTCATTACAATATTAACTGTAAGCTTGTCATATAACAAGCCTTTTCTAGGAATGAAGCTCCATTAATTCCTGTAACAGTAATACAGTAATTTGGTTTTTAGAAGTAAACTGACTTTGTTTCTCTAAACTAGTGGTTCTTAACCTGTGGATTGTGACCCCTTCTGGGGGTGGATGGTGTCAGAAGACCCCTTCACAGGGTCACATATCAAATATCCTGTATATCGGATGCTTATATTACAATTCATAATAGTAGCAAAATTACAGATATGAAGTAGTAACAAAATAATTTTATGGTTCAAAGTCACCATAGCATGGGGAACTGTGTTGGAAGGGTTGCAACATTAGGAAGGTTGAGAACCACTGCTCTAGATGGTTGCCTGCCCTGCCTTGTAATGGCCAGCCAGGAAAGGCGCTTATTGATCACGTAACATTCTTCAACTCACTGCTCACTGGGGACCTCTAGCAATGCTGACCAGAAGCTCTTCCACTTCCTTCCCCATTGGTGGAAGAGGGCTTTGATTCTTAAAGGAACCCCTTCTGTATATCATCCCCTTAATACAGACTTTCTTTGTCTCAAGTGGCTTGCTTTCTTGTCTGTCTCTTTTTCTTTCTGACTTTTTATCCAGAATGATAATGATGTGTGACCTATTTAAATAATCTTTTAGGATTTTTTTTAATTTCAGTTTGCAAGTATATTTTAACACTGTTGGTATTTATAGTGTCTTAGTTAGGGTTTTCATTGCTGTGAAGAGACACCTTAACCAAAGTACCTCTTATACTAAGACAACATTTAATTGGGGCTGGCTTGCAGGTTCAGAGGTTCAGTCCATTATCAAGACAGGAGGACCTGAAAATTCTACCTCTTATTCTGAAGGCAAACAAGAGAAGACTGGCTCCCACAGGGCTAGGAGGAGCATCTGAAAGCCTACCCCACAGTAACATCCTCCAACAAGGCCACACCTCCCAACATTGCCACTCCCTATGGGCCAAGCATATTCAAACCACCACATCAAGGAAATTGCTCTATAGTTCTCTCTCTCTCTCTCTCTCTCTCTCTCTCTCTCTCTCTATCTATCTATCTATCTATCTATCTCTATCTCTATCTCCCCCCCGTGTGTGTGTGTGTGTGTGTGTGTGTGTGTGTGTGTGTGTGTGTGTGTGTGTGTATGTGTATGTGTGTGTATGTGTGTGTGTATGTGTGTGTGTGTGTGTGTGTGTGTGAGAGAGAGAGAGAGAGAGACAGAGAGAGAGAGAGAGAGAGAGAGAGAGAGAGAGAGTCAGAGTCATCTGGTTTGGTATCAAAGTAATACCAGCTTCATAGCACAAATTTCAGATCATTCCTTCCACTTCTGTTTTATGGACATGTTGGAGACATGTTGATATTAACCCTCTGTAGCATCGTGGGTAATTTTGCTCAGTTTGGGGTGTCATCTTATTTTATTTTTTGTTTTTGTTTGAGCACTTTTTATTACTCCTTCAATCTCATTTCTTGTTATTAATCTGTTTAGGTTGTTTGTAGCCTCTTGACTCAATTTAGAGATGTCATTGTGTCTAGAAACTTAGTTATTTCTTCAAAATTCGTGCTTTCGGAATATTCCCTGATGTATCTTTGAGTTGTATCTGCTGTAATAGTTATCGTTCCTCTCATCACAAATCTTATTAATTTAGGTCTTGGTCTCTCTCCGTTTTGACAAGAGCTTACCAATCTTGTTAATCTTTTCAAGTAACCAATTCATTTTTCACTGATCCTTGCATTAATATTTTATCATATTTTGTTAATTTCAGCTGTGATTTAAGTTTATCCACATGTGTCAGTTATAGCTTTCCATCACAGTAACATCTCAGATAAGCCATCCCAAAAGAGGGATAGTTTCAATTTAGTTATGATTAAGTTTCAACTTAGCTTTGGAGATTACAATCCATATTCTGTTGACTGCATGCTTTTTGTTTATGGGATGTGGAAGAACATTATGGAAGGATGTGACAAAATCAGGATGCTCATCTCATGGTGGCCATCAAACAACAAAATGATGAGGAATATAATGGAGTCCCATAATTCCCTTAGAAGTTACCCTCTAGTGACCTAATCTTACTATACATCACCTCTTAAGGTCTCGATTATGTCCTGGTAGCGCCAAGGTGAGGACCAAGTCATTAACATGAGTAGAACTTGAGATGAGCAAAAGCTATTATAGCAGGTACTACTGAAATTCAAAGGATCATTGGAAACTATTCTAAAGCACACACTGAATAAGTTTAAAAACGTAGAAGTGGCTATATTTCTAGATATAACATGGAATTTGGGGATACATGCCAGATCCTGTTAATTCATGTGTATGTAAGCACATGGATGTTTGTTGCTATTCTATGAGTATATTCATTTATGCCATGTATAGACAATAGGCATTTCATTTGCATTCCATATTTTTCTTATATATTTATTTGGTTGTGAGCCTAGCCTTTAATGGTTTTGCACATTTTATGATTTAAGAGACCTCTTCCTGATTGATGATCCTTAATCTTACTAAATGTGTTGAAATTCCCTAGCTCCATTTAACTACATTGATGCCTGAATGTTTACTCTCATAGATCCTGATTTGGTTGTTCTGGACATTGTGACTTTTAAGCAAAATACTTACAGATTCCCAGGTAGACATGTAAAAGTAAAAAAGCTGCCCTGGAAAGGGCTTCTTGGTCTTCATATGCACTCCCATTATACAGACTTTGATTCAGTACATCCATGATAGTTTGAGGTTACACATTTCATAGAATCTCCCAGATAATAATGGTTCACTGCCCAGGGTGGACTACAGCTGTCCTAGGGATGTGCCTGCAGCTCTACGAGAGCCATGCCAACTCATTTGTGAAAGGATGCAGGCTATCCTCCCCACATTGGGTTAGAGTTCTAGACTTCTACATTTGATGTGTTTAACTTGGTGTGTTTTGTCTAAATATGAAATATATCCCTGATCACTCAAGAGATAAGATTTCAAAATCACAAAGATGTTTGGGTTTTTTACTGAAAGGAAGAGAGTATTGGCTCAAGAACCTCAAGACCAAGTTGTCAGATTAGGTTCTCAGTACAAAAAAAATGATGTATTGGCCCCAGAGAGACAGAGAGCAGGGATAAGGGACAAACACAGGAGACAGAGGATGAGAGAGAAGGAGAAAGGAACAAGAGAGAGGGGTAAGGGGTAGTTGTCCTATAGTGGGGCAAAGGACTGCCTCTGGTTAGAGAGGAGACAGATGTGGCCCATAAGGAAAATGGCGGTTTATAAGGGTACTTGGGGGAAGAAACTGTGTTAGGATGAGGTGTTTAATTTTAATTGGGCATGTTAACAGGTGAGCCAAAGGAGGCTTTTGATTGTTGAACTTTAATACTTAGAGAGCTGGGCCTTGGTAGTCAGCTGCAGGAAGAGGAAGTGGCCAAGTAAGGGAATAAGGACTTTAGAGGCTAGCTTCAGGAATGCAATCTTAGGTTTTTAGCAAGGCAAAGGGAATGGACAAGAAGAGCAAGGCCTCCCAGAGCCATGTTTGCCATGCTCAAGCTAGCTAGAGTCCCTTTCAGTATATGGGGAAATGTCTGTCCATGGCCCTTGCCTAGTCACCTGGTAGATTCTGTTCTTTTTACATAGTAATTCCTCATTGATTCTAGGTATAAATAAATAACTCCTTTATTTAGTGTATGTAAATATATCCACTCAGTTGTTCCTCAAAGGAGATGCTCTTTGTGAGTGCCATACCTCAGAGGTGTTCCCATTGACACACTAGTTCCTGCTTAGGAAGGATTTTTGTGAGGTGCACTTAGGCCCCTCCCGTGCCCCAGGTTCTCGAGCAATCTCAGGCAATGGACAGATTGACAAGACTAGTGCTCTGCTCACATGCTGTCACCTTAGAGGTGACATCTGTTCCTCTTAGTGCAAATTCCTAGCGGTTTCTTTTTTTACTCATTTTTATTGGATATTCTATGTATATAGAATGTTATTCCCTTTCTCCCTCCCATTGCCCCTCCCCCTCCCCTTATTTGCATGAAGATGCTCCCTCTCCCAGCAACCCACTCCCACCTCAGTGTCTTGGCATTCCCAACACTGGGAAAACGAGCCTTCACTGGACTAAAGGCCTCTCCTCCCATTGATGCCAGACAATGCCATCCTCTGCTACATATGCAACTGGAGCCATGGGTCTCTCCATGTGAACTCATTGGTTGGTGACCTGATTGAATTAGTGTCATTATATCAGTTTTCTTGTATCTGTTGAGGCCTGTTTTGTGACCAGTTATATGGTTTATTTTGGAGAAGGTACCATGAGGTGCTATGAAGAAGGCATATTCTTTTGTTTTACAATGAAATGTTCTATAGATATCTGTTAAATCCATTTGGTTCATAGCTTCTGTTAGTTTCACTGTGTCTCTGTTCAGTTTCTACTTCGATTAACTGACCATTGCTGAGAGTGGGGTGTTGAAGTCTCTCACTATTATTGTGTGTGGTACAATACATGCTTTGAGCTTTATTAGAGTTTCTTTTATGAATGTGGGTGCCCTTGCATTTGGAGCATAGATGTTCAGGATTGAGAATTCATCTTGATAGATTTTTTTCCATTGATGAGTATAAAGTGTCCTTTCTTATCTTTTTTTGATAACTTTTGGTTGAAAGTCAATTTTATTTGATATTAGAATGGCTACTCCAGGTTGTTTCTTGGGACCATTTGCTTGGAAAGTTTTTTTCCAGCCTTTTACTTTCAGGTCCTGTCTGTCCTTGTCACTGAGATGAGTTTCCTGTATGCAGCAAAATGGTGGGTCCTGTTTACATATCCAGTCTGTTAGTCTATGTCTTTTATTGGGGAATTGAGTCCATTGATGCTAACAGATATTAAGAAATAGTGATTGTTGTTTCCTGTTATTTTTGTTGTTTGAGGTAGAATTACGTTTGTGTAGGTATCTTCTTTTAGGTTTGTTGCAAGAAGATTAATTTCTTGCTTTTCCTAGGGTATAGTTTCTCTCTTTGTGTTTGAGTTTTTTATGTATTATCCTCTGTAGGGCTGGATTTGTGGAAGATATTGTATAAATTTGTATTTTTTTCCTGGAATATCTTGGTTTCTCCATCTATGGTCATTGAGAGTTTTGCTGGATATAGTAGCCTAGGCTCAAATTTGTATCCTCTTAGGGTCTGTATAATATCTGTTCAGGATCTTCTAGCTTTTAAATTCTCTGTTGAGAAGTCTGGTGTAATTCCGATAGGTCTGCCTTTATATGTTACTTGACCGTTTTCCCTTACTGCTTTTAAAATTATTTCTTTGTTTTGTACATTTGGTGTTTTGACTGTTATGTGATGGGAAGAATTTATTTTCTGGTCCAATCTATTTGGAGTTCTATAAGCTTCTTGTATGTTCATGGACATCTCTTTCTTTAGGTTAGGGAAGTTTTCTTCTATAATTTTGTTGAAGATATTTACTGGTCATTTAGGTTGGAAATCTTTGCTCTCTTCTACACTGATTAGGTTTGGTCTTCTCATTATGTCCTGGATTTCTTGGATGTTTTGTGTTAGGAGCTTTTTGCATTTTTCATCTTCTTTGACTATTGTGTGAATGTTTTTTATGGAATGTTCTGTGCCTGAGATTCTCTTTTTTTATTCCTTGCATTCTATTGGTGACATTTGCATCTATGACTCCCGATCTCTTTCTTAGGTTTTCTATCTCCAGGTTTGTGTCTCTTTGTGATTTCTTTGGTTTCTGTTCCTTAGGTTCTTTCACTTGCCTCTTGCCATCTTGTTATCTGTGATGTTAATTGGTCTCTCTGTCTCTGACTGGAGTTTGTCTCTCCTGTGGGCCTGTGAGCCTGTGGGCTTAGGGGTGAGAGCGTTCCTGGGAGATCAGCTTTCTGCAGGCAGGTTTTTTGTCCCAATTGCAGTGGCTTGGCCCTAGCTCTGGATGGAGATCGAGACAGAATGGTCCAGGCTGCTTCTTAGGACCAAGACCACTAGACATATAATTGATGTGTATGAAGTGTATAATACGGTCTTTTAAATATTTTTACTTTATATGCATGTGTGTTTTTTACCTGCATGTTTGTCTGTGTACTATGTGAATGCTATCACCTGCCAGAAGCTGGAAAAGCACAACAGAGCCCCTAGAAGTAGACTTACAGGTGCTTTGTGGAGTGCTGTGTGGCTGGGAATCAAACCCAGACCCTCTGCAAGAGCAGCCAGTGTTCTTCAGCCTTCTCTTCTACTCCGTATATAAACTTTTAATCAGATCTTAGATTGCTATACCAGGTCCAGCACGTTGCCTCTTACTCAGAGAACACATTCTGATACTCTTGTTCTGGGGCTTCAGCCATGAACAGCATACACATCCTCTTGGAGCTTATTATAGAAAAATGACAATAGACAATGAAAAAAAATCAAAATCCAAAGTTAAATATGATATTCACAATTAACAGAACACTCTGAGAAGGGGCTAAAGCATCACATCTTTTAGTCTCTGAGGGGCAGAACGGTGGCTTGACGTGTGTGTGTGTGTGTGTGTGTGTGTGTGTGTGTGTATGTGTGTGTGTATGTGTATGTGATGTGTGTGTATGTGTGTGTGTATGTGTGTGTATGTGTGTGTGTGTGTATGTGTGTGTATGTGTGTGTGTGTATGTGTGTGTGTATGTGTGTGTATGTGTCTGTTTGTATGTGTGTGTGTATGTGTGTGTGTCTGTGTATGTGTGTGTGTCTGTGTGTATGTGTGTGTGTATGTGTGTGTATGTGTGTGTGTGTGTCTGTATGTGTGTGTGTATGGGTGTATATGTGTGTATGTGTGTGTGTATGTGTGTGTGTATGTGTGTGTATAAATGTGTGTGTGTGTGTGTATGTGTGTGTGTGTGTGTGTGTGTGTGTGTGTGTGTGTGTCCGCAGTCTGTTACCTCAGCATTTCAGTCCCCACCCTGGAGCCAGCTGTTTGTCACAGGGATGCTTTTTAACCTCTGTGGTGTTCTTCCTTCAGAAAGCAACTTAGGAGACCACTATCCTCCACCCATGTAAAAGCTAAGAATGTCACCAGACGGTGTCTGGGAGCAGTGGCAGCGATTTGCCCACGGTTGCTGTCACCCACCTCTTGGATGTCCCTGCCACGGCATTTGAAAAGTGTCTTGATCACGGTTTTGTTTTGTTATGTAAATATAAAACTATGTTGTACTTTTTGAGCATTAGAACAGGACATGGCCGGCAGCCTGTCTTGGGCCACTGTCACTTACACTGGCTCAAGAGTAATCTGCTTTCAGGTGAGCGTTCTGTTCCGCAACAAGATAGACCTTCTCCAGCAGGATCACGAACCTGGCAAGTCCTTGGAAGTACTTGGTCTGGGAATTCCCTAGTATGAGATAGACCGCAATTCCAAGAGAGAAGTTGGCAATAAAGAGGAGGAAAGGGAGCACCCTAGAACCCTATTTTCTGACCACAATATGTAGATGGAGGAGATACCACATGGTCACCGCCAACAGCCTAGCCACCGTGGAGCCTGAAAAAGCCCTACAGAGCCTCATCTTGGGTATTTAGATCCAACTGGGTTCTTGACAACCCACGGAAAAGAATTTTAGGTCAAGTCAGAGTGAAGCAAAGTCAGCTAGTTTATTGGTTAGCAGAAAGGACAGCGACCCTTTAAAACAGTACAGGGCTGGTGTTGAGAGGGACTTATCTAATCAGTGCTTCAGAAACCACGGGGCTTTGGCAGGTTTGTTGTTTAAAGGAGTTAGTATATAATAAAGGTTGATGGAGTGAAAGAATATGTCAATTTGTTTATTTCAGCACAAGAAGGCATTAAACGAGAATTTTATTTATTTATTGTATTAGAGGAGGTATGGAGGTCAGAGAACAACTTGCAGGAGTTAGTGTCCTTCCGCCGTGTGGGACTCAGGGATTGAACTCAGGTCACCAGCCTTGGCAACAGTCATTGTTTCCCACTGAACCATTTTGCCAGCCCACAGGTTTTTCTTTTATCTTTTGGTGTGTATGTGTGTGTGTGTGTGTGTGTGTGTGTGTGATTGTGGGGTGACTTAAGAGTAAGCTTCCTGGGAAGGCTTCCATATGAAGAAGACTGTAACAAATATAAGGGCATAGATAAGTCATTAGAAATTGCACAATTTTTGTTGTACCTGGGTTGTGCAGAGGTTAGAGCATGGTTCAAGAGCAGTGTTATCAGCCTTGTATGTGATGGTGGCTGTGTGGAGTATTCTCCAGCCAGCAGGCTATGTAAGCCAGATCTATACAGGTAGGTGAAGGACCCTTTTCCTATTTCAGGTCACGTTCACCATTCTGTGTCATTCTAGCTGTGACCGTGACTCAGAAATGCAGATAAATTCTGTAGTAAACCAGGTTGTAATCTTACTTTAAAGTGTCCTTAGAACCACTAGTATCTTGTTGTCCATGTGAAGCCTGTCACTGTCCCAGTAGAGGCACTGACACTGAATTCTGGGCCAGCAGGAGCAGCAGCTGCTTCACTGGAACTTGGGAATTCAGAAGGCAAATTCTTGGCTCCACTCCAGCCTGTTGACTGAGGGAGCCAGCGCTGTGTTGGCCGTGTGGTTCAAGGATAGACTGGGTTTGTTTCCCAGTGATCTCATTTCATCCACAATGAATCTAGATTATTTTCTATTTAATTACAAAAGGGATTCTCCAGAGTGTTGATGGTTCTTGAAAGTCTCTGGCAACTGTTCTTAGAAGGAAAGATATATTGTTCTGTGGCCATAGAAGGAGGAACAAGAAGAACTGGCTTCATTTATTGATTTAAATTATTTACTCGTTGACAATTTTATATGTGTAAATATCCGTTCTGGTCACACTTGTCACCTCACCTTCTTTTATTGCCCTCCACTAGTCAAGCCCTCTTGGTGTCTTTTTGCTTTGCCCACGTTTTGTGACATCTGGGTTTAACAAGAGCCTTCCTTAGTGGCACGGGTATAGATAGAGCCATCCTCTGAAGTGCACATAACTCACCAGCAGTTACTCTTCCGGTCCCAGAAGCCATCAACTGCCAAGAGCTCCCTGGAATGGTGCCTTCCCCATGAGCCTTCTTCCAATCCTGACTGAATATTGACAGGTGGGGGTGTGCAGGCCCTGTGCAGATAACCACAGCTGTGAGCTCGTGAGTGCGATGGCCATGCATGCTCAGAAAATGGGCTTTCAAGGCCTTCTTCCACACGATATGGCCCTTATGTTATTTCTTCCCCCTCTTCTGGATGTTCTCTGAGCTTTGGCAGGACTAATGAGTGTTCCATTGAGAGTGAGCACCCAGAGTGCTTATCCTCAGCGCCCTAAGTCTTCACATTAACCACCACCATCCGCTGGTGGTTTAGAGGTGGTGTTTAGACAAATGATAACAAATGCTGGTGTGAATTTGAGGGGTGGTGAGCCTCTGAATACTGTATGTGAGAGTGTAAATTGGTGCAGGCACTATGACAGTGAGTATGGGAGAGATGGCTCAGAGGTTAAGAACATTTACTGCTCTCACAGAGAATTCAGGTTGGTTCTCAGCACCAACATGGTGACTCACAACCTCCTATAACTCCAGTTCCAGTGTCTCAGTGACAGGGAACCTCAGTAGAGGCCCCTGAAAGCCAGCCTATAAGTAGCATCACCCTATCTATGTTTTCTACAGGTCTGTTATTCCAGAGAACCCTCTCTGCTAAGAGAATAGCAAGTCTGCATCCGAGCCTAGTAGTTTGCTGTTGTCCTTCCTTTGCTTATCTCCAGAGGCACAGAACCCACCTCTTCATAGAATTCCTCGTGCAAAAAGCTGTGTTCAGCCCACTTGGATCATCTTGAGACTCCAAGGGATTGGCAAGTGTTATAAGTACACCAAGTGAGTCATGCAAGTGAGAAACTGTAGGTGGTTTCATACGTCAGCACACCATGCCCGTGTCTGTCTACAGCCCTAAGGTTATCAGTCTGACCCCATTGATTACATACATTATATTTATTTTAGGCAGCCAGGGGAAAGAAATTACCAAAGATTGATGGGTGGACAGTTGAAACAAAGTCTGTTCTCTTGGGAGTGCATAGTGTGTGCATGCACGAGTGGTATGTATGTGTGTGTGTGCACACACGTCATGCACAGCTATATGTGAAGGCCAGAAGCTGATGTCCATTTTCTTCTTCAGTTGCCTCTCTATCTTTTTTGTTTGAGGCAGGGCCCATTTCACTGAACCCAGAAGTTCACTGATTAGCTTGACCAGCTGGCTGGTAAGTCCAACAGTTCTGCCTCCTACTCTGCACTGGGGTCACAGGCATGTGCTGCCATGCCAGCTATTTATGTGGCTTTTGGGGACACATGTGGGTCCTTATGCTTGTCTGGCAAGCACTTTACCATCTTAGCCATCTTTCTGGACCCTCTAGAGCACATTTTCTTTGCTTTCAAAGAGGAGACAGCACCTCTTTTGCAGCACCTAAAATCAAATATGATTCTGTGTCACCAGCGAAGTCATGAGGGGTATGTGTACCACCTCAGGCTATCTCCACCGCTACTTCTTTCTGCTAGAATAACAACCGTTTTGTTTATACTTTATGTTCCATACGAAGGCTTCTCATTGGGAGGATTGTATGAATCCTTGTAGAGAAATGTTGTTGTTTGGTGTAGCATCTACTTGGGTCGTCCTTGTGCTGTGAACAGAGATGATCTAGACGCACAGTTGGAGAGGAGGAGATAGACAAGCACACCTCTGGGGTCCTATAAGGACCTTCTATAGGTCACCACTGAGGCAGCATAGAAAGACGGGGGAAATGAAGGGAGCCTGGGAAGAGAAAGGAGTCCCTAGCTCCTAGAGTCTGCCTGGGACCTCTTCCCAACTGAGGGTCAAGAATTCCAGCACAAATGATAAAATGTGCTTTGAAGAATACCTCCACAGACAACATCCCCTCTTTATAGAAATATTTTCAAATAAGAATAGTAAAATTGTAATGCACTAGGCTTCAGGTCTACATACAAACAGATTCCATTCCCAGCATGAAACCAATAGTTTTCCAGGAATTTTACAAACAAGACTATACATTTTTATTTACAGTAAAGACATCTCAACTTCTCCCATAACCCTTGTGACCCAAGGATTTTTACCTTATCAACTGTAAGCTCTTCCAGTGTACCTTAGCAGCCTCTCTATAATAGCCTTTAAAACTCCTTAGCAATGCTTTGAGGTGCAACTTCAGAAGCCACAAAAACCAGAAATATGTCTGCCATAAAGCCAGCTCTCCCTGGAGAAGCCCACTCTCACACTTGTCTCTGCCTTGTCTTTTCTCTGACTGCCTCTCTTTCTACAACTCCACTCTTAAATATATGTTAAAAGCTCCACCCAATAAACCCCAGCTCTGCTTTATACTGAGTCATCCTGAAACACTTTTCTGATGTGAAGTCAAGAATCTCAGCTCCCCATGAATAAAGGTTTCTGAAAACAACTTAGTAAGCACACTGGTGGTAGTGTACACCTATGTCCCCAGCTTTAAACCCTGGCCAGTGACACCACGGAAATTCAGAATAAGGGGAGATCAGAATATTTCTCTAAATAACATCGATGTTTGACTTCATGCTTGCCAAACAACACATGGGACAAGGAACTTTGTGTGTGTCTGTGTGTGTTTTTCCTCATCCTCCCACTTTCCAGATTATCAATAGTACCAAGCAGAAAATCAGGTCAGGTACATGGCTGATCAGGTAAAGAGCTGGCCTTCAAGCCTGATGATCAGAGTTCAAGCCCTTCACCCCCCATTGTGAAAGGAGAGACTCCTGAAAGTTGTCCTCTGTCCTCTATATATGTGCTATGACACATAACCACATGCCCACATACCTTAAAACATAAATGCATAAAAATTTGAAAAAGAAACAGTAGTTGCACAATCTACTAAATACTACTGAACACACACACACACACACACACACACACACACACACACACACGGGGGGGGGGGGAGAAAGCTGCAGTGTAAATCTGGTCCTAATCATTTTCACATCATATCTGTAGGGCAAATTCCTGAAGATGGAATTACTAATTGAAATGCTATGAACATTTCATAAGCTTTGTCAAACTGTCCTCGCATACTGCACGGACACAACTCATATCAGGAAGGAATGCGAGGATTTGTTCTCCACCCTCGCTGACTAAATTTACTATCAGATTTGTTATTTTTGCTAGCCAGACTAGTTTGTATTTCTTTATTAATGGACAAAGTGGAGCATCCTTTCAAGTGTGTGGGCCTCCTCTTTTTAAAGACATTTAAACAGATGTGTGTTTGTGTGTGTGTGTGTGTGTGTGTGTGCAATACAGCATGTATGTGGAAGTCAGAGGATGCCTTGGGGGAGTTGGTTTTCTCCTTCCACCACATGAATTTTGGGAATGAATATCAGGCTGTTAGGCTTGATGATAGATACCTTTACCTGCTGACATCTCTGCTGCATTCACAATGTTTGTCTGTCTTTTCTTTTTATTACTTTTGTTTTTCTTTTATTCTCATTTCTTTTATTAGATACTCTGTATTTACATTTGAGATGTTATTCCTTTCCCTCATCCCCTCCCATTTCCCCCTCCCCCTCCATTTGCCTTCACAAAGGTGCACTCCCTCCTAATCACCCTTTCTACCCCATTGCCTTGGCATTTCCCTTTATTAGGGAAACATGCCCTGCCTGGACCAAAAGCCTCTTCTCACATTGATGCCAGACACTGGTATCTTCAGCTACATATGCAACGGGGTCAATAGGTCTCTCAGTGTGTGCTCAAGGGTTGGTGTTTTAGTTCCTGGGACATCTGGAGGGTTTGGTTGGTTGATAATCTTGTTCTTCCCATGATGTTGCAAACCCTTTCAGCTCCTTAGGTCTTCTCTTTAGCACCTTCATTTTTCAAGATAGAGTTTTATCATGCAGCACTGGGTGTCCTAAAACTCACTTTGTAGACCAAGCTGGACTTGAACTCACAGAGGTCCACCTGCCTTTGCTTTCCAAGTGCTGGAATTAAAGGCATACCCTGACACTGCCCAGCACACATTGTATTTCTAAGAAACTGTTGTTTGTATGGTCATTCATTCATAACCAGTTCTGCTTGGACTCTGGACTGGAGGATGTAGGACTTACTGCAGGTTAACAAGTACATTCAAGGGACATAGCCCAGGACACATACTGTGGTGTTTCTGCATCTCTCTATGTAACATACATGAGCAAATGCTTGACTATATACGGAAACTAACAGAGATGTGTTTGATTAGAAGAGATTTTTCCTTTTCGTGTTTCGATTCATTTTCAAGCCTTGATTTTGCTTATTGGGGACAAGCCCTCAAATAGCCCAACCTGGCCTTAAACTATCTGTCTTAGGCTTCTACTGCTGTTTATAAAAACCGTGACCAAAAACAATTTGGGGAGGGAAGGATTTATTTGGCTTCCTGGTCGCAGTCACCATGAATGGAAGTCAGGGCAGGAACTCAAGGCTGCAATTAGAAGCCAGACTTGAGGCAGAAATCCTGGAGGAACACTGCTAACTGGCTGGCTCTCCTTGACTTGTTCAGTTTCCTTTTTCATACGCACCAGGACCACTTGCCCCAGAATGATATCATCTGCAGTTGGCTGGGCCGTCCCATGTCAATCATTAATCAAGATCGTGCTCTACAGAGTTGCAGACAGGTCAGTTGATGGGTGTTTCCTCGGTTCAGGTTCTCTCAGATGACCAAGCTCATGTGTACAACTTACTAACACCTGTTTCTGTGGAGACGAGAGCGGCCTTGGGCTCCAGATTCTCTTTCCTCTACCTACTAATCTGAATCACAGGCGTGAGCTACCGTGCGTAGTTCTGAAAAACGTTGCATACTGTAACTTCCTACATTGTAAGCTTGGTACATTGTACCAGTAGCTAGTTGATAGCCCTCCCACTGGGTTCATTTTCTGAAAATCTTTTTTCTTGAAAATAGGGAACACATACATTTTTTTAATTAGGAAAAATTACATTCCAACTTACATGTATTTTACATATACTTCTTTCTCTAGTGATGACCATCTAGAAGGAGAAAGGTAAAAATCCACTTAAACGGCTCCTGAGAGGTTGACCTTTGTCCTAGGACTTCCTAACCCAAGTTCTTGCCAGATGTGCACTCATCAGAAACACTGGTGATTTTTCTTCTCTGCCTATATTGGGCAAGGTCCTTTGCCTCAGGCTAAACAGGAACCTGCCAACTTGCTAGAGACCTGGTTTTAGGATACAGACCTCAGAAATTTTCTTTTCCTGATGCCAGCTTCAGACTCTGTGTCCAAGGGTGACCCCTGTTGGTGGGATTTCAATTTGCTCTTTTTTCCTACTTGGGCTTCCCAGGCTCTAGGGATGAACCCTGAGCGAGGCCCACTGTTTTGCTTGTCTAGTAGAACTCTCAAGGTCAAGAGCCAAGTCACACAGCCTCAGCCTGCTTCTCGCTTCTGATGTTTTTCTCAGGACCGAGATGGGAAGTCGGCAAAACCCCAGGAAGTCAGGACTAGAGGCTTGGAGAATAGAGCCACAGGTATGGCCAGCCCTTCAAACTTTGCACAGGCACGTTGGGGGGAGGGGTAGCTTTGGTGGCCAGCAGGTGAAGTGAGGTGGGCCAGTGTTTTAAGGGATGGGTATGGAGTATGGCTGACTGAGGAAAGCTGCCGGACTCAGGCAGTCTGTGGATCATGGGGCAGACAGGCCATCACACTCCACAGGACGAATCCCAGGAAGGGGATGGAAACTCAGTGCGGCTATGGAGGCTGGGCGTGACTCCATACCTCCGAGCCAAGAGCGCCACTCCTCCCTCTGGGCATCCTGGCAAGAACTTGAAAGCTATCAGTTCAGTTTGCAACTAGCCTCCATCTCTGCTTTTGTATGTTGTGGATTTAGAGAAGTGTAGATAGGGAATCCATCAGGTTCACATGGCCAGTATTCACTCAAAAAGAATTACCCATCATACCTTGCCTGTCACAAAGGACTGGGGAGAAGTGCTGAGTGGATGTGGCTGGGGAATCTGGCTTTAGACATATGGAGCCTGTCTGTAATTCATCAGCATTGTTTCTTCCACCCCAAGCACTAGCCAATGATAAAGAAAACGGGATACCAGAGGGATGAGCTGGATGTGCTGCATCTTGGAGAAAGCATGGCAAAGCGCTTCCCAGAGCCCGTCCCTTGAACTGGCTCCAGTGAGGCTGATCCAAGCATGCCTTTGTCCAGTGAGCACAAGGCTCAGTTACCCAACCCACTGTTTATGGGCCTGGGGAAGGGGTTCCTTAAGAAAGGGATTCAGTGAGTAAGCGCAACTTGAGGACTGGATAGGCACTTTACAAGGAGGTAGGTCCCAGTTGCATTCCACTAGAAAGGAAGGGACAAGAAAGGAAGCCTGTCACTGGACCCTGTTCATGGTATACTCGGATGTCAAGGACAAACTGAGACTCTTGGTCATTGTTTCCAACTTTCTAGAAGAGATCTGGAGGTGGAAGGCTATGCTTCTCTGGTTCTAACACATGCCCAAAGGCTTCTGCCCAAAGGACCTAGACAAGGGCTTCCAAAGTTTCTGTCATAGACTGGCCCTAAAGCCTGAACTTAGATTCCTAAAGCTAGTGGCACTGCTTAGAATGAAGACCCCATGCACAGCAGCGAGCATAGGACGTTGGCAGGCAGGAAGAAAGAAATGTATTTGGGAACTCTTGTTAACTGGAGGAGGGAGCTGAGCAATGATCTCAAAGAGGGACAAGATGTCAAATGGCAAGCAAAACCGTCATCTTAGAATTAAAATGAAATGGAAAAAAAAATCCCCAACACCTTTGGCCCTTTGCTGGGCTCAGAGTGGGTAAGTAGCTGGTGCTCGGGGCACCCAGTGCTGAGAGGTTGCTAGATGCTCTGCGTTGGCCTATCTATTCCTAAGACAGAGAATGACTCACGGTGGCACCGTCTTGTTTTGACCCTTGAGAACATTGGCCTACAGGGTCCTACATGCAGGATAGCAAACATTTGCTATAAATTAGTACCCACAAAATCTCACCGAAATCTTCTCCCCAGGCTCTTGGGAATCCAATGGTGAAATCCCTTGTTTATGGTCAAGTAACCGGCATATACAGAAAGCTGGCACATGTAAAGTAACCCTACCATCCTTCCTTTTGGTGCGTGCGTGCGTGCGTGCGTGCGTGCGTGCGTGTGTGTGTGTGTGTGTGTGTCTGTCTGTCTGTCCGTCCCGGGCAGAAATCAAACTTCCTGGAGTGCTGTTTGTTGTTGAGACCAGGTATCTATCTCTATTTTACTTAGACTGGCCAGCAAACCCCAGAGATCCACCTCCCCAGGACTGGAATTACAAATCAGGACCAACGCCCAAGGGTTTTTTTGTTTTTTGTATGTGGATTCTGGGTCTGGGAATTGAACTGTTTTTCAAGCCTGTAAACATTGTAAAGATCATCCCCCTAGCCAAAGAACCCACTTTCAAAACAAGGTCTCCTCTAAGATCTCTATACCCTAGGCGATCCTGGATTCTGTTACTTTGTTGGCTTACAAAAAGGGGAACGGGTTTGAAATCTAGCAGCCTGAACGTAGAGTGGTGGCGACTCTGTGAAAGTCTCATTTCCTGCCTGCCTGTCCCTTGGGGAGACCACTGGGTACAAGCCGCACTTCTATCACTATAGTCCTAGGAGGTCGGCAGCGCTCGTCCTAGGCTCCAGCGCCCTCACCTGGTGGCAGCGGCATGTCCCAGCGGCGGCTCTCGGGCTCAGGTCTGCGGCTCCCAGAGCGGCCGCCAGAGCCCGCCCGGGTCCGGCCCCGCAGGCCGCCCACCTCGGTGAGTGGGAGGACGCTGCCCTGAGACAGGGGTGGGACAGGGGGACGGGATGAGTGCGAGCGCCGGGGGCTCTGATGGGGAGGAGTCAGCCCCGGAAGGCGACTATAAAAAGCGTCGGTTCGGGCTGGCAGCTGAGAGCTGGCTACTAAGCCAGTGAGCTCGCGGAGTCGAGCGAGGAGCGCCTTCAGCGCGGAGTGGCAGTGGTCTGGTGCTGGGGGAGCTCTGTGCCGAGCGAGGCCGGAATCTGCACTCCACTTCCCGCGAGCTCCCGTCCCGCTTGCTTACGCCCAGGAGCTCAACGCGTGGGATCGGATACCAGACTCCGGGATGCTGCACTCCAGACCTCTGAGGCGTGCCAGAGTCTCGGTCATCAACCTGAGGTAAGAGGACCAGAGCTAGGGCGCGAGGGCTGCTTAGATTAAGCCCTGGGGAGGAGAGGAGATGCGGAATCCCACACCTCCCCTCTGTTTAGGTAGAACGTTGCCCTCCTTCAGTCTGATTGTCCAGCCTACTCTATGCTGTCTACCACTGTCTGTCTGTGTCTGTCTGTTTGTCGTTCTGTCTGCCTGCCTATCCATGAATATATTGATGGGCACACGCCCCCGTCACGGTCCTTCGTCTCTAAAATCTTAGAAACGTCAGGTGTTGGGGACACCATCGTCCGAGAATGCATTCGACGGGAGGTGGATCTCTGTTTTGCTTAGCTTATGCACCTGCGAATGGCACCAGATATTCACACAAACAACAGTGTCTCATGGAAGAGAGATGGCCCCTAGGCAGGTCTCGCAAGGAGCCCGGTGCAGGGAACGAGCTTACCCTGTGGCTAATGATGAGCTTCGCAAGTCTGCACCTTGTTGCTACCACGTAGGCAAGGTCTCCTGGGTTCCCTAGCTTGGCTCTGCCCTCCCAGCGATATGCTGGCACCGGGCGGGAGATGATCTGCTGTTACATGACTTCGGTGGCTTCTGCTGTTATTTAAACAAACACCAAGCCTGGCAGCGCTGCAGGAACATTTGGCGACCCCTGGCAACAGACATCGTGTGCAAGAAGGGTCGCGATAGGAAAAGCCAAGGTCTCCAGAGGCACAAGCCTGAGTTGTCCGCGGTTCTCAAGCTCTGGGAATGAGGTCCGGTGACATCTCGGAATGAACCCCAGAGAATGCGTGTGCTCTTGATAAGACCGTTGTGCCGCTGTTCCCCAAAAGCTGAACATTCTACCCTCACCAGGTCTGAGGTTCTCAGTCCTGCTCCAAACAGCCAACTCTGACCACAGGTAAGACCTTCTCTTTAAAACCAAGTTTTTGATGTGAGAGCCACGGCCTGACTGAAGCCCATCCAGGAGACAGTGAGCCAGGGAGGTATTTCCATCTCCGCGGTCTGGAGAGGAATCCCAAGGCGCGCCCGCGGGCGGGGAATAGGTTGCTTGGCGTGCCCAGGCTCGGCGCCACCATGGACAGCTCCCAGCTACTTCCGCCACTCGGGGCCTGTGGCCCCGAGTCTGGTGTGTTCAGGCACCTCCCTCACCGATTAAGGTGTTCAGGCACTAGGAAAGTAGAGAGGGACTAACAGTCTTGGGGGCCTAGGTATTTTTTCCTGGAGGCACTAAACACTTAGGAGGAAGCCTACTTTGCCGGAGGCTGTGGTTTTTTATCTGGTCCCAGTAGAGCTTGCATCTTTTTCTGTGTAGCCCCTTGATGTCACCAGGGGCTTTCTTTATTTTTATGTGGCACCATGAAGAGGTGAGGCAGGTGTGAAACTTTTGACCCAGACAGTGAGATAAAGGTATATGTAACTCGGTACAGGACTAAACTACTTTCAGTGCGGGGAGTAAGATTTAAAAAAAAATTAAACAATTTAATAAATATGGTAATGAATCGGTACTTTAGTTTCACAGTTTATGAGAGAATGGAAAAGAAACCACATTTAAAAAACTACAAAGAAAGTGTCTGAGTGGGTGCATAAAGCAGCAATGTTCTTTCTCATCCTGACGGTGCTCTATGAAGTTGGATTCTTGAGGCAGCTTCCAAAGACTCCATGTAGCCCAGTAGCTGATGGTTCAAACTGCTTACCTGGGAATAGGGTGAGGCATTATGTCCTTCTAGTAAGAAATGACCCTGGATTGGCTTCTTTGTCAGTGTCACCTATACTCAAATTCAGAAATGTGTGTCCCTTTATTTTAAGAATTGTACGAACTTAGGTCTTTTCGGGCTGGAGAGATGGCTCAGCCGTTAAAGGCTAGGCTCGCAACTAAAAATATAAGAAATCAGGTCTTTTCTGCTTGTGACTGAAACATACATATAATAAATACTTTTAAAAAGAGAGGGACAGAGAGATCTGTGACTTCGGAAAAGTTAAAATAAATGTACATTTGTTTTCTCACGTATAAGTGGGGGCAGATGGAGCCTCTCAGTAAGTGGCTAGAGAAATTACGAGGATAAGGCAAAGCATTTAAGTCCAGAGCCGAGCAGAGAGAACTCTGCTAAAGTGGTCCAGATTATAGGTGCATTTCAAAGTGCTGCACATTTTTCTGAACTGCTTACCCGCCCCGTACCCTAGGAGAGACAAATCATTTCACTGTTTCCCCACCTGCATTGCTTGGAGGAGATACTGGTTTTTAAAAAGAAGCAGGTCATTTTCAGCGCTTCATTTCAGCCCTTTGATCTAGGCCAGCTGTTCTCAACCCATGGGTTGCAACCCCTTTGCAGGGGCTCAAGTGACCATTTCAGGAGCCATTTCAGGCTATAGGAAAACACAGGTGTTTACATTATGATTCCTAATGCAACAATGTTACAAACAAAATTATGAAGTAGCAATGAAAATAATTTTATGGTTGGGGTCACAACATGAAGACTTTATTAAAGGGTCACAGCTTTAGGGAGGTTGAGAACAACTTATCTTTCTGATTTAATAATTTCTGATTCTTTTTCCACATAATCTGGTAAGGAGCCTCACTGTCTTTCTGAGGCACAGTACCCTTGGGGTGCAGGTATGGAGGGTCTCCAAGGCCTTGTTTCTAGATAGTTCTGGTTAGCTGCAGAGGAAAGACTTTGGTCTTATCAGACATAGAGTGGACATATTTGAGTTTTTGCTTAGACATGACAACCTGATCATGGCTCAGGATATTTTGGTCCATACTAGATTTGCAGGTGTCCTTAGGTTCTGCATTTTTGTGATTCAATCTGGAAGAAACCACCAGCCTATAACACACCACAGAAATTCAGAAACTGTAGCTCTAAGCACACAGTATTAGGTAGATCTTTTCCCCACAAAGTGTGCATGCACATGTGCCTATTTTTGCCAGCTTCCCATTTGGATGTGCTCAAGATTTTCCTTCTTTCCTTCTTTCAGTAGATCAGAAGGATTACTTGGTTTCTTCCACTTGAAAGGAATAAAGTTCAGGAGCATCCCATAGATGCTGGGAGTCTTTCTGTGACTCTCCTCAACTGGTGATACCCCTACAACAGAAGCGTATTCCCAGCTCATGCTCAAGTCTGTGCTGTCTTCTTTCTGCAAGAGTCCAGCCTCCTGTGTCCCTGTGGCTTCCAGGTAAGGAAATGACTGAACTAAAGGACACCCGTGGGAAGCAAAGCCAACAAGGGACGGAAGCTGCCTGGGTGGAAGGAAGGAGCTCACCGTTAGTTGTAGCATTCTGTCTGTAGTAGCTGCGTCTGGGTTTCTGGGGCAGATAGATCAGATGGCAAGGGTGGCATTTGATGGGAAAGGCAACTCTAGTTATTCTCGCTGGCTCCTTTGAATCCCGAGGCATAAGTGACCCCTTTTAGTCCCATGTGCTGCTGGCAGATCAGCACCATCATGTGGATTAAACGCACTTTGAGTTTTATCTGTAGCTCAAAAGGCACCTACCTGCATGGAGGTTGGCTTCCCACGGGGAACAAAGTTATTCTTGTGAGCTTCATCCACAAGGTTCCCTAAGTGGCAGTCTGGGTGATGTG
Source organism: Micromys minutus (assembly GCF_963924665.1). Classification (NCBI taxonomy): domain Eukaryota; kingdom Metazoa; phylum Chordata; class Mammalia; order Rodentia; family Muridae; genus Micromys; species Micromys minutus. The sequence goes on along the minus strand of NC_137972.1, from coordinate 83,915,588 downwards.
TATCTTTGTGCATGGCGGCAAATACACGGGTATTTGATCTAATCAGAGTGATGTGTCAGCTGTCTTTGCTGTTTCTCATCACTTCGAAGGCAGCTTCAGTTTCTTTTCAATGGGAGCTGCAAGGATCTTGCTCTGGTTGAGTTGGTAGCTGTTGGGAGTAGGTACTGGGGAAGTTTTCAGGGCGGTGTGTTTCTTTCTGTTGTTTCGTCAGCTGTTCAGCGTGATCTTCACCTCCTCCAAAGCTGCACTTGTTGGAACTTTGCAGATTTGGATAGGGTAGTGGCTGTCATGGTGATTTTTATTAGTCTCCACACCTTGTTGTCTAGCCAGTCCCTAGGGACCAACCTGGCCTATCTGACGGGTTTCTCAGTTTTCCCTTTATCTTCTATCCACCCCAATGCCAGGCTTTGTTCTAGCCTAGGTCTCTGGCAGGGAAGCTGCTTGCTAAGAAATATCATCAAATATACATTATACTGCTCCATAGTCCTGTGGTGCCAGGAAACACACTTACCCACCCAGAGGGAGAGGAGTGCCTTCCTGCCCCTGTTATTTTCCAGGGCCTGTCCCCAGACTCTGCTTGGCTTCTCTAGATTCGGCTTGGCTCCAGGAAGCGAAAATGGGTTTCCCTTCCCAGACCTACAAAGGAGGGGTCCTTTGGAAGCTCAGACAGGTTTTCCCTGCAAAGGCACCTACTCTGAGCAAGAATTCCCTCTCGCCTTCCCCCACTCACCTTAGACAGCAGGGCTCCTTGCCCTGGGAACTCACTAAGGCATTCACTTTGAATCTTCTGCAGGAGCAATGAGACCACAGGATTACCCACACCTTTATGGTGCTTTAAACAACTGCTTTGGAAAGAACTGTGCATGTTTTTTCTCCATCTGTTGAGGAACTTAGCCATCAGGCATTTTATATTGCAGAGAAGCCGTGGTGGCTTTGCTGTGCAAAGCATTGATAGCAGACAGCTGTCTGTCCTGTTTCTAGGTAGCACAAGGGGACAGGAAATCCGAAGGCTTCTTCAGCAGCCGTACAGCTGTCCTGCTTTGAGCTGACAGGTTTGTGCTATTGGCACGAGTCTTTACAGCTGCAGGAAACAGGGCTGAGGACATTATGGTGGATGTGAAAGTAGGACTCAGACCTCCTTTCACAGGGATGCACTTCTCAGGAAAGATGGGGACCACTGGAGTTTTCATTGGAAATTAGATAGAAGGTGATGGCCATTGTCATTTTGCTCCCCACCTGGACTGGCAGCCATACCTTGGGCAGAGTCCTTGGCTCTTCCCATCTTTTGCTTTCTTGCGTTAAAGGAGCATGCTGAGCTGGAACATGTACGTAGGTTACAGGGAGGCTTGAGAAGGATGGTTCTGACTCAGCAGTCAGGGGTGACCTTAGGAGGCCTGCATTTCTAATGAGCTCAGGGGGGGACATTTCTGATTCTCCCGTTGACTTCCTTTGATTCAGACTTATTCGCTTTGTTATCGTTTAAGTTAATTTCTGATGTCCCAAGTAGACGGACCCGAGCCGGCCCATGACCTCTTAGTAACCTTATAAAGACCTTTCAAATTCCCGGCGATAATTATGGTCATTCCTAAGCTGTCTTATCCGCAAACTTAATATCTTGAACCCCCTTTCCCCATCATAATAAATTTCTCCAAACTCTCTGGACCCATCTACTTGTAAGTACAAGATTATTGTGTAAATAGTAATTTATCTTTGCCTGGCAGGAACATTTGAATGCAATTTTGGTGGCATTAAGAGATCATTTGACGGATTTCATGTAACTCTGGTCCCAGACAGTGAGAATGTGTGTTTACATTTGAGCATTTTTTTTTCTGGACTATACAAGATTGCATTTTCTTTTCTTAAAAAGTGAAAATGAAATTTAAAGCCCCAATTGTCTTCCTCAGTCCCCCATCCTTGCAGCTTTCCTGCAAGGGTGGGTGGCCACAACAAATGCATTCTGGGAGCTGGAGATGCAGGTGTGCTCTTGCAGTCTGCCATCCACCACCGTGTCAGAAATTGGAAATATAGAACTCTGATCATCTGAGTGACGAGCTCTGGTTTAGCTTCTGGGAATGTAGAGCAGAAGACATAGTCCAAGATCTCAAATCTAGAGGAAGAGCCTCCTGGGAAGTTGCTCCACGGAGTGAGAGGACCTTGAGAGATGGCTCACAGGTGATGGTTAGGACCAACTGGGAGAACAGAGGACCATTGACTCAGATGGAGGTGAAGTCAAGAAGCTTTGTGGAAGTCTCGAAGGGCTAACAGGCTTCTCTCTCTCTCTCTCTCTCTCTCTCTCTCTCTTTCTCTCTCTCTCTCTCTCTCACACACACACACACACACACACACACACAAACACATACATGCACACAAAAGGGTTTCTCTGTGTAGCTCTGGTTGTCCTGAAACTATCCCTCTGTAGACCAGGCTTCGAACTCGGCAATCTATCTACCTCTGCCCTGTCCTCCGAGTGCTGGGTTGACAGGGCGCTCCACTACTTGGGCTATTAGGCATTTTAAACTTAGGCAACGATGGGACCCTAAGAGGGAAGCTAAGAAACGTTTCATAGAGAGAGAAGGGCACAGAGAAAGAAGCAACAACAGTCCTAAATGGCTCAGTTTTTGCAACTCTTAGGTGCATCTCTGACTCAGGAACACAGGCTCCCTGATATGCCCCGACTTTGGACTATACCATGGAGAAGAACCAGCTTACCAAAATGGTCATAGGTCTTGGGACCTTCTGTCTCCTAGAAAAGAGGTTTATAAAAGGACTTTGACTATAAAATGTTTTATTTCTATAAAATCTGAATAAATCTCATTCACAAACCAGATAAAAAGTGTCTATGGCTGCTAGGAGGGGTGGCAGCGTTTGTCTTGAGGCCCGTAGGAGGTTGCAAATATCCTTCTGGGTTCCCAGGCACACAGTTGAAAAGCTTTTGTCTGGGATCTTTTTATTTTGCTCCAGGCAACCATATTAATGGTGTTATCTTAGTTTCGCTATAGTCCATCTTGCTGCGTCTTTTAAATATTTTGGTGTCTTGCTGGGTTTTTTTAAAAAATGGTATCTGTATGTGTGTGTCATTAATTTCCAAAGAAATAAGATCAGAGATATTTTGTATGTGGCAGCCTAAAGAATGCAGAGAAGGCTTGGTATTGGCAAAGGCTCTCTGACAGAAAACTCTAGCTGAGCTAGCTCACCATGGGAGGAAGCAATACAGCTGTGAGTTATCTGCAAAAATAGGCTGTTTATTTTCAAACCTGTCAATCAGTATTAAGCCTCCTAAGACTTTCATATGTTATAAAAGCTGGAAATGAAGAAAATTAGTTTATTTCCTGGATGTAAAATGAAAATTAGTTTATTTCCACATTCTACAGAGGACCTTGGATCTCTTTTTATTAGTGAAAGGTAGCCCGATTTGAATTCAAAGTATTTTTGAAGGAGGAGTCTGGGAATGGGAGGCAAGGCTGATAGGTAGGCATGGAAGAGTTTCAGTAGCAAAAGAGTTCAAGTTGTGGTTCTTGTGAGCCTCCTACAAAAGTCTCATCTAAAGAGGAAGCTGGACACCATTTGAGAAGAACCTACCCATTCCTGATGAGTGGTCCCAGTCACTTAAAGGGAATCTGAAAAGCTACTTCTGAGGCTGGTACCAGCTCTTTCAGCATAACCATATGAATGATTTAAGATGGCAAAAGCAAGTCTTGTTTAGTCTAGAGAAATTAGAAAACTCTGCAATTAGAAGAACCTGCTAGGTATTTGAGTAACCCTGGCAGAGCGCACCAGTACACAGCACGCTGGTACACAGGTTTCACCAGGCTAGGTTGGCATTTGTGGTTCTCTGAGGTTCCCTCTGTCTTTTGGGCAGTTTCAGAAAAGGCTGGAGAATAAGGGCGATCAGTGACTCTGCTCTTTGGGGAGCATCTGACCTTCATCCCACATTGCCATAGCAACTGGAACGCTGCACAAAGACTGGTTCCCAGAGCATCGTGTCTTTGCCTCTCCCTTCTTCCTAGGCTATTCCTTGGACTGCACTCACAGTAGTTCCTGCATTGCCTTAGAGTCTTGACAGAGGTGGTCCCTGACTGTGGTTCTCTCAGCCACATGGCCCTGTCTGGGAGACTAGCTGGGAAAAAGTTTGAGCCATTGTAGACACAGGAGTAGAGGCTACTGCTTCGCTACCATCAAATCTCATCTCTGCAGGTAGGACTTGAGGACATTAATGGGTTACCAAGGTAGGCCTGTGTGGTACTTCTGTCCAGCTTTTAGCTTTAGGCACTACCTTCCTGCATTTAAAAATAAAATCGTTTGTGTGTGTGAATATGGGCAGCATGTGTGAGTGTGTACTTACTTGCTTGTGCATGCTCGTAGGGGCCAGAGGTCAACATCTTCCTCCATTGTTCTGTTACCTAATTGTTTTGAGAAACACCTCTCACGGAACCTGAAGCTTACAGAATCAACTGTAAGTTGGCCAGTGAACTTTGGAGATCCTCTTGTCCTCACCACCCCAGAGCTGATATTATAGCACAAGCCACTACACCTGGGGATCTAACTCTGGCCCTCATACTTCCCTGCCCTGTTGCCTGCCTCCTTTGAAAGACACTTGTCATGTTGTCTGGTGGGACATTGTTCCTGTCTTACCTCCCTGTGTGGGGGGACACAGCTGTTCTTCCCCAAATGAACAGTAGAGACCAGCTCCCAAAGGAGTATGCAGGGGGCAAGCTTGAGTGGATTACTAAAAAAAATGCTTTTAAAGAAGCTGGTGGTTTGTGACAAGCACGTTTCAAAGCTGGATTGCAGGCATTGAGGCATTTGTTCATGTGCTCATTTTCCAAAAGATTGGGTTTTAAAAAAAAAAAGACCTCAGATACCACAGCTAAGTACTTTTCCTTTCCTTCCCTTGAAAAATCATGTTATTTTCAGAGGAACTTAATCCATACATTTCAGATCTATTTCCGTGTTACTCAACAAAACGTTGCATTTCCCTACTGTTGCTCAGCCCTGAGTGAGGTCACACATTCCTCTTTTGCTCCGACTCGTGCACACAGCTCACAGCTGGGTGACTACAGCGTACTAGGAAGCATAGAAACAAGAGACAAGGGGAGAATAATCCACTGGACTGACCTTATTCCAGCTCTGTTCCTTGGTTCTTCCTGGAATATTTTGACTAAATTTTTAAATGTTGTGTTTTATTATTTATATATTAAGGACTGAGCTTTCTGTTCCTTCTGATGTGAGTGTGTGTGTGTGTGTGTGTGTGTGTGTGTGTGTGTGTGTGTGTGTGTGTTCTTTATTTTATACCTAATGTAAGTATTTTGCAGGCCAAAGTGGCTCAAGCAAGCCTGTGGGCATGCCAAGGGCACTGCTGGAATGTGAGACTCTTTGGGACTGGGGCAGGAGTGGCACATGAAGCCTGTGTAGATTTTGGAAATAAAATTTCATATTCTCTTTCCCTTTGCTTACCTGTCTGTCTGGCCCAGGAAGAAACCGATGGCTGATAGGAGGGCTTTCTGAAGATTTTGTTATGCTGCTTTCTCTAGGGTTGCATGCATCTCAGGCTGCCTAGAACTTGCTGTGTAGCTGAGGACAACTTTGAATTTTTTTATTCTCTTGCCTCTCTCCCTCCTAAGTACTGAGATTTTTAAGAGCATAACTGCAGACCCAGTTTATGTGGTGTTGGGGTTGGAATCCAAGATCCTGTGCATGCTGGGTAAACATTCCACTGATTGAGCTATGTCCCTAGCCCGCATCCCAGGACTTTCTGAGAAAGCAGGGGTGCCATAAGAATCCTTCATTCTGTTCTAGGTAGTAAGAGTGAAATCAGTTGAGGGGTGTGGGGTTCAGGATGCCCGGATCCATGGTCTTCTTACTGAAATTACTTTGCAAAAGCATAGAGGCCTGGCCGTGTTGGTGGTATATATCGGCATCATAGCTTCCAAACAGCTTGGTGATGATGCTGACCACATAATTGTGGGTTATACATGTGTTGGGGCTTTTCAGGTGGCTCAGGAAGACCTTACATATGATTCAGATTTTAAAATCATAGGGTATGGTTTGTACAAATGGTAGTGTTGTCAACATCTGGAATTTTCTGAGAATGACCATGTGATGAAAGTCTTTTTTCCTTTAAATATAACCATATACAGTTGCTATTCTTGACACAAAGACAGAGGTGATAGTTCTTTCAAATCTTGCTTTGCAAGCATAAACTTGAGACCATGCTCTGCAGGGGTTGCCTGAGGACACTGGGATCTGGGGGACAGAAAGGGTAGAGTCATAATTTGAACAGTGTGCATGCATCTTTCACGCTATTTGTTGGCCATTCTAGAGACTGTGGCCCAGGGGCTGTGATTTCTTTTAGCTGGAGATGACTTCTCTCTTGTCATCAATAATGCAATCAATGGCTCTTTCCTCATTTAGAAACAAAATCCCTATTTGGTGCAAATCAGAGACTTGTGTTCTATCTATTGCCAATGGCTAGCATGCAGTAGGAACACACATGGTTCTTGTTAGGTTTCACCGGCTGCCCAAATATCTAGAAATGTGCTTGAGCCTGCACTGTAGGAGGATTTCTGGTGGTTAGAGAAAAGCCAGCACTCCTCAGCAACTCATGAAATTAGTTCTCAGCTGCCAAAAGGAATCATTTTCCTTATCTTTGTTAGAAGAGCCATATGGTTCCATTGACATAAGGCTATGGCTTCAAATAAAGCCCCCACAACAGTGGCCTTCTCTGCTCCCAACTACTCACACTTCCAGTAACCTGTTATTCCCTACTATTCAGATGCTTTCTCTTCTCTTCTCTTCTCTTCTCTTCTCTTCTCTTCTCTTCTCTTCTCTTCTCTTCTCTTCTCTTCTCTCTCTCCCCTCTCTCTCCCTCTCTCTCCTTTATTCTCTTTCTCCTGCTATCTCATTCTCTCCACTATTCTTTCCCATTCTGTTTCTCTAGCTCCTGCCATATCTAGTCTGTTGGCCACATTCAATCTGCTGCTCTGTTATCCCTAATGTCTGCAATGAAAACCTTAACTATATCACACAGCAGTCATGTCGTGTCATTTATGACATGTCATGAATTTCTTTATGGCATGCCTTCATACACTCTTTTTTACTTTGAAACAGTGTCTCACTAAGTAACCCAGCCTGGCCTTCACAGACCCAGCAGACCTGCAACTTTCTATCTTCCTGCCTCTCAGCCTCTAGAGTGGCTGGGATTTCAGACTTGGGCCACCAGGGCTGGTGGTAATAGTTCTTCAATATTTTGCTCTGGGAGTGAAACAAAGCTAAAGACAGCTAGTCACCTTCTGGTATACCTGTGCTCTGTGGACCTGTGGTCATCTTCATCATTTAAGTTACCACCTGGAATTTACTTACAAAGTTCAGATCCAGGTGAGATACTTTGTACACACCACCATATTTTATCTACCCGACAACTGTGACAGACCTTTGTCTCATTTTGCAGACAGAGAGGACCTGGTGAGGTGACTGACTTAATCAAGATCACCTATGTAGAGGTGGCAGAGTTGAAAAACGGTGACCTGGGGCCGCATGACCTAAAAGGCATTGCTCTTGATAATGACTGCTGTGGCTTGAGCCTTGAGCTTTGACAAAATGTATTTAGGGGAATGTTATCCTTCTCAGCAGAGCAAGTTGAAAGGAATTGCAACCCCAACACAATCACTGTTAAGTGTAGATCTTTTCCAACACCGGAGATTAAGGATATCTTCATTGTCTCTCCACAATGGCGAAGTTCACAGCTTAGCTGGGGAGATAGACAGACAGCCCTCTTACAATCTGGGCTGTAAGAGGGTGTGAACAGAGCAATATGGGGTGCCACTGCAGAGGCAGCACAAACAACTTTTCAGGCAAGGCTTAGGCTGCAGGCGTCCTGGACGAACTGATTACAGTCTAAAAGGATAGCAGTTTGCAGGCTAGAAAAGACAGGGAAGAAAGCAAGAGTCTTGGCCACAGACAGAGCAGTTAGAAAATGGGTGTTTGGAAAAGGTCTGTAAGTTTCCTGGGACTGGAAATGAGAGTTGTGGGAGGAATAGGTGAAGGAAGGCCTTCCTTAAAAAGTTGAGTCTAAGAGCTTAGCTTTTAACTTTAGAAGCTTGAATGGTGGAGGGAGTTATCAGGAGCCAGGCAGTAGGTGGCCTAGGCAAGGCTTGTGGTATTCCCGGTAGCTAGTACTTGCCAGAATCCCCATGGAGAGGCTAACCATTCCAGCTCTGAGCAGACTCACAGACCTGAAGGAAATGATACTGTCACCAGCACCAGGGCCATGTGTTGTAGTCAGCAGGGAGCTCTGCTTAGAAAGGATCTCAGAGTCTTAGGGCCGACTCCCTGGGTTTTTGTTGCCATGAAGAAGAGGCTCAAGGATTTGAGGAAACATTTCTGGTTTCATCAGTTGCTTGACAATATCCACCAGTTCTGTCTGATGAATCCTGGTTTCCTTTTGTCCAGCATCAGGACAGCAGCAGTGTATTCATCCTGTAACCTCTTCCACTGTTTGAAGTTTTTTCTGATTCTTTAAATTTTATCACAATGCTCAGCTTCTGAATCTGCTTAGCCCCCTTTTTTCCTTCCATAAACCATCTTTCCAACCAGAGCACATCTTTTGCTTACTTGACTAAAGTTGACTAGTTTAGCAGGACAATGAGGTCAATTCATAATATCAGAGTCTTCTCAGAGGTGACCATTCACAGCAGCATTGGCCCATGGAAGGACAGTATATATAGACAGAATTTAGAAAGTTCTGGCCATCCTGTCAAAGTGAAAAGGGCAAAGTTAACTGTTGTGGGCCTGGGGATATTGTTCAGCAGGTAAAATGATTGCCTCACAAGCATGAGGACCATCACCCATGTAAATGCTGGGTTAGCCCAGCTGTAATCTCAGCTAGAACGTAAAAGACAGAAACAGAGGATTCTCAGAGCAAGCTGGATAGCCTGACTAACTGAACTGGGAAGTTTCAGGTACAATTGAGAGAGTTTTTCCCAACATTTATAATGTAGAGAGTGGTTGACAGATACTTATTCTCAACTTTTGGCTTCCACGTGTACATACATATACATACATACATACATGTTTATATATGCATATACAAACACATACATACACATGCACATATAAAAAGCTCATTAATTTTCACAATTATTATAATAATATTATTATAATACAATGCATACAAAAATATAGTGACTTCCACAATAATTCATGGACAGTGTCACGCGCCCCACTTCCCGCTGGCAGGAAAAGGCGTGCAACAACAGGATTCTTCTGCGAACAACCTTTATTGTACAATACTCTGAGCAGGGGATCTCCCCGTGGGAGAGAAATGCATTGCTTATATATGCCCAGGAGACTCGTGTCGCTACCTGATTGGTGCACTCTCCAGTAGCTCATTAGTATGCCCCGAGAGAGGGCTATGACGTATGTGGCGCATGCGCTCTAAGTCTCTTGGCTGGGCAACAGCTGTTTGCTGAGTCCTCTGCGGGAAGCCGGCACCATGTTTGGGTGCGGCACAAATGGCTCTCTACAGGACAGTATAGTCTAAGATAGCATGCATCTTTTTATAACAAGCTTTGAAGATTACTGCATATCTTCCACTTAGGGCATCTCTCACCCACCCTACCTGTTCTTCTGTCCCTTTATTGCTGTGTTTAGATAGGAGGACAGTGTGGTCCAGAGGGAGAGAACAGGAGGAAGCAGCACACAGCACACATGTGGAAACTTTAAACCATGATCAGTGACATGAATCAAAGGAGCAAGTTCTCAGGAGGGAAATAGTCAGTTAATATGAGGGGGAGTCTGGTGTCCGGTGGAGGTAGAGGGGGGATCAGGAGAAAAATGTCTTCATTTTATTTTATTATTTTATTGGATATTCTCTGTATTTACATTTCAAATGTTATCCCCTCCCCCCTCCGATTTCCCCTCCCTCTTCACTTGTCTCCATGAAGGTGCTCTCTCTCCCATGATGTTTTTTATTTCAAATGGACCCTGTTGGTATCTCTCAGAAGGGTCATGTGGGTGGGTGTTGATAGGCAATGGTTAACAAGGGACAGGAGGCTAGGAGGCTGGGGTCAGGAGAGGGTGATGGAGGCTGAGATGAGGAGAAAGAGTGTAGAGGGATTGAGTGCAGTTCAGGAGGTACAGTGGACATGGTTTGGTGGTGGACCGAGCACAGCCTGATGGAGGAGGTCCTGGAGGCCCCAGCTAGAAGACTAGAGAAGGTTTGGGCTAGACATATATATGCAGAGTCACCAGTTGATCAAGCAAGGAACCCTGATATTTCAGGAGCATTAGCCATTGCTCAGAAAAAAATCACTTTGATCTGCTTTACAACTTTATTATTATTATCATCATTAGTGTTTTTATTCACAAAACTAAGCAAGTAAGCAGGGGTTAGGGTTCTCTTGGTTGTTGGTCACGGTAGGGAAAGCCGTAAATGGTGAGCTGCGGTGAGGTCCGGGGCCATTCGTGTCAGACCTCAGAGCTCTGGACAGCTCTGAGAACCAGAAGCTCGAGCACTCCGACAGAGACTGCCAGGACAGGGGTGAGCAGACTTGGGGTTCTGGGTGAGAGGCTCTTATTACACTTGGTGCGCGCTTTGTGTCCTACTTAGGGGTGTGATAAGCCACCCATGAATTTGTCAGTTTGACCTGAGATGGCTAAAACCATGAGCTATTGAGTTTGCTTGGGCCCTTTATGCTGAAGGTATTTATTAACCAACCACTCCACACTAGACAGGGAGGGCACAAAACCAAGGGGTTACTTCTTCCATCTTGCCACCCTGAGGTAGTGGTGGAAGCGAGCGGGGTGTAGTTATGTACACAGATACACGGATGAGATAATATGTGCTTACAAAGGCACACAGAGAGCAGGAAAGGGGGACGCACTCCTTTATTCTTGAGGAAGCTGAGGACTATTTATTTAAACATTAAAAGATATAGGTAGAATTTGTCTGATGATCACCGTTAGGCACTCTAGGGAAAAAGATCAGATAACCTGGCACATTAAAGGACCCGTGAGCAGAAGCAATGCAGTGGTTAGAGATGTGTGTGTGTGTGTGTGTGTGTGTGTGTGTGTATGTGTGTGTGTATACTTCCTGAGTGCTGGGATTAAAGGTGTGCACCACCACACCCAGATTTTTACAGGGTTTTAAGCCACTGTTTAGAAAGAAAATGACCAGTCATTTATGTGTTTCTTCATTCAATAATGAAGTCATTCATTTATCTACATAACTTGTTTGTCTATTTATTCATTACACTAATATGTAGGGATGTCCCCTGTGGACTGCACTGAATCAGTCTGATTTCAGTGTTGAAGGAAGAGCCAATAACTGGGAGCTAGGTGACTAGGAGAGTATGTGATTAATTTTTTAAAGAATAATATGAATGTTGTACATGTATCTGTATTTAACAGATTTCTACTATATAAATACCACCAGATAACTATATTTATGTCCTATTTAGGTTTGCTTGCTGTGATAAAACATCATGACCAAAAGCATCTTGTAGATGGAAGGGTTTGTGTCAGTTTACAACTCTGAGTCACAGTCCATCACGGTGTGAAATCAGGACGGGAACCCAAGGCAGGAATTAGAGGCAGAAACAGAAGCAGAGGCCATGCATGAATGCTGCTTACTGGCTTGCTCCCCAAGGCTTGCTTAGACTACCAACTTAGGACCATTCGCCCAGGGATGAGACCGCTTCCTGTTTTCTTGGCTCTCCCACATTAGTTTTCAATCAGGAAAATGCCCCCCATAGTCTTGTCTATAAGAAATATGGTGGAGCCATTTTCTCAATCGAGGAGCCCTCTCCCAAACATGTTTAGGTTTGTGTCAAGCTGACAACCAACCAGCATGATTTATCAGTTAGAAATCACAGAGAAGAACAAATCTAGCACTACCACATAAAAGCCACGATAGGAGTTTGGATGGATAATTTTCTGGTGTACTTAGGTGTCTTTATAATGCATAAATGTAACTTTATCTTTCGCACATGTGGGTTTAGGGTTTTGTCTCAATTTTAAAAATCAAAAAGAGTTTTATTGTTCTTTAAAGGATATCAAACTCCTTGCTAAATCTTTTATTATTATGAAATTAAAGAGAGTTATGTTGCCTTTCCCTCAATTTTGATAGATTTTCACAGGAAAGGTTCCCAGACATGGAATGCAATGGGTCAAAGTGTTTGGCTACTTCTGATTCTTCTTTCAAGCCATCTCCAAGAATTTATTAAAATCTATATCGTCACCGATTTTAACAGTGCCAGGCTCACCAACAGTCAATATTTCTAAAGTTAAAATTTAATTTTAGTATGTGAAAATTATAGCTACATTTATTTATTGTTGTATTTATTTACCACTAGTAAAGTTGAAGATAATTTTCAAGTACTCTCATCTCATACGTTTACTTATGAGGTGTTCATGTTTTTATTATGTCCACAGTGCCCATCAATTTGGAACATTCTCTCTTCTAATTTTCACTTACAAATAAAATATGGTATGTGAAGTATTTCCATGTAATCTATCAGTTAGCTGCATCTTGATCTCTTTATCAAGGAAAATTCTAGAGCTACCTGATGAACCATGAGTTGATTTTTAAGCCTGACCTGTCTGGAATTCCTTTCAGCTCCTGGTGCGAGGAGATATGCTAACTCCATTATCCCTTCAATTACTAACCTGTTAGCCCAGCACAATTCTATCGAACAATCTTTTCTTTATCCACTGATTGGCGATGCCAGGAAGAGTATATTTGATCCAGTTATCAGCATAGAGATAACAGGAATGTGATAAAGCTAGCTCAGTAGGAATTCAGGCAGACACTTGATCTGACCATCTGGGCCAACTTCAGTGATTGTCTCTGAGCAGGCCAAGCCTGGATATGTCTGGGAGTGAAGGCTGGGGCCAGCCTGTAGTGGATGTGCTCTGAGGGTTAGCCAAGTGAGGATTAGGCTGTGGTGTGCTGGGGTGCTGGCTGCTTAGTGTAGGAGCCACAGAGCCCTTCTGCAGAGCTGGCTCGGTATCTGTTCCCTAGGTGTCTCATCAGCCTTCATGCGTGGCCACACACAGTCCTTCCTTTCACTTGTCTTCAACTTCTGAAGTCCCTCTACTAAGCATTGACTGTCTCTCAGGAGACAAGGGTTTATGTTGGATTTAATTCACAGATGGTGGAAGAGGCAGCTGTAATCACTGCTGTTCTCTCTCTTCTCTCAATGTCTCCACTCTTTTCAGCCACATGAGGTGTGGTATGTGGTATAGAAAAAAAAGAAAATAAAAGAAAAGAAAGGAAGGAAGACATTGTCTCAAAAAACAAAACAGAACAGAAAATACTGCACCTCTCCAAATCAATCAATCAACCAATCAATCCTGGGAAACAGGCTTTCACACTTTGGGACTTTTTTCACATCTTCTCATCTTGTGTTGGGACTCCTTCCTTATTCTGTCATGGGCATGTTTTTGAGGGATAACCATAGTTTTATCAGAGCCAGAGAGAAAACTTGCATGACCGTTGACATCCTGCTGTGACTGCTCATGTTTGAACTATTTCACTCCTCAGCATGGGAGAAAACCCATTGACTTTGTTCTCCATACCTTGTCAATTATCTGTGATAAACTGGGGCTATTGGTCATGGTGACCAATGGCAAAGCATCCCATGGCTGGGTAGCATGGTTCTCTCCAGAGTCTGACCCAGGTATGTCCCCCCTTCAGTTTGTATTCTAATGACACACCAAGACTCTTCATGGCCCTTTGGAGCATAATTTTTCTTCCCCATTCTTCCCTTCTATATGTTCTGTTTCCTCTAACCAGTCATTCAACAATCCATTTTTTTTCTTCCTGGTCCTTTCTGAGCATCATCCTCTCCGCTGCAAGGCCTTCTCAACCCTCCTTCTCGATGTGTGCTATTGCTGGGTAACAAAGCATGCCCCAGGCCAATGGTTTAAACAACCAACATGTCTTCATCCTGTGGACTGGCCAGCTGTATTAACTGATGTAGACAGGGCTTTTGATTCCCGTTGAGCTCTTAGGTCTACATTTAGTTGGCAGACAGCTTGAAGCTGGTTGGTCTGGAACAGCTGCATCTACACGTCTGGCCTTAGAGTCAGCTGTCTGCGAGGGGAAGAGGGTTGATGGGACCACATGTCTTTCATTACCATTAGATCAGCCTGGAGTTGTCCTGGTGGTAATTAATATAGTTCTGTGAGGTAGAAACAGTATGCATTGTCTCTCCGAGGCATCTCCCAACTTAATGCTGTAATTCTCCTTTCCTTTCTATTAGTTTAAATTAGAACTGTCCCCCATTTGAACTCAGGCATTTGAACACTTGGTCTCCAGTGGTGGCTCTGTTTGGGGAGATTTAGGAGGTGCAGCCCTGCTAAAGAAACTATGTCCCTGGAAGAGATCTTCAAAGGGTTAAAACCGAGCTTTTAAATTCGTCCTTTACTTCATGTTTGCATTTAAGACACAGAACTCTCAGTGTTCCTTTTCCAGCTGCCATGCCAGCTGCAAACTGTCATGCCTCCCCACCAGGATGGACTTTATCCCCCTAGAACTGTAAACCAAAATAAACCCCTTCTACAAGTTGCTTTTTATCATGGTGTTTGATCAAGGCAATGAGAAGTGACTAATACTGTTTCTTTCTTCTTCCTTGCCCTTCTAGCTGAAGCAAGGCCAGCTCCTAGAAAGAAGAGATTTAGATTCTGCCTCCTATTGGGAGAAGCTAAAGTACATGGATCTGAGGAGAGGCAGGAGGGGAGGAGGAAGGAGGGCACTGTGAGGTCAGCCTGCCACACTCACTTTCAGATATCACGACACTGGGGACAGTGGCATGTCATGTTGCACTGTTTATCTCACCAAGCCCCTGTTCTGCTAGGGTGCTTTGTGTTCATTTCCTATGACATCTAACTGGCAGCTCCGTCTCCTTGTGGGACAGATGTGGTAGCCAGGCAGGATGAGAGTAGGAGAGAGTGCATGTCTAGAATCTCAGCTGCAGATCCTAAAACCTAGCTTAACCTGTCAGAGGCTGCAGGGCAAAGCCAGAGCAAAAAGAAAGCCTAGCGGTCCCTTGACCATTCCCAGTGCCCTGTTTCTGACTCCAGCCAGCACACCAACCTCACCAGAAGGCAGCTTCTTTCCTACCACTGCATCAGCAGTATGGGCCCCAGGGCCTGCCCACACACCGGATGCTGACTGGGGCATAGCTCCAGCACCAGTTTTCATAGATGGTCTCATCACTTTTAAAATAATGACCATGGGGTGTGGGCTAGCTAGAACAGTGACATCACTTTCCAGTGATTCTGGGTCAGTTCTCACTGCTTCTCTCTGAATCTTTAAATGACTGAAATGAATCTTTCTGGTTTGGTCCATGTTCTGGGAACCTTCCTCATATGTCCACATGCCATCCTTAAATGTGATCAAGATGGCTTCAGATTTCAAGCTAGAGGCCCCATGTTTTAGGTTCTGGAACTGGTTTGTGTGGGAGCGGGTACTGTTACTGACAACATAATTTCCCTAGTTTTTATGTGTACAGTGATAGTAATAAGTCTCTGGTTTGGTAAAGAAACCAAAAAAATGAGTTGGCATCTTCTCTCCGAGTCCCGTCCCCATCACTTCGGTCTGCTATAATAAATATACTTCTGGATGGTGGAAGTCTGAGGTTGGGATGGCAGCATGGGAACTCTGATGAGGGTCATCTCTGGTTTATAAACAACTGTCCTCTGGTTACACTTTTCACATGACAGAAGAGAGAGAATGTGTCTGTCCAGAGTCTCTGTGTAAGAGTGTCAATCCCTTTTATGAGGGCTTCACATGCATGGCCTAGTTACTTCCCATAGGAAGTATACATACTGGAGGGACCTAAGCATTTAGTCTGTGGTATAGCTGCTGGGATTTGTCAACTGCACAGAAGGCCTGAGCCAGCATCAATGAGAGATGACATTTCTGTTAGGTAGGGAGCAGTCATTGTCACAAACTATTTGGTCAAAGGAGGTAATGCATAGAGAATGCTGGCTGGATCCAGCCCTTGCTAGAGTTAAAGAAGAGATGACTCACTGAGTGACTTGCTCATTCCAACATGACAGCTGTGTTTCTGGATGAAGAGAGCAGCAGACGGGCTCCTGACTGCTTGTCATAGGGCAGAAGCACTCCAAGAGAATAGATGATCTGTGCCTGCGCCTCTGCGAAGACACTGTCACAGGAATGAACCACTTGGAGTGGGCATGGGATACAGGCCTTCTGCAGAATGGCTTCTCAGAACTGCTGTTCTCTGTTGATACCTTACAAAGCTCAAAGTAAGAGACTGAGTTCCCGGTTTGATTGTAACTGTTCCTCTCTCCACTGCCCAGTCTATATGTTCTCAGTTAGAGTCCAGAAATGGTCCTGACTTTCTCTGCTTGAATGAAGAGGTGAGGAGTCTCTGCAGATGGTGATACAGAGCAGACTTTATTACCTAATGATCCCCTCAAAGTTGTATAGAACTTCTCTTGGGGCCACAGGAGCCTAGATCTGTCTGTCCACCTTTGCACATGGAGGCCAGAGGCATTGTACAGAATAAGTATGCGCATGTGACATGGCTTTGGGTACCTTGATATGGTCATCAAAGGAGCAACCAGGGGTGCAACTGTCTACTTAGCAGATATACGGAATGCATTTTGTTCAGTAGCTTCGGGGTTAGCAAAGGCCAACCCAAGAAGCTTTAATTCCCAGACTGGTTTAAATATCAAAGCAAATGAATCATAAAAAAAGAAAATTATTGAAGTGCAAAGTGTCTGGGATTGAGAAACAGGTGATAATGGTGTGGTGTGATGGTAGTAGGAATGATGGAGACGGTATAGCGGTGACAGATGGTGGTGGTAATGATGACAGCCTGGCTATAGTTGTGGTGATGGTGATTGTCTTAGTTACTGTTCTATTGCTGTGAAGAGATACTGTGAGCAAGACAACTAACAAGAGAAAGCATTAAATTGCAGCTTGCTTACCACTAGTTTCAGAGTGGTAGTCATAGAAGGAAGCAGAAGGCATGGCACTGGGGCAGTAGCTACATCCTGATCCATGGGCAGCAAGCAGAGTGGGGTGTGGGGGAGGGGGTGCTGGGCCTTGCTCACCCCATGGACCTGGGCAGGTATCACACGACTCTGGCATCTCCAACATCTTGGGGTCTCCAGTGAAATCCAGACTTCATTTTCCCAGCTTTGTGCAATGACTTCTCTGGGCCTCTGTACAGGGACACCCCTATACATGCCTGGCCCCAGCAGCTTTTCTTAGCCACAGAGGGAGATTCTATAACTCCTTTCTTGTCTCCTTGATTCTAAAAACCGGAACCATGTGGCCAAAGCTGCCAAGTTTTGCTGCTTAATGGAGCTGGAACTTGGCCCCTTCATTCAATTACATTTGCATCAGCCTTTTGTTGTTGATAGTTTCCTTCACTGCTTCAATTCCTTTCCTCAAGTTGAAAGCTGAACTGGGTAGGGTCTTGCACTGAGGTCACCATTTCCTTAACTACATTTAGCCTTAGGCTCTTCTTTAAACCTTTTATCTCCTTGAGCACAGGAATTGTCTCTATTACACTTCCTGGTGCTTCTTTTCTTCTCAAACTGTACATTTTGTGTTTCTCTTTGTCTAGCTTGCTCCATCTCATATAGAGCTGCAGAAGAGTGATTACTAGTAAACATACAACAAAGTCAATACTAGACTGTCTTGAAATCTCCTCTGCCAATGCAATTAATCCAAAAAGCTTCAGGCAGATTTTTAGAACAAAAGCAAAAAGCAGTCACATTCTTTGCAAAAATATAACAAGAATGGTCTCCAGACCACTTCCCTTCTGACACCTCTTGAGTTGGGCCTTTATCATTTAAATCACTTTCAATACTGTTTTCTGTCATTCTACTATAATGACCTTTAAACCCCACTTACACTGTTCAACCACTTCTAGTCCAAAGTCCCAAAGTCTTCCACAGTCCTTTAAACAAAAACATGGTCAGATCTATCACAGCAATACCCGCCTGTGGCACCAACTTCTGCCATAGTTGTTGTGAAGAGACAATATATGAGCCTATAGGGGCCATTCTTATTCAAATAACCACAATGATGGCAGTAGTGGTAATGGTGATGGTGGTAGCTACCAGAACATTGGATAAGCCCTTACACTCATTTTATTCTGATTTTCCTCCAGCCTATGAGCTTGGCTCACAGCTAATGTGGAATATAAGAGGTATGCTATCTCATCTCAGGACTCCCTTGGACTCCAGATCTATAGGTCTTTTCTCTGCTCTGATTCATTTTTCTATTGTGGATAAGTAACTATATCTCCAAGCCTCAAAGATCCTATCTGGAATTAGTTGGATCTTAAGAGTTCTGTTTTTACAATATTTTGTTATTATTGCATTGTGCTGGCTATGTGTTGGGGTGGGGTACATGTATAGTGGTCGGAGAACAATGTTGTAGAATCAATTACATGTGCTCCATGGATTGAATTCAAGTTGTCAGGCATGCTCACCTTTACCCACTAAGCTATCTCACCATCTCTTCAGATCTCTTTTGGGGTCTAAACGTTTTGATATCCTTGTCTGGCATCTTCCTGAAGAATCCAGTGCCTTCTCAGGACTGTCATTGGAAATGATGTCGCTGCTTAGCTAGGAATGTGTGGAACTGTACCTCCTTGTTTGGAAGATGTAATCGTGGTTCTCGGGAAAGAGTTCTGGAGTATGGGTCAGCTTCAATACCAAGTGCTTGTGTGAGCTGGGATAGGTGGCTTTTATGAGCCTGTCCCCAAACAATGAAAGGACAACTTGTACTACATTATCTCTGGGTTCCTTCCAGCTCTGACAGGAGGATGAGGACACCAGGTTTCTTTGCCAATTTTTTTTCTAACTATCCTAAGGCTAATTCCCAGGCAGGATCAGGCTTGCTTGAAGTATACTTATCTTTCCCAATGTAGTCCTGGCTCCTCCTTTTTTTCACCTCAGGTAGACATTTACACCCCCTGGGAAAGACTCTGATGTTAAAATAGATGTTTCCCTTTAATGATGAAGCCAAGATCTTCCCTCCAATTGATAACAAACTGGCACAGAATTCTCACTTTAGTACTTGAATGTAGGAACAAGCAAAAGCAACAGGTTGGTTGTTATTTCCATCCATGTTAGGAGAGCTTCAATGCCTCTCTGACCTAAGAAGAGCCAAGGTTGGGGACAGACTCTCTGGCTATACGCAGAGCCACAGTGGCAGCTCTAGTTTTACATACATCCTCGTTCTTGTGTGAGTTTGCCTGCACAGAGGCTTCAGTTCCCATTTCCACATCTCTCTTCTTCTTAGCTCCCACACCACATGAAAAGCAGGAGAGGCACATTTATCCCAAACAGCCCAAAGAACAAGCTTTGAACCTCGATAAAATCAGAGATCCCATCAGCCCTGGAGAAGGCTGGTCGGCTTTGCTAGCTGCCTGGCAAAGTTGTTAGGGGCGGTTTGCATTCTGGAAGTCAGATCCAAGGCAGAAGGAACACACAGAAGAAGATGATTATGGGTGTTTTGAAAAACCTGCCTCTTCCTGCCCAGCCCGGGACAATATTTACAAAGAGGGCTTACGAACAAGCAAACCTTCTTTTCAGGTTAAAATCACCCACCAAGGCAGGTTCTTCCCGTGCCCAGCCATGCCCAGCGCCAGTTAAAGGTTTGGAGAGTGAGTTTGTCAGCCAGCTACTGCCTTTGCCTCGGTGGTTAAGCTGTGGTTTATCAGGCTCAGGACCAGTGTTGCTCTCACTTCTGCAGCATACAGCCTCTTTATAAGGGAAAGCATTCCTGAGGATGCCCGGTGTTGACTCAAGCTACCTTTCTTATTATGTTATTTAAATGTATGTAAACATTTAAATAACTAGGTAGAGACCCGTCAGCTTATACTTCTTATACACTCTTAATCTAAAGCAAATTTACAAATGATATGCAAACAAAAATGGAACTTGAATAAAACCCAAACTGCTACCATGAAGTTTCTCTCTCTGGTGGTGGGCTTAGTGGGAAGCAGCTTACCTCTCGATTTCGTATGTCACCTGCTAGTGTCTTGATTTGATTTTTCACATAAAGGACTATTGCTTGAATCATCATAGACCACTTTTTCTACTTTTTAAACATGGGACTGATTCTGAGCCACAAGGCCATTATCCACTTAACCCCACTTAACAGCAGGAAAAGAAAATACCAAATTGTTTCTCTCTCTGTGTGAGTACACGTACATGCACATATGTGTGCAGGTGCATGTGGCATACATGTAAACATCAGAGGTTAATGTCATCCTTAGTTGCTCTCCTCTTTAATTTTTGAGGCAAGGTCTCTTAATTACTAATTTTGCTTCCCTGGCTGGCCAGCAAGCCCTAGAGATCCTGCTATCTCTACCTCCCAAGCACATCACTGTGCCTGGCTTTCTTTCTATTTTTATGTTTTTAAACTTTGGTCCTTGACTGTCACTCTCAGGTCCTCATACTTTCATGGAAAGCATTTTATTCTCTAAGCCATGTGTGCAACCTGGGGATTTCATAGCATCTGATGCTTTTTTAGAAAACAAATTCAAGTTCTAATTGGTAGAATGTTCTTCAGTGTGCATTCAGTTACCATTAATGAGTGATGAAGAATGCCTCTGTTGGCCCACAGAGTAACCACTGAGATGCTTGCAGTAGGGAGCTTGGCATGCCCACAACACAGGGGTCACATGACGACCGTTCTTCTTTACCTACTAATGATTGTACTCCCAACATTTGTTAGATGCTCCTAGACGGTTAGCCTTGACTATTACCTTAACATATTCCCTAATGCAGTGTGGGTAGTGGAACATGAACAGCACTTTCTTCATGGTGACATGTTCACCCTGCCAGGTCACACAGTTCTCACATGGTAGAACTCAGAGACCATGCTTATAGAGGCTCAAGAACCATGGTTTTGGAAAATGTTCTCTGAAGAGAAGCATTGTGCTTGCTCAGAGGACAAAAGCTCTCCCTACAGTGTGGGATGACCCAGGAGAACAATTTTATTTCATAAAAAGGAAGGAGTACATTTGATTATTTGGTTACCAGATATTTCTGGAATTCTATCCTCTGCCTGTATGTCACTCTGAGGACAGAGGAGAGGGCAGTGGTAAAATGCAATGTGACTGCCCTCTTGGACAGCTGCTTGGGGGAGTCTGGAAGCTCTTTGGAACTTATTTCTAAGATAGACTATAAGCCCCAGAAGAAATTTATGGCTAACCTTTAGAGTCGTGGGACCAATGTCTTGTACAGTTGGGTTCCGTTTGGTCATTTCCTCATGACTACTCTTTTCAAGAGATGTCTGCCCATTTCCAGGGAATGGAAATTCTAGGAAGGATTTGAAAAAAACAAAACAAAACAAAAAAACCTTCGCTGTTAAGACTAATCTTAAACTGGGTGTTGTGACACACTCCTATAATCTTAACCTCAGAGGATTAAAGCACAAGGATCCTGAGTTTGAGGCCAGCCTGGACTTACATAGTGAGTCAAGAAAGTGAGCCATATGCATGTTATGCGACAGGAAAGCTAGCCGTAGTGTGAACATGGGACAGACACAGAAGCAACACAACAGAATCACCACAGAGAGCAGGAGAGAAGTTTGAACACATCTGTTATGGAGTCTGTATTTAATAAAGCCAATTCTGTAAATGAAGAGCCATCAGGCTGAAACAGAATGAAGTACAGGAAGGCATCTATGAGGAGGTCAGCAACAGAGCTGGGCGATTCGCAGCAAGTTGGAGATGCATGGTAAAGGCGAGAACCCACTTACTGAAAACTGTACCTGATGCACTTGATTGCCAACATAAGCTGTTCTTCAAAATGCAGAGAAATGGAATGAGATGCCAGTTGTATATGTGAATGCTACTGAAGAAAGATGCGGGGGCAAACTAGTGAGGTGTTTTTAGTTTCTCACCTGTAGCCAGGCATGGGGACTTGAGCAAGTCATGGAATGGTAGTTGGAAAGTTTGCAAATGAGCATGCTAGCAAGGTCTCGGTGTCACTTCTTAGACTTTAATTTTAACACACACCCAATGCATTTAAAATATTTATTTTTAATTAGACATGAATGTTTGCGTATGTGCAAGTGTAGGTACCTGACAAGGCCAGAAGAGGGTGTCAGATCTCCTGGAGCTAGAGTTACAAAAAGTAGTGAGCTACCTCCGTGGGTGCTGGGGACCAAACTCAGGTCCTCTGTAAGAGCAGCAATAGTTCTTAACGGCTGAGCCATCTCTCCAGACCCTTGGACGTCATGTTTCAGAACTTCCCAGGGAAGATTACAAAGTTTCAACTACAACATATTTTTAATTGAATGATGATTGTAATAATGAAAATTTGGAAATTCCCAAACATCAGTAGGGGAAAGGTTCAGTTCATTATTCTGCCTCCACTGTATATAATAGTATGTGGCCATTGAAAAATCCCCCAAAATGGCATTTAATTTTATGGGAGAAATATTCCTGTCATATAGTCAGCATATGAATCACTCTAAGAAAGACTGTTGCTGCTGAATATTTCTTCAGACCCATTGTCTATCTAGACTGAAGTCTGGAACTGTTATGGAAACCAATGTGTTAGTTTATATGACTGCCCTTAGTCCAAGTGCTGAGGATCTAGGTAAGAGTCCAGAGAACTTTGTGCCTACAAATGAACTGTTTTCACTTTTCTCTTCATTTTTTTTTTTTTTTTTTTGGAGGGGGAAGGAGGTTAGATCAAACTTTAGCACTGAGTATTCTAGAAAAGCTGAACTCCCATTTGTTTTTTTTTTTAATGTTATTTTAATGGTCATATGATATACAACACTGAGACATTGTTAAGATCAACCGTAATAAGACAACTGAAATAATTAATATAGCTTAGAATTATTTTCCATTTTGATTTGGGTAAGATTAGCTTTGGGTTGAAAAACAACTGCTAATTCTCTTTCTTGAATCATCTCAGCCTTTAAAACTTATGCTTAAGATGACTCAGTGGCTTGGCTTCTGGAGATCTTGTCTGCTCTTTATCCATCTAACCACCCACTAATCTCTCCACTAACCAAATTTTTTGCCCCTCCCTCCCTCCTTCCCTTCCTTCCCTTCTTCTTTCTCCCTTCCTTTCTTCATTCCGTTCATAAATCGATCTATCCATCATAACTCCTCACATCTGGTTACCTATGCAACTATATATTCAATTCCACTCACCCATCTCCCTGTCTGTTCAATACTATCACATTGTAGGCCTCGTAGTGGGTGCCACAATCTTAGCCCAAAACTTTTCTCTTAACTTGCTTATGTCTAGTAAAAAGTGGGACAGGAAACAGATACAGCTCAATGTGAAGAATCCTGTAAAAAAAAAAAAAAAAAGAATCATTTTAATAGTCTGTGTCAGGTGGGTTAGGAGTCCCTAACTGGGTGACATCTGGTAAAATCAAGAAAGAAAGAAAACATAGAATCTGGCTTTGGAGGATGAACAGTTGCCTAATCCTGAGTGAAAGCCATCTGTGTCCATCATAAAGCTTGCAGCCTATCAGAGCTCTCATTCTTTAGGAAGGCGGGATTTACTCAGGGTGACAGATGCACTCTACATAGTACTCTTAGTCCACAGCCCTGAAGGGCTATGTTGGGGCGTGGTCTTTGAACATGCTCAAGAAAATGATGACTCTGAAGACTGAGAACACGAGGCCAAACATGGCCCACAAACATCTAGATTTCTCTGGCATAATTTGGCCACCAGTGTTCAGTGCCTAGTTCCCCGTACTCTGTAGTCAAGCTCACAGAAGTACACTTTTTACTGTGAGCCCGTCGACGGTTCTAACCTTTGGTGGTCAGTCTCGGCAACTCCGTCATGAAGAGAGTGTTCCTCAGTGTTCTGGTTACCTGCACAGCACAGCATATAGGAACTACTAAAATGCTTTCCCCCCATGTTCACCCGAGGCGAGTTCCAGACAGAGGCTTGGAAGTCCTTTGTGTAGAGTTCTCTTCACACTTTCCTGTGTGAGTTACTGTTCTTATCACTGTAGCCGTATTCCTGTCGAGTGAATAAGGATTTAGTTTAGCTCAAGTTTTTGGGAGGTAAGTCCATCATACTGGTGAAGGTACGATGGTAGGCGCTTGCGGATGCTGCTTCCCCACATTTCTGTGGTTCAGGAAGCAGAGGGAAGATAATGCCTGTGCTTAACTGGCCTTTTTCCATATCTGCATTTGATTAAGCCAGGGACTCTAGCCCATGAGATGGTACTACCCACATCCAGGGTGGACCTTCCCTCTTCAGTTAATCTTGTATGGAAATGTCCTCACCGATATACCTCAAATATACCCAGATATACTTACTAATGCTTTAGGCATTTTTCAATGCAATAAATATGACCACTGAAATTAGCAGAGTCTCCTATTTGTCTTGCAAGCTGGTGTACAAATCAGGGAGTTTGGAGATAATCTTGAGACTAAAATGTTGTCCGTCAACTGCGTGGTCTCTCATCCTGGCTGAGGCTCAGGCCTGTCACCTGCAGAGCAGACTTAGTGTCACTTGTATGTGAGCTTGCTGTGGGGACTTGTGCTAAGGCACATGAGGTGCAGAGCATGAGGCAAATTAACATTATTAGTCAAGGGGAGTGGCTTTTGTTATTGCTCTTATTACTGTCACTTGTAGGGACATTTGATATTTTCAGCTCTGTTGGAAGAATCTTGTATTTTTCTGCAGGCACA
The DNA here is from genome assembly GCF_963924665.1 of Micromys minutus. Classification (NCBI taxonomy): domain Eukaryota; kingdom Metazoa; phylum Chordata; class Mammalia; order Rodentia; family Muridae; genus Micromys; species Micromys minutus. The sequence continues at coordinate 83,890,914 of NC_137972.1, read as the reverse complement.
GTTGGCTCGCTGATCAGACGAAGCAGATTTATGGTTAAACATGTTTATGAAAAACATGCAGTCATGTCCTTTTTAATGCAGCAGGAAAGCAACTCATTAGGCCTAATTTATTAGGCTGGGAAAATGCTGGAATGAAAGTGTTCATAAACACAGCAGAGGCCAAGCAGTGACCACAGCTCTGTATCTTGAAAGGTTCAGACGCTGTGTTCGAAGAGGGATTGGTGGGGGACTTGGGGAGGGTGATCTTGAGTGACAATCAAGACTTCTCAAGATCTGTGCTAGCAGAGACATCTCTACCCCAGAGTCACACTGAAGTGCAATGGACAAGCTCCACGGCACCGCAGCCTTTTCCCTTCTCAGAGAAGGGTTCATTTTGCTTCCATTCATGTATCTGTCTCTTTGAAATAAAGGGGACCTACAAGCAGTGCCTTTGATTGGTTTTCTCCCACTTCAACCCCTTAGCATCTGGGCTTCATAGGGACAGGAGAGCCCCTTCCAGTACCTGGCCTCTTTCCGACTCCAGCTTCGGAGATGCCAGCAGCCAAGGTTTATTGGTTAAAGCTGAGCCAACCCCTCCTACCATCCCAGGGTAAAGTCCAGACGTGCTGGCTAGTTCCTGGGCACAACTGGCAGCCTCGCTGCTGTTGTCAGCTCAGCCTGGTCCCCTGAACATCTTTCTCTGCTACAGCTGGGGTGGTGCCCTGGCCAGGCTCCTGTCTCAGAAGACCCTCTCTAAGTTCCAGGTTTCCCTGACAGTCTCCTGTTGTTTCTTGAGTTCCAGCTCCACTCCACCATCTTCTAGAGGCCTGTCTGCTTTCTACTCCCCAGGCTTCTCAGAAAAACATACAGCAGGTGCCATTCCCTTTCAGGGTCTTCAGGTGGTTCTTCAAGGATAGGTGTGCTCTGGGCATGTGCAGATGAGGCATCTTAGCCTCACAGTACACAACAGTGTGTGTGTGTGTGTGTGTGTGTGTGTGTGTGTGTGTGTGTGTGTGTGATGCTTGACTTTTGGGAACTACACGCTTGAAATCTGTATTTTCCTCAAACTTAATTGAATTACCTTTTCCGCCCAGGGCAGAACTAAATTCCATGTTACACATTGATTTACTTACCACCTTAAAGTGGTCCCTCCCCTCTATGGTATAAAAGCTACAGTTTGTGACTTCACCTCTGATTCTTTGTTTCGTCAAGGATGTGTATTCTGTATATTGTTTGAGGCTGTGAATGAGATTCATTGCTGAGTTCATTCTTGTTTCTGGATTGTGGTGATGTTATTATGGTTTTTCATGCCAGAAGAAGTTTTTATTTCTTCCCCATCCACCATGGGAACCTTTTAAATTTGTTTTTTTTTGGGGGGGGGGTGATTCATTTTCTAAAAGGTAGCTTTGAGTGATAGACTTAATTTTGATCTACACCTGGACTGAAGCAATGCTGTCCTGCACCTGTTGTGAACAAGGACAGAGGCGTTCAAAGACTCCATGAGCTGTGGGGAGCAAGAGCTGTCAGTTACCCTTCTGGTTGTTGTGACAAAATGCCGGGCAAAAAGAGCTCATAGCTCATGCCTTATGAATACAGCCTATCACTGTAGGGAGGTAGGGGTGGGGGTATGAGGCGGCAAGCATGCACAGTCAGGAAGCAGAGAGCTTGAATATTGACCCTCGCTTCGTTTTCCCCTTTATCCCTTCTTCTTCAGCACAGGACTGCAGCTCAGGTGCTGTGGAAACAGAGGGCAGGTCATCCCTCTTTCTTTTACGTCTCTGGGAAAACACCAGAGCTACACAGCCCCAGGTGATTCTAAGTCCAGTCAAGTTGACAAAGAAACTATTTCAGGAGGCATCCAGGTCGGTCTCTGCTGGGGAGCCTTCTCTCTCCTCTGAGGCCTCTGTACCAGTGGAACAGATTTCTGACATGTGTTTCTGGTTCGGTGTGTCCTCCTTAGTGGGTACGATCAGTGAGGGTGACACCGCCCTTTGAGAGCATATAGCTACAAAAACAGACCACGACGAGTTTTGAACCATTTACCTGGGAAAACGAGATGAAGAGTGCTTTCCAGACAGCTTGGCCACGAGGATAAAATAAGGTTACTTGGACCCTGTATCCACCAGATTCTTGGGGGATGATCTTCCTCACCCCATCCCTCCCTGACCCTTCTAACTTCATCTCCCCCCCCCCGCCCCCTCCTATTTGCCCTTCCCTCCTCCTTCAGCCCTCCCCTCAACACTACCTTCTCTGCTGTCTCTTAGTTTAAAAAATGTAAAGGTATGGTAGAAATCTTTCAGTTAAAGAGTTCAAACCAGTTCCTTTTAAATAAAGAGAATCAAACAGTTTTTTTTAAAGGCAAGATATTGTTTGGAAACCTAAGGAAACATGCTTGTTTGCAAAAGAAGGGAAGACTCCTATATCTTCTGGGAGCAGTCGAGTTCAGGGCAGGATTAGAGGCCATCAGAACCGCTTCTTTCTATTTTAACTTTCTCCCTGCAGCTTAGTTCATGGTGAGGTGCTTTTTCCAGAGCAGAAACTTTCCTTGGCCGAGAAAAGGCGAGAATAAATACTTTTCCTGGGATGACTCCATCGCTGGGATGCCCTCTTTCCAACATTCCCCCACACTGGAATTCATGCTTAAAAACCCAAGCAAGCTGAGAGGCACTGGCTTTTTCCAACAGACCCTTTTGCAGGGCTTTTGTGGTGCAAAGGCAGAGATGGTCTCTTAAGCCTGCGCTAGCTCAGTGTAGGCTCTTTTCTCCTGTCTGAGCTATGGCTGCTTCACATAGACCAGTCCTATTTATGAGTCCTACTCATACAAGCTAACTTTTCCTGGCCCAGGTAAAACTGTTTCTCCGCCTCTTGAAAGCCTTCTCTGATTTCTCCAGCTCTGACAAGTTTCTTTTTTGAGAGCTTTCAACGCTCCTTCTGAAATGGGGATGTTCTTGTTCTTCCAGCATCCTAGCCTTCTTCTCCAGTTGGATTTTAACTCTCCTCTTGATTTCATGTGTGTTTGGAGTAGACAGACCTCAAGACATGCCATCGGAGGGGTGGAGAGTGGCAGAGTTAGGTGAGGGAACTTCATTTCTGTGCAATCCAGAGCTCAGAAATGTGTATGTACCAGATAAACAGTTGGTCCCTGAGCATAGGAACTGCTGCTTCTTTTCTTCCATGACAGAGTCAAAGAGTTTGTTTCCTCTCCCTGTTTCATTGCTGACATATTTATATGCCTGATGAAAAGGCAGAGAAATCTATTATGTTTTTATGTGTGTACTATGTACTCTGCCTGCTTGTGGAAAATAATGAAGTTGGCTCACAGTAAAGTGTTTGCAATAAGGCTATTTATGTGGAAGTAGACATGGAAAGCCATTGTGTTAGAAGAGTTAAAATTATAACACTGCCCGAAATAATGATAATAATAAATATTATTATCATATATACTTGAAAGGGGCTATGGAAGTCTGTTGGTCAGGCTGTCCTGGAATGTGTAGTATCTTGTCATTTGAAAGGATAGGACTGGAGAGAATGGTTTAAATAATTGTACACTGCTTACAGAAGAAAGAATTTCCATATATAAGGTGTGAATAGGGGCAGAGAGGATGATGGGAACATTGGGGGTAGGGTGTGGCTGGATGCAAAGGGTGTGATCCTTAATTTAGGAGGTTCCTTTATTTTTAAATGGTTGTATTTGTTTAACATAGAATGATTCTGGTGTTGAGTCAGTCTTTAATCTTCAGCGAGGCCTTGATATGTCCCATCTTTGTAAAAATTACATGATTAGAGCACATAAATCACTTGTTATAATTGGTTGACTAGCTAAGTATTTTGCTTTTTAGGCACTGTTTGGATATAATTTGTATACATTATTTATACATGAATGTTATTTATAGAATGTGAACAGTAACGTGTTTCCCCTTTGCTGAAGGCTGTCGGAAGGATCAAAGGAATGGTTGGTTGTAGACATTTTGTAGGAGTCAAGCTAAGCAAAGCAATGTTACAGGGACAATTCCCAGCTCTCAGCAACTCAAAGCAAAACAGGTTTTATTTCACGTTGATGATCATGCTCAAGATGGATGTTACTGAGGAAATGCCCATCAGAGTTACTGGCCAGAAGTTGCACCTTGGCATGTGCTCTCATGATCACCAGGGTGGAGGAAAAACATGGTGGGTTCCATGCTGACCTTCTGCATATGATACATGCTGCTTCTGCTCAAATATCATTGGACAGATCAAAGCACAGTGCCACATCCAACTTCAAAGAGAGATGAGAAAGGCAGACTTATCATGGACTTCTAGAAGACCAGGATGATTGTGGGCATGTTGAATTCAGGTACTATTACTTGCTCTAGAATTTAAAGTGCCCGTGATTTGTTCCAGACAAGTATAAATGTTCCACTCTTCAGCTAAACAGAATCCTTGCATACTAAGCTACAGAGAGCCCTTGGCCATATTAGAATATTTAGAGCTCAGCAGGCCAACCTCCCAATGCAAACAGAAGCTAGTGGGCTGTTTGCTAGTGATTGAAGAGCGTAAAGAGATGTCTTACTGCAGCTATCTCCCACTGGTCATTGTTGGTGGTTTCAGGGAGTCTTGTATAAAGAATTCAATGTGGGGTTCACAGAATATGAGCTCTGTGATTGACTAGTAATGTCTAACATGGGAAAAGAAAGTGGAAGCCAGACCTTTGTCATTCTTGATCTGTTTTGTCTCTTGGATGGAAACACGGAGGCTAGTGAAAGGATTTGTCTAAGAATAGCTAAATGGGGAATGGTTTACAAACACCTTTCCCCCTGGCATGCATTTGGGGAGCCTGGTGAGAATTTAGAAAGAATTCACCTCAGTACACATTGTTCTGTCGTAGGGTACTCGCCTTTGTTGGTCCGACCAGGCGTGGGTATCTTCATTCCTCTTTGGTGGGGTCAGATAAGCCAGTTTCCTAAAGACCCAGAGAGGAAGCTGTTTTTCAACTTCCCACAGGCTATCCAGAAAGACTAGTAACCAACTCATCCAGCCAGTTCTTTCCCAAAATACCCACTCCCGTTTTAAAAAATGAACACTTATATAATTCTTCAAGCAGCCTCACCCATTTCCCTTCTTGCCTAGATGCCATGGTTGTCACGGTGTGGTTAGGTTTTCAGGAAGCCATGGAGAGGCACATGGGAAGAGTTGAAATCTGGAGCCATACGGCAAGGAGGTCTGCTTTACTCATGATGGCGCTGAGTCTCGCTCGAGAGCTGAATACTTTCTTCAAGATGCTCCAATATGTCTGGCTGGTTTGGCTTGCACATGTTTGCTTTAAGCAGGAGGTCAGTGGCTGCAATTCGGAAGTTGCTTTTCATCTGGGTTCTTGTCACACCCATTTATGTCTGGGTTAAGGCAGGATGTGACCTGGAGTGAGAAATCTGGTACATTTCCTCAAATTAGGATCTACTAAGGCAGCTGGCAGTACCGCTGTGTGTGCCCTCAGGATTCTCTAGAGCATTCGTGAATAGAGGTTGAGGGGATGCATCATTTAGAAAGAGGGCTAGATTTTTCTCAGTGAATCTCATTATCATAAGGAAGAAAATAACAGAGAGAATAGCCTAGGGCGTGTGCATTTATAACACCACCCAGAGTTCATGAAAGCCTTTCATAGATGGGTCTTCTTCATGCTGAGTAAAACTCAGTTAAATTGAAATATTTTGCATCTTACCTTCATTCAGGCAGTCGGGGGTCAAGGATGAGCTGGCCTAACCCCCATGGGTTCCCTCAGATATCTTCAGAACCAAGTAAAGACATCTCAAACTGCCCAGCAGCCTGGGTAGAGAGAGCAAAGCTCAGCCTGGGTTTTCCTCACCCATTGTTAATCCTCTTTTCTTGGCCTCTGTGCAGAGCTTTCCTGGAATTGTGTATAATTGTACAAAGGCAATATACCCTGCTTCTGCATGTCTGTTCCCAGGCTGGCTTTCCTCTGTTTAATCTGGAATTCTCCTGGGCAGTGGTATTCTATGGTAGTTTGGCTACTCAAACTGGCCAGAGGAAAGTGGGCAGTCTGTTCCTTATGAATACCGTGAGACACATGTCTTTCCAACTGCAAAGAGTGATGCAGGCAGAGCCCAGGATTTGTCTAGAGGGCTGGTGGCACAGTGCATGCTCTCTATTCTGGCAAGTTTGCTTTCCTGGGATCTTCTGATCTTAGGACCCTGCTCCCCAGAGGCCGAGCTCCCCAACCCCAGATACCCTGAGCCATGGTAATGCCCGCCTTATAAAGGGAGTAGTAATTGGTCATGAATAGAGAGGGCAGGCTTAGCTACTTACTAGCTATGTGACTCTGAGATGCCCTCTAAATTTTCCAAGCCTCCCTTTCTTCATCTGTAGAACAGGGTGGTAATAACTAGTTAAAGCTACTGGATCTGTACTTGATACCTGAGGATTTGGATATACCCAGTGATGCTCCTCTGAAGAAAACCAGTTTCCTTTTTTCCAGCAGACTTCAATTGCAAATAGCTTCTTGGTTAGGGTTGGGGCTTTACATGTACTTCCACGTTTCAATGCTGGGAAGTTGTCTGGTTTGGACCTGTACCTGTGCAGGTGTTGTTTGTGTTGTCACACTTTGTGCGTTCATATGCCCATCAGTCCTGTTTTGTCTGCATGACTCTGTTTTCTTGGAATCACCCAGCACCTCTGCCTTTTACAATTTCTATGCCTCCTCTTCCACATAGACCCCTGACCTTCGAGGGAAGGGGTTTGATAAAGGCATCCTATTTTGGGCTGAGTGCTCCAAAGTCTCTTACTCTCTGCACATTGTCCAGTTGTGACCCTGGATATATTAAAAATAAAATTTCATATTTTTTTTTAGTTTACAAAATAACTTGAACAGAAAGGCATGGTAGAATTTAGATATTGAGGATTTAGAGATGGAAATCATGATCCCCATTCTTCATTGGAACAGATAACCGACTACTGAGACAGTACAGGGTAGAGGATGGGTGAGAATTATGATGGTTCACACTCAGGATAGCACATGGAAAACTCCATTCTCCACTGGATTTTTGTAGTCACAAATTTTCATTTCTGTTTCACTTTATTCCTGGTAGTTTCATATGCCCATGTTGTCAGTGACCAGAAAGACAGACAGAGACCAAGTTGAAGGATCATGATGAGAAATGATGACCCTTATATAATTAATAACCATGGGGTTAGAATGCTCCAGGAGAGAAGCATGAGAGCATTTGCATTTAGGAAGAGTTTGGGTTAAAGAGGTAGGTAGGTAAGGGCAAGGACGCTCGCTAACTTGGATGCTTTGCCCTTAACCAGGCTAAAAAAAAAGAAAAATGCAAGAAGGATTTCAAATAGGTGGTCAGACTTAAGAAATCTTCAAGAGAAAAGTTGGAAAGTTTTGTTCAGGAAGATGGAATGCCAGGCTCCTGCTTGGGGTATGAGGTAGAGAAATGTGTGGAGTGGAGATAGGGTGAAGTCAAGGTTGATATACAAGTCCTTTAGACCTGCTTTCTTTTTTGGGTCATTTAGATGCGCCTGTGAAACAATAGCACAAAGCTTGGGTTGACAGGAGGTGGGGCATTACTGTTACTGGGGGGGGGGGATAGATAACTCTGGGTGGCAAATTCCTAAAACAGTCCACGGCTGTGCCTTTCTGCCTTCTCTTGGGATTACAAAGAGGTACATGTCAGAAATTCTTGGATGCTCTTGAACTTTGTAGAGACCACCATAGCAGGGGTGGCTTCCAGCTGTCACTGAGTGCTCAGAGAATGGCATAGCCAGTTATCTTTTCCTCCTTGGTTATTGATACTTGAGACCCTACTTCAGTGATGGATTAATTTGTCTACAAGTTGGGAGAAAATGGAGGTGTGCTGACTTGTTCCAGCCTTACCTGGTTGGAATCTGATAGTACCTGAAGTCATGGTACATCCATGGGCTTTAATGTATGTTCGAGTTAGGACAGAAACCCTATGGATGTCCCTCTACACAGATGCCTGGCTGCATAAGTGTCTTTAGTGGATGCATTTTTCCATCAACCTCAATGTTTTGCCCAGAGCCAGATCTCTTCAGCCCTGAGAATGGTCTTTTCAGTGACATGCATGCCTCTCTCTGCTGCTGCCCCTTAGGGTCACCACCTCCGAGACCTTGTAGGAAGTGAGGGTGATGGATGGTTGTAATGATCTAATGGTGTTTTGATGGCCCTCTCATGTGTACAGTCATAGCTCTGTCTCTTTCCAAGCCAAACTCAGCCTGTGCCAGGCAGCAGGTCCCTGAAGCAGGGGGCCAAGTTCCCCCTTGGCCAGGGTATCTCAAGCCTCCCCTTTAGCTCTTACCATCTGGCTCTCAAGCTGATTCTGTTTTCACAAGCCTCTGCCTTCCTTAATTTCCCACAGCAGAACAGAAGAGATTATGGACAAGCCCCTAAAGCTTGGATCTGACTTCAGCAGAGTCTTTTACATAGTCACTCGCTGGGTGATGGTGAGCCTGGTAGAGGAGTCCAGTGCTTGGAGAAGGAAATTCAGACACGTGGCTAATGGTTTGGCTTTCTTTCCCTCCTCATGTCACTTGTAGCTAAAAGGAAGGTATTTTCAGTATGAGAACATCTCTGCCCCCAGTGTGTTGCCATTTGGTTCATACTCTATGACTGACTTCCATCTGCTGCCACAGAGAACACCTCACTTTGCAGCCCCTCAAGCAGATGGCCATGAGGGAGAGCCAAGTTTGGGAAAAAGGCAACCCAAGTGAGAACATGGGCTGGGACTTGAGCCTCGCAGGAGCTACTGTGTGGATGGTGTGGTCCTGCCAAACATTGTCTAATATTTCCCGAGGCTAGGCTATCTTATACACTAAAGCAACAATGGCAAAACCCAATTCCATTTTACACTGAAGGATAGAATAGGAAAGAACAGGATTTCAGGAGGGAACTGGAGAAAGAGGCTGTCATAGTTCCTTGTTGAAATGAGAGTATGCGGGTGTTTCTTGTAAATGTGTGAAGCTAAGTACAAGACACACCGTGGATTAGATCCAGCTTCCGGTGCAGTGAGACCCCTCAGATGGTGAGCAAGGAACAGAGTGTCTTCTCCAGTGACCCCACTTTGCTGTTGACCCCACTGGGGAAATTTCCTGTGGCAACCTGAGACCAGAACTTAGGACAGGGATGAGAACTCCGGACCCTCCCCTTAGTGCAGAACTCTTCTAACATATCCCCACAGAGCCGCAGGCCAGCTGTGTCAGAGCTCTCCTTCATTCCCACAGACCCCAGCGGTCCACTCCTTTCTGTAATCCTGACATTACCATGCTATTCCCTAGACCTCCCCTATCTTGAGAAGAGATATGAGGTGTCCTTGTCCTCTCATCTCAATCCCATGATGGGTTCCTCACAAGCCAGATGTGGACAGATCTCAATGGGTTTACTAACTGTCATGATGTCAAAGGAGGCACTAGGCATGCCCAGTGAACTGTGTCTGATTGGACCTGACTCCCCCTTTCTCAGATACAAGAGTACAGCCCCACTTTTATCTACTCAAAACAGGCAACTTCCCACCCTGGAGCATGCAGGGCTGACTCTTCCCCCAGAACTGTTCTTGGACACATCAGCAAATTCCAGTCTCCTGTCTTCTTACCATGAAGCAAATTTGGCATTACACTTAGTGTTACTAACTCATATTTCATCCATAATTTGAGAATCTCTCATGTTATTAGTGAGCCCATTATGACAGAGGTTCACCCTTCAGAAAGTGATCTGCATGCACCTCTGAAGAAGCAGGTTCTTCTGGAAAAAAAAAATGAACAACAAAAGAAGAAACCCCAACAACTCTGATCAATTTGGTTTGAGACATAAATGTTCTGGAATGTTCCCCAGCTAGCGGTTTACCTGTGAGCCGTAACAACAACTTTCATATCCATTTAGGTTAATGTGTTTTCATCAGTTAAATAACTGCAACGAGCTCCAAGACTGTTTATATGCTCTGTCTCCTTCTGGGTTTTCAGGACAAACCTGTACTTCAGGTTGGTTTAGTCTTGGTTCCTCCACTGATGACAAAGAAAACCACTGAATGGAATATGCCATGTACCTCATCACCGCACTACAGGATGCCCATAGTTTTGTGTAAAATCTCCTCCAGTAACTATCTCTGAAAACCTATATTGGCATTATTATCCATTTGCAAATGGAAAAACTGAGGCTTGAGGAGATGAAATGATGTGGTGAAGGACTTACTTGTACCAGGGTTAAGATTCAAGTTCTGAACTCTAAGGTCCCACTTCTCACCTCCACCCTCAGTGAGGCAGGCATTATTTTCTCTTCTTATTCTTGGAAATGCTCATAAGAATTTCCAGGACAAGGCTGGGCTGTGACGGCTTCTGCCTGACCTACTATTTAAACCACTCCAAATGCCGAGCACCTGCCAAGTCCCGGTACACATGGCCAAGGTTCAAACAAGCAAGCTAGGCCATTGCGCTTTTCATTAGCATCTGGGATGAGAACAAAAGTCTCCATCAGCCACTCAGCGCTGGAGCCAAGCCACTGACTTCTGCCTGGCCAAAGAGCTCAGGTATTCTTCAAGCCAGAGGGACTGCCGGACACTCAGGGACTTTTCAGACGCTGAGCGCGCTCCTTTCCTCACGAAGATCTGTGGGCAGTCCTTCCATGGAACTGTTTGGTTGCTTTACCACTTGACCATTGCAGGCTCTCTAAAGGTGCATGTAATATGTTTGGTGCTGTCCAAAACACCCAAAACACTAGATAAGAGCGGAACGGGTCCATATTGTTACATGATATGCGTTTTGCATTTCTTATAAAATTTATTTTTTCTCCAGTACACAGGCTGGGTATTTCTGGTATCTGCTCAGGTAGTCTTTGCTCCCAAGAACCCTGCTGCAGACTACCTCATGCGTATTGGAATCTATAGCCCTGCATTCTGAGTCTTACTTTGAAATAAGAAGGAAGGTATTTCCATGTAGCATGGTGTCCATCATGAATGTTACCACACTGTGCAACACTGTGTTGTGTTATGACATTTGGGGTTCTTTTGGGTTAGTGGTGTATAGATGAGCTGTGGCTTCATACTGAAGTTTATTTTCTCAGGGTATAGCTGAGAGAGAGCAGAGATCTCAATGTGAGCTTCAGAGCCGGAAAACCCCTCGGCTTTTAAATTCTACAGGCCTCAGATCAGAGTTTCCAGCTGCAGCTGTTGTACTTAGCACAGACTGTGTGTCAAAGCAAGGGTCAGAGGTGACAGGAACAGGCACAGTTTGACCTTTGACCTTTGTTAGTATAATCTGAATGCTTTCCAATGCAGCATTCATTCTTCAGGGTGATGTCCATAGTCCCTTCTGCTCTGTCTTTAATTTGTAACCTACACATTCCCCACTGAAGGGACATGCTCACAGGTGAGTCTCTCGCCAGTTCTTAAGTGGAGATTGTCTCTCCTGTCCAGAGTCCCACAGTAAGACTCAGAATTGAGGCTGGTCTTTGTCTTTCTAAGGTCAGACCCTCCCCTTCACCCCCACTGTGCTATAGCTTGACCTTTTGTCATTTCATTAGCAAACTGTTACCAATATGGCCCCAATGACAAGTTCATTCCATGACCCCAAATACTTAACTCAGAACTCTGTAACTGGGACAGGAGGATGGGTGAGAGTCAACGAGGAAGGCTGAGTAGGAGGAGGGAGAGAGAGAGGAACAGAGGGAGGGAGGAGGAAGGAGGGAAGAGGGAGGAGGGAGGAGGAAGGAGGGAAGAGGGAACAGGGAGGAGGAAGAGGGAGGAGGAAAGAGGGAGGAGGAAGAGGGAAGAGGGAGGAGGAAGAGGTAGGAGGAAAGAGGGAAGAGGGAGGAGGGAGAGAGAGAGGAACAGAGGGAGGGAGGAAGAAGGAGGGAAGAGGGAGGAGGGAGGAGGAAGGAGGGAAGAGGGAAGAGGGTGGGAGACAGAGAAGCTACTTTCCGACCACCCACCAAGCAGTGACTAGAAGATGAAGGGAAATTAGCTTATTGACAGAGACTACAGTTAACTGGGCTGATGCTTTTTAATACAAAGTCAAAAACAGTGAGTGATCTGTATAGCTCTTTAAAAACTCTAGCCCTCCCTCTTTGGAAAAAAAAATTTTAGGAAAATCCCTAACAAGTCCTAACAGGAAGCAAGCATTTTACTTTTGTGCTGACAGTTAGGGAATACCAATGCACCTGGGGTGTGGGAACACTTTGATAAGCTTTAGTAGAAAAAAAGAATGAAGACCTTCTATTCCTTCAAGAACACCAGGCTTCTAAGAAAGCAAAATTAATGCAGCAAATTACAAGTCTGGCCAGTTTACAGGCTATCTAAATTGTCCTTGACTCTCCTCGTATTTTGGGAGAGATGTAGACAGGAATTTGCATTATCTGTCAGGATCTCAAACAGGTGGCAGGGAGTGAAAATGGGTATCGTCAAAGGGTTAAAGGAGAGAAAGGGAAAAGTATTTCTTACTAAAAAAAGCACTTAGATTTGTCCTAACATTTCTTCTTCAGAATGTGGACCCCAGGAATTGGTTCCAAAGCTGGATACGAAGGTTCAGTTCACATATCACACTGTTTAAGATACAAAGTTTATATAAACCATTTGGGTCACTGTATCATCAGACTTCTTAATTTGAAAGATGTGGCTTGATTGCTGAACTTCATATTTTAAACAAACCCTGTATCTTATTGTTTGGAGAGGAAATTAACCACCCCCCCTTCTCTCTCCAGTCATTATCCCTTTGGTGCTAAGCTCTTCCAGAGTATTCAAGAAGTTTATGATCTGAGAAAATGGCAGTAACTTGTTAGTGTATGGGTGAATTTTTGTTTGTTCCAGCCTGTGTTGCAAGTTCCATCATTAAAAAAAAAAAAAGATTTGCTTCATGCTTTCAAGATAGTTCAATTCATCTAGGCCTGAAACTGAGCAGGTGTCTAGAGATTGGAATTACAGTCTGGATTCTGGATTGTTCTCCCTTTCTTTTGATTGAAACATACTAATTATACTTATTTATGGAGAGTATGTTTTCATATGTGTATATGTTGAGATTAACCAGTATTACAGAGATACAGGAAGAATAAACTCTGCCATCACACAGCAGAGAGAGTGTAGTTGACAAATACTTAGATTTGTAAAATATCTAGAAAAGATGTTTTGAACATCTCATCATAAAGAAGTGGATTTTTTTGTTTGTTTATTTGTTTGTTTTGTTTTTCTGGGAAACCCAGTCTTTCCCTCTTCTCCACCGAGAATTGTTGATGAAATTATAGGTGTAAATAGTCTTTTGGCAGCCATGCTAAGATTCTCAGTTGGGCACACATATACATCCTACCAGTGCCCCAGGACTTATGTGCTCCCCAGATGCCCCAACTTTATAGAGCATGTGATACAATCTGGTTATCTTCATCCCTGCCTCTAAATGCTTGCCATTTCCTGTGTCCCTGGCAACTGCTCAGCTCTCAGTGGTGAACTGGGCTCTCCTTTTGCTGCTTGAACATCCTGTGGTGGCAGTTGGTCCCCGAGCCACCTAAGACCTCTGCTGTTCCCTGAGGGATGCATCCTTACTGCCTTCCCCCACTGCCCAGTTCCTTGCTTTCACTGCTGGGTTGAGGTTCATTCAAACGCCACTGAAGGTTCCCATACTTTTTGGGCTACCCTGTTGCTACCCTTGGCATACTTCAGGTTTGCAGTCCTCAAACTGTGGAACTCCACCATAACCACAGAACTTTCTTGGGCATTTGGGAGAAAAAAAGGGGTGGGGGCAGCTGGCCTCTACCCAAGTTCAAACAAAGCTCGTCTCCTCTTGACCTGTAAAGTCTTGGGAGATTGTGAGGAGTTATTAAAACAAGGTTGTGTAGCTGAGCTCCAGACTTACTAAAGCACATCATAGCAGAGGGGAGAATCTCCAAGGGTCATCTAAACACCTCCAGAGGTTACTGGGCTTGTACATGGAAAATAGAGAGGCTGGTAGATCACTTCCCCAATTATCAGTCCTCTTAAAAATTGTCAGGCTTTTCTCTAAGAGCCTCTTATGAACTCATACATTTTAACCCAGCACCCCAGAAAACAGACATGTGTCTGTGAGTGCCCATGTGTGTTTGTGTCTATGTGTGTCTTTGTGTATCTGTGTGTGTCTGTCTCTGTCTCTGTCTCTCTCTTATGGATTTCTCTGTGTGTATATGTGTGTTTTTGTGTGTCTGTCTTTGTGTCTCTCTGTAAGTATCTGTATATATATATATATGTGTGTGTGTGTGTTTGTGTATGTGTGAGTGTGTGTGTGTGTGCGTGTGTGTGTGCTTGTCCCCAGTGAGTGACAAGTCTTGGTCCTGGTCACACCTAGTCCAATGTTTATGTTCTAAGAGGATCTGGAACAACTCTGCCTAGAATCCGTTTATCTCTCATCTATCTGTGGTCCAGGTTTCTAGTCTATGCTGACAGCTTTCACATCCACTAAGAAGCTTTCTTTGTTCCGCACTCCTGTTGTCAATTGCTTAACATTCTGTAATTTGGTTTCTTTCATATCTGTCTGTTGAACCAAGTTCAACTTTCCTGCAGTAATTATCACCATCATGGAAAGCCCCAACTGAAACTGCAGTCACAGCTCCTAAGATGGCCTGCTGAGAGGCCATCCTCATTCCTTAGGTGTCAGCCTGAGAGCAGCAGGGAGGAGGATTAGGGCAACCCTTAGTTTGGGGTGTCCTGCTGGTTCTGGAACTTCAATTTCTCTCATTTGATTGTTCTGCCACAGCTGAGACCAGTCCTCAGGATTTTGGAGCCCCCTCCCTCCTGTCTAAAAGGCAGATTAGGTGAGATGGTCCCTATGGGATTATCTTTATCAAATGGCTAATGTAATCTTGTATGTTAAGCAAGTGCTGACTCCGTAATGGAACTTCCCCCATCCCAAGCCTTCCATGTGGCTTGGGAAGGCAACTGAGAAACACTTATGGTTCAGGAGACTTATGTCCTGCTGGGTTTGAGAAGCGTGGCACCTTGACCCCACTCTTCGACCTGGAGGATCTGGTAGGTATGGTAAAGAGGTTGGTAGCCTTGGGAGGCTGATGGGAACTCTAGGAGAGATCTAGGCTGAGGTGTAGGTAGGAGGTGAACAAAACTGTCTGGAAAGAGGATAAGGCCTGGGCAAGGTACAAGGTTCTAAGAGGCACACGGATTAGGCAAAGCACAGGCTGTAGGGGTGGGAAAAACAATAGCAGTGCCTGCTGGTGACATCCAAGAAAGCTGTAAATTCAGGCATAGTGGCAGCCATAGTATTTCTGAATGACTGATCTCTCCTGGGAGGGTAGAGGAAAAAGCGGGATGCAAGGAGGTGGGAGGGGCAGCTGGACCTGGGCTTCCATCAGGCAGCAGCAGCTGGACCGGGAAAGAATAGCCTCTGACTAGGAGTCCCATGTGGAAAAAGTGAATGCTGGAAACCTTCAAACAACCCCATACATTAAAGTTCAAAAGCCAGGGCTGGAGCTATGGGTTTACAGATCTTTGCTTCCTTATCCTGACCCCTCTCCTTACAGATGACCAAATTCTAGGTGTTAGAAAGTTTTAATCTTGGAATGTCAGTACTGAAGGTCATTGTCCTTAAGCTGACCACAAGGCACAACTTGTCATCAGTCTTCTTAGAGGGCCCTGGGTACAACTGCTGGCCCTATGGCTCCCTCCAGGTCAACAGTAGCAATTTCTTTTCTTTTGGCATTCCCCAGGCTGTCTATGTACTGAAGCCTGAGAAAGGTGAGCGACTGAAAGAAAAGGGACCTGACTCGGGCATTTCCTGGCTGTCATTTTGTTGTAAGCCTCACCTGCTCAGTCCTACAGGACAAGAATGTGCTTAGGAGAGCTTGCATGCCTAGCATACACTACCACAAAGCCCTTCCTTGTCGGCCAGCTTTGATTTAAAAAATCTGGTTGGAAGCTTTTGCCCTTTCTACATTTAGCACATTTCCGTGGGTGCAAGCTGGTGGCATTAGAGTCACAGTTGCAAGTAGTGCACTCTTTGATCTGTATTGTCTTCAGGTTACTGTACTGGACACTGCTCCAAACTGATGTAGCTTTGAGATCAAGCAAAGTATGAGTGTGTGTGTGTGTGTGTGTGTGTGTGTGTGTGTGTGTGTAAGAGAGAGACACAGAGAGAATGAGAGAGAGACAGAGAGATGAGGAGAGGAAGAGAGAGAAAGGAAAGGAGGGAGGGAAGAAGGCAGGAAGGAGGGGAGAAAGAGAGAGAGAGAGAGAGAGAGAGAGAGAGAGAGAGAGAGAGAGAGAGAGAGAGAGAGAGAGAGAGACTTATGCAAGGCGTCTTCAATTCCATTTAATGGATGCTTTGGTCCAAAAGTTGGTAGAGACTGAACATGTATAAACATCAGGATTCAGTGCCTGCTGTCACATGAGGTATCAAACAATCACATGTTCTTTGCTTAAGTTATCTCAGAATGAGCTGGTGGTGGTCGAAGTGCAACAGGCTCATGGAGAACCTGGCGTCCATGAGTGCCTTAAAACTCTAGAAAGTTCACACTAAACCCCAGATACTCCATTATCAATGGCTACCCAACGGTCTCAACACTTTGATTTTCAAAAGAAGCAATATTTTTCTTTTCTCACAAACCCAGGATGTGGGCAGCTCAGCGGGGTCAGCTGCTTTGGTCATGTTCTGCTTCAGTTAAAAAGCTGGGGCTGGAACCATCTGAGGCTGCTCACATGTCTGGCAGCAGGAGCCGTCTCCCCACAAAGACCTCCTCTGGGCTACAGTAGCCTTTCCATGTCTGGCTTTTGCACAACATGATAGCTGTGTTTAGACCGTGAAAATGAGGCATGGGGAGTGAGGAAAAGGAAGAAGAAGATCTAGGCGGACCTAAGAGGGGCCACCAGAGTCAGAGTCTGTGGAGGAGGGTCAGCAGATTGTGTTGGCAGAACCAAGACATAAAGAACAACCAGAATTCCCACATGAAGAGGAGGGTCTGCTTCCCAGCAGTGCCTAGTCTAGCATAAGAGCATAGGGGCTCCCTCAGCATAAACTCATGGGTAGCTTTTGTCATGCCCGGGGTCAGGTTGGCCCTGGGTGGTATTGAGCCCTTTGGGGACAGTTGATCTGTACTCTTGAGCCCACATGGAAGTGGGCTAATGGAATCTATTAGGCAGTCTTTAACAGTCTGAAACTCTGGGGTGTCTCAGGAAGTCTAGGAGCACATGCAGCTTTTCCTTTTATGGACTGCAGTCGTGATTGAAGATCAGGTGCGTGCGTACCTGCATTTCTAGAATTTGTGAGAACCTGGAAGTCCTTGCAGGTTTCCTCTTCTTAGGGGACTCCAGGGAGGATGCTTCCATGGCCGCCTGCTCTCTCACTTCCCACATCCACAGGTAGGACAGCTTGGAGCCCGTGCCTCAACCTGAACAATATTTTCTACTTTTTAAGTAATAATATCTATAAGATTTAGGTGAAAATGGAAAGATCCACACTTTTATTTTTAAGTGGCCTTTTCAAATGTTAAGTGCTTTGTTGGGAAACATCAAAATAGGTCATGTGTAACTTGGTCTGCTCATAAAAGCAGCCTCATGTTTGGTATATTTAGAGAGGGGAAGAAACTTTTTCTTTGTAACATTTTTTTTTCCTTTTAAACCAAAAAGTGCGTGGAAAATTTCCCCACCCTCTCTACTGCTGGTGGTTTTCCTGGCCTCAGAACCCTGGTCTGGGATCCTGTTGCCCTGACTGAAGAGGGAGATCCAGTGAGCTCTGTGGGACCTGAGCTCTGCCTCTCAGTAGGCATTGTGACAGGGCTGAGGCTGGTAACGGCCAGCGTGGCAGAGTTCTGAGACTCAAGTGCCTCCCTTTGTAAGGTTAGGCAGTAATTTAAAGTAAATTGTGTTGACCACTCTCTGGCTGTCCCTGTAGCTTATATTGAGGTTTTGTTCATTTGTACCAAAATTGACTTGAGGGGCTGGGAGCTAGCTCAGTCACCCATGCCAGGGAAGCATGAGGACCGGAGTTGAAGCATTACTCCCACTGAAGATGCTGGGTGTGGTGCGCCCTGCTTATAACCCCAGTGCTGGGGAGCGGTAGATCCCAGGAGTTCAGTATCCAACTGGCAGTGTCAGTGAGCATGAGGTCCTGGTAAGGGACCTGTCTCAAAAGACAAGGCAGATGGCAGTTGAGGATTCCACCTGAAGCTGACCTCTGACCTCCATGTATTCCCAATAACAGACAAACAGACGTACACTCCAAAACACAAGCTAAAATTCAGCTTGAAGCCCATCTTGAAACACATACGTCCTCTATCTCCCTCTTCCTTTCAGTATCTGGTCTACCCAGCGTTTTCCTTCTTCTTTTCCCTCTATGTTCTGCAAAATTTGGTCTAGCACCAGATTCCATGTTCAGACGTCCACAGTCCAACCAACAGAGCATTCAGCAAACATTCACATTCTCTAAGGACCTCGGCTGCAGAAGGCATAGTGGTGTTTGATAGCAAGCCAGAATAGTAGTTGGTAATATGAGGACCAGACTTGAAAACCAGTAAAAGGATTGGATGCTTATAGCCTTGTTCTAGAAAAATTATCTCTCACTTCTCCCCAGCTTTTATCTACACCATCTTTCCAGGGCAGGACCCTTCCTGGTAAAAATATTTAGCAGTTCCTATTTCTGCAGTTATTGTGAGAACAGGACCCAGTGTCTTCCTCTAAAGGCTGAGGAGCAGCTAGAGCTGCTAAACCCTCAGAGTGGTCCTGAGCCTTTCTGGATATTCTGTAGCTGCCTGGAACCATCTAGAAAGCATAGAGTGCATGCCAGGTACCTCAAGATGCATATATCAGGCAGATTGTTGCCATGCAGATCCTGTGATACACAGGCATGTGAAAGGCAGGGGCTGAGATGCTAAGGGGGTGTAGAGAACGAGGGGTAATGCTTAGAATCATATAAGCAAAGGAACTTTCCAAGTTTTTCTGGAAGAGCTGTTTAATGTGGCAAGACAGACAAATGCCACAGTTTCTCCATGCAGGCCATCAGCATGTGTCTGTCCTCAAAACATTCCTGAGAGGCTTCTGGAAGGAAACAAAACCAAATAAGAGCTGTCTAGATTGAAAGCCACCCGAGTTCAGCAAGGCTCTGAGCCTTGCTGCGCCAAGGAGTTGAGCTAGCTTGCTGGGACTCCTGTGCTAAATATTGTCATATGTTTTCTTCATCCTCATCTGCCTTTCATCAAGAGAAAGTGCCTGGATATTGCAGAGCATCGGAATCAAGTAACCTTGTATTTATTTGTGAACACTGCTAACTCACATTTCTTGTTATTCCGGATGCTCACTTGTGGAAGCAAAGCCATCCCAAGTGAACAGAGCTTACGGTATAGCCAGGGTGGTAGCTAATATAGTACCCTCTACCAGGAGGTTTCACCTACACCCACAAACCCTCCCATCTGTCGTTTTTCTCATGGGACTGCTCTGTTTTCTGTCTAAGCAAGACCCATTTCCCCATTTAGCTGCCCCAGGTCTCTGTAGATCTTCCCTGGTCCTTGCTTCTGGCTCTCTGCTTGTCCATGTCCTAACTATAGTTCAAGTTTGGGTGAAATGTTCTGTCTCTCTGCTGCCCAGGAGCTGCTGATTGGGTTAAACTCCTTGGTAATGATGTCTGAAGCCTCAAAGTCCCCTTCTTAAAGTTCTCCTCTGTGTGTGTCTGCAGTTCACACCCACCTTGCTTATGGACAGGACCACAGACATCTTTAATGGTCAAGGCCATCCCAGAGCCTGGTCCGCAGAACTCTCAGAACCATAAAGTACTTACACTTGGTCGCCTTGGATGGAAAATGAGGGACTTCCCATTATTTTTCCTTGAGATCACATAGGTTGAGCAACTAGCTTCAGTGTTTCAGCAAGGAAAAGCAGAGTGATCCTTCAGCCTTAGGCTTTCCTATCCCCCAAACACATGCTCCCTGCCCCTGTCCCAGTCTCTCTAAGTTACTGTCATGCTTGACCTCAGGTAGCACAGAGTTTGAGTCTTGAAGTACTTAGCACTTATCATCTGAGGATAACCAAGACATCCTGGTGTGTGCAAGGCCCTCAGAGGGCAGAGAGAAGCCCAGCCAGGCCTGAGGTGAGGTGAGGCTGAGGCTGAGGCTGCTCTGGCAGGACAGAAGCAGTAATGAGGTAATACACTCTTCAAGAAAAGAGGTGTCCTGCCCCCTTCTCCCCAAACAGGAACCCTCTATATTAAGGATACTTGTCAGAAGGCTCTGGAGTTAAATGTGTGTGTGTGTGTGTGTGTGTGTGTGTGTGTGTGTGTGTGTGTGCATGTGTGTTGGAGCCCTAACTAAAGGCTATCTTAGTTCAGATTAAGGGGCTGGGCTATACCTCAGTGCTTGCTGTCATGCAAGGGGCCCTGGGTTCCATTCCCAGAACCACGTAAACTGGGCACAGACAGTCTACATCTACAATGCTAGCACTTGGGACGTGAAGGCAGGAAGATGGGCTACAAAGCCGGTTTAAGACAGGCCTGGGCTATGTGAAACTTGGTGTCAAAAACCAGGAGTGAATTAAGACAGACAAGGGAAATTTGTCTCACATTAGGGAGTGACGAATGGAACCACGGGACATGAAGGACATGGCCACCCAAAGAGATTAGCTGTAAAGTCATGGTCTCCCCGGGCTTTTTTGAAATCCGCCCACCCTATCAGGTCCTGCAAGAGTACCTGAAGAGAGTTTCTATTGCTGCCTAGTAGGTCAGACTTCCCACTGTCCCCTGCTAAGCCTATAGGGTGACCATCCTAGAGCTCAGTGCTATGAGCAGAGAATGCTCCTGTTTGTCTTTCTGTTCCTACAGCATCTCTGCAGCCCAGAAGTCAATTGGGCTCAGGGCTAGGCCAGATGTCTGTCCTGGTGCTGACTTAATGGGGTGTGAGCAAGTGTCCCAGGTGGCACTCTTTTGGAAACTTCACCTGCCTACATTCCCAGGGAGCCGGCACCAAAGGGTCTTGAGTGGTGGCTCTCCATTCAGGTGCTTATCCCTCTGGGTTTTTGTCAAGTATTTCTGAAGCCCTACTTGGATTTCATCACAACATATACTCATTACGCACCCCTCTTTTGTCTTCTCAAGTCTTCTCTGTGGCTGTGGTGAAGCTTGTGTAGCTGTGGAAAGAGAACTGTAGGAGTGGGGGGAGGGTTGGGACTAACTCATCTAAAATCGGCCAGCGAGGAAAGCAAGATGGGGACTTGGGGACTTTGAGTTGAGGTTTTTATGAATTCTGTAATATTTAGGGT
This sequence comes from Micromys minutus, assembly GCF_963924665.1. Taxonomy (NCBI): domain Eukaryota; kingdom Metazoa; phylum Chordata; class Mammalia; order Rodentia; family Muridae; genus Micromys; species Micromys minutus. The sequence continues at coordinate 83,869,723 of NC_137972.1, read as the reverse complement.
CCTCCAAACACAAAGGGAAGAGAAACCCACAAGTTTCTACTTATAATGGCAAATGGGCAGCAGGAGAGGGGCCACATGCAGAGAGGATTGTGGGAAGGCAGAAGCCAAAGAGGCCAGTAATTTGCAGAGGCCATTAAAGGTTCCTGGGAGTTAGAACTATGGGAAGAGATGAGAACCCCGGGCCAATAGGAGCAGAGATGACTGTCTGCAGTATCCTACTCCATGAGAGGAAGACTGGGCTCTCTAAGCTGCCTGGCCCAGTTCTGCAAGTCATCCTGGCCCGTCCCACCTCTCTGGGTCCTGCTGGCTTGTCAATTCCTCCCTTCTTCTTGGCTCTGTCTCTAGAGCTATGGCAAGACTGCTGTTATGAAATGTGTGCTTAGATTTTCTGGAAACTTCTTGAAGTCGGAAAGAAAAGTCTGCCTGCTGGTTCTGAGATGGCTTCCTTGCCATCATTGCCTCCCCGAGGAAGTAAACAGGTTTGAGCTCCAGGGAGCTGCCTGGGATACACTGCTCAGATTGTAGGGTGCCACCAGCCTGAAGTGTGGGCAGCCAGCCTGCAGTGCCCAAGTGTTTGCCCAGGTGCCCTTGACAGACCAGGCTGGGCACATGGGGGTAGGGTAGGGGGCACTGTGGCCAGAGGAAGAGCCCTTGAGTGTCCAGACCAGGAAGCCAGATGTGTTTGATGTTGCATTAAAAGTCCCAGAAGTCTTCCTGGAGGGCCTGAGCCCAGTGGTCAAGAAATAGGCAGCTTGGAGGCTGCTTGGCTCCCCACTGTGGGGCCACGAAGCCTCAGCTTCATTAGTTGACAAAGCTGCTCTTTGTCCTCAGCAGCTACAAGGAGAGGAAGGTTCAGCATCTCTCCCAGCACCTGGGGCCTTGGTCAGGGATGGTACCCTCCCTCTGCGCTCCCCAGAAGAGCAGCTATGCCCAGCTGAGGCAGCAGCTGCAGTCCACTCTAGCTGACAGTTGCTGGAGCTGCAGATTTTCCAGCAAATCTGGAACTCCAAAAATGTGTGTGAAATCTCTCAGTTGCTACAAGTTCTTACAAACAGTGCTGTAGGCTGAACTAACCACATCTGCAGGCCAGACTCTCCCTGGCTAGTGAGTTAGTGACCACTGTTTTCAGCTTGCAGACACCCAGGTCCCTCATCTAGCCACAGTCTTCATGTCAATAACAGAAAATGGAAGGAAGGGAAGGAATGACTGAGGGAGACTCTGAAGTCCAGAGATAGCAGAGCAAATGCTCCCCCACTCTTAACATGTCTTGGTTTCTTGCTGTCACCCTGACACACGGACAGAGGAAGGCAATGAGAGCATGCTCTCTCTCTCTCTCTCTCTCTCTCTCTCTCTCTCTCTCTCTCTCTCTCTCTCTCTCTCTTCCTCCCCCCATGCACCCATCCATCTCTTCCTCCTTTCTTGCATTTGTAGTCTTAGTCCATATCACTCCATTGGGTTGGTTCACAAGATATGTGTAGAGCAGGTCTTTCTATCTCTGTTATCCCCTCCTTTGCTCATAGTTTTCTTTTTCCCAGATCCTTGGTAGACACCAGTGCCCAAAAGGTGTTGGTCAGTAGAGGCTGGCCAGTCAGTGCAGTGGGCCATATCATTAGGGTCCAATGACAGCATCTCATGGGGAAGGGGGAAACAGGAGGGGGAAAGGCGTATGCTCTGGCGTCAGATAGAGTCAGATGCAGCCAACAAACAACTCTTCCTAACTGGCCATATGACCTTGAGAGAATTACCAAACTTTCTAGGACCTCATCTGTAAAACAGGACATCCGTTCCTTCTTGGTCACAGTCACATATTGAGATGAATGGAAAGTGCCTAGCATGGTTCCTAGAACATTATAGGCTACATTTGTTGTCTTAGTTAAGATTACTATCGCTGTGGTGACACACCATGACCAAAGCAAGTTGGGAAGGAAGGGGTTTATTTTGCTTACACTTCCGGATTATAGTCCTTTGTTGGAGGAAGGCAGAACAGGAATTCAAACAGGGCAGCAACCTGGAGGCGGGAGTGATGCAGAGGACAAGAAGAAGTGCTGCTTATTGGTTTGCTCCTCACAGCTTGCTCAGCCTGCTTTCCTGTAGAATCCAGTACCACCAGCCGAGGATGACCTCATCCACAATGGGCTGGGTCCTTCCCCATCAATGATTAATTAAGAAAATGCTATTCAGTCTTTCCTACCTCCTGATCTTGGGGAGACATTTTCTTAATTGAGATGCCTTCCTCTCAGATGACTTTAGCTTTTGTCAAGTTGACATAAAACTATCCATCACATTGGTGTTACAAGTGTTCTTGAACTCCTTTTAAGCCAAATCTCTTCCCCAAAACACAATACTAGAGGTCTTCAACAACCTACTTAAAAACTCATTCAGGTGTCATCTGTGCCAAATTTTTATTTCTTAGTTGTGTGTGTATGTGTGTGTGTGTCTGAATATATATGTCTGTTTGTCTGTGTCTGTGGGTCTCTGTCTATGTCTGTGTGTCTGTATATGTCTATGTTTATGAATGCATATGTGTACTGAGGCCAAAGGGCAACATCAGCTGTCATTCCTCGGGTATCATCCACCTTGTAGTTTTCTAACTGGCTTTGGACTCACTAAGTAGGTTAGACTGACTGGATAGTGAGTTCCTGGGATCCACCTGCCTGTCTGTGTTGAGATTTCAACTGTATTGCCACACCTAGATTTTTTAATGTGGAGTCTTAGGGACTGAGCTCAGGTCTTCATGCTTGTAAGGTGGGTATGCTGTTCTCTTAGCTCTTAGCCTCTGAAACAGTCCTGGTCACCTAAGTCCTGATCACCTATCAGCAGTGCCATCAGCAGCTCCTCAGCTGCTTTTCATTCTTCTCTCCCACTGTCGACCCTCTCCATTCCACAGAACCCTTTTTGGGCTACCATGTTTGCTGATACTCTCCACGTGTTTAATAACTCTCCACAGAAGCCTTCTCTTGCTAGACAGTGAGAGGCAGACCAGCAAATAAAGTTTGAGGAACTTGAGGACAAAGGGAAGCCATGGTCTGGTTGGGTGTGGAGAGGGTTACCATCCTGGAGACACTGGAGTGAGACTTGAGAGATTAGATCAGGGAAACAGGAGGAAAGGAATTCCGGAGACCTGTGGAGGACAGTGTGGAGGACTCTGTGGAGAATCAAGGAGCATGTGGGGAGAGATCTGGGAAGTGACCTAGTTTGTTCAGGTAAGTGTTCAGGCCATCCTCTGAGATTAAAAACAGTGGAGAGAGAGTTTGGCTAGTGAAGATGATACCCTGAACAGGGCAAGATGTCCGTAGTGGTGTGAGCCACACAGGAAGAACTGCCTAGTGACCAGGACAAGTGTAGTGAACCATTAGAATAACACTACGCACCTCCGTGGCCTGTCAGGAAAACTACTGTGCATAGCCCACTGTTCTGGGTTCTGAGGGTCAGAATGAAGAGAATGAGGAAACTAATGGGTCCTAGGACCTGAAACTAGTAAGTAGAGCTAGGCTGAATTTCTGACTTGTCTAGCTTTGTATACATCCAGCCCACACATGCTGCACTCCCATGAGGCTGGGTATGCTTACGTTCATTCAACAGGCAAAGACACCTGCCCAGAGGAAGCCTCTCTTCTGGACCTGCTGCTGCCTCTGTAGGGCATGGATGACACCGAGTGTGGGTAGGAGCGAGCATGAGTTTTACAATCTGAAAGCTTTCTCCTTAACCCCATCCCTCTCACTCGGTGTCTGGCATTCCAGCCTAGGCTCAGAAAAACGAGCCCCCCCCCCCACACACTCACACACACACACACACACACACACACACACACACACACACACACACACACACACAGAGAGAGAGAGAGAGAGAGAGAGAGAGAGAGAGAGAGAGAGAGAGAGTGGGGGGCAGGCAGGCAGACAAACAGACAGACAGGACAGACAGACATAACTTTACCAATGGCAAATCTAAGGAAGGAAGGGAGAACAGGAATTACCCAAGGCCTCCACAAATATGAAGCATGACCAGGTGCAGATAGAAGCCAATATTGAGAAGCTGGCCAGATATATATCTCCAAAGGCCACCAAGGCCTTTGCCCTACAGCCGTGCTAATTAATGGGTCCTCACTTCACCCACTAGCCTAGAGAGCAGCTGGTCAGTGAGTGTGGACTTCCTGCCCTGTGGCCACTTTCCCCTTTGCAAGACAACTTGAAGCTTCTATGTTTTACTCCTCCACCCACCAGCCTATGTCCCCTGGCAACACATACCCTAGGATCCTCTGTGCATCTGGGGAAAAGGAGCCCAGGCCAGGAAAAAAAAACACCATTAAAATAAGCAGAATGCCAGGATGGAGGGGGTGGGAACAGCTGCAGTCACTTTCCTAAGCTTAGGCAGGTTACAACTCTGCCTGTTCCTTCCTCTCTGGGCTTTTTGGATGACCATGGCCTCCATGGTATAAGAATGCTACTGAAAGCCACCCCCAGGGTGACTCACAGGCTGTGGCAGCCTAAAGAGGAATTTCTACCTAATTCAGTTGGAGCTTTTTAAAGCCAGTTGAACTCAACCAGCTGCTGTACAAGGACACCCTTTATTTCCTGTGTCCCTACACTACTTCAATGCCTGTCACTACAGAGTGACAGGGCTGTGGGTGGAATGAGGAGGTGACTCGCAGACATCAGAGATGTTCAGAGATGCTGAAGACTCCCTACTCGTTCTAGAATCCAGCAAGGCGTGAAACCAAGACAGGTGCCACCTCTGTTGGGTGAACAGGACACCAGAATATGGGGCACCACATGTTCTTAGCATTAGAAATAGCCTCTAAATCACCTAGTCTAGAAGCATGTATTGGGAAGTGACTATAAACTAATGCATGGTGTCATGAGATCATGGCACAGAGACCTGTCATCACCCTCCAGGTTCTGCTTCTCAGGTCACCTTCTCCACTCTCTCTCCATGGTTGTTGTCTAGGGAGGACGAGTGTCCTTTTGAAACATTTTTTCCTGGGCTGATTTTAGCTTATTTGAGTCTAGGACACCATACATTCCAGGCTTTAACACTCTATGTTGACTTTGGCAGTGACTGGGGAGCAGTCCGGCCAGGACTGAGGTGGAAAGTCTTGTAAATGAGCTAGACAGAATCATCAGGTGGGGCCATGTTAAGTCAGAGGAAATAGGAGAAAACTGAGCCTAGCAGTCTTGTGCAAAGATACACCTGATAATTTGTGACGCAAGCAGACATTCCAGGACTTGCTCTCCTATCCAGAGTTGGGAGAGTTCCCTGATACACCCCTTCTACCCACCCTAGCTGCACCTCAGTCTGACATTGTCCAGGTTGTGTACACCCTCTGCTACACCCACCTGATTCAAGGGGCAAAACATCCTATACCCACCCACATGGATCTAAGTCCCCACACAGACCATTAATTTACTTTAGGCCAGACCAGGTGGCAGAAGGAAGGAAAGACCAGGGAAAAGACCATCAGAGCACATTGTTTGTTTTCCTAACCTTCTGTAGCAGCAGACTCATAGGTATTCTATTATGGAGCTAGATGTGTCCCTCCCACACATACACACACACATCTGCATAAACTCAGTCACTTACTCTGCCCTCTTTTCTCCCAGCACACAGATCTCTATGTTCAGTCCCTTTTGTCATACTCTCTATGGCATTCTGTGGCAATAATTGACTATGTCACTTGTTATTCATTTGTTTTGATACCCAGTAGATTGCAAGCTCTAAGAAAACAGAAAACAGGGCTGCTCTGTTAGATACTGGTTCCCTAGGGACAAATCTAGTATTGATAAGTGATAGATATCCTATCAATGCTTCCAAAATGAGGAGCTGGGGTCTTTGGAGTGAGAGCAAGTGAAATGTAACCTTGACTCAGCTGCTTCCTTCCTGGCTGTTATACAATCAACACACTGAGCATCATTCTTTCCCATGTAGTCAGAAGCAAAGTTATGCACTAGACCGAGAGGGTACAGTATGTAGAACACACGGACAGAGCCTAGAATGGTCTTCAATAGCTCTCACGGGCTGAATGACCTCAGTCTAGTCCTTATGATATTCTTTTTCATCCTTGAGTGACAGACAAGACCATAGCTTGACAGAGGCCCAGGGACTTGTCCAATGGAGACTGAGAAAATGACAGCTTTACTGAAATGTAATTTGCATCTCTAATACCTTCCTTGTAAGTGTGTGGTTAAGTAGCTTTTGTAGAAGGTCTTTTAACTGGTACCAGTATAATCTACTTTTAAGTCATTTTGTGCCCCCCAACTTAGCAGTCATTGGCTATTGCTGCTTTCCAATCATCTTTCTCCCGGTGCCTGACAACCATTCAGCTGACTTCTGTGTCTGTGACTTTGTCAACTGTGGACATTTCTGATAAATGCATCAGAATCAGACAAGATGTGGCCTTTCTGGTCTCTTTCACTGAGCATATTTTCAGGGCTCATCCTTATTCAAAATGTATCAGTACTTTGTCCCTGTGTCTGGCTGACTAATATTCTAGTGTGTGAAAAAAAAAAACATATTTATTTATCTATTCATGAGTTGATGGACATTTGTGTTGTTTCTGTTCCTGGCTGTTCTGAATGATAAATGCTGTGTGTAAAATGTAGATTTTCCCCCATGGGCAAAGATTTTGATTTCTCTTGGGTTTAAATGTAGGAGTAGACACTCAGGGTCCTGTGGTGACCCACTGAACAAGCGCCTGGCTGTTTCCAGGTAGCTGCACTGATTTCCAGTTTGCCAGCAGCAGATGAAAGAAGCCTGCATTTGAACCCAGTTTGAGCATTCATGCTGGGTGGATGCATGGGCTCTGAGTTGTCACTACACAATCTATAGTTGCAGGTCAGGTACCTAGAGCAGCTTATTCTTGGGCTTGAGACCTGGACCAAGCCTATATGTGGAGCCTTTACTCTCAATCTGGACCTTTACAGGACCTGGCTTTTCTCTGGGGGAAGTGGAGAGTAACCTAAATCCCTTGTTATGGACGTATCTTGTAGGGCTGTTTTCTTCCAGTGAGGATCAGTTCAGGGAGGCTGAACCCAGAACATCCTAACAGCCTGGAATATGTCGGGACAGAGCTTCTCAGCAGCTGTGGATGGCAAGAAGGTGGCCCTAACTGAGCAGGTGGTGTGGCTGGCTGGCAGCCAGATATGGCAGGTGGACTGCCAGCCCCACAAAGTGCCAGACAGGCACTTCAAACACTCTGATAACATTGCTGGCCTAATGGTGTGGGCTTGCCTTTAGATAGGAAGGAACTCCTGTGAAGAAGGGGTGTGGGAATTTGCACCCAGAAGCAGTTGACCTTGATGTTACAACACAGAGACAAGACCAGGGCACAGCCTCTACAAGGCCAAGGCTAATTGTGTCTGTGTTCTCAGGCTAGTGACACACAGAGATGGCTTTAGAGACTGTGTGTGTGTGTGTGTGTATGTGTGTGTGTGTGTGTGTGTGGGCGCGCGCACGCACGTGTTCTGTGTTTGTTTGAGCCATGATCTCATTTTATAGGCCCCGTTAATCTGGAATTTGCTGTCTAGATCAGTGTAGCCTTGAACTAGGACTCTACACTACGTCTTAAACTCACACCTCCCCCTTGAACCTCTCCAACTCCTGCCTAATCAACATCTACACTCAATGGCTGTGCCTTGGTTCTCAAGTGAGGAGGGACTTCCAGAAGCTCGCTGCTTTTCTCTCAGTAAGGGCTCCTCTTTGTTAACCTGCTTCTCTCTCTTCATCAACCCTGACTGTGACATGGGCAGTTACTTGCCCTACTAGCGATCACAGACTTCCTAGGCCAGTGATTTCCCAGCTTCAGCTTGGTAACAGGGGCAAAGGAATCAGGGACACCTGGCGTTTTTCTTCCTGTGAAAGTTGTGTGTGGTTAAGAGTGTGCCACCTTTGACCTCTCAGCTTTTCATTTCCCCAATCCAGGCTTTGTATTCTGATATCCACAGATACTTCCTGCCATCTTGTGACTAAGTCACCTGCACTGCCACCACTGAGCATTCTCAATGGTGGTACTTACGTTTTTTTATCATTCTAGAATGTCAGTACCACATGAGGACCTCCGAAATGATTCCCAGCCTCACCCCTCAAAAACCCGTCATCCTCTATTCCCTAGATTGAACCCACCTAGACCTAACTATACAGGTATATATCATCTACCAAGGCCCTCAGTGCTTACATGGCCTGTGCCTGAGTTATCAGAGTTGTCAAGGGGGCCTGAAGGTGCAGAACAGGAGGGACACCTGAGAATTTGTAACTGTGCGATAGTGGAATTCTTATTTCCCTTTATTTGACGTTGCTCCCGTCTTTGTTCTGACGTGGATGCTAGCACACCCGTATAGAGGTCTAAGTAGCTGTGTGCATCACCGTGTGGTTCACACCCTCTGCCTCTCTGAGCTGGAGAAAATGCAAGAGCTTGAACAACTGGTTTGGAACCTAGGATGTATGCTGTGTTTGTATAAACCACTTAACTTCCGAGGTGAAAGGTAAATCTCTCAATGGCCAGTACAGTGAAGGTCCCCTAACCAGAAAACTACTCAGACAGAGTGTGAACTTGGAAATAATCTCTGCTTTTAATCTCTTTCCTTTGTTTGTGATAATAGCTACTGGGAGAATGTTCTTCATCTCCCATGAAGCACAGGCCCTATTTATATAACACAGGAAACCTGAGCCAGCCTGGCATTTCCTCTGCATGCCTTCTTTTAAACTGAGATGTGCTTTTAAAAACAAAACAAAACAAAAAACAAAAACAAAACAAAAAACAAAAAGCCAATCTTTGTCCCTATTCTCAGTAAGTTCTTTTATGTCAACACGTTTGAAGGGTTGTCTTCGCTCCCTTCATCCTTTGTCTGGACCCAGGAAGGCAGACAAACAAAGGAGGAGGAAGACTTATGTGCTGTTAACTTAATCGGTTTATTTGATTCTGCTCCCATCTTGGTTCAGATGTGGATTCCAGCACGCCCTTATAGACGTCTGAGTAGCTGTGGGCATCGCCCTGTGGTCCACACCCTCTGCCTCATCATCATGAATCCTCCCAGGTCGTCCAGGTGACCCCGGGGTCCTGCCCTGGGATGCAGAATGAGTCAGAGAATCACTTCCTCTGTTTTTATAACATGTTAAACACGAACAACAATGAGGCCGATACTCACAGGAGAGGATGTGGAATAAGACAGAAGTCCATGCAGAAGTCAAACTGTCCTTAATGGATAAGGGAGTTGGACTCTTCTGGTTGCCAGGAATCAATGTTGGCTGCCTTCTTCCAGCATACAGGTTAGAGATAACGGAAGAGAGGGTTTATCCTGGACTCAAAAGCCACCATAAAACGGGATTAGGTCAGGATAAAAATGACCACTCATGTTCAGTTGGTAAAAATCTTGGCCTAGTAATTTCACTAATGGGAGATTCTTCTAAGTCTCCAGGGCAAGCCTGGCTGCAAGAGGCAATCCTAAACACTCTCATTTCTGGTGATATGAACAGAGTGCATACTTCGCTCAGGCTGAAACTGCTGGTGCTGCAGAACCCCTAAGAGAGTGACTCGGTTCCAAAGCACAGATCTTAGAGTACAAGGTGGGGTACCCTGGGAAAGAGATCCAAACAGGGAGATCAAATTCAAAAGGTCAGCACATACTCTACTCTGAAGGCAGCTCTGTCCCTCTAATCTTGTGTCCCCCACCTCACGCCCCCACCCCAGGCCCAGACACAATGGTGTTTGTGTGCACTGAGCAGATAAATGATGAACAGGTTGAATTTTATGGGCCCATATTTTTGTAACAGTTGAACATGAACCATTTCTTTTTGTTCAATAGAATATGTAACGCATATGTTGATCAGAATTGAGGCTGCAGTTCATTGAATTTTCTCTGTGAGATCCTTGAATAAGCCAAGGGTTCTGTGGGCCCCCCCTTTCATGTTTTAAGCCTATTTTATATTGGCAAGTGACTATGTGCTACAGAGTGGTACTTCTTTTTTGTTTTGTTTGGAGGCAGTGTCTTATTGAGCTCAAGTTGGCCTCAAAGTTATTACGTAGCCAAGGGAGACCTTGAACTCCAAATCTCTTGGCTCTACCTCCCAAGTGCTGGGGTCCTAGACATATGCCACCATATTGCTTTATATGGTGCTAGGGGTTGAACCTAGCGCTTCATGGGTATTAGGCAAGCAGTCTACCAACCGAATTATGCCTCTAGACCACAAAGCTATATTTTGATGCACCCATGCATGGTGGAATGATATCACAGTAGTTAGCAGCACTATCATCCCAGATGGAACAAGGGGAATCCGAGGAACAGGCACAAAGCTACAGTAGGCAAGGAGGAATCCTTTGGACATTTGTAGGTGACTTTTGATTACATGTATATTTCAAAATCACAGAAGAAGAGAATTCTAATTACAACTTCAGAGATTTAATTGCTGTGGCAAATAGAATCAGGAAAAGGCTGGAGTCAGGTGAGTCTGGTCATCCATCCTGTGAATTTCTGAGGGCTGTGGGTGAACTAGTGAGAACAGCCCTAACTGACAATCCCCTCTTGTTTTTTTCTGCCAGGATACCCCTCCTCTCTCTCAGTGAGAAATAACTTTTTCCAGAAGAAGCTTCTGGAAGATCTTGGGCAATGCAGTCAACTTGGGTTAAACTCGGGCCAGTATCCTGGATCTTTGCTCAGCTCAGGAAATGTAGCCAAAGCTGGAGGCGGGGACTATGCTTGCTGCTTGGCCACCATTTCTGGCTAGGAACCCAACATGGGCTGTAGCCTGAGGACCCAGGGACTGCTTCGAGCGCTTGGTAGATGTTCTTACATTTCACCCTCAGTACCTTCTCACAGGCAGGGAACTTGAGGCTGGCCTGTGTGACTGTCAGTGTTCTGACTTCAGAGGCCACAACTCCCAGAGGGTTTTATTTTCAGGATTTATGAACACCAGTATTGCTCTGAACATTTAGAGAATACAGTTGATGTGTGCTTGGGCATGAGTGAGTGTGAATGCATTCGTGTGTGTGTGTGTGTGTGTGTGTGTGTGTGTGTGCATGCACATACATGTGTATGCATGTACAAGTACTTTCCTAAACTGACTCCTCCCCAGCTCTTGTCTTTTGGGACAGGATCTCACTGTGTAGCCCGGACTGACCTGACATTTACAATTCTCCTGCCTCAGCCTCCTAAATGTTGAGAATCTAGGTGTCAACCACCACGCTTGGCTATTATCTGAATTTCTCCCAAACTACCCAGTAGGTAGAATACACTAACCTATTTCTGTGCTAGAGTGTAGCCTCAACAGAGAAACATGAAGGTAGATGGTGGGAAACATAGGGGAACATGGGAGAAAAAAAAATATGCCCACTAGATAATGTCATAAAGTAGTTTGAATAGTGCAGTTTAAAAGGAGCTTGTGGAAAATTCCCAGACTCACAGAGCTACTGTGTGGTACGCGCTGGGTGTAAGCTCCTACCACTTGACAGGCAAAGTTCCTCCTCCCCAGTTTATGGAAGCTTTGCCATGTGCTCTGCTGAATGCTTCCCAGTCATGTGAGGATGCTTTTTCAACTCCCAGGACCTGTCAGCTGAGAAACCTGGAGAAAAGAGAGGCACAGACACCACTGTCACCCTCCTCCCAGCTTCTTATATATGTGGTCTTATTTTCTGTGGCTTCAGTTATCCATAGTCAACCATGGTTCAAAACTGTCAAGGAGAAAACTTAGGAAATACACAATTTATATGTTTAAAACTGAACAGCACTACCACAAGTCATGTGACGATATCTTAGGGCATCCCATTCCTTCCTGCCCAGAACATTTCTCAAGTTAATGCATCCACACAGTGTTTACTATCTGTTGGCCTATTTGAAACCATCTCAGTTCTCAGTCTGTTGCCGTTGCACTAGAATGTGCCCAAATGATCCCAAAGCTCCTTTAGTGTAATGTGTACACACACTTTGGAGCTGTCTGTGATTCCTGGCATTCACCAGGAGATGTGGCTTGTATCTCCCACAGACAGGCTGCTACAACACCAGCATCTGCCCAGTCTGGCCCAGTAAGTTGTGGAGTGGATATGAATCAACGATGCCTACTTTTGAAGCATCTTGACATAGTATGTATGTGCACAACTGGCTATGACTTAACATGAACTCCTCATTACACATGCAGCAACAAAGATGCATCTATAAAATGCACTAAGTGTGAGCTGTCTTGCACAAAGGGTCACATGCTGTACAGTTCCTTGATGTGAGTTCTATAAGAAGCAAACTGTGTGCTGTCCTATGATACTCTCAACTGGAGAACTGGTTGACCTCCATGAATAGACTAGGCTGGTCGAAGAAAGAGTTACTGAAACATCTTGTTCTGTACCTGTGTGGGTCTTTGGTTAATAGGCATAATATGTTTGCCCAAACTCAAGACACACATACTTCAGCTTTGAGTGTCTCATTCACGTGGATGGACTTTGAACTCTAGTGTACAATTCGTATATCAAACTCATTAGAAAGGAAGCAGTTTCTTTATTTGGAAATGCAGCAAAGGACTAAAGTTGATTTTTGAATGGATGGAAACATGGATAGATGAGTAGTTACTTACATAAAATGTCAAATAGAGCATGGTGTTGCTTGTAATAGTGAGTTGTAAGTCAGTAAGGATCACTGTAAAGGGCTTATAAGTTGCCTGTGTATCTGAGCATTCTCACAGTGGAATTTTGTACTGATAAAGAAAGCAATTATATGGAGCCCTTGAGTTTCCTGGTGGCCAGTCAAAGGTCCTGGGACTTTGAAGGAACTTCTACAGGCAGGAATCTCTGTCTTGCATTTTCCAGTCCAAGCTCATGATCTTAAGTGCTGAAGTATTAAAGTTCATTTTCCCCCTGTAGATAAGGCTGAGGCCCAGGGCCTTGTGATTTCCAGCCATGCCTTGCCAAAACTCACTTTCTTCCTGAGAATGTGGGCATTTGTTGCATAGCCCAGGGCTTCAGGTCATACCTGAGAGATGGGAAGCAGGTAACACAATGAAACAGGCTCTGAGAGAAGCAACTGGTTCTACTGTAGAGGTCTTGCCTACTGGCTTCCTGTTGGTGTATTTGGAGTGTTAGGAAACCACAGTAGTTATTACAAATAAATAACCCGGGAAAGACAAGTCTCAGATCAAAGAACTCTGGGTCCGATCTGGACCCAAAGCAGGCATGGCCCTTGGCACCCACTGTGGCCAGGAGATGGGGGCATGGAGAAGGTCCGTCTGCTTTGTAAACATTCCCTGTCTCAGCCCTTCCTGAGTTGGTAAGAGCCTGAGAACAGCAGCCTGTAGGAAGGCTGGCTCTCTGAACTGTTGCCAGGACTGCTAGGCTAGATCTGCCTCATGACCGTCCAGCCTGCCTGCCCAACCCAACAGGGACCAGCTGGAGCTTCTGGTTATGACCCAACTGGAAGAGATCCTTTGTGGGTGATTGTATGTCTCAAAACTTTCAGGGGATCCCTCTCTCATCACCCCCTCTAGGGACTGCGGTAACCCTGGTAGCAGACATGATGTTGGGTGAAAGGAGGGGGAGCAGAGAGATAACATGATAACAGCCTATTCTCTTCCTGTGGATCTAGATGAGGTAGAAAGGTGTCTCTGGGGCCAGCAAACAAGTGGCCTGGGCCGGGACCTCTCATTACTCAGAAGCTTGCAACTGATGAGGAGGCTACTGGTTGCAGAACCACATTCTGAGTAGCATTAATGCTGGCCATGGTTCCTCGCTGCATGAAGTTCACATTTGCTAATCAAATCCATACTCATAAACTGTGTTGAGTGAAGGAAGCAAGAAGGCTATGAGAGGTTCTGAGGGCAGGATGGGAACAGGGTGTTCACAAAAGCTCTCTAAGAACAGGAGCATGCGCCGAGCCCCCAGGCTGGAGGCGTGGGGAAGGGAAAGGATATTAGAGAGTGGGGAAAGTACAGGAAAAGATTCCAGGGGAGCATGGGCTTGGCACCTCCCAGGAAATGTTCAACAGGCCAATATAGCTGGAGCAGACACGGGTGTGCGAGGAGAATAAAGAGCGGCCAGCAGAAGATGGGGTGTAACACTGCCATGATCGTTCCTGGCAGGTCTATGGTGAGTGTGAAGAGATGAGGGTTGGGAGTAGGAGGCTAAAGGGATGGTCCAATGATGTGTTTTCTTTCCTTTTCTTCAATGGTGTCAGCAGTTAAACCTAGTCTTGCATGCTGGGTAAGTGCTCTATCACTGAGTGATAGCCCCAATCTTTTAATATTCAATTTTATTTGGGACAAGGTCTCTAAGTTATCTAGACTGGCTTCATACTTGTAGGCCCAACAGGTCAGGTCCTACCTACCCTGGTGACAAACCTACCCTGGTGACAACACTGTTTACTTCCTTTCTGGGGTGGCCTACATTTCTTGGGAACAGGCGTGCTGCAGTTTGGAAAAGGAAGTATTTTGTCTCTGTTTTATGAGATCAAAGAGACCTAGAAGAACTTTCATCTTGCTTTCCCCTTTTGGCTCTTTACTAGTTGGAACTGTTTCCATAGTGAATGTCAGAAATGGAACTCAAATTGGCTTAAACAAAATAGAAACTTTATTGCCACATGTAATTGAAAACCCCAAGGATGGTATTAGTTTCAAGAACAGTTGGATCTAGATGCCCAAAGCTTGTTCCTTTTCACCTCTAGACTCTCTGCTCCCCTGTGCATGCTTCATGTTCATGGGGTAGAGGCTGGCACTTGCCAGCCACAGTGGGGTGAGAACCTGTATCCCCAATAACTCTAGCCAATGCCCCTCTCTTCATTAGGCCATGCAGCAATCTCTCAATGAGCCTCGCCAATAGAGCCATTCGTGGTTTCCCTCCAGAGTGCATGTAGGTGGCTTAGCCCCACTCAAACCGGTAAGAATATCAAGGGGCCAAGGGGAGTGCAGACAGGCAAGCCAAGCTCCCAGCGTACCATGGGGCTCAGAAAGCCTGTAGCATGGTGCTGTCATTCATGTGTTTTCCTGCCCAGCTCCTTTTCCTCCTTCGCACCAAACACCGCATGTCCTCTCAGTCTCCAAGCCTTCAAATTAATCACCTTCATTCCAAAGTGTGTCTGGACCCTCATCTGATGAAGTCCCCAGGCCAGTAACATACTCACCCGTCCCCCGAGTGAGCATGTGTATCCGTTCTTCAATCTATTTCCAGCAGCATCCTGATAATTTGCTTGTTGGTTGGTTGATTGTTCATTTATATTTTTGGAGGCAGGATATTTATCCCTGGTCGGCCTTAAACATGTAGTAGTCCTTCTAATTCAAGCTGCTGGATGCTGGAATTGCATGTGGTAAGCCTGCTGTGATTAGCTACACTGTAGTGTGAAGGATGCCCAGTTCACAGTATAGGTCTCCAAATTCCGCCATGGTCCCTTCCTGTGTAATAGGTCTCAACCCCGTGAGAGCTGTATACACACAACCCATGACAGTGCTGGGACTGAACTGAAGTGCAGGACACAGTGTGTACAGAGACTTGGGGACCTGTTTGGTGTGAAGCGCCCTAGCATACTGAGTAGCCAGTGAGATTGGGATAGTTAAGGGAAATGGTTTTCCTTTATTTTAATAGAACAGAAAATACTCTTTCGTTTCACTGTGCCTCTGAGAGAGCTCTGCCTGTGCCAATCATCCAAGGGTCTGGCAGGACTACAAAAGCCTGAGGCTGGGCTGTGCCCAGGAACCAGATCTCTGGGAAGTGAGGAAGAGACTGTAAGCTTGTCAGGTCTACACTGTGACAGCCTTCCCTACACACACACACACACACACACACACACACACACACACACACACTCACACACACATTCTTTCTTGTTAATCACTCTCACACCCACTACACCTCTCAGCTCAGCTACTTTCCTCTCTCTACTTGCCTTCTGAGCCCATGGTGCACTTGCCTCTGGTGCTATCCTCTTTTCTGTAGTGGGGGAAAGTTTTGGAATCATACTCTTCCCAGGCTTGGTGGATCATGCCTATAAGCTCAGCAATTGGGAGGCTGAGGCAGGAGGATTAACTAGAGTTTGGGGCCAACTTAAGATACAGAGTTTCAGGCTAACCTGGGTTATAGAGTAAGACTATCTTGAACAATACTAACTAACCGAGTAACTAACTAACTAACTAACTAACTAACTAACTAACTAATAACTACTTTATATTCCATCACACAAAAGTAGCTTGGATGCCCAGAACAGAACCATGCACAGAGCCCTTAGACACAGCTGACTTTCTTCAGCTGTCTCTCTGACAAAATTTCCCTTCCCATGTGTACTGTGTGGCTGGAAAAAAACACTTTCCTGAACCTACCACATTACTGTTCTTCCCCAGGGTCTAGCTACAGTTTTTATTAAGGCTCACTCAGGCCTTGTGATATACTTACCATGGTTTTGGAGGCATTTCTTCTCCAGAAATAATGGTCAACATGGTAGCCATAGATGGGCATAGCTCAGGACAATGGCAAAGGCACAGAATGAAAACAGTGGCCAACAAGGGAAATGCCTCCCTAGGTCAGAGAGTGGATTTCCCACTAGCCAAGTGCGTCTCTACATTGGACCAAGATATTTCTCTGACATGCCCAATTCCAACTCTTTATTTCCTTCCCTGCCCCTTCTTCACTCCCAGTAGAGTTACTAGAAGGTCACTACCCACCTCCTAGGCCCATGGTAGTATTCCTGTTGTCATCAGCTCTGCCCCACTTATAAGTCCCCACCTCAGACACTCTTCTCCTGTGTATGAACAGCTCCACTGTGTCTTACTTAGGTCTCTACTGACAGACAGCCCTTTCCTTACCCTTTCTCTTCTGCTCCACCCACCTCATCCTGCCAACTCCCAACACCAGCAGATATTCACATCTGCTTGTTTGGTTGGTTCTTCTGCTTTCTCCACCCAACCCCAACTGTAATGATGTAGGGCAGGGTGTTTCCTGCTGCATCGAGTGATGACCTGCCTAATAGGCATCAGTGTGTGTGTGTGTGTGTGTGTGTGTGTGTGTGTGTGTGTGTGTGTACAGCTTTATAAGCTGGGCCTGCATCCTACACTGACCTGCTTAGCCTTGGCATCCTCAACTTTCATGCACACCCGAATCTCTTTGTGGAACTGTAAGCTTTACCCCCTCACCCCATGCTTACCCTAGAGAGGGCAGTATGGATCTCCAGCCCGATGGGACGCCTGATAGGAAGGGGCACTTGGCAAAAATCTTTCTTGAGCCTCAGAAACAAGTGAGCATGCACGGGGAATTCTCAAGCCAGAAGGAAGACCTAGTCAATTGCTGATGCTAGGCTTTTTACTTGAAACTACAGCTGATGAAGTGTCTACCACTGCTGTCACTTTCTGAGCCAGGGAAGACATGAGGCCAGCGTCTCTGACTTTGTCCCACAGGAACTCTCCATGTTCTGTGAGTCAGCCAGATGCTCATGGTCTTATGTGTCCTGGCCACAATGAGTTTTCCCAGTCTGCCAGGAACAAAAGCCTTAGACAGACGAAAGCTCAGGAAACTACAGTTGAGGTCTAGGTTAACTTGCCTTTGAATCCAATTGATGGTTCTTGTTTCCAAATTCCTACTGGAATCGGCACACTTGTAAGGAGGCCGAGGAACCTGGGCTGGGCAGTACAGATTCATTGCTCTTTCCAGATGAGGAACACTTTTCTATACCCTTCTGATGGGCAGAGAAGACTCCGCACATGCTCCTAGGTAGGGAAGGACAAGAGGCTCCTGAGAGAGGCATGTCACAGTAGAAAAAAGGATCATGTGCCATGCAGACAAATGTTGGAGCTAGAAGGACAGTGGGGAGGGCACAGCTATTCGTACCCAATACGTTCTACAGGCCTCTGTGCTGAGGAAGACATTCTATGAGCTTTTCAATGCCTTCGTGGGATGCAAATCCAGCTCAAGCTCTGTTTCTTTCCAAGTGAGATGCAAACAACTTGTGAGGTAAGAGGCAGCCAGGACCCCACCCCACCCAGGGATGTTGCTAGCACCAGGCACAGATCGAGCAGCAGCAGGGGGAGAAGCTGAAGCCGGGTTGGCAGGGGTGAAGCTCAGAGCGGCAGACATGGTGTGAAGTCCCAGGGCATTTGCAGCTAGAGCGGGAAAAAGGGCGTGTGCAGGCACCATGAAGTAGCTCAGCCATACCTGAAGGAAGTAAGAATCATCAATTGGATTCAAAGGCAAGTTAACCTGCATGAGCAAGTGAGTCTTAGGGGTGTGTCAGGCATCTAATATTGGGGGAATGAAAGGAAGGGACATTGAGATACTCCATTAACTTTTATAGCATACAGTGGTCTCTCTGGAAAATACTGGAATTACTGGAAGAGACCAAGACCCTCCTCTGCCACAGCCTCAGCTCATCCCTAACTGAGCTACAGGCAAGCTGACCTTGGATTTGGCAACTATATCCATCAAGACTTCCTCTCCTGCTTCATGGTGTGTGGGGTCAAACCCAATTTGACATTACTTTCCTCAGGTGAAAGCAAGGCTTAAATGGCAGACAGAAAACCAAAGAGGAAGAAACAATATTTTAACTTAAATGAATCCAGTTTCAATATCAAAAAACTACACTCACCTGTTTTGTGAAGAGCACCAGAGTCCAAAGCTGCAGAGTGACTAAGCGGATAACTCGTTTGTTCATTCAGTGAAGAGCTGGCAAACCCTTTGGTGACTGTCCAATGCTGACTTGGCCCCCACTGTATGCCAAGCCTCAAGCTGATGTCTTCATTAAAGAACTGGGGTTGTAGAGTCTGGACAGTAAGGCAACTGTGTCCCCAAGTGGAAGGCACAACAACCCACAGCTTAATGAAATACCCTTCAGAAAAAATTTAAGCAGGGCCTAGGGAGCTAACTAGTCAATAAAGCGCTCACCGCACAAGCATGAGGATCTGAGTTCAAGCACCCACATAAAAAGACAGTGTGACAGTGGGTGCTTATAATCCCAGCACCAGAGACACAGAGACCAGTGTTCCCCAGAGCTTGCTGGACAATCAGCTTTCCGTAACTAGTGAGACCCAGGTCCCACTGAGAGACACTGTCTTAAAAAACAAAAAAGTAGATGCTTCCTAAGAAACAACACCTGAGGTTAACCTTTGATCTCCTCATACAAGAGCACACACCACATACAGATGAACATGCAAACACACACACACACACACCCACACCCACACACACACACACACACACACACACACACACACCTGCAGATGCAAAGGAAGAAATGGGGACTTTAAAGTCAGGGAGAACTCAAGGAGGTAGAAATTGAATATTCAACAGTAAATTACAAAATGTGTGAAGTGGCAGCTGAGTGGACAGTGGTAATGTGGGGGACAGTGGTAAACTGGGGGACAGTGGTAAAGTGAGGGACAGTGGTAAAATGGTGGACAGTGGTAAAGTGGGGGACAGTGGTAAAGTGGGGGACAGTGGTAATGTGGGGGACAGTGGTAATGTAGGGGACAGTGGTAACATGGGGGACAGTGGTAAAGTGGGGGACAGTGGTAAAGTGGGGGACAGTGGTAATGTGGTGGACAGTGGTAAAGTGGGGGACAGTGGTAAAGTGGTGGACAGTGGTAATGTGGTGGACAGTGGTAATGTGGGGACAGTGGTAAAGTGGGGGACAGTGGTAATGTGGGGGACAGTGGTAAAGTGGGGGACAGTGGTAATGTGGGGGACAGTGGTAAAGTGGGGGACAGTAGTAAAGTGGGAGAACAGTTTTTTTTTTCTTTTTTGGCATTTATGTATTTTATTGTATAACTATTTAGTGCAAGTTTGGCATTCAATAATTCATGATAAGCTATAACTAACTTACCTTGTACAGATACTTCTCTATCAATCGGGCTCAATAATTTATTTTTTATTAATTATTTTATTTATATATATCCCAAATGTTGCCTCTCCTCCAGGTTCCCCCTACCAGAGTTCTTTACCTCATCCACCCTTCCCTTCACCTCTGAGAGGGTGCTTCCCCTTCCCCATGGGGCATCCTCTTTCCCTGGCGCATTAAGTCTCTACAGGATTAGGTCCAAGCATCCTCCCTACTGAGGCCAGATAAGGCAGTCCTCTGCTTCATATATTCTGGGGCCTGGGACCAGCCCGCGTATGCTCTTTGGCCGGTGGCTTAATCTCTAGGAGCCCGCAGGGGTCCAGGGTCTAAGTTAGTTGACACTGTTGGTCTTGTGGGGGACATTTAAATTAAAGAGGCAAATCGTAGACAGTAAGGGAGACCTGTGGGTGTCAAGGGGACAAGGCTGTGGTACAATAAATCTGCTCTCTGGGTGCCATGTGGTTCTTTGTTCTCTTTTTCAAGCGTATCTTCATTCCTAGACCCCAAGCAGTGGTCCTGTAATGCTGAGTTGGGTGGACAGAGTCATCTTCTTCCTAGATTTTCATCTCTGTCCTCTTCTTTCAGGAGTTGGGTTTTACTAAATTCAGGGGCCACCAAGCCTTCCCATTCCATGATAAAATAATCCGAGCAAAATTAAAATGTAATGAAAAATGTAAGTAACCAAAGAAGTGTCTCTGGCACTCCATCCCCAGCCCCTGAGGCAGCAGGCTAGCTCCCAGTTTTTCTGTTTTCTCTCCAGTAAACAAGCTGGCTACACCAGGCATCAGGACCCTGAGTCCAGTGGTGCATTCATCACAGTGCATTATCCAGGTAGAACCTATGCCTGGAGCCCAGTGTGTGGATTCCATTAGGTCGTGTTTATGTTTTCTCCCCATTCCATAAACATGTTGCCGTTTCCTGCTGGCCGTCCAGGTGACAAGCTTTGAGAAAGCACTTCCTGTTAGATGTACCACCAGCCCATTACTGAGAGACCACCAGCCCTATTTAATCATCCAGGCTGACAGTTGACTGAGTCAGGTAGTGATCACAAGCCAGACATAGGTGGTGACGATGTGCCAACATTCAAGGAGGGTCATCCTGGACCTGCACTGTGCCACACGCTTTGGGGGGGGGGTTATCTTGCCGTACCCAACAGCTCTGTACCTCTGCATTTTGAAGCTGAGAAAACTGAGTCTTAGATTGCTAAAGGACTGATTAAACTCACACTCAAGTGGCCCATCAGAGGGCCTTGCAGTGCATCAGGATTGTCAGCATGTAGCCAATTCCTTGCCGTACACTCACAAGGCTGACACTTAACTGCTGCTTGACAGGTGTCCCTTTTGGACTGAATCAATACTCTGCATACGTCACAATCACTTAGAGGATTTTTAGAGAAGGTTGTGGGACCCTTAACAGGACAATTTCTGATTAGATGGTCAGTAGGCCCGAAACCGTGTTCTAATCCCTGTTGCCCACACTGGCCCAGATCACACCATGAGCCTCCTTAGCTCTAAAAAGACTTACCACTTCGGAGTGCTTTGTCTGAATCACTGAGCACCAAGGCTGGTGGTAACCAGAGCTGAGTGTGAGCAGATTGTTTACGTCCATTGCTCACTGTGGAGACCCCACCACACACTTGACTTGCTTCGGGACACACTTGACTTGCTTCAGGTTGCTAAGAAATTAAATTTGGGGCTCGGGAAGTAGCTTGATCAGTAAAGTGCTTTTCACGTAAGCATGAAGACCTGAGCTCAAGTCTTAGAATTCATGTAAAAAGATGGAAATAGTAATATATAGTTATAATTCTAGTGCTGGAGAGGCAGAGACAGGGGCATTGCTGTGAGTCATTAGCTAGCCAGCCCAGCTTTTTGAAAAAATTATTTTATTGGATACTCTTTGTATTCACATTTCAAATGTTATCCCCTTTCCCCCTTCCCCTGTTTCCATCCCCCCTCTCCCTCAACTTGTCTCTATGAAGGTGCACCCTCTCCCAATCACCCTCTCTACCTCAGTGCCTTGGCATTCCCCAACATTGGGAAAACACGCCCTCATTGGACCAAAGGTCTCTTCTCACACTGATGTCAGACACTGCTATTCTCTGCTACATATACAACTGGAATCATGGGTCTCTCCATGTGTGCTCAATGGTTGGTGTTTTAGTCAATGGGAGCTGTGGAGAGTTTGGTTGGTTGATAATGTTGCTCTTTTTATGAGGTTGCAAACCCTTTCTGTTCCTTTAATTCTTTCTCTAACATCTCCAATGGTTAGCTGCAAGCATGCTCAACTGTATCTGTATGACTCTAGCATAGCCTCTGAGGAGGCATCCATATCTGGTTCCTGCCAGTAAGCACTTCTTGGCATTAGCAATAGTGCTTGGGTTCATTGGGTGCATATGGGGTGGATCCCCAGGTAAGGCAGTCTCTGGATGATCTTTTCTCCAATCCCTGCTCCTCTATTTGTCCCATTATTTTCTCCCGTGAACATCTTGTTGTTGCTTCTAAGAAAGACTAAGGCATTCACTTTCTGGTCTCCCTTCTCTTAGAGCTTCATCAATTCTGTGTATGGTTTCTTGGGTATCCCGAGCTTTTTGGGGTAGTGTCCACTTATCAGTGAGTGCATACCATGAGTGTTCTTTTGTGACTCGGTTACCTCACTCAGGATGATAGCTTGAAGTTCCATCCATTTGCCTAGGAATTTCATGAACTCGTTTTTTTTTGTTTGTTTGTTTGTTTGTTTGTTTGTTTTTAATAGCTAAGTTGTACTCCATTGTGTAAATGTATCACAATTTCTGTATCCTTTCCTCTGTTGAAGGACATCTGGGTTCTTTCCAGCTTCTGGATATTATAAATAAGGCTGCTATGAACACTGTTGAGAATGTGTCCTTGTTAGATATTGGAGCTACTTTTGGGAATATGCCCAGGAGTGTATAGCTGGGTCTTCAGGTAGTAACATGTCCAATATTTTGAGGAATCGCCATAGTGATTTCCAGAGTGGTTGTACCAGTTTACAGCCCCACCAACAGTGGCTTAATCAGCAAATTCTAGGCCAACCAGAGACCTTGTCTTAGAAAGCAGCATGGGTAGAACTTGAGGCCTGACACCCGAGGTTGTGTTCTAGCCTTACCATGACCATGTTTGCATGCATTCACACACACACACACACACACACACACACACACACACACACACAGAGAGAGAGAGAGAGAGAGAGAGAGAGAGAGAGAGAGAGAGAGAGAGATAAACAACGGGAAGGAGGGAAAAGCTAACTGAGGGTTATTTTTTTAACTTCACTTTAAGTTGACACAGCCATATGTGGTAAGTAGATACTGAATTAGACAGTGGAGCTCTAAATAAACAACAACAGCAACAGAGGGAAGTGAGTTGTCCCTTGCAGGGTAAAAATGTAAGCACCTATGCTGAAGTAAGCGTCTGCACTTACTGCAAATATCTGGTGTGCTAGAGGGTTGTGCCTATCATTTCAATTTCGGGCCCTTCTGCTTAGAGTGATATAATTGGAGGGGTCCCTGAAGACAGAAGTCTGGTTTACTTCTTTCCACACTGGCATAGTGCTCGTGGGGCACTAAGTGTGGAGGGGAGCAGGGTACCAGGGCTGCCCTTTCCCGGCTGTGCCAGCTGTGAGGAGCTGATGGTGAAGAGACCCATGCAGCGTTCTTGATGCTGTGCTTGAGTATGGAGTGAGTTTGTGGTGAGGGTACAGCCATTATGTATGTACTACAGTACCCAGGCTGGCTCCTACAGTTGGCTCCAGTGGGAATTTCCCAGATCTCTGGGCAAGAGAGTGAAGATGGGGTTGATGGATGACTATCTGAACCTCTGCAGGGTACCCAGGACACGTGTTTACAATACAAACTGTGACTTAGTGGGAAACAAAGGGAGAAGGCATACACCCAGTTCTCCGGGTTCCTCCTTCTTCCCAAACAGGATGGTAAAGAAGGTGCTACGTGTCTTGTAACTTTGGTGGAAGCATTCTGTTAGACACTGAATCAGGTCTTCCTTTACCTCATTCTTCTCAATGCAAGCAACCTCCCTCTACCCTGTGGGTCTCAGTTTGTCCACCTGTAGATTGGAAAGTAGCAAACTAGATCCTTGCTACTAACAGTCTACTACCCAGTCATATTGGCCTCACTTGAAAGCGGGTTAGAAAGCCTCAATCAGTGCTAGATAAAGTGACACATGTCTGTCATTCCGGAACTTGGGAGACTAAGGCAGAATCATGACTTTTGAGACCAGCTTGAGCTAAAAAGCTTGTTTTCCCACCTCTCCAAACAAAGCAAGAAAACAAACAAACACCCAACAACAAAACCTCAAAAACAACAACAAAAGAATGACCTGAGTGTGATAGCACACATTTACTCCAGCATTTGGGAGGAGGAGGCAGATGGACCCGAAACTCAGTGTCACCCTTTGATACACAGGGAGTTTGAGGCCAACCTGGCATGCATGAGACCCGTTTTTAAAAACAGCAGCCCATGAGACAAGCAAAAGCCGAAAAAGAAATGCAAAACCAGTCTCCTTAGACCTGCCAGGTGAGAATCTGCTCATAGAAGTGTTTCCTTGGTAACAGGTACCCACAGAGAAGTGAAGCTGGGAGAGGTGTCTGTGGGCTGGAGAAGAAGATGCAGAGTATCTCATATTAGGAAGCCAGTGGGCTCGTCTTGGGAAAAGCTGCTGGGGCTCTAGTCTTTGCAGTAATGAGGCAGGTCTCAGCAGGTGCGTGTGATGGAGTGGCCCATGCCCAAGAAGCCAGTTTCATGGAGTAGCCTGAAGAATGCTGAGCATTGGGGGCTAAGGGTCCTCTTATGGTACCTATATGAGGGACAGGCTAGACTTTGTGACCCTGGAGTCCCTTACACAGATGTCTTACATATATCATCAAAGTATATTGTGCTAATGGGCACCCAGAAAAGGGCAAAGGGGTGCAGAACTAAGCGAATTTCCTAGAGATTCAACTTTCTGTTCACCCATTATTCAGGGGAGTATTCAATCTGTCTACTCTCCTGGCTCCTTCTCCTTTAAAGTGCTCTTTCCAGATCAGGTGGCCAGAAAGATACATGTCTCTGTCAGGAGAAAGCTAAGTCTGGGTACAGATGAGGTGTGACCAAGGGGACAGCTGTTGCCTGGCTTAAGAAGGGGGTGGCTCCCTTGGAACATATTGGAGGTGTCCGCTTTGTTGTGTCTGAAGGGCTTTCTGCCTAATGATTGAGATCTTCTGGCTCCTGCATTTCAGTTTTGCCATAATTCTTGGTGGCCACTGGGACATCTTGTGGCTCTCCAGAAAAAGTCTTAGCCAATACTGGATAGGTGGTCTGGCTCTTGGAACCATGATGGAGGTCTGGGGTTCACTGAGAGAAAGGCTTGTTCTTATGAAAGACGGTTGAGGCCACAGCCTTTCTGACCTTTAGAGCATTGGTACAGACGTCTGCCCACATCTCAAAACCTTGCTCCAGCTTTACTTTAGGATCACAATTAAGTCATCAGGGGATATAATTGGTAGAGATAAAATTGGTGTGCCAGTTTTAACAGGGTGAGATGCTAGAGTCAGACCCAGGGGTTAAAATGGCGATGAAGCTGCCTTCCAGCATAGTCTCAGCCCTTGTGTGTGAGAATGTGCCTTCTAATGAGCATCCTTGGGAACCTATAGACATACTGAGGTGTGAAGCCTACTTACTGACAATGTCTTGTGTTCCCACCAGCCCCTGTGTTACGAGATCCTAGGGTTAAACTGCCCACAACTGACCTTAAGGAACTGGAACCATAGCCCTGGAGGAGAGAGCTAACCTTCAAGCTTACCACCTCTTAACTGTGATATTAAGCAACACTAACTTGCGTGCCTCAGATGCTAAGTTTTTTGTCTATAACTAGACATTGCACAGAGGGTGGTTGTGAGAGAGCACAGTGGTCACTGCGGAAAGGAACCAGGCGGTGGTCATACCTAGCAGGGGCCATGCTCATGTCTATTCTAACTGCCATGGGTGAGAAAACTCAGCTGCAGAAAGATTGCAACCATTTTCAAAGATTTGCACTTGCAGGCTTTCTGTTCCTGTAACAAGCACCTGTGATAAATCAAGTAATAAAGCAAAGAGGTTTATTTGGGCGCTCAGTGTAGGAGGTCCTGGTTTGTGATCAGTTGGCTGTGGGCCCTGTGTTGAAACAGCACATCGTGGTGAGACTATGTGGATGGTAAAAGAGCTGCTTGGTTTATGACTGGCAGGCAAGCACGAGAGAGGAGGAGAGTCTAAGATAATGTACTAGATCATCTGTCTCATGCCTCTCATAGGACATTCGGGAGTCAGTTTTCTCCTCCCACTTTCGTGAGGCAGACGCTCTCCTTTTTGCTACAGGGCTCTGTATTCCAAGTAGGGTGGCCTGCAAGCTTCCAGGTGATTATCTCTCTACCTTCCTTATTGCTGCAGCTTTATGTGGCAAGGACTTTTACCTACTTAGCCAACTCATTGGCCTCATGAACTGGCCATGAACTCTATGATCTGATTGCTCCTCACAATCTAAGTCCAGATTGTGAGAAGTATGGCTGCTTCCATTTTGATAAGAAAACCAAGGCCCCAGCAGGCTGAGGGACCTGCTGGGAACCACCTAGCTGATGGGAGCTACAACTGGAATTCAAGCCCAGCAGTTTAGATTCAAGTCTTTGAGGTTCTTCTTACTGGACGCAGAGTGTGCTTGATATGAGCGTCTCCCAGGGCTCCTATGCGACAGTTTGTCCTGAGGTCAAACTCAGAGCTGTGTGGTTTTCACAGGGGCATCTATTCTGCTGCTCATATTCAGCCTGATTCTATTTCATTTCATTTTTCTAACATTAATGAATGAGAGAGCTTTGTGGCTGGGACTTTAGGAAGGCTCTGATGCTCACATTCCTGATAACTGTATTGTGTTGCCCATCTGTTAACTCAGGCTTGCCTAGGGTTTGGTTGAGTAACAAGGAAGGAGATATGGCCCCTGCTGTGTCCCCCATAGAAATGTGGTCTGGTTCACTCTGGAGACCTCAGTTTCAGGGTACCCTTCTCCCTGCTCGTCATTATTTCCTTGTGGAATCTCTGTAGAGAATCTCACATTCTATAACCTTTGAGGCATCTTGGAGCTGGGAAACCACAGGACACAAGTGTGTTTGTGAGTACACTCTGGGATACCACTGGATCCTCTTTAACACTCTGCTTGCTCTACAGGTGACAACTCTGGGACTCCAGGACAGTCATGGAAGGATGAACAAAGCTCCTGTACCTACAGCCACGGACACTCTTGTTCTTCTGTTGATCCCTGCATCTCCAAGGCTGGGACAGCATCTAGACTGGGAACAGTGGACATCTGGAGACTTGATTTGTTAGTGTGAAGATGTGCAGTGGCCTGAAGTACAGGTCTGCTGAGGAAACCATATGGTTCTTCTCACGTGCTGATGGGGTTCCCATACCCTTCAGGGACAGGCCAGCCAAAACCATCATGACCAATGTCTAAGCAACCCTGAAGCCTGAACAGTGCAGTCAGCTGACTACCCCCAAAATACTCCAGTGTCATTTCCTGTGAGCTCTTCCACAGTTGAAACCTGCTTCCAGCCTGTCCAACCCTGCTGTCAGAAGTTTCAGCTGAAAGTGCTGTCCTTCTGAGTAGACAGTTCCGAAGAGACACTTGGGCATCTGTAGGATGCACGGCAGCAGCACCGTCTCCAGGCCCTGGGAGCTACTCTGCTGGAAAGCTTAAAGTCTGTGTGCTCTACAATGGGACAGTTCTGGGAATAGAGACCCCTCTACCTCCTGTGGCTCAGATACTGGAGAGAACACAGACAAAGGTGTAATGTCAGGAAAGGGTACTGGATATCACTCCCTTCTGTGGAAGTGTTCTTACATTCATTCCCAAGGGAAACACCCTCTGACACATGACCTCTTGCACATGACTCTACATGAGAACTGTGAGGTTGTCACAAGTCCATCCTGGGGAATGTCCCACTACCTCATACTGCCCCATCAGATTCCACCATAAAGTGAGGGTGCAAGTTGTCCAGGTCTGAGTTCCCTGGAGAATATGTGGCCCAGGGAGGTTATAAGGCTCATTGGCAACTGGTGGCAAGCTACCTTTGTTTTTTTTGTTTTCTTTTGTTTTCTTTTATTTTTTCCAAGCCAGCTGAGACCAGAGAAGGGTGCTGTGTCTTTCCCCTGAGGTTTGGATGCCCCACTCCCTGTCGTCCCTCTTCGACTTATGAAGCACTCCTCCCTGGGAACCATGGGAAAAGTGGCCTCCCAGATACGAGAGACAAGTGCCCCTGTTGTTCTGGCAGAGCTTTCTGGGTTGGGCAGGGTGATGGAAGGGGACACACAGGCTTTGATTCGAAATTGTTTCTTCCTCCTCAGCCCTCCTCCCAGCCCACCTGTGCACAGCGTCCCCTCTTCCTGCCTCGGTTGGCTGAGCTGGCACAAAGAGCTTCACTGAGCCCAGGGTCAAGGGCATCAGATTAGCCACTGAGGAGGCCTGAAAGGTGGAGCCTCTGTGAGCTGCTTTCTCAGGATAATGTCTGCTTGTTTTAGGCACAAACACAGGTCTGTTGGGAAGGACCTGGAGAGATGGCTCAGAAACTAGAGCTACCCTTCCCAAAGCTCAGGAGGAGTCTCTGGGCACAAAGATAAATGCAAAGCAAAACAACAAAAATCTGTGTTGTTTCAATTCCTATCCTGATGTTTATCTAGATTCCTGTAGTCACCTGAGTAAAAAGTAAAATGAACAAGTCATAGAATAAATCTTTCAAAAACACACGTTTAATAAAATAGAAATTAAATTGTCTCAACTTAAGAATGAGTCCACCACCCAGATTTATTTCTGCCCTACATTTCTTCTCATTTGCTTTGCCGTTCTCAGTGCTTGGTTCATATCTGCATCCAGCCATCAGAAAGGCAGAAGGAAGGAAGGGAGTCCTTTTTTCCTTTCCCTTAAGGTCCTTTGCTGGAAGTCTGCTTTATTGGTTGAACTTAATCCCAAGACCACAAGGAGACTCAAGAATGTGCTGCCTACTCATGACGGCTAGGCACCCATGTAAAATTCGGGGGTTCGGTTACTAGGCGAAGAGGAGACAGCTGAGCAGCGCATACTAACAACATCAAGTTCAAAGATTAGCAGATCTACTACATCCCTGATTAGGCAACAAGGTCCAGAGAAGTCCATGATCAGCAGAGAGCACACCAGCAAGCCTGTGGCATTGGATTTCAACTCCCGTTTGGTTTCTTCTCTGTTTCTTGGCTTAAGTAGAAAGACTCCATTTCTAAGGGAGAGAGCTTGAGGGCCACTCAGCTGAGAGGCCAGAGACAGAATGGTGACAAAGTTTGTGTGTCCAGATCTGCCTAGCCCTGAGTCATGGTTAGTGGGGAACTACTCACAAGGTCTCTGCTCTGGGCCTGTGGGGTATGCTTCTCCTGCTACGTCCCTGTCCCCTGCTTCGGTGTGGGTGAGTGTCTGTCTCATGTTGCCACTTACTGTGGAGCTTCTGACCCTCTGCTTGTGTTTCAGGGAGCAAGCTGTTGGAATGGGAGCTGATGGGAGGCATAATGTCTCCCTTAGGATTGTACTGGCCATGGGCTGCTTCTTCCTGGTCAGCTTCTCAGGGGCCACAGCTGCAGGTGAGATTCCACAAAAGCTGGACCAGTTTCAGCCAGGCTGCTGGGGGAGGGAGATCACAGGGAGTCTCTCAGGTAGGGTCCTCACTGAACACCTTAGTTTCTGGCAAGCCTCATCTTGCCCCAAGGTTGCTTATGCAATGACAGCCTGGCCTAGAGTCATTCTAGGTTGCAAACTCAGCGTCTGCCTGAATTCCATTGCAAGCAAACCTAGTTGGAAAGGTACTATCATCTCTGTGGAGCTGAGGCTTCCCTAGTAGAGCACCTAACTCTCAATTCTGCATAATTGGAAAGGGGAAAGGGGAGATGCTGTTATAAGATATTTTGAAATTTTTAAAGAGACTAGAAATTTGGATTTTTATTAAAAATCTTGTGTTTAAATGTTAGCTGCTAATACAGCATTTAGCATCTGTCCAGGAGAGAGTAGGGAGTAGGGTTGGAGAATTCAGCCGAGACTCGGCTTTCTACCTCTGGTCTTCTCACTTTCAGAGCATCCCTCCCCACAATGTGTCATCAGGTCAGGATCTGGGACCATGAAGCTCGTTTTCAGCTGCAAAGCTCCCAGCAAGAGTTAGCTTGTGATTTTCTTCTCTGTTTAGTTTGGTTTAGATATATTAAGATAAGACTCCATAAGATAGCCCTGGCTGGGTGTAAACTCACAGATCAGCCTGTCTCTGCCACTAGAGTTATGGGATCAAAGGTATGCACCACTACACCAAGACGTCTTCTGTTTGAGACAGTGTCTCTCTCAGTATGATCCAGGCTAGTGTTGAACTTGCAATCTTCCAGCCTCAGCCCCCTATGTGCAAGGGCTACAGGCCTGTGTCACAGCCCAGTACCTACTCAGATCTACCTTACTACCTCAGTATTATCTGTTTTACTTTATGTTGTTTATTTTATCTTATGGGGTTTTTTTTCCCCCTTTTACCTCATGGCACCAAGCAAGTGATCTTTAAATGAATTCTAAATTAAAATTGGAGGCACAGGACACTTCTCCCAGGCTACAGGAAGCAACCATTGAATAGCTGGTACCTTCGGCAGACACGGGAGGCACAGGGTACAAATCTTAGAAACTGATCAGGGGTTAAATAAAACCACCACGGATGCCATGGTTCATCTTAAAATGCCTTTATTACTCAGTGAGTTGTGTTTTCTTCCATAAGGACCTCACAGTGAATTGCATTGTTTACTAGCTCACCGGGGCCAGGAAGCACTGTAGCATAGGGTGCCTTCACCAGGATTCCTTACAAAATCTCCTCAGTTCTTGGTTGACATAGCAAGTAGGCAAAGTGTCAGTGTTCAGTGCAAATGACTTACGGCACTGCCTGAATTCATTCATCTGCTCTTTCAATTAATAAACACAAAGTAGGTGTTGACTCCTGGCTAGGAACTGCATTTGGGTTTATGTTTTGGGGTGATTCAGCTTAGGGAGTATTCCGATATTTCCTGGGTGTTTCCTTCCACACCCCAGCTTGCATATAAACCCTTTGGAGCGGAGGCTGTGCCTCTCTCTAGTGCCCTTTAGTCTGTGTTCTTCGGAGGAAGTAAAAATTGCCTTTGTCATTCATGCTTTAAGTATTTCTAGCCTGCACTCCCTTACAGTCTGCTTCACGGCCCTCTGCTGTAGTCAGGGAAATCAGTGTGGTTGCCATGGTGATGTTCTTCAGATGATTTACTGATCCATATGGATGAATACCCAGCTTCCACAAAGAAGGGCCCACCACATCCAGTCACAGAAGTACTATTTCTTAGCCACGGGCTCAGAGCTTTTGGAGTGCTCATGCTCCTGATGGTGGGCAAACCTGTGGTGTGAGATGCAAAGTTCCCTGCAGAATCGCATGCCTAGACAGGGAAAGGACCATGGGCTTGGCTTGGACGTGAGATGGTGAGACCTGAAGCACTGTCCACTTAGTGGTATGGGTCCTTCCCAGGAGGCTTTTGTAGCACTCCAGGGAGCTACATTTGTTCTTCACACTCTGGTAATCAACTCCTTGAAAGCGATTCCCACATCCAGGACCAGGTGGAAGGCTGCTAGAAATTCGTGACTATCCTCTTTGGAGATAAGCCTCGGTGTGGAATTCTTTGAGCACCAGCTTGATCTCTCTATACAGGCTGGCAGCAGCTCTTCTCTCCAGCCAACAGGGACGTCTGCATCTGCTCTCTGTGCTGTTATCACTTGAAACTTAGGAAGTGGTGACTCATTGAAACCCCACAAATGTGGAGTTCTCATTGTAGCGATACTTAAAGTCCGAACTCACACCAGCAGTGAGGCCAACGGAACCAAAGATGGCTGCTGTGCACCTGGGGGAGAACGTGGGGGCTGGCACGCACGCAGAAAATTTGACTCGGTGGAAGACTAGGTAGTCCTTATCTGGTGCTGTTGAGTGTAGATAGCAGTCTCCCTCTAGGCCTTTCTTTTGAGATCTAACTGTAGCAAATTTTGCCTTCCTTCTTGCATAACTGAAGAATAATCAAATACCCCTCAGAGCTGCTGTGCAGGCCATAGTACTAACTGAATTGGAACTGGTTCCAGCCCCATGTTGTGGATTTGACTCCTGTACCAACTTTACTTGGGTAATGTGGTGATTCCAAGAACTGTGGCACTTACTTCCACTCCTGATACCCACCCTAGTCTCCCAAATGAACCTTTTTCCTTGTGGGCTCACCTAAGCCTGACCTCCATCTTCCCACCTCATCTGCATTAAATCTGATTTATTCTTCACAATTAAATTGCTGAGAAAATGAAAATAGCCTCATATCAATTAGCCCCCTTTTCCTGCTTCTTTTTCTGGATCTCCACTTGCTTTCCACAGGGTGGTTCTCCTAGATCTTGGGACATAGTTGTCTCTTTTCATATCTCCCAGGGCATAGATTTGGAGCAAACCCCAGCAAACCTTGTGAAAATGCAGGAGTCTCCAAATCCTACTAAACACCCTGGCTACATGCTTGCTAGCCACACTTGGGTATAGACTGCTTTGTAGGGCAGAAGCACAGCCTGACCTCAGAGCATCAGCAGGCAGCTCTCTTCCCTGGGGAGTCCACACAACCCACAAACCCACTCCAGGAGTGATAGCTCAGAACAAAAGGAATAAGAGCAACTTAGCCAGGAGGAGGTGGTAGACACCATTAATCTCAGCACCTGGGAGGCAGAAACAGGAGGATCTGTGAGATCAAGACCAGCCTAGTCTACAAAGTGAGTTCCAGGACAGCCAGAGTTACACAGAGAAACACTGTCTCAAACAAAAACAGAACACAACAAACAAGTATAGAACTGCCCAACTCAGTAGCCTTGTATGCCACCAAGACCAGCATCTCTTATATTGATGTTACCCATACCACATGGCAAATGCCTACAAAGGACATGTTCAGTGTTAAGAGTTATTACCCTCAGAGGAGCCACAAGGCAGAAAGCTTTAAGGAGAGGCATGGAAGAGGTCAATGCAAGGCTTGCTTAGGCATACAGTTAGCCCCTGTTGTCTCAAAAATAATACTAATACTAATAGCTACTAATATAATATTAATACTAATACTATATAGTTGCTCCCTGTTTACAGGGTATTACCAATGGCAGATCACATGTGTTGTAATTAGTGCTACTTGTTTGTCCAATTTATTTCTTATCATCTTTCTCAGGTCTCCGAGAGAACATAGTTAGAAAAGTAACCCAAAACTATGTATGTGGTGAAAGAGCTTGGTTGACTCTTCAAACACTGCTTGGAAAACCAAGAACTCTGAGCCAATAGTAGTGTCATTTCATACCCTACAGTACCCTGAGTGGCCACCAGATCCCTCGTGCAAAGAGGGAACCGAATCAGAGGAGGAAAGGGGCTGTCCAGAGTCAGGTGATAAAATCATGAAAGGAGGTTGACCATACCCGAGGACCTGCCTCTCAGATCAGAGCATCTCTCGTATCTAAGAACTTGCTTTAAACCCTGGTAGAGAAGAAATGGGTGTCATGCAGTGCATTGCCCTCACCCCTGTCATTATGTGCTTGGTGATATGGTTGATCTGAGAGGGGACATGTCATTATCTTTGACAGTGGCAACTGAGTGTCCTGACCAGAGTCCTGAGCTGCAGCCTTGGACTCCCGGCCATGACGGAGACTATCAAGTGCACATTGGCCATGGGAGGAAACTACTGCTTACCTCTTCTGCCACCGTTCACTCTATCACTATCTCAGGGGGAGGTAAGCCTTCCATCATCTTGAGTTCAGCAGATGTATCTACTTAATCAGGAGCTGAGACAGACAGAACAAATGCTCTGTGCTTTGGGTTCACGTCAGAAGACCTGGAGATTTGAGATCGCCAACCACTTCAGAGCACTGAGAAATGGCTTGTCAACGTTCTAATCTTGGGTGGAAGGTGCTTAAAATGACAGTTCCTATTGGTGCTCTGAGGAGACCTGTTATTCTTCTGTCTACATGCTTGGTAATGAAGCTCAGGACATGGGGTAATGGCAATGACCCAGATGACCACTGTGTTGTCTTGCAAAGCAGATGATGGAGAAGAGTAATTTCTGCAAGACAAGTGCTGAGAAGATGCCCTTTTGCCTGCCTGAAGGGATGGGGTGCAGGAATCTGCTCTGGGCTCTGCCCTAACGTTACCTAAGATTCTTGTCTTCTCAGACACCCCCTTTCCTCTCTCTTCAGGAAAGCTTGTCATTAAAGACCACCATGAGCACATCGTGCTGCGCACCAGGCACATCCTGATTGATGACGGTGGAGAGCTGCATGCTGGGAGTGCCCTCTGCCCTTTTGAGGGCAATTTCAGTATTGTGCTGTATGGAAGGTGGGATGACTTTACTCATGGGTCAAACACTGCTGTTGGTTCTGAAGGGAAAGAGGTTTTTCAAAGGAGGGGAAGCCAGAAGTCTAGACTTGTATAAAGGGCAGGAACCACCACTGTGTCCCACTGGAATATAACCATGAATAAGATACATGTGATGAAATGAAGTGAGTAATCAGACATCCAAGATGTACTTTATTCATCATGCTGTATATGCAGTAGCTGCATTACAGAAGCCCCGGACAGGCTCTCAGTAGCTTTCCAGTCATTCCATGATTTGAAGAGACTCTGAAAGAGGTTACTTAGTGCTATAAAGAGCAAGGGTGCAATGCCTCACAGGGACCAGTGACAGACCTGAGATGTAATTCTATCCAGGTCTAGCTTATGGAACCTGTAGGGTTATTGGGGTCACTTTTAGTAGCATAGATGATTCAGAGTAGCTACATCACCTAAAAGCAACTATAGCATGGGTGCCGACTCAGAAAAACTGCATCCCTGGAGCTTGCAGCCCAACAGGCAGGCACTGGAGAGCCCCCTCTACCTAAACAATTGTTTAGTGCTTGTGTATAACTAAGGGAGGGGGTCCTTCTGAGACTTCTAACTTTCCTTAGGCTTCTGAGTCTTATGAGCATCCCTCCACTCTCCAGGAGAGAATGCTTCCATTTGGAGAAAACAGAAAAACATCAGTAAGACTCAGGAAAGTTCCATGTGCCTTTCCCTCAGGCCTGGGACCCATCTTTACACAACTGAAAGTTATAAGAAATGACAGCTAATGGCGAGGATGCGGAGAAAGAGGAACACTTCTCCACTGTTGGTGGGGTTGTAAACTGTTACAACCACTCTGGAAATCAGTCTGGCAATTCCTCAGAAAATTGGACATAGTTCTACCTGAAGACCCAGTTATTCCACTTCTGGGCATATACCCCAGAGACGCTCCAACATACAACAAAGACACATGCACCACAATGTTCATAGCAGCCCTATTTATAATAGCCAGAATCTGGAAAAGAACCCAGATGTCCTTCAGTAGATGAATGGATACAAAAATTGTGGTACATTTACACAATGGAGTACTACTCAGCTATCAGAAACAATGACTTTATGAAATTCTTAAGAAAATGGCTGCATCTAGAGAATATCATCCTGAGTGAGGAAACCCAATAACAAAAGAACAGACATAATATACAGTCACTGATAATTGGATACTAACCCCAGAAAGCTCAGAACACCCCAGAAACAACTCACAGACTATATGAAGTTCAAGAAAAACAAAGGCCAGAAAAAAAATGATGAAAAATCATTATGCTTAATCTTTACACACCAAGAAAACTTTGACTATTTCCAGATTACATCTTGTTTTACATGTACTTTATCCTCATTGTAACTAGTAAGATCTTAAGGCATACTATCAAACCTTTAAAAAGATCAAGTACTGACAAAAATGTATTCATATACTTTTATGCAAAAATGCTTTTAAAAGCTGTACATTTATCTTTGTTTTTTTTTTTAAATTAAAGTTGTTCAATTAAAAAAAATAAAAAGAAATGACAGATAAGAATGTTTGACTGAAGGACAGGAACACAGTGAAAGTGCCTGGGATTCCACAGCCAGTAGGGCAGAGACAGAAACCAGGGCTGAAGATAGGGGCAGCAGCGTCTGTTAGGCACTTCGGCTGCCCTATGCACCCACTATCGCTCTGCTGTGGGAAGGTCAGCTTGCTGATGCTTTTCTGCAATCTAATGTCATCACCAAAAATGCAGCTTGGCTGTCTGAGGCCACAGTGGGAATCGGGTACAAGTAATGCTCCCCTAGGGAGCATCTGACAGAGATGTTTTGGCCAACCCCTAGGAACCTCTCTCTCTTTACAGAGCTGATGAAAGCATCCTGCCAGACCCTTACTATGGCCTGAAGTATATCGGAGTGGGCAAAGGAGGCACTCTTGAGTTGCATGGGCAGAAAAAGCTCTCCTGGACTTTCCTAAACAAGACCCTCCATCCGGGTGGCATGCAGGAGGGAGGATATTTTTTCGAAAGGAGCTGGGGCCACCGTGGAGTCATTGTTCATGTCATTGATGCCAAATTGGGCACAGTTGTACATTCTGACCGGTAAGGCTGGCTTTCCTCTACTTATGTCCTCGCTTGTTCTGAATCTCCCCCAGCCAGGGGATTTCCCCCGGGACTGGCATGCTGTGTGAATGACATGGAAGTTCTGCTCCAGAGAGGCATCTTCTTTTCTAGGCATTTGTCCAGCAAAGCTGAATTCAACCCAAATGTGTGCAAGTTCTTTCTCTCTCTCTCCCCCAGGTGGTCATAACTGGTGATAGAAATGTAAAATGCATAGAAGGATATAGTGAAATAATAGAGAGAACTGGAGAATTCACTTTAGAAAGTGATCAGGAAAGGCCAGTGTGAAGGATCAGCCTGCGAGCTGAGAACTGTCAGAAAAAAACTCAGCACAAGTGCAAAGGGCTGGAGGTGCCCGAAGAACTGCACTCTCACATGAGGGGAATGGGCCCAAAGGTGGACGTGCGGGGCAGGATGGAGGAGCAGAGGTAATGGTTACAGTAAAGAGGTGGATTCTATTTTCAGTAAGATGTGAAGCTGTCTGAAGTCTTGAAGAAAGGTATGGTCAGATTGTAAAGAACATTCCGATGACAGGGAAGAAAATGGGAGGGGGAGCAAAACGGTGGCTGTCAAATGTTGTGCAATTATTTAATTGCAACCCAGGGTTTCTAACCTGCCTTTGACCATGCAGTTCCCAGATAAAAGACACACATGACCTTTATATTTATAATAAGCTTTAATCTGCATAACAGCTGGGCAGATATCTACCCTCTACGCTATTATGTCTGTTTCCCAGCCAACAATCCCATTATATAATGTGCCGTGTTTCATCTGAACTGCTATTACCTCCAATTAGCCAACACACATAGCCATGTTTTCGTGATTTATCCAAACCATGGTGGCTTCCTCCTCTCCCGTCTTCTCTCCTTCTGGACCCTGCCTATGTCTCTTTTGCCCAGCTTTTGGCTGTCGGTATCTTTACCAATTACTTGGGGGCAAGCAGACTCTCTTGTCTCTGGGGCAACCGGATCTTGGGGGCCTGCATTTAGCAGACTTCAACAGTCAAGCCCTAGCAGTGGGACAGGTGAGAGGTGTAGGTGGGGGTGAAGCATCTGCAGGAACTACAGGCAATAGAAGACTATAGGGTGACTTGAAAGGCAGAGCAACAGGCCTCCTGCTCCTTCACGTTTCATGTTTCTTCTGGGATCTACCTAGGTTCCACAGAGCTGGAACTACCCTGTTTCCTCGGGGCTTGTAAGCTCCCCTCTAGAAAAGATCCCTGGAAGGATAATGCTGGGTGGGTGAGTAGAAAGAGATCTGTGGGTACAGCTGCAGAGTCAGAGACTCTCTCAGGGGCAGGTACAGGAATTAGAGTCACATAGTCCAGCTGCACGGTGGAGGCCAGTCAGGAGGACCGAAAGTGCTGTCAGTACAGGGGACAGCTAGAACAGGTGTTTGAGTGACAGGAGACCTGCTTGCTTCACCTCCTTGGCTTAAAGAAGGTTGGAGACCTTAAGGATCCCATGGCTGAAAGTATGGGGAGATTAACAAGCACAGACAAGCACAGGTTCTATTCACATGGGGAAATGGGGAATTTACCTGAAGGAGCAAGACTTGGGTTGGCTTTTAAAAGTGGCTGGGCTTTGATGGGGTTGGGATCAGGGAGAAGACAAGTCTCCTGAAGGAGAAGTGGATGTCGCATTATGGGCCTTGGGTAAGGGCTGGCTGTGGGAACAGGCTGGGGGGGCTTAGACTTCAAAGGCACACTTGAGCCAGATGCCATGAATCTGCACCCGGGCGGTACCTCTCCAATTACCACACTGCGCTGTGGAACCTTATCCTTTTCCAAACTTTCCCAGCTGGTCACACGGGCTTATTTGCTCGTTACATTCCGAGTCAGATCTCTTCCATTGTATGGACAGAACAAGGCTCACACCAGCAGACATGGCAATGTGGAAGTGGGAGGTCAGATGGTCTCAACCCTACAGAA
The DNA here is from genome assembly GCF_963924665.1 of Micromys minutus. Classification (NCBI taxonomy): domain Eukaryota; kingdom Metazoa; phylum Chordata; class Mammalia; order Rodentia; family Muridae; genus Micromys; species Micromys minutus. Next base: position 83,831,480 of record NC_137972.1, on the reverse strand, counting down.
AGAACTATAGGCAACAATGGATACTGAGGGTGGGAGGAGATAGCCTTCACTAGAGATAAAAAAAAAAAAAAAAAAAAAAAAAAACATACCAATTGGTTACTAATGCCAAGTGATCAGCCCTGAAAACATACCTGGGAGTAACGTTATACAGACAAAGCAGGTTGTATTAGAAATCAAAGTGACAAACACACACACACACACACACACACACACACACACACACACAACACACGAAAAGGTCATAAATTTGAATGAGACTCAGGTGGGTTTACACAAGAGGGGTTGGAGACGGGAGAGGGGAGGGTTGGGAAAAAGTGATATAATTATATTATAATTTCAAAATTAAAATGATTATTAACAAAAGATAGTTCCTTCTGTGGACTTGCCACCTTAGATTAGTGATGCTGGAGCAACTGTTTTCAGTTATGATTTCTTACTGTCAGGGTATAGTTGTTGGTTTTAAACACTTGTAAAAGTGAATTAGCCAGGCATGGAGGTGTGCATCTGACATTTCAGCTACTTGAGAAGCTGAGAAAGGATTACTTGAGTTCAGGAGTTCAAGGCCAGCCTGAGCAACACATTGGGATAACCCCCTTCATCTCAACAAAACAAAGCAAAGCAAAAGTGAGATGGCACATTCCTGTAATTCCAGCCTTTGGAAGGCTGAGGAAGGCTCTCTTTGAGGTCAAGGTCAGGATTGATATATTGTGGGCTGTCTCAATTTATCTCCCCCCACCCCACACACACAATGTAGTAAGGAATGATCATTTCTTACAACATTGTACTTATAAATGGCCATAATGTGTTATCTACTTAAAACTAGTTTAAGGTCAGTTTTTACAACATTGTACTTGTAGTCAACCATAATGCATTATGTACTTAAAAGCTTGTTTAAAAGGGTGAATTTCTTGATTAGAGTTCTTAGTATACTAAAGTAAAATGTTTTAAAAAGAGAAAGGATAAGGAAGAAGGAGAAATGCAATATAGCATTCACAGTGGTTCAAAAGTCTGTCTTTACTGCAGTGGGAATCAGATGTGACAGTTTAGTGACTCTGAAATACTCAGGAGCTGCTCCAGGGAGGGAGACTTGACATGAGGCAGCCTCAATGGACTTTGGAAGAGTTGCTTTGGTCTAGATCAGAGATAGAAATCCCTGATGCTCTAGGTGTCTGGATTGTCTCCTAATGCCAATCTCTTCCAAGAGACATGAGCAACAGCTCCCAGGAAGAAAGGGAACATGTAAAGCCTGAACCCCAAGAATGTGACTTACTCTGCATCTCAGATCCAAAGCTCTCCACCACTGTAGTTATTTCTGAGGCATTTTCCCCTGAGAATGATAAGTATGACCAAATCAAATTCCCTCTTCTTGAGTATCTCTATATGGCAAGCCAAACAGCCAAACTTGTCTGCTCTTTGTTTATGGCCCTCAAGGTCTATGGACAATTATCTTAGCTGCTAAAACAGATGTGTTCTTAGGTCTCTGTCTCTTTCAGACTGCTGCCAAGGCTATCTACAACTTTACTCTCTCTATTCCCTCTAGGTTTGACACTTACAGATCCAAGAAAGAGAGTGAACGTCTGGCCCAGTATTTGAATGCAGTACCCGATGGCAGGATTCTTTCTGTCGCAGTGAATGATGAAGGTTCTAGAAACCTGGATGACACAGCCCGGAAGGCAATGACCAAACTGGGCAGCAAGCACTTCCTCCATCTTGGATTTAGGTACTGCCCATCACTTCCATCTCCACTCAACTGAAGAAGCCTATGTTAACCAGGGCATGTCTCCAGCTCCACCAGACTTAGAAGGAGGTTCTGCAGGCACATTGCTCACTCACACTGTGGCATGGTGCTCAAAGAAAGCCTAGGCTTTTGCTTTGTTTTGGTTTGGTTTTGTTCTGTTTTTACAGGAAAAGTCCACTACTGTAATGCCCAGGTTTTTATATGAACTTTCTTCCCCAGTCACTTACAAGTGTGCCTAGAATGAGCAAAGAAATAAGAGCCCTGATGGACAGCTAAGGTCTACTTACCCTTTCAGGTTCATATTGTGCCTTGGGGATTGGCAGACAGTGTTTTAGGGATTATGTAATTATCTCCACCCAGCTAAACACCAAAGGAAAGGGAGCCCTTTAACAGGTTCTGGTGTGTAGCTTCTTGCTTTGGATTGTAGCATCATCCCTGACGTTGGCGTGTGCACACATTGACAACTGTAGGTAGTTGTTTGGCATACTGCAATCACATCTTTTGGTCCAGTAAGCCAGCTCTCAACTTGGGTAAATGTGAGATGACCTGTCCTTTAGCTGTCTGAGATTATGATACCTACTCTTCAGCCTCCTCAGATAAGGGCAAGCCAGAGATGCTCAAAGCCTTTTCTAGCCTGCAGAGTAAATTAGCTGGCTGGACAGAGAACCTCTGGGCAAGAAGAGACACCCCAGGTTCCAGGCAGTATTCTCTGGGTGTTGTTTCTGGAAGGGAAACTGGGGCAGGAAACTCAAGCAGCCAAATATGACAATGATATCTTGGTGTGGCAGGCCTCCTTTGTCAGCAAGTGCCAGACACACTTTCGTTTCACCACATTATAAACCAAAAGTCAGTTTACTAAGTTACAATGAGAGAGGGAATATGAAGCAAAAAGCTACTGAAGGACCTCGGGAGACAGTTGTGGTGGACCAGAGCCCAAGGCCTGACTTGTGATGCCTGGCTTTGAATTTGTGCTGCACTGCTTCTGAGGTGTGACCACAGGCAAATGACTCATCCTCTTTCCTTAATTCTTGCATCTGTAAAGTAAGGTATCTCAGGATCTATCTCAAAAGAGTGCTGGGAGGGGTTCCATGGGATAATATGAGTAATATAGTTGTCACCCTGCCTGGCAGTTAATGGCTGTTCTTTCATTTTAAGAGAGTTACTGGAACAATGGGAACCTCCACATGCCATCCTGGTCACAGCAAGCAGGAGTTACATAACCACCCCTCCTTTCTATGTTTGGGTGATAAGAGCTGAGCATCTAAAATCAATAGATGTGCTGGGACCGGGACCTCTCATTTATATTCATTCAGGAAATAGTGAGGAGGTGTTGGTGGGATTCACTCAGCTGGGCCTGTTGGTCTTGCATGAGTAGGTAGAGATATTCATGAGGGGTTGGGGGAGAACAAGATTGTGGGCAAGGGGAGCTGGTCCAAGGGGAAGTGCAGGAACGGAGCCCGGAGGAGGCTAAGCCAGCTGTGAAGCCATGAATCTAGTGGAATTGGGAAGGACCAAACAGTGATGAACATGGGAGAGACAAGGATGTAAGATTGACAATGGGGGATAAATGGCTCTGTGCTGATGAGCTTCAGTTTTGCCCAAGGGCAATGGAGAGCCATGTAATTATGAGTGTGACAAGGTGGATCTTAAACCCCAGCTGAATAACTTTCAGCACTAATTCCCCAACACAAGAGGTCCAAGCAAAATCAAAAGCTACTCACATCATGATTTTTTTGCTTTGTCATACTTGCTGCATTCTTTGGAGATGAAAGAGTCTTTTAAAAGAGTCTGGTTCTCATAAGAAAGCTACGCTATGTTAAGTTAAACACCATGAAGGACCTTTCAAAGGAAACAGAGGTCATAAGAATCCAAATGGTTCAACCTGAGTATTTGTGTGCTAAGTTTCACGAAATGTAGAGAATAACAAGAAAATCTGATGTCTTTCTCCAATAAGCCAACTGTCATGAACAGACTTGGAATTCTTTCCAGAATCCAGTTCATTCAGCTCTAGAGAGAACAACTCTCTCCTGGGGCTGAGGAAGAAAGGATGGAAGGTCATTTCTGCCATTTCTTCAGTATAGAATACTCAATATGCCAGGGTGGTGTATTTGGGTGGGCCCCTTACCCTAATCATGGCATGCAGCATGCTAGGCAAAATCCAGAAAAACCTGCTGATGAGCAGTGCACACTTTCAGAGAGAAAGGCTCTGGGACCTTTCCAGACCTTGAACCTTTCTTTCCTTCCCTCCCCATCTCCAAGCCAACATGCTTCATCCCTTTCTAAGATCCAAGGCAGATGGCTAAGTGGCCAGTCATCGTATCCTGTGCCATTTTCCTTGAGCTCACCTCTTTTGGGCAATGGGCATGAGTGGAATCACCTCTGTTGGTACCAGTCCGATATTTACTGCAGGCTCTAATTGGGCTTGGCGGGTGGCACGGTTGGTTGAGTTGTTGGCGTGTTTGTTTGTGATTCATATCCATTCTTTGCCAGCATTGAGTAAAACTGACTCCAGGGAAGAGATGCCCAGGTTAGCTGGCTGCTGAGGAAGCAGGAAGCCTTGTGCTTGCAAAGAAAGGTTCTTGTTTTATGGGAAAAGGAAGCCCATGGGTGAATGGTAGATTTCTCCAGTAGTTAGGAATACTCAGCTATAAGACTGTGTCTTCACTCTGTGAGCCCTACTGAGTACCAGCTCCAACATGCAAAAAAACCTGTCCCTCTGTTGTTTTTTTCAGGCACCCTTGGAGCTTTATCACTGTGAAAGGAAATCCCTCCTCTTCGGTTGAAGACCACATTGAATACCATGGTAATGAATGATTGGTGAGAGCCCTAGTCTGCTCCAGGGTCTCCCTGATGAGAGGCTATGGGTGCTAAGTGACTGACTGCTCTCAGAACATAGCTGCCCATTGGCAAGGACCCAGCTAAGAATCTGGCCACTTCACTCACTGCACTGTGAGCCAGTAACACAGGTCCAGGCTAGAGGAAAGTAGGTCTCTCCCTAGGATTCCATATGTTCAAAGAAGTCTTCACTGACAAAGAAAAGCTAAGAGCTGAAGAACAGTATGGACTAGAAACCATAGAAATATTTTTTTGTTTGTCCTTTTGTTTGTTTGTTTGTTTAAGACAAGTAGCCCAGAATGGCCTCAAAATCAATATGTAGCAGAGGAAGATCTTGAACTTCTGACCCTCCTGCCTCTACCTCCTAAGTGTTGAGATTATAAGTACATACATACCCCCATTGCATAAACCTATGGCTCTATGCATGCCAGGCAATCACTTTATCTGAGGTACATCCATGGCCTGTAGAGGGTCTTTCTCAGACAGTGTAGTGCCTTTGCCCATGTGGTTAGGGCAGGTATTGCCAGTTCAAAGCCCAGGGCAGAACTCAGACCATGAGAAATAATAGTTTCTCAATTTTCCATCTGTCAGAATTGAACTTTCAAAACTGAAACACACACAGGAAAAAAAATGTATGTAACCTCTTTCTAAGTGACAAGAATACTTTGATTATGGGAAAATACTCCTCAATAAAATGGTTCAAGATCTGAGTTTTAAAAAAATCCACTAGATGTGAACTAGACGTGGTAGTGCACATCTAAAATCTCTACATTTGGGAGGTGGAAGCAAGGTTATCCTTCGCCAGCCTGGGCTACTAATTCAATCCCAAAACAAAAATAAAAATAAGACACTTAAACTAAACCAAATCAAAACAAAGAGGCATCGATGTAGGGGTTTCCTTTCTGTTAAGGCCAACATCATCATGAAGTTCAGGGTCTGTTGGTTTGCTCACATGTCTGGTCCTTCTGATAGGTCACAAAGGTTCGGCCGCTGCCCGGGTTTTCAAACTGTTCCAGACAGAGCATGGCGAACATTTCAATGTTTCTTCATCCAGCGAATGGGTTCAAGGTGAGGTGTTTCAGACTGTGAAAACCAAATATCAGAAGCACAGGACAAGATGTCTTATTCCAGTAGGGACACTTTACTAGGCATCAACTGGGAAACTGCGCTGAAGCTGTCTTTCATTAATCAAGTCACATTGGCAGATTGTTAGCATGCTCTTGCCTGTGGTTAAGATTTGCCTTGCCCCTCCACAGAGATTTGTGCCATTTTTTTTTTTTCAAAGTTGAATGTGTTTTGGAACTCATCACACTGTCTATTTTCTTTTCTTTTATTGGATATTTTTTAAGTTTGCATTTTAAATGTTATCTCCTTTTCCAGGTTCCCCTCCAGAATCTCCCTATCCCATCCTCCCTCCCCTTGTTTCTATGAGGGTGCTCGCCCACCACCCACTTACTCCTGCCTCCCTGCCCAGGCATTCCCCTATACTGGGAAATCAAACTTTCACAGGATCAAGGGCTTTTCTTCCCACTGATGCCCAACAAGGCCATCCTCTGCTGCATTTGTGGCTGGAGCCACGAACAGCTCCCTGTGTACTCATTGGTTGGTGGTTTAGTCCCTGGGAGCTCTGGGGGGTCTGGTTGGTTGTCATGGCGTTGACCAGGAAATACAGGCAGAGGCTGGGATACAAGCTGGCCTTCGAGCAGCTATCTCAGGCTTACATGGTAGTGATGGGTACCGGGGACAGGTTGATGGTGGGTTTTTATTTCTCTCCATCCTGCTCATTTCTTTTGTAAGAACAAGAGATCCACATTGCCCTTATGAAAGGAAACAGTCATCAGGAGATAAGTCGAAAGGAAACAAGGTCCTGACCGACCTTGTCTTTGCGTTCTGCCTAGATGTGGAGTGGACGGAGTGGTTCGACCACGATAAGGTGCCTCAGAGCAAAGGTGGGGAGAAGATTTCAGATCTGCGAGCAGCTTACCCAGGAAAAATCTGCAATCGGCCCATTGATATACAGGTACCAAGCTCACAGCAACCAGGGAGTCTGCTGGTTGAACCCAATAGCTGACTGAAACAGACGCAGACACACAGCCTTTGAAGAGGGCTCTGTGGGTCAGACCTTTTTCCTATGTTTTGTCCATTAATAGTTATTTATTCACTTTACATCACAATATCAGCACTCCCTCCTCCAGTTCCCGCTTACATAGCCCATCCCCCCACATCCCCTTCCCTTCCTTCTCCTTTGATAAGGGGGAGGCCCCACCCTGGGTACCACCCACTCTGGCATAATAAATCACTGTAGAACTGAGCACATCCTCTCTCTCTGAGGCTAGACAAGGCAGCCCAGTTACAGGAACAGGATCTACAGCCAGGCAACAAAGTTAGGGATAGCTCTGTCTCTAGTTGTTGGGGGACCCACATGAAAATCAAGCCGCACATATGCCACATATTTGTGGGGGATGGGATAGCCTGGGATCAGCCCATGTGTGCTCTTTGGTTGATGATTCAGTCTCTGGGAGACCCCAAGGATCCAGATTAGTTGACTCTGTTGGTCTTTTTGTGGAGTCCCTATCTACTCCAGGTCCCTCAGTCAGTCCTTCTCCCAGTTCTTCAACAAGAGTCCCTACGCTGTAGTTCTGCATGTACACTCAGACTTTATGCCTCAGTAAATAGAGGTCATAAATATTCCTTCACAACTTGGCTTCGTGAAGTGACCATGTATGGACACGGTGTCTGAGTGTCTTCTATAAATTTTACTCAAAAGCCCAGAGAGGGGTCTGAGACAGGGTCTCATGATGCCTGGCTGGCCTGAACCTAACTATGTAAACCAGGCTGGCACAGAGACCCATCTGCCTCTGCTTCCTGAGTGCTGGGATTAAAGGCAAGTACACTTGTGCCACACTGCCCTGCTCAAAATTAACTTAATTTACTGTTAAAATGAAACATTATTAAGTATTTTATCTGCAAGTATGGCTAATAATAATATTTCTTTAAAGATTCCTGCCATTTAGCAATGATAGATCTTTTTTACTCTTCTTAAACAAGACCGACTGAGGTCATTAAATGAGAAAGCAGTGTAATTAAGCAGTTCCCTTGAAATTATTACTAGAGTTTTTGTTCTGTGACAAATATCCAACTTTAATATGTAAGGAGTTGAGGCTCCCACTGAAGATGAAGCTGTTGTTGTGGGGCTCTGAAGTCAGAGGAAGAAGGATTGACAGTTGATGAACTTGAATTTGGGTGATGACTCCTTTGGGTTTTAGCAGGTACCAAAGGGACAGGTTTACAACCTGGTCTCAACTGTAACAGGGACTCGGAAATCAGGGCTGTGAGGGTGACTTTGAAAGAGCTGGATTTTGATTGAATTTTAGTATCTATATCTGGGAGACTTCCTTTCAGGCCAAAGACAACACTGCCTCTGTAGTCTGCCAGAGAATCTTTCCTAAAGTGCCTCTCTGTCTCTCTGTCTCTGTCACTCCCTCCCTCCCTCCCTCCCCCACTCCCTCCCTCCCCCACTCCCTCCCTCCCTCCCTCTCCCACTCCCTCCCTCCTTCCCTCCCTCCCTCCCTCCCTCCCTCTCATTGGTGATACTTCCCTCCCCTCTGCAAGCCTGCCTCCTTGTCTGCATGGTCTCTGTGCCAAAGATGGCCACAGTGCTTTTCTAAATTGCATGTTTTTGAATGACAGCCACCGTCTGCAGAGGGACACACCCTGGCTTTGGGATGAGCCCCACTTGGCAGGAACCACAGTCCTTTGAGCCTGTTCCTAGATTCTGTTCTGTCCTTGTGCTTCTTGCCTGGCATCCCTGGTCAGTTGCAACTTCACTTTCAAGGATGCAATGGGGGTGGATGAGTAGTGGGATGGGAAACAGGGCGTCTGACCAAAGGTCACTAGACTGAGCGTGCCTGAAAGCTAGAATGGGGGCTTTGAAACTAAATGAGCTTGGGCTTCAATTTTCACTCCACCACTTATTATCCTTGTGGTGTTTGGCAAGTTACTCATGCTCTTTGAAGGCCACTTTTCTTATCTCTAAAAACAACTACCGCAACATAGTTTCACCATGAGGAGGTGATGGATATACACAGGCATTTAGGTCTTTAACGGAGAGAGTTGATCCCAAACCTTCCTACCTGTTAGAATCACCTGGGCAATTTTGAAAGTCAAGACGCCCAGGCTACAACCTAAACACATCAGATCTTTGCCTTTGAGGGTAGTGTTTAGTTGGAGCCACTGCTCACCCTTATACAAGCTGGTAAACTCCATCTGCCCTGCTTCCCTCAACCCCACCCACATGGAAAACACTCTGGGCTAACAGATCACTACTCTTCCATGTTCCCAACAACCTACCTGAGAGTGGCCATCCAGGGGCTCAGGTCTTGAGTTTAATGAGCACAATCCCAGCTCCTATCGGACGCATCATCCCTCTTCACCTAAGCTCTATAAAAACCCCTTTAGAGGGAATGCTGACCTTCAGTGACCTGCTCCTTTGAGATCAGTTAACCTGCTGGAGACCTACCACCCCATAAATCTGCCTTTGTATTCTTGTTTGGACTGAACTGGCTTATTGTGTCAATAGAAAAACCCATTAGGTAGAGCCTGGGCACAGACTTTTGAGATTCCTGGTGAGGAATAGAAACCCATTTGGGGACCTGAAGGTTGTGTAGAATGAATCCTCAGTAAATAAATGTCAGCCTTTTCATAGACTGAGGGTAGTAAGATGGTCATAAGAAGAGACACATCAGGGTTCTAAGAGAGCCTGTGCATGGTGGATGCTCTGTAAATGTGCCCACAATCATGAACAGTAAGTAGGACTCAGGACTCCTGCTAGATCACAACCCTTCTTACTGATTCTCTGCCAGAAACCAGGCCTCACCACCTCCATTTTGACACTTAACAGTATCTTTCTTATAACCAAACTCGCAAAGACAGTTAGGATAATAGTCATGGGCTGTTGTAAGGAGTTTCACATGGGGGACAATTTTAGACTTGTAAATATAAGTTGTGGACATTAATCAGCACTCTCCCTCTTCATAAAAAAACAGAAGCATCCTTGCTCTGTAATTTCCATTTCATTCTCAGGCCACAACAATGGATGGAGTCGCCCTCAGCACTGAGGTTGTCTACAAAAATGGCCAAGATTACAGATTTGCTTGCTACACCCGGGGCAGAGCCTGCCGCAGCTATCGAGTGCGATTCTTGTGTGGAAAACCTGGTAAGCAAGCAGATCCTGGTTTCTAATTGGGTTAGAAATGCAACTGAGCTCTGAACCCTAACCTGATCCCTGACCTGACTTTAACGCACTGTGGATCAGGATGGCTGGGTCAGCTGTGTTGAGTTTCAGAATGTCATAACCACGCCCACCGAGTACAGAAGCAGCCAGAGAGTCCCAGGCATTAGAAGCAGATAGCAAATCTTTGACCTGTCATAAGCCTTTCCTTTCCAGAGGGGTGGGCGTGGTCCAAGAATGCAGTGTGCTGACGGACAGGGCTAACACAGACTCTCTGCTTTCTCTGGTGCTGTTGTTTCAAATCCAGTTCTCCAGGCAGTGTTCATTAGAGAAAAAGTGGAAATGGCTGGTTTGTTCTGGAACCAGCATCTCCAGAAAGCACTCATTAGGGATGGGCTTGGGGGTGGGGCTTATGGCTACTGTAAATAACAGTGGAGAGGGACTATATTTGTTTTATATCTTGGGCAAAGTGGGTGTGGTGAGGCAGCACTCTGAACACCAGCTAGAAGTCAATGGAAAATTCCTCTGCCCAGAGCTAATGAATGGGTCTTTTTTGGTTGGGTTTTTGTTGACTTCAAAAACCTGTAAGTACTGAGACTGGGATGAGAGAGCCTGGTGATTTGGGTTTTGGAAGGGCACACCTGGCATTTACTGATTCCCAGAAGGGAGGGGAAGAAGTGGGCAGCCACATGTTTGCTGAAGGCAAAGGGCTGTATTTGTATTCCTTCCTGTTTTGGGTTACAGTGAGGCCCAAGCTCACGGTTAGCATCGACACCAACGTAAACAGCACCATCCTGAGTCTGGTGGACAACGTTTGGTCATGGAAGCCTGGAGACACGCTGGTCGTCGCTAGCACCGACTACTCGATGTACCAGGCAGAAGAGTTCCAGGTGCTCCCCTGCAAAGCCTGCACCTCTACACAAGTCAAAGTGGCAGGTAGGAAGCTCCCCACTCCAGGCTATAGGAATCTGAACACTGGTAGGCCTCAGATGAAAGGAGATCTGTATCTGTGAGCTATTCTCAATGTTCTACAAAACAAACAAACAAACAAACAAACAAACGATGAGATCTTCAAGCATTGGTTCCCCGTTGATGCAACTAAACATTGCCCAGGCAGGCAGCCTAACTGATATTCAAAATAAATTGACCTAAAAAGAAAGACACATGGGTTTGGAAGCTTCAGTTCATGGTTTGTTAGGCCCCGTTGTGGAGGCTAAGAACTAGTGATGGAGAAAGTTGTTTAGCTCATGGCATCCAGGAAACAAAGAATGGAAGATGTTGGAGTCCCAGCATCCTCTTCAAGGACATCTTCCCAGTGACCTAACTTCTTCCCACAAGAGCCTACTCCTAAGAGCATCACAGGATCATGGCAAAGCTTTAACTTATGAGCCTTTGGAAGACACAGTCATAGCTCCAGTCTAGAAGCTGGACTCACACTGGCTCCATACTATTCTCAATCTTCCCCAGACACATTCTTCTCCCGACAGAAGTGTGAAATTCCTATAGCAGGGAGGGAGAGTGGAGGATTTCTAAGGTCTGAGCTTAGAACTGGTGCATGATGGTAATACTAGCTTATATCTAAAATTCTAGAACTTGGGAGAGCAGAAATAGAGAATGGCTGTGAGTTTGAGACCAGCCTGGGATACATAGTGAGTACCAGGCAAACCCGGGCTTCAGGATAACACCTCACTTCAAAACAAAAGAAAACAAAATGAACTCAGAAAAATTAAACAAAACAGTCAGTTTGCTGGCCAAAACACAGGTCAATTTAGAGCACATCCCATAGTCAAGGTCAATATGAACTGTCAGAAAAGCCTATTTTTCTCACTGAGATTGAGAGCACAGAATGAACGTTTGTTGGAAAATAAGTTAGTCTACCACAATGCTTTAAATCTCTTCTTTCCATAGCCTTTGAGTTTTATATTTTCTTCTTCTGAATCTTAACTTGCATGCCCTATATTTTATGTTTTGGGATATTACCAGAATCACAAATTCTTAGAGAGCAAAAAAGACAGTCTTAGTCCATGTTGTATTGTTATGAAGAGACACTATGACCACAATTCTTATAAAGGAAAGCATTTAATTGGGGCTAGCTTACAGTCCAGAGATTTAGTTCATTATTGTCCTGGTAGGCAGCATGGTGGGACAAAGTCAGACATGATGCTGGAGATGTACCTGAGAGTTCTACATCTGGATTGGCAGGCAATAGGAATAGAGGAAAATAATGGGCCTGGCTTGGGTATTTAAAATCCCAAAGCTCACCCCTAGTGATATACTTCCTCCAAAAAGGCCACACCTCCTATTCCTTCTCAAGTAGTGCCATTTCCTAAAGACCTAAGGAGCCATTCCTGTTCAAACCACCACAGAGACCTTATACATAACGTAGGTCAATTGCTCCTGGAAATTATGTATGTACATCTTTGGGTTGTAAGCAACAGAATCCAACTTGACTATCACATGAAAGGAATTGATGGGCATGCCATTTGTGTCAGAGAAACAAATTAGATACCGAAAAACAAAGCTACAGTGGACTCAGTGCAGGGCAGCTTTGAGGAACTGGGCAGCAGGGAGCAGTGGGCAACAGCTCTAGGCATCCCTGTCTCGAGGAAGCATGCCAAGTCCCTGGGACATCATGCCGCACAGCCACTGTCCAGGGAGAGTCAATAGAAGGGTCATTTCTTAAAACCAGAATGACCTGTCAGAAGGGAAGAGACTCACTACTGGATGTTCAGACTGTCACATGCTGCAGCCTGAGGAAGTCGCCTCACATTGATAAAACTGACCACTGAGAAGGCATAGCCAGTATTCCAATTGTCGAGGGTTTTAGAAATAAACCTCGAGGAACTCAAACTCAAAACCATCTCTTTCAGCCGGTTAAGAATTTGAGAAACCTCATTTGAGTGAAGTGAGAAGCAGTTGTAGCCTTCCACCTCCTGAATTTGTTCTTAGAGGAAGCGGCCCTGTGAATCAGACGAATGAGGCAGTGCACAGCCTTATTGGAATCTCAAGGCACCAATCCTGGGAGTAGTCAACAAAACACACAGTTTTAGTGAGATGCTAGTTTGAGAGTATGGCTAGAGAAAGGAGGAGGTAGCAGTGGGCAGGTCAAGTCTAGAAGATGAGAAGCTTACAAGGTAAGAGATGCTATTTAAATGATAATGTTTGAATCCCTATGGTCTTCAAGAAAGGCTTTGGGGCATCTCATAAATAAGTCCAGATCAATCTGACACCCAAAGGAAAGAAATAAAGTGGAATAAAAATGACAATCTGGAGGATAAAAGTAAGTAACAAAACAGGAAAAAAAGGGTCCACATGAGTGGTGGACATAAGCCATAAAGGTTATCTCTGAGCTTCCTGGCAGTCAGAGCAGAGAAACTTATTTATATTCAAAATAGGGGAGGAGATAGACCTAAAAGATCACCCTTCTCTTAGCCCTGAGCTCGAGGAATTAGCCTATTATCCACAGGACAGGCCATGGCAATATGAACTTGACACTATGCTAAGATGCTCTGGATGGGGGTTCTTTGTGCTTTGAATTCTAATGTTAGAAGGGAATGAGATGCTAGAAATAATCTGTGAACACATTCTGCAAAAGGCATCTTTGACTTTGTCTTGTTTGGCAGAGGCAAAGAAAGAGAGGGAGGGAGGGAGGGAGAGAGAGAGATAGAGATAGATAGATAGATAGATAGATAGAGAGAGGGGGGGGGAGAGAAAGGAACCAAGCAGCTGTGTCTCATTTATAGAGATAAGATTCCACTAACATAGCCCAGGATAGCCCCAACTCACAATTCCAAATGCTAGGATCAAAAGCCTGTATCACTGCACCTACCTTGCTGCACTTATTATTAACATCAGCTACAATAGTTATTTTTATTATTCTCATTCATGTGTGTGTTTAGTGTTCATATGTGTATGCATGCTCACACTTGTTAGGGCATCTATGGGGGGATGTGCATGTATATGCATGGTAGCTCAGATTTCATATTGGTAGTTATCCTTTATTATTCTCCTCCTTATTTAAAAGTACTGGGGTAGTTGCTCAACTGAACCCAGAGCTCACCGATGCAGCTATGACTGCCTAGCTTGTTCCAGGGGTCCCTAGTTTCACCTTCTGAGAAATGGAATTATAGGTGGGCTGTTCCACCCAAGCAGCATTTGTGTAGGTTCTGGGAACTGAACTCAAGAGTCTTCACATTTGTGTGACAGGTAACACTGAGCTATCTCCACAGCCCTACCCACAATAATCTAGCATCAGTATGAGAAGGCTAGAAGGAGCGTAGTTGGTTACTAGTGGTTGGACCTTGTATGCTTCAGTGTGCCATTTCTGCCATTTAGGACCTGCAGGTACATGGCATTGTGAAGGAAAAAGCAACCTCTATCTGTCACCATTGGTAACATTCAAGGCTGTGGCAGTCTGCAGTAATCTGGAGATCTGACCAGCTAGGTGTACAGTCCAGGTGTGGGAGTCACATCTGTGGATAATGGGTCAGCACCTTCCTCCCCTGGGAATGAGGAGGTACCCTAGGATCTGCCTTTGTGGGGACAGAAAGAGGGGTGGGCCATTTTATCATCTATACACCTGGGAATTCCCGAGTGTGTAACATCCGAGTGTGTAACATGTGCCAGGCAGTGCATCCAGGCGTGATGGTGAGTACAATGAACAGCATTCCCCTGCCCCAGGGACGCTGCATCCCAGCAGGGAGAAGGGCCTCTATCAAAGATCACTGCGAGAAAAACAAGACTCTAGCCACGAGAATTACAAAAGGGATGTGTAAGGAACTGGGTTAACTGGGAAGCTGGCAGATGACACAGTGTCTAGGAAAAAAAAAAGTATTGTTAGAAAGGAAGGCATTCCTTGGTGGGCACTTAACCTGAGCGGGTGGGCCAGCCATCACGAGGACAAGTAGACTGTAGGGGAGACCATGAGAGCTCCTAGGGTCACAGACGGGAAAGGAGGTTGCAGGACAACTCTGCTTGAGTGCACAGGAAGCTACTGAGCTCCGTGAGTCTGTTGGGTACTCCTAGCCAAGAAGGATTTCCCATGTCTGCATCTATAGGATACTTAAGCTGTCATCACAGTGCATGGTAGACAGCCTCCTGAGATGTCAGTTGCCCCTTTGGCAGATCATTTGAGCTCATGTTACTCCTTGATGGGTGAAGCCTGACTTCCACCCTTGCCTGCATAAGAAGTAGGAGGAGGGTCTCCCCTAGGGTTGGGCTAAACCTTGGGTACACCCCAAGACTGAGAGATCTCAGTTTGAGCAGGTCCTGACAGGGCAGCTGTGAGTGCCAAAGAAACCATGAGGTTGAAGAACCCTTGAGATGCCAGGTTCACACAGCAGAGATGTGGGGATTCATGCCAAGGCTACTGCTCCTGACGGAATATTAGCAACCCAACCAACTGCCTCATGAATGTGCCTAGGATGGACCAAGAATGTTAGGGTGCTTCTTGTGGGCCAAGTTCTTTGTGGGTAGTACTAGTATAGATCAAGCAAGCCAGTTTCCTTGTCCCCAGCTGCCCAGCTGCAAACCTATGTATGTTGTGTTGTCTTTCATAAAAGTACATAATCTTAGCATCTCCATCTGAAATGGCCATAGGGGTCCTAGGCAATTCTTGTCCCTCTGGACCAGTCCTTGCCCCTGCACCAGTCTCCACCTTCCCCTGACTCCCTGGGTTCTAATCTATAAGTACCTGTTGTGTCTGTCTCCCAGAGAAGGTGTTTGTGGTTTATTTTGCTCTTGTTCTCAGGGTGTCTGGTTCTCTGCTTGTATTGTGGGTGTTCAAAGAGTATGGTATTGGGGTGCCTATGGGTAAATCCAGAGAATACCAATGTTAAAAGACTCCCTGTGCCCCGGCACCTCTTCACCTTTCCTGGTAGGCCCATTTGAGACAGTTCTGACCTGATCAGCCTGCATGTGAGTGCTGTGAGAAGGCAGGGAGTGGGGGTGGGGAGATATGAAGAGTTGTGGAAGAACCCCACACTCAGGAAGAGATGAAAGAAATCAGACACACAACTTCCCTGGGATTGCAGTTGGGAGTGGCCTGTGAAAGGGACAAAGAGAGATAACTGCTTGCAGTGTGGACAGGAGCAATGTTGTAAAGGTTCTGATAAGGAGTCTTGGAGCAGGGGAGGTGGCTGTGATTGCAAAATTCCTGTAGTTCTCAGTAGGACCTGCATTTCCTCAGTTCATGGGAATCTCATACACAAGCCTTCCATCCACCTGAAGCTAACCGTGCCTTGCTTCCCCTGGGAAACCAACTGTCCATTAGTTTCTGTCACTGGTGAAGCTCTGGAGACAAAAGTCCTGACAGCTGCAAATGTCATTCCTGTCCCTCTGACCTCAAACCATGTGCCCAAGGCTGTTTAAGCACATTCTGTGAGTTAACTAACTTGTTGATCTAGCTACCTCTTGAGATGTGAGCTCTTTTTATCTCTGTTTCCTCTGTAGATGAGGGGCCCAAGGTTCAGGGAGTTTAAACCATGGCTCCAGGACTCTGCTGCAAACTGAGTCATACAGCCTGGCTCAGAGCCATGTGGAGAATGGCGCTCCTCTAGAGGCATCCAGGTGGATGGGAACTCTGAGGTAACAAAGACCCTCAGGAAATAATCCCAACCAGCCTGGAGGGAGCTGAAAGGGATGTCTGGGAGAGAAAGAGATGAGCCCACCAGGAACCAGGGTGTCTGACCCATCCACCGCAGACTATTAGAGAGGGGTATCAGGGCTGATGTGACTGAGTCAGTCGCTTATGGTGCCACCTGTTCCCAAAGCAAGTCTGGCCTTGTGGGAACATCTGGAAAGCCAGCTCTATACTGTACCTCTCAGCTTACCCAAAAGAATGCTCATCACTTGCTTTGGGCAGTAGCAGTCCATTCTCCCTCTCTACCCCTGACACAACTTCAAGCTGTCTTGCTTGGTTGAGAACTCCTTTTGAGAGTTTCCCTGGGCATTGTCAGTAACACTGTCCTTTGGTGTTTTCATTGAAAAAGATTAGCTCTGGAGCTCAGCAGTTAAGAGCACTGACTGCTCTTCCAGAGGTCCTGAGTTCAAATCCCAGAAACCACATGGTGGCTCTGTAATGAGATCCGATGCCCTCTTCTGATGTGTCTGAAGATAACGATAGCAACAGTGTACTCATATACATAAAAAAAAAATCTTTTTGAGAGAGAGAGAGAGAGAGAGAGAGAGAGAGAGAGAGAGAGAGAGAAGGAAAGAAAGAAAGAAAGAAAAGAAAGAAAGAAAGAAAGAAAGAAAGAAAGAAAGAAAGAAAGAAAGAAAGAAAGAAAGAAGAAAGAAAGAGTACCTCGGAATCTAGCATGACTGGAGACCTGGTATCCAGAAAACCAGGATCCCAGATACTCTTCGGGACAGATATCCAGCTTTGTAAGAAGACCTAGTTCTCTGCATATTGAATGGGGGTGGTTTAGGAGAGTAGATGTTCTCCATAACAAAGAAAAGAGAGAAGGAAGATATATTCAGACAGAGGTAGACATGTAAGAGGCCCTCTGGCTAGATGCGTGTGAGGACTCTGCAGGATCTGTAAACCACCATGCAAATGCAGAAGGAAGGACAGAGATTAGTCAGATGTACCTCTTCCTCCCAGGAAGCCCCAAGCCAGTTAGAGTGGGTCTACAGGCACTCTGGAACAAAGACAGGAGGGGTTCAAGGCTCTGTGATCTAAAACTGCATGAGCTAGACTAGAAGGAACAGTAGTGGGAGGGTGGCTGTTCAATCCTTGAAGAGAGGTCACAACAGCACTCTCCTGTGGTTATCATAAAAGAAGATACAAAGATATAGTGGCCTGCTCTGCCCTTGAAGTCAGTCAAGTGTATGTGGGAAGTAAACAGGTTCTGGAAAGAGCGACCTCTCACCCCCCATGAAGCATCACCCCCAAGTCATAGGCATTACACAGAAGTGGCTGTGCTGGAGAAGGCCCAGGCTCACAGCACTCCCCTGGGCCAGT
The DNA here is from genome assembly GCF_963924665.1 of Micromys minutus. Classification (NCBI taxonomy): domain Eukaryota; kingdom Metazoa; phylum Chordata; class Mammalia; order Rodentia; family Muridae; genus Micromys; species Micromys minutus. The sequence goes on along the minus strand of NC_137972.1, from coordinate 83,813,714 downwards.
GTCCAGTTGTAAAGAAAACTGCACCCCCATCATGTACCCTATGATAGTCATGTCCCCACATTCTTCTCCAGGCTCACTAATCTCTAACCTTCCACATGTTCATGAGGAGCCTAAAAACAGGAAGGTAGAAAGTCCTCCATGATTGAGACATAATTAGAGATGGACTTCATCAACTTCTAGAATGTCTCTTTCTGAATTTAAGTCTCTTTCCTTTTCATCCACCAGACAGACTCTAGCTCTCCAAAGAGAGTGTCCCTCAGAAACTATGCACACCACATTGGGAAAAAGGCTTTGCCCTTTAGAGTGCAGGCCCTGTGGCCTCACAAAAGGCTTGTTTGTGAAGCCATAGAACCAACAGGTAAGGAGAGCAGCAGGGATGGAAACAGAGGCTTCTACATGAACAGCCATAGAGCCTTAAAGCAGTAAAGACAATACATAACCCATGACCCAACCCAAGAACCAGGGAGGAAGAGCCCCAGCATTCTGTAGTTAACTTGCTTCCAGTGATCTACTCCAATGATGTTAGACCAGTGTAGAACTGTTAGCAGGTGGTAGAACCTAATGGAGGTTTTTAATTCATTAGGAATAAGTCCTAGAAGCAAACTGTGAGATTCTGGTCTCCTTTCCCTGTTTCATTCCAGGATGCAAAGTAAATGGATTTCTTCTGCCATTTGCAACCACCATGATCTTCTGTGTCACCATTGGCCAAAGTAACATAGCCAATGGGTCTCGGAATCTCTGAAACTATGAACTGAGATAAGCCTTTCTTCTTTGTAAATTTATTTATCCCAGGCATTAGTTATAGTAACAGGAAGCTGACTGACACCATGCCTGAGATTCTCAAGAACTCTGTGATAGGCTGAATTCATGTTGTGATTCTTGGTTCCTGTAAACATTGCCACACATGACAAAAAGGTATTACAATGAGGATAGATTAAAGTTCCGGTAATGGACGTGTCCTGGGTTATATGGGGAGGGAGGGTTCAGTGTAATTACAAAGGTACCAGAAAAGAAGGATTGTGGGAGATTAGGGAAGAGAAAGCAAAGGAAAGGCAGAAGCAGAGGGAGCTGTGGAAAATAGAAAATGGGATCTCAAGCCAAGGAATATAGATGGCCACTAGAATCTGAAAATGCTCAGGGACAGATTCTATGTGGTACTTTCTCAAGCCAGCAGCCATGCCAACACCTTGACTCACCCTAGAAAATTAATTTCAGACATATAACCTCCAGAATCATAAAAAAAATAAATAAACCTGTGGTAATCTGTCACAGCTGCAACAGAAAACACATACCATTCGCTTGCCTGGAGTTATTTTCTCAGCTTTAATATGCACCAATGTCATATTGCTTCAAAGAAACCACTATCTGCACTGAGACTGCAGAATTCTAAAACCATAGGCTTCCTTAGCAATACTGTCAGCTCCCAGGATGTGTGCTTAGTGATGGAGAAGCAATGGTCAGCTCTTCCTGGGGATGAGAAAGCAGAGGAAGGTCGCTGTGGTGGGTATTGCTAATTTTAACCGTGGCCTTCACACGTGGGCACTAGTGGTATCTCAGGGTTGAGGCAAGAGCCTGCTTGATCAAGTCAAGGCCAGAGCGAAAGCCAAACGGTGTAGGTGTTGTGGTTTGGGATGGAAGTCCACATGGGAGAGAGTTGCTCTTTGTATTACAATCTCAAATGAAAGAGAAAGTATCCACATGGCCTGTCAGCCATCTTAGTGACCAGCCTGTCTTAAGCTGTGTTTTCTGCACAGACCTAGGAAGAAGAGATGAGAGCTAATACTAAGGGAATCTGGCTAGAGAAGGGGTGAGGTCGTGGGAGGAAGAAAATGGGCAGAACACAGGGTCAAGGATTCAGCCACACAGGTCAGGAACCGGAGTGTGGGAGGGTGTTTGGCTTGCTAGGTTTTTCTCAAGGATAGCAAGGCTGGGGGATGTCTGAGGGCAGAGAACATAACAAATGAGGGACAGGGTGGCTGAAACGGAAAGGACTGCCAGCTGGAGGCAATGCTTTCTGGGTGTGCCACAGAATGAGGCTAGTATCCATGGCCTCAGAGCCTCCCCGCTGAGGGAGACAGGAGGAAGTCAGTACAGATCAGTACTGTAAGTACTGATGCAAGGCCTTCCCCATTACCTCTTTCCGTACTCTGTGTGTGTGTGTGTGTGTGTGTGTGTGTGTGTGTGTGTGTGTGTGCGCGCGCGTGCAAACCCAGGGCTTTAAACCCAGGAATGCCGGCAGCCTGCTCTTTCTCTTCGAGTCTGCTGAGCGTGTGGGTTGGCCCTGCTTGGAAGCAGGGGTCTGAAAGGAGGTTGTTTTATCCTAAGAATTATAACTAGAGACCTGCAACAGTGCAAACTCCAAGGAGTCATCTGGAGACAAGATCTCTATCTACTTTCTATCTATCTATCTATCTATCTATCTGTCTGTCTGTCTGTCTGTCTGTCTATCTATCTATCTCTATCTCTATACCTCTCTCTGTGTATGTATCTCTGTCTTTCTCAGATTCTGTCTCTGTGTCTCTGTCTCTCTCTGTTTATGTCTTTCTATCTCTCTGTCTCTGTGTCTGTATCTGTCTGTCTCTCTCTCTCTCTCCCTCTCCCTCTCTTTCCCCTCTCCCTCTCTTTCCCCTCTCCCTCTCCTTCCCCTCTCCCCCTCTCTCTCATTGCTCTGCCATCTCTAAGCTGTGGCTTTCCTCTGCTGTGTGAGGTTGGCCACCAGAGAGACAACCCAAGATTATACCTGTCACTTCTATGTACATACCGTGGCCACACCTCACTGTAGGGAAGTCAGGATGCACAGCTCCTCTGGGGGGGCCCTGTGTGAAATAATTCATGAAAGAATCTAGGTCCAAAAACCAGAAGCAGACTATATATTATTGGACAAGTAGTAAGGCCACACCTGCCATGGCCTTAACAAAGTACAAGTAGCTATAAACTGTGGCTCTACTCCTAAACATGTGACTACATGTATCAGAGCTTTGCTCTTCCATATCGTGGGAGTAAGGGCCATGGGGCCCAAGATGAATGAGGGTCTGGTGAAGAGCAAGCTACAGCTGTGGGGTACTAGATAGCAGCCCAGTGGGCACACTTCACCTACCATTCTGCTTCCCTACCCTCTTGTGCCTTAGGAAAACCCCAGTACCTACATATTGGGGAAGAGATTGATGGTGTAGACATGCGGGCTGAGGTCGGACTCCTGACTCGGAACATTGTGGTAATGGGGGAGATGGAGGACAGGTGCTACCCCTACAGCAATCACATCTGTGACTTCTTTGACTTCGATACCTTTGGGGGCCACATCAAGGTAGGAATGTGCCTGGCTTAGGCTCTTAGCCCTACAGGAGGAAACTTGAGGTTCTAGCTGTAAACAGAGACTCGTGGGCGGGAAAGGGATGGTGGAGCCGGGGTTAGGAAGAGAACTGCACCCTTAGGTTCTGCTGAGTTCCTGGGATGCAGGTATCCTCTGCCCAAGCAGTTTTCGTGCACATATCCAGGAGCAGCCCTGTGCTGTGATCATCTGTCACTCACATGCTTGTCCCCAGAGCAGAGGCTCATGATATTGCCTTTGTTAGCACCCCTTCCTTTCCCAGATTTCACACAGTAAACAACAGTCCTCTGCTCTCCAGCACTCCCGGGGCATGTTTTATGTCACCCCTACCCCATAAGCATTTTAGGGTTATCTCTTCCTCATAGTTGGCTATGGATGTGGTAAAGGAAGATCAAAGCATTTCCTGGACATTTCCCAATCCAAACAGTCTGTTATCCTGCAGCATTCTCTAATGCCTTGCTGGATTTTCTTAGCATAAGAAGGACCGGGCATTCTCAGCCATGTATGTGCACAGAACCTCTTTGATTTGTTGAGTAACCAGGATGTACTCAGTAAAATCCAGTGACAAAGCACTAGGAAGGTAATATCTCTGTCCACTGGGAATGCAGGTCAGCTAGCACAGTGTTGGGGAGTGTGGGAGGGGGGGAGATCAGGGGCTGTCTTGGGTTTCCTTTGATTTTCACTTTCCTGTTGCAGTTTGCACTGGGGTTTAAAGCAGCCCACTTGGAGGGTGTGGAGCTGAAGTACATGGGGCAGCAGCTGGTGGGCCAGTACCCAATTCACTTCCACCTGGCTGGAGATTTGGATGAACAGGGCGGCTATGACCCGCCTACATACATCAGAGATCTCTCCATTCATCACACGTTCTCCCGTTGTGTCACTGTCCATGGCTCCAACGGTCTGTTGGTAAGTGCCTGCAGAAAAGGTGTCCACACATAGGCCACGCGGGGCAAGGGAGACCTTGTGCTGTGCTTTCTCACCGACTTCCAGTGTAAATGTGGACACGTACTGAATCGGTCAGGTCTTCCGTTTCTTTTCTGTGAGCCCTGAAGAACACAGTATCACCTTCGGTTTGCTCAGCTCGACAATGAGAGTGAAATTGTCCTGGCTATGTTGACCTAGCAACTCAATACAAGCAGCTCAACTCAAGGGAGTCCAGGTCTTACCACAGAACACCTGGCACTGGGGAAGCTGAGCAGGCATGTGGGACAGCCATCAGGAGAGCACGGGGAGCCGGTACCTCAGTGAAATACAGCCTTCTGGAACTGGGCTGGGGCCAGGAGTCTGTGTTATCTCAGCGAGGTGGGGGAGTCAAGAGATTGTGGTGGGAGAGGAGAAGCAATGAATTAAGGTACCCACCCCACCTTCCAGATCTGACCTGGGACAATTAGATATGTTGATGGTCCCCACAATAGAGTCAAACCCTTAGAGCAGAACCCTGGACATCTTCAAAACAGAAGATTTGTGCAACGCTGTTAGCGAAGACTTCCTCCTGCCCAATTCCCAGCAATGCGAGCAGCCAAATTGGGAAGAAGCATCTCTCAGATCCCTTGTCATCTGGATACCACATGGGTGAGGTGCCAGTTTCAGTCTTAATCTAGTGGCCATTCAGGAACCTACCCCCAATCAGTTCTGCACTGTGTCTGCTGGCCAAGCTATCGAGATAGATCTGAAGGCCGTCTTGTTGCAGCCTTTCTAAGGTGGAACCAAATCGCACAGCCTGCCATCGAGATGGTCCAGGTCTCTAGCTCTCTGGGCCAAGCAGGCAGCAGCAGGGCTGTATCCCAGACAGACCGTCAGTTTTACAGATTAGCTTTGAATGCTCTTGGAATTTACCGTTGTACGCCTTCCAGAATGCTGCTGCTGTGGGAGCTGGCCTTCGACACTGCATGCTTTTCTTTGCTGCCTGAATTTATGGGTTTACCAGTGGGTGACTATGTTTGGGGTAAGGTGGGGTCAGTTAACAGATCCAGAAGAGGTCATATAGAGACAAACATACTATTATGCTTTAGAGTACAGAGGACACAGTGGTGTGTGTGTGTGTGCGCGCGTATGCGTGTGCGAGTTAACATAATTCCTGGTCAGAAGTGGATGGATCCCAGACAAGAAGCTCCCCAGCACACTAGAAAGAAGGGCACCTCGCTGCTGTATGAAGCTCTGAGGAGCCTCAGCACCTTGTTCCACTGAGCAAGTCCTAAGTGTCCCAGGAGGCTGCCTCTCACATCACCTCCTTCTTCCCCCCTATATACTCCCCACCCTCGGGAGCCAGCTTCCCTCATCCCCTGCTTCAAGCAGCTTCCTGTCCCCTCATTTATTATTTTATTTTTAAAACGGTTTTATTTTATCCGTAAGAGTTTTCACATTGAATGTTATGTATGTATACCATGTGACTGCCTGGTACCCACAGAAGTCAGCTTTCAGCAATGTGACTCTAAAGTGCCATTGAGTTTAGCAAACCATAGTCCAGTTCATGCATCTCTTTGCTCTTTCTCTGTGTCAGTGAATGGATGGCCCTGTTAGCAATGCCTGCCCTTCTCTGGTCACAGGGCCCCACTCTCACCCTGCTTTTGCAGCTCACGAAGTCCCTGTTCTTAGTACACGACGTGAAGCTGTAGGAATGTCTCCTGTGACAGTAGCATTGCTGATGTCCTTCTGGAGATGTAGCAGAAAGCACCCAGGCTCCCTGGCAGGTACTGAGAGAAAGTGTTCCTTCAGAAGGAGGCTCTGCACTGACTATCCCCAGGACGCTAGCAGGTACAGCGTGGGAGACTTTCCCCAAGGAGAGGTTCTGCAGGACCACAGGGAATGGGCTCAGAGCATCTTCATGTGTATTTCGAGCTCCTAGGCAGGACCTTGAACATTGTTTTTCTATTATTGGAAGGCAATCAATATATTCCTTGCCTATAACAAGAGGCACAAAGACCCAAGTGAGAGTTCTACTCTCTTCTACCTCCTTTTTTAAAAGCTTAGGATACTGCGCAGAAGAAAGTGCATCCTTTCTGAGGATTGGCTTGCAGTTTATCTTTATTATAAATGCCTGTGCTATGAAGCCAAGATGTGTCGAGCTGGTTGCAACGGCTGTGCCCTGCATGGCTCCAGGTGCAAGCCAGTCCCTAAGCTTTCTATCCCTGGAGCCACGCCTTTTGCTTGGCATTCTGCTAGATGACTGGAGCCCATGAGGGAAATGCAGCATCCTCTTTGCCAGCTGCACAACCATGGGAATTGTGGGAAAGGCTTCCATTTTCTCCGCCTCTTCCCTTCCAGTGTCTTTGAATGTGTCAAGTGGTTAGCTGTTCTCTTCTCTCCTTCCCACTTGAGCCCAGATGTTGGACCCAGACACCATCTTTCCTTTCCCTCAAAGCTAGCTTGGTCCAGGGCTGCACTGGGAGACTGAAATACAGATGAAGAAGAGGATAGAGAAGACTCCAGAGCAGAGCAGAGCAGAAATTGACCCAGTGAAAGAGAATGCCAGTCTCTGGTCTCGCTGCCCCTTTCCAGGTCACATGCTTTCCCCCAGGCAGTACCCTAACCTTGCAAGCTCTACCCTCCCCTACCCTTGTCCCCCACCCCTCCCTACCTTCCCTGCATACCACAGCCTTGGAAACATTCCTTCCCTTTTTAGGTAAGGTTTGGTTCTGTTTCCTCTCTCAACTTCTATTTGCATATTCATAAACTCATTAAGATCTTCAAAACAAATGACCCTTGCCTGTGCTCCAAGCTCAGCTTCTCCTCAGGAATTTCATTTTTAAGCTTTTTAGTAATGTCAGAAGCTTGGAAGTAATTTTCTTTTTAAAAGGACTGAATTTGCTGTGAGGCTTCTCAGTGACATACATTATTATATCATTTGCACCCTAGACTGCAGAAAGAGCACCCTCTTTGGTACCAGGAAGCCCTGAAGGGTGTCCTTCATTCCAAGCCCTATAGAAAATGACCTGGTATTTGCATAGTGCCTATGGGCCAGCTCCTTTGTACTTAAAAGCCCCTCTTGTTGGCTCATGTAAATGCCTAATAAACAGTTGACATTCCATATTGTTTGAGGACAAATGACAAGGTGTAGGAACCTCTGTACGTGCTCCTCATAGGCAGTTTCCTTAAAAGAAATATTTCAGGTCTGAGCTTGATTGAATCTGTAGTGGAACCCTGCATATCCAGAGGTCAGCCAATCACTTCCTGCATGTGCTTGTTTAATTGAAACACCATCCTTAGAGAATACAGGTTGTTGATGGAAGCTAGATCAGACTGGGGTGATCATGTATCTTGACATACACCGAAAACAGTCTTCAGACCTGGTGTTGCCTCCTGCTAGATTCCCCTAGCACTAGCACCCCAACCCCAACCCCCAACAAAGCCCTGACTTGGTGACAACTAAATAGAGAGTCACACTAGTTGAAGCAATACCTGACAGCTGTTTCTTTGTCTTTTATTACTAGGCAGAGCCTAGAAATTTTGTCCTTTATAATCTCTCGATCAGACCCTACTACAGTGAAAGACTTAAAACAGCTTCCAGGAATCTTGGACCACAGCTATCAGCAGGCAAGAAGAAATGCTGAAAAACAAAGGGGAGAATATAGTTTTAGCTTTCTCAAAGAGAATAGCAGAAGGGTTTACATGTTATTTCTGGTTAGCATATAAAGACGGCCCTCTTTCAGTTGCTATGTCTATATATATGAATCTATTATCTATCTACCTATCTTTCCTATTTTTCTATCTATTTATTCATGTGACCTATTATTATTTACCTATATGTCTATCTAACTAACGAACATATCTATCCACTATCCCTATCTATTTATCTATAACCTATCATTTATCTATCCATCATCCATTTCTATCCATCCATCCATCCACCCATCCATCCATCCACCCATCCATCCACTCATTATCCCTATTAGTCAACTGTCTGAAATATTCTAAGGAGAAACAATCTACAAATGTTTTTAGCATCCCTTCTATTACACAAGGGATACCCAGTGTAGCAGACAGTAAGTCTGTGACTGAGTAATGATGTGAATTACACTTCATCTCCCGCTCTAGACTTTTATTTGCTTTTGCTCTGCTTTTCTCCTGACTCCACCAGCCTCATTGAAATGACAAAGCAAAGGACTGGTTTCTGTTTCTGGTGTTGATGGGAATCACATATGAGTTATGTCCTTGCAAATGGGCTTGGGACACTCAATTCAAGTGGCGTCCACTGAGATAAGGCTGACACACGATAACACGTATAAGAACTGGACTTCCAACAGCAGCAGCTGTTTTTCTTCCTTCTGGTGAAGCCTTTTCTGTTCACGGTACCTCTCACAAGTCTTAGAAGCTGGCTCTTCTTTAAGTGTTTGTTAGGAAAAATGGCTCTAACTCATTCACTCACTTTCAGAACTCTGAAGTGCAGGGCATATGGGTAGGGACAAATCAGAAAGATCATGAGCAGGAGACAGCAGACTCTAAAGTATAAATTCCCTGGGATACCCCACATCCCTTCTCTGGGCATGGTTTCCTCTTCTGCACGGCCAGACATTGAATTTGATCTTAGAAGTCTCTGCCAGCAAGAGCAGCCACATTCCCTCCCAGACTTGTCTTCCTGGACTATTTATAACAAGCTTTCATTTCTCACTAGCAGAGATGGGAACATCCCACTGGGTGACCTTGTCATTGACTGAAATGCCCATTGAAGGAGTGAATGAGCCTCAAGGTCATGCCCTGTCAAAGATTAAAACCAAAGATTAAAGGGCAGATGCGCATTTTAAGAGGCAGACGCTTGCCTGTTATAAGCAGGCAGTGTGGAGACCGGAGTAAGCTGGTAGAGTGAATACACAGGCCTGAAAAACCGATTGTCCCCTCCTTGGCTTTGCCCACTAAGCTTTTGTGACCTTGGACAATTGCTTAGCTTCTTCCAGCCCCATCGCCCTCATTTCTAAAAGCAATAATTTGCAAGAGGACCTTGTAAGATTGCATTGAAACTAAAGGTCTAAGAGGCCAGCCGGTGTTCAGCCATGCAGGGGTTTGCTGTGGGTGTGGTTCTAACAGCTGACAGACAGCCTGGCAGTTAGGGAGTAGGCACCTGGAAGGACCTGGGTTGCTCACCTTGGATCAATGCTTTTCCATCAGACACAGTCTTGTCACTGAGTAATGGAAGTCTGGAAACTGCTTGTAGGTGGTGTGTGATACTGACACCTGGCAGGGACAGACCAGGGTTACTGAGTGTCCTGCAGTGAGCAAGACAGTCACTTGTAGTGAATGGCACCAGGGCTAAGGGCAATGGCCTTGGTATTTCAGTCAGTGCCAAGGGCATTTGGATGTTGTACAGATTTTCCAGTTCCTGGTACACTAGCAGCTCCTTAAGAAGTATGGGTTGATCTGAGGTCACAAGAAAGCAGGGAAGATCTCATTGGATGAAGTCACTGGACAAGTGGGGAATGGAAGAACACAGTAAAAATATGCAAAGGGCTCCAGCTCTCACCCACTGTACCTTGTAAGCTGAGAGCATCTCTAGGGTGTTTGAGCCAAAACCAGAGCCTCTGTGGAAGTGACACGGTTGTCAGTCTGGTGTGAACAGGGAATTGGGGCTCAGAACAGGGCTCTCTAAGGATTCTGAGGCTTTGGGGATGCCGGAGGTCAAGCCCATAGCTTTGTGGTAGTGACTGAGCCAGGCAGACAGGCTGGTGTAAGATTTTCCTGGTGCTGATGTTGAGACCACACTCTGCTCTCACAGTGTCTCTTCAAAATGCTCTTTCTGACTTTCTAGCCAGGAAGGTGACCCAGGAGCTGGATTTACCAGCCTGCTCTGATTCTCAGCCTGGGTTTCGAAGGTGTCCTCATGAGCATTGTGGGTTAATAAACTGGCTTGGGTTAGAGGAGTCATAAAAGTAGACTACTGTTGCCAGGTGGTGCTGGTACATGCCTTTAATCCCAGTGTTTTGGGAGGAAGAGGTCAGTGGATCTTTATGAGTTCAAGGCCAGCCTGGTCTATAGAAAGAATTCCAGAACAACCAGGGCTACACAAAGAAGGCCTGTCTGGAAAATCAAAACAAAACAAAATATATTAGTTCAGACCTTCATGAAAGGTCCTACAGGCCCCCTATGGTCCTACCTACTGGAGGAGCTGTCCTGCCCCTCACTCTGGCCCTGAAGACCCTCCTCAGGAAGTCCTGGCAAGCTGTCTCCTCAGCAGAATAGTCTCTGGAAGCCAAGCCTGGGTCTCCCTTGAACCTACCTTTCCACTTCTGATACTTTATCCCCATCCTTATCCACCAAACCTCATCAAGCACATTCAACCTCTTGTTGCCCATCCTGCCTGAGGGCAAGGTTGTCATTACCCCCAGGCTACTCAGGCCTGGTGTAACTCAACACTATTTCCTGTTTGTTGAATGAATATATAGACACGTGCACACTTGAGTACTGAGTAAACCTCCTGTCTTGACCCTGCAGATCAAGGATGTTGTGGGCTATAATTCTTTGGGCCACTGCTTCTTCACTGAAGATGGACCAGAGGAACGAAACACTTTTGACCACTGCCTTGGCCTCCTTGTTAAGTCAGGGACCCTCCTCCCATCGGACCGGGATAGCAGGATGTGCAAAGTGATCACAGAGGACTCATACCCAGGGTACATCCCCAAGCCCAGGCAGGACTGCAAGTAAGTGTGCACATAGCACAGTGGGATATTCCCTACACTTGGGTCTGTAGGAGGGAGGGAAAAGGGTATGAGCATCACGCCTCAGGACCCTTAAAAGCTTACTTCTCACCTCTGCCTGCTTCTCAGAGTGAGGTACCAAGAGTAGCTCCTCCCTCCTCCCTCCTCCCTCTTCCCTCTTCCCTCCTCTGTAAGCCTCACTAGCACTGTTTGGTTTGGAGAACTGTGGTTCACCTGTAGCTCTGTACCATATGGAATCTTGTGAACAGGAAACAGTTGCCACATTAACTCCCAATATGTACCCATAATACCACAGTGATCTCTTTCTAACCAGAGAGAGACATGGTATCACAAAGAGACACAGAAAGGCGAAGATAGAAAAAAAAAAACAAAAAACAGACAGGCAGGAAAACAGACAGACAGGAAAAACAGAAACAGACTGAGAGACACAGAGATACAAAGGCAGAGAAACAAAAGGAGAAATGGAGGGGAAATGCAGACATGGAGACAGAAAGACAGAGAAATGCAGAGGAGAGACAGAGTCACAGGCAGATACAGAGACACATCTCTTCCTGCACAGACAACCTCCCTTGGACAGGGTGCTTTCTTGAATACACGTTTCTGCAGAAGTACAAACCATGCCTTGCTTTTCCAGCCCTGAACAGTGCACATGTGTAAATGCTCTGTCTTTTGGTGAGAAAGTGAAGTCACAAACATATGCCAGTGATCTCTTAAGCCTCAGACAATAGCCTCCACTAATACTGCTGTCTCTCATGGGCTTTCCCACCGGGTAGCAAAGAGAGTGCTTGTGGTCCTTACGTTCAGCTTCTCTCCTCTCCCTGCAGTGCTGTGTCCACTTTCTGGATGGCGAATCCCAACAACAATCTCATCAACTGTGCAGCTGCAGGGTCCGAGGTAAGCAGAAATAAGCAAGACGGGGCTGGCAGAGGCTCAAGACCACTCATCCGTGTGACTAGAGATGGGGAATCCTGAGACTTGGTTTTAAATAACAGTTCAGCCTGTTGCTTCATAACCCTGGTGATGCATAGTGAATAAGTCATTTATTTTGGCTTGTGGCATAAGGGAATACAGTTCATAGGAGGAGAGAAGGTATGGTGGCAAGAGTCACTTGTGGCTGTGACAGTGAGAGCTTGTGCATATCTGGGTGGATCAAGAAACAGTAGAAGGGGCTAGAGAGATGGCTGCATGGTTAAAAGCATTGGTTTTTAAGAGGGTCCAAGTTTGATTCCACATGGTGGCTCACAACCATTCATAACTCCAGTGTCAGGAGATCCTACGTTTTCCTCTGACCTCTGTTGGCACCAGGCACATATGTGGTATACAGACATACATAAGAACCAAATACTCATACACATCAAACATTAAAATAAAAAAAAATTTTTAGAAAACAGAGAATACAGGAAGTGGAGCTAGGTTATAATTTTCAAGCCCCTCCTCCAAAGACCTACATCCTTTATTTTTGTCTTTCTCTCCTAAAGATTTCACAACCTCCAAAAGCAGAGCCACTAGCTGTAGACCAAGTGTTCAAACACATGACCCTGTGGGAAACATTTCATCGCAGGGTACCAAGCAATTTATCTACAGTAATTCATTAGAGAATGAGTCATTTTGCCTTAGAATACTACCTGTGTACTGGTTGGTTTTGTGTCAACTTGACACAAGCTGGAGTTATCACAGAGAAAGGAGCCTCAGTTGAGGAAATGCCTCCATGAGATCCAGCTGTAAGGCATTTTCTCAACTAATGATCAAGGTGGGAGGGCCCAGCCCATTGTGGGTGGTGCCATCCCTGGACTGGTAGACCTGGGTTCTATAAGAAAGCAGGCTGAGCAAGCCAGGGGAAGCAAGCCAGTAAGTAACATCCCTCCATGGCCTCTGCATCAGCTCCTACTTCCTGACCTGCTTGGGTTCAGTCCTGACTTCCTTTGGTGATAAACAGCAATGTGGAAGTGTAAGCTGAATAAACCCTTTCCTCCCCAACTTGCTTCTTGGTCATGATGTCTGTGCAGGAATAGAAACCCTGACTAGGACAACGTTGTATGTCGTTAGTGCTGTAAGCTAACACCAAGTGATTCTAACATAAAGGGTACACTCTGGGCTAGGGTGGAAGCTAAGGCAGGAGACTTTGTGTGTCCAAAGCTCTTTATAGCTGGTGGTGGCAGATTGACAACAAGTGTCATGTTCTGCTCCAACAGCCTTGATCTAACCCAGTTTTCTCCTCTCTGTTGGTTTTGCTTGAGGCCTTGATCCTGACCCTGTCTCTTGTTCTTTCTGAACCTCAGCTTCCAGATCTCTAAGGAAAGGGGCTAACATTTGCTTTCAGAATTTCTCAGTCAGTAGTCTAATGTCTGCAGTGACCCACTAACTCAATCAGAGCAGACAGAGAAAAGGCCAATGTGAAGAGTTGTCAAGGTGAACCCCACAAATTATAGTAGCCTCAAGCTTTTCTCTTTATCCAAGTACTGGTCCACATGGGTGTGTTTGGTTGTGTGATGTTCAGTCAAGCACTGGACCATGTGGATGTGTTGGGTGGTGTATGGTGTCCAAATACTTGACCACTCAGATATGTGTGGTGATGACTTGCTCTGGTCACAGTACTGCATCAACTACCCCTTCCTGGGCCACTCAATCAGAAACTCATGCCACTAATTTCTGTGTCTCTCTCCTGTGCCCTGTCCCAACAGGAAACTGGGTTTTGGTTCATTTTTCACCATGTGCCAACAGGCCCCTCCGAGGGAATGTACTCCCCAGGTTATTCTGAGCACATTCCACTGGGGAAATTCTACAACAACCGAGCACATTCCAACTACCGGGTAAGTCTTTCTGTGCTGTGTCATTGCTGCCAGCCTGTTCATTCCTCTGCCCCATCCTGTGGATGGCTAGAGTCTGGAAGAACTGCATTCTTGTTATGGGTCCAGAGCAGCTTTTCAAAGCATGCAGATCACTCATGACAAGATCCTGTGGGGCAGTACCTCATCACAGCATCTGTACAGCCAAAGGAGCAAGGCGTGCCTCACCCTAGCTTCCACTCCCAGAAGATGCTGGGTTGGACGCCATATTTGATTTTGCGATATTGTTGTGGGCATCAGTGATATTGATTTTGAAATCAGACCTGGGCATGAACTACAAGAAGGTTGAATGTGGTTCTGAGTGGCAATGGCATCCAAGACTTTCTCCTTTCTTTCCAGGGAGTAGGTGGCTCCATCTGTGCAGTGTTAAGTAAGTAGGTAGAAAATGAGAAACTTCTTGACCACTTCCTTTATCACCCTCCTTTCCTGAGCACCAATGCAAGCCTTGCTTCAAGCTAGGGTCTAGAGCAAAAGAGGAAGAACTGAGATGGCTGGGGCCTCAATATATCAAGAATCTTCCCATATAAGCAATAGTTAAGACTGGTACCATTGAACACACTAAGAGGGCTTAGAATAAGGCTGAGATAAAGATGACTCCCTGTATCTCTAAGACATAGAGATGGTGAAATCGCAAGATTATATCTGGTCTAATTCTTAATAATATAGAAGACTGTCAGAAAGGGATGGGTGATATCCAGAGTCAAGTGAGATAGCTCAGTATTTAAGGTTCTCTCTGTGCAAGCACAAAAGCAAAAGTACATGCCTGTAACTCCATTGGTGGGAAAGCAGAGACAGGCAAATCACAAAGCCTTTGGCCAGCCAGTTAGCCAGTGAACTCCAGGACCATCTACCAAAATAATAACAACAACAATAGAAAGCAATGGAAGTCACTTGTCATCCACCTCTGGTCTCCGCATTCACCTACACAAACCAAACCTGTTTTACAAACATTGAGCCTGGGAGAAGACCCAAAAAGAAGGAACATATGTTCAGAGCAGATCTGGTGCTGAAATCTGGGGGTAAGGGGACAAAAGCCAGTGATGAGGAGAGAGCCATGAGGAGGGGAGATAAGGCACCTCCTTAGTCATTCCTCAGAGACTAAGCAGGGGGACAATTCCAGAGGCAGTGGCAGAAATGTGGAGGAGAGTTTGTGGCTGGATGTTGTGCTGCCCCATGCAGAAGCAGATGCTTAGACCGTATCACTGTCAAAGGACAGAAAACACATTGACCTTTTGTTGGGACCCACCATTTAATAGACCCTCAAGATTTCCTACTTGAAAGAAGGACCACAAGACTGAGAAGGAAATAGGAATGGGACGGGAATAATGCAGTCAAAAGTAACATCTCTAATAGAAAGGCAAGTCAGAGTCAAGAACATAGATGTGTGTGGGATGATTTAGCCATTGTGAAGGCAGGAGGGGCTCTTATCCTCTGAGATAGGCAGGGAGAAATGAAAGAATCTACAGCTAGGCCAGCTTGACAGTCTGAGCAGAGAGTATAGGGTCTGCATCCTAGATGCTTCTAATCAGAAACACTGACACCACACCCACCTCAGGTAGTCATTTCTGAGGCATCTTGTGTAGTTACCACAGCTACGCTATGAAGCAGATACCATCAGCCAACTTTACTGCTAATGATATGACTAGCCAAAGAGGTGAGGGGACTTGCCAACCTCAGTGCGTGAGAACAGAGCAAAGGTCATAAGTTCATTTCATCATTGTTGTGAAGTTACAGCCAGCTGGAGAACAAATAGGAACTTGGAGGCATAGCCAGTATGAGCCTTCTAAAAGGCCACAGGGATCTGGGAGTGATGGTGGCCTCTATTCCAACCCACCTTGTGTCTGCAAACTGGACAGCTTTGGCACTAAAGAAGAAAACCAGGCTCGGAGCTGGGATAACTCAGTTGGGAAGAGTATCCGGCAGGTGTACATGAAACCCTGAGTTTGTGTGCAGACTAGACATGATCCCACACACCTGTAATCCCAGCACTCTAGAGGTCAAAGCAAAAGAATTAGAAATTCAAAGTCATCCTTGGCTACATAACACATTTGAAGCCAGCTTGGAATACATGAGGCCCTGTTTTTTTTTTTGGGGGGGGGGGTTGTTTGTGTTTTTTTGTTTTTTTGTTTTTTTTGTTTTTTTTAAAAAAAAGTTAGCCTTTCTCCTCAAGTCAAGTAGGAGCTGGAACAGGCTGTAGGAATTCACTGACTCTCACATGATGGGAAAGAGAGACAAGTTCAGTATTTTGCTTGAATGTCTGTGACACATTTCTGAGTGTACACTGGTAGCCCATGTTTGGGAGTCTAGAATAGGAACTTCACAAAGTAGAGTGAGTTTGGAATTGGCTATATGGCTTCATATTAGACACTTTTAACCCTAGTTTATGGAAGCTGGAGAGATGGCTCAGAGGTTAAGAGAACTGGCTGCTCTTGTAGAGGTTCTGTGTTCAATTCCCACATGGTGGCTCACAACTGTCTATAATGTGATCTGATGCTCTCTTCTGGCATGCACCTGGCACAAAGATAGAGCACTCATATACATAAAATAAATAAATCCTTTTTTAAACCTAGTTTATTCATCTACACTCCACCCCTACCACGCCACACGCGTGCACTCGCACACAGGCCTGCTTCTCTCAGATCTGGTCAGAGAATGACACTGGTTTTCTCCATCTCTCACTGTAGACCCTACATCCACGAACACAGACTAAGGGCTACACTGGGTTTATGGACATATTCAAAAACATTTGCCTAGGCTGGCATAAGATGATGGCTGTGGGCAGTGGTCGTAGCTGATGTGTCCTTTGTCCCCAGGCCGGCATGATCATAGACAATGGAGTCAAGACCACTGAGGCCTCAGCCAAGGACAAGCGGCCCTTCCTCTCCATCATATCTGCCAGGTAATAACCCCTGGGAAAACTTGTCCCTTGGGACCTCTTGGCTCTCTGCCTTTTCTTCTTCAGTTATGCATTGTTCTCACTAGCTGGCACTGAGCCAGTTGTTGAGATACAGTTCTGTGCTAGAAGTCTAAACTAACTCTGAATTAGAGTCCAGGCTCCAGTAGCTAAAGGCAGACTGGAATTCCTAGAACTTTCCAGATCCCTCCACAGAGCCGGGGCCATAAAACAGAGAAATGGCCAGAGCTGTGACATGAAGGACAGGGATACAAAGGTGATCAGGAAGGAAGCATCTACTGTCACTTTAATGGTAAGGAATTTGATAGCCAGGCTGATAAGTCAAAGCCAGAGCTTAGCTGGAGACCAAAGGCTACTTATTAAAATGTTGTTATCAAGGCTGGATGTGGTGGTACATGCTCTTTAATTATGCACCCAAGAGGCAGAAGCAGGAAGATCTCTACAAGATCAAGGCCAGCATGGTCTGCACAGTGAGTTGTAGCTCACCCAAGGTTTCATAATGAGAACCTATCTCAAAGAAGACAAAAATAGTGTTGTCAAAACTTCAAGGTCATTAGCAACAGTGGGACCCCTTGTCTGTCTCCTGCATGGAGCAGGGCCCTGGAAATGTAACCTCCTTCCTGCCTCTAGGAGAAGCTCAGAGCTGTTCATGACATAGCCAATGAATATCTGTTGAGTCAGAGATATCTGGATCTGTAAGTGGGAAGCAGCTTACAGAGCTCAGAAAAGAATACTCCCTCTATCCTCCCATGCTCCAGGTACAGCCCTCACCAGGATGCAGACCCACTGAAACCCCGGGAGCCAGCCATTATCCGACACTTTACAGCCTACAAGAACCAGGATCATGGAGCCTGGCTTCGGGGTGGGGATGTGTGGCTGGACAGCTGTCGGTGAGTCTGGAAAGGGAGGTGACTCCACCACAAAAGAGGCTTAACATTCTTGTCCTAGACTGAAGTGTGAGCAAGGTAGAGGCAGGTGTAGATGACAGCAGACAGTGACCAGGAGAAGGAGAAAGCCCACAGTGCATGTTAGATTTGCCAGTAGTGCTGGGCACTGTGGTTACTTATGGGGACTCTGTTTCCTGGCTATATGGGTGATGAGTGCAGGGAATGAAAAGGGAGTCATGGTCCTGGGCACTCACTGTATGCCTAAACTTTGACTTTATTTCTTTCTCACTGTGCTTCTCAAGAATGTAAACTTTAAAATAAAGGATGCAAAATCCTAACTCTATTGATGATAAATTGAAGCTCAATTAGTGAGTGTCTTAAGTTGCATAGTTATACCTAATAAGTGGTGTGTGTCTGTGTGTGTGCGCACCTGTACACACAAGAGAGAGAGAGAGAGACTTTATGTTTAAGGATGTTAAACTCTGTGCCCAACCAAAAGATCTAAACATGGTTCTCCTTCTGCAAGAAAATGATTAACCACCCTGTCAATAGGGTCACATCTTTTATTTTAAGATTCATTTATTTATTATATATAAATACACTGTAGCTGTCTTCAGACACACCAAAAGAGGGCATCAGATCCCATTACAGATGATTGTGAGCTACCATATGGTTGCTGGGAATTGAACTCAGGACCTCTGGAAGAGCTCTTTACCGCTGAGCCATCTCTCCAGCCCCCGAGGCACATCTTCTTATCCTCTACCAGACAGTTTAAGGAAGCCTACAGTCTGGCTGGTATCAGGGCTGTGGTCCTATAAATAGAGTTGACATGGTCTGGTGATGACAGAATGATCTCTTCCAGATCTTTAGGTATTAGTCTAGTGGGGCTGTTGGGGAGTTAGGGAGTCTCTAGTATTCCTGGATGGATACAGGCAAGGATGGAAGAGGTTACTCCCAGAGGTGGTAAAATAGACAGCCAACTGGAATAACACATTGTAGTTTTGGAGGGAAAGAAACATAGATAAGGAGAGTGTGAATAAGCCCTAGACTTCAGCATAGTGAGCAAGTGTGGGTGAGTAGGTGTGTCTTAAGATGTGTTGAGTTGAAAATTCTCACAATGTATGCAGTAGAAATGACCCAAATCTTCCAAAGACAAGATAGGATGAATGTTTGGTTTTAGAGTCACCTAGATGGGTAGAGAAGAAAGTCGTGAGTATATGTAAGGTCCCTTAGGGTCACAGGGGAGGGTGAAGGGACCATAGCAAAACACCAGGTGATATCAGAGATAAGGAGAGCTGGGACAGGGATTAAAAGAGAGCTGGAGAGCTTGGTACCCTAGATGAGACTTGATTGATTGGTTTGGCTAGATAGATCTTTGAAGAGGGAACACAGAATGCTGAAATAGAGCTCGGTTGAAGTGTGTTGGGAACTGGAGAGCTTGTGGAAACCAGGATTAGCCTAGCATGACTGAAACAAGGGAACAGGGATGACTTGGGGCTTCCGTGCTAGAGAAAGACCTGGGCTTGGGTGACGTGAAGCCACTGAAGAGTCAAGAAGCAGCAGGTGGCACATGAAAATGGCACCTGGAGGAGATGAGCCTCTTGGGGTATACTGGACAGGAAGAGAGAAGAACAGAGGAAATGAAGGCAGCACAGCACAGACCCAAGGTCCTGCTTCTTCATGAGGCTATTTGAGTTTCTTACTATGCCTAACAATAGTCTCTACATAGCCTACCTTCAGTAATGCTGGTCTTGGGGTGAAAAACACCTCCCATCCCACCACCCACCATTTCTCCTGATCAACCCTACAGGCCCTGGGGGCTCAGCTTGAGGTGGGCTGGCAAGGGAGGCCTGTGAGACCCAACCCTCCTGTAGCTAAAGCTCCATTTCCTCAAATGTTGAGTCATTGGGTACCTGTGCCAATGTGGGTACATCTTCTAGCTCTTTACCCACCACTCCAGGAATATCAAATCTGTGAGTAGGAACCAGAAGACCCATTTGCTCTGTAAAGTGGAAAATTATGATTCGTCACCAAAACTCTACCTCAATGTCTGCATAGACTCTAGTGACAAAGAAGAGGTCTTTCTTATGCAGCCTCATTGACTGTGGAGTAAGAGCATGGACTAACTATCTATTCTTGTCCCTAGGTTTGCTGATAATGGCATCGGTCTGACTCTGGCCAGGTAAGAGTGACTGCCACTGTGACTGGTCTTTTGTGGGAGTTTATATTTGGACACCTCATTTCTGCCATCTTCTCTCTGCAGCGGTGGAACCTTTCCGTATGATGATGGCTCCAAGCAGGAGATAAAAAACAGCCTGTTTGTTGGCGAGAGTGGCAATGTGGGCACAGAAATGATGGACAACAGGATCTGGGGCCCAGGTGGTTTGGACCACAGTGGAAGGACCCTCCCTATTGGCCAGTAGGTTTGCAATGGTGGGAACTGCCCTTTGTGTGTGGGTGTGGGAGGGGGCAGGGGACTTGAGTCATGAAAAGAAAGACATTAATGGGTAACTATTTGTTAACTGAAATTTTTCTGCACTCTACAACCTGCAACATGTAATAATTGAGACACAATGAGGATGAAATCTGGAATGAGGAGAGAGATGTCAAAACATACTATAGACTAGATTCCAAAGAGCATACAACCATGGTGGAACATGGTGTCCAGAAAGAGGGATTCTGAGTCCCCTTAGCAACTCACTTGAAGTTTTTCACTTCTGATTATGTCTGAGAGGCAATTAGGATAAGCAGAGATAATCAAGCCTGCAGCCTTATACCGTACAGGTTAGACTCTTACACCAAGAGACAGGTCATCCCTAGGTGGTCACAGCCCAAGGCGGTCAGTCATGCAAGAGGCTGGGCTTGTTCCACTGAGTCCCTAGAATTGGTTTAGTTTTCTTTTCATGAAAATGATATTTTTTTCCTGCTATAATCAAGACAAAAATATACATGCTGAAACTTTCAACCTGTGTGTAACAGGTCTTCCAAATCATAGAGGTATTCGCCTGTTCTTCTTGAAGCCCTTGTTTCCATTTTAAGAGATATGGAAGACCCTTTTATTTATAAGTGATTCTGAATTTCTAGAATTTCTTTCTAGAAGGTTACTAACCTCCAGGGACAGAATATTTCGGTGATTTCCAGAGGTGTCTATAGTAGCCTGACAGGCTCAGACAGGTTTCTTGAAGTATCTTTGAGAGAGGAGACCTAGGAAGAACCATGCAGTTTTAATTGAGGTATATTAGGATCTTAAGTATATTGTTTATGTAGAACTAGCAAAAATGTGCTGCCTGAACACCAGAACTGGGAAAATGCATGGATGCACCCCATGGGAACCAGGATCTAAGGTGATGGCATCAACACTTACTAATAAAAAAAGAAATAAGGACACACAAGGGGATTTGGGGGTGAGTGGAAACTTCTTGGGAGCCATATGCAATATCTGGTAGCACAGAATCTTCATGTGCTTCCTTTTCTGTCTTCAGTCCCTTGCTTCCCTAAGCTCCCTATGGAAAAGAAGGGAAGGGACCAAGCCAGAAGCAGAGGCATGGGTATAAATAAACATGTTAGGCATAGAAAATGACAAGCTGGAGATTTGTGACCAACCCTAAGAAAGGCCACCAAGCAATCTGACCAGTCTCCCCATGGGCCTTCCTTTCACTTACCCTGCACAAGAGTCTCAAGTAAATGGGAGAGGTACTTCTGAGCCCCTCCTCCCTACTCTATGCCACTGATTTCTTTCCTGGTCCCTCTATGTCTCCCAGCTTCCACCTCTTCCCACTTCCTTCCAGCTGCTTGCCAGTATCAGACCTTCTCAGGGGCCCTGTGCCAGTCTGTGGTCTTGCTTTTCCAGCAAAAGCTCTCTTTGCCTCTGGCGATGCTTTAAAAGTTGCACTGTAATTCTTTTCTACCATTGCCTATTCTTTGTATTTCTGTTCCTATTTCCCAAACCCAGCACATTGCCAGTGGATAGGCTTACAGAGGAAACACATCTGGATCTTAATCTAATTAAATTGTTATAGCAACTAAAACTAGGTCGATAGTGACTAACAGTCCCCTCCCAAGGGACAGAATATTGGCAGTCTCTAGAAGTATTTACAGTATTTTCCTAGTGACTAGACATGTTGATGGGAAGAGTAGAGAAACTGCCTAAACAGAGGTACCTCAGCCAACAACTTGATAGACAGCTATTTATCTACCAACTTACCATTCATTTAGCTAACTAGCTGTCTAATCATACCATTTACTCTTTTATATTCATCCACTATCCCCCTCCCTACAAACTCTATTTATTCATCCATCTGCCTATCTGCCAGTATCCATCTACCCATCCATCCACTCCAATCCACCCACCCATTTATCCACCATCCATTCCTCTACCAAACATTATCCAGGCAGTGCATTCCTACCATCCATCAGCCATCTGTACAGACACTTATCCATTAATAACATTAATAATTCTTTCATTGACATTGTGCCCATACATGTCTTCTCGGTGAATTAATTAATGATTTTCAGTGGAAGGAGTTGCTGGAGGTGGAGATCAGAAACGGCTTTACCCAGAAAAACTTTGTTATCAGTCACCGCCAAAGAAGCAAACAACGTGGCGTTCAACTGACACCTGACTTCCTTAACTCCACAGGAATTTTCCAATTAGAGGAATTCAGTTCTACGATGGTCCCATCAACATCCAGAACTGCACCTTCCGCAAGTTCGCAGCCCTCGAGGGCAGGCACACCAGTGCCTTGGCCTTCCGCCTAAATAATGCCTGGCAGAGCTGCCCGCACAACAACGTGACCAACATTGCCTTTGAGGATGTCCCGGTGAGTGCGGTGCCAGGACAGGTTCCTGGCACAGCCAGGCATTGAGTGATGACTCACATGTCCCCCACGGCTTGGAGATTGAGATGTTGCCACCACCACAAGGGTGGAATAGCTTCCTCCAAGTAGGCTGGACCATGTCCCAGTTTACTCTCTGCCCAAACTGGAAAAGTACAAGCTCAGGTCATAGCAAGAGGTCAAGTCTGGGTGATGCCCACTGGCCTTTCATCTGTGCCTCATCTGGAGATGAACTGGGGATTCTGTTCCTCCAGAACATTGACACACTGGATGATGTCACTAGGCTCCTGAGTGGGCACAGACCACCTCAGAACTGTCGCAGTGCCCAAGGGAAGTCTGAAGACATTGTTTGACTTCACCCTGAAAGTAGATGAAAACAGGACCTTCCTGGCTGTAGATAGTGAGCTCAGGTAGAGGGAGCTGAGGGTCAAGAGAGCAGTCCAGGGCTGCTTGTGAAAATTGATACTTCTCACTCTCTATAGCAAACACCATATAGAGCCTGGATAGAGAAACACTATCTATAGCCTGGGGTCTCCCACACCTTCCCCTCCATTCATTCCTCTCCTCCTTACTTCCCCCTCCTCAGTTCTTCCTCCTCCTTCCAAACTTAAGTTACATAATTTCTTCTCTCAGACCCCTGAGACGTCCAATGGCTTTCACTGTGAGACTGTCTTTCTTAAACCCACCACACTAAAAGGCTCTTTTACACACTCACACGCAGGTACCCCCTACATACTGTACACACTTTCTCATACAAACACCCACCCATCTCAATTCCTTCCCAGCCCATTCTTCAGAGCACTCAAATTCAATCAATCCTAAGCCCCTCCTCTATCAGACCAGCGTCTAAGGCCACCTACAACAGCCAAACCAGTGAGCAGAACCAAAATTGTGTGCTAGTTTTTTGGAGTTAAGGCACAGTGACACTCTGACTGTTTTTTTGGGTTCTATGAGATGGTCAGCCACGCGGTTTCCTCCAGCGCCCAAGGGCAGCCTCTGTCTGGCTGCTTTGTAATGTCAGCGGAAATTGGAAACTTTGCCCTGGTCTGATGACGGCTGCAGTTTCCGTTCACCTTCTGGCTCAGCCTTATTTTCCTGGGCTCTGTTCAGATTACTTCCAGAGTGTTCTTCGGAGAGCCCGGGCCCTGGTTCAACCAGCTGGACATGGATGGGGACAAGACATCTGTGTTTCATGATCTGGATGGCTCTGTGTCAGAGTACCCCGGCTCCTATCTCACTAAAGACGACAATTGGCTGGTTCGACACCCAGACTGCATCAACGTCCCAGACTGGAGAGGGGCCATCTGCAGTGGGCGCTATGCACAGGTGGGGATGCCATCCTAAGCTACCTGCTCGCTTACTCTCACTCACGTGACAAGGACCCAGAGAGCCTGCTGTGTTTCGAGTTAGTTGTGTTGGCTAAGAATGATGCAAGCTGTTCCTTCCTTCCTTCCTTTTTTTGCCCCACACTCCCATTCCACAGGATCTTCAGTCAACACGCTGTCCGGGGTCCTTCTCTTCCGGTCCCAGCACTTACAGTCTTGGAGCCTCAGCATCCTCATGTGTGAACTTAAGCTAAAAGCCAAAGTTCTATGATGATATTTTAGGAATGGTTTCGGATGATCCTAATAGAATCCTTCCTCCTGTCCCTTTTTAGAAATAGGAATATAATGTGGGCCATAGCTTTCTGAGTAGTCATGCTAAAAGGTTAAAAAGAGAGAAATTAATTCAGTACTATTTTACACATATTTAAAATATTATCCTTTCAACATGTAGTTAATATAAAAGTAATTAATCGATTCTTTTTTTCTGTTTGGACTTCAAGCTTACATATATATATATATATATATACATACATACATATACATATATACATATATATATATATATATTTCTAGTCCACCACTTCTTAAAAATATTTAGTTTATGTGTATGAGTGTCTTGCCTGTGTGTGTACAAGCACTCCATGCATGTAGGGCCCACGGAGATTGGAAGGTGCAGTCCCCCTGGAACTGGAGTTATGAATGGCTGTAAAGCACTGTGTAAGCACTGGGAGCTGAACCCAGGTCCTCTGCAGGAAGAGCAAGTGCCCATAACTGCTCAGCCATCACTGTGGCCCACTATCCCATTCCTTTTGAAATGCTAGTTCTACCTACCAAAATAATCATGTTGTGTTTTAGTAAGAAGAAATTTTTTCACTGCTTTTGTTTTGAAATTTCCTGAGTGATTGATTTTGTGACTTTAATCTGCATTTTTGTGTTTTAAATGAACTAAAACGGCATTTTAAAGCTGGTTCCTGGGCCACAATGTCTTCATGTCCAGGACTCAGTGCACATGTGACCCATGACTAACACATGAAACAGTGTTATACAATGTCTGGAGTGTAACAACCTGAAATTATTGCCATGACCCTGTGACCATTACTGCCTTTACTGGATGAATGAGCAATGAGTGAGTGAGTGAATGAATGAATGAATGAATGAATGAATGGAAAGAGGCCAGAGAAAACTGCCCAGTTAGGAAGGAGGCACTATGGGCTATGGACCAGAGGATAAGGAAGTATGCGAGTGAAGATGTCTTTATGACCATGGTGGGCATTCTTATCACCACAGCGGAGCTAAGAAAGTAGACTTTAAGAGAATAACTAAGTGGAGATTTGGTGAAAAGGACTAGAGAGAGAAGAGAGAGAGAGAGAGAGAGAGAGAGAGAGAGAGAGAGAGAGAGAGAGAGAGAGAGAGAGAGAAAGTCGGTACCCTGCTGATAAGACAGGACCTCAGGGGCAAGGTGGGCATGGAGTGCAGGTTGGGGGAAGGGCTGGCTTTAGCAGAAGGGGTCCAAGGACAGGAAGTTGAACTGGATGGTGAGGTCATGAGCTGAGAATCCAGGAGTGGGCCTGAGAATGGCCTGCAGAGAGCAATAAATGGCTGGCGGAGCTGCTGCAGAACGTTGAAAATGCTGACAAGAGGCATGCAGACAGAACGCCTAGCATTCTGTGTTGAATGATGTTGAAAACCCCATGGGGATTGAGAAATGCCTCTCTCCTCAGCAAGGAGATTTCCTCAGCACCAACTGAGAGCTCTAGAAGCCATGGTAAGGGGCAGTGATCCAGGACCAGGCTTCTGCCATGTGTGTGGACAGGGCAAGCGCCAAGATGCCAGTGGGAGTGATGGTCTATGGAAGAGGAGAGGAGAGCTCATGGATGGGAGTCACGCCTGCATAACTGAAGGGTCACAAGCCATCAGGGAGCACCACACTTCTAACACCTGGCCCATGGGCTGAGGCCGAGAGTGAATAGGACAACACTCACAGACAAAATCTCAGTGAAGGCCTAGTTGTCTCTGCAGTAGAGTTTGAATACATCCCTCCCAGGGGTCTGGTACTACAGGCCCTGACATCTCAACTACTAGGAAGATGGAGGCAGGAGGATTGCAGGTTCATGGTCTGCCAGAGCTAGAGTAGGTTTTAAGACCAGCTTGGGCAGGCAACTTAATGAGACCTTCCTTAACTCAAAGAGTAAAAGGAGGCCTGGGGATAAAGCTCGGGGTGCTTACCTAGCATTTAAAGTGTCTAATGCCCTATAGTTAATGCCCAGCATCAAAAGGGGGAAAAAAGGAAGAGAGGGAGGGTTAATGAAGGAAGAAACAAAGGAGGAAAAAAGAAAGGGAGGAAGGAAAGAAGGAATGAAGGAAGGAAAGAAGGAAGAAAAAAGGAAGGGAAGAAGGAAGGAAATAAGGAAGAAAAAGGAAGGGAAGAAGGAAGGAAAGAGAAAAAAGGAAAGAAGGAAGGAAGAAAGGAAGGAAAAAGGAAGAAAGGGAGGAAGGATAGACAGATCTTCTCTCCCCTTTTCTTGTCCTTCCACACATGATTCTATTTTCCACAGTTTACCATGTGACTAGCAGCCAACTCCTAGCAGTTCCAGTGGTGACTTCTTCAGCAGAGGTCATTTTTTGGAAATCAGAGGACACATCAGCTAAACTGCACAGTGCTACTTGGATTGTGTCCACCAGCAGAAAGAGACATCCCCTTATTCGGTCTTCCTTTCATTCAGGCTCTGCAAAGAGACAGTACCTATGAAAGCCCTCTGAGATCAAACGTTAGCCAGACCCTCTAGAGCAATCCCTTCTAACAGCCTCCTTGTATGTTTCATTTTTGGGTTTTCAAAGATGTACATCCAGGCCTACAAGAGCAGTAATCTGCGCATGAAGATCATCAAGAATGACTTCCCCAGCCACCCCCTCTACCTGGAGGGGGCCCTCACCAGGAGCACGCACTACCAGCAGTATCAGCCGGTCATCACCCTGCAGAAGGGCTATACCATCCACTGGGACCAGACCGCCCCTGCTGAGCTTGCCATCTGGCTCATCAACTTCAACAAGTGCGTGAGAACAGACAGGAACACATGACCCAGGACGGTAGTGCTGGCTGAGCCCAGGCAGAGATAGTGAGAGTACCTCATTGAAAAATCTTGGGGTTACTGTTCACAGGACCTCAGGCTGATCCCTTTAGTCCCTAGAAGAGGTACCCAGAGGTTTTCATTGCCCACAATTAGGAATCCAAGGGTACAGGTCGAAGCTGCATCCTGGGCTCATCTTTGTGCAGAACAGCTAACCTGTTAGAGGCCTGGGGTGATTATCACTAGCCGAGTAAGCAATGAATGTGTAGTGAGCTAATAATATGATCACCCAGCTCCTGTTACTACTATGTGCTTAGTAAATGAAAAAAAAAATTACAAAGCATTGCTGATGTTTTCTATAGAGAAGGGAGCAAAACTCTATGAGCGCATCTTAATTACTTTTTTGTTACTGTGGTGAGATATCCTAACAGAAGCAGCTTAAGGAAGGAAGGATTTATTTTGGCTCAGGGTTTGAAATCAAAGTCTGTTGTGATGAAGACATCACGTGGTCAGGAGCTTGAGTCAGATGGTCACATTCTATCCCCAGTATATTTGGTTTAGGATCCCAGCTAATGGAATAATGTCATTCTCATTTAGGGTGGGTCTCCTCCCCCCCTCAATTAAGCTAATCAAAGAAGTTCCTCACAGGCATGCAGAGAGGCTAACTGAATCTAGATAACTGCCCAAAGCTGAGACCAGGGGACTGTGTGCTCTCCTAGGTGGTCCAAGGGCCTACCAAGCCCACCAGTTTAGCACAGCAGAGAGGAAGCAGTTGGGTTAAGCACATCAGGTCAGCTGTATATATCCACATTTAAGCATTTCCTACATGCACTGTGTTCTCATGGCCAGACTCCTGAGACAGACAGTTATCCACTGCAGAAAATAGGGTGAGGGGCCTCCAATCATCCTATTTTAGGGCTGACCCTGGCCCTCAGTTGCTTATTCTCTTAATCATAGACCATTCAAAAGAATATCACTTTCCCAGCCAAACCCCACACCGAGCACCTCTAGCTCATCCCTTGAATGCTCACAGGTGACTCATCCTGATGGCCCTCAGCGACTGGTGGTCACTATCCAATCTTCTTCTCCTTGAACACTTTATATCTTAGTTATTATTCTTTCAAAACTTCTCTCTTAAGAATTTATTGGCCCTATTTCTGTAGTGTGCTCAAGGGCTCTTGCCCAGAACTAACCCCACTTTTCTTTTTAGGGGTGACTGGATCCGAGTGGGCCTCTGCTACCCAAGAGGCACCACCTTTTCCATCCTTTCAGATGTTCACAATCGCCTGCTAAAGCAAACATCCAAAACTGGGACCTTTGTGAGGACCCTGCAGATGGACAAAGTTGAGCAGAGCTATCCTGGCAGGAGCCACTACTACTGGGATGAGGATTCTGGGTAAGGAGGCTCCTGTGGTCTGTAGAAATGAGGCTCCTTCCTTATGTATCTTGGGTGTTCCCATAACCCTAAGAACTACAGTTTAGTTTATACTAATGAATACAGAATGCTTCCTTAAGTACTTTGACCCTAACATTAACTATGCTCTCAACAACTTAAAAACATCAAGACTTTGGAAGGGAAACAAATTCTCTATTAAATCTGCAAGTGGATTATAGGGAAATTTTCAGGATAAAAAGTAAAGGCAATTAATAAAAACAAACAAACAAACATGTTATGTTATCCCTTCCCACAACCCAAATGGAACAAACAATATTCTAATTTGAAAATGTGGGGGAAAGACCCTGAGAGAAAAAGGAGTGAATTGCTCTGGGGTCATAGCACAATCCTACCCCAACTGGATCTGAGCCTCAGACTATCTATACCCCAAGCCCTCCTACTTCTGCTGACTGGGTCCTGGTCAACAGAGACACAGTGGGAACAATGTGTCTGCATAAAGACACTAAGGAACTAGTGATTATTTCCCCCAAAAATAAATTGTGGCTGGGAGATGGTTCAGTCAATCACTTGCTATGCAAATATGAGGACTTGAGTTCAGTCCCCTAGAATTTACAGGGGGGAAAGATAGGCACATCTTTGTGCCTGTCTTCACAGTGTCATGCATTTGTAATCCCAGAACTAGAAGTGGAGTGAGGTGGAGACAGAGTGGGGGCGGAGGCAGAGTGGGAGCGGAGACAGAGTGGGAGCGGAGACAGAGTGGGGGAGGAGACAGAGTGGGGGCGGAGACAGTGGGGGCGGAGACAGTGAGGGCGGAGACAGAGTGGGGCGGAGATGGAGTGGGGGCGGAGACAGAATGGGGGAGGAGACAGAGTGGGGGCGGAGACAGAGTGGGGGAGGAGACAGTGGGGGCGGAGACAGAGTGGGGGCAAAGACAGGTACATTACTGTATCACCAGCCAACCTAGTTTAATCTGAAAAGTCCAGGTAAAAACGAAAGTTCCTTTCTTAAAATTTAGTATGGACACCTCCTGAGAATAGCACCAAGAATGGTTCTGTGGTTTTCACAATCATGCACACACATCAAATATATATATACATACATGTACACATACATATATGTATATATGTACACACACACACACACATACACACACACATACACACCAGATTAATTGCTGAGGAAGTTCAGTATGCCCTAGAAAGATAAAGAAGGCCACAGAAGCCTTCAAAGGAGTCAGGCAAAAGATTATTTAATGGTCTTTTTGCTTTTTCTATGATTTGAAAACAAAGTAGCTGAGATCTCTTTTAAAAGGATAACCAGCTTACCATGATTAAGGGTAAAATGAACATAGTCTGGCTAAGACGAGGGAGTTCCACGGTGGTAAATGAGCCCCGACTTAGCTTTAGCTGTATTCTGCACAAGTGGGTTTATCAATTGCTACCCAGGGAGTACCACCAAATAATAAAATATGATATAATAGAAGGAGTACTGCCCTATTTTCTTCCCGACCACAGGGCCTTGGTATTCAGTTCAGCTTACTGGAATATCCATATATTGGAGGTCAAAGCCAGAGCTGTGATCTGTGTGGGAATGTGGGATGAATGATGACTCAGACTCCCCTTGCTCTGATATATATGGCAAGAAGGAAGTCTTACCACTGTTAAGACCAGTATAGGAGCTAAGGGGCCATGCCAACTTCTGCCCCTGGGTCCTTAGCATTGATTCTTACAAGGAAGGGAGCCTCAGTGTAATGTACCCATGGGCAACACTCAAAGGAGATGTCACCTCCACCATGCAGCCTTCCCACCATGCAGAGCATATATGACGCTGGCTCTGTTCTTGACCTAGAGGTGGAAACTCCTATATCTGACAGTTTCCCATGTTAGTCAGGGATCACTTAATGCCAGGAAAAGAGGTAGGTTTTTTTGTTTGTTTGTTTGTGTTTGGTTTTTGTGTTTTTGAGACAGGTTCTCACTATGTAGCACTGGGTGGCCTAAAATTACTATATAGACCAGGCTGTCCTTGAGCCCTCAGAGATCCATCAGCCTCTGCCTTCCAGGTGTGAGATTAAAGGTGTGCACCACCACACCCAGCAGAACAAAGAATCTTGTTTTGAAGTGCCTTAAAGCAGCTCAAGTCCACCTCACGTGAGGTTTATTGCCTCATATTCTCTCACACACTCACACACACACATACACACACACACACACACACACACACACACACACACACACACACACACACGAGTGTGTGTGCACCAAGCCTCTGGTATCAGGCTCTCTCTCAAGCTGCCTTCTTTTCCTCAGTTCCTCAGGACAGCCATGTTACAAAAGAGTAACAGGAGCTACTTCTCACTTGCCCTTACAATTCAAGTACCAACTAGTAGACAAGACCCGCTACTTTCTTTGTTCCAGCTCACAAGACGGTGCATCTTCTTGCCTCTCTATAACCAATAAACAACCTATTAAAAATCCAGTGTGAGCCCCTTCTGTGGTTGGACGTGGGTAGAGTAGGCTCTGGCACCCTGGCCCAAAGCCAAGTGGGTTCGTTGAAGGTTGGCTCCCCTAAAGAAGAGTATGGAGACAATCCGGACCTTATCTTTAGGTTTTACAGACAGGACTTGGCTGGAGAGCATTTCTCTGAGATGAAAGAACCACAGTAATAAATGCCAAGTTAGTACCATGGCAGCTACACTATCTGCCTCCCTGGAACACAGGCCAGGTTCCTTCTTATTATAATTGCAATAAGTTATGGCTTGAACAGAAGTACAGTTACGATCCATGGTGAAACAACTCTCAGTTCTGTTACTCCCAGTGCTGTAGGCAGTTCTCTGAGATAATTTCCCATCTGCAAACCAGTGTGATAATAGTACATAGTAGAAGGTTGATGATTAAGTGAGATGATATGTTGTATGACATTTACTGGTCCTCAGAAAATATTTGCCAGAATTTTTAGCTTATTCAATATCTATCCATCTATCTATACACACACACACACACACACACACACACACACATATGCAGGTATTATATATGTATGTATTAATAATTATTCTTTCAGCTGCATATGACTCTCTGACAGACACAGTTCCATGATTTAAGACCCTTGAAATATAACCTCAGTGAGCAGAAGATTTGCTATTTGTTTGCTCATTTATTTGCTTAAGACAAGGTCTTGATAGGTAGTCCTGCATGGCCTTGAACTTAATATGTAAGCCAGTCTGACCTTAAACTTGGTGGGAGCCATCATGTCTAATTTGAGTGTGGAGGAGGTTCTAATTGCCCCCATAAGAATGCCTAGGTTTCTTCTGTTCACAGGTTGCTCTTCTTGAAGCTAAAAGCCCAGAATGAAAGGGAGAAATTTGCTTTCTGCTCCACGAAGGGCTGTGAAAGAATCAAGATTAAAGCTCTGCTCCCAAGGAACGCGGGGATCAGTGACTGTACAGCCTCTGCTTACCCCAGGTTCACAGAGCGGGCCATAGTGGACGTGCCAATGCCCAGGAAGCTCTTTGGAGCTCAGCTGGTAAGTAGCCGTAGTAGGCTGAGCCCTTTGCCTCTAGGAGGCTCAAATCCTGCTGAACTCATTCCTGGATACCTACTCAGCTCTGTGACGCAGTTCTGGGTCAAGGCACAGAGCACATGAGGAGAAAGAGCACTTGTGCCTCACAGCTCACAACTGTTCTGTGTTTGTTTTTCAGAAGACAAAAGACCACTTCCTAGAAGTGAAGATGGAAAGCTCCAGGCAGCATTTCTTCCACCTTCGGAATGACTTCGCTTATATTGAAGTAAGAGGAGATTCTGCTCACTGGCATGGAGTGGGTATATGAGCTGCAATGGTCTTACTGTGACCACAGGATGTTACTGATGGGAGGAAAGACTTATTTGGGCTCATGGTTTCAGGGAGCTATGGTCCATTTTAGTGAGGAAGGTATGACAGAATAGGCCAGTTCACAGAGGCCTGAGGTCACAGTTGCTTTTCTAGTACTGTGACGTTTATCACGCAATGCGACTTTTACCACACTGACTCCCAGATGGGGAAATTATCTCAGAGAACTGACTACAGCACTGGAATTAACAGAGCTGGGAGATTTCCCATCCCATTATGAATCCCAACTCTACTTTTGTTCAAGCAATAACTGTTTCCAATTATAACGAAACACCATAACCAAGGAAACTGAGAAATGAAAGTGTTTAATGTGGAGCTTACAGTATCAGATGGCTTGAGTTGATGATGGCAGAGAAAAGGTATGGTGGTAGGAACAGCTGGGAGCATCCATCTTGGTCTACAAGTAGGAGGCGGAGAGAGACAATGGGAATGGCAGACTCTTTTAAAACCTCAAAGCCTGACCTTAGTGGCACACCTCCTCTAACTAGGCCATACTTTCTAATCCTTCCCAATCAGTTCCACTAACTGGGAAACCAGTCATTCAAATATATGGGCCTATGGGGCCATTCTCATTCAAACAACCACACCACACATGGCAGGGGCTGTTGATCTCATGGAGGACCAGAAAGAGGCAGGAAGTGGGAGCCAGGAATAACTTTCAAACACTGACTCATAGTAACCAACTTCCTCCAGCTAGTTTAGTTCCCGAAGGTTCCTGACACGCCTGAAACATCAACATTAGGTAGGGATAAAGCATTCAAAACATGAGCCTGTGGGGCATGTCAGATTAAACTGTAACAGGTGGTATTATGATAAGTTGCCCCAAACTGGATGAGTTAAAACAAAAGAAAGTTGTTCTTTTTTCAGTTTTGGAAGCCAAATAGCTCTAACTTCAGGTAGCCCTAATGGACCTTTGGATTAGAGTTCCATCACTAACATCTCTGTCCCATCTTCAAGAGTCCCTCTCCCCTTTGTGCCTATATCCTATCTCTTACCTTTCTTCCTAAGGGACCCCATCATTGGATTGAGTGCCTACCCTAGACATTAGATAATCCTGCCCTGAGATCCTGAGATCGTTAATATATATGTCATTAAACGTCTTCAGAAACACTATTTCTAGATAAAATAAAATCCAAAGGCTCCTAGTGGGTGTATCTTTGGGGAGGTCACAGTACAGTTGGAAGGGGTGTGAAGGGTTCTTATAAGTTGAGCAGCTGTGTAACCAAACTCTGTCTTTAGTGTCCATAGGAAGAATACATACGGGAAGGAGAACTCTGGGCCTCAGCTGCCCCGGGATCTCTCACTCCTTTGTTGCTTTGGCCCTGCAGGTGGATGGGAGGAAGTACCCTTGCTCAGAAGATGGCATTCAGATAGTGGTGATTGATGGGAATCGAGGTCATGTGGTGACCCACGGTAACTTCAGAAATGCTATTCTGCAGGGCATACCCTGGCAGCTCTTCAACTACGTGGCAGCCATCCCTGACAAGTGAGTCTGTCCCCGTTTCTGAATATCCAGTGGCACAACAGATTCCTGGCTGGGCCCCAGTTCCTCATGCCCAACCCCTCATGATTCTTGCCAGTCAGGATTATCTGTGCCTACAGATTATGTCTACTGGGTGGAGAGAACTTCATGTCTGTTGCCACACATGCTGGAGGCAGGTCTGCTATGGATGTAGGTCAGCCTGAGACAGGGGAATGCTGCCTCACTCCTTGGAAAGCTGCCTGACCCTCTGCCCCCATCACAGAACTCTCTCCCAGTGATCTCATCCCCACCCACACCTTCAATAGCATCCAAATGCTGGTGGCTTCTGAAGCTCTCCAGCCTGGATCTCTTTCCTAGACTCCAAACACTCATATCCAAAGGCTACTTAAAGGTTGCCACCTAGATGTCTTGAATGGAACTAAATTCTCATCCCTTTTATCTTGTGGTCCTCCAGATCAGTCCTCCTTCTGTTTGCTCTAAATCATCATCCATCCAGATGTTTGAACCAGAATCTGAACTTAATGCCAAATATCTGCCCCACCCCATATTCTAACACAGTCTAAAACAGTCCAGTGCTGTCCCTCCTGGTCTCTCCCTCATATCTTCTTTGGCCCTGCTCTGTCACTGTTGGTCAACCAACACCATGACCATAGATTCCTGACAGGCCCTTTTCTTTCCTTCTCCCATATTGGAAGTTAGTTTGAGTGTTTTAAATGCTAGGATCCTCAATAGCCTGTCCTCACTTTCTTCCACCTGTTTTTTCCTCACTGATGGCTTTCCCCACCCATCCATGATTCTCCACTGGAACACTGCTTGAAACAGAAACAAAAACCTTGAATGATGCCTTATCCAGGAACCATTCCTGACTTCCTGATATTGACTTCACAATAGACTCACTTATGCTTGTTTAATCCCTGAACTACAATATGGGTGTGGAAACCTCTCTGGAGCCAAAGGCTAGTGGAAAGCCTGTGCAATTCATGTGGCACCTGCCACCCCTAGGTGCTTAGTAAACTGCTAATGAGTGGAGACAAGGGCCTTTCAGGATGCACTCTTGTGGCTGGGGGTTGGGGGAATGACTCCCTGTGCAAGTCTGGAGAATGGGTTTTGCTCAGTCACAAGTTCTATCTGTTCTTCCCACACTCAGTGCTCCTGTCACACCATATTTGCATGTATGTGTGTGGATGTAGATGTGCACAGGGGTGTACACACATGTCTGTGAAAGCCAGAAAACAAACAGCCCTTGCACATCCCTAGGAGAAGTGAGGATGGTCTGAGTCAGACTTAGGCTGACAGTGGATACACAGACAGGAATGGGTACCACCGACCCCTCCCTGGCCTCCTGGGAAGCAGCAGTTGAGTGGGATGTGAGAGGTGCTTCTGTTCTGTGACTCAAACTGAGCCTGGACCTTATACCTCCCTCTCCAACCCATCCACAGGACTACCACTGGCCATACGGTGCCAACTCAGACACTGAGGAGAGCTTCTAGAATCCCCCTCTGACCTTCCACATGTGGGCGATTATGTCATGAGGCACAGGGGCTAAGTCAAGAGGATAATTTACCTGGCAGAGACCCTAATATGAATTGCACCTGGAGGCTGTATGTGATAAGCAAGCCTATCTCCCTGTCCCTGATGCCACTCTGAGTTTTTGACCTTCTTTTGAGTTCACGAGTCAGCCATAAGCCTTCAATGTTAATTCTCCTCTGAACAATGGGGAAATTTCCTCTTGGGAGCAGAGCCTGGATTCACCCCAAGGATGTGTTAGCAAAGAATTCTTTCTCATTAATGGACCTCACCTTGCCAATCCCTTGGGCCTCCTCCTTTTAGCCTTCTTAAAGAGCCCAAGACAGCCTCCCCACTGCCCTCCCTTTGGTACTTACTGTGCACTTGCCCTTTGCCTGTTGATAGCTTTCCTTCTGCTCCTAGTGGGACAAAACCGGGGATAACAGCAAGTTCCAGAATCCCATACGGTTTTTCCATGTCTGAACTGTGGTCTGTGGTTACAGAATTTCACTGAAATGGGACTTGAAAGCCCCATGGAGCGTCTGCCCTGTTTCTGTTCTGAGGGCGGTGCTCATGCCCCCTGTCTGGCTCAGCATGAGTCTGTCACCACAGAGGCTGTTTGCTTAACGTTGGGGGCTAAATGCAGCCCAAGATAGGAAGAATAGACTTCCCAGCTCAACTTTTACAAACTGGGTTCTTCTGGCTCCTGCCCTCTCCTTCCCTCCTGAGCAACCCCTCTGGGAACCCTTCACAGATAATGTGTAGCTGCTCAATCTCTCATTGACAAAGCCAGGCAGGCAGATCTTGCCTGATCAGAGAGGGTGGTGACCCACAGCAGAGCCATTCTGGAAATGCAACAACAACATAGTGTTCTTCCCAGAATGCTCTCAAAAACTGGGCCTCACTCTTCCCACAACTGAGAGGAGGTTGGGCTGCACAAAGCTTAGTGCCTTCCACGGAAACCACTAAAATACACATATGGGCTCCAAGCTTGCTACCCATGTAGGACCAGAACTCAGATCCCAGAACCAGTATAAAAAGCCAGCCAAGGGCCACACCTGTGCCTGTAATCTGTGGGAGACAAAGATGGGGGACTGCTCAGGACTCCCAGCCTAGCAGAAGGTTCAGCGAGAGACCTTGGATCAAGAGAATAAGATGGAGGGTGTTAGAACAGGATGCCTACCATCATCCTCTGGCCTCTACATGCGCAAAACACCCAGAGATCCACACAAAATTAAGACAGGAAGAGAAAAAGAAAGAGAATGTGGGTCCCACTGGGAACCTAACGTGGAGCATGGTCACTGTTCTTACAAAGTCAGATGTGGTCTTGTGGGAATGAAGCCTGTGTGGCAGAAGGCCTGCTGTGAGAAGGCTGCAGGTCCTTTTGAGCTCCCAAGTAGAGCCACTGTGGCAGGTCTCCAAGGCTGCACGGTGTCAGGCACTTGTGATGGCTTGTCTTTTGATGGCTCATTGACTTTTATACCCAACAGTGTTGAAATTATTTGAATTAAGAAGTACATATTCGCTGGGCAAAGATAACGTATGCCTGAAATGCCGGCATTTGGGAGGCAGAAGCAGTTGGATCGTTATGAGTTTTGAGGGCATCCTGGTCTACATAGTAAATTCCAGGCCAGCCAGGGCTCCTAGTGAGACCCTGTCTCAAAAAAAAAAATCAGAAAGGAAAGGAGAAAGGAAGAAAGGAAGAAAGAAAGAAAGAAAAAAAAAAGAAAGAGAGAAAGAAAGAAAGAAGATAAAAGAAGGAAAGGGAAGATGAAGAGAGGACAGAGGGAGGGGAAGGATAAGAAGGAAGGAAACAGAAATGCATGAAACAATGAAATAGCATTGAACATTATGAGCAATGTATCTCAAGTGGAAAATGCAATGTCCTAAATAAAACCATTTCATGTCAGAGGAATAGGTGGGGGAAATGCCTGTGAAGTCACACTGTGCCGTATAGCACCCAGAGACAGCATGCTCCTCACACTTACTCTGTCCTGCCTGCTGGAACACATTTCAAGCAGTGAAGCCTGTCTAAGCTTGGATACCAGATGTGAGCAGATGCTGAGGGTTATTTGCCATTGAAAGGAAAGAGTATGTTGGTTAAGAGGCCAGGCAATGGCACTACCACCTCAGGTCCTGTCTGAGGCCAGCATCCCTCCCACACACCCTTCAATGGAGTTTGCTCTCCTTCCTGACATCTAACCAGTCTCTTCCTCCTCAGTTCCATAGTGCTCATGGCATCAAAGGGCAGATACATCACCAGAGGCCCATGGACTAGGGTGCTGGAAAAGCTTGGGGCAGACAAAGGTCTCAAGTTGAAAGGTGAGTCTGAGTGGGGTTTAAGTAACTTCAGAACCAGGGCAGATGGCGTAGAGATGACATTATCCTTGCTGCATTTAGGACATTGTTTCCCACTAGGCTTGGGTACAGTCCCCAAACCCTCAACCTGGTCAGTGGCCTCCTGACCCGGTGCCATGAGCTTACCAACCCTGCACTAAAGCACATTCATATTTCCTTATGACCAGACACTGGTAGAATACTGCTAGAGCTATTTGCCCCTCTATTCCACAAGTGGCCCTTTATTCAATGAAAGCATCATCAGAAACTGCCTTTGACCATTCAGCCTGGCCAAGGGTCTGCATCCTCCTCACAAGTCCAAATGATGCCTGCTTTGTAGCATCTTTTACAGTTTGAAATAAAAAATTGTCTTCTAAGATAGGAAGAGAGAATTAAATCCCAGAGACTTTCCGACGCTTGTTTACGGTCATGTGAGTCTTCTGCAATGAAACCCAACCCAGACTTCCTGGATATGCTGGATAAATCTAGCCAGATATAAGTATCCATGTGATGCTCATTAGTCATAGATTGTTCACAGCAAGGCCCCAGGGAGGTATAAATGAGAGAGAGCAGATGTGTGGATGGTGGTGATCATGACAGCTATTGCTGATGCTAGGCTTGCACCTTGCTGAACTTCCATTAATTATCTTGTGCATCCACAAATAACTTGGGCAGCAATGATAGCTCCTTCCACAGAAGAGGGAGACATCTACAGTTACATAGTAAGGTGCTTGTTTTAACTAGGATATGGACCCTTCCTGAACCAGGTCCTGGCTGTCTGTGTCCTGCTTATGATGAACATCAAAGCCAGCAGCAGATATTTATCCCAGGCAGCCAGAGAAAGGCCCAGAAAGACACAAGCCTGTCATGACAGCCAGTAGAGAAAGATACTCAAGGTCCTTTCCTGCAAACCCCAGGGCTATTTGGGGGCTTCTATGTTTTAAATTAAGAGGCTGTTGCCAAAGCCTCTGATATACAATGAATGTCAGGTGGTACTCGTCCAGACTTGATAGATATATACTGCCCCCCAGTTTGGGCCACTACTGACCTCCAAGTCACCGAAGTACGGCACAGAGACAGAGCACGCAGCATGGAAGCTTAAGGTCTGGACTTCTACTTAGTCCCACACTGCATGTCATTTGTCCTGGGATAATCCTTTTCTCCTAGAGCTGCAAAGGAACAGAGCTGAGGCTAAGATCTTGAAGACAAACACCACCATTTCATAGGTGGGATCTTAGGATACAGCAACTTTCTGGTGATTGTAAGTCAGCCAGAAAGCAGGCAGGAGTCCTACCAGGACCCTTCCCTCCCCAGCACCTCCCCACTGTGCATGGCTCTTCTGTAACATACAGAGCATTTACCCTCTGAGGTGGCCGTGACACTCAAGAGTGATACCTAAAAACACACAAAAAGATACCCAATCCCAGCACTAGCTGGACTGAGAGCTTGCTCTAGAGGGTCAGAGCCCAATGTCACTAGGAAGGAGTTGCCCTGTGGGGGGCAGAGGATGCTAAAGGGGAATGCTGGCATGGCTCACACACATGGTTCCTCACTTTACAGAAAAGGTGGCATTTGTTGGCTTCAAAGGCAGCTTCCGACCCACCTGGGTGACTCTGGAGACGGAGGAACACAAGGCCAAAATCTTCCAAGTGGTGCCCATCCCTGTCGTGAGAAAGAAGAAGCTGTAAAGACAGTTGGTACCACCCCTGGCTGGACCCCTACAGCAGCCAGGGACAGGATGGCTAGGTCCCATGGTTCTCAGCTCTGCTGGGCTAAGGGACAGATATCAGAGACCTTGGTGCTGCCACCTGCCCCTGTTCAAGTCTACCTGCAGCCCCTGGGCAGTGTTGGCCGATGCCACAACCTCCTCTTGGGTGCTTCTCTCCCAGCTGTGCCTCAGCAGTAGGCATGGGGATCATACAAAGAGACCTGGGTTGAACTGGCAGCAAAGGTCCACTTGGGCAGGTGTCTGGACCCACCTAGGGAATGGTCTGAATAATGGGACCACTCACAGATTTCCACAGTCACTTTTAGATATATTAAGTGGCAGATGGAGGGAGTACATCTATTCCTGTAAGTGAGGGTATGGCTTCCTGGGTTTAGGAGCTGGTGTGCAGACAGAGCTGCCCAGCATGGCAGACTGTACTGTGGAGGAGATGTAACCCTGTCTACAGGGAATGCTTTTTCAAGAGACTTAAGCTGGCACATTGGGACAGGCACTAGATGGTTCCTGTTCGTCCTTCCTGAGATTGCAAAACTCTACTGTGTTTTGATCTGTGCCTAGAGTCCATCAGTAGAAGTAATCATTGTAGCTGACATCTCCATTGATTACCCTGCATATAAAAAATGGAGAGGTGGGAACTCACACCTAGGGGTCAGCTACTGACAGTCAGCCAGGTCTCAGTAAACGCTGATACCAGGTTGGCAGCCAGAAAGATGTGACATAGTTGAGCAGAGGTAGATTAGAAGAGGGGAACTTCACCACACCCAGGAACATAGGAAAGGCTTCTTCTGGGAGGTGGCAGTCCTGGCAGGAGTGAAGGACAAAGATGATGGAGAGAGATGAAGTGGCCTCTGGCATGGCTCGGAGGTGAAGGCTTTCCTGCCACCACTCATAGTGTCTGAGTCATGCCAGGTCACCTCTTACTCTACGCAGCTGACCCACATATGATAGAAAAGCAGTGTCTGTAGAGAGAAATGGACTGAGTTACGATGTACAGAACCTTGTTCAGATTGGTCTCCAACCTGCCCCCTCTGACTCTGAGAGAGGATGGAGTAAAGTTCACAGACCTGAGGCTCTACAATGGGTCTCCAGTGCACTTCAGCTAGGAGCTGACTCCAGGAAATCTGAGCATGTTCACATCACAGTGAACCTGGTATGTTAGAGATGGAGAGGACCTTGGGGGCCCTCAAGGACCATCTAGACCAGCGTTTTATACCTACATCTAAGAAAAATGGTACAAACCACACAGCCAGGTTCATGAGCCCCAAGCTCAGTACCCACTGCTATACCACACTGCCTGGGGTGTCCAGTATTCCCAAAGTAGCTTTTGGAAGGGAGCATATCCCCTGGAAGGAGAGAAGAGGTCCAGAATATAATGGTCTTTTGCAAAGGGCTTTTTCCTATTCCCCCTCAGAACACACTGCCCACTCTCCTCTGGACAACAACCCTGCCACTTTCTTTACACTGCCGGCCACGCATAGGCCTAGGCTACTCATGACTGTGGAATTCTCTTGGTGCCACCTTATTCCGCAGTGGTGCTAGTATGCTCAATGGATAGCATCAGGATATGCTGGGCCAGTTGGCTCCTTGTAGGGAATCTGAGAGTGGTTGACTCCAGCCCAGGGTCTTTCAGTTTATGTTTACTCTAAGCAAATAGCTTCAATGCCCAGATGAGTGGAAACTATCCATGTTTAATATTCTTCTGAGATATTAGGGTTTCTCTGTGTTTCATGAAGGGTATTGGTCCCCTTTCCTCCACAACCACAAACTCTTTCTTTCAAAGAAGACTTGCTTTGGTCCCCTCTGTCCAGTGGTGTCAGGGAGCCTTAGTCCAAGAGTCCCTTTCCAACTGAGCCGACTCCCAGAAGGTCTTTCCCATTGAATGGGTCTTCCAGCTGCTGGGAGTGGCTGTAGGACCAAGCCTTTTAAGTCATAGCTTCAGTTGTCAATGTCAGAGGAAAGACCTCTTCTGGGGAGATGAGGGGGAGGGGATAAAAGTGACCTCATTTTTTTTTTTTTTTTTTTTTTTTTTTTTGTCTACGTTTCATTGAATTTTCAATTCGAGGGTCTCACACTGTGAACAACTTAAGACGTGATCACTTTCAGGTGGCCATGAATGTTGAATGTCTTTGGCTCAGTTCATTTCAGCAAATACCTATTGGAAAGTTCTCCGGGTTGTACATATGTTGAACAGTACAGGGTTCTGTAGGGGAAGCATTCTTTCCTAAACCACCCACCAAGAGTCAATGTACAGGCATTTTTTTTTTTTTTTTTTGGTAGCACAAATGTCTTTCTAGCTTAGAAAGTTGCTCTTGTCCTTTTTGTTTGTCATCATTGCCATTGGGCCAGGGGCCTTTGATTTAAAGGCTCATCTGTCCTGTTGGCTAAAGAGCTAGCCCTTTCTTGTGAATTGGATGCATGGCATGTTTTGTATGTAAATGTTCCTTAAAGATGTCACCATGAACAAAGGTATATTTTCTATTTATTTATTATATATTCTCTTCAAG
This sequence comes from Micromys minutus, assembly GCF_963924665.1. Taxonomy (NCBI): domain Eukaryota; kingdom Metazoa; phylum Chordata; class Mammalia; order Rodentia; family Muridae; genus Micromys; species Micromys minutus. The sequence goes on along the minus strand of NC_137972.1, from coordinate 83,772,028 downwards.
AAGTCAATGTCAGAGAAGTGAAGAGACATCTTAAATATTATATTAGAGGGTGTCCTCTGGACCACCGGGAGGAGGTGTGCCTACAGCCAAGGACATTAGCTCTGATTTGGAAAAATCCTGCTGTACCATATTAAACATACGAAGGATGTCTGTGTCTTGTCTGCTTGTTTCATTTTTCTGGTATAGAGGGTCTGATTGTTAAACCAGTCATCTAGAGAAAATACGATAAAAATCATGTGAGTTTGCCTCACTTGGTTTCTAGTCTTGTTCCAAAGAGCTACTTACATATCAGAATCCCACTTTCCCCCATCCCACAGGAGTACTGAAAAGAGCAGATAGAAGGGCCCACTGGCAGAGAAGATGCCCTTCATGTGACCAGGCAAGATAGCACTTGCCTTATCCTCATGCCCCTAAGTTATCTGGAAGCTCTCAATCCTACCCTTCTTACTGGGGAAGGTATCAGGGTGGGGCTAACTGTCTTTCTTCCCAAGTTCTGACCAGAGGACAAACTGGAGGACTGAGAGAGGCATGGGCATAGAGAGAGAGAAACAAGTCCAACCTGAGCTCCAGACAAGGGATGGGGATATAGGTGGGATGGGTTCAAGAGAGGAGTGAAGGAGGCACAACCGTCAGAGGAGAGGAAGATGGTCTAGACCACCTGTGGACACCGACATTTAATTAATTTAAGAACAACGTAAATACAGTTCCATATGTGCACTGGCCACACTGGAGATACTTTACTTCCATAGGAATCTAATGACCACCATTGTGGACTATATAGATATAAAACATGACCACCATCACGGAAAGGCCTTTTCTTAATACTGTCCAGAAGGCCATTGATACTTAGACATTGGCATTTAAAAAATCTATGCCCCTAGTGTAGGCAACAGGGTGTGAGTGTGGGTGTATACAATTTACTTAAGGGAGCTAGCACCAGGTTAGTGGTATAAAGCTGTCAGTAAACAACCAATTCGGTAATCTAGCCCTGGATATACGACATAAACAAAACAGTGGAGAATATAGGACCCACGACTTACAGAAATGTCATCATTAAATATGAGGGATTATATCTGTAATTCCAGCGCTGGGGAGGATGAGGCAGGAGACTGCATTGGAGAGCAGTCTGTATGACAGACTTACCCAGAGTTGCCTCTATAGTAACTCCTGGGTGTTCCTGGTGAATATGTCAGGACCAACAGAACATCCTCAGGATCCATTCTGGTCATGTGTTGCTTCTCTTACTTTGAGTCCTTCTAGAAGCTGTATGGTCCCGTTTTAGACCCATAAGATGGTCCAGTGGGTAAAGGTTCTTACCTGGTGACCTAAGTTTGAGCCACAAAACTGATAGGAAAAAAAAGAGAATCAATTTCTGAAAGTTGGGCTCTGACCTCTACACATATACTGTCACACAGACTTGTGCATGTACAAACACAGAGACACATATACAGACACATACACATACACACCCACAGACACACAGATACACATACACACTATAATAAATAAGTTTTATTTTTTTAAAAATAGACCTAGTCGCAAGAAAGGAGGTGGAAGAGAAAGGCTAATGGGGGCAAGGGAGCAGAGGAGAAACTTTAGCATCAGGAAGCAATCACATTTCTACCCTGCCAGGCGCGTGCACAAAAAGCAACATGAAAGAGCAAAATATGCCAGGGCATGCTCAGGGAGGGGTGTAGCAAAATTCTTTAAATAGGGAGGAATTTTTGTCATCTAGAACCATCAGGAAGGTCGATGGGCTAGGCAAGGATACCAGAGTTCACCTAGGAGTTATGTAAGACAAAAAGGGGGACTTTTACAGTCTGGGAAGGGGTAATGACCAGAGTTTGAAGACCTACGGACATCTGAGCACGTAACATATTACCTTGCAAGAGGGAAGTGGAAGGTGGGTGGGACCAGATGAATCGTGGAGCTGATGGGGGCAGGATCCTTAGGATTCCTCAGCCAATTCTGTCCTCTTTCTCCCTCACTTTAGTAGAGGATTAATTGAGATAGTTTCCTATATCGAACAGTTGCTAAGAGAGAAGTAGGAGTGCTTGTGTCAAATTAAAGACGTTCACAGCAAAAATTTGCGTGTGATTTGGAAATTATTAGAGTATTGTACATAAAACATTATAACTCTAGGAAGTAGTTTTGTATTGTTTGGCTTATTTAGAAGATAACTTGAAACATGTTATTATTTTTTAAATTGATACACTTTTTTCTTTATCTACTTGGACTGTCATATAACTGTACAAATAAATTCCCAGCCAGTCGGTAACAAAGACGCCTGAGAGAACTGTAGAGGCCTTTGGCAGATGACTGCCATGCCCACCTGGATCCAAAGAAGCAATATATGACCAGGGTAGATCCTGAGAGCCTCTGGTTGCTTCTGAAACAGTCACCAGGTCCCCACAAAGAGTAAACGGAGCAGCACTAGGTAAGCTCTTTGCCACTGTTTAGATGGCACTGGGAGGCAGGCTGACTGGCTGCCTTGCTGACTGGAGATGCACATGATGCCATCAGCCTGGGGAAGAGGTGGAAACAGGAGACGCTCCATGAAAGGAGCAAGATGCACTGATGACATTACCTCCTGAGGACCCCAGGATACAGCCTAGAGATAAAAAGGATGTGGTAGGGGAACTTCCTGCAGGCTGTGAAGAGTCAGTGAGGGTGAATCACTTGAAGAAAACATGGTCTGGATTTAAGTGGTCAGGAAGTTTAGAGCTAAGGGCATCTGCTTAAATGTCTTAGCAAGCCAACCGAAGAGCTCAGAAGAGTCTGTCCTCGTTACTAACAGGATGTTCTTGGCACAAAAGTGTCCTTAAGTGGCAAATGTCCACATCCCCATACCTACTATTTACTTAACTCCTGTCACCAGATAAGCACCAAGTATACAAAACTCGTCTTTCCCCTCCCATCTCTCATTTCTCCTGTGCTTACGGATCTTTGTGTCTCCTCCACCTGGCAAGCCTACCCCCCCATTCTCTCCCACTTTGCTCGTGAGAATCATTCTGTGGAGTCTCCACAAAGTGCCCTAGCCCAGCCCTAGGCCCAGAATCCTGGAGTTTGCAGCTTCTGTGAGCTGTCACTTATCCCTTTCCCACAAGTGGTGGCCTCCTGCAAGCTGGGGCCATCTGCCTTTCTTATCTAAGGTAGCTGTGAGGTTCCACACACAGTACACAGGGGGTGGTGACTAGATTTCACTTTTGCCACTACCAGTGACACCAGGATCCTACTAGCTGCCTCTGGTCCCCACCTCAGATCTCTACACTACAAGCTGGGAAAGTAGAAGGCTTCCATTCTTCCTCACAGCAGGAAAACGGAATGAAATATGAGAGATACCTCCTAAAAAAAAGAGGTTCCCATGTCCCCAGACTGGGTTGAGGGTGAAAAAGAAAGAAAGTAGAGGAGTGGGGAGAGATGCTTCCTTGCTCCCAGAAAACACCAAGAGCATCTATCAGAGTCAAAAATGCTTTCCAGGGAGCTCCCAGAGCTCTACCTGCAGCTGCTGCTTAGCCCCAATGTCAGGGATGTAGGCTCTTGGGGCTGAGGATTTAGCTCAACAAAAGAACGCTTAACCTGGGCTTGGTTCTCAGCACTGAGAAATAGAAATTCAAAGTCTGAGCACCTCTGCCATGGGCACAGAACGTGCTGCATTAGGTTTTATTTTATTTATAGGATTTCTCTGAAGAGATGACTCACTCTGGAAAGTGCTTATGTGTGAACAGGGGAACTTGAATGCAGATCCCAGCACTCATGTGAAAGGCAAATGGGGCAGGACAAATGGTTTAACTCTTGGAGAGGATTTGAATTTGTTTTTGCAGCAGCCACACTGGGTGGTCCACAATAGCCTGTAACTCTAGCTCCAGGACATTTGATGGCCTCTTCTGGCCTCTGTAGGCACCAGAACTCAAAGGTACACACACAGATAGAGACATGGCACAGACAAGGCACAACCAACATGGGGACTGGAATCTGAACTCTGTAACTCCAGCTCAGCAGGGGACTGGGAATGAGTACCCAATGCCCACACCCTCCTTTGGCTTCTGAATGTCTGCATACATGAAGCATACTGTAATAGCTAGTTTTACATCAACCTGATACAAGATAGAATCACCAGAGAAGAGGGAACCTCAAATGAGAAGATGCCTCCATAAAAATGGGTCATAGGTGAACCTGTAGGGAAATTTCTTCATCACTGACCAATGGGAGTGAGTCCAGCCCACCGTGTGTGGGGCCACCCCAGACTGGTAGTCCTGGGTTCTATAAGAAAGCAAGCTGAGCAAGCTATGGGGAGCAAGCCAGTAAGCAGCATTCCTCCATGGCTTCTGCATCAGCTCCTGCCTCCAGGTTCCTGGCTACCGAGTTCTTGTCCTCACTGCTTTTGATGATGAACTGTTCTATAGAAGTATTAGTGAAATAAACCCTTTCCTCTCCAAGTAACTTTTGATGTTTCATAACAGCAATAGTAACCCTGACTAGGACATACCATATATATGTGTAAAAGAATAAATCTATTCCATTATTTAATCATGTGTAAGGGTGTGTGTAACATACACATGAGTACCCAAGAGGCAAGGTTTCAGAGTCTCCTGGAACTGGAGTTACTTAACATGGGTGCTGTGAACCGAATTTGGGTCCTCTGCAAGCACAGTGCTTCTAACCACTGAGTGATCTCTCCAGTCCCACATGCTACATTTTAAATGAACCCCAGAACAGTTGTGGGCACTGTCAGACATAAGAAGTATGGCCCTGAGAGTCTCTTAGAGTCTAGGAGGCAGGCTTGTCATGAGTGTGAGAAATGGGCTGCTTAGCCGTGATAACACCAAGGCTAAAGAATCAGAAGCTGTCCAGTTGCTCTCCCACTGCCACCCAGCCCCTCTCTCCTGTGCTAGGTCCCCAACTCACTACATTCATAATGAAAAGGAACCAACCAGTCTAAACAATGGAATCAGGTACCACTCAGAATAAGAGCAAAGGAAAAATAGGTCTGGTATCCATGACTTGAGAGGGATGAGTGACGCTTGGGTGCTCGTCCTGAAAAGATGCCATCGAGGTGATCTCTAAGCCACATGTCACAGTTCTAAGAATTCTAGAATGAGGGAGAGGTGTCAGAAGAGCTGGGAGCGAGGCCTAAAATGACTGAAATGTGGAAAAAGTTTGGCTGTATCATCCCAGCCTGGGGGCAAGGCCAGGGTAACCAGGAGCTAATGAGATTCCGCAGAGAGGAAGGCTGGATTTCTGTAAGAGACTCCTGATGAGCAGAGGCAGGGGAGGAGCAGGTAGGAGAAACTGTTCAGATCTTCCCACTTCCCCGTGGGAGGAAAACTCAGTATGCTGTCCTAGACATTGATTGGGCTGTAATTGCAGAGTTAAGAATGCAAACAAAAACTAATGACGATAATTAGTCCTACTCAGAATAAGACGTCTCCTTCCTAAATCACCACAGAAGATAAAAGCAAACAAAACCCAGTCTGTTCAGAAAGGGAACAGAAAAGTCACCAGGAGAAAAGACAGATGACCTCATGGCATGTGGGCAGTGGGCAGAAGAGATGCAACCCCACCAGCAGCCTCAACAGCACAAAAGCAAGCTGCCCCATGAACAAAGAGCCGGAGGCAACATAGAAAGGGAATTTAAATATTAGCTTGCTACTGGGTTATTACTGTGAATGTCGGTTATCATGTCAGCTTTAAGAAGCCACTTTTATCTCCCAACAGTTAATCTTCTGTTACTGCAAGAAACTTCATACCTCCTACCTACTGCACACACATACACACACACACATATACATACACATGGCGCATGTGACACACACATGCCCACAGCACATGCTGGAGTTATATCTATATACACATACTTGCAGTACATAAATATATGCATATGTACATACACATACATATAAGTCTTATATATATATGGTCTGGAGGATAGTGGGCATGCAAAGAGAAAACTGGAGACCCATCAAACCTGCCTGCTGCCTTGGGTAGAAGAGATTTGTAAGGTGCCTCCACTAGGGGAGTCCAAAGAAAGCGGAGGGGAGAGCTCCCCTTGGGACATGGAATGGCTAAGATCAGCCTCTAGAGAACACACTTCTGCCTTGTGGCCGACAAGGTGAATAAGGAATTATATAAGCCCTGCACTAGGTGGAAGTTAGTCTAGCTACCTTGTGTTCAAAGCTGGAGGAGTCAGTCCCAGATGACTGAAGGCTCAAAGGGAGATTCCTGTCTCCAAATGGCTAGGGATTCTCCAAAGGCAGAAGGTACATGAGGAAGGGGTTCCACCAGTATCCAACTGAAAAATCTTGGCTGAGATCACATGGTCTAAATCTAAATAAGTCTAAATGGCAGTGAATAGACACAACTCTTGCCACAATACAGGACATTTAGAGGCACTTTAGAGCATGTACTATTAACGAGTTCCTAAACTTTTCCCTCCATTTTTTCCTTTGTGCCCAGCACATCAACAATAGAGAATTTGGGAGCAAAGGAGGGAGGCAATGAGAAGAGGAGTGATGACTTCACTCTCTCCTGTGGGTGGTCAGGAGGCCAGGGAAGGAGAGCAGGAGAAATGGGTGGGCAGAAGGAAGCCCTGGGTTGTACCACTTCTGTTTCCAAAGAGTAAATCTTTCTACCATAGGAAGCACAAGCTATAACAGCTGAACAGCCAGATTGCAAAATCCTTGCTTAACAACTGTTTCCAAGCTGGTACTATCTGGCCAGTCACCAAGAAAGCTTGAGTTAACAGGTGTACTTGAACACTGTCTTAGGGTTTTACTGCTGTGAACAGACACCATGACCAATGCAACTCTTTTAAGGACAGCATTTAATTGGGGCTGGCTTACAGGTTCAGAGGTTTAGTCCATTATCATCAAGGCAGGAACATGGCAGAATCCAGACAGGCATGGTGAGGAAAGAGCTGAGAGTTCTACATCTTCATCTGAAGGCTGCTAGCAGAATACTGGCTTCCAGGCAGCTAAGATGAGGATCTTAAAGCCCACACCCACAGTGATACACCTACTCCGACAGCGCCACACCTTCTAATAGTGCCACTCCCTGGGCCGAGCATAGACAATACATCACAAACACAGCTTGAGAAAAATGAAAATATCTGCCTGGGCCTATCAGATCAACCCATGCAGACAAGCAACCACACAAACCACAGGGGACTGCAAGAGTCACACTCTAGGAAAGAACTAAGTCTCAAAGGTGGGATTCTGTTCATGTATGTGTGTTAGTTTGGTTTGGGTTTGCATATAGCCTAGGCTGGCCTTAAACTCAACAGGTAGCTAAGGAAACCTCGAGCTTCTCGTTTTCCTGCCTCTAGCTTCCAAGTGCTAGTATTACAGGTACCGCCACGCCAAGTTCTATGTGCATCTCCTACATAAATTGCCCTTTCTTCATCTTCTAAAGCAAAACACTCCGTATTTAGTTGAATGATGATAACTTCTGGGATAGAGCAATGGCCAATATTGGCTGTCAACTTGACTATACATGGAATTAACTAAAACCCAAGCCGCTGGGTACACTTGTGAATGATTTTTCTTGGTTGGATTACTTGAGGCAGAAGACACACTCTAAATCTGGATTATTTGACTTCAAAGGATCCACCCTAAATCTAGACCCCACCTTCTGGTGGGTAGTCCATGTAAAAGGACAGAGAAGAAGGAAGCTGCATGTTCTAACACTTGCTCTCACTTTTGCTGGCATCTCTCCTGACTCATTCTTTTGATGGTGTTAGAACTGACTTCTTTGGAATTCCGATGCAGACTGAAACCTAGCATCTTTCTTGGACCTCCCTGGAATTTCAGCACCAGATTGGGACTATTAGACAACCAGTTGTGGGAACCTAAGCAACTAATAGGTATCAGCCCTCTAGACTAATATATATCCTGTTAATTTTGTTCCTTAGAGAACCTGACCAATGCAGATGGGAAATGTCCTCTTAAACACAGTATCATATCATCAAGACTGATACAGAACTAAATAGGTGACTCAGTGGTTAAAAACACTTGCTGCTCTTCCTCCAGAGTCCTTGAGTTTGGGTCCCAACATTCATGTTGGGCAGCTCAGAACTGTCTATAACTCCAGCTCCGGGATGCACATCCTCACACGCTGACAAATATCTATACACAATGTCTTAGTCAGGGTTTCTATTCCTGCACAAACATCATGACCAAAAGCAAGGTAGGGAGAAAGGGGTTTCTTTTTATTCAGCTTATACTTACACACTCCTTTTCATCACCAAAGGAAGTCAGGACTGGAACCCAAGCAGGTTGGGAAACAGGAGTGGAAGCCATGGAGGGATGTTACTTACTGTCTTGCTTCCCCTGCCTTGCTCAGCCTGCTTTCTTGTAGAACCCAGGTCTACCAGCCCAGGGATGGCACCACCCACAATGGGTTGGGCCCTCCCCCCTTGATCACAAGTTGAAATAAATGCCTTACAGATGGATCTCATGAAGGCATTTTCTCAACAGAGGCTCTTTTCTTTGTGATAACTCCAGCTTGTGTCAAGCTGACACAAAACCAGCCAGTACACATAATTTGTAATTTATTTATTTATTTATTTATTTATTTATTTATTTATTTATTTATTTTAAAAACTGGGTGATTCAACTATGTCAAATTATTGAAACTAAATAATACTGAAAATAAATGCACCAAGGAAATTAGTTTAAAAATGTATATCCTAGGTAAGGGATGATGCTTTGAATGCCTGCTTCTCTGATTGTCCTTTTCTTACTCCAGGATTTTATTCAGCTCCTTAGAGTTTCGTGAAGTATTTGAGGAAGTGCATATCTCTGGACCTAAGCTGTATTGCCTTGGGATAAACTCCCAGATAAGTAATTAGGAGAGCAAAAAAAAAAAAAAAAAAAAAAAAAAAAAAAAAGACTAGAACATTGGTTTATAATGCTAAATTCAATCTAAATGCTGCGCTACTTCTACTTTTCAAAAACTTTTGAAAAATACTTTAAGTGAATACATAAACTATATTATCAGTCCCTACAATCCACAGACCCCAAAAAAGCCAAGTTACAAGGAGGGCCCAGGGAAAGATGGTTACATTTTTCTCAGAAGGGGAAATAAAACAGATATCAGAGGTGGAGGGAGGGAAGTGGGTAGGAGAGAGGATGGGGGGGGGAAGGGGGATCAGGTGAGAAAGAGCAGTGGAGAGAGAATGAAATTCACAATGGGCAGTGGGGTAGAAGCATCTCTAGAATGTGCTAGAGACCTGGGATGGGAGGGAAGCCCCAAGGTCTATGGGGGCGACTCTAGCTGAAACTCCTACCAGTGTAGGATATGAATCCTGAAGTGATCACTTCCTATAGTCAGGCAGGACTCCCAGTGGAGGGATAAGGACAGCAATCCACCCACCAAACAAACCTTAGACCCAAAATTTGTCTAAGATGTGCCGGGGCAAAGAGCAGGCTCTACTCAGCAGCCAATGAAAAGAGATGCAGAAACCCACAGCCAAACATTAGATTTAACTTGGAGAGACTTACGGGAGAGTTGGGGAAGGATTGGGAGATCGAAGACGACAGGGACTCCACAAGAAATCCAACAGAGACAACCAACCTGGACCCTTGGGGGTTTCCAGAGACTGAACCATAATCCAAAGAGTGAGCACGGGCTGAACCTAGGCACATTTGCAGCAGATCTGCAGCTTGGTTTTTCACGCAGGTTTCCTAACAACTGGAGCACAGGATGTTCTGAATCTGTTGCCTGACTGCGGATCCAGTTCACCTAATCGGGCAGTCTTGTCTGGCCTGGGTGGGAGAGGATACACCTAGTCCTGCAGTGATTTGATGTGAGGGGAGGGAAGAGGGTGAGGGCGGGAGCAATACGGGGGAGGGGGACGTCCCTTCTCAGAGAAGGAGAGAGGGTAATGTGGGGAGGATATGGGCGAGGAGGTTCTGGGAGGAGAAGTGGGGCTGATACTGGGATGTAGGGTGAATAAATTAACTTTAAAAAAATGTAAAAATAAAGATAAATAATAAATTTAATAGAACCGGGAAAAAAACATACTGTGGATTACCACGGGTGACGGGTGTCCCGATGTCAGCTTTAATAGTCACCAGCATTTCCGTGGTCACTTGACTCTTCAGTTGGGAGGGGTGCTGATTCAACTGATCTCTGATCACTCTTTGGACTGTTTCACGATGTGCATGACCACATAAAACACTGAACCGCGTGTTCTTTCCATCGGCCCTTTGTATCACTGAAGCACGTTCGTTGGAGCCAAAGTCTGCATGCTTCTTTGATGCTGTTCTTATACAGCACCAAACTGCTCTGCAGAGAAGTTGGTCCCAGTGATTCGTCCAACACCAGTTCTTTTTGCTTTGTTCTAAGTATTTGTTTCCTACTTCACTTTACAACCCTCTTGTTCAATAGTTTAGTAGATGCATCTCACTGTTCTTTCTAATGATACCTTGTAATTTCAGAAGGCAGGGACACACATGGAACTTTAGCACCATGTTTGCCCTTATGTGAACTGACCACTTCTAATCTCTCTCTCTCTCTCTCTCTCTCTCTCTCTCTCTCTCTCTCTCTCTCTCTCCTTCCTTCCTTCATATGTGTAAAGTATCAAGAGTGTCTAATAGTCCTAGTCACATGGGAAGTCGAGACAGGAGGTAGAAACACAAGCTCATAAGCTCGAAACCAACCAGGGAGATATAATGAGACCCCATCTCAAGAACCAAGAAGAGGGAGATGTTGTATAGAGGTGAGATTGTAGGGAAGAGACTAGACTAAGCTATTAGAATGCAACCTTCTTAGTCTGTGACTGGTTTTTAAGGCTTTTTTTTTTTTTTTTTTTTTTTTTTTTTTTTTTTTTTGAGGAAAGAGACCAAGTAGGCCCAGGTGCAGCATTTTTCTAAAGGGTTTTTAATGACACACAACTGGTCAGGCCAATCATACACCTGTAAGGTCTGGAAGTCACATAATATTCCAGACTGAAAGCGTTCTGCTGGTCCAGTACTCCTCACATTAGGGATGTTCACTGTGTGAGCACATACACACTCATGCTCACATGCACATTTACACATGCATACCCACTCACACAAGGTGTTAGTTACTCATGTGTTGTGGTGATAAAATGCTCTTCCCAAAGCAACTGAGGGAAGAAAGTAGAAGCCCGTTTCATGGTGCTGGGGGCTGGAGGGGGAGGCAGGAAATAGGATAAGACACTCTCTTATAGCTTGGTTCTCATACCTGCTTTATTCTGGTCTCAGTGGTAGCTGTTCTGGGAAATCCCCTCCCCACACATCCTTGGCATAGTCTCTCATGAGTTGACATCTCAGCTTTGCCTCCCTGCCCAACCTCAGCTGGGTGGCAGTTGGTAGGAAATTTCCCCTGGCCTCCCTGGAATAACCCCTCTTCTGATGGCTGCTCAGCCCTGTTCCCAACAGCCCCTGTGCACTCTAGTGGACTGATTTGATTCAGGCCTCTTCTTACACCCCACTGTCTCTGCCCCAGAGCCTTGCACCTCCTCCCCCTCAGGTGTACATCTCAAAAACCCTAAAGAAGTAGATGAAAAGTGGCAAACTTCTGGGGAGATGGCTCAGTGGCTATGAGCACTGACTGCTTTTCCAGAACCCAGGTCCTGTGCCTAGTGCCCTCATGGTGGCTCACAAGTTTGTAAACTCCAGTTATAGATGCACCAATGCCTTCTGACTTCTGTGGGCACCAGGCAGGCAACACATTCACACATATAAAATAAAAAGAAATAAGTCCTTTAAAAAAAAAAACCTGGAAAACTCCTTTCTGGTAGGCTATGCCTTTAGACAAACTCCAGCTGAGGCCCAAAGCGGGGACACATTCTGGTCCAGAAATCATTGTGAGATATATATATATATTGTCAAGAAGAGCTAAAGGCAGAAATCTCTATCCTCACCCTGCAGGGGTTCAAACACAGAAACATAGGTCTCAGGGAATTCACAATGAAAGTCTGTCCTAGAGGACTCAGGGACCTGCTTGCATTAGGATGAGGGACCCTTTTGTGTCATTTCTTCTGAGATATAAATCTCAAAGCCAGAAGAAGGACTAGTCAGCCCTGCTCATAAAAGAGGCTAATCTGTAGAGCTTTGGCAATGACAACCAATCACCAGCTCTGGGGTCTAAGTGATGAGAGCATCAGGGGCCTCAGTGCGTCAGGCCTGGCCAGACTCTCGCTCCCCATGGGAAAACCACAGGCTGGCAGAGGCAGATACGGACATTTCCAGCAACCCACTTATGACAGCCCCTCAGGCCCAAAGCCAGGCCCTTATCCCTTTGATTCTAGAATGTCACTGGGAGACTTTGGGAGACAACTGGGGTGGGGAGGGGGGGAGGGAGGAGACAAAGAATTCTGAGTTTGGTGCTGAGCATCTAGCCGGGATCTGGCAGGTAGGCCATTGAGGTCCAGAGTGTTCAGAAATCCCTGGTTCAGTGAATTAAGCAAGCTCTCTGGAGACTCTGCCAGTGACCCAGATGATACCTCGTATCTCCCGAGATTGGAACCCAGGAAAAAGGGCTTTTGAGTCTCTGGCTTTATAGCACTAGGTGGTACCTTTTAAAAATCATCCCACTGGAAATGTCTTTGTGCCAGCAAGTGCCCCAGTCAGCCTGTAGCCTCCTGTTAGTCACGTAGACTCTAGGACTCTGCCCTATCTGGTTCTGAAGCTAGGCCATCTCACCTGAGCCTGAAGGCCAGTCAACCATTGCCACAGGCTCAGTCAAGCACCAGAATGTGGTGCTGCCTTGGAAGAAGCTGTGTCATACACATTGGGAGGTGGCCATCCTTCTTCTAGAACAATCTCTGTGACTAGGCATTTGTTCATTCCATCTGTCTGCTTCAAGGTTCAGAACCACAGTGAGAGAGTCCTGGCCCTCTGTCTTAGTCGGGATCTCGATTGCTGTGATGAGACACCATGACCAAAAAATCAAGTTGGGGAGGAAAGAGTTTGTTCCGCATCTAATTCCACGGCACTGAAGGAAGTCAGGACTGGGCTGAAACAGGGCAGGAATCCGGAGGCAAGAGCTGCTGCAGAGGCCATGAAGGGATGCTGCTTCTGGCTTGCTCATCATGGCTTGCTCAGCCTACTTCAAAAAAAAAAAAAAAAAAACCTAGGACCACCAGCCCATCAATAAAACCAATAGAACAATGGGCAGGGTCCTCGCCCGGCCTTTTCTCAACTGAGGTTCCCTTCTCTCAGATGACTCTAGCTTGTGTCAACTGACTTAAAATCAGCCAGCACACCCTCCAAAGGAAATGCTGCAGAAGGGATGCTATGACTGGGAAATTCAGGTTGAATTTAATCTTTGTATGCCTCTCTGTATATACCTATCATAAAAAAACAAAACAAAATGTGGAAAGCTGTCTTAGTTTTTTATTGCTGTAAGCAGACACCACGACCATGGCCACTCTTATAAGAGGAGGAATTTAATTGGGGCTGGCTTACGGTTTCAGAGTTTCAGTCCGTTCTGAGACTTCTGGATCTCCAGGCAGCAGGAAGAGAGTGAGATAGCAGGCCTGGCTTTAGCTTCTGAAACCCAAAGCCCACCCCAGTGACATACTTCTTCCAACAAAGCCACCCTCTCAAGTAGCATTACTTCCTGATGACTAACCATTAGAATATCTGAGCCTATTGGAACTATTTTGTATCCAAACCACCACAAAAGCTTAAAACACTTAAAACACTTCTCCAGGGTGGAAGCCTGCATCGGTGCCTAGTGGTATACATAGGCAAGGGCCTCGGGGACTTGCCCAGTGTGGTCCAGCTGAAGGCAGAGCTCCAGCAGGCCTCAGGCTAAAGGCTAGTTACCTTGAGGGAGAGAAGAGAGGCAAGGCTTGAAGACCTATGCATAGCAGGTAAAACACACTATACAGAGCAGACATGACCTGTCATGCAGTTTGCAAATACCAGAAGGGAGGGACCCACCTGCCTTGTTCACAACTATTCCCATCCCCCTCGAGGTCTCCTGAATCAGCTGTGTTCAGCACTTAGGGAGTGTTTGGAACAGCAACCAGGTGGGTCTACAGAGAGGTCCATGGAACAAGACCCGGAGGCAGACTTCAGAGTCCAAAGACATGAGTTCAAACCTCGCCTTCGTCACTGCTTTGTGATTGGACTTGGAGAAATTCTCTGCTTCTCTGGACTGTGGTTTCCTTCTGTGAAGGTAAGAAATATATGACTATCACATAGGACTGTTTAAAGTGACATACATTATTTAAAGATTTACTAGGAGCTCACATGCCTTGGTGCTCGTATGCAAGTCAAAAGTCAAGTTTTAGGAGTTGGTTCTCTCCTTCCACCTAGTGAATTTTGAGGCCAAACTCAGGTTATCATGGCTTGGTGTGATGTCTCCCTAACCTTAATTAATATATATTATGTTAAAGGATGCACAGGTGTCAAATGATCACTTATATTTCAAAGAGAAATTGAGGCACAGGGGTGTATTTTCACAAGACACAGGTATGACTGGGCAATGTGTAGTAACTGAGAAATTCTCACCAAAGGACCTTAGTGAAAAAAGCCAAAAGAGCTGGATAGACAGCAAGGCAAAGGCTGGTCCTTTGCTGCCCCCTAGTGGACACCACTCAGATTTTAAATCAATTCCTCAATGGGAAGACTATCGAGAGTGACAGATTTCCCAAGAACTCTCTTATTTTTTAGGACCATACAGAGGACATACATTTTTACATTATTGGACAGGTTTCTCTTTCTTTATTTCGATTTTTTTTGAAATGAGATTTCGAAATGGCCTTGAACTCACACTCTCAAGTGCTCCACCACCTCTGATAAACAGGAGTTTTGAGAAAGAGACTCACTGTCTGTTACATCATGGGCACATTAGTCAGGGTTCTCTAGAGTCACAGGACTTATGGGTAGTCTCTATATAGCAAGGAATTTGTTGGTGACCTACAGTCTGTAGTCCAGTCTCTAACAATGGTCAGCAGCAGCTGTGAAGTCCAAGGATTTAGAAGATGCTCAGTCCCACAAGGCAAGCAGGTGAAGAGAGCCAGCCTTCCTTCTTCCAATGGCGTTACGTAGGTCTCCAATGGAAGGTGTATTCCAGATTAAAGGTGTGTCCCACCACAGCCGGACTTGGGACTTGCTCTGTCCCAGATGACCTTGAGCTCAGAGATCTCCTTGCCTTAGTGTCCTGGGATTCATAGCCTCTATGCCTCAAGATCAGGATCACAGGTTAGCCTCCAAATTCTGGATTGTGGTTCATTCTAGATATAGTCAAGTTACAACCAGGAATAGCCACTACAATCCACCCCTTGTCAACTTGACACAAATAATATCTCATGTCCACATGAAACAGTAACAAGATCATGAATATGCCTCACATGATATAACTATTCTTCATACAATCACAAACACATTTGTAAATTACAATGGGGCAATGTCCCTTGGGAACATTCTTTTAGTATCTCAACTTAAATACCAATTGATTTTACAAATGTGTTAACAAAATAAAACAGAAGCATTCATATTACATTATAATCCTCATTTCTGTAATTGGTTACATGGCCTTAGCTGGTATTTATAACTACCTTCCTCTACTACCCATTTTGTATTTCCTCTACCCTCTGCAGGCACCTCAGCAGGTCTTGGCTCTTTTCCTGGAGGAGTGACCCATACCTTTATTCCTGATGGTTCTGTGTTCTTTGTCATCCTGCTTGGATCGGGCTGTTGTAGTTTCCCATTGACTTTAATCACAGGACATGATAGTACTAAGGGATGCCCTAAGGGAACTACTGCACTCCAGACATAATCCTTCTTACCTCCATTGTGGAGAGGCAATCTAATTTCTCCATGGTAATCTGGATCTATCATCCTTCCTAATACTGTTATTTCTTTCTTAGACGGTTGGTTTAACGGCATTAGGAGCCCAAAATGACCAGGGGAAAGCCTGAGCTTCCAGTTCAATGGAATGTTTGTAGTGACTCCTGGTAGGAGCACTCCGCCCTCTGGAACCAAAACTTCTAGGCCAGCAGAACCTATAGTTGTGGGGACAGGAAGCAAACATTTTTCTAGAGGGTCACTAGGAGTGATAGTGAGTGGAACTAGTCCCTTTTCCATCCCTTGATTCCTGGATCCATGGATCCTGGCTCTGGGAGAAACTGTACCATATATTGGACACTGATTTAAAGCATATGCTGCCTTCTGAAGAACTGTGCCCCGGCCCTCCATGCTGCTGCCTCCTAATTGACACTGTAACTGCGTCTTCAAAAGGCCATTCCATCTTTCTGTCAGACCAGCTGCTTCAGGATGATGGGGAACGTGGTAAGACCAGTGGGTTTCATGACCGTGGACTCACTGTCCACGTCTCTGGCTGTGAAATGAGTTCCTTGGTCTGAAGCAATACTGTGTGGGACACCATGACGATGGATAAGGCATTCTGTAAGTCCACAGATGGTGGTTTTGGCAGAAGCATCATGTGCAGGAAAGGAACATCCAAAACCAGAATAAATATCTACTCCAGTAAGAACAAAATGTCCTTTCCACGGAGGAAGTGGTCCACTGTAGTCAACCTGCCACCAGGTTGCTGGCCGGGCACCTCGAGAAATGGTGCCATATCTGGGGCTCAGTGTTGGTCTCTGCTGTTGGCAGATCTGGTATTCAGCAGCAGCTGTAGCCAGGTCGGCCTTGGTGAGTGGAAGTCTGTGTTGTTGAGCCCAAGCATAACCTCCATCTTGGCCACCATGGCCACTTTGTTCATGTGCCCACTGAACAATGACAAGGATGGCTGGGGAAAGAGGGTGGCTGTTAACAGAACAGGTCATCTTATCCACTTGATTACTGAACTCTTCCTTGGCTGAAGTCACCTTTTGGTGAGCATTTACATTGAATACAAATATCTTCACATCCTTTGCCCATATGGAGAGATCTATCCACATACTTCTTCCCCAGATGTCTTTCTCACCAATTTTCTAATCACAATTTTTCCAAGTCCCTGACCAGCCAGCCAATCCATTGGCTACAGCCCATGAGTCAGTGAATAATCACACATCGTCCATTTCTTCTTCCAAACAAAAAATATATACTGCCCAAAGTTCTGCCCACTGTGAAGATTTTCCTTCACCTGTATTTTTCAGGGTTGTCCTAGGAAGGGGTTGTAATTCTGGGGTTGTCCACTTCCGGGTGTTGCCTACATAACATGCAGAGCCATCAGTAAACCAGGTCCTAGTCCTCTCTTCTTCAGTCAGCCAATCATAGGGAACACCCCATGAGGCTATAGGCTCAGGCTTGGCAGCAGATGGCATTGTAACAGGAGTAGAAACCATAGGCATTTGAGCAACTTCTTCATGTAACTTGCTTGCGTCTTCAGGACCTTGCTTGGGCCTGATCATGTTTGTACCACTTCCATTTGATAATAGACTGCTGCTGTGCATGTCCTACTTTATGACTTGAAGGGTCTGATAGCACCCAGCTCATGATGGGCAGTTCAGGTCTCATGGTAACTTGGTGTCCTATTGTCAAATGTTTAGTTTCCACTAAGGCCCAATAACAGGCCAAGAGCTGTTTCTCAAATGGAGAATAGTTGTCTATAGATGACAGTAGAGCTTTGCTCCAAAAATCCCAAAGGTCTCTTCTGTGATTCACCTACTGGAGCCTGCCAGAGTCTCCAAACAGCATCTCTATCTGCCACCGATACCTCAAGTACCACTGGGTCTACTGGATTGTATGGTCCAATGGGTAGAGCAGCCTGTACAACAGCCTGGACTTGTTGAAGTGCCTTCTCCTGTTCCAGGCCCCACACAAAGCTAGCAGCTTTCCCAGTCCTTGGTAAATGGGCCTGAGTAACACAACCAAGTGAGGAATGTGCTGTCTCCAGAATCCAAATAGGCCCACCAAATGTTGTGCTTCTTTCTTGGTTGTGGGAGGGGCCAAGTGCAATAACTTATCTTTCATCTTAAAAGGAATATCTCTTCATGCCCCATACCACTGGGCTCCTAAGAATTTCACCAAAGTAGATGGTCCTTGAAATTTGGTAGAATTTATTTCCCATCCTCCAATATTCATTTGTGTTACCAATGAGTCCAAAGTAGTTGCTACTTCCTGCTCACTTGGTCCAATCAGCATAATGTCATCAATATAGTGCACTAATGTGATATTCTGTGGGAGAGGCAAATGATCAACATCCTTTCTAATTAAGTTATGACACAGGGCAGGAGAGTTAATATATCCGTGAGGCAAAACTGTGAAGGTATACTGCTGGCCTTGCCAACTGAAAGCAAATTACTTCTGGCAGTCCTTATGAACTGGTACTGAGAAGAAGGCATTTTCTAGATCAACAGCTGCATACCAGAGACCAGGAGATGTGTTAATTTGCTCTAGTAAGGAAACTACATCTGGTACAGCAGCTGTAATCAGAGTTACTACCTGATTTGGTCTTCGATAGTCAACTGTCATTCTCCATGATCTATCTGCCTTCTGTATTGGCCAAAGAGGAGAGTTAAAGGGAGATGTGGTGGGAACCACCACCTCCTGCATCTTTCAAGTCCTCATAGTGGCAGTGATTTCTGCAGTTCCTCCAGGAATCCGATACTGTTTTTGATTCACTATTTTCCTTGGCAGAGGCAACTCTAAAGGCTTCCATTTAGCCTTTCCAACCATAACAGCCCTCACTCCACAGGTCAGGGAACCAATGTGAGAATTCTGCCAACTTCTGAGTATATGTATCCCAATTATACATTCTGGAACTGGGGAAATGACCACAGGATGTGTTCGGGGACCTATTAGACCTACTGTGAGTCAGACATCAGTCAAAACTCCATTAATCACCTGACCTCCACAAACCCCTACTTTAACTGAAGGGCCACAGGGTTTCTTGGGATCTCCTGGGATCAGTGTCAATTCAGAACCAGTATCCAATAGACCTGGAAAGTCTGATTATTTCCTTCTCCCCAGTGCACAGTTACCTTTGTAAAAGGCTGTAGGTCCCTCTGGGGAAGAACTGGAGAAAGACTAACAGCAAAACATTTAGATGCCTTATCAAGATCCTTCCTCAGGGGAACCTGGCCACCCCTTCATTCAAGGGGTTCTGGGTCAGCAAACTGGCTCAAGTCTGGAAATTGGTTCAATGGCCGAGACTGCCTTTGGCCACGATCCAATGTAGCCTTTCTTTCATTAGTTTGAGAATTTTTCTGCTTATACATATCAAACAGATATGCAGTAGGCTTCCTACTATTTCATGCCTGGAAACACCATGACTGATTAACCAGTGCCAAAGGTCTGAACGAGTCCTGCCATTATAAATTTCACCTCTCCTGTGTTGGCCATTAAGGGCTATGTGATTATAAACATCATTTTGTCTATGAGTCCATTATAATAACTACGATCACCTTGTCTCTGGCAATTCAATGCTGCCACCTGGACCATTACCTCGAGGTCCAGTTTAACCCATTGCATTTAATTCATCCAATTGAGCAGCAGCATTTCCAACCCTGGCACAAGGAAAAGGGCAAGAACAAAACCCTTCAAATGTGCTAGTGCCCCTCTTACCAGGTTGTGTCTTATAGGATTCGAGAAGGGCATATATCTTCTGGGCCTTCCCATTGTGGAGGATTAGATACACAACGTATCCACTCATTCCCCCTCCCCCCGAGCCTTAAAATCCCTTCATAAACACTAAGCCAAGGGATATTAGGCATCTCCAACTCCTTTTCAGAAGGCCATCTTTTGATAAACGTTTCAGCCAACCATTCAAACGAACTTCTGACATCTTTTTTTTTTAACTGTGCGGGCTTCCATATTAAACCTAAAATCTCCACTCAAAGGTCCCATGTCAATAAACTTAGCCTGATCTAGTTTTATGTTCCTTCCACCATTATACCACACATATTCCCCAGACTTCTGCTTGAATGGATTAGCAAATTCATTAAGCTCCTTAGTAGTGTAGCACAGTTTCTCATGGACTATGCTTCCTACCTCTTCTTTAGGGACCTGTTTTGCTTTGAGTCTGGTTGTGGGTCTAGAAGAAACTTATTGGTGGACCTTGAGAAACATCAATATTGTCTCCTCTGGCATTTCCTTCAATGAAACTCACCACTATCAGACTCCGAGGAATCAACATCCTCATGTAAAAGAGGCATTAATTCAAGGGGTGGAGCTGAGGGTACTATTTCCTCAGGTGGGGTAAACCCTTGAGAATCTGAAGACTCAAAATTCTCAGCTTCAACAGGGTCCTCCCACACATCCCAAGTTATAGGATCCCGTTCTTTGCCAGTTAATGCCCTTACTTTAACTGCTGACACCCTCTGAGGCTAAGACTTGAATTTTCGCTGTAATTCAGCCAACCTTATAATGAGGGCTTCAGTTTGGTTTTCTGCAGCTCGAGCTCTATGACTGCTGGAGAGAAGATTCTCGTCAAGGACACACCTAGCAACCTTTATATTGTTTACTTGTATCTGGAGCTGATTGATTTTACCATACAGCTCTTTCTTTTCTTTCATCAATTTTTTCAGAGATACCAAGAGTAACATGCCAGCAAAATTATTTTCCATCCCCCCCCCATCTTGTAGAAAGTTGTGTACACCGAGTAATCTAATTCATCAAGATACTCAAAGGCTTTAACTTCTTTAAGTTTGAAATATACTTTCAACCACGGATCTTCAATATTCTCCGAGCTCCCAGGAGAGAGAGTATCTGGAGGTTTCAGTAGTTGAAGGTGCTGGTGAATTATTAAACCAGTTTTAGATTCTTAAAAGATCCATCCTTATACTTCTGCTCCTCATGAACCACTCCCAGTACCAACTTCTCTCTTAGTTAGGGTTTTATTGATGTGAACAGACACCATGACCAATGCAAGTTTTATAAAGGACAACATTTAATTGGGGCTGGCTTACAGTTTCAGAGGTTCAGTCCATTATTATCAAGGCAGGAACATGGCAGCATCCAGGCAGGCATGGTACAGACAAAGCTGAGAGTTCTACATCTTCATCTAAAGGAAGCCAGGAACAGACTGAACATCCTCAGCCAGCTAGGAGGAGTGTCTCCAAGCCCAGCACAAGAGTGACACACTTCCTCCAAAAATACCACACCTCTAATAGTGCCCACTCCCTGGGCCAAGCATATGCAAACCATCACAATGGGCAAGTAGTCTTTTTCTGCCTCAGCCCACTACTGTGTAAATAAACTACATCTTACCTGCAAGGTTGTTGTGAGCATGCACATAATCTCTAACGCCTAGACTATGCTCTCTGCTGTGTACAGCTCTACAAAGGAACTTCTGGAAAGCCAACCAGGCATTCCCAGTTCTTCAGGGCCTTTTCCTCTCAGACTCTGTAAGAGAAAACCACAGTCTGATAATATGAAGATGATAAAACCAGGTTTTAATCAGGAGCTCTTGCAACAGAGAGCGTTCTGAACACAGCATGGACTGTTGGGATTTATAGCTGAGGCAGGGTAAAGTTGGTGGATGGATGAAGATAGCAGATACACCGGAGGTGAGGAGGTCCTGGCCAAACAGGCTAACTAGGTCCTTGCTAAAACATCATGTCAGGAGTGGCAAGGAGTGGAAACATTAGATATGCTACTTTTCTTGTTTCTCTTCGCTATGACAAATGGACGTAAACAGAGCAGTTTAAGCAGGTTGTCTTCCTCACAGCTTCAGTCCCCCATTGCTCCATCCCATGCACTAAGGCATGTCATGGCTGTGTAAAGCATGTGGAGGAGGCTGTTCCTTGAAATGGAACCAGAGAGGAAGGGATTGGGGACCAGATATAGCCTTCAAAGGCAGGCCTCTAAGTGAGCTGCCTCCAACTGGGCCCCAGCTTCTAAATTTTCCAGAACATTCCAGATATTTCCAAAAATAGTGCTACCAGCTAGAGACTACATATTGACACATAATCCAAGAGACATTTCACATTTGAATCATAAT
The DNA here is from genome assembly GCF_963924665.1 of Micromys minutus. NCBI lineage: Eukaryota > Metazoa > Chordata > Mammalia > Rodentia > Muridae > Micromys > Micromys minutus. The sequence continues at coordinate 83,750,158 of NC_137972.1, read as the reverse complement.
CTATATGAAGTGTGATATCAAGGGCAGGGGATTTTAAAACTGACTTGACAGGATTCTTGCCAAACTGGGTGATAAGTTGCCAAAGACGGATGCTAAGGGTTGGGGCCTAGTGGGCTTGAAGGAGCCTGACGGAAGTTTGATCAAGGAGAATCTCTTTCAGATTCCATCCTTGAGACCAACAAGAGTTGTTCAGCTAGCTCTATAAGTAGCCCAAGCTCAGCCTTCATCGTCCGTCGAGTCTTTTTTTATGCTTCTTCTAAACATCACGTCCTCCAAGGGTCTTGCCTCAGCACGTGATTCTTTCTCAGGTGACATCAGCCCGAGTCTGAGGACGCAGTAAGAAATTGCAGCACACCACCAGAAGGTGTTTGGTGTGTTTCTCTCTATGGAGTCTGGACAAATGGAGCTCAACTACGCAATGATAGATGGACCAATATGTGTTTGTTGTTAGCAAAGAGTTCTGGGCCAGCCTGGCTTACAAAGTAAGCTCCAGTTTAGCCAATGCTCAATACGTAGTGAGATCCTGCCTCAAAAACAAACAAAAATAAAAAACATCCCACTCCAAACATACACATACACACACACACATGCAGAAAAGAAGAGAGAAAGAGGGAAGGAAGGAGAGAAGAAGAAAAGTAAATTATTTTATAGGAAAAACTGGTTTTTAAAATTACAAATTTTAAAATTGGTGTGTGTGTGTGTGTGTGTGTGTGTGTGTGTGTGTGTGTGTGTGTGTGAGGGTTTCTCTATGGAACAGCCCTGTCCTAGAACTCAGGATGTAGGCCAGGCTAGCCTCAAACTTACAAAGATCGGCCTGTGTCTGTCTCTAGAGTACTGGGATTAAAGTGTGTGTGCCAGTACACCAAGCTATAACTACTTTCATTGCATTTATTTGTTGTTTGTGGTGAAGGGAGGGTCTGCACGCATTATGGTAGGCATGTGAAAACAGAGGACGGCTGGCAGCAGTCCTGTCCTCCATCAGGTGGGTTCTAGGGATCCATCTAGGTGGTTCAATGGGCAGCAGCACAGTGGATAGGAGATCTCACTTATTAAGGCTTACAGATTAAGGTCAGTTAACACTGTTGCCTGGCACATAATTGATCAATATGGGGGGCGTTTGTTTGTTTGCTTGTTTTTGTTTTTGGTGAGGTGACAATATGGCCTGATCCTACTGAGCACCTGAATTTATGGGTCCACTCTGTAGAAATCAGAAAGGCAGAAACTTCTCCAAACTTGCCCTCATGGATCTTGAACTCTTGAAAACTTAATGGCAACACACAACCCAGGCCAGTCTAGAAGCCTGTCCAACAACAGTCTCTGGGCTTCCATCTAGCTGTCCAGTCACACATGAGCTACTGACTCAGCCCCTGGCTGAGGAGGATCTGACTAGCTATGTAAAAACACCCCAGGGGTCAGCTGTTCATCTCTGGTCTCCATGACCATCCAGCAAGTGGAACAGCAGGGCAGGCAGACAGGATGGCTGGACCTGTGGGCTGCAGCAGATGCTCCTAGAAATGTTTTGGGGGTATCCAGCAGAGAAGACAACTCGGACCTGAATTTAAGACAATAGGAAGTCTTTATTAGCCTGTCAGTAACTACCTGGGAGTTCAGAATCCCCGTGTAGCCCCAAGCCTTTCTCAGGGTGAGTTTGTTTTAACAATAGACTTTTGACTAAGCTTATAAATTTAAACAAATAATCTGGAGAGTTTTATCCAGTGAGATACCATTTAGTATGTACAAAAATATAGTAGGGAGAAGGGCTGGGAAGGCAAGGTTGCAGTCCCTGGATTGTTGGCGGATGAAACCCAGAGGGACTATAGGCAAACATTAGCTTCTTACAATAAGCTGTATAGAGCTGGGGCTGGAGAGATGGTTCAGTGGTTAGAGCACTGACTGCTCTTCCAGAGGTCCTGAGTTCAAATCCCAGCAACCACATGGTGGCTCACAACCATCAATAATGTGATCTGATGCCCTCTTCTGGTGTGTCTGAAGACAGCTACAGTGTACTTATATATAATAAATAAATCTTAAAAAAAAAAAAAAAAAAAAAAAAACCAACAACAACAAAAAAATGAAGTAGTTAAAAAAAAAAAAAAAAAAAAAGATGCCTGGAGCTCAGGATGCAGACAGGGTCCTCAGAGGCTACAACAATGCTGAGATGAAACCAGTGAAGCGGGACAAGGTATCTTAGACATTCACATGCAAAGAAGCTAGCTAGGCCTCAGAGTCCTGGGTTGACACACCTCAGTTAACAAGAACAGTCAGCCAGAAGCAGAACTATAGAAGCAAAAAAGCAAGGTTAGTGCACTTAGAGACTTTCCCAGAACTATGGACTTTGATGTATTAGGTGTTGGTTTGCGTTTTGGCAGGTGATACTGTCTACGTGCTGAGTTTTACAGACCGAATGGTACTTCCATCATGAAGTGGGGTGTGCCAAGGTCTGGGGCCCTGGTAGAGAGACAGTATTGCTCTGATTCAAGTGCTTCTGCAGAGTCTTCCCTGGAGTCACATCTGGCCCTATTTTCTCCATGATATCATCTGTAAAATTATACGAGAAATTATGGTCTGGTTCAAGAATGGAGATGCTGTATGCTGAGCATAAAGCCAAAGCAGGGAGATGAAAACAGAGGTAAGGAAACTGCAAACTGCTTCTTCTACGATGATAATGACATCAATCTGAAAATAATGGCCAGAGATAATGCCCCCCCCCCCCCGCTATCTTTATCAAGTGGGCAAGATGTTTTGGTAGAGGAAGTTCTTGTTTTATTTTGAGGAGAAATCTTATGGATTCCAGAACTGACTTGAACTACCTCTGTTGCTGGGAATCATTTGACTTGTTAGTTTTTCTGCCTTCATCTCCCAAGTGCTAGATTACTGCTGTTCACCATCAAAGCCAGAGTCTTCGATCACCTGTTCTTATCATGTTTATTATTATTGTGTGATGGCACGAACACACATAGACACACACAGACACACATACACAGACACACATACACACAGACATGCATACACAAAGACACATATACACACAGACATACACATACACATAGACACATATACACATAGACACACAGATACAGACACACATACACAGAGACTCACACAGACACACATATACACAGACACACATATACAGATACACACACATAGACAGACACACATACACATAGGCATACATATACATAGACACGAATATATATATATATATAAACACACACACACAAGCAAGTGCAATAATATGCAGAGGTGAACATACAATTTTGAGGAATTGGTCCTTTTTTCTACTATGGAAATCAGGGATGAAACTCAATTTTGGTTGGTTGTTTGGTTAATTAGTTGGTTGGTTGGTTTGGTTTGCTGTTTTTCAGGTTTTCATCAAACACCTGTTGAGACATCAACTCAGCCCAAGTTGTTCTTTTATATGATTTGTTACTATTGCTGTGTTTATTTATATATTTATTATTTATTTCTGAGTTCAGGCTAGCCTTAAACTTGCAGTGACCCTCCCATCTCAGACAGAACAAGCAAGAGCTACTATACCCTGCTTTGTGATATTATCCTAACAAAAACTCAAGGTTTCAGATGGGTATGGTATGAACATAGAACAAACAAAACCGAGATTTGAATTGTGATTCTAAATCATCTGGGAATTCAGAGAATGTGAAGTTTTATCTCAAGGAATCAGCAAGAACCATTTTGGCATTCCAGAAAACTCCAACATGTCTTCTTCCTTTGAGGCCAAGCTCTCCAATTCCATTGATCTTTTTCCACTCTGTTGGCTGCAGTTTTCTTGACAATGTCCTTAGTCTTACAGAAACTGCAATCTCATTAAGTCCCACTTGTCAATCTTTGACCTTAGAGCATGAGCCATTGGTGTTTTGTTCAGGAAATTTTCTCCTGTGCCTATGTGTTCTAAGGTTTTCCCTACTTTCTCATCTAATAGTTTCAGTGTACCTGGTTTAATGTGGAGATCTTTGATCCACTTACACTTGAGCTTTGTACAAGGAGATAGGAAAGGATCTATTTTTATTCTTTTGCATGCTGAGTGCCAGTTGGACCAACACCATTTGTTGAATAGGCTGTCCTTTTTCCATTGAATGTTTACAGATCCTTTGCCCAAAATCAGGTGACCATATATGTGAGGGCTCGTTTCTGGATCTTCTATTCTATTCCATTGATCTACGTGCCTGTTTTTGTACCAGTACCATGTAGATTTTAACACAATTGCCTTGTAATATAGCTTGAGGTCAGGGATAGTGATTCCCGAAGATGTTTTCTTGTTGTTGAGGATGGATTTCACTACTCTAGGTCTTTTGTTATTCCAGATGAAATTGCTCATTGCTCTTTCCAACTCTATGAAAAATTGAGTGGGAATTTTGATGGGATTGCATTGAATCTGTAGATTGCTTTTGGTAAAATGGCCATTTTTAAAATGTTGATCCTTCCAATCCATGAGCATGGGAGATCTTTCCATTTTTTGAGATCTTCCTCAATTTCCTTTTTTAAAAGTTTGAAGTTCTTGTCATACAGGTCCTTTACTTGCTTAGTTAGAGTCACACCAAGGTATTTCATAGGTTTTGTGACTATTGTGAAGGGTATCTTTTCCCTAATTTCTTTCTCCACATGTATGTCCTTTGAATATAGGAAAGCTACTGATTTGTTTGAGTTAATTTTATATCCAGCTACTTTGCTGAACTTGTTTATCAGCTGTAGGAGTTCTCTGGTAGAATTTGTGGGGTCATTTAAGTACACTATCATGTCATCTGCAAATAGTGATGTTTTTACTTCTTCCTTTCCGATTTGTATCCCTTTGATTTCCTTTTGCTGTCTAATTGCTCCAGCCAGGACTTCCAGTACTATGTTGAATAGGTAGGGAGAGAGTGGGCAGCCTTGTTGAGTCCCCGATTTTAGTGGAATTGCTTCAAGTTTCCCACTGTTAAGTTTGATGTTGGCTGTTGGTTTGCTGTATATTGTTTTTATTATGTTTAGGTATGGGCCTTGGATTCCTGTTCTTTCCAAGACTTTTAACATGAAGGGGTGTTGAATTTTGTCAAATGCTTTCTCAGCATCTAGTGAGATGACCATGTGTTTTTTTTCTTTGAGTTTGTTTATATGGTGGATTACATTGATGGATTTCCATATATTAAACCATCCCTGCATCCCTGGGATGAAGCCTACTTGATCATGGTGAGTGATTGTTTTGATGTGTTCTTGGATTCGGTCTGCAAGAATTTTTTTGAGTATTTTTGCATCAATGTTCATAAGTGAGATTGGTCTGAAGTTCTCATTCCTTGTAGGGTCTTTGTGTGGTTTAGGAACCCTGAGATTCTACCTCACACCAGTCAGATTGGCCAAGATCCAAAACTCAGATGACAACAGATGCTGGCGAGGATGTGGAGAAAGAGGAACACTTCTCCACTGTTGGTGGGGTTGTAAACTGATAGAACCACTCTGGAAATCAGTCTGGCGGTTTCTCAGAAAAATGGACATAGTACTTCCTGAAGACCCAGTTATTCCACTTCTGGGCATTTACCCCAGAGACGCTCCAACATACAACAAAGATACATGCACCACAATGTTCATTGCAGCTCTATTTATAATAGCTAGAAGCTGGAAAGAACCCAGATGTCCTTCAGTAGATGAATGGATACAAAAATTGTGGTACATTTACACAATGGAGTACTACTCAGCTATCAGAAACAATGACTTAATGAAATTCTTAAGAAAATGGACGTATCTAGAGAATATCATCCTGAGTGAGATAACCCAGTCACAAAAGAACAGACATAATATGCAGTCACTGATAATGGGATACTAACCCCAGAAAGCTCTGAACACCCCAGAAACAACTCACAGACTGTGTGAAATTCAAAGGAAAAAAAGAATATATTTTAATTAAAATAGAACTGTATCACATCCCCCTTTCCTCCCTACAGCCCCTCCCAGTTTCTCTCCTATCCCCTCAAATTAATAGCTTCTTTTCCTATATTATTGTTACATATATACTTATATTGTTACATATCTACTTAATTACAACCTTAAAAATGTATTCGTATACTTTTATGCAAAAATGATGAAAATTTGTACATTTATCTTTGTTTTTTAAAATAAAGTTTTTCAATTAAAAAAAAAGGAGACCACCCTGGAGATAGAAAACCTAAAAAAGAGATCAGGAGTCATAGATGCAAGTATCACCAACAGAATACAAGAGATGGAAGAGAGGATCTCCGGAGCAGAAGATAACATTAGACACATCAGTCAGAGAAAATGCAAAAATCAAAAAGCTCCTAACCCAAAACATCCAGGATATCCAGGACACAATGAGAAGACCAAACCTAAGGATAATAGGTGTAGAAGAGAGCAAAGACTCCCAACTAAAAGGCACACTAAATATCTTCAACAAAATCATAGAAAAGAAAAAAACTTCCCTAACCTAAATGACCATGGACATATAAGAAACCTACAGAACTCCAAATAGATTGGACCAGAAAAGAAACTCCTCCCAACACATAATTGTCAAAACACCAAATGTTCAAAACAAAGAAAGAATACTAAAAGCAGTAAGGGGAAAAGGATGAGTAACATATAAAGGCAGACCAATCAGAATTATACCAGACTTCTCAACAGAGACTATGAAAGCTAGAAGATCCTGGACAGACATCATACAGACACTAGAGAACACAAATGCCATCCCAGGTTACTATATCCAGCAAAACTGTCGATTACCATAGATGGAGAAACCAAGATATTCCAGGACAAAACCAAATTTAAACAATATCTGACCACAAATCCAGCCCTACAAAGAATAATAGATGAAAAGCTCCAACAAGGAGGGAATCTACACCCTAGTAAAAGCAAGAAAATAATCTTATTGCAACAAAACCATAAAAAGAAAAGCATACAAACATAATTCTACCTATAACAACAAAAATAACAGGAAACAAAAATCATTATTACTTAATATCTCTTAACATCAATGGACTCAATTTTCCAATAAAAAGATATAGACTAGCAGACTAGATACCTTAACATAGTAAAAGAAATTTACAGCAATAAAGTATCCAACATCAAACTAAATGGAGAGAAACTTGAAGAAATCCCATTAAAATCAGGGACTAGACAAGGATGCCCACACTCTCCCTGCCTATTCAATATAGTACTGGAAGTTCTAGTCAGAGCAATCAGACAACAAAATGAGGTCAAAGGGATACAAATTGAAAAAGAAGAATTCAAAATATTACTATTTGCAGATGATATGATAGTATACTTAGAGTGACTCCAAAAAATCCACCAGAAAACTCTTAAACCTGATAAACAACTTCAGCAAAGTGGCTGGATATAAAATTAAACAAATCAGTAGCCTTCGTCTATCAAAGGATAAACAGGCTAAGAAAGAAATTAGGGAATTGACACCCTTCACAATAGTACCAAATAATATAAAATACCTTGGTGTGACTCTAACCAAGCAAGTGAAATACCTGTATGACAAGAACTTCAAGTCTCTGAAGAAAAAAACTGAAGATCTCAGAAAATAGAAAGATCTCCCATGCTCATGGATTAGCAGGATTAATATAGTAAAAATTGCCATCTTGCCAAAAAGCAATCTGTAGATTCAATGCAATCCCCATCAAAATTCCAACTCAATTCTTCACAGAATTAGAAAGAATAATTCGAAAATTCATCTGGAATAACAAAAAAATCCAGGATAGCGAAAACTATTCTATACAATAAAGAACTTCTGGGGGAATCATGATTCCCAAACTCAAGCTGTATTACAAAACAACAGTGATTAAAAACTCTGCATTGGTACAGAGACAGGCAGGTAGAACAATGGAATAAGATTGAAGACCCAGAAATGAACCCACACACCTATGGTCATTGGATTTTTGACAAAGGAGCCAAAACCATCCAGTGGAAAAAAGACAGCATTTTCGACAAATGGTGCTGGTCCAACTAGTGGTCAGCATGTGGAAGAATGTGAATCGATCCATTCTTATTGCCCTGTACAAAGCTCAAGTCCAAGTAGATCAAGGACCTCCAAATAAAACCAGATACATTAAAATTAACAGATAAGAAAGTGGGGATGACCTTGAATATGGGTACAGGGTAAAAATTTTTTAACAGAACACCAATGGCTTCTGCTCTAAGATCAAGAATAGATAAGTGGGACCTCATAAAATTGCAAAGTGGGGGCTGGAGAGATGGCTCAGTGGTTAAGAGCATTGACTGCTCTTCCAGAGGTTCTGAGTTCAAATCCCAGCAACCACATGGTGGCTCATGACCATTTGTAATGGGATCTAATACCCTCTTTTGGTGTGTCTGAAGTTAACTGCAGTGTGTTTATATATAATTAATAAATAAATATCATCTTAAAAAATTGCAAAGCTTCTGTAAGCAAAGGACACTGTCTTTAGGACAAAACAGCAACCAATGGAATGGGAAAAAAATCTTTGCCAATCCTATGTTGATAGAGGACTAATATCCAATGTATACAAAGAACTCAAGAAGTTAGAATCCAGAGAACCACATAACCCCATTAAAAATGGGGTATAGAACTAGAAAAGAATTCTCAACTGAGGAATAGCTAAGAAGCACCTAAAGAAATGTTCAACATCCCTAGTCATCAGGGAAATGCAAATCAAAACAACCTTTACACAGTCAGAATGGTTAAGATCAAAAACTCAGATGACAGCAGATGTGGAGAAAGAGGAACAGTCCTTCAATGTTGGTGGGATTGCAAGCTGGTAAAACCACTCTGGAAATCAGTCTGGTGGATCCTCAGAAAACTGGACATAGTACTACGTGAGGACCCAACTATACCACTCCTGAGCATATATCCAAAAGATGCTCTAACATACAACAAGGACACATGCTCTACTATGTTTATAGCAGTCTTAATTATAATACCCAGAAACAGAAAGAACCCAGATGTCCTTCAACAGAGAAATGGATACAGAAAATGTGGTACATTTACACAATGGAGTACTACTCAACTATTAAAACTAATGACCTCATGAAATTCTTAGGCAAATGGATGGATCTAGAAGATATCATCCTGAGTGAGGTAACCCAGTCACAAAAAACACCCATGGAATATATTCACTGAGAAGTGGATATTAGCCCAAAAGCTAAGAATACCCAACATACAATTTTCATATCACATAAAGGTCAATAAGGATGACTAAAGTGCAGATGCTTCAGTCCTTCTTAGAAGGGAGAACAAAAATATTCTCAGGAGGAAATATGGAGACAAAGTGTGGAGCAGAGACTGCAGGAATAGCCAGCCATCCAGAGACTGCCCCACCTGGGGATCCATCCCATATACAGCCACCAAATCTAGACATAATCGGTGATGACAAGAAGTACATGCTGATAGGAGCCTGATATAGCTGTCTCTTGAGAGGCTCTGCTAGATCATGATAAATATAGAGGCGGATGCTCACAGTTAATCATTGAACTTAGAACCGGGTTCTTAATGGTGGCATTACAGAAAGAATTTAAGGAGTTGAAGGGGTTTGCAACCTCATAAGAACAACACCAACCAACCAGAGTTCCCAGGGACTAAAGCACTATCCAAAGATGGACCCATGGCTCCAGCTGCACATGTAGCAAGGGTTGTTGGGCTTCAGTGGAAAGAGAAGCCCTTGGTCCTGCCAAGGCTCAATGCTCAGTGTAGGGGAATGTCAGGGCAGGGTGTGGGAGGGGGTGGGTGGGTGGTAAACACCCTCATAGAAGCAGGGGAGGAGAATGGGGATAGGGAATATGGAGGAGAATCCAGGAAAGGGAATAACATTTGAAATGTAAATAAAATATATCCAATAAAATCAGTTACAAAATAACAAAAAGACAAGTTTTATATAAACTTTTTAAGCAAAAGCTGAATCTGTAATCAAAGATTATGAAAAATCAGCATAAAGAGTTTTCCTAGAAAAAAAAATGGCAGAACATTGATAATGGGCAGAATCTGGGCTGGCGAGATGTCTCAATGTGTAAAGGCATTGCAGCCAAGCCTGGTGACCTGAGTTCAATCCCTGAGACCTACATAATAAATGGGAATCAATTCTAGCAGGTTGTCTGTTCTTTGACCTCCACGTAGGACCTGTGACCATGACACTTGCATGCCCACAAGTATGCTGCCCAAATAAACAAATGCAAAAAAAAAAAAAAAAAGGTAAAATTGGAAAACTTCTTAGAATCTAGTAGAAAAACCACTTTCTTCCCTGGGGTTACAAAAAGGTTATTTGACTTTGTAAATAAGGAAGCAAACTCAGGCAAGAATTTGACTTTGGGCTAGGGCAGTGAAGTAGGCTCAGTTAAGTATATTTACAATTGGCCTAATACAAAGTTCAAGGTAAATCAGTCCAGGAATAAGAGGCAGCCCTCTTTATCTTGGTTATCTGGATGAGCCTCTAGAAACATACAACAAGGGACTTTGTTTACTGCTGTGTATGTTCCTTGACTATTTGTGTTTATTGTCTTGTTTGTTTGTTCCTTGACCTTGAACTGACCTTGTTATTTGCATGTACTTAAAATGATATAAAAGCAGGGTGGGGAAAAAATAAACCAGCTTCAGCCTCAGCACTGGCTGGAGTCATGTTATAGTTTTGTCTAATTGCCTTTTTCCTTTCAGTCCTCGCTCCCTCCCTTGAGACCCAGCTGACTGGGCTGGCTTGGTCAATGTTCACCTTGACAAGTAGCTAACTAATTCACACTTCACCAGTGTGCACGTGTGTGTGTTTGTATGTGTGTGCACATACACAAAACCAATAGAAACACTAAAAACTTCAACAGAGCTGTCATAAACCAGAGAGCTCAAAGATGAAGGAAGTCCTAAAACACACTTACCTAATAAGGCTGACGAATCTTGTAGTTGATAGTCTAAAGATGCTATACAAATTTCTTAGACCACTAGACAGACAAATTCACCGAAAACTTGGCTAATGAACTTGCAGACTGGCAAGGCTTTGTGTCATCAGACTCAGCTGGAAGGCTAGTGTTGGAAGCATTGTAGGTCAACTCCCTGATGCCTGTGCAGGTGACACTCACCTTAAAAGCACTGGATGCTCCTGCAGAGGACCCTGACTCAATTTCCAACATGATAGTTCACAGCTGTTTATAACTCTAGTCCTAGGGCACTGGCTCTCAACCTTCCTAATGATGTGACCTTTTAACACAGTTCTTCATGTTGTGGTGACCCCAAGCGTAAAATTATTTACATTGCTACTTCATAACTATAATTTTGCTGTTATGAACTGTACTGTAAATAGCTGTGTTTTTGGATGGTCTTAGACACTTGTGCAGAGTCATTCAACCCACCCAAAGGGGGTGTGGCCTATACATTGAAAACCACTGTTCTAGGGGGATTTGATGCCTTCTGGTCTCATCTGGCACTGCAGACATATATGCAGGCAAACACTCATACACATAGAATAACGATAAATCTTTTATTAAAAGAGGCTTTGTTTTGAAATAGTTCAAAATGCTAATGTGATAGCCAAGGCTGTCAAGGATCAGAGAACTACTGCTGGGAACCCTCAAATGACAGAACTACTGGGAGTAGCTGCTTAGTAATACATCCCAAATGCTTAATGTTAACAATTCCACTGCAAGTGCCTTACCCTTCAAATGTAAGATGTTCACCAAAACATTATGCACGGAAATGTCCAGAGAAGCTGGGTAAGGTGAGCTTCCTTTTAATCCCAATACTCAGGAGACAGAGGCAGGTGGCTCTCCAGTATGGCCAGCCTGGTCTTCATAGGGAGTTCCAAGCCAAAAGAAAAATCAACATCCAGAGGTTGGCCTAGGTCATTGGTTATTTGTTATTGATGGTGGTGTTTTGCTTATTTCATCTCATTTTGAGTGTCTCATGTAATACAATCAGATCTGCAACTTCTGATCTTCTACCTTCTGCTTCCTCAGTGTTGGGCTTACAGGTAAGTTGGAGTGTTAACACTTTCAGGGATATATAACTGGGGGTGGGGGGTTGGAGAGATTGTTCAGCAGTTAAGAGCACTGACTGCTCTTCCAGAGGTCCTGAGTTCAATCCCCAGCAACAACATGGTGGCTCACAACCATCTGTAATGAGATCTGATGCCTTCTTCGTGCATACAGGAATACATGCAGGCAGAACACTGTATACATAATAAATACATCTTTAAAAAATAATAATTTGGGGGAGGGGGCTATCTTGGAACATCTTTCAGAAACTTCAGCTGACCCACTCCAAAGACTTCACACAGCCTCCACTACCACCCTAAAAATTGCAGATTTTCTTTGAAACTCCGTAGGAAATTCAGAGAGGGGGTGCATGGGGTCGGCTCAGAAACGCTAATAACTGACTCAATGCCAGGACCAATTCCCAATGTAGGAGCTTCCTGGAGCACTGAAGTGGCTCTCCCCATGAACAGATGGCTGGCCAAGGAGCAGACTGTCCTCACTTGAAAGAGTGCTAAAAGCCAGTGGTCCCAGGGTACACTGGACTGAAGCAACTGTGTCCCTGATGTCACTGTAACAGGGGCCAGTAGTGCTGAGAACAGAAAACAGTGTAATGACGGCAGTGTTAGCCAGAGTCTTTGCTGCTGGTAACTTTATATAGAAGGCTGAGCGAACTTTTAAGAGAAGACTGCACACCACAATTGTGACTAGTCTCTTTTGGATTTAGTCTTTTTTGTTTTGTGAGGGTTTTTTTGGTGGGGGGGGGTTACACACAGGGAGAGTGAGTTTCAGATGTAGCTGAGGCTACCCTGAAACTGTAACCTGTCCTGGCTGGCTGTACACCCCTTATCCTCCCACCTTTCCTTCCCAAACACTGGCACTAACAGGAATGCAGTACCATACCTGCTTTCCCTCCTTGGCACCTCCATAAGGAATCTGCATACAAATGACTTCAGTTAACTCTACTTGACTTCACTCATAAAAGCAGCAGTAGACCTCCAGGCTTCTTACGGTTTAGAAACTTGAACCCAAGAATTAGAAGGAATGTGAGACCACTAGGCAGTTTAGGTACTGTTAAAAACCAGAGAAGATAATTAGATGCATTTGGATGTCAAATTCTTGACTTGCAGTAAAAGGAGCCTTGATTGTGCTTAGTTTCCAGTAGCAAATAAATATTTGAAGAGGAAAATCTGTTCATCACAGCTAAGAAGACACAGCCAGAAACCAGCAACTGCAGGAAGCATGAACCCAAGGCTGCTTCAAGCCTCCCTGCCTGTAAACCTGGGAGACTAGAGGCCTGAGCCCCGAGAAGCTCTGTCAGTCAGTACTGTGTAAAAACTCAGGTACTCAAAACTCCAACAGCCCCCCTGGAGTCTTCACTCCCCCGCACAGGCTCCACAGTGGCCTTCCTAGAACCCCCTCTTCGGCTACTTTTAGCCTCAGGGCCTTTGCAAAGGGAATGCCCTCTGACTGTTCTAACAAGGCAAAGATTCTGCCCATTGAGCTCCCTGCATTCCACATTGCTTCCATTCTCCCCATAGTTTAACACTGCACATCATTTGTCATTCTTGCCATATGTGCACTGTCCTTGGCACTCACTAATGCCAATGGCATCACAGATGACGCATGGACTGTAGTGCTGTGGCTGCACACACACTGAAAGCAGTGACAGTCCTGTGTCAGCAACATGAAGGCTTCCAGAAGAAAACATCAGCCATGAGGCAAGAGCATCGTGGCTAGACATGACAGTAGCCAATCAACTGCCCTGTGTGAAAATGGAAAAGCCCAGGAACTTGTTTCAGATTTGCTGGGCCCACAGATACAAAAAGAATAGGTGCCCTGTTCCAGCGTCTACTGGATTGGCAGCACCCTCAAACAGCAGGACATTAGATCATCTAAAGTCACAATGTGTGAGAACCATGAAAAGCTTCTTTCTGAAGAGGCTCAGCAGATTGTGTCCAGGACATCCTGAGCTTGGGAGGGAGGTGTGACTTACTTTAAGAGAAACATAAAAGGAAACCTACTTGAGGACAGAATATACCCATCACTGGAAGCCGGTAAACACACTTTATTTTTGAAAATCCAACAATTGACAGTAGCTTCACTGGGACAAAGTATTGGCAGCAGGGTAGGGCAATTCTTCACACTGTGACACTCTAACAGTGACACTTTCTAGCCCGGTATGTGTGCATGTACTATTTTGAATTTAAAACCACAACTCAGGTTTTAAAGAATGTAAGTTCTTAAAAATGGCATCCTCATAGAAAAGTTCTTTTAGATAAATTTCAACCTGTACACATAGCACACCATGAAAGTACCATACAAAAGCACAAGTTTAGGCACTTTATCAAAGAAAACCACTGTAGATGAAGTCCACTCCTATGAAAGATTCTGTTGGTCCCTCACCAGCTTTATAGCTGTTGGTCTATGCAGAACATGAGCCCTCAGCTGAAGCAACCTTCTTTCCTTGCATCCACCTCTATAACCACAGGAAGACTGGGAGACAAAAGATCCCCTGAACTGATGAGGATGCAAGCCATGTGAAATGACTCTTAGGACTTCTGGATGGCACTCTCTCATGAATCTGCAAGTTCTGCATAATGGGTTTGCTGTCCAGTTCCTGGGTGTTCGGCACTGCACATATGGCACATTTATCTTCACTCACTGAACAGTCAATGCCTGCTTCAGTCAAGCCAATGGTTCTCAAGGCTTGTCTGACTTGAGCTTGTAACACAGAGACACAACAGGCCATGGGACCACAGCAGGTGCAGTGAAGAGGGAGTGGTATTCGGGGCTGTCAAGGACTCACGAGATGTAAGAGGCACAAAACATCTACCAAATTTCCAAGTCAGGTGATGCTACAATAGCATGGCTTGCCAGTCCACTACCAATCACAAATCCTGCCTTCACATGTGAAGCCTTTTATACAGTACCTGTGACACTGACCGGATGGTCACACACAGACCCTTTCTAGAGGACATGAGAATGTCATTTGCTATGCAGTTTCCTGCACCCACCTGCCCCACCAGTCTGCAAGGGGCTATCTGGTCCTGCCTACCCAACGGGAAGCTTGCCAACTGCTAGAGGTCTTCTCTTCGGCTCCCAGCTCTATTGTCTTCCTTGGAAGCCCGTGGTTTGGAGTCTCCCTTCTTCTTTTTATCTTTATCTGGCTTTGTTTTGTTTTTCTCCTTGCTTCCCCCTCCTTTGCCAGGGTACATCTGACCCTCTAGAGTGACTTCAGCACACCTGTCTTGATTGACCAAAAAGTCCTTGACCTCCCAGGCATAGCTCCCATCCCGGAGCATGAAGATAGCACGGTCTGATCCCACGATGAACCTAGGAGAAACCATCAGTTAACAATGCAAAGTAAGGTGTCTGGGGTTAAAGAAGACTGGGGGGCCTACGTTTCAATTCCACTTAAATACAGATCACCACTGTTCTACCTTGGACTAAGTGGCTACTGACTTTAATGTTCACTGAGCTCTAAACAAGCATCCTGCTTAGATCAAGACAGAACAGATGCTTGATGGTCCTGAAGCATACGTAAGTGATGCTGTCAAGAGATTCTAAAAGACAAACTTCTTAGGGAGCTGCAAAGGACACGGGTGTGCTGCAGAAGAAAGAAATTCCCAAATTCTGAAATGTCACTTCCATCTATGTTTTTTTGTTGTTTATTTGTTTCCTGGTAAATGGTCTCATATAGCCCAGGATGACTTCATAAGGATGATCTTGAACTTCAGATCTTCCTGACGTCACCTCCCAACTGCTGAGATTACAAGTATATGCCACTCACTGTGCCCAGACATTTTTTAGTTTCTGAAGTCTCAAATTGGTTTTGCTGGACAAAAGGCTTTTGATGAAGCAGCTATAAGCCACTGGCATGGAGCAGGTCCTACAAGACTCCTCCTCAAGGGTCCACAAAGGTACCCGGGAAGCAGACAGAAATCCTAGCCACCAAAGTTAGAAACAGGCAGCTCAGCATATCCTCATACATTAGTGCCCAGGAAGAAGAAGGCAGAGCATGGGTCTGGGTGACACATAAAAACAGGCCTAGAAGGCACGATGCTCTGAGCACACCACATCTGCTTTCTTCAGCAGCACACCATCAGAGAGCAGTCATCACCAGGAGATCCGATCAAGTTACAGCATGATGCTGACCTGTGCATTCTTAGCAACTCCTTCGGTTCTTTCGTATCACTTCCTTACTTCCTCAATTAAGATACCTGAAGACTTGGAATTTTGAAAATACTGTTAAATAGAAAAAGTAGGCTCTTAAGAAAAAAAAAGGAACCTCAGTTGGGTGGGCAGGGTGCTAAGGGTGGAAAGGACAGATATAGGAGGGAGTAGAGATAAAAAATATACTGTATAAAATATATATAAAGTAGAATCTTTCACATTTTAAGATTTCAAAATTTAAGATCATATGGTCTTTGAAAACAGACTTGTTCCCATTTGTTATTTATTAACCACCTGTTACAACCATGTGTCAACACAGCTACACCATAAAGTGTGGAGCTGTAACTCATGTATCCTTCAAAGAAACTAAGCACTACAATTTTTATTCTGATGAGGCAAAAGTTAAAGAGATAAAGACAAACCAAATTCCCAAGGCAAAAGAAAATATTAAAACAAATGTACTGATTTTGGCCAATAAACAAGTAAACCAATGTTTCAAGAAAAAAAAATGAAATAAAAGAATTCTCAGACAGAAAAGGTCCAGGGCCCCTGGGAAGACTACTGAAAAAGACATCCTGCTTCAGCCACAGAAAAATCCCAGCACACATCCAGGTGAGGTGACACGAAGCTATAATCCCAGTGCTAAATAGGCCGAGGCAAGAGGATCTCTTCAAGTGTGAGGAGTGAGGCCAGCTGGATTAAATGGCCAGAGCTACAGTTAAAAACCCTATCTTAATCAAATGTAACCCCCCAAGTTCCCACAAAAAATGACCTAGCATAGCTTGGGGTCTTTACCTCTGAACATCATAGTTGGCATTGAACAGGCTACCCTGCCACAGGCTGGTGATTTCCTCTGTCTCCTTCTCAGTGGGGTTCCCTGAGATGGTGACAAACATCATCAGAGTCTTCCCTTTCTTTGTCATTTTCAAGATGCTCTCAGGTTTGCCTGGGTCTAGCTTTGAGAAGTCGATAGGTGCCGAGGGTCTCTTGTGTTCTGGAAGGTCTCCTTCTTCTATGTCATCATCTTTCTGTCGGGAGAGAGGGAGTACTGATCTGTCATCACAGATACTCGCTGTACTCGGAACAGGCTCTGCCCAGGATGTCAGAAGCAGGGACACACCACCAAGCTACTACACAAACTAAACATCCAAGGATATCCCACTTTATAATACTTAGGGTTCTGGTGTCACATAGGTTTCTATAACGTTTTTATTATCAATTTAGATTACAAAAACAGCCACATTCTGGTGTGGTTACAGATGCTACCTAGCAATGAAAATCAAATACACATACAACAGATCTCAATACAGATATAATGACTGAGGTCTGTACTCAGTGATTCCCAGTGATCAAGGAGAAAGATGGACAGTTCAAGGTCAAAGTAGACAATTTAGCAAGATCTTACCTACATGCTGGGGACATGGCTTAGTAATAAAGTAAGCACATGCCAAACATGTATGAAGCCTTGAGGTAAATTTCCAACACTACTAAGACAACTTTCTTTTTTCAAAATAACAGATGACAGGCATAAAAGAAAGATGCAGAATCCTACTGAGTCACAGTATCAAGAACAGGCCAAACTAATGTATGGTGACAGGAATTAGAGTACTGAGTGCTTCTGGGAGGATATGAGATGGATGTGACTGAGAAAGAACATGAAGGAGCCTTCTGGTGTGATGGTCTGAAATCCCAGGACTCACTCAGCTCTGCATTTCAATCAAGTGTAGGTTATCAGTGACAGAGTGCATTTCTAGCAACATAGGGTCCTGGGTCCTTGTTCCCAGCAGAGCAAAACAAATGCCTCATGTTGCATCCTGAAAACCAACAATTCACTGCATGCAAATGTTCAGCCTCAGGTGTCAGGCCTCTTCGATGTAATGATGTGTCGAACAATTCTGAGAACACCTTCTGTAAAGTCTAGGAAGGAGCAAAGGTGTGACTAAGGGTGATTAAAGCAGATTCCTCACTTGGGCGAAGATGAAAACATGGAAGTAGAAAGAGAGCACCTTGTGGATGCAGACTGGAATGGTAGGCAGATTGATTTGACAAGTACCTTGATGAGTGGATAGGTAAAAATATTAAGACATATGTTTCTTGAAAAAAAAAAAAAAAGCCTAATCATTACTGAATGGAAAACAAAAGTAAAGCCTTAAATATCTTTTTGCCTCAGAAAGAATTGCTCACATAGCATGTCAGAATGACATGGACACCAACCTGAAGCAGTTCAGAGGCCAAATCTGGAATATTATGAACATCAAAATGATAGTGAGGATTTATAATCCCAAATTCACACCGACATAAAGAAAAAAGAATTATCAGTAGAATATTAATAAATAGCTAACACATAGAATAACTAGTAAAATAAGTAATAAATGGAAAGAATCTACACAACAGACAAACAAATAAAAATTCCCCAAAGGAGCTGGTAAGTTGGCTCGGGAGAGCAAGGTGCTTGCCTTGGCACACATGATGGCCTGAGTTTAATCCCCAGGGCCCACATGGTAGAAGTAGAGAAATAACCACCTATACCTAACTTGTTCTCTGACCTTCACATGCATGCTGAGGCACACACATAGGCACAGGAATCTCTACTAGACCAAATTCACAAGCTTATGTATATTAAATGTTAATCTGTTGGTCTCTGCTATTCCACCCAGTACCCAGGTCTCTAAGGCTCTTCTAGAATACTCTCCTGTCCTGTCTAAAAATCAAACCTCCTCCCTGCAGCCTTCTGACATTCCCACACAACACTTTATAAGATCCAACATTTTTGTTTCTGTTTACTATGGTTATTTTCTATCCACTTGTTCTGACAGATATCTTGCTCATTTCTGCAAACTCCTCTTCCTCAGGGTCTGAGCATTGCCCATGGCTAGGCTTCTCACAGGGTAAGGTTCTCACTTTGGCGGATTAAGAGACATTATTTACTAGAGTCCAAAAAGACAGTTTGAAATTGAGAGGAGAATGGGGGATTCAGTCATACCCACTCAAATCTACTCTAAATTTTCCTTTCAGACTAGTTTGAAATTTACTATGTAGCCCAGATTTAACTAAGGCTAGCCTCCACCCCTAATGTTTAAAGAGCTGGAATTACAACCATTCACTACCATGGCCCCACTACTCCACTGCTTCTGTTGGGTACAGATATCATGAAAACAGAAGTCCCCCACCACCACCTTTTCAAGTCAAATCCAGCAGGTGGATATTTTAAACTTATGCCCTTCCAACAATATAGAGCTACCCACAAGTTAAAACAGCACTGGAAACAAACCCTGAAAGTTCTCTTGCAGAATGAGACAACCTGCCCAACACTACACAGTGAGATCAGCTGTGCAAATCAAATATGACAGTACAATCAAGGGCTGCAGTGTACTGTTGATCAGAATTGCCCCTTAGAACCTCTTGCACACTCCAAATGCAACCAAGTAACAGATCGGAATTTGACCTCTCACAAAAAAAGTCCACTACTCCCATGAATGAAAAACCAGAGTTCTATGAGATGCCTTAGCTCCCTCTACCAGTAAAATAAATCCACCCACGAAATAACAAAAGTCCTAGCAGGAACATAGTTCGAAAGAAGCCAGAAACCCTCTAATTTGTAAAGATCTCTATCAAAGCTTTAAAATAAAAGTTGAGAGACCACCTTCACAACCCATTCACTCAAGAACAGGAGGGGAAAGGAAGGAAAGCTCTTCGGGAGTTCTTGCTCCCTGTTTGTGGTTCACTGACCACCAAGATCAATGTAGAAACCACCAGGTCACAGCAAGGAAAGTAGGGCTTGACTGGTGAGAGTCCAAGTACTGACTGGAGTGGCTGAGGAGCCACGGTAGTGGAGGACACTGGGCGAGAGGCCTGGGTCGTGGTGGAATGGACACGAGGGAGGCAAACGGGTACTGAAGACAGTCAACAAAGACCCTGAGCACGGGGCAGAGAGAGGGGAAAGTCAGAAGGTCAAAAGACCCAGAGGGTAAGGGTTTTTAAAAGGGATCTGTATGGGGAGATGCTCAGGAGAATGAGGGAGACACGGACCTCCCATTGCTCCAGAAGTCGCGCCATGTCCGCATCGTTGTAATCGCGGATGTCCTTCTTTTTCCGTGGAGGTGGGGTGGCCTCGCCGGGAGTGTCGGCCGCATAGACTTCAGGAGGAGGGAGCAACAGAAGGTCTGAGGCACACAGAAAGAGGAGAACCGCGAGCAGCCAGCTGGAGGCGGCCATGTTAGCTGCCTTGCGTAACGGACTGCCCAGCGTAACTCACGCTGAGCCTGCGCAGACAGCGTGCGGAGTCCCGGCGCCAGGGCCACGCCCCCACCCAGCTCGGGCTTTCCAATCCGGTCCTTAGCGTATTCTGCACAGAACTAAACCCAGTATTCGACCACGTCCCACCCTCGCGGACTCAGATCCCAATGGCTCCGCCTCCCAGGCGTCCGTAGCCTACCACACCCCGCCTCGTCCTAGTTCCTTCAGTCCCGACCTAATATGGTAGCTCCGCCTCCTTCTCTTGGCTCCGCCCCACAACTGCCTTTCTCTCGGGGCTCCCAACCTCCGGCTCCTTCCCATCCACGAGCCTTTCACCACTTGACTCCGCCTCTCAGCTACGATCTGCTGGCTCCGCCCCTAGGGTACCGCCTCCTCACCAGATTCGGCTCTATAGCCCTAGGACCTCACCTGGCTGGGCACCAAGGGTTCCTCCCCTTACTAGGCTCCGCCCTGCGAGCCTTTGGCCGGGCCAAGCAATAAACCCTTGTTGGTTGGGCTGGACTGTGCTTCCCCCCCACACTACTTTGGGGTTTTGTTAGAAGTCATCCCTCTTGTCTCTCACTCACTAGTCAGGTCTGAAAGTTCCCTCGGGGCCTGCATAAACTGACAAACAGTCCTCTAGCCTATGAAATGAATGAGAATGGAAGAGACACAAACTGCTTTGAGTCTGAGGCCCTTTTCAGGGTGTGGACATTCAGCCACCTCCCTAATAATTTCCCGTGAGAACAAACGACCAGCTAAAAAGCTAAGGATAGCCAGGGCAAATTTCCTAGAAGGCTGTAAATATAGGATCTACTATTATTCTGCTCCACAGATGATTTTCGACCCACCAGTCTTTCAAATATCACTGCCAATTAAACTTTTAAAAACCATTTGATAACCATTTTTATTGTTTAAAATAGTTCCAGGCTCTTCTGATTTTCATCTACCACCGTGGCTCTAATCTACACAGGACGAAAGTCACCCTAATTTTGTTTTCTGTTTTACAAGATTTTGACCACTACACTTTTCAGAAATAAAATACTTGGGGTCAGAGTTTCCTAAGCTTTAAGTGGCAGATCTGATTTCTTTAAAATTTCAGATTATATCATAAAACATGAAACCTTGGGTATAGTTAAAAAATATTCGAATAATACAGTTTAAGTACTGACCTCAAAGTGTACAATTCATTTCTGTATTTACAAATGTGAAAGTATCTCAAGAATGGCTTTCAATGTCTACATCAGCATACTGTATTAATTACTAAGCATACTGGGGTTCTTGAAAGCATCCTGGGGTTCTTGAGTGCTTCATCCCTTTACTGTTGTATAGTTTTTGGGTTTGTGTGTGTGTGTGTGTGTGTGTGTGTGTGTGTGTGTGTGTGTGTGTTGATTGGTTTTTCAAGACTGGGTTTTCCTGGCTAACATGGATCTCACTCTGTAGACCAAGCTTACCTAACTCAGACATTTGCCTGGCTCTGCCTCCCAAGTGCTGGATTGAAGGTGTGTGCTACCACAACCAGTATATAGTATTCTTCAGTAATATACCAGTGTTTTTGTTTTCTCACTCAGGGTCACTCCTTTCTCACTCACAATTTCTCCTGTCTCTTTCTGTTCTTTGGATGGATATTATTAAGGTAAGTCTTCTTATGACTGATACTTCTTTAGCAGAAATAGGTGGGAATGGAGCATTAGAGTGTTCTGGGTTATCCAGAGTTCTTTCTCATATGGCCCTGTCACACAGGTCTGGAGTTTCCATCCTCAAGGTCATCAAAATTTCCAGGATGGCCATTGGTACTCCAGCCATCAGACGACATTCTAATCAAAGGAAATGGAAAACAAACCAAACTGAAGGGAGAGTTCGTTGTTTATAAAAAAGATAAAGGGGGGGAAGGGTATGTTCTATGGGGGTGTGGTGAGGTGTGGGGGAGCATACCTGACTGTTGCTAGGTAAGTGTGGGGTGGAACTTAGGATGCTAACAGAGAGCATCCTATTCTGGAGTTGTGGACAGCATTTCTAGTCTCAGAGCTACCTCTCTGAGAGGGACTGGGGAGTACTCATTCAGTTGTATTTGCTATCACCTCAAATAAATGTAGGCTTGCTGTGAAGGGAAAAGCATAAAGTGGAGGTTAAGAAAAGACTAATTGGGCTGGAGAGATGGCTCAGAGGTTAAGAGCACTGACTGCTCTTCCTGAGTTCAAATCCCAGCAACCACATGTGGCCCACAACCATTTGTAATAAGATCTGATGCCCTCTTCTGGTGTGTCTGAAGACAGCGACAGTGTACTTATATATAATAAATAAATCTTTAAAAAAAGTTTTAAGGAAGAGCTAACTAGCACTATGTGCCTTTTTGGCTTTCACTCGAAGGTCAAATGCAGTGTGCATTTATTCCCACAGTAGTAAAGTGGCTGATTTTTTTTTCCATATTCTTGCATGGATATGAACAATCACAAAGACATTTTCTGTTGACATTGTGCAGAAACAACTCATAAGGAAAAAAGAAGAGGAACTTTTTTTTCTTTTCTGAAATCATAGGGGAAATGTCATGAGCCTTCTCCCAGGGGCACATTGCTCCACCCAGTGGCTTGGAGCTCTGTCCCGGCACAGTCATGCTAAAAAACACGCACAGCTGTGGCAGATCATGTGCTCCACAGGGTGGGGTCATCCTGGTCATTCATTCTGCCAACTGCCAAGGTAAGTTTTTTTTTTAAAGCTGTTTTTCTTGACCCAAAATATTTAGCTACAGAAAAAATATAATTTTTAAGTATTGTACCACAATTATTAAAACAAGTCAGAATCCCAGGGCTACCGACTGTCATCTGAGGAGGAAACACATCTGGCTCCTACTCTGTTGGTCTGAAAACATCTGCAGCAACTACATTTTCAACATTTGATACATTAAGTGTATTTTGGTGTTTTGTATCCCTGAAGGACCTTATTTACCTAAGGATTTATTGTTAGGCAGGTGAGACCTGACAGAAAGGTGAACCTGATGTCCTTGGTTTTATCCAGGAGGGTTTGCAGTAACAGAGGGGCTAAGCCGTTTACAGTATATTCTACAGATTCTAGGTCAGGAGGTAAAGGGACCATCATGACATGGTAAATGTTTGCTCTTATTTCTTCTGCATGTATGAGAGAGCGTGAGTGTGTGTGTGTGTGTGTGTGTGTGTGTGTGTGTGTGTGTGTAATATTCATGTGAAGGCCAGAGGTTAACATCTAGTGTCTCCCACCATTGATTTCCACTTAATACAATGAAGCAGGTTATTTCTTTAAACTTTGAGTTTACCATTTCTACTAATCTGGCTAACTAGTTTACTACAGAAATGCCCTATTCTGTCTCCTTGAGGGCTGGCCCACCCAGCTTTATGTAGATTCAAGACATACAAATTTTGGTCCCCAAGCTTGCTCAGCAAGTGCTTTATCCACCGAGCCATCTCTCCAGATCCTGACCCTGTATTTGTTTTTGTCTTGAAATCATTCAACTGTGCTCAAATGCATGGTATAGCCATGGGACGGAAATATGGACCCAGGAACCCAGGACACTTTCTTCCCTGGTGTCTTTCTTCTACCATGGCATCAGTGAAACTTACAACACAGTAACACCAGTAGCCATATAGAAAATAGTTTCAAAGTGTAGAGCCAGAGAAACTCAGATGGCCCTGGAATCTGAACCAGGTCTGAGGCAGTGCAGTATAGCACTGGAGAAGAGGGGCCGGACGTAAAACTGTGCTTAGTGCCTAAATGAGGGGCCAGGCTCTGGGTTAAACACTCATCCAACGTGCATCCTAAGTTTAATGAGAATATGAGCCTGGGTTCATGCTGGCCTATGTTCTCCACAGCTAAGGAGTGAGAGCAACACCTTCTAGCACTACGTGAAATCTTGGATGAACCATAACCAAAACATCTGAGAACCTGAATGTCACCAGTGAGGCCTAGGACCTGGTAGGTGCCAAACATTAACTCTTTGGGGATCAAACTGTAGAAAGGCCTGACAAATGGATGACGCTATTAACCCTGGCTGCTGACTGTGCAAGGCACTCAAATGTGGAGGGGAGTCGATACTGCCTCTCGTCATCACAGGTTAACGGAACTGTGGAGGGAGCTAGGCCAGTAGTCCCAAACACATGGCAATGGTCTCAACCAGGTTCTGCGGCCGGCACAGTGAAAACGAGGGACAGACGTGCCCAAGTCTGTCTAAAGTTCCAGAGAAGCTCTGTGTGAGGCAGCAACCGCCTGAGTTAATCTCTAAGTACTGACCACCAGGTATCCTGGGCAGGAATGATTAGTGTTAGCTGCCTACGGTCCCTAAATCCCGAGATTCATCTTTTTTCCCCACTGGCCAGTAGATATGCTATGAAAATTACTAGCCTGTGCAAGCAGCCTTGCCACGGTCCCAGTGAGGGTTATAGCACAGTAACATAGAATACCCTGAGAAACAATTGGAGGGAACCTCCACTCTCTTAGATACTAAAAGCTGAATGCTCAGACATCCATGCCAAGGCCGTCACTGGGCCTGTGCACAGCTTCCTTGCTCACGACAGAAGCAACAGAGGTGAGAAACTGAAGGTGAAAGTCTTGTCCCAAGTGTGTTACTAGACAGGATCACGAAGTGCCAGGGGGCTAGAGAATACATCGAGTAAGGGGTGTGGTCCATTCCATGGTGATTCTGCACCCTAGCCAGTAAGGGTTTCTTCTGTATCAACTGTCATGGAAAAAAAGGGGGGGGGGGATGAGACTGCATTCAGTTGTAAATCGTTCTTCTCCAGGAGAGGTGTTAGTTGTAGTTAGGTTAGGTCTCATCTAGCCCAGTTTTGCTTAGCTCCTTACATGGCTGGCAGAGGATCTCGAACTCCTCCTCATCCTGCTGCCTCTATCTCCCAAGTGCTAGCGTATGACACCAAGACTGATAAAGAATGAGAATAAACCATGATGTCTGCAGATGTGTAAGAAAGATCACCTGAGATTGCTGTCCACCTGTAAGCACAAACATAAAACCAAGAAACACGGGTCTAAAGATAAGATATGGCCAAGACTGCTCCCTACCAGCCACTGGGTGGCACTGTATACCACAGACAGCTTGGTTGCTAGTCCACAAATTCTGGGGGTGTACCATGAAACTTTAGTATGAATGTCCAAAGTACATGCAGTGAATATTATCTACCATAAAAAGGACATTCTGATACATTATAGCACCGATTAACCTCAATGACATTATGCTTAATTTAAAAAAAGACAGGCACAAAAGAACAGAGTACTTCAAATAATCAAGTTCATGGATAAAGTTGGTGATGGCCAGACTAGGAGAATGGAGAGATGATAGCATTTCACAGGTAGAGGGCCAGGGAAGGTGAAACTTTTCTGATGGTGGACGGTGCTGGGCAGTCATCCCTCTCACCATGCATCCCTAACCCCCCACCCATCTAGCCCTTACAGCAAGGTTAGGGAATCTTAGATTTGGTTTCCACTGCTTTGGCTTGCAAATTTCCCTAGCACTGATCAAAATGCGTTAAGTCTGCCAAACTTGACCAAAAGGCGTTGTATGCAGTACTCGACATCCTGTCCATTTCGTCCTGTGTTCTCACTGAACAAACAGTAAACGGGAGCACTTGTCTGTGGTGAACCTGCCCTTCCTGGACTCTAATCTTCATAGGCAGAGGCTGCCTATTACAATCTATTACATAAGCTCAGTGCCTTGAACAAGGGCTGGCACAGGGTAGATAGGCAGTGTGTGAGCTGCAAGGGAACAACGGCAGGAGAAAAAAAAAGAACCTGGAAAGATCAGTTTAGGAAAAGTAGCATTATCTGAAAAAAAAATGAAGCCTTGGTGGCAGGCACCTTTGCTGGCCCCTCTCTTAGGCTCTTAGAGTGAAGGAAACTATTCTTTAGGACTAACTGCTATTCCTGGGTTACCATGGAAAGAGACTGATCTGCTTTTCCCTTAGAAAAATACAAAGGAGTGACCCTACAGAATCGCTTCTTGTTAAGAGAGCCATTGGTTTTACTGGCTTCAGTTTGCAGAGACAATTGGTTTGCCTAGAATCTGGGGTGACTATCTTTATCTGTTGCTCCTCGTTAACTAATATGAATAATTTGTCTCGTATTTCATTCTCTAAGCTACCGGGGTTTGGACAATCGATTTGAGGTCATCCAACTTATAAAATAGCACTTATAACTGGCTTAAAACTGTAGACATGGAGGTCCTAGGAAGAGACAGAATAAACACTTCTATGGGCTGAGCACGCTAGTCTCTGATAGGCACCAGCAGAACACTTAAGTGCGGTGAGAGGAGAGTGCTTTGATAGGAGGAGGACCTGGTGTTCCAGGACTTTCTTCCGGACAAGTCCTACACAAAGAAAGGGGGTGGCTGTGGCCAGTGGGGGTGGGGACCTCCTCTTCTAACCATCTGCTGTGGTCAGGAGCTTAGGGAGTCACTTAATCTACCTGGCCACAGGGCCCTCGGGGCTCAGGCCTACAATCACAACTACTTGAGATGCTAAGGGAGGAGGATTGAAAAGTTCAAAGCCGATCTGCACGATTTAATCAGTTAAATTAATAAATAAAAGAGTAACACTAGCTCTAGGTCCTGGGTTTAATCCCTAGTTACAGGGCGGGGAGCCATCTGGGCTACCAGTTTCCCAGCCTGTAACCCAAGAGATAACAGTGTTTACCTCAAGAGACAGGCTCTTTACTTAACAATAGCTGCTATTATTCCATTATATAGATGGAGTCAGGAAAGGGCGAACTGCAGATCAAGGCACATACTAATTCTAACCTGCTGGAACCGAGGTCACCAGACTCTAGCAGACTTGGAGAGAGAACTTTCCCAAGGTCACACAACTCCTAAACGGATAGGGGGGAAACCGACCACAGGAAGGGTCTATCTCTGTGCCCCACTAGCTGTGGGGACTCTTAAGCGTGACTAACGCTCCTTTTCACTGCTTCACGGAAACCCACCCACAGGAGAGGGTCGAACACAACAAAGGGCGGAGGAGGACTGGCAAAAGCCATCGAATCTCATGACTGGAATCCGGAGGGGTTGGAGGGGGCGAGAACCAGGGACTAGTGAGTGGCCTCCTCCCCAAGCAAGCAAAACAGATCACCTTTTACACTAGCTCCCTTGGCGGGGAGAAAGCACCGAGTCCCGGGGCAGGCTGAGAGCTTACGTAAGGCCACTCGCGGCTGCGCCCCAGTGTCCCCAGGGTATGCGCAGCGCTGGGCGCGGAGCGAGGGCGGGCCTTCCCCACCACACAAGCTTCCTAGCCTCTCCGGATACAGGGACCACCGGCCCCAGGGCCGCAGCGTCGGGGCAGGGCGCGGCGTCCTCCCACGGCCCCCAGCTTCCCGGGGGAGGAGCAGCGCATCGCGCAAGCATCCGGGATCGGCGGAGGGGGCGGGAGGAAGGGCGAGAGGAGGAAGCGGGATTTAAACGAAAGGCGGTGACGCCACACAAAAGATTTCTATAGGCTCCGGGGAGGTTACGGCCGAGGTGGCGGCGGCGAGCCGGGGGCGAGGCGGACGCGAGGAGGCGAAAGCCGCAGCCGCGCGCGGGCAGGCGGGTGTCCCCTGGCCTGCGGTCTCCGCCCTTCCTTTCAGTTGCTCGGAGGTCGCTCGGAAGTTGCTGGTTGACAAACATGGCAGGAGTCCGGGCCCGGGTCGGCCTCCGCGACGCCAAGCTCACCTCCTGAGCCGACCACCCCGGGGCGTTGGGTGCACGGGGCCCGCGGGCTCTGCGGGGAAACAGATGGGATCTCCACGACAGCCGGTCGCGGGTCGCAGGCCATTTAGGCGGGGAGGGCGTGCCGCCGGGGCGCTGGGCCGCGCACTCTGAACCTCCAGGCGGGAAGGCGCGGCCGCCCAGCACCCTGCGTTGCAGCCTCCCGCCCGACTGACTCCGCGCGGCCGCCACAGAGCCAGCCACGCCCTCGGCCCTGTGGCCGCCCAGCGCCCCAAGAGCCGGAGCAGGAGATGCGGCCGCGAGCCGCCGGGCGTCAGCTCCGGCCGCCGTCGCCAGCCCATACGGTCTGGCCGGGTCGCCGCCCCTGAAGCCCACGTGCGCTGCCGAGCCCGATCGCCGCAGCGTAGCGGCTGACAGCAAAGCCTGCCGGGGCCGCCGCCCGCGCTCCTCTAGGAGCAGAGGATTTTGATTTCAAAGGAAGGAAGGAAGGAAGGACAACTCCCAGCCTCCCCGTCCCGCCCTCTCCGCTCCGGCGGCCCGGCCGGCCATGCCCAGGAAGGTGGCGACAGCGGGGCAGCGGGGACTTTTCTGGTAGGCTCGTGAAGAGGGGCGCGGACTAGGTGTCTGCCGTGCCCCGGCTCAGTTCCCGAGAGCTACACAGCACCCCAAAGGGCTTACCGCGGGGCTTGGGCCCGCCCCGCGACGCCCGGCCACCGGCCGCCGCCACCCGGATCTCCGTGCCCGCCGCGGTGGGTGGCATGATGGTGCGCAGAAGGCAGCGCGGC
The DNA here is from genome assembly GCF_963924665.1 of Micromys minutus. NCBI lineage: Eukaryota > Metazoa > Chordata > Mammalia > Rodentia > Muridae > Micromys > Micromys minutus. Next base: position 83,721,349 of record NC_137972.1, on the reverse strand, counting down.
CCTGGCCAGCTGAGTCGCGGCGGCGGTGGTAGCGGGCTCCCCAGCGGCATGCCAGTGCCCCCTGGGCGCGATGGCTAGCGGCAGCGCCGGGAAGCCCACTGGCGAGGCGGCTTCTCCGGCTCCTGGGAGCGCCGTCGGCGGGGCCAGCTCGCAGCCGCGGAAGAGGCTGGTGTCAATCTGTGATCACTGCAAGGGCAAGATGCAGCTGGTGGCCGACCTGCTGCTGCTGTCTAGCGAGGCGCGGCCGGTGCTCTTCGAAGGCCCCGCCTCCCCTGGCGCTGGTGCGGAGTCTTTCGAGCAGTGCCGGGACACCATCATCGCGCGCACCAAGGGGCTGTCCATCTTAACCCACGACGTGCAGAGCCAGCTCAACATGGGCCGCTTCGGAGAGGCAGGGGACAGTCTTGTGGAACTGGGCGACTTGGTGGTGTCGCTGACCGAATGTTCCGCACATGCGGCCTACCTGGCAGCCGTTGCCACACCGGGCGCTCAACCTGCACAGCCAGGCCTTGTGGACCGCTACCGCGTGACACGCTGCCGCCACGAGGTGGAGCAGGGCTGTGCTGTGCTGCGAGCCACCCCGCTGGCAGACATGACCCCACAGCTGCTGTTGGAGGTGTCGCAGGGTCTGTCTCGAAACCTCAAGTTCCTGACGGATGCGTGTGCCCTGGCCAGTGACAAGTCACGGGACCGCTTCTCCCGAGAGCAGTTCAAGCTGGGCGTCAAGTGCATGAGCACCAGTGCATCTGCGCTGTTAGCATGCGTGCGCGAAGTGAAGGCGGCACCCAGCGAGCTGGCCCGCAGCCGTTGCGCGCTCTTCAGTGGGCCCTTGGTGCAGGCCGTGAGCGCTTTGGTGGGCTTTGCCACCGAGCCTCAGTTCCTGGGTCGCGCAGCTGCTGTGAGCACTGAGGGCAAGGCGGTGCAGACCGCCATCCTGGGAGGTGCCATGAGTGTGGTGTCGGCCTGTGTGCTCTTGACCCAGTGCCTCAGGGATCTGGCGCAGCACCCAGATGGGAGCGCCAAGATGTCGGACCACAGGGAGAGGCTGAGGAACTCGGCCTGTGCCGTGTCTGAAGGCTGCACCCTGCTATCTCAGGCTTTAAGGGAAAGGTCTTCACCCAGGACTTTACCGCCAGTGAATTCCAATTCTGTGAATTAGCACTCCCCCGACACCCCCACCCCCATCCCAGCCCCTATACCCATTTTCCACCCCAGGCTAAAGGAAGACACTTAACTCCTCCCCTCCATTTATACCAAAGAAACCATAGGTGACCCCCCTCCCCCATGTTAATGCTCAAGAGGAATTTTCCAGAAGGTAGGGCCATGCGTTCAACATGTTCACAGAGGGCCCAGGTGTCTGCCAGCCCCCTATAGGGACTCAGACACAGAGGTAGTGTGCTGGCTGCAGGATTACCCCGACACACTCCAGCCCCTCAACTCATTTACCAGTTGGGCAGGAAAGAGGTCATGGGTTCGTTTCTTTCTTCTTTTTAATTAAATGAAAGGTTACCTCATTTTCACTCCTTTAGACATGGATGTAGCTACCTTTTTATATGTCGTTATTTTTGTTGAATTAGAGTATACATGGTGTGAAAAGAGTATGACTTGGCCAAATGATTTGCAAGTGGGGGGAAAGCTACTGTGAGCGTGTGTTTTATTTTTTAAATTACACTATAGAGTGATTTTTTCCCCCAATGTCAAGTTTTTACCCTGCATGTACTGGAGTATTTATTTCATCTATTAAATCGTTATGTTTCTCAGATGGCTTTTTGCAATTACTGTATTTTTTGATAACAGTGCATTCCGCCTGTCATCGGTGGGGAAGAAGGTTTACTTTAGTCGGCAAGTGAATCCCTGGTGCTTAACCTTTTCCAGTTTTCCCTCAAGTATTATATCTCTTAGCATCCTTGCATCCTAGAAAAACATGTATGTGATCTATTTTAAAAGGCAGGCAATAGGTGTCTGTACCATGCGGTGCTTGGGGGAGGGCCGTTTGCAGGGTCTAGTTTTTCGGGAAGTAATCTAGCTGTCTTTGTCCTCTGTCCATCTCTTTCTCTCATTTGTATTAGGCTTGTCATTTTCAAATTAGAGTACCCCATAGTACTGTGTGAGACGCTGCCTCACCAGCTCACAGCACTTTGCCTGGGACTTGACGGCACTGCCCAACTCTGAGATCTCTCTGGCTTTATAGAAGGGTCAAGGCAGTTTGATAGAGGAGGGTAGCTTCTGGAGAGCGCTAACAAAGTTCCAGAGCATCATTGCCAGTGGAGGGCTTGTTTTTATGGCCCTGATTCAAGTGGTTGGTTGTGTATTGAAAGAATATTTTGTTGACTGATCTTATGTCGAGGGAGTTTGGCTTTTCTGCAGATACATAAAGGAATTGGGGATGGGCTTTTTAAGGGTGTTTATGATTTGCTGAAGACACTTGGGTAGGTTTTTTTTTTTTTTTATTAAAATGAATGACAAACTTATCTACTGCCATGAAACCTGAAGAGCCACATGCACAAGATCTCATACAGGCTTTCAGTGTATCATTTACTTTTTCAGGCATTTAGTGTGCTTTAACCTTTGCAGTACCCACAGGTCTAAAAAGTTTTCACCGTAAAATACTCAAGTGAAGTAAGTCCTATGACTGACTTGCTTGAGTGGCTATATTTATTGCAAGAATATGAAATTTAACTTCTAAAATCATCTTTTCTCACACTTTCTATTTAAAAAGGCTAAAGTAATCAGGTGTATACAGCTTATTTTAATGGTCGGGGGAAGGTGGCTGTGTTGCTCACCTATAAGTCCAACACTTAAGAGGCTGAAGTAGGAGCCTTGCTGAAAGTTTGAGGCCACTGCAGGCTGTCTCAGACAACAAATGTGCGTTAGGATTTAAATTAGAAGTGGCCTAAGGGGTGGCTGTTTTCTCTACTTAGATCTTTTGAGAGTAAACGTGAATGACCTTGAGTATGCTCCTTCTCCCAGCTCTTTTGTAAAATTGGCCTAATCGACTTCAGGGAGATTAGGGAGGGGGTGCCTAAGGAAATCCTACAGGGAGATTGGTGGGGGGGGGGGAGGGGTGCAGTCCTACAGATGGGAATTATTTCCATTCATTGGGTTTACACAAATAATGATCAAGTCCACATTTTGTAAGGTCCCTTTAGTCTGCAGATCACAGAGTAAGCTGAAAGGAATTAAAGGTCAGGAACATGTAATTTTGGTAATTAAGGAAGAATTGTCAGTTTACTCATGGGTTTACTTCTTCAAGAACTAATTTTAAAACTATATAAGCCAAAATGAAAAAGACTTGCCCTGTCTCCCTGCATGGCATGAACTAGCTAGTCTCCACATTAAATTTGAAAGTGCTCTTCCTCATAGACAAGGGATAGTTGTTTCAATGCTTGTGAGTAGGATAAGGGTTGAGTGCATAATGTTAAAAACATCTCTGTCCTTGAGAAACGTGATGTTTAATTTCTTTTTTCTCTTCGGTTTATAAGGTTCGGGGTTTATCCAGCAGTAGGTGTCTTGAAATTGTCTCTGTCTTTTCCGCACATTTTTAGAAGCCAGAGTGGGTAGCGCACAGCACCAGTCTGTGTTGCCTGCAGTGCCTGGTTAGGGACTTGGGCACTGGTCTTTGGCATTCTAACTTCCTTCCAATATATTAGTTGCCAAACTTCTCTTTTAAATAATCCTTGATTTCTTTTTCTTTTTTTTTAAAGAAGTACATCAACCTATTTCATAATAGGATATAATGAGGTCAGCAGAGTTACTGGTTCCAGGAATAAAATCAGAACGGCCTCATTTCACTCTGCCTTTTTATAAATATGTAAATTGGGCTTTGCCACCACTAACTTCCAGTCCATCCCTGGGTTCTTCTGATTTTTCCAGGTCAAGGTTTGTAAGTCAGGCTTAAAGCAGAGTCCTTTCTGATTAATTAGAGATGTCAAGAACCTTCTTAGGAGAATGCTAAAGAGAAAGATGGAAAAACAGCTAAGTTCCCTGAACAAAAGCCATTCTCTATGACAGTCAGCCCAAGGAAATGGGACAGAACAGGCTTTCAAGCATTACCAAGGGGAGAAAAAAAGATCAAAACAAGACAAGAAGCCTTTCTTTGTCGGTTTAAAGTTTGGACTTTTTTATTCACCCTGAGTTCTTGGTAAGAATGCAAAACTCTGGTTTGTGTGTGTGTGTGTGTGTGTGTGTGTGTGTGTGTGTGAGAGAGAGAGAGAGAGAGAGAGACTAATTCTGGAAACATCAGTTAACGGCTGAATGGTGGTTATTTTTCACTTTCCTTTTAAAGCTGGTATAGGGTTCTGAGATAGTCTGCAGTGTGAGATAGCTAATTTTAACAGGAACACCTGTTTTTCTGAATGGGACTGGTGAACAGGCAGAGTGGTGGGGGTTGGACAGAGGACTGCCAGCGTTAGCAACCGAGCCATGCACAGAGAACGAGAGGACTTGGGCAAGAAATCCCCAGACTTAGCACCTCTTCCTGTGGCTGCTGCCTGGCTTGACCTTTGGCTCTAGTAACTGAAAGAATTCTTAAGGAGACCTGGCAGAAACAGACACTTGTGCCCCAGGCAGATCCTCTCGGAGTTTGCTTGATTATTTACTTTGTGTATCTGTGACTAATTGGTCCACTTTGCTTAAGCAAAGTTTCTGGGAGTGATCTGCTTCCCCAACAATGATAAAAGCCTCAAAAAACTACATGCCGTTGTCTAGATACAAGGAAAACTTGCTGTTAGCAGGGGCATCCATGATTGAGGTCAGTTTAACAAAACTGGGGTCAGTTTAACAAAGCGTGGAGTTCATTAAGGTCAGAGGCTATAATGACTGGCATATATGTGCTTTAGTTTGGTTTTTAAATGAAACGAATAAAATACCTGTTTGCATAAGCAAGTAGTGAGATAGTTCTTGTAGGTGTGAATTATGTTCATTCACTGGGCCAGAAGTCAATGGGGACCAACTAGGATACAGCTGTGAGTGATACCATGATCTAGACTCAGTACTGTGTGTGGTCCTAGGACCCGCAGCATCTGCACTAGTCTGGATGCCACCTCAGCTTTGCTCAGTAGAAGCCAGTCTGTGCTGTATCAGGCTTTTCCAGGTGACTGATGCATGCCCAGGTTGGAGACTCTGCTCTATAGAGTATGCAAGTTTCTTTTCATTCTTTCCTCATCTTTAAATCCAGATTACACCACTTGTGGATCAGGAGGCTACATCATTGCTACGAGCTCTCCTTTCTCCTTTGCTCTGGATATGGTGTGATGAAGCCTAAGTCTTTGTATGTGGCAATCAAGTGTCCTGCTACGGAGGTCTGTCCTTGGGCCCTAAGAACTTTCCTTTTAGATTGATCTTTGAGTGTGTGTGTGTGTGTGTGTGTGTGTGTGTGTGTGTGTGTGTGTTTGGTGGTTGTTTTGTGTGTAGCTGATGTGTGTGTGGATGCAAATGTGTGTGTGCCACAGCTTGCATGTGAAGATCCGAGAACAAGTTTGACAATTACATCATCAATAACAAGGTGAATTAAAAGGAAAAAAAAGTCAACCTGTGAGCTTACTACTGTTACTATTTCGTATAGTTTTCTCTCTCTCTCTCTCTCTCTCTCTCTGTGTGTGTGTGTGTGTGTGTGTGTGTGTGTGCGCTTGAGTGCCTGCATGACTAAAGTACAGAGTTCTCTTCCTTTTCTCTGTTCTTTGGAAACAAACTGAAACAGTACAACATAAACTAGCAAAATGGTTTTATGTTCTTACATATTATCTCTTGTCCTAGAATTAGCAAGGCGAATTAAAAATTAAAAAAAAGTCAACCTGTGAGCTCTTTGGCCTCGCAAGATAAAACACTTCAGTTCTGAGTGTATTTACTATTTTGTATAGTTTTTTATTTTTTAATATTTATGGGCATGAGTTTTTGTTTGCACGCATGCCTGTGTGCCATGTGCATGCCTAGTGCCTGAGAAGGTCAGAAGAGGGCATTGGATCCCCTGGAACTGGAGTTACGGATATTTGTGGGCCACCATGTGGATGCTGGGAACCAAACCTGTGTCTCCTGTGAGAACAGCAGGTGCTCTTAACTTCTGGCTTTCCCTCTGGCCCTGGCTACTGAGTTTATAAAACATACTCACAAACAACTTATGTGCAGACCTATCCCAACATGTACTTCAGAGAACTTGAACTGTGGTGTGTGATACATGGCAGGAAATGGGGCTCTTTAACGGTGGTCAGCCATCAGAATTAGAGCACCCTTTTAAAATACTCTCACTATTCTTGGGACAGTGGCAGGAGTGGGGACTGGGATCAGAGGCTGCTACTCACATGATGCATTATTCAGAGGGTACACAAGACCTCAGTCGTATCCTGGCCCTAGCCCCTGCCTAGTAAGATTGACACCTTATCCAGGAGGCCCTCTTCACACTCACCCTGGGACAGTTGTGTGGTAGCATGAGGTAGCCTTGACTGGGTCCTGGCTTTTGTTATCTTTAGTTCACCCTCTTTAGTTTACAGACCACTTTCACCCATAATGTGTCCTTGGGTCCTTAGAACACTCTTGGGAGGAGGTAGGTATTACCCAGTGTGTCCGTCTTCCAAACATCTGTGCCTCTGTTTTCCCGTTGTAAAAAGTAAAGCAAATATTTACAGTGAACTGCTTGAAACGGAAGGCCTCTTGACGGACTCCACCAGAGCAGCCCCATGTACCTCTGAATCTTAGAGTCACATCAGTTTTCCTTGATTCTTAACTCCCTAACTTGGAGTGCTCTGTTTGCTCTTCGTCCTCTAGGAAGTGTTCTGTGTAGCTTCCGACCTCCAATCTAGACTCCGCAACATTGTGTGTCTCAAAATCTTTCAACCACTATGTTTTGGGTCTTCAGGGAAGACTCAGATATAAATTTTACTATAATTGAAAAATAAACCAGTCCCCACAGTTTTAAACTATGACTTACAGTTGAATTCATAAGATTTATTATTTATGTGTTCAAATGTATGTGCTTGGTGTGTGTGTGCATGCACACACACATGTCGCAAAGGATATGCCAAAGTCAGAAAACCTTGAAGAATCTGTTTTCTCCTTCCACCTTTATATGGGATCTGGGCATTGAACTTGAGTCCTCGGGCTTGCTAAGCCTTATCTGTGGATCCCGCTAACTGACCCTATTCCAAATGTGTAGCACACGTGTATCCAGCTTCTGCTAAAGAAAGGACAGAGAAGACTTAGTTAGTCCTGTTTTAGAGGAAGAGAAAAATATTTGGGATGCGTCCAACTTGAGCATGTCACTTCCCCAAATTGCTAAGCACAAATCACTCCAGGTTATTAACAGTTATTAACAGGTTATTAATTAATTCATCAAATTTGTGTGTCCGTGAATGGGGGCAGGTAATCCCATGACTCTTTGCATACTATATGAATGCTTTATCACTGAACTGTAGCCTGCCTAAAGTTTGAAGCAAATCACTTAAGCAAATACCAATCAAGCAAAATCGTCATTCATCAGTTACCCTGGCTTTCCTATCAAACAGTTGTCAAGAGGTCTGGACCGCTGGCAAACCTGCAGAAGCTGGCAAGCTACTGGAGGAAACCCAGGGCAGCTTTGGTGACACAGGCCCTTTCCTTTCACCTTTTCTCTTTGGGTAATCATCAGATTCCTGTTGTAAAACTGACCGGCAAACAGCCAAATGTGGCAAATACCTGTAATCCTAGCACTTGAGAGAAAGAGGCCAGAAGGCCAGGAGTTCAAGGTTACTATCCTGGGCTACAAGAGACCCTATGTAAGACAAACAACACGGTGGGGTGGATTTCATAATTAATAAGATTGATTGGCAAGCATGCCAGCATATTCCTTTGGGTAGAATTTTGGTAAACAGATTTTTTTCAAAGGTTTCCTAGAGGCTGTTTCTTCACAGACCATGTTAAACACAGTAGGACTAATTTTCAAAATTGGTAGTTAAAGCTTTGAAGTGGTACATGACTTTTAAACTAGTACTTGGGAGGCTGAGGCAGGAGGATCAGAAGTTCAAGCCAGCCTCAGTATAGCCTGGGCTAGATAAAACTGCACACCTGACCCCCACCATCACAATGAGAAAAAAAATCCCCAAGCACTGGAAAGATGGCTCAGCAGTTCAGAGCACTAGCTGCCCTTCCAGAGGACTTGGTTCAATTCCCAGAACCCACATAATGGCTCATAACTACCTGTGACTCAAGTTGCAGAGGAAATGACGTCCTCTTCTGGTCTCCAAGGACACCAGGCATGTACACAGTGCACAGATATGTGCAGGCAAAATACCCATAGACATAAATAAAATAAAAACAGCAATAAAGATCCCAGTGTAGTTCAAATGGTCTGTAGAAATAACTACAATTTCAAGCTTACCGAGTAATTATTTAAAAGTGTGTGCGTGTGCGTGTGCGTGTGCGTGTGCGTGTGTGTGTGTGTGTGTGTGTGTGTGTGTGTGTACATGCTGTCAAACTCCATGCAGAGGACCTTAATTAGAGCTACTGGCAGTTGTGAAGATACTGATAATGGAGTTCACGGCACTGACTGTACATTATTGAGGATGCTGAGACAATCGGTAGGTACTGGGAACACAAAGATGATTGTTACATAGAAAGGTGAGGTAGATCACAGAACAACTAGTCCTCATAATTCCTAGTTGGAATCATATTGGCTATGTTAACCTGCCAAAGAAAAACGGTGCTGGCTGAAACTGATTTGCCCACCTTGGTATCCAGTGACCACATGTGAGTGGGAATTTCATGATTTATTTTCTGTCTAACTGAAGGGTGGTTTTCTAGAGAGGCCATAGGTGCCTTGGAATGAACCTTGTTCATTCCCAGGCCCAGGTATCCTTTTCTAATTTCTGGTTGTGCTGATGTGAGATGTAAGGCTTTTTCTGTATACTAAGTCTGATCTACAGAGAGCAAAAGAGCTTCCTCTCCTCTCGATGTTAGCCTGGTCTTAAGACCAGGGGCTTGTGAGGTGCTGGTAGGGCACATTTACCTACAGACAGATCCTAAGTCTGGCTGCCTTTGCAGGCCACCAAGAGCTGGTTTGGGACAATAGAAGAGGGGCGTGGGTGGGCAGGGGAGGGCATCCTGGTGCAGTGGAAGCCTTCTAAGGTCATTGGCATGTCTCTTTCGATGACACCGTCATCCCTGGGTACCATCTAGATTTTCAGTAAGAAGGTTAAGGAAAGGGGAGTAGTAATTGGCACTGTTCAGTATTTCTATCACACAGCTCTCCACGGACATGGAGGGACAGTGAGCTCTCTCCGGTGAGGACGCTCAACTGAAACTTGCCCAGGTCACAAGCTGCTAAATAGGGACAGAAAGACATGAACTGTGGGCTGTCTGACAGAGCATAGCACTGGCTATGTGAGTGAGTCAATTTCTAACATGGAGTTGCTCTGCTCTTTTAGATAATTTTCTTCACCCCACAGACAGTAATCCCTGTAAATTTTTCCCCTCACACAGTCGGTTTGAGCTTCTCCTGGGCCCCTACAGAGGTCTAGAGCTCCTTAACTGACTCAGGCTAAACGGATAGAGAAAGAGGGTGCGCACCTGCAGTGACGTCCTGTGAGTTGTAGAGGATACCTGAGCAAGAATGGCTTCCGGTTTGTTCAGGAACCTTGTTAAGACATTCCCAGAAGGTTTACAAGTCTCATAGCTGCCTTGCAAACCTCACCTCTGACCCTGAGCTCCACGTGCTCCTTTGGTCTCTAAGCTGATGTGCAGGCTAGGCTGTCTTTCCTTGGACTCTTCACCCCACATCTCTTCTTCTTCCCCCATGATCCAGCTCTGGTAACAACCTCTTCTGTGGGTCTAGACTTATTGGTAGAGCAGGTCGAGATCCAGAGATTCGGTGGGCACACTCCTGAGGCTTAGGTGACTCCCACTGCCAGACTCCTGACTTGGAAAAGATGCCATACTTCTCTCATAAAAGAAATGTACCTTATGGTCACATAGGCTCAAAACAGAGTCCTCCATGCTAAATGAGGTACCTAGAGGTCCAGAGGGCTTAGCTAATATGCTTCCCTTCCCAGACATTACTCTCTGCAAAAGATATTTAACCTTAGGCCCACCATAAGAAATGGGGTATCTATTTTCCACCACGACAAAAGCTGTTTAGAACCACAAACTGTCTCTTTCTCAAGATCCGCTGTGAGGAACCTGGAGAAGGCCTCTCTGTGCTCCCAGCCTCAAAAGCGACCAAGCCTGTGTCCACCAAGCTGCAGACAACCACCTGCTGGAACAAGTTGGAGCTCCCCACTCCCCAGCCCTGGGCCCCAACTCCATTTTCTGCTCTTCTGCAATTCCCGCTGCACCTGGATGTCCAAGAGTCCGAGGACCACATGACCCGGCCTCCTCTCAGTCCCGGGGACCCGGAACCAGCTCTGGCTTTCCCACATCTCAGAATGCCTGCTCTTTCCTACATCCCTGTACCCTCCCCACTACCTCCAGCCCTGGCAGTATGGAATAAAGTGGAGACAAACTCCCGGTGTTCCACTCATTTCTCATCCCTGTTGTGCCTTGCTGTGTTGGCTTCTCTGCAAAGTTCCCCTCCTTTTGCTCTAAATACAAGAGTGCCGGTTGCTTGCTGGGCCCAAAGCTGAGGATAGGACTATCTGTAAGTGTCAGGACAAGGCTACTGCGGGGCTTTGTAGGCCTTCTTCCAGAGGCTGAAAATGTATTTCAGGTGGCTGAGCGCCTTCTTATACACCAATATAAGTGTATAGGACATATACCTATAATCCTAGCACTTTGGAAGTAGGAGAATCAGGAGTTTAAAATCATTTTGGGGTATGTAATAAGTTGGAAGCCAAGCTGGGCTACACTAGACCCTTTCTCAGAAAAAAAATTATTTTTGAATTTTTATTATTACATTATTGTTTGATGTGTGTGAGCATTTTGCCTGCATGTGTCTCTCTGCACATATGCACATCCATGGAGGCCAGGTGAAAGAGTTGGATCCCACAGAACTGGAGCTGCAAATGGTTGTGAACTGCTCTGTGGGCAATGGGAACCAACCAAACCTGGGCCCTCTGGAAGAACAGCCAGTGCTCTTAACTACTGAGACATTTCTCCAGCCCCCAGAAAAATAAAATCTTATAAGCTCCCCAGGGATTTGAGTGAGCTCCAAGGAGAAATTAGAGGATTTGGGTGGACTGACCTCTATTTTGGGGGGTTAGGGATAGGGGTTTACACTGATAGTTCCTCTAGGGCCTTGGCTAAACTTGGACTCTAGGCTGTGAGCTGTAGGCCTAGGTGTGCACCTGGTGATAATTCTAGCTCTTCTCCTCGAGGGTCTATAAACCATTCACCACCCTGGGAAGTTGGTCTTTCCCACACATCCACTGAGAACCAGACTCCCCAGGGAGCCCTTGAAGCTGGCGTGAGAATTGAGTTCTGGCTCCTAGTCCTGTGATTGTTATAATACAAAAATTACTCATGACTTTCCATAATCAGGTTCAGGTTATGATAATGTACTTACATTTGTTTCTGGAGTGAGCAGTGCCCAGTACACACACACACACACACACACACACACACACACACACACACACACAGACCTAGACTCTCTAAATGGAGGAAGTGACAGACAGAGGATAAAAAGTCCAAGTCACCAGAGAGCTCAGGAAAAGTAAGTCTCAGAGTAGCTGCATATGGTGAAATATGTCTCTAACCCCAGCACCCAGGAGGCTGAGGCAGGAGGAGAGCCAGTTTAAGGACAGACAGGATTATAAAGTAATACCCTGTCTCAAAAACACCAATAAGTCAATAAACAAAACAAAACAAATGAGCCTCAGAAGATTCCAGACCACCAGTACATCTGAGTACCTTAGGCTGACCTGGGACACATTATGTACACCAGGCTGGTCTTGAACTCACAGAGACCCACTTGCCTCTGGAGGATTACAGGTGTCCATTATGCCTAATAGGTGGCCTGCTTTTGTTTTTATTTTAAATATTTATTTATTTATTTATTTTACTTTATTAATTTTTTTTACCTTTATGCATTTACATATGTGCATACCTGGTTCCCATGGAGGTCAGAAGGTGGCATTGGGTCCCCTGGAACTGGAGTTATAGAGGGTTGTGAAACTACTTACTGTATTGTGCTAGAAACTGAACCAGGGTCCTCTGGGAGAGTGATAAATGCTCCCTAGGCCCTAGGTGGCCTGTTGTTAAGAATCAGAAAAAAACAGGTGTCAGAGCCACAATCTAGAACCCGATTCTCCCAGCAGTAGGGTTACGATGTAAAGACAATGTGAAGAGAAGCCAATGCATCTGTCTTGAGGCATCTTACCCTCTCCTCAAACATCCTCCAAAAAATATGTATACACATTTTTTTAACCTCATGGTAGTGGCACACCTGTAATCCCAGTACTTAGGAGGCAGAGTCGTGCAGATCTCAGAGTTAGAGGCTAGCCTTGTCTACAGAATGAATTCCAGGTCAGCCAGGGCTACATGGAGAAACTCTGTTTTGAAGCAACAACAACAAAAACAAAAGAGAAATTTATTTATTTATTTGTGTGTGTGTGTGTGTGTGTGTGTGTGTGTATGTGTGAGAGAGAGAGAGAGAGAGAGAGAGAGAGAGAGAGAGAGAGAGAGAGAGAGAGAGAGAGAGAGAGAGAACCTTTGGGAGTCTCTCCTGCCACCATGGATTATGGAGATTGGACTCAGGCTTGACAACAAATGCCCTCCATCTACTGGTGCGTTTTATCTTGGTCTTTGAAGAAACTTCGATTCAGAAACTCACCACTCTTTCAAAGTTAGGAGGCATTTGATATGGATCATTGATTTATTTACAGTTTGCCCAAAGTATAGAAAGAGAGAGTCCAGGGTTCTCTGGCTTTTCTCTGCAGAGATAGAAGTTTATAGAAACAATGAAGGGAAGCCAGGAAATGCGCAAGTTAATTGACTGTCAGGAATACTTAAGTCTCTTCCTGGGAGGCAAGTACTTCCTCTGAGTGGTACCAGGCTGACAGCCTATCCTTTCCCCAGGATAGGATTCTGTGGAAATGTAGATCTTTACAATTCTTTGTTTCAATAGTCTGAGCCAAAGGAAAGGGCACACTTTCTTTTAAAGTGTCTTTTCTGCAGGGGCCACTGTGCTGGAATGATCTGTTGTCTGAGTTTTGGTGTAGCTGTTACCCTCTGAAGTCATAGTAAGCCCTGGTTGCTACAGGAGGCCACCCTCCCTGGGCTCACTAACATTCCAGAAAGGAAAGAAGGTGTCTCATCAGTCCCCGACACACCGGATATAAAAATAGTTAACAATTGTCGGCGGGGAGGGAGCAGGGGTTGGGGGAGGTGGGGGTCTGGTGGTGTAGCTATCCTTAAATAATCCCAGTTAAACTAAACTCAAGGGCTCCCTAGGCTGCATCTGGATTTGTTTGATGTGTCCTGGCCCTCCCTATCGGGAGTGAATAGAAATATACTCCCCAGGGAAAGTCATGCATCAGTGTCCTGGGTTCCGGACAACTGTACACGGTATCTGATGGCCAGGCCACCTAGCTAATCACCCTGCCTCTCGTTTCCCCGAGGGAAGGCCAGCCTTAGCTCCATGCCTCCTTCTTGCCACTGTCTGGATATCTGGATATTCGGGGCCCCTTCCCTCCAGCAGCCTGAACATATATTTAGGCTGGCAGTTTCTGAAATTTTCCTTGAGGCTGAGCACCAGTGGTGCAAATGCACCATTCCTTACTATAACTTGGGCTTCAAGGATATACAACCTGCCTTCCAATACTGACTACAGTCACCTCAAGTCCTGCAAGGCTCAGGAATGTCTGTAATTGTGTTTGTTGTTTTGTATGAGGCAGGGTCTCTCTACGCATCCTTGGGTGTCCTGAACTTGCTGTGGGAATACTGCTGCCCTGGACAAATCTCTACCTCCCAAATGTTGTTATTAAAGGCTTGCACTGCTGTGCCTGCTAAATCTTTTTTTTTTTTTTTTTCTTATGGAGGAACTACATAGACCAGGGCAGAAATCTCTCTCCAGTGTCCTTTGAATCACCCTCTTGGCCTCAGTCTTTATCGGTATAATCTCTATGAACATTAGCTTTGAGTCTTTCCCAGCCCCTGCCCACCCCCAACTCCCACTGGAGGAAAGATGTCATACTAGTGTTCCAGATAATCTATCTATACATCTTATACTTGAAATTGACAAAAATTATTGAGATTTTTGTTGATGGCTTATTCACAGGGAGAGAAGTGCATGTTCCCTTTTAGAAGGGAAAGAGGGTCATGTTGGTGTTGTGTGACTTTTCCTGGGAACACATGAACAGATTGTCTGTTTACTCCAGATAGAGAATTTGATGTCAGGCCAAAGGAACAATTGTAACCAATCCCAGTTTGGTAAACCAATGAGTTTACGAGCTGGGGTCCAGGAGCATGATGAAAGATTGGTTTATAGAGTGTGGGTGACTCTGGAACAGTAGCATCACTGAAAAGCCTCACCTCAACAGTGATGACCTCAGGCAAACTGTATCATGAAATCTCACCTTCAGTCAGTCTTGCATCTCTTAAACACTGAGAACTTCCCAAGATCATGTGCAACTAGGAGGGTTACAAAGGGAGGTGACTGCAGTGAGTTCTATGCTCTTTCCCCTTTGCCCTACCAGAATAGTAGCAGCTCCATACATGTGCTACAGACCTGGTAGTATCTCATTGTGGTCTGCTAATTCTGTTGTCATGGCGACTGGACCAGGCATTCTACAGGTGACCACAGCAACCTAGGCTCCGTGATGGTAAGGGGTGGGAGCAGACTTTGTGTGTGTGTGTGTGTGTGTGTTGGGGACATTGGAATAGCTTTAATCCAATGGCTGGGGATAGTAAAACAGGGTTAGCTGGGCGTATCACTTCTGGTGCTGCAGTGAATATTGACAGTCACGGGCCCTAGCTTGGTTATTTTTCTTAATACTTAAGATTCGGGAAACAGGTGGCTTCTGTAAAGATGATTTAGCCTAGTGGTGAAGCCTGCCTGGTCCTGCCACACAGAAAGAAGCAAAAGGATTTGTAGGATACAACTCTACACTGCTGAAGGTGACAGCAATGCTTAGAAGCTTTACCTTTTGGTGCAGTTTGGAAGCCTTTGGATGTTACATAAAGTTCTAGGGAATAGGCCTTAATTGTCATCCAGAACAGTGGTTCCAAGATACTGGCTGAGGACCAGAGCAGATGCATGACAAAGATCTCATGTCTGGGCAGACTGGGAGAGGACATCATGAAATGTCAGCAGCTACTTATAATGTACTCAGATACCTTCACAGATGCCTTCTTATTCTAAGAGTAGATCCTTCCCCCATCTTTCTTGAGAGGTTATCGTATGGAAACAGTGTCAGTGGTTGTCATTTGTGAAATTGCTCTTGCATTAGAAAAACAGTAACCTTATTTTGGTTTATCTATCATCTAAAGGGACATATCACTGTACTCAGAAATCCTAAAGTCTGAGAACGTAGGAGTCCATGAAAATATTCTGAGTCCTAGGTTTGTCCCTTTTGACGTATGTCTGAGTTGGTGCTATTGTGTTGACAGTGTTAAGGATCAGCACCCCTATCAGTAGCCTAAGGAGCTCCTGGTTTGCCCTCTTAGGTAACCCACTCTCAAGCAAAGCTGGAGCCTTGGCTACAGCTTAAGAATTTCAGGTTGAATCAGGGTGAAGTAGAATTAGAAGGTTTATTGTAACGATGATAGTACACAGTTTTGTGTAGTGAGAATTTTGGTTTCTTTAAAAACCCAGTTGTGTTATATGAATATGTTTTTGTTTTAATATTAGGTGTAGGATACGGGCCTGCTTCAGATCATCCACAGCAGCTGACTGTGATTTGTCTCATTCTCTGGCAGGGAGTGATTTTGCCAGTTGAAGATCATTGCATTTGGAATTCTGGTTTTGAGAGGGTGTAAAAATGCCCCAGCCTGGAAAGGCTGCGGAGGTTGTTGCTCCCCCTGCTGCTGGTGGTGTCTGTCATTACAGTTTGTCAAGTGGTCATGAGCAAAGACAGAAGAAGAAATTGGTTATTCTGTCCAAAAAGGTCCCCAAGGAACTCGACAACCTAATCAGCAGAAGAGATCAACATTCCCTTTCCTCTCTGAACATCTTTCTCACCTAGCTAATGCTGGAAGGTTGGATGGGATTGAAGAGAAAGGTAGTAGATATAAGAACACAATAAAGTAGCCAAAACATATGGTTACACTTTAGATTTAAAATTGGGGTGGATGGATGGGGGTATTTAGGAATACTACAATACATACCCAGACCTGATCACACAGACTTCTCTTGAGAGTTACCTTCAGTGTCTTCATAATGGCTAGATATGGCTCTGTATCATCCTAAGTTCCACTGTTTAAAAGCTGTACTTTACAGTCTTGTAATGATTAAGTCAAGTTTAAACATTAAGTAAAAGGGGGTGGGGCTGGAGAAATAGCTCAGTGTTTCACACATGAAACGAAGGCCTCATGCAAAACAGGCTGGACATGTAACTGCAGTATTGGGGGGTGGGGAGAAATCAGAAGCATCCTTGGGGTTGTTGGCTAGCCAGCCTAGCCCAGTTGGTAAATTCCAGGTTGTAATAAGAGACCTGGTCTCAAAAAATAAGGTGGACAGAGGAATGGCACCGGTGGGTGACCTATGACCTTCACATATATGCATGTGCACATATTTCTTCACACATACATGACACGCACATATACCCATATCCCCACAGTTATTAAACTTATGTTTAAAATGGTTTGCTCACATGTTTTCTTAAAGAATTTCCTTTTGTAAATTAATGTAGAAGGTGGCTTTCTGAGGTATGTTGCTTGGTATTTTAGAGCAGAGAGAAGATGGTCTGTACAGCGCAAGTAATGTGACCCTACCTAAGTATGTTCACCACTCATGTGTGAGATGTCTGTTTGAAGATAAACTATCTCTGTAAGCCAGTTTGCCAGTTACACTGAAGTTAGTTGACCCCCATTCAGTAGAACACATTAGCTTGGTCCCTGGGCTGTAGGCCTCTTTCTCTTATGTGCCCTTAAATGTCTCTGCCTTTCTACCTTGCCTCGTTGTCACTGTCTTAAAGACTTCTTTACACACACGTGACATATGCCTACATGTGTTTATGTGCATCATGTGTATGCAGGTTTCTGAGGAAGCCAGAAGAGGACACTGGGTCCTCTGGCACTGGAGTATTAGGTAGCTGTGAGCTGCCTGATGTGGGTTCTGGGAGCTGAACCTAGGTCCTCTGCAAGAGCAAGAGCCATCTTTAACGGGGCAGCCATCTTTCCAGTCCCATCAGCAGTGTTTTGAAAGACAATTTCAAAGGTGACTCTAAGGAAAGAAACATTTCCGAAGGTCTGAAACACCACACTTAGCAACTTGTTTCACAGATAATTTTGTGACCTTTTCTCTTAATATTTTCTCATCTAGGTCAACAAGAATTTAATTGAGATACAATTGAAGTATAATTCTAAGGTTGGGAAGATGGCTCAGTGGGGTGGGTAAGTACTCACTGTACAAAATGTGAGGACATGCATTTGAATCTGGGCCACTCACGTAAAAGTCGAATAGTAGCAATCATCTATAGTGTAGTGGGGGGGGACTGGGGGGAGACAGGGGGATCTTAGGGGCCCATTGGCCAGTCAACCTAGCTAAGATGCTGAGCTCCAAGTCCTAGATGCAGAATTACTGAGGAAGACACTGAACACCAACCTCTGGCTTCCATTTGTGCCAGCATAGGTGAGCTTACCTATATGAACATACATACGCGTATGCAGACATCACCAACACACAAAGACAAATTCCAGTATGACTTCATGAATATACCACAGTGTACTTAGTCCTTACCTCATAAATCTCATGGTTGTTTTCTGAATAATTAACAGGTGATCATTTCTATGAATGATTTGTATTTCTGCCTCAGGACCTCCCGGGTGTTGGGATTACCCATGTGTACCACCATTCCTAGCTAAGAGCAACGTTTTAAAGGTTATCTGTTACATACAGAGTCAGTCGTTTGCCCTGAGTGACAGATATTTATGAAGTACCAGGCATGGGTGGACAAATCATTAAATGTGTTCTTGCCTTAAGTAGTTTGGAGTCTGGGTGGGGAATAAGAGCTCCAGTCTCAAAGAGAGAGGCGTGTTTTTCTTTCAAGTACTGTCCCTGCTCAGAGACCTGATTTGTAGTACCCAATCTTCTAGATCAAGAACTTAGTGTTCCCTGTACACCCTTGAGCCAGCTGTTGTCCTTAGGTCTCAGGATTCTTATCTTTAAATGAGGTCACTGGACTGGGTCACTTTGAGTGGCACCACTCACGACCCTTAAATAGCTGAAACGTCTGGCAAAGCATGAATACGCACTTTCCTTTTTTAGGCATTTAATTATGTCTCACAAGCTGGGATAACTTCAGAAGACATTAGGGATTCAGGGTCCATTTCTGTCCTGGAACTCCAGGGTGGTGCTTTTGTACAAAGTTAATGATGATGGAGTGGAGCTTGAGCTTACAGCAAGATGTGCTGAGAAAGAACTCTATTTACTTATTTTAATGAGTGTTTTTAAGAGACAAGGTCTCAGGTAGCCCAGGCTAGCCCGGAGCTCACTCAGTATCCAAGACTGGGCTTGCACTCCTAATCCCTCCTCCTTCAAGTGTTAGGATTACAGGTGTTTGACACCATGCCTGCCTCTGGAGAAGATATTAGTTTTTTTTTTTTTTTTTTTTTTTAGTGA
This sequence comes from Micromys minutus, assembly GCF_963924665.1. Lineage (NCBI taxonomy): Eukaryota > Metazoa > Chordata > Mammalia > Rodentia > Muridae > Micromys > Micromys minutus. The sequence goes on along the minus strand of NC_137972.1, from coordinate 83,702,667 downwards.
GGAACGATTTCTTTGGGGTTACAAGTGAGTATTGCTGCTGACAATATTATTGTCAATAGCTATGTCTGAGCCACTGCCAAACCCATTCATGCATTATTAAAACCCTGTAAGGTGTCTTCAAACCAATTTAAGGAAGGAGAACTTGAAATTCAAAGAAGAGAGAGATATGTAAGCTCCTTAATGGGTGATGCCCAGACAAAACAAGGTTGTGGCCAAAAGTTCAAAGAAAAACAAGATAAAACAGTTTCTGCCTTTTAAGTGTAGAGGCTGAGGTCAAGAAGGGTCATCGCAATAGTAAGAGCTTTCCTATTAGATGCTGATTTTAATTTTCAATTCAGTTATTATTGTGTGACTCTGAGTGTATGTGTGTGTGTGTGTGTGTGTGTGTGTGTGTGTGTGTAGCACACAGGTGGAGTCAGAAGGTAACTTTTACAGCTTTGCTTTTTTGCTTCCACCGTGGTGCCTAGAGATAGAACTCAGAACTCAGGTTGTCTGACTTGGATGGCAAGGGGCTCCCTAGCCCCTTCCAAGCCACCTCCATGATGCTCAGTTTTGATGGGACTGCCCCTTTAGGCCCTTTCCTCTGCTCTCCCTTACCCTTGTTGACATTATCCTGGGGGTGCAAGAATAGCAGCCTCCTTTTCTCTACTGATTAAAAAATAAAAAGACAGGAAAAGTTTAAGTCAAGCAGAGCCAAAATGTATTTAAATAGGACAATTGTATTCAACTTTAAAAGAACAACCTCAGGACAGACAAGATGTAAATCTCAACAGATGCCCAGAGTGAAAGAATGGAGAAAAGATAGGGAGGAGGGGAGCCATGCCCATTGAGCTAAGCCAGCTTGGAAGTCGGCCACATGGTGTACAAGCAGCTATATAGTGGGAATGGAGGTATTAGAGAAATAACATGAAAGCCCAGAGTATGAAATCAACGTGAAACATACCTGACCAGTATTCAAAAGAGACAGAACAAAGAAAAAGGCAAAGTGATTTTCTGAGTTAGGTGAACAGTCCAACAGATCCTCATGGCAACTTGCAGGAGCTGTTTCTGGACAGAAATTCTAGGAAAGAAAAGTGCTGTGTCTCACTAAAGGGATACGTCTTCTGTGTATCTCTTTAGCATGGCTTAAGGTGAGAGAAACTCTTCTGGAGAGGTGGTCCCTGGGCCAGGCAACCACTCCAATGAGACTAACTTGTTTATATTTTCAGTAATTTAGAATGCTAGGTTTCTATCCAGGTTAGAGAGGTTTTCTTTTTCTTTTTTTTCTTTTTTTTTTTATTCTTGACCAGAAGGGGCCCATAATGGGCTTTTACTGTTCCAGTGTGTTATGATGCCAAAATATTTTTAACTCTAGATATAAACTCCATCTTGTTCCCTAAGGACACAGTTAGTCATATACAACCTCGACTCATAAAAGAGTGGAGAAAAGATAGTAGTTCAGAACCTTGGGTACATTTTACCATTGAAACATGTTCTAAAACTGCTGTTTACAATCCTCAGATAACTCCTAGATCTTCATCCCTCCAATAGATTGGAGTGTAGTACAGGAATCCACCCTTGTGTGGGCAGAAAGAACAAGGGCGGTGGAAATGGCCAGGTAGCTGGAATCCTTGGAACTCAGCATCCTTTGTCCAATCTCTCCCCAAGAAACTAAGGGCACTGTGATGCTGAGATGCAGGTACGTTCTCCAAGCTTGTATCTCATAGTGTAGCCTGGGCATCATCAGTCATGGTTCATAGGTGAAATCAATAGTGCCCAGAGGGCCCTCAAGTTCACGTGGTAATCAATAAAAATGGGGTTTGAGTCTAGTCTCTGTCATTCTCACATCCACATGGTAGAGTTTCTTAAGGATCAAAGTTTAGCCACTGGCAGCCCTAACCGATTGGTATTCAAGCCTGTGAGCCTGGACACTGTATCTACAATGTCATTTAAAAAGACAATTAATATCGAGGGGCAGAGAAATGAGATTTATTCAATGGGAAGAGGGACAAATAAGGAGATTCAATGTCCTTCAGGTCCATCTGGGTCCTAATTTGAGGTTTACGTTTAAGCCATTTGCTCTCAGTCTTCCTAAACGCTGTGATCCTTTAACACGGTTCCTCATGTTGTGTTGACTCCCAACCATAAAACTGTTTCGTGGCTACTTCTTAACTGTAATTTCGTTACTGCTATGAATTATGCAGGATATCTGATTGCAACCCCCGACGAGGTTGCCACCCACAGGTTGAGAACCACTGGTTTAAATACAGAACAAGAGTTCGCACAGCTGTTTCTCCTCCGGTCTTTCCTGAAAGATGAGATGATAAATTGTCAAAACATGTGGAATCTTCCCCCAGGAGACAAGCTCCTCTTCTGGCTGGCATTATGGCTTCCACCTTTCCTTTCCTTCAGCATGGGATTCCCGGAGGAAAGTTAATTCTTTTCAGTCCATTGTTTCAATAGTCTGGTAGGTAATTCAAGGGAGGGGCACAAGTGTGTCTTTGCAACATCTCTCCTGCTGTGATCACCTTGAGGATGTCACTATCCCAAGCCTTTCACTACCAGCTGCTTTTCTAAATCTACCATCTGAATGGTTTGTATTCTTGAATAAGCTATATCTTTCAGTCCTAACTCTAGCCCCAAGCAGCATGTGGCTAGTTCGCCACCAGCTTGTAAAACATTCATAGAAGGGTGTCTGTTTCTACGAGAGGGTTCGGGGTGCTAGCTAGATCCCTCCCTGCCTCCTTCCATTAAGTCTCCTTTTCTCTTAATTGACCTCTTTCTAGTTTCCCAAGCCAGACTAACACTCCCACATATATAAATATAGGAAGCATTGGTCCTTATATGAGAAAGAATAAACAATACATTTTTTTCTAAACTCATGTTACTACACCAATAGTTACGACTTTCATTCATTTTCCTGGAAGGCTGGGCTTTCTTTTTTTTGTTTTTTTTGTTTTGTTTTGTTTTGTTTTTGATTTTTGTTCATTTGTTTTTGTTTCCCTCTCTTGTTTGCAGTCATAAACCTCATTTCACTGGCCCGATTCTGACTTGTCTATAACTACACACTGAGGTGGATGAACCCTGTAGGGTCAGAAATGCAGTTGTGACTCTCTTGTTTGTATGCAAATCCCTGCTCACTTCTGGTAAATGTGCTTCCTTTTATGTGTGGGCAGCAGGCAGCCTGGGCAGTTTCTTCAGTTCCCTAGGCCACCACCCTGCCGGCATTGCCTCATTCCCTCTCCAGGCTTCCAGCAGCCTGGCCTGGAGCAGGGCGAGGAAGCATCCAACCCAGGCCAGAAGGCCAGCAACTGTCCGGGCAGTGATTCCAGCTTTGATTTTTCTGGAAAAAAAAAAAAAAAGCTTCATTTCCTCAAAGAAGCTTTATCCCAGAGAAAGGGTGGGGGAGGATGGGGGGGCGGGGATACAACACTGAGGTTTTAGCTGACCTTAGTACTCTGTGATTCTGGCTGCTGTCAGTAGTGAATCTCAGGCTTTACTCAGCTAAGTGGCTGGAGGAAGTGCCCCTGCTGTGCCATTTTAGGCAGTCCCCAGGCAATAGTTTGTGTCTTCTGATGTTTAAGGCCAGCTATGTGGGCCTGAGATGTCTCAGCAGGTGAAGGCTTGCTACCAAGCTTGGGGACCTAGGTTTTATCCCTGGTACCCATAAGAAGGAAAGAATTGCCTGGCACAAATTACCCTCTGACCTCCACACTTGAGCTTTGGTACACACACACACACACACACACACACACACACACACACACACACACGATAGATGGATGGATGGATGGATGGATGGATGGATGGAAGGAAGGAAGGAAGGAAGGAAGGAAGGAAGGAAGGATAGATGGATGGAAGGAAGGAAGGAAGGAAGGAAGGAAGGATGGAAGGATGGATGGATGGATGGATGGATGGATGGATGGGTAGGTGGATGGATGAATGGATGGAAGGAAGGAAGGAAGGAAGGATGGATGGATGGATGGATGGATGGATGGGTAGGTGGATGGATGGATGGATGGATGGATGGAAGGAAGGAAGGATGGATGGATGGATGGATGGATGGATGGATGGATGGGTAGGTGGATGGATGGATGGAAGGAAGGAAGGAAGGAAGGATGGATGGATGGATGGATGGATGGATGGGTAGGTGGATGGATGGATGGATGGATGGATGGAAGGAAGGAAGGATGGATGGATGGATGGATGGGTGGATGGATGGATGGATGGATGAATGGATGGATGAATAAGTAAGTGTTATTTTTTAAAAGGTCATCATTTGTGGTGTCCAGCTGACCTAGGTCTGAGGCAGAGAAACTTCTATATTAGATAGTAACAGGCAGGCAAATACTGGGAACCTATGCATGGGTAAGCAACATTCAGAACACTTCATTCTCTCTCTTTAGTTTCTTTGAAGGAACCCAAACGTGCAAAGTCAATCATGGATAATGTAAGCAAGTAAGGTGAGTCAGGGGAGAGAAAAACTGGACAGGCCATGATCCAGGCTCACTAGCAAATCTGATTGGATGACAGTTAGTCCTTCTAGGAAGATTGAGCAAGACCGAGGTGACCTGGGATTTCTCTGCTCCTTGGAAACACAGGCAACAAGGTTAAGAGAAATGGCAACACCAAAAAAAAATATTTAGCTGAGGAATCTGTCATAGAAGGCCATGGGGAAGGAAGAGTAGGCAAAGCCAGTCAGGGCATTGAAAATATATGGGCCGAACAGTTGAATTCAGTATTATCTTGGACTCAGTGGCAGTAGGTGGGTGGTTTAAAAGATCATGGTAGAAGTGGACATTGACACATTAGAAGGAGGAGATAAACAGGACAAAAAGCAGGGCCCAGAGATGGGAAATTTTATCCATAACAGGCCTCAGGCAGAGGCCATCTCTAAGTGAAGCGTATGGAAAGAGACCGACCAGTCACAGCAGAGGAAGGCCTGAGGTGGCAGAGCCTCCAGGAAGTGTCCTCAGTGCTGCTGGAGATCAACAGACTTTTTCTTTAAGTCAAAATTTATGTATTCTTCTTAATTCATGAGAGATGGAGTATCATTGGCTCAGACTACTCAGAACTCAGTATGTAGCTGAAGATGACTTGATGTTCTGGTTTTCTTGTCTCAATCTCCTGAGTGTTGGGTTTATGGACTTAAACCATCATGTCCAGTTCTCATGGTATTGGAGATGGGACTGCAGGTTTGGTTCTTACCACAGGTCTGTAAGCATGAGTATTCACCTGGATGCTTCTGCACACAGTACACACCCATATCATTAGAACCCAGATTGGGGACCCGAGCAGAACCTAACCCCCAGCACACTTCCCTTACTGTTCTCCACGTTCCAAGATCTCATTGTTTTGACTCCTGATACTTTTGTTCACTTAAAAATTTTAATTATATTGATTTGGTGGTGGTGGTGGTAGTTAGTGGTGGTGGTGTTGGTGGTAGTTGTAGTGGTTGTGTGGTTGGTGTGTGCGCACTCATGGAATTCAGAGGACAACTTACAGGAATTGGTTCTCTCTACCATGTGGTTCAAGGGATCAAACTCAGGTCTTAAGATTTTAAGGTAGCAATTGCCTTCATCCACTAAACCATCTTGCCCACCCATTTTTTATTACAGTTATCCATCATGTAGTACATTGTAGAATACACCCACATTATTGAGTATTTTTGAGTTCATCTATTCCCCCCAAGGCATGGATTTTCTTGTTCATCCTAGATAGGATACCTACAGACCCAAGAAACGCCTCCATGGAAGTTCAGCTTGGCAAATCAATGAACTCACTGGGATCACTTATAGGGACATAGGTGACTCAAAGATATCTGTATCACCCAAAAGTACCCAGATCACTCATGGAAGATGACCTGGGAATGCTGCATCACTGGACCCCACCCACCCACCCAGTTCAACCTCCTGCCTTCCATAGCACCCTCCCCAAACACAAGCAAGCAAAATTACTCCTGGATCTAGGACAGGACTGTAGACAGCTGACAGTGGCAGGAGGGAGCTGTGACTGCTGGACCTCAGGTGAGGGCTCAAAGATCCAACCTTCTAGGAAGAAAAGATAGTAGGCCCAGTCATGTGAGGGAAGATCTGAGTGATCTCAGTTGCTCTGAGTCAAGGCAGCAATGATTACATCATAACTGGAAATCACTACAGTTCCCAACACTCCATGATATCTCAGAGTAGAAATGCGGCTCCAACCCTTTCATTTTTCTCTGACTACTACTAGATAATCCAGTTGTTCTCAGCTCAGCACCACCGAGAACAGAGCGTCTCCAAGCACCGTTGTGCATGCATGTCTCTTGAATTTGCACTAGAGGGTAGACTTGTGGGCCACAGATCATGCACACATTTTTATGGATTCTGTGACACTGCCCATGTAGGCATGGGTTTGGTTTGGTGACTGAACTGATGGCTGCAGTTCCTGATAGGATAGAAATGAGCTCCAAGTTAGTATCAGGAAAAAGCTGCAGAAAGCCTTTCTTGCTTTGGAGACACAGCTCAAGGTCACTTTCATCATTGAGCAGTTTATTGGAGCTGTCAGAAAGGGAACCACACCCCGTTCTAGCAAAGGACTGCCAACAGACATTTTAGGTTTCCTTGACTCAATGAACAATCTCCTAGGCCAAGTTTCTTTATCCTCCCTGCCCCCTTTCTCAAATATGTGTAAAAAAGAATTTTAAAAAAATTGTTTTCCTAAAAACGTCGACTTTTCCCTGAGTTAATGACGTGTTCTGCTGTGTAAATCCATTTCTCAAAGTTATGTTTATCATGGAAACTCATATTATTATCATTTTGCCTCTTGGAAAACCAGCAATGGGAGAACAGACAGTTCCCGCTACAGCTAGGTGATGGCGGATGGCTTACCCCACAGGTGTCTAGGGTCAAATGACAAACCGGCCAGTGCAGAGCAACTCTGGAAAGGACAGGAAGCAGGGAGAGATGTTTCTCTCTCAGGGAAGCTTCTGCCAGCAGACCAAAAAAAGGAGTTTTCAGTCTTTTTTTTTTTTTTTTGTATCTTAAAAAACAAAGCTGTGCTCTGTACTGCTGAATCCTTGTGTAGCCCAGATCCAGATGTTACTGTGAGGCCCCCCTATCCCACAGGAGCCATATAAAATTAACTCAGAGACTACTAATTCCAAGGTCTACAAAAATCAAGCTTCGGAGGACTCACCTGGTCAAGACAATGCTGTCATCTAAAGTTACCTGCTGTAGGTCTAGAGATTGTAGCTTTAACATCCCCAGAGAGTTTATTAGAAGTATGGCTTCTGGGTCTGGAGAAATGGCTCCATGGTTGAGAGTCCATACTGCTCTTGCAGAGGTCCTGAGCTCACAATTATGAGTAATTTCAGCTCTGGGGGAATCTATATGGTCTTCTGGACACCTACTGAGACCTGCACACACATGTATACACTTACACATAGACACAAACATACAATTAAAGTTAAATAATAAAAATAAAAAGAAATACAGACTCTCAGCCTGGAATGGTAGCGTACTCCTGTGATCCCAGGAGAGCCAGGAGAGACAGGCAGGAAGATAAATGCAAGGTCATCCTTAGCTACACTGTAAGTTGAAGACCAACCTAAGCTACATGATGTCCTGACTGGAAAGATGGCTCAGTGGTAATGAATACTTGTTGCCCTTGTAGAGGACTCAAGATTGGTTCCCCGAGTATTTGGTAGCTCATAAGCATCTGTAACTTCAGTTTCAGGAGATCTGACTCCCTCTTCTCATCCCTGTGGGCACAGGGCACGCACAGGATGCACAAATACACATGCAAGTAAAACACACACATAAAAATACAAAAGAAAAATATGAGCTCCCAGTTCCCACCCAGTCTGCAGTTGTTGAGTCAGACTTTGTACCTAGGGAATCCCCACATGACTATCTGCAAGTTTCAATTGGAGAATCACAGGTACAAACCAACAGATGTGTCTAACATATCTAGATTCAACTCCTAGATGAATCATTTATTAATTGGTAATTCCGAACATGCCTTACCAAACTTCAATTTCATGTTTCCTCTATAGGATTAAGAACTACACTCAGATCTGTAGCAAATAGAAGCTACCAATGGTGGTGGTGGTGGTGGGTGTTATTTTATGCAAGCCAGAGAGACCATCTCAAGTATTATTCCTTTAGAACAGTACATTTACTCCTCCCCCCAAATGGTGTCTTTTACTGGTCTGGGTCTTGCTGATTCATTTAGGCTGATAATCAATAAGTCCCAAGGATCTTCCTATCTCTATGTCCCCAGAACCGAGATTGCAAACCAGAGCCACATGCCTGTCTAGTGGAAGCTAAAATTTGAGAGAGTTCATGGTGCTGGTACAGTCAGATTCCCTGAAGAAGGTTCCTCTCTGCTTTGGCCTCACCTAGTTTCTGAAGCCATGGAAGCAGAGAACAGGAAATGGTGCCTATCTCATATCTCCCCCCTTTTAGTCAGGGCTAGACCCCAGCTCGTGGAATGGTCCTGCATTCCATACCATTCAGTCGTCCCTTCTCAGTTAACCCTGCCTGGAAATATCTTAAAGGCACTCCTACAATGTATCTCCTAGGTGATTTCAAATCTAGTCAAACAGATGACTAATGGTCATGCTCTCTGACATGTGACTTTTCCTAAGTCAGTCATCTTCCCAGCTAATCAGGCTTCTCATGGAAACACATGTTTGGAAAAAGCATGTAAGGGGTGTTCAGTTGTTTGTCTTTAGAAGGGCATGTGCCAAATTTTTCCAAAGCTGGTGAAGATGGGTGTGCAGAGCTGCTCATACTTATGGAGTCCTCAGATTATTTTGGCACTCACCTTGAGTTGCTTGCCCAAGCATATGACACCATAACATGTATAGTTTTATGTTTAGTAGGATTAATTCTACTACCAGCATCACAATGTTTTACGTCACTTTTGTGTTTTCACTGTAATATAGGGATGCAGGCATAGCTCAGCAATAGAGCACTTGTATAGCATATGTGAGGCCCTGAGTTTTGTCCTCAGCATGATTAAGGAATAAAGTAAGTGGAAAAATTAAAACCACAGTAATAAAGCATAGTTGGTAAAGCACAGGCTCATCCACAGTAGTGTATGGAAAAAGGTGAGGCCTTGGAGAATGGCTTAATCTCTTGGTTCCAGCCACAGAAACTTGTTTTGAACTACGTATATATAAGGTTCACAGTGTCCTAGAAAGTGTGTGTGGCAGCAGGGAGTGGGGGTGGGGGGTCAGAGGGGTAGCTGGGACTTAGAAAAAACCAAATCTCAGAGAGGTAAATCGTCTATTTGACTAGATTTGAAATCACCTAGGAGATACACTGTAGGACTTTGAGATATTTCCAGAGAGGATTAACTGAGGCGGGACGATTGAATGGAATGGAATGCCCTGAAAGTGGGCAGGACCACTCCACGAGCTGGGGTCTAGCCCTGAATAAAAAGGAAGTGAGATAAGCACCATTTCCTGTTCTCTGCTTCCTGTCTCTACAGAAGTGAGAAGTCCCAGCCGGATGCTTCTAGCACTATGACCTCTGCCGTGCCCTCTATTCCACAAGGGCTATGAGCTAAAATCAGTCTGTCTTTAGGTTGCTTCTGTCACATATGTGTGACTAGCACAGATGCTCAGGGCCTTCTTATCTATCTCCCTTCCTCCTCCAATTTGTCCAACACCTCTTAAAAAGAAGAAGGGTCGTGATACAGATGTAAGAGCCATTAGCACAGTGTAGGGAAAGGAAGCGGAGGCGTTGGCAATGAAGAGTTTGGGGATTTTGGACTGACAAACCCAAAGGCTAAAGTTTTATTGTCAGCAAGAAGGCCAGTGGGGTAGATTGATCCTGACTGCTCTAGCGGATGAATACCTTTGCGTAAAGAATATGTAAAGGGAAACAATGCAACTCTCCCTCTCTCCCTTCCTTCCCTCTTGTCCTCTTGCTCTGTGAGATAAGTTCTTGCAATGACATAGGCTGTCCCCCAGCTCATGAACCTCTGTCTTTGACCTACTCTATGTTGGGATTTTAGGTGGTATACCACCACACTTGGTGCTGTACTCATTCCCCGAGCTAATATCAAATACTAAATTAAAACGTTAACGAGACTAGCTCACTCCATATAGGCCTCGTATAAGTAATTTTCAGTTATTGTTTCTGACTGTGCTAAGTTCCTTTCCACATCTAGCAATGTGGCTGCAAGGTCAATGGGTGCTGACTATGAGTGTCGCCTTCACCACTCACTCATTCTCTGCATGCCCCAGGAATCCTTTTATTTCTTTCTTTAAAGCTTTATTTATGTGAGTGCAGTGTAGCTCTGAAGAGCAGAAGAGGGCATCAGATTTCATTACAGATGGTTGTGAGTCACCATGTGATTGTTGGGATTTGAACTCAGGACCTCTGGGAAAGCAGTCAGTGCTGTTAACCACTGAGCCATCTCTTTAGCTTCCAGGAGTCCTATTTTTAAGATGGGGTCACCAAACTATCTCTCTGCCCAGTTCTCCCTGGGTCTAAAGACCCAGGTCCTTGCTCCCACAGATGTGTCACTCTACCCAGGGATTCCAGGCACTGTGTCATGTGTGGACTCCCTGGTTGTCTAGTTAAGACACAGTCTGACTGTGGATCCCAGTGGGACTGAGTTTGCATTTCTAAAAACTCCTAGGGTTTATAAAAGCATCTGTAGCAGGGACCCTGCTTGAAGTAGAAGGCCAGCCTTTTTTGTGCCTTCTGTCCCTTAGCAGGACTTGTCACTTGCCATCTGTCTTTGTTTTCTTTGTAGGTCCACATTGTTATCTTTCCATTATCCTCGAGGGCTGCCTTCCACAAATCATATTTTACTTAGATGACTCAAATGTTAAGAATAAAGTTAGAATGGCAATAGTTTCTCAACAATGGTACCAGCAAATAAAGAAGAGAAAGTCTGGCAGAACTTGGGGCATGAAACAGAGACTTTACAAAGGGCTAGGCCAGTGCCTGGCATGCTAGTGTATGCCAGTGATATCATCACATGGGAAATGGAGGCAGAAAGATCAGTAGTTCAAAGTCATCTTCAGCTACAAAGGAATTAGAGTCAGCATGGCCTGCATGACTTCCTGTCAAAGAAAACAAAAGACAAAAGAGGAGGAGGGAGAGGTAATGTAGGAAAGAGAGAAAGGAAGAAGCAAAGAAGAAAGGCAGGCAGGCAGGCAGGAAAGGAGGAAGGAAGGGAAGAGATTTAGAAATAGATATGAGGAAGGCTCAGTCAAATGTTTGCCTCACAAGGATGAGGACCTGAGTTCAATTCCTAGGACCACACCAAAGGTGATGCACAATTGTAATCCCAGTTATTGGGGAGATGAGAGGTGAACATAGATCCCTGGAAGCTTCCTGGTCAGTTAGCCTAGTCTGTTTGGTGAGATTCCAGGCCAACGAGAGACCTTGTCTCAAACGAAAGAGTAAAGCACTTGAGAAACCTTGAGGAAACGTGAGGCACAGTAGAGGTCCTCTGACCTCCACACCCATGTACACACATACATGCACATGATATGTATATGTATATATGCACGCCTGCAGCCCTACCACCACTACCACACACATACGGAGAGAAAGAAATAGATGTGATAATAGAAACGGAGGGTTCCAGAGGCTCTGTACACTTGCAGAGCTGAGAGAGTCACTGGGGGGCTGTGACTCAGTCTATGGCATGAACATCACAGGCCCATTGACTGTCCTTTTCCAAACCTGTGGGCACAGCAGATTCTGACCAATGGTGTGTGAATGGGGACGAGGCCTAGGGAAAACGCTGAGCTCATCAGAAGGCATTTTCTTTTCCCACTGCACTGACTAAGAAAGCCACATGTCCTTGTGGCACAGGGTAGGACAATAAGCCCTCTTCTATTTTGCTGAGTCACTGATCAAAAATTAAACAATTGTGTCTTGTTGCTCTAAGTATTTCTTAGTATAGCCAAAAGTGCTTTTACCGACTAATGTTTTTTAGAGTACCCTCCCCCTCACAGACACCAGCAGGCACCCTACTGTGAATATTTTCTGTGAAGCTCTACCAGCTACCCAGGTGTCAGGGTTTCTTACCTGGGGAAAAGAGTTTACAGAAGAAGTTGTTGGCAGCTACACATTCTGCCTCCACCTGCTACAGAGTCTAACTGCAGGCTTGTGCTGTGAAAATATTCCCTTTCTCTGGGAGCTTTGAGACCCAGTCTCCAATGAGAGTTCTCCAGGATGCTGCCTGCCTCTGGCATGATTCAGAACTCAGCCATGTTGTCTGTCTGTCTGTCTTAATACCTCCTCAAATAGACTCCTTAGAGAAGTCCATCTCAGTGTTCCCTTTGAAACCTGGAGCTGAGAGGCCTTTTCATTGGGGCTCAGAAGACAGTTAAGAATTTGCAGAGATCAAGAAGAACAAGAGAAAGACAGACCTGTCATTCAGAGGAAGCCTTATGAAATCACCAGGGGACAAGAAGGGACTAAAAGTGAGAGAGCCCCACCTTAGAACAAAAGGACTGAATAACTGACCTACAGAGGGAACCCTGTTTAAGATGTTGTTCAGGCCGTGTGCTCTGTCTGACCCACTTTCAACCGGGCACCAACAGGGTTCTGCAACTCAGGAATATTCACTGAATGAATGAAGACAGACATGTGGAGGGGTAGGGAGAGGATCTGACATCGTCAGTTGGATTCCTGTCTCTAGGCAGCAATGAATTAGATTCCAGGGTCCTGAGAGGAAGTGCGGCTGCAAAAGCAGAAGCAGCATTAGAAATCTTCTAGAAGTCAGGGGAGTGGGAGAGAGAGGGGTTCTGCTAGAATGTGTCACTGAGCTAAGCTGTCTTGTTAAAGGGAGAAGGGGGTGGGGTGTGTGGACCTGGGACCTCCCAGTAGTGAATTAATTTGAACTCCTGGCACATTTCTGGAAGAGTCTGGTTTCTATTTTTTTTCTTTCCAGAAATGAGTCTATTAAATCGATGGCGTATGAACAAATGGGGATAAGGCAGATATTGAGAGTCTACTAAACTTGACATTTTTTAGCAACTTATTTTTTTGTGAGGACTTACTGAATGCCAGTCAGTGCACTGGGTGGATTAGCTCAGTTAGCAATCATCACCGCTAAGTGAGAAGGTAACCCTAGAGGACGTTTATAGTTGTGACTATGTGTTTTTTTATTGATGATATTAGCTGATATCAGTGTTTAGAGTACACCTGGGGATGGCAGTGTCCCCACACTGAGGTATCAAGCCTTGGCAGGACCAAGGGCTTCTCCTCCCATTGATGCCCAACAAGGCCATCCTCTGCTACATGTGCAGCTGAAGCCATGGGTCCATCCATGTGTCCTCTTTGAATAGTGGTTTAGTCCCCGGGAGCTCTGGTTGGTTGGCATTGTTGTTGTTAGGGGGTTGCAAACCCCTTCAGCTCCTTCAATCCTTTCTCTAACTCCTCCATTGGGGACCCTGTTCTCAGTTTATTGATTTGTTTTAAGCATCCACCTCTCATTAACATTTTCAATAATCATTATTTCTTGTACGATAGTGAGCCTCAGGTTATTCACAGATACTCTAATGTGTCTCTGTGCCTCCATCAATGCCATGAGCCATTTTTAGTTGTCCTTTCAGTTTAGAAGGGAGCTTCTAGTCTTTTTCTCTGGGGTGGTGGTTTGAATAAGACCTGTGAAAAGACATGTGATGTTTGGAGAGAGTATAAACAGGACGCAACGGACAGTGACAGCATAGCTAGCCTTGCAGTGCCTTGTTGGTCTTGAGTCTTTGCTGACTTTCAAAGGCATGGCAGAGAACTGCCATTCTCACTGGTCCAGGTGGCTCCTGCTGACTTGTGCCAATTTGGCAGAGGCCTGGAAGTTTCTACTGGATCTTTCTGCCACGGCTGATTTGTGTTATTATCCTGACACCATTGAACTGGACTGCTGGTATCTTGACAACCAGAGATTGGAGTCACTCCAAAGAACTGCTTTTAAACATCCCCTTGTTCTATTTACCTTATTTTCTCTTCTACGTTTGAGCAGTGTTTTAAGACAGTGGGACCCTGTCTTAAAGGGGGTTTAAGCATTTGAGAACCCTTATTAAAAGTAGGTTTTGAAAATTCTAAGCCTACGTTCCCATTTCAAATTAAACAAAATTTTTATGCAAGTGTGCCTCCACTTTTGAGTTTTAGTTTATTCCAGATGTAGTCAAGTTGACAACCAAGAATACTATCACATTTGGCAATTCATTTTTTTTTATATTATATTTTTGCAGACTTTTTACAAGACTCAATTTCCGCTCTATTTTCCTACTTGATCTGGATCTACAATCACTTTGATTCCGTATATAACAATCATCACCTCACATGCATTTATTCATGTTCTGTGACTATAACAAAATGCTAGAGACTGGGTAATTTAATAAAGAAAAGAGATTTATTTTCCTGTAGCTCTGGAGACCCAAGGGTATGTTGCAGGCATCAGCTGAATTTGAGTGGGGACCTCCTGGTGGATGTATCAAAATGATGAAGAAGGTATGCATGTGTGTGTGTGTGTGTGTGTGTGTGTGTGATCTTGATAATCTAGAATGCCTGAGAGCAGGGAAGGATCAGTAAAGATCTCCTATGAGGTTCTATCTCTTATAGGTCCTACGAATTCCTAACCCCACTATAGTGGAAATCAAGTTTCTAAACCAAGAATCTTTGAAAAACACATTCAAACCATAACTAGTCCATCCATAGCAACCATGATGTCATGGGAATCTTTAATTGGTAAAAGAGTTGCTAAGCAGGGGGGAAAAACTAGGCAGAGAATAGAAGCAAAGTGTCTCTGCACACAGCTATGGGGACCACCGTAGTTGTTATCCTCCATCTTCTGGGTCAGAATGGTCTCAAAATCAACACATGTCAAGCATGTCTCTTGACCAGGCTATACAAAAAATCTTCAGAGCATGGGCACAGAAGGGTAGAAAGTGTCTTCATGGACTTAAAGAATATTCACATGAAATAAAACTCAGACAAAGCATGTTAGCTCAAAACTTGACAATTTCCCTATTGATTCTAGCGTCTCTGTGTTTTTCCTGCCTGTACGGGAAAGTTTAAATAGTAGAGAGCAGACTGTAGGGAGAAAGTCCCTTCAATGTTCAAAGGAGAGAAAGATGGACAAGAGGTAAAATGTGTGGGCCTTGGCTAGCTTTCACGCTTTCATATTGTCCTCAGACATCACAGGAGTCTAGATGTCCTATGATGTCACCAGTGGAGTGGAGGGAAGAGATCAAACAGACACATACACAGACACAGGTATGACAGGACCAGTGGTATGTGAGGAATTCTGCAATATCCTAGGTTTGGCCCGGAGAACATCCCAGATCTTTAATTTCTTCCCTTAGCCTGCATGAACCTGCTGTGACATATTTACAAGGTGTGACAATGTTCTGAAGTTCTTAGTGTAGTTGAAAACTTTCATAATGTTTGAAGTATGAGCAAAATAAACTTACGAAGGACATCATTTAAGAATGAAATTGTTGCTGGCCATGATATTGAATGCCTTCATACCCAACAATGAAGAGGCAGAGGCAGGTAGATCTCTGTGAGTTCCAGGTCTAGTTGGTCTACACAGCAAGTTCAAGGCCAACCATTGATTCTCAGTGGGACCCTGTCTTAAAGAACAAGAAGAGAACCCAATTATTTATATTTTATTTACATGTTGAAGTTGTTCACTTACTGCAAAACTTAATTGAAAAAAATATGTATCTGGGTATCTTACATGCATGCATGTCTGTGTCTGTACACTGCCTATGTTTAAAATACCTGTGGAGGCCAGAAAAATACATCAGATTCCCTAGAACTGGAGTTATGAATGGTTATAAGCCACCAAGTGAAAGCTGGAAATCAAACTTGAGTCCTCTGGAAAAGCATCCAGTGCTCTTAACAGCAAAATCATCTTTCCAGCCCCTAGAACAAAACTTAAACTGGTCCCTTTTGCAGATGGTAAATGTTGACCAAATACCCAAACCAATCATTTAGTATATTACTGAAAATTCTCAAGACTAAAACAAGTGGGCCTGGGATATAAGCTAGATCATAGTTCAACCCTGGATGCTATGGCATATGCCTATAACTAGAATGAGGGAGGTGGAGACAGAAGAGTCTCTGAGGCTTGTTAACCCAGATCAGCTGAACCAATGGACTACAGGTTCAATGAAGACCCTTTCTCGAATAAAAGCTCATGTTCTTTGTAAGTCTGCACTGTTTATTTCTTTATATTAAGAAATAGTTAAGGTCCAATACTGCAATGCATCTGTGTAAGGAGGTGGCCTCCTGCCCTTCACTATGGAAGAATGCTAAGGGCTGTGTCTAGAGGCTGTGCAGTTCGAAGACGGGATGGGGGGAAGAGTTGCTTATTAATCACTCTTCAGACTTTGAACTTTACAACTCTGTAATTACTGCTAAGGCTTTATATTTGAACTTTCTGTTTCATTGGCCCATGTTCCCTTTCTGTTTGTTTTATGACTGGGTTTGTCTAGAAGTTTGTTTTAAGAGCCCTAAAGGCCAAGTTTGTTTATTACTATGCCTGCTAGGTGTGTGGTTTTTAAAATGCTACTCCAAAGGAGTATGAACTCCAATGGCCTAATCTCAGGTCTAAATCCTTCTTTACTTGCTCCCTAAAAGCTCTTCAAAGCAGATCCTAGGTATGAGTTAAGGGGTTTCTTGGGCTTGAAAATATAGCTTCAACAGAGGAAATGGAATCAATTAGCTTAAGACTGAACAGAGACAAAAGAGAAAGAGGAGGTAAGGACCCTGGGGAAGAGGGAAGGGAGGAGGGAAGAACACTGGAGAGGAAGGAAAAGAGAATGGAAGGACTCTGGGGAGGAGAAAGGGGAGGATGAAAGGACTCTGGGGAGGAGGGGAGGGAGGAGGAAAGGACTTTGGGGAGGAGGGGAGGGAGGAGGACTGAAGTAGAAGGGTATTAGTCTCTCTCTCTCTTGTGTGTGTATGTCTGTCTCTGTCTGTTTCTGTGTCCGTCTCTATCTCTCTGTGTTTCCCTCCAGCAACATTTACAGTTTCCTCTACTTCCTACCCATTTTCTTCTTTGCCGTGAAGCACCAGCATCTTGGTGGACAGAGGCATCTATCCAGGAATGAAATAATGGACGGTCCTTGTCCTGCCACTTGTGCTCCCTGGCCTTTTTCCCTAGATGAAGCTTACTGGAGACCCTGGGAGCTGGGTCCTCTTTGTGCAGAACTGGAAGTGGACTCTTTATTCTGGAACATAGTCATTTTCCTTCCCTAGCTAGACTTGGCAATTGGGCAGCAAGAAAAGAACCGGGGCGGGTTGGGGTGGGGGAGATCTGTCGTTCCTTGGAAAGATTCACTCAGCCACAGAATGCTCCAGCTGCTGCACAACAAAGGCAGAAAATCCTGGTGAGCCAAACCAGGGCTTTTGTAAATGCCAGGCCCTTCATTAGTTGTATGTGATGATGAATGTTAGGCTGTTAAAACCTCTGAGACGATTTATAATAAAACTATCTTCAGCTTCACCTAAGTTTAACAGAGGAACTTAAAAAAATACCTACTGACATCTAATGGGGGTCTTCATGTTTTGTGAAACCCATGTTGAAATGATTTTTGAGACAAGGTCTCACTATACAGCTTTCATTGTGACTTGGAACTCACAAGAAAGACTAGGCTAGCTTCTATCTTATCAAGTTCTACTGAGTCACCTCCCACCTTGTGTGCTAGGGTAACCTATTCACTTGGAGGTTTGAGAGTGAGGGAGGTGGAAAACCCAGGGAGATGGAGGTGCCTGAGGTGCTGGAGATGATAGTAGGTCACTCTTTTCCCATGACTGAACTAGACAATCACAATGTGAGACTGTAGTCAAACAGTCACCAGTTAGAGTGGGACACAGAGGCTTCTCAGGTAAGATCCTTCAGGGACCTAAAAGGGAACCAAGGGAAAACCTTTTTAGGTCAAGGTGACTTTGGATGTCTCAGAGGACATTCATGTGTTATTGTGACAGGATACCATATATTCTAGTCAGGGTTTGAACTTACTTGTAGTCAAAGAAGACTTTAACTGCTGATCTTTCTGTCTTTACCTCCCAAGTGCCTTGGTTATAGGCATTCATGATTACACAGCTAATACAATGATGTGAATAGAACACAGAACTTTATACAAGTGAGGTATGCATGTTATCAACTGAGTTACACCCTAAGCCCCAGACATTCATTCTTGAACACAGAATCAAAGACCAGTAACCAAAGGACCGGAATAGTGAGGGGAAATATCATATTATCTATTAATACCTGTTTCTCTTGCCCACATTTTTATAGCATGTGTCTTTAAAGAAATTTCTGCATTTTCAAAATGGTGTGTGTATGTGTATGGGGAAGGGGTGCATGTGCAGATGTGTGTATGATTCACTGACATTTTAGCTTAAACTTCAACACTTTTCCTTCATCTTGGCTCTGGAGCCTCATTCCTGTCTAATTATTTTTCATTGAGAGTCCAGCAATCTTAGCATGCTCTACTTTCTCAGTTTTCTTTCTCATGCATCCTGTTGTCTCCTGGCAGACTAATTTTTCTAGATCTGGTCCCTCCTTATCTTCCTGCTTTCAAGGGCTCACCTCATGCTCAAAAGATATGCCTGTTATCAGAGAGATTGGAAGGAAAAGGCAGAAAAGGCAGAATTACATAGCAAGATTCTAGCTCAGAACAAACAAACAAACAACAAAAAACCCACCCCCCAAAACAAAACAAAACAAAACAAAACAAAACAAAACAAAAAAACCCCACACAGCTGAGGATGTAGCTGTAGCTCAGTTGTAGAGAGCTTGGCAGCAAACACAATATCCTGGTTTTATTCCCAGCATGGAACAAAAAAAGGATATTTGTATTTGTTGTAGCCCATGATAGGTGGTACCTTCCCTAGGCTTGTGATCCTGTGTTCTATAAAAAGGCAGGCTGAGCAAGCCATATGAAGCAAGACAGTAAGCAGCATCCCTCTGTGGCCTTGACATCAGCTCCTCCCTCCAGTTTTTTTTTCCTGCTTGAGTTTCTGTCCTGACTTCTTCCAGTGATGGATTATGATCTGAAAGTCTAAGACAAATAAACCCTTTCTTCCCCAGCTTGCTTTTTGGTCATTGTGTTTCTTCACAGCATTTGTAACTCTAAAGAAGACAATATATAAAGTTGACAGTTCATAGCTAGGGGAATGCACTCAGAACTTTCATCAAGAGCACAGGAATGGTGTGTATTACCACTCTCCACAGCCCCTGGCTGGCCAACCCATCATCAAAAGATGGCCCCAATATGTCTGCATTCCAGACATGAAGTAAAGGGCTTCATGTGCATTTCTTCTTTCTTTCATGTCAGAGAAAGCTTTTCCAGAACACCTCTCTATAGACTTGTGTTTATTCAAAAAACTGTATCACATAAACTGTGTTCTGTGTTTTATAGACATTTCTAACTAGATGGGAGACTAAAGAAATAGGCATTTCTTTTTTTAGTCACTATCACAAAAAAAGACCCAAGAGTGGAGAATTGTAGTTTTGTGTGGTGAGGGCCAACTCACAGTGTGTACTATAAACAGTGTCTCCAGTGGATTGAGAACCACTTCCATAAGATGGTCACATTCTATTAATTTCAGTCTGAATCCCTAGTTCCCAGGGTGGAATTTGGTTCTTGTTAAACACTGTTTGGAAACTTACAAAGACAGGGAAGAATACATGTCTCTGCATAAAGACCTGTAAAGGGATAAAAATAAAGTTAGAATTGTTAATATATAGCTGTTTTCCATTCAACCATCTGATGGTATACTGAAACCACAGCAGGTAGGGCCCATCTCTGTAGGTTCCTGTGCATTACTGGTAAATGTACACACACACACACACACACACACACACACACACACACACACACATATATGTACACTGTAGCTATCTTCAGACACACCAGAAGAGGGCATCAGATCCCATTACAGATGGTTGTGAGCTACCATGTGGTTGCTGGGAATGCTGGGATTTGAACTCAGAACCTCTGAAAGAGTAATCAGTGCTCTTAACCACTGAGCCATCTCTCCAACCTGACTTATATATTTTTGAAAACTTATTTGGAGGAAAAAAAAATGGGTGGTGACTGTTCCTAATTTGTATTCTTGGGTATTTTTATAGTTTAATTAATTCCTCTGAGTTAATAAAACTCTTGAATACGTTGGGATTCATATGAACATCAAGGAGAAAGGCTTCCTGGCACACCTTGAGAAGAGAATGAGTCAGACTTCTTTCCACTCAAGGCAGATAGAAAACCTGGT
Source organism: Micromys minutus (assembly GCF_963924665.1). Taxonomy (NCBI): domain Eukaryota; kingdom Metazoa; phylum Chordata; class Mammalia; order Rodentia; family Muridae; genus Micromys; species Micromys minutus. Next base: position 83,682,439 of record NC_137972.1, on the reverse strand, counting down.
CATCCCAAAAATGCACTGGAGGAGAAGTCTGAGGTGGAGGAAAGGAAAGGAATGGGGGAAGCTAGCTTCTGGTTCTGTGTCTTACATATTATGGCCTTCAGCATAAGGCTATGTTCTGAATTTTAGAGACCTATTTTTGGGTCAGTGTGGCTCTAGATAAGGACATGGGTAGAAGGTGTTCAGAGCATAGACTGTGCTCAGCCCTCACTGTCACACTCTAGGAAGCCTCAATCTATGATTTTGGTTCCTAGCATTATTATAAACAAGGGGAAAATGAGAAGTTTGATGTCAGTTTCTACCATTTGTTACGTGGAAGGAGAAAGCTGCTCAAGCCATCTGGTCTACCTGGCTACCACAGTACAATGCCCAGAATGTAGAACTGCTTAGCAAATGTTCTTAGAAATAAAATATCACAAGCGATCTGCCCACAAAACTTCCCCTTTTACCATGACCTCTCTCAGTTTCCCTTCTGGTCATTTGGAGTGTTCTAGAAACCCATGAAGGCTGGAGAGATGGCTCAGTGGTTAAGAGCATTGGCTGCTCTTCCAGAGGTTCTGAGTTCAATTTCCAGCAACCACATGGTGGCTCACAACCATTTGTAATAAGATCTGATGCCCTCTTCTGATGTGTCTAAAGACAGCTACAGTGTACTCATATACATAAAATAAATAATTTTTTTTAAAAATAAAAAAATATTAGAAACCCATGAAATGGCATTTTCATTAAACAAGAACTTTCAAGAGATAACTACCCTTTCCTTTCCTATCCATTCTTGGGCAAGCCAGAAATTCTCAGTTCACAACAGGAAACCAATAGCTCCATGCTATCAGAAGACATTTCCTCTACAGTACAAAACATCTGAAGAATAATTCCAAATGGGGCTTCACCCATTTCCTGAAAGGAGGTAAACCCACCCATCTTTGGCCTGAAGAGACCTGCCTTTTCAGCCTTCAGTGACTCCATGCTTTTTTTATCTTCTCTCTTGTGACATCTGACCTAGTACCCTGTGAGCACACTCACTCAGGAGGACTCTTCAGTGTTCTGTCAGAATACAGACACTATGACCAAGTTGTAATCTTGCTGGAATATAGCTACAACAACAACAACAATTTTAATAAAGGTCAACTTTCTCTGATAGTCAAGAGCCAACTTCACTATGAGGAATTAATGACTGGTGGTATCCTTGAAAATCTATGGGACAAACCTCCAGCTCTTCCTCTATTACTGACTTTGTGTAGAGAGAAGGCCACAGATGTGTTTGGCCTGACTGATCTATTCATTCTGCTGTTCCAGGACAGATTTTGAGCTCTCTAAGGCTGTTTGGAAAGAAGAATTCAGTCTTTTCTAGTAATTGCATTTGAGTTTTTAATTGCTAAGACTAGAATTGTTAAACACTGTTGTTACAGAAGAGAACATTGGAGCTTCAAAAAAATAAGGAACTTCTGCCAAAGTTGCAAGGGCTGGAGATGGTTCAGTAAGAAAAGTGCTTTCTATGTATATGTTTGTAACCTAGTCCTGGGTAGGTGGAGAGAGGAGGATGTCTGGAACTTTGTGGCCAGTCAGTCTTGTCAGTTAGCAAGCTCCAGGTTCAGACCCTGTGCCAAAAATCATGGCAGAAAATGATAAAGGCCTTTGAACACATATGCATATGCACTCTCTCTCTCTCTCTCTCTCTCTCTCTCTCTCTCTCTCTCTCACTCACACACACACACACACACAACACACAACACACAAGTGCCAAGGTATACTATGGCAGAGCAAGGCTAAAATTCAGGCTTCTTTATTTTGGGATTCAGAGTTCCTTCAGAATGAATAGTTTGAATTTTTCTCTTCTAATACCATCTTTGAAACTTTTTATATAAGCTCACCAGCAAGGTTGCTGGTTCCACTGTGTTTCAGAAAAGAAAAGTTGTTGGGAACTTCCAGCTTCCAGAGAGAAATCCTTTTCCAATCCGTGCTTGGCTCTGAACTTCCTGGGCTTAGCCTTAGGCCTAGCTGTTTAATTATGCCTCTAGAAAGACCTTGATGAGGAAGCAGGGACGCACTCTCACCAGGAAGAAGGTGAGCCTGTTGGAAGGCAATGGAAAAGTTCATTGTCCCTACAGCAACAACCACAGTCTTGTCAGGCTTAGGCTGGGAAGTTTCTGCAGCACTGATAAGCAACCATATCTGGCACTACCAGCATTTGTTTTGATAATAAGAACATTAAGGCCATAGAAAGCAGTTGACCTAAAGGCGCCCAAAAGTGAAGACCAAGGGTCTATAAGTTTCCCACAGCAAGAAGGAGTTACCCAAGATATGTAGACAGCCATGCAGACTGGCCTTTTCTCATTTTTCTTGTTACACTGTCAGCAAAGCATACCTCTTCTAGATTTTTCTCTTTTGTTTTCTTTTCTATTCTTCTCTTTCCTCCTCCTTTGCCTCCCTTTCCTAAGTGTTAGTTTCTGTGATATGGCCTCATGTATTCTGAACTGATTAGTCCCTTGTCACATCCTCCAAATTATAAGGATTATAGATTTATGCATAAATAAATATGCATCTTCTAGAACTTTCCAACACTGAATCGGCATCACCATCTTTACACATGCCTTTGGTCTTTATGTACAGCTTAGAGATAAACAGCCCTCTGTTTATCTCATAGAGTTCTCATAGAGAAACACCTTATCTGACTAGCTCCCCATAAGAAACAAATGACCTGCCTATATCTAGGTAGTTTGAGAATTCTGGAGGGAGATGATCTGATGAAGTCTGAGAAGAACAGAAAACTGATCAAGAGAGACAGCCTCTGCCCAAAGGCTTACAATGAGCAAGACAAGTGCTCAACTTTCTCCCCTATCAGTAGGCTTTGCATTGATCACACTCCGAGAGAAGGCCTAGGGTCAGGGAGAGATTGATGGAACACAGAGGGCAGTCCCCTGGGCACAAAAAGGACAAATGGAGGACATCTGCAAGGGGGCAGAGAAGACACAGGCTTCTACCAAGCCAATACTAGATATTATGTCAGGATACCATCTACTCTGCCAATAAGTCTTTGAAGGAGATCTGTATAAAGAGAACAAGATCAGGTGTATGCCATGTGCTCAGTGAGAGCTTGGAACTAGATACATCAGTGTACCAATTGACAGTGACCAAAAGTCACATGAGCCACCAGGTACTCCTGAGGCTCTGTCTAAACTGAGAGTGACTATAGGCCAAGCAGTCTTGGACCCTTTTCCCCATATCTCCCTCCTTCATCTTGGCCTTGTATATCTCACTGAGAGGAAGAAACATGGACAGACAGTGTCAGAGAATGGCCATGTCCCACACCTTCCTAGAGAATGGAGTAGCTGACCTGAAGGGCACACTGTCTTGTCTTTCCTAGGCTGGGCCTCATTTTCAAGTAGGAGGCAGCTTGCTGCCCGGGCACACCAGATAAAAATCAGTTAAGTTAGCCACTGGTAAAACCAAGAAAGAGGCCATCTGTTGTAAAGAGCTAAGGAAGAGGTTTTCAAACATTAGTAAACTAGGAAAGGAATCCATGCTTACATTAAAATGGCAACACTAAAATATACAATAGCATAAAACAAGAGATCTACCACTCTAGCCTCCAGCCCCTATGGCCCACTCCACACCACTTTGGTTTTCCAAATAGTAATAGTAGTAGTAGTAGTAGTAGTAGTAGTAGTAGTAGTAGTAGTAGTAGTAGTAGTAGTAGTAGTAATATAACAACAACAATAATAATAGGCTTTCTTTCTTCCTCCCTCCCTCCCTCCCTCCCTCCCTCCCTCTCTCTCTCTCTCTCTTTCTTTCTTCCTTTCCTTCTTTCTTTCTTCTTATCTTTCTTCCTTTCATTTTGACAGGCCTTGTAGCCTAGGTTGGCCTAGTTTGGCTTTCAGTTTGCTGTGTATCAGAGACTGGCCTTAGATTTTGATCTCTTTTTCTCTTGATCTCCTTTCTTTTAAAATATTTCATTTTAAATATTTTTAAAATTAAAAAAAAATTAAAATATAGTTTTAAAATATTTGAATGTGAGTGGTTTCCTAGTACATCTGATCTCCCATATTGTGGTTTGCTTTAGGCACCTAGCTAATACATAGGCTAAGTGCAGAAGGAACAGTTACTTTCTAAAGATGATCCAGGGTTCTGGCAAAGGTTGCTGAGTCCCTTCAACTAGAATGTATAAACCCAGTGTATTCTGAGAGTGGTCCCCTTTAGTCCCTCACTTGGAACCATGAACATACACTACAGAAGTATCACCAGGTGGTGGCCATTTGTATAAAAGCTCAGTCCACAGCATCTCTGAAACCTTTGCAATGGCGATTTGAGCCACAGAGGATTAATGTGGTAAAGAAGCCATAGTCCCTGCTCTGGCTGTGAGACGCAATGCAGACACATGTAGGCGACTGGAAACTGGCGTTGCTAACACATCAGCGGGCACCTGTGAATATGGCCATGTGTCTGTTCTGATCATATGCATCTCAGGCAATCAGCATTCAGAAGGAAGTTAAGGATATCTTCCTCATGGAGATGATTCTCTAAAAATGGATTTCGCTGCAAGCGGTAAGCAGTGGAGGAAAGCAGAAAGGGCAGACTGTGGCAGCATCTTACTTTTGGAAGAACCTATAAAACATACCAGTTCAACAGATGTCCTTGATGGGCACCTTGATTTTGGTCTTTCTGGCCTCCAGAACTGTAAGGAATTACTTCCTCCAACTAGGCCCCCATCTCCTATTTTACACTGTCTCTTTCCTAGTAATACAGTCATGCTTTGGCCCTGGCATGGGAAGGCAGAACCATTATGATGCAAACGCCTTGCAAAAACCCAGCTCTGAACTCTACTGCACTGGGAGCCAAGCGTCCACCTTAACTCCCCTCCACATAGAGTGCTGTTGGCAAGGCTTCTCTTCCTCCAGTGTCTCCTTGTTGTCAGACGGGTTCTCTCTCTCTCCAAATGGCTTGGAAGGCAAAGGAATAGGAAGGCAAAGAACAAGGTTGGGGGTTGGCATTTGTGCCACTTTAAATCTTCCATCTTTTCCCTCTGACACTATTTTTGGAAGTCTGTGATCTCTGAAGTTAAGGAACTATGGTTGTATAACATGGTGCAGCACATTACCATAAACGCTCTGGGTGATGTTCCCTGAATATCTCTAGAATCAGAGGAGAGTTGACAAAGAATGATTGACAGCATTGCCTTTGAGTTATTCTATAATAACCTGAAACAATTTTCTCAGATGAAAACTCAGCCTTTTAGACACAGTATTTCATAAAGTACATTCAATTGCATATATTTGAGCTCATTTGAGAAAAGACTCGTAGATCTGAAGGGTGGAACAGAGATGAAGCAATTTTGGATGTTTATCAACACAGACTTGGGGACCATGGACAAAGCAGAGTTTGGGGACAGCACTTTCAGGGAGAAGTGACTGTGTATCAAGAGCTGTGACAAAGGAAGTTGAAGTGACCCTGCACTGCTTTTGTCTGCTCTGACTTTTTTTTTTTTCTGGTGGAATGGAAGCAGAACATGATCCCAGACCAAAAGCTTAAGACCCCGATGAAGCCCAGGGAAATCAAAATGTCTGATGGAGCTGGGGAGGGAAGTCAGTTTCTCCCAGGGCCAGAGTCCTGTGAGGATATGAAATCAATAGTCCTGGGGAAATAAACCTGAAGGAAATGAAGGCACCAGCATGGAGCAGCAAGAGGAAGAGAGAGCTGAGGGGCCCCCGCAAGTTCTGCAGTTAGTCCCGTCCTTGCCTCGGCCATGACTCTCTGCTGAGCTGATTCTGCCTTTGCTGGACTCATTGTAATTGAGTTTGGAGAGTCTGTAGAACATCCTGACTAATGAAAATATGAACTGTTCCAGGAGAGGCTAGGGGCGGGGAGTGGAGAGCACATAAAAGAAGTTGGATAGCTAGGTATATTAATCACTTTGGTTGTCTTGACCTTGCTTATCTGATTTCTGAAAAATTTAAACAATGATTTTTTTTTTTAAGGGGAGATTTTCAAGAAGATTCTCTGATTTGGAATTGCAGTGTGACTGCTACTGCTTTAGTGAACATGGTCTCCACTTTCAACTTTTGCTGTGTGAATTTTGCAAACTAGTTATTAAACTAGGCACAAGAAGGGAAGAGTACTCAGAGTCCCAGGGCAAGAAAGCTGCTTCTCAAGATGCCTGGAATGGCTGCAGTATCTGGGTGCAGAGAATAGCAGAGTTTTATTAGAACCATCACAAACCATCCTCAGAAATCGGAGTCCATCCTTGTCTCCAGTGCTTGTTGGCTAAAGGATCTTTCCAGTTTTCTCTGTTCAGATCTTGTCTATCGCTCCTGTGTGCTTCTTTAGTATTTCAAGAACAGCTCTTTTACTAAGGTGGTTACCAAGAAACTGGGGAGGAAGGCCTGGCTGTGACACCATGACCAGTCAAGTATTCTCTTTTGCTGGAGGAGGGAAATGGGGGATAATTTCTAGCCACGTTTCTCACATAGGCTTTCTGTCATAGAGTCCTGTGGTCACTGATCACAAGGCAGGTCAAACAGTTTAAGAAGGTGGAGAGCCATGTGCCCTCTTTTCATTATTAATTTCTACCTCAACTCCCTCTTGTATGTGTTAATTACTAACTGCAGCTATTTCTGTATGCCTACTATGTGGCTTTTATATAGGCTTGTGTACATGCTGACTCCTGACTTTTAGCCCTGAAGATTTTATATTATTCCCGTGTTGCAGTAGGAGAAACCGAGGCTAAAGGCTTAAATAGCTGATCTGTATTCTTAACTTCTGGGGTCCCCTGGTAGAAGGTGGCAGGGTGGAGCTCAACACAGTGAGTCTCTCGCCTTGCCAGTGCTCTAAGGAAGGCAGTTCTCTTCCCCCAGGGAAGATGATGAACAGCGCAAGCGCTTTGGCTTTTAAAAGGCTCAGGTGTCAAGAATGTGACTTGCAGTTGATGGGCTGTTGCAAGGTGGGTAGATCACGAGAATGCTCACCTAGTGGACTGATCTGCTGATGAATTCATAGCTGAGTGGACTATTAGAAGGTTGGGCCTGTTGCAGGAAGTAGGTCACTGTGGGGACATGTCTTAAAAGACACATGTTGTCTCTAGACTCACCCACCTCTGTGTCCTCCAGTTCTTTCCCTCCCCACTCCCTTCCTTTCTACTCTCCGTGGCTCTCCTTCTTCCTCTTTTTTCTCTCTGTCCTGTCTCTTCCATTTCATTCTTTTTCCTCTCATCTGCCCTCTCTGTCCTCAGCCTTCTCTCTCTTTCGAATTTCTAGGGATTGAGAACAGCATCTTGAGGACACAGAACAAGTGCTTACCACTGGACTACACTATAGTCCTTGTGCGAGCTTTTCTTTTTTTTAAAAAAATAATTTACTTTTTATTATGTGTTTATGTGTGCTTCTGTGTGAGGATATTTGCCATGTATATAGGTGCTTGCAGAAGCCAGAAGTGGGTACTGGCTCTTCTGGAGCTGCAGTTACAGAAAGTTGTTAGCTGCTTGATATTAATGCTGGGAACTGAACTGGAGTTCTTTGTAAGGGCAGTAAATGCTTTAACCACTGAACCATCTTTCCAGCCCCACCTCTATCCATTTATTTAGGCACAATTTAACTACATAGCCTAGGCTTGCTTCAAATGCCTTGCTTCTGAGTCAGCCCTGGTGTGCCTGGATGACAGGTGTGTATCATCACATCTGGCCAGCATGACTTCTTTGTAATGGAAAAAGCAAAATGATGATGATGATGATGATGATGATGGTGATGGTGATGGTGATGATAATAGGACTAAGAAGAACAAATTGAGTACCGGGCAGGGTGCTGACAGATCTCTATTCCATGGTCTAGTTTACTTGAGGGTTTGAATGTGAATTTGCCTTTTGGCCTTTAGCAACTGGTATGGAAGGGGCTAGAAAATATTTATAAATAGAAAATAGGAACTCTCTATTACCTGTAGAATTTGCTGTATCTAAAAGAAACTTATTCCTGCTACACAGGTGAAGCATAGGAAACCCTAATACTGAGACAGGAGCTTCCAAGGTCAGTTTTACCGAAAGGGTAGGACTATAACGAAGAGAATAAACCCTATAAAGGGCCTTGTTTCCTGGAGGCTAAGGAGTCCAGCTAGTGCCATGGGAGATACTATAACTGCTTTGGACAATAGTTAAATACCGAAACTAATTTTCTAGCAACCAGATAAATAGCATTATATTTACAGAATTCCCTTAATATCTCAGCCTTTGTCCGATCCATAAAGGATGCTGTATATTCTTGGCAAAGGATTTTGCTTGCTCCCCAGGGTGAATATGGGACTTTTTTGTGCTTAATCCTGAAGAACCGGGCAAAGTGGGGCACATTGATTCTTCTCGCCTGTTCGTCTCCGGCTTCTCTTTGTTCACGGTGTCCAAGAGTGGGATGGATGTTCCCGACTTCTGTTACGGTGTACACAGCAGCAGATATGGTGAGCTCATGCTTTCTTGTATGTCTCACACATTCATAGGATAAAATCCAAACTGTGAGCTATCATTCCAGAGCCAGGGATCAAGCCTTTGGAATGTAAATGGTCAACAGAAAGCATGCTGGGTAGTGGGAAGTGTAGAGGCTTATGGTGTACCTTAAGGTTAGGTAGAGCTGTGGCGGCTGAGAGGACCAGAGACGAGGGATTAGGAGCCATGAGTGAGGAGTGACCCTGCTTTAAGTGTGGGGAAGTGTGGAAAGAGCCTCTGGGAATAGGAGCCTCCTTTGGAGGTCTGGGCTGCTGTGGACCTGGCTTTCTCTCCTGAGTGACATAGCACATCACAGCAGGACCCCAGCCCAGGCATACATAGGTTCCAGAAGTGCCATCAGCTACCACAGGAGACCTTTGACAAGTATGCGCTTAGGTTGCAGCTGCCTTCTCAGACTGAGAGGCTGTTCTCTCATTTACAGCCTCAGTTTCCCTTCAGTGATTCACACCGAAGCCTTAGGTTCAGGAAGTCATTCAAGCTGTGCTCACCCCTCTTCAATGCAGTGATATGCTTTCTACGACAGAGGTCAGATAAGGAAAACTAGGTCTTTAATCTGCCAACCCAAAGAAAATGCAAATAATCTGAGGACTGGCTCCTCATTCATTCATTCATTCATTTGCTTATATAAGTTCACACTTTTTGAAATCTTATTTTCTCTCAAGATTTTAAACATACACAGTGTATTTTGGTTACATCTCTTCATCATTATCCTACCTCATTCTGCTCTCCTTTGACCACGTTCCTTCTTCCAACAATTTACCAGTTTGAGGATTACGGCTCCCCCTCCCCCAGCCCACTGACTACCAATAGGTCCTCAAAAATGGGTGGGACCTCATAAGTCTCTTCCATATCCTTAAAGGGACTATTGATGGCCCAGGTTTGAGCAGGCGCTAATGCTGCTGTTCGTGGAGGGAACAGCCAAATCATGTGCAATGAATAGTGTTTCACAGAGTTCCGTTCCATCCTCTGGCCACTACATTCTTCTTATCTCTGCTCGGCAGCGCTCCCTGAGCCTTCTTCAGTAGATATCCTAGTTACAGCCGAACATTCAATAGCTACGTGTTCGCATTACTTTGGGCAGTTGTTCCTGGTTTCAAAGTGGCATGGTTACACTTTATGCTGTGACCTGCTTTCTTTCTCAGTGTAAAGCATGGACACAGATACACCCATGATATTGGAAGCATGCCTGGCTGAGTATTTTGATTTCTATAATATAGAGTAGGGCCTATTTTATACCCCATTATTATCTTTAGGCTTTTAAAGATTAATTTTTAGCATGCAAAAATAATGGATTCCACTATGAGATTTTCCTCTATGTTTTTGCATTTTGCTCATAGTGCCCCTCCAATGTGAAACTGAAGTTATGTTTTAAGTTTAAGTTACTGTACTTAAGAGAAAATATCTTTAATCTGTAAGCCCCACTTTCTCAAGGACAGATAACGCCCTGGAATGCTGGAGGCATTTGTTCATGTAAGGTAACAAGTTGTGTGTCTTCACTTCTGTAGACAAGGTTGGTTGCCTCAACTGTATGGGGTGTACTTGATCACAGGTATGTGGGTGGTCCATAGGCAGCAAGTATATTAGGGCATTTGCTTTCTCTAACTGTGTGAAGGTAGGAAGCACATAGTCTTGTAGGATTTGCATTTATAAGCACTGGACTAACATAATTCCAGTCAATTCCCTGGGAATCCCAGATATGTATCTGACCATTCATTGTCCAATATCCTGGCCAGGATTAAATAAAGCTTGCTTTAAATTTGGATCACAAGGGCTGGAGAGATGGCTCAGTGGTTAAGAGCACTGCTCTTCCAGAGGTCCTGAGTTCAAATCCCAGCAACCACATGGTGGCTCACAACCATCTGTAATGGGATCCAATGCCCTCTTCTGGTGTGTCTAAAGACAGCGACAGTGCGCTCATAGACAATAAATCTTTTTAAACATTTGGATCACAGACTGTGGTAGTGCTCTTATTCTCACTCAGAGGGATTAACAGCAGCTTTCCTCTTCTGTTCTTCCTCCCATCTTACTGCTTCCAAATTGCCCTCTTTGCTTCCTGATTTTGGAAATATGCCTTTCAGAGTTTCTGCTATTCCTTCTGTTGTTGTTTTTTTTGTTTTGTTTTTGTTGTTGTTGATTTTCTTTCCTGGTTTTCTTTCATGTGGCATAAAATAATCCATCTAAGCATCCTTCTTTGTGGGATCTTAGCTCTTCCTAATATTTCAGAAGTATATGCTACACTATAGCATACATTTGTGAATAACCTTGACTCACATCTCTATTATTTACTTAGTAAACAGAAGTGGACAAAGGAAGGCACACCCTCCTATACATATGTGTGCACACACACACTTTATTATTTTTTTCTGATTTTATTGGATACATCTTATTTACATTTTGAATGTCAACCCCTTTCCCAGATTTCCCTCCATACCCCCTATCCCATCATCCCTCCCCCTGCTTCTATGAGGGTGTTCACCCACCCACCCACTTCCTCCCACCTTCCCACCCTGACATTCTCCTACACTGGAGCATTGAGCCTTGGCAGGACCAGGGGCTTCTCCTCCCATTGATGTCCAACAAAGCCATCCTCTGCTACATGTGCAGCTAGAGCCATGGGTCCTTCCATGTGTACTATTTGGATAATAGTTTAATCTCTGGGAGCTCTGGATGGTTGGTATTGTTGTTAGGGGGTCTGACTTTCCCAGTGATGGCAGAATCTTGTATTCTGGGTAAAGAGAAACAGAACCTAGGGTCTCTTTGAGCAAGGGAAACCCTAACCTGATTGGCACTTGGAAACATCAGTTAGTGACACTTGCAGAATTTAGGTCAGGTGTTTAATTTGATCCCTGGACTATTATGAAGATTTTGTTTCTTTAGTTTGAGAAGCAAATTCACTAGTTCATCAGCTTGAGACCAAGAATCCCACTTCCCCAGACCTCACACTATTATAGCCTCTATTCTCACAGAGAAATGAGGCCAAGGTTCAGTTTTCTATGGTTGATCCCCATAACACAGCATGCCAACACAATGACAAGAGAGCATCAAGAGATGGGGGAATTAGTGCATCCATCTTTGTGGGCCGTGCCCGAGAGACTCATCAGCTATACTCATCCCTTTCTGGACTTGTGAAGCTCATCCTGCTTTTAAATCCTCATTCTGTTCACTCAGGCTGCACAGACGGTTTCTAGGGAAGACAAGGCCCATTTGTATCTGCCTCATCCTTTGATCAGGAAAGTCTGCATCTTAAGAAGAAATTAACACCTATTTATATGGGGTTGATGGAGCATAGACATGGGGCAATGTGTGTGTGTGTGCGTGTGTGTGTGTGAATTGATTGAAGTCCTGGTGTCTTAGCAAATGTTGAGGAAACCTGGGATTCTTGGAGGGAAGAGAGTGGGTCCAGAGGTATATGAATGTCTGTCAGATTACCTTCTTTATGTGAACTATCTTGAGGACCACATAAAATAGACATTCAATGAAACATTAGCATCGTCAACAGAGAGAACAGACAGAGATGAGGAACTGCCTGGGAGAAGTCTTGTTGCATTTTGTTTGTTTGGAGATTGGGGTCTGGGAGCCCAAGTAATCTCACCAGAATATCATAGGGGCGAGAGACCGAGGAGATTGAAATAGGAAACATTTTAGGTGCATGCATCTCACCAATGTGGATGCTGAGCCCAGAGAAGTTAAATGAGCTATCTGACATTTTTTTTTCAGGAATTTGAGTAGGAGCATTAAGGTTTGACCTAGGTCTCTCTTCTCTGAGTTTTGTCTTAGATCAGGTAAACAGTCGGTAGAGTAGGATGCACTGACAGCGAGGGACCAAGCCAAGTTGAGGATTAGATTTCAAAGTTTCTGCTGTATGGCAGAAGTGTTGACAGATGAAAAGATGATGTCACCAGCTGACTTAGTTACTGTTCCATTGCTGTGAAGAGACACCGTGAGCAAGGAAACCTGCAAAAGGAAACCGTTTAATTGAGGGCTTCCTTATCATTTTAGAGTATTAATCCATGATCATTTGTGGTAGAGAGCAAGGTGACAAGCAGACACGATGTCAGAGAAGAGGCTGAGGGCTTTGTGGCCTCATCCACAGGCAGCAGGCAGAGAGAAAGCTAGATTGGGTCTAGCACAGGTGTTTGAAACCTCGAAGTCCAGCCCTAGTAACACACCTTCTTCAACAAGGCCACAGCTATCCAGTGCAGCCCCACCTCCAATCCTTCTCGGTTTTTCTAAGCAGTGACTGAAAATTCATGAATCTGAGTCCATGGAGACCGTTCTTACTCAAACCATCACACTACCCTTCTTTGTTTATTGGAGGACACCAACTCCCATGAGGATTTCTAGAACTGAGCTCTGCATCAAACTGCATGAATTTGGAAAATGGGGGTTAGTTTGATGTTTGCTAATCCCATGCCCTGAGAAAAGGAGCCACCTTCCTTTGAGAACAGGAAAGTGTGACCCAGAAAGGTGAAAGTTTAGTTTTACCTACCTCTTCCCGTGGGCCAGGTGTCTCTGACCAACGAGGTGGGTTAGAGAATCCCCAACGTAGAAACGTCACCACGAATTTGAACTTGCCTTTGGGCTCAGAGGGTTACATGCATGACACAAGTGTAGAATATCGGCTTTCTCTTAAGCATTATTTTTAATGAAGATCATTCTGATGAATAAAGCAGAGGTTTGGAGAGAACCTCTCCCACTGATTGGGGAGTTCATTAGACCTAAGATCCCAGTGGCAGCTCCAAGCATGCACACTTGTGAGACGTGGGCAGGAACACAGTGCCTGTGTGAAGGATGGGCTGTCACATAGCAGCTCTGTACTTACTTATCACCGTCCTTTCAATTTATGAATTATTTATCAAATAGTCTGAACTGAACTATTTGTGCAGACAGTTTTGATAATCTCCCTCTCTCCTGCTTTTGTTCTATGACAAGTCATTCCCCTTGATTTGAATTCTGAATCATACACTTCACCTTCATAAAGAGCTTGATGCTTAGCTCTCCTTAAGCTCATCCTGGCTTTTGGGTGAGAAACTATGAAGGCATAAGACTGGGCTTTGGGCTTCCCTTCCCACTGACTCCCCCTCTGCCTCTGGGTCACTCTCTCTTTTTCTGTACTGAGGGTGATTTCTGCTTAACCCTTTGCTTGTGGTGGCAGCTGCTTTTGGCTCTATGACAGTAGCTCCTCTCTGGGACCATTTGGGTACCATGTGGAAGGCCTTCTGGAAGGGGCCTCTGATCTCACAGTTCTGGGATAGAAGACCAATTATTGTGGAACCCCATCTTCTTGGCATGACTTGGCCATTCTTGCACTCTGAGCAACTGTGATAACCCCACATGGGATGCCTGTGCAAAACTGGGCCCATTAATGTTTCATCATGGAGAGAAGAGGGGCTCATGAGGATGTATAGGCAGTTTACAGCTGTTGGGATGAAGGGCCGTGTGTGCTCACCCTTCTTTAAGGGAATATAGGAAGTTAACAGTTTGTGAATGGTGAGAAATGTTTTCTTCAGTGGCAAGTTGTGTTCCTGTAAACCCATCCCCATAATCCTCTAATTATCTCAAATTTAATTCACTGTTCCTCCCAGCTAGATTTGAGTGGGATTATTTATTTGGTTTCTTATTGGTGCCCAACTGGGTAGTGAATAGATGTTTCTTCATCTCCCCAGGGAAAGTTCACACACAGCCCATTCTAGCCCAGGAGAGCTTCTTCTTTCTCTCATCACTTTGGCCAGGATGCTCTACTCCAGAGACTTATAGCTTGAGGTTCTCTCACTGGTTCCCTACCCCCTTTGAGTTGTCCGTCAGTAAGAAAGCTTTATCCTGGCTACTTTTATTCTGTTTTGTCTTCTCTACAAAATGTAGATGTGCTTGATCTTTCAAACTGTCTTCTGCCACCCCACTGCCCACTTGTAAATTTTCCTCCAGACCTCTTTTCCTGACTGGCAGGCTTGGACCTACATCACCACTTACTTGGAAAAGCAAACATTTGAGAATCAGTAACACATTTTTTAACCTGCCCAGTCACCTTTAGTGATGTTTTTAGAATACATGTTATTTAGGATTGGGGTTGGGAACCTCCAAGAATGACTTAAACAATACTGAGAACTAAGATTAACCCTTCTGATTCTTTCCCACCCCCTTTCCCATAGTTAATACATATTGGAGAGAGGGAAAAGGAATGGTTGGGACTCAGCTTCCTCTTGCTATCTCTAGAAGAGGAAGGTATTATTTGGAATGCAAAAATTCTGTTTTTCTTCAGTGTAATTCCTTAGTTGTAAGTATAATAATAATTTTAAAAGGACCCATACAACACCCCAATCTAATTATGGTAATTAAAGACCCTCACTGATTAACTCTGGTATGTGAGTTGATTTTGGAAAAGTACACAGGAAGGTCATAAAAGCATGAACTGTAGCCAGCAACACCCTATGCATCCTTTTTGAGGTCTGGAAGAGGCCTAAGCAATGTGCTCACATGATCTTACGTTTTTATGCAAGTTGATCAAATAAAATGTATGCATATGTATGTTTTGGTAAATATGTGCATGTATGTGTGTACATATGTCTGTGTATATGTATATATGTGTGTGCATGTATGTGTGAACATATGTCTGTGTATATGTGTATGTGTGTGTATGTGTATGTATATGTGTGTATGTGTATATATGTGTATATATGTGTGTGTGCATGTATGTGTGTACATGAAGCTACAGGTCGATGTTCAAAGGTGGGTCTTCAGTAATTATTTATTTTTTTATGTTTAGGGGTTTTGTTTATTTGTTTGTTTGTTTGAGGCAGAGCCTTATGTAACACATGCTAGTCTAAAATTCACTATGAGGGGAGGATACTGACCTTGAACTTCTGATTTTCCTCTCCTCAGCTCTGTGCTGGGAGTACAGGCTTGTGCTACTACACATGGTTCATAGGCGACTGGAGACTGAACAACAGGAGCTCTGCCAACTGAGCTGTATCCTGAGCCCTATTCCTTCTTCTAAGAAACAGTCTTCCGCTGAGCTTCTGAGTTTAACAATTTGGCTAGACCGGCTGGCCAGTAAGCTGTAAGCATCCTCTTAGTCTTCCCCAATTCGTGTTCTTGGTGGCAGGGTTACAGATGCCTGCTGCCCAGCTTTTATGTGGGCTCTGGGGATCCAAGCATGGTCCTCATGGTTTCACAGCAAACACATTAGTAACCGAGCACTATCTTCCCAGCCTCCTCCCAGCCTCGCACACACACAGAGTTTTAATTGCATCTTCGTATCTCCTTGCACTCTGAACTCTCTGCTGTTATTTTCTCCTCCAAGTCAGTTAGAATTGGTGTGGCCAGAATACATCTGAAACTTGGACTTGACCTGGAGAGCCATGTAGTCTGGGTTAGTTGACATGACTCACAGTCAACTCCCATGCAGAGTTAAATTGTTGCTTTGCATTCCCAGATGTGCCTGGCCTTCGGGAGCTCTCCCAGCACTCATCAGTGTGTGACATCATTATGGCATGGGCTATGGGCTTGGTTCTCATGGCCATGTACCACAGTGTCCAGTCCAAGGAGCATGTGAGCGCTAGGGGATAAACAAGTCTTGAAAGATGCTTGGCTTGGATTGTTTTCTACATCTAGCCATTAAACAAACCTTAAGATATTTTCACAAGTCAGAAAAACAACTGGTTTACATTTATAATCAAAGCAGCACTGATTTAAGAACATGAATTATTTTCCCAAAAGACTTGCCAGCTTCCCCAGTTTAAAACTCCATGGCTCTATGTGATGTTAGTTACATTTTCTTGTAGTCTCTACCAATTATCTGACACAAGCAACAAGAGAAGGGTACATACACACACAGACATGTATATATGTGTATGTGTATATGCAAATATGTTTATATTGTATACACTTGCTTTTTCTTAGGTAGCATTATGGCATACTTGATATAATAATGGGCCTTATGACATTTTCATACATGTGTAAGGTATATTTTGATCATATACGTTGCCTGTTATCCTCTGTTATTCCCTTTTCACTCATCCCCTCCCTCTTCTGAACTAATCTCTTAAGAAGGAAACATTTTGGATCATGGTTTGTGAGAGTAAATTCATCAAGACATGACAGGTATGGCAGAGTTTATCACAGCAGGAGAGGGTGGGTGGAGTGCCTCACCTCTGACCAGACCAGGAAACCAAGAACACGTGTGTGTGTGTGTGTGTGTGTGTGTGTGTGTGTGTGTGTGTGTGTGTGTGTGTGTGTATGTGTGTGTATGAGCTGCCTCATTACCCTCATTACCCCTACAACACAGGAATACAGGATAGCTATTTTTTGTTTTTGTAAGCTTCTGGAAAAGTCTATCCATTTCTTCCAGGTTATTTAAGCAAGTCTGGACTCATCCCAGCATGTTAAAATGATGGCTTCTCAGTTGGAGTCATACCAACCTGGAATATGGGTTGTGGTTTGATTACTATTGACCCAGTAAGTCACTTTTATGGGGGTGACTCTTTAAAAAAAAATTATGAGTTGGACCAGAAAATTTGTTACGACTGTTGGCTCCGACTTCACCACTTAGAATCCACAGCGACTTTATAGTAGGTATGTTCCGTGTTCTCCCAGCTGAAGTCAATGTATCTTCCTGTTTCATGTAATAGTTTTTCCTGAGGCAAATGCTAGAGATTTTTGAATTAATGAGTCTTTTAGGAACTCTCGACTGCTTCTGTGAGGTCATGACACGAGGCCCATTGCAGAGACTGAATACAGGGACAATGTTCAAAACAGAAGCAGAGTTATAACTCACATGGAAGAAAGCTGTATGTGGCAACCATCGTAGACCAAAGATAGACATGGAAGCTTGCAAGTTGGTTATAGAAAATAGCTACCCACCACGACAGCAGATTTAAGTATACATAAATAGCATTCTCACGGAGGTACTGTGCTGTGGACCAGCTGTTCAGAACCTTCACCAGGCTGCGGGAACATAAAAAATATTCTTATGTTTAGTGGGGAAAAAAAAGCATTCAGGTTAACAGTAGGAGGAAGAGTCATTATTATATAACAGCTTTGCAGGAGCTGTTTTGGGGATCAGAAGAATAGAACAAAGAACTCTTTCTCAGGAGAATGGACCTCTCCTGTACGTAGCAGGAAACAAGACTTCTGTACGGTCCCTAACTTACCCATATGTGGTGATGCCGTTCAAGAGGAGGAAAAAAATACTAACCCTTAGTGTCGTTTACTCAAGGCTGGGTTTGATTTATCCAGAAGAGTTTTGGCCTCTCCCATTCTCTTCTTAAAGAAGTGTATTTGAAGAGTTGTTTTGAACTTCTTCATATGCTGTTCATCCTCTTCATAAGCTGAAAAGCACAGTGAACATGATGTGAACAGAAAATGAAGTCTTGTCTTTGTCAGTCTTTTATAGGGGTCTCATAAGAGAGAAAACTGTTTTTATGAACCTATTGACTCAGAAAACTACAATCAGAGATAATCTCTTTATACCCATATGTTGTAGGTATGGGTGTGGGGTTACTTTCAATATCTTGATGCTTTTGGCAAAGTGGTGTTAGACATGGTCACCACATCTTACATGCACACATACATTTCTCTGAGTCCCGGGCTTGATTAGGTCACAAAGGAGAAATAAGGAACATGGTGCAATTAAAACTGTACACTAAGCTGAGCCCAAGCCCGTAGGAGTTGATTGCATTGGAGATCCAGAGGATAGAAAGAGGGATTACAGTGCTTTTCTTAGAGGTCAGTTGATCCTGAACAGGTTGTATACACAGTATGTAAACTGAATGAGGGCACATTTATAAATGTTCTCAAAGCACATCACTAAGTTGCTTACAGGTTGACTGAAAGTTTGATTTGCAAAGCCAAACCTTAAACAGCATTTCTCATGAAAAAGAAAACATTCCTACAACCCAAAAAGCCTCTATTCTGAAGGCTTGTTTGAAAATTCCCACATCGTGGGCTTAGAGAATAGAGGTCCATCACTGAGCTATTATACTATATGGGCAACCCAGCAAGAGAGGACTGAATGAACCTATGAAGAAGGACTTGCAAGGGGCTCAGAGTTAGCATTCAGATAGTCACCCAGATCCTGTGAGCCATTTACTCTAAGAGTTGTCAACATTGATGAATACTGGGAAAAACAAAACAAAACAAAACAAAAGTAAAACTGAGGTTGCCTGTAAGGATGTCTGGAGACTGACTGAAAGGCAGAGTTCTGGGTGATCTAAGCATTCCTCTCTCTGATGAGGGTGTGCCTATTTTTCAAACCCAATGTTACCTAGCTAAGATCTGTACTTTCAGTGTGTGACAATTTTACGTCATTAAAAAAAAATACAGAGTTAGGAAAAACAGCTTAAAATACTTGGGAATGATCAGGACTCAACCAGGAGCCATTGCAGAACATCCCCACAGATGCCTACCTGCAGCATTTAGAGAATTTGACATCATCAGGAGTATGTGACTGGGGGGGGGGGGAGAGGACCTGGATCCTAGAACTGGCTCTGTGTGCCTTTCCTGGTGGGTGGTTTCTTTTACCTTCCTTTGTCCATAAACTAAGCAAGTTTTACAAGGCTCTTGCTAAGCTCAAACAGCATGTCTCTACTTTCTGAGACACAGCCTGGGCCTGAAGACCTGGAGGTGTAACCTGATTTGGCAATTCTGTGATCTGAATCTCTTCCACATGTCTGGTGTCAGCCCTGCAGGGGAGAGCCCAGCAATCTGATTCCTCCAGGAAGTCCATTGCTCTGTGGCTGCTAAAATTAGAACCAGGCCACTGCCCAGATCAAGGCCATTGCTTTCCCAGCCCCTTAGTGAACTAACTCATCTCCCTCCACCCTTCATGTACAAATGTGCTGGTAATTATAGTTACACGAGGACCAGATGACCTGGGGGCTTGGAGAAAGAAAGCAGAAACCGAGCCTAGTTTCCTGGAGACCCTGACTCCTTAGACAAAGAGAAAGTGAAAGGAAAAGGGGAGGGAGTATCAGAAGGGGAGGAAGAACTTTAAGGGAAGGAAAAGCTTAAGAATAGAATTTAGAACCAAGTAAGTTTGACAAAGGCAGCAAGCTATCCCCTAAAAGCAAACCTTCCCTTAAATATGGTTAGTTTTAGCCGTTGTTTTTACCTTAGGACAGAATGTAGTGGCTTCTCTCTATAGAGCAGCTGGGAGCAGGACCTCCTAGCCTTGAAACTTTGCTTGGCAGCAGATTACCCATGGCCTTGAGAGGATCTCCCCTGACTACCTCCCCTCGTGCACACCTCATTTCTTTAGAGAGTAAGTGCAGCTGAAATGAGGTGAATGGAGCAGAGCCCTTCAGAGGCAGCAGGGAGGTGGGAGGGGTCTAGCTTTAGTTGAACATTCTTACAAAGGATATAAAAAAAGTGTATGTACTCATGTGTGTACTGTGTCTAAATAGGCCAGAGAGATAGATAGGAGATTCCCCTGGAGCTAGAGTAGAGTCGGCAGCAGTTGAGCTGCCAAAATGACATTTCTCTGGGCAGAAAAAGTCTTTCTAGTCTGGCTGGCCTTAGATTAGACTTTTGGAGCCGGGTCTCATTTCCTGGAGCGGGTGTTTCTTCCTGAGGGTTCCCCCCCAGGTGACCAGTCCTTCTGTAGGCTTGAAGCACTCAAAGAGTATGTGGCCTGGTGGTTGCCCTCTGTAATGGCAGATGCTAAACTAAGTGCTCAGATAGTGTTGGATGTACAACTTCTTCATTGGGATGGGTTTTGTTTTTAATTGGGGCTGAGGAGATGGGCAGAATACTTGTGGTCTAAGCGAGAGGAATTCCATCTGGATCTCCAGCACCTATGTAAAGCTGGGAGTGGTGCCAAGTGTCTTGTGATTCTAACACTAGGAAAACCAAGACAGGTGGATTCCCAAGCTAGCCTTACCGTGGCGTGGAAGTGGTCAGCTCTAGACTCCGTGAGAAACCCTGTTTCTGGAACATGCAGCACATGTTGGGGCAGGGAAGGGATGACTTAGTGGGTAAAATATCCCAAGTCACCATGAAGGTAGTGCCTGTCTATAAGTCCAGTGCTCTTACAGTGAGATGCAGAGAAACCTAGGAGGTAGAACTGACCAAAAAGAGACTGTCTCAGATAAGGGTGAAAGTGAGGACCAACGTTCAAGGTTGTTCTCTGCTTTCCGTATGTACTTTAGTATACACAGTCCCATTCGTACACATGGACATGAACACACACACACACACACACACACACATCCCAGAGGATGATATCTGATGTTGACCACTGGCCACCACACTTTGGTGACACTCACACAGGGACAGGCACACACCCATACACCACACTCACAAAGAGCTGTCCGTCTAAAGACTTCTGCTTCCCTTTGGTAAAGCCTCCCTGGAGATGCTGCTCTTGTATTACCTCATGTTTGTTATATAAAGACCCACTTGATGAATTTCTCCTTGAAGACAGTGCCAGGAAAATTTTCTCTTTGCCGTTCGATTCCAAAGTCGTTGTACAATGAAAAGTGTGTTCGCCAGCACATTCCCCTTTCATCCAGGAAAGGCAGAGATAAATCCAGCACTCAACTGTAGTAAACAACTCATCACAGGTGCCCCAGACACGGAGCTGTTTTCACTTTAGCCGTTTTTCTAGCTACAGTGGGCCTTTGGTGTTTTCTTAAATAGCGAAGTATAAAAATTTTCTGAACAAACCCATGCATAGAAACACATATGTTTGGCATGAATGAACAGCTCCTTCTGCTGCTGCTGTGGCTGCTGCATTCTTCTTTTGTGTTTTAATTTTTGAGACAGGGTCTCACAATGTAGCCAGAGCTGTCCTAGAACTCACAGTGTACACCAGACTGGCCTCAGACTCTCAGAGATCTTCCTGCTTCTGCCCCGCCCCCCCAAGTGCTGCGTTGACGGGATGTGCCACCATGCCCTGCTACTGCTAACCTGTTTTACGGTCACCACGACCACAATCATGGTCCAGGCTGAGTGCCAGGCACTGGGTGTGTAGTGAGGAAACTGTTCTGGCCATAAATGAATCATTTGGTCTGTTGAGGGTTTGGCTGGTGTGTAAAGAGTTTGAATTCGAGGTAGTGCCACAAGTCAGACAAAGGGAGTGGGTGAGATGGCTTAGCAGTTAAAAGCACTAGCTGCTCTTCTAGAAGACCAAGATTCAGTTCGCAGCTCTCAAGTGGTGGGTAACATCCCTCTAACTCCAGGCCCAGATAACTGTATCACTTTCTTTTGACTTCCACGGGTCCATAAAAGCAGGCAAAACACTCCTACAAATAAAATAAATAAATAAATTAATTAATTAAAACGAAAGGGTTGAGGAGTCTAATAGAGAGGAGATTGATTCTGCAAAGGTCTATCAGAATGGTGACAGCCTCCTGGAGAGAGATGTCAGGATTTGCTAGGAAGGATAGAAAGGATTTCAGCAGCAGAGTCTCTGACAGAGAAAATAGTTCAAATGAGGACTTGTAGGGGAACAAAGAATTCACCCTCTGCCTTTGGAAAGAGCATTAGGAGTGGATTCCTTTGGTACAATTCAGGAAGCATTTGCTTGGGGCTAAGGATTCCTGAACTTGTGTTGAACAAACTTGGGAGATAGGCAGGGTAGCAGGATGACCCCCCCTTTTTTGGAACAGGTAAACAAGCTACAGCGCTGTTAAATAACAGAAGACCAGGTCTCCCCTGGTGATCTTGTACTGTGTGACTTTAAGGTTTGAGACTGCAAATACAGAAGAGGTTCTGCAGGGCCTAGTGACTGAAGCTTCCTCTTGGAAATAGGAAGCAAAGTTTGGGATTTTTTTTTTCCATTTGCTGAATGGGTGGATAAGGGTATCAGAGAGGAGGAAGGGAGGAGCCCCCAGTACCATTTTAGGCTGTTTCCCTTAACAACCCCACGGATGGATTTCCTCGCAGCCTCATTCCCTTCCCGGTTCCTTTTTTGTTTTCCAAGGGGAACAATGAGGGAGTGAGGGATAAGCGGTGATGTTTATCTTTCCAGCTCAGACATTTCAACGGCTGGAATCCCCCAGGACTGGGGAAGGGTGGGCGGAGTCTCTTCCCACTGTTGCCAAGGGGCGTAGTCTCTTCCCACTGTTGCCAAGGGTGGGAGACCAGCACCTCCCGCTGGGGTAGGGGGTGCGTGGCTTCCTCACAAATAGGAAATGTATCTCCCGAATTGGAGTCATCAAGGACTTATCTCCAGTAGCAGACACCAAAAGAGGAGCCCTGCCCTATCCTTTATTCCAAAGAGAGAAGCTTGCCGGATGGGGAGAGGCTCTAGGGTCACTCAGGAGAACCAACCCCGAGAGCTCTGCTGTCATTCAAGTGTCAAAGGAGACATCTTCCTGCCAGACTTCCCACACTGGCCTCTGCCCCTCCTGGAACACTTTATGCAGGAATGGGAGGAGCACCAGTCCCTTGAAGAATTGAGAGTCAAGGGGAATTTTGGTCCATTCCTTGGCATGAGTACAGAATTCTGAGCCGAACATCTACACGCTTCATATTTGAGCAGCAAGCACTTGACCCAACCACCTTCTTAGCCTTGGCTCTTAATAAAAATGTTGAACGTGGTCAAGTATTTATTTCCAGGCTCTAAACTTGCCCTTGTGTATTCCTTAGGTTCCCAATTTTTTGTCCTTCCCAATGCCAATGGTTCCTTTTTTCACTTCCCCAAATGGAGAGCAGGCTGAGCCAGTCCAAACTACCCAGTCTGTAACTTGATACCAGTTGAATATGCTTGAGGAAGTAGCTTGGGGAGAACTTAGTTCCATGAGCTTTGTTTTGTATCAGATTATGTTAATTTTCCCCATGGAACTTCTGATCTATCTGGGTTCCCTGCAGAAGTTAGCCCAGGTTGTGTTCATAGCCCAAATACCTAACAGTGATGGGGAAGCAGAAGCAGAGCTGCGTCAGAGGCAGACACATGTAAGGTTCTGCCAAATATTCTACCTTTAATTTTTAACTCGCACCGTTGGTGATGGTGATGGTGGTGTGAGATCCGGGTGGTCTCAGAGGTGAGGCTGAGAACTCTGGGAAACAGTAGTTTACTAGCACATGGCCACTTAGATCCACACACTCATAATGGAAAAGCCAGAACTACTGGTACTCTTGCAGAGCCCCCTGGAGCTGTCCCCTGATCTTTCTCAGTGCCTCTGCTTGTCCTTGCTTCTTCTGGCAGCGATGTTGTGTGATGCTGATTAATGAGCAATGGCACCCTCCAAAGCTCAGCATGGAGACAATGGCTGGACCTGTCCCAGGAATCTGAAGTATGCACCTGACCAGCTGACCTCACCGTGTTGTAGGCCACACCAAGGCTCCCTTCCTTGGCAAAAGGTTTTGTGGCTCTGCAGGCACACTTGGGGGTGGCAAGTACCATCTGGAATACTGGGGCGAGGCTGGTATCCCGTTGCTACTGAGTCTTGCCATGCTCCTGTACTGAGCCAACAAATGACTCTGCCACATGGCTGGAGGAACGTGCCAAGAAGCCCAGGCTTATTTAGCACAAGTAGTAATGGTCCTAGGATATTCTCACACAAGGAAAGGATCAGGAAGACTGGCTGTGATCTCCCTGAGTTGATGGGTTAGAACTGGGTCAGAGAAAGTGTTGAGATTCGGCCAAGTTCAGGTTTTCTAGGCCAGTTGCCCTACAAGATCTCTCGCAGGAAACCTAGAGGAAGGTGATCCATGCTGTACTATAAAATCTCAATCAGAAAATGGACAGATTTTTTTTTTTCTATTGCTGTGGACTGAGACAGGCTTTCGTCCTTGGGAAGAAAACGTAGGGACACTGGCATAGTTTACAGATATCTCAAGACCCAGGACTTAAATGGTAAGATGGGAGATGGGATCAGAAGTAAAGTCAGCCTTAGATCATTAACGTGGACAATGATTTGATAGGGACGAACTCTGTCTTTAAGATTGAATACAGTATGGAGTTCTACAAGCCCAGAACATCTTGAAGGGATGTGGTAGCGGCAGATGAAGGAAGGTTAATTAAGGCCTGGCAGGCCCAGGCACTTAGGGCCTTGAAGGGTTAAGTGTCAGCCCCACAGCAGCATGGTAGCTGGAGGACTGAGTCCCAGGGAAATACATCATGGTGATAAAGGATTACCCAGATTCATTCAAAGGCCTTAAGGCACTTAACAGTTAAAGTGAGTGAGCAAAGTAGACATCTTTACCATCTCTGTTTCCAGGTAAGGAAACAGAGACATGGAGGAGGAAAAAATTTGCAAAGCCTCCTAGCTAGAAAATGATAGACATAGATTCCAAATTTCCTTCATCCAGTATCATATATGCAGGTTCTTAGAGAAGAAATGAACATTAGATGTTGTTTTAAATGGGGTGGGGGATGCTAAAAGAGGCATCCATTGGTGGGAGCTTTTGGTCTGCTTTCTTTACAATTCTTTGTTTCCCGACTAGTGGAAGGAAGCTGGGTGGGGTCCAGAAATCCATGGTGGGCAGAGCAAGGCAGTAGGGATTGTCTCATAAACCTAACACAGGTCTTGCCGGCTGAGACAGAAGTCATGAATGAATGACAGCAGAAATGCTGGCAGCTACTTTTAAGACAGCAAGGATTCAGAATCTTTTAGCAGAAGAGCACCAGAGTGGCCCCATATTTTGTTGAGAGTTGTGCGTGTGATGGAGATAAACTTTGATTTTTCAGAAAAGGGTTTCTGATGTGGTCTCTGGTGGGCCTCATACTCTATCTTCCCCATTCCTGCCGGGCTGCTCCAAATTTCCTCTCAAAGCAGCCATTTTGAGATCTTAAGCTCCTTCTGCTGGGACAGGCAAGGTAGTGGGGGTTAGAGATCTAAGAACAGAAAAGATGGAAATACAGGGAGAACCGGGCTGTTGTTATTTCTATTGGTTTGTTTGTTTCTGGTTTTTGTTTATTTGTTTTCTGAGACAGTCTCTCTATGTAGCCCTGGCTGTCCTGGGATTCTCTCTGTGCACCAGACTGACCTCAACTCAGAGATCTGCCTGCCTCTGCCTCCCAAGTGCTGGGTTTAAAGGCATGCCTCACCACACCCCGCCATTTCCGCCATATTTAGTGACAGGGAGTTGATGTGTCTTTGCTGTTCAGAACTGATGGGGAAGACACATTCTGAAGCCTGGAACTCACGCACAAGTTTTTAAAGACAAAAGAGAGAGAGAGAGAGAGAGAGAGAGAGAGAGAGAGAGAGAGAGAGAGAGAGAGAGAGAGGCTTTGCTGTGTCATAGGACATCATAGTCCAGACTTCTCTGGACATTTTGAGCATCTTGTCAGCAGGGTAGTGATAGAGATTAGCTTTGCTCCCAACTGATGTCCATGACAGGTGGTGCGTGAGTCACAGGCAGTGAAAAACAATGGGGGCAGGAGCTGAGGTCAGATCGCCCTGACTTGAATCATGGAGGGAGATCAGTGAGGGGGAGACAGGAGCTATGAGGAAGACATTCTTTCCTACAAGTGCAACGCTGGCTGTCGTGAAGGATGCAATATATCCAAGAGCAGAATAGAGTTCCCTTCTGAGCCTAAGTCAAAGGTTCAAGAACGATGGTTATTGGAGTTCACAACCTGAGGGAAAATACACAAAAATTTTTGTTCTAAATGTCTAAAAATCTAAGCCACATATATATATATATGTGTGTGTGTGTGTGTGTGTGTGTGTGTGTATGTGTGTGTGTGTGTGTGTGTGTGTGTGTGTGTGTGTGTGTGTGTATTTAAGTCTGGTAAAATTATGGTAAGAATCATTTGACTACATCCAAGAGGACCAGCTGGTAAGAAGTTGATGGCTTTCAGGGCTTCGGTTTAAGACAGGATTTAGGGTAGACTGGCCACGAAGACTAGAAAGCTCAAGTGACTGAAACAGCGGATTCATGGCCCCTTCAGAGGACAGAAGGACAATAGTGAACAGATTGGGAGTAAAAACACAGGAACAGGCATCTTGGCCTCTCTGTTGCTTCTGATACTAAATGCACCACCAGGGCAGCCACAGACTTCACAAGATAGAGTCAATGGAACTATTTTTTCTAGTTCAGTGAAAAACTGACAGGCAGGATCTGAAGACTCTTGGGACTCCTAACACCCACATATGGTATTTTTATATCTAATCTTTGTAAGAACTATAAGCATGTAGCAAATCTTTTATGTGTTTGTGTGTTCATGTGCATTCTGTGCGCATGTGGGTGTGTGTAGAGGGATGTGTCCATTGTGCCAATAAAGGAGGCAGAAGCCAATTGCTGGGTGAAGAGAAAAAGCAGGGCCTTCCAGGTCCTGGGAGGAAGAGAGGGGACACAGAGAAAGAGAAATCCTGACCGGGCTTTGGAGTGAGGAGGAAGCTGCAGGCAGTTAGGTCCTGGAACCTGTAGTTTTCACTTTTGAGCAGGGGCCCAAGCGAATGGAGGGAGGTAGTTGGTAAGATTAGTGCAGGAAATTCTTCAACCATCCATCGAGTTTTCTGGCTAGTTTTATAAGAAAACTGTCTAGTGTTTTCCATCTGTGGTGCTAAGGTGGGATAAAGGAGAAATAGTAAAAGACGGCCAACTAGCCGTTGGCAAAGCTGAGAGAAACTGGGAGTGGTTGATCTCTGAGCCTAGCCAAGAGTGCAGGCAGAGCTCCTGGGAAGGTGTGTGTTTTTAAAAATTACGTGTAACGGGTATAAGTAAGCATGTGCATATGTAGGTCCATGAGTGGAGGTCAGGGGACAATCTTGATTATTGGCCCTCAGGTACCTCCCTCTCCCCCCCTTTTTTTTGAGATAAGATCTTTCACTGGCATGGATGAACTTTGCCAAGGAGGCCAGGGTAATGGATCTGCCAGAAGATTCCCAGGAGCTGGAGTTGGGGATGGTTATGATGGGTGATATGAACTAAGACGAAGAACCTCGGACCTTAGCCAAACCCAAAGCTGTCTCTTCAAAGCCTTCTTTGTCAGTTTCCTTTGCTTATAAAGCATACACATAAGAAGCTAAAGGTTCTTTCTAGCATCTAAGTCTGGCCAGGCCATCTCCCTTTATTGCATCCTGTCAGAAGAACAGGTTGCCTGGAGCTGGACCAGTCTCTCTCCTCTGTATGTTGCAGTCTTTTTCTGTGTGTAATAGAATTAGGAGGAAGGTGAAGCTTTTGGGAGACAATCAAGCTTATGTGAGACCATAAAGATGGAACCCTCATTAGTGGGTTGATCAGTGAATAATGATGCCTACAGTCAATAGCTGGGCAGAAGAGAGGTAGGTGGGGTTTGGTTCCCAGACTTGGGTTCTGAGGAGACCACCAGAAGGAGAAGAGAGGAGAGGAGAGATACCACGAATTAGGCGAATTATGAAAACGTGGCCATGAGGGCTGGCCAATTGGAGTTAAGAGCAGCCTAGATAGAACATAGGAAGTTATAATTTGGAGCTGTCAATGCAGAAGAAGATTCTAATAGCTAAGAGGTTAGATATCTGCCCAGCTCTAGTGCCATTTAAGGCTTATTATGAATATAAAATATAATGTGTGTCTGTTATCTGGGAACCAAATGATAAAAGGTGGTGAAGAAACCCCCATGTAACCAAACAAGAAACAGTGTAAGGTGGGAAGAGCCTATTCTGGCTCATGGTTATAAAGCTCAGTCCATCATGGAAGGAAGGCATGGTGCCCGGAGTGGATTCTCCTGTGGTGTTGTTAGCACCAGGTTGCTTACCCTCATAGAGGCAGATGGGTTGGGAATGTGGTACTCACTTCCTCCTCCTATCCAGTTCAGGACTCTTGTCCACAGGATGCCACTGCTCACACACTCAATAATTAAACCCTCACCGAGTCCTTTTCTCTTTCAAAATGTCACTGGAGGTGCATTCACTAACTCTTTATGCATTCATTAATCCAGTCAAGTTGACAGTGTGGATTATTGTCACACTAGAGAAGCTGGTTTGCAGAAACTGAAGGACAGTAATTTTTCTGGGACTCACCTGACCCCAAGGCTCACTGTGAACCTTACATATGAGGGTGAGAGAAAAAATTCTGTTACTGAAGCATCAGTGCTGGGAAAGTGGAGATCCATTTGTCACCAGGACTCAGGACTCAGGACAGGTACTCGAAGGCTTTCTGGGGCTCAGGTAGACAAGGACTTAGAAGCCAGAACAGGCAAAAGACCAAGGCCATGTGAAGCCAGCCCCAGTGTTTAGTGAGTGGGTAGCTATGCATCCTCAGTGAGCAAAAGTTATGACTGGAATTGTGTAAAGAGAGTATATACTGCAGTTGGCCCCAAGAGAGCTTCAAAGAAGGACGCTGAGTAATTCTAGGTGTAACGTGGTTTAAATGACCTGCTGTGGACCCGACACAGCTCTACAAATAGTGTCAATGGGACAGACGATGCAGCTGGGCCCTGCTCACTGCTGAGAAAACATTGCCTAGAATGGGGAATTTTCAGAGAAAATACAAAGTGCCAGGAAACTAGCTGAGTCCAGTCTAGAGATGTAGAGGGTGCTGGACTTTGAAGATGGTTTTGATGGATAAGCGTAAGTTACAGGAAGAAGAGTGTTGAATAGGTAAATTCTAACAGAACAAACAGTGAGGTTGATGGTAGCCTCTAAGACCTGGCTTCTCTTAGATCATGACATGAAATATTTACAGGAGAGAAACCTGAGACAGTCAAACAGTCACTTAGTACACGTATGTGTGTGTGTGTGTGTGTGTGTGTGTGTGTGTGTGTGTGTGTATGTGTGTGTGTGTGTGTGTGTGGTTTTTTGAGACTAGGTCTTGACCTCACTAAATAACTCACTGAATAGCCAGTAATGACCTTGGCTTCTGTGCCTCTTGCCTCGAGTTGCATTAGACTGGTTTCACGATGACATTTCCCTACAGGCACGTGTGGTATTGTGGTCATATTTATCCCCTGTTATCCTTCCATCACTGATCTTTTCCCTCTTCCCAACTAGTCCCCATTCTACTTTCATGTCCTCTCCCTTCTCCCAGCAGCCATTTCTTCTTACAGACCTTTTGGAAGAGGAAAGGCTTATCGACCTACTTTGCTAGCATCTGCCAAATGCCTATAGAGCCTCTGGGAAGGAAGGGGCCTTAGGAGCCCCCTCCGAGTGGGATCCTGCAACAGATTCCTACAGCTTTCCTTAGTCTTAGACTGGTGTTTTGTTTAGGGATGACACGCTATGTCTACACCTTGCCACAAGAGGGCACAATTGCCCAATTATGAAATCAAATTTATTTCTGAAGACTCAGGAAAGACCTGGTTCCGCTTCAGCTGACTTTTGGTTGGGACCACACCAAGGAGCATCCAACACAGACAGTCAGGAGCTGCAAGCATCTGCTGAGTGAGGTGCCTGGTAGTTGTGGCACTGTCTTCATAACAATAAGCAGAAACAGCTGCTGTGCCAACATGCTTCCCACAGCTTCTGACACACTGGTCCCAATAACCACAAGACACAGGTTTTCTTATTTTACATGCGAAGAAACTGAGTCACAGTCTGTGACTTTACCCAAGGTTACAACGCAGGTAAATTCTGCCCCTGAGTCAAGGGAACCTGACTGAGTCAATGATTTAAGTCACAAAACTAGCCACACAGTGAAGACTTGTTTTGAATCTCTTATAGTGACAATACCAGACCGAAAGCCACACTCTGATGTGCCTGCCATCTGTGACTGCTGTGCAAATAAAAAGCCACATTTTCCTGTTTTCTCCCCCTCCCCCCTCACTCCTGAGATGAGTTTCAGTTCTGGGTCCCATGCTGCCTTGGGTAGTTCCCAGAACGTTTCTGTACTTGTTCGTGAGTAAAAGCAAACCCTGGCCTTTCCTATTAGATTAAGGGAAGAGGAAAATCAGGCTGTTTGGGGAACTGAGTCTCTGACACACCCTTGTTCAGCTACTATCTTAGACCGTGTAAGCACCCCACTGCTCTGCAAACACAGGAGTGAAGGCCCTGTAATTACGACACTTAGAAATTCTGTTTCTAAATAATAGTGATGGTGATGATGATGGTGATGGTGATGATGATGATGATGATGATGGAGGATGAGAGAATGGAATCAAGAGCTTATCCCTCCTACACGGGGAATGTAACCATGTATGTATGAAAAAACATATTTTTGTAAAGTCATGAAGACTAGGTTTTTTTTTGATCAGGAGATGGGATGAACGGGCCAGTGGGAGACAGGGTCTGTGAAGGTGGAGTTTGCTGAGGGAGAAACCCCTCACTGCATTCAGGTCGCCCTAGCTTCTATCACTCATCGGGGAGGCATGTGGCTTTCCTTGGCTCAGTTCTACTGTGTGGGCTCCAGAGGCTCAGACTGGCCCACGTATCGATATTGTGCTGCGGCCCTGATGACTCTTCACTGTGAAGAGAGGATTGAAGTTTCTGTCTCAACTCAGTCGAGTCAAACCATAGCACCACCCTTATTTTATTTATCTGCTTGTCACATGCAATTCAGGTTTGCCTTGCCTCTCATTAAATAGGGGGAAAGGGAGGCTTGAAATACATTTAGAAGACACTGTTCCTCTGTAGCTATGGGGCCCCTCTGATCCCAGAAGACAGGACCTGAAGCTCCACCTTTATGCTGGCTAAAAGCCAGAGTCCTCTTGAGGACATCTGTGAGTCTCTTTTGGCCTCTCGGGTCCCCTGCTCTGGAGTTCAGCTGCTTCCTCAGAGTCCTAGTGGAAAATATGTTTCTGTTCTGCTCTCCTAGGCGAAAACATTTGTCTGCTAGCCCGTGCTCCCAAAGCCAGCTCTGAACCTGCCCTTGATTTCCAAAGCCACCAGGGTGTTGTGAAAAACAATAGGGTTCCTTTTCACAGGGCCCGCCCATCTTTGCCAGCCTCGAGGAAGGTAAGGAGCTGGGGGCAGGATGTTTCTTCTGGGGTCAAGACTTCAGAGCATAGAAGAGCGAGACATGGGGTGCTTGCACTGAAGGGGGACCAAAGACTGAGTGCTAGATGGCTAGGTTTGAGGTGAAAGAGTCCAGGGGAATGCAGCTGTTTCTGAGGGTGAATGCTAGGCTCTGGGAGAGAGATACGGTATTCACGTGGTGCTCTCTCCTGTAGGAGTCTAGTGAAAACAGGAGGGGAAGCCACATGGAGACATAAAAACTTGGAAGACTTTTCTGCTATGTCAGCCTCATGTGTTCTTTTGTTTAGGGTGGGAATAGATGTCCTGGTTGGATGAAGCATGAAAGAAAATGACATCATTCTGTTAGAGTAGGACCATTTCTGAGACCTTGCCTTCTATATCAAAGGACTCTTGAGTGGGAAGTCAACTTCCATTTAGAAATGCCTTCCCTGTGCCCATCCCCCACCCCTAGCCTGCCATTGCTGTGCAGATGGGCCTCCTCCTCCGACTCTCTACAAAGACAGACACCAGGAGGAGTCTTTTATTTTCCCGTTTCCCTGGTGCACCGCAAGTCTCAGCGAACTGCATGGCTTCCCACAATCTCGAGATGTTAACTTGATTCTTTTCTCACTGACTTCTACCTATCAGTCCTCACTGCTGGTGTCCCCGGAACATGGCACCCCTTCTCCCTGGAGTCTCCTCTCCTCACAGCCTTTCTGACATACCTGCCTGAAATCTACACAACAGCCCATCGCCACAACAGATTTCCACAGCCGGACTCTGCTGTTTTTGAGAAATTTCCTAGTGCCTGTGGAAGAGGACCCACAGGCCTGGAAGCCAAAGGCTCTTCATTTGGTGTTGATTTTCATTGAGCCTCACAAACCACTGCATTTGTATTATAATTTGAATGTAAACTGTTCCCTATTCCTGTTCTGAAAGCTCAGATCCTGAGTTGTGGTTATATTTTGGATGCAGGTTACTAGAGATGTCCCTAGGGAAGATTTGCCTTGTCTGGGCCCCTCCCCATCTCTGCTTCCCTCCCTGCCCCCCACCACCCGAGGTGAAGAGCTCTGTCTCACCACATCTACAAGGCAAACTCTTTATTATTTGACAGTTGTGGGTAATCCCATGGGCCAAGTGAATGGGTACCTAGGACCCAGCACAACTTCCAGCTTCTGTTCTGCCTCCAGCCAGGTGAGCATGCCACTCTCATGTATTGCATCCTTCACCTTAGGTGTGATGAAGTAACCGGTGCTGACCGTGAGTTCTGTGCACACCTGCATGCGTGTCCCTGTAAACTGGTGCTGCGCAGTTCTTCGGTGACCCCGGTTAGCCTAATGGACGGTAACAGTGCTCCACCTGGCAGAAAGCAGCCTTCCTTCTTAGAAATTGTTTCAGGGGGTTGGGCCGAGTGAGATGGGGGTACATCTGCCATCCCAGGACTTCAGAATTACATGCAGGAAGATTTCTAAGCTTGGGTTTCGGGCTCCCCAGAGAGCTACAAGTCTCAAAAGAAAGTCTGTGGGCTGGGGATTTAGCTCAATCGGGAGAGTGCTTTTTAGCATACATAAAATCTTGTATTCAGAGCCCAGCATTGTACCCTTAATGGGGTGGTATGTGCCTGGAATCCCAGCATTCTTGAGGTAAAGGCAGAAGGAATGGAAGTTCAAGGTCTTCCTCTTCCTCTTCCTCTTCTTCTTCTTCATTATTTATTTATTTTATGTATGTGAGTACACTGTAGCTGTCTTCAGACACACCAGAAGAGGGCATTGGATCCCATTACAGATGGTATATATTATTCATATATAAATAAATGAATCTTTAGAAAAATATTGAGTTCACTAGATAATCCTGAGAAACAGATTTCATATTGAAATGAACTCAGGATGTGCTGCACGCTTTTTAACTTGGTCATAGATTCCCAGGACATGCTTTGCACCCAAGATTTTGAGAAGCGCTGTGATAAGAATCCTACTCATTTCCCACCTTCAATTTTCTTGCCAATCAAATTCTTTCTCCTCTGTATCTATTAACACATTGCAGATTATTTTGCACTGGCAGTCTAGTAGCCTTGCCCCATTTCTACCAATGAAAAGAATTCTGATGCTCAGAGACAACTGTGCTTGTACAGCAAGTGGAAAAGCTGTCCTACCTGGCTCTCTTGTGTGACACTGGGTTGAGCTGCCTTCCACCCAGATCCAGTAAGGGCGTCTATAATCTTCCTTTAATGCCTGTTTCCTGGTTCTCTTTCCCAGTGTCTGAACTTTGTCCCACTTCTCTTGCCTGAACATGATTCTTTTCAAGTGTTTCTGTGGCTTTCCTTTTTTTCTTTTTCTACCAGATGTTTTACAAGTAAGTAACGAGTGCTCCACTGGAAGTTTTCTATGCTGCAATAAATCATGAAAAAAAAAAGTAAATATGTTTTGTAGTATATGGCTGCTTTATGTCAAAAAATCACAGTTGTAAAGTAGAGGGTATGGGGGTCAGAGGTCAGCAATGAGGGAATAAATCAATTTACATCTTGGTTTTGAGGGTTCTAAAGGAATGCAAAAGGAAAATTTTGTGATATACATATAATTGTACAAACTCAAAAAGGGTCTGGGAGACTTTGTCTTGTCCAAGTGATTGACAGACCCCTTTGGGTGACTCCCACAGGAAGGAAGAATGGTACATCTTTTACTTTGTAAGACATCTTCCTGATGTAATCTTGTGAGAGTCTGTTCTAAGAAATTATCTATTTGTGACCTTCTAGGCAGTTTAGGATGTCTCAACTCCTTTCTGGTCCCATTCTTCTGATGGGTAACTAAAGCCCAGCTGTCTTAGTCCTTTTTTTATTGGTTGTTGCCTATGAGGGAGGGGCTCGATGTCTCCTTTTTTAACACACAGTCTTCTGAGAAATCCGGAAACACAGGAGCAACATTGACTTTAAACTCAGAAATCAGCAGAGTCTCTGCTTTGTGGTACAGTGTTTCTCTCTCTCTCTCTCTCTCTCTCTCTCTCTCTCTCTCTCTCTCTCTGTGTGTGTGTGTGTGTGTGTGTGTGTGTGTAAATTAGATCAGTCTGATGTCCTACAGAGATCTGTCTGCCTCTACTTTCCAACAGGGATTTAAATATTTTTAACCATGTGTACATATGGGTACAATGTGCACAAGTATAGTGCCTGAGAGAGGTCAGAGGCAGCAGATTCCCTAGTACTGGGGTTACAGGCAAATGAGAGTCACTCAACATGGGTCCTGAGAACTGAGCTCTAGTCCTCTGCCAGAATGGTATTTACTCTTAACTACGGAGCCATCTTTCCAGCAACCCCCATGCCTTTTGGAGGTTATTTTCACATAGCCCAGGCTGGGCCTCAAACTTACTTTGTGTTTGAGAATAACCTTGAACTCCTGATCCCTCTGCCTCCACATGTGAGTGCTGGGATTACAGGTGTGCTCCAGCATTCCTGGTCAGAACAAGGATACTTCTGAGGGCCGGACTATCAAGTGAGTGTCTCATTATGCAAACATCAGTGCCGAATCTTCCAGCCAAGGTCTTAACGTTCTGCTATTGGCCCTCCTCAGATTTCTGTTAGTGTTACTGCCTTTAGTGAAGCTGGATCGCTGACATTTTTTCATGTTCTTAAATACCAGCTGTAGTGGATCTAGACATGACTGACTGGTGAAAAAAAAATAGCCATAAGTGATTTGTGGTTTGGGGGAGTGGGGAGTCACTTTGAACTTTGTTTCCAGGTCAGTCATTGCATGTGACCTCCTCTCCAACATCAGCGTTGCCTTTGAATGCTGAGAGTGAACAGAAGAACTTAACAAATGAGACATTCCAGACATGTCCCAGTATGAGCTGCAGGAGACTGCTTCCAAGGGACCCCCCCCCCCACTGCTGTATATAACCCCCTATAACCAGCAGACACATACCTTCTCAAATAGGGGCAGAAGAGCCCCGTTGTAAGTAATAAGCCAGTGACATAGTCATCCAGTGTCACTGTGAGTCTAATGTGCCGTCCATAATTGTGTGTGCCCTGCAGATGGCACACAGGGGTATCTTTTATACCAGCATCACCAAAAGCATGCAAGGGCTGCTCTGTGGCTTGGTGGCACTGCCACTGCGTCACCAGGCAACAGCTTGCTCTCAGATTATTATGTCCCGGTGTGAGCAGTTACACGTGATTTCTATTGTTCACTTGGTACTACAAGGCTGGGTTTAGCAGTCTGAGCCTAGGGATGCTGCTCTCTTCTCTGTTTCCAGTTTATCACATATTCTGAATGGCTTGCGTCTGATCCAACATAGTTCCTGGCTTAGCACCCTTACAAGCACCGGAGAATGTGATGCTAGAGGGGCAGAGTCAGTGGAGCCACAGAGGAGCAGAATATTCCGGTTTTTGTGTCCTATACTCAGCTTCCCAGCTCAGGTCCTTCTAGGTCTACAAGGACACCTCCCCTCCCCTAAGTTTGCCCACTTGTCACTTTCATAATTCCCATGGCAGTAATGACTCATCCATCAGCTCGCCCAGTCTGTCCTTCATCGCTTCTTCAGTTGCTTTCGTGTATTACAGTCTTCTGAAGCAGTTCGTTTTCCGAATCTGGCTTCCCTTGATTGCCTGGGTCTGGCTCTCCCCTTCCACTTCTTGCCTGTGTTGGAGGCACTGGGTACAGGGGGATGGACTAATGGATATATTCAGTCAGCAGCCAGCACCAGGTGGTTCTCCCTAACTGCCTATTTCTCCCACTCACAACATAATATCCTCTTTAAGAAATGTTGGCTATGCACACTTTTTTTTTTTAATGCCACGAGTGCTTGTAAATCACAGGTTTGTCTTTGCATTTGGACATAGGAAGGGAGGGTTGCTATAAAATTCGTGAAAATACAGACTGTTACAGAAGCATGCACATAAGCATATGCTAACATAGTAGCTTCTTCTTTTGGGAGCTGTGAAGTTTCAGTGATGCCCCTCCTTTTCTATTTTGCTTTTCCAGTGCCTGCAGTGAAGGGGTGCTGTCTTGTGAAATTGCCGCTGACCGTGATTAGGAAAATAGGCTGGAGTTGAGCAATGTTAGAGGCACTCAAGTTCTACAGCACTTTAACAGAGATTCCAACTGAAAAAAAAAAATTGAACAAAACAAGACAAACCAACAAAAAAACCAAAACCAAACAACAACAACTACTCAAGATTTTATGCCTGTTGTAGACTGCACGTCTGTTGTCCCAGCATTAGGAGGTAGAGTCAAGAAGATCTCCAGCTCAAGACCAGACTATACTACAACATGAGTTCAAGGCCAGCCTGGGGTGTGTGTTCATACGGTAACTTAAAAGCCCAACTCAATTTGGATACTGTCCCTGTGCCCTCTGGTTAGTCTGACTAAGAGTTTATCTATCTTGTTGATTTTTTAAAAGAACCAGCCCCTGGTGGTTTTGTTGATTTTTTGTATAGTTCTTTTTGTTTCTACTTGGTTGATTTTGGCCTGGAGTTTGATTACTTCCTGCCTCTACTCCTCTTGGGTGTATTTGTTTCTTTTTGTTCTAGAGCTTTCAGGTGTTCTGTCAAGCTACTGGTGTGTGCTCTCTCCAGTTTCTTTTTGCAGTCACTCAGAGCTATGAGTTTTTCTCTTAGCACTGCTTTCATAGTGTCCTATAAGTTTGGGTATGTTGTGCCTTCATTTTCATTAAATTCTAAAAAGTCTTTATTTTCTTTATTTCTTTCTTGACCAAGTTATCATTGAGTAGAGCATTATTCAACTTCCATGTGTATATGGGCTTTTTGTTGTTTTTGTTGTGATTGAAGACCAGCCTTAGTTCATGGTGATCTGATAGGATGCATAAGATTGTTTCTGCCTTTTTGTATCTGTTGAGGCCTGTGTTGTGACCAATTATATGGTCAATTTTGGAGAAGGGACCATGAGGTGCTGAGAAGAAAGAGAGAAGCAATCCCACTAAAATCAGGGACAGGACAGCTTTCTCCCTGCATATTCAATATAGTACTTGAAATCTTAGCCAGAGTAATTAGACAACAACAAGAGGTCAAAGAGATACAAATAGGAAAGAAAGAAGTCAAATACCACTATTTGCAAAGATATGATACTATATGTAAGTGAGGCCAAAAATTCCACTGGAGAACTCCTACAGCTGATAAAGAACTTCAGCAAAGTGGCTGGATATAAAATTAACTCAAACAAATCAGTAGCCTTCCTTACTCAAAGGAAAAACAGGCTGAGACAGAAATTAGGGAATTGACACTCTTCACAATAGCCACAAACAATCTAAAATACCTTGGTGTGACTCTAACTAAGGAAGTGAAAGATCTGTATGACAAGAACTTTAAGTCTCTGAAGAAAGAAACTGAAGATATCAGAAGATGAAAAGATCTCCCATGCTCATAAATTGTCAGGATTAATATAGTAAAAATGGCCATCTTGCCAAAAGCAGTCTACAGACTCAATACAATCCCCATCAAAATTCCAATTCAATTCTTCATAGAGCTAACTCTATGAAGAGAGTTATTTGCAAATTCATTTGGAATAATTAAAAAACCCTAG
The DNA here is from genome assembly GCF_963924665.1 of Micromys minutus. Taxonomy (NCBI): domain Eukaryota; kingdom Metazoa; phylum Chordata; class Mammalia; order Rodentia; family Muridae; genus Micromys; species Micromys minutus. Next base: position 83,644,682 of record NC_137972.1, on the reverse strand, counting down.
GATAGTGAAACCTGTTTTTCACAATAAAAGAGCTTTTGGGAGGAAATCATGATCCCCAACCTCTAGCTGTATTACAGAGCAATAATGATAAAAAACTGTATGGTATTGGTGCAGAGACAGGCAGGTAGATCAATGGAATAGAATTGAAGACCCAGAAATGAACCCGCACACCTATGATCACTTGATCTTTGTCAAAAGTGCTAAAACCATCCAGTGGAAAAAAGATAGCCTTTTCAACAAATGGTGCTGGTCTAACTGGCAGTCAGCATGTAGAAGAATGCAAATAGATCCATTCTTATCACCTCTACACAGCTCAAGTCCATGTGGATCAAGGACCTCCACATTAAACCTGATACACCGAAATAATACAAGAGAAAGCAGGGAAGAGCTTAGAACACATAGGCACAGGGGGAAATTTCCTGAACAGAATACCAATGGCTTATGCTCTAAGATGAAGAATAAACAGATGGGACCTTATAAAACTGCAAGCTTCTGTAAGACAAAGGTCATTGTCAACAGGACAAAATGGCAATCAACAGATTGGGAAAGATATTTACCAATCCTACATCTGATAGAGGGATAATATCAAATATATACAAAAAACTCAAGAAGTTAGACTCCAGAGAATCAAATAACCCCATTAAAAATGGGGACAGAGCAAAACAAAAAATTCACCACTGAAGAATATCAAATGGCTGAGAAGCACCTAAAGAAATGTTCAATATCCTTGAACAGTTGTCAGTGAAATGCAAATTAAAACCACCCTGAGATTCTACCTCATACCAGTCAGAATGGCTAAGATAAAAAACTGAGGTGACAGCAGATGCTGGCTAGGATGTGGAGAAAGAGGAAAACTCCTCCATTTTTGGTAGGATTTCAAGCTGGTACAAACCACTCTGGAAATCAGTTTGGCAGTTTCTTAGAAAATTGGACGTAGTATTACCTGAGGATCCAGCTATATCTATCACTCCTGGGCATATACTGAAAAGATGCTTCAACATATAACAAGGACACATGTTCCACCATGTTCATAGCAGCCTTATTTATAATAGCCAGAAGCTGGAAAGAACCCAGATGTCCTTTAATAGAGGAATGGATACAGAAAGTGTGGTACATTTACACAATGGAGTACTACTCAGCTATTGAAAAAAATGACTTCATGAAATTCTTAGGCAAATGGATGGAACTAGAAAATATCATCCTGAGTAAGGTAACCGAATCACAACCCATGGAACACCCATGGTATATACTCACTGATGAGTAGATATTAGCTCAAAAAGTTTGGAATACCTAAGATACAACCCATAGACCACATGAAGCTCAAGGAGTTGAAAGCATAAAGAGTGGATGCTTCAGTTCTTCTTAGAAGGGGGAACAAAATATTCACAAGAGGAAATACAGAGACAAAGTGTGGAGCAGAGACTGATCGAAAGGTCATCCAGAGCCTGCCTTTCCTGAGGACCCAGCCCATATACAGCCACTAAACACAGACAATAGTATAGATACCAAGAAGTGTTTGGTGACAGGAGCCTAATATAGCTGTCTCCTGAGAGGTTCTGCCAGATCATGACAGATACAGACTAGGATGCTCTCAAACAACCATTGGACTGAGAACAGGGACCCCAGTGTAGGAGTTAGAAAAAGGACTGAAGGAGCTGAAGGGGTTTCAACCCCATAGAAAGAACAACAATATCAACCAACCAGACCCCCAGAGCTCCCAGAGAGTAAACCACCAACCAAAGAGTACATCATGGAAAAACCCATAGCTCCAGCTACATATGTAGAAGAGGATGAAGGCCTTATTGGGCATCAAGGAGAGGAGAGGCTCTTGTTTCTGTGAAGGCCCAATGCCCCAATGTAGGGGAATGCCAGGGCAGAGAGGTAGGAGGTAGTGGGTGGGTGGGAAAGGCGATAGCATTTGAAATGCAAGAAAATTTCCAATAAAAAATTATGACACACACACAAACACACACCAACCCAAGAAAAACAACAGGCAAAAAAATTTCAAGATTTCCCCCTTGCCTAGGGAGCACTGGGAACAGTGCCCTCTCCTGGGGCTATCCACATCTGCTTTGAGTCATTTGAGACAAAGGCAGTGGTGGGTGGAGCGGGGCATTTCAAGGGGGACCAGCAAGTCTAGTATGCTCCCACTTATTGGCTAGCCAAAGAGAACTTGACCAACTGGAAGCTGCCTGGTCGTCATGGCAACGAAGCACGCTAACACCACCGCCAGGTGCCTGCGGAGGCTGGAGCTTGTTTTCAAGAGAGCCAGGGGTGATGGCGCAGAATGTGTACGGTCCTGGAGTGCGGATAGGCAACTGGAATGAAGATATCTACTTGGAGGAGGTGCGCAGACTCCACTTGTATTCGTAGGATCCCAGACCCACCCCTACATGTTCTTTCTCTGCTGAGCATTTAGCATCTTATGACCCAGCCTAGTCCCCCACGCAGCTTTGCCATCCCCAAGGTAGCTCACCTACTGTCTTTGAGCACTTAGGCTCACTGGATGTCCTGTCCCACACTTTCTGAACTTTGCCTCATCCTGGGCCCTCTGCCTTCACTAGGTTTGTGGCACTCTTAAATTCTGGGAAGGTTCTGGGTTACAAGCATATAATGAAGCCTGGGCTTTCCACATGCTTACTCCACAGTCAGAAGGACCCTAATAGAGACTGCTGGCCTCTGGCACATCACTCCTGATTGTTTCTGGATGAGATAAGCACAGGGTCCTATCTTTTTCTTCCTAGTGTATTTTCCTTCTCAGTCTCTCTCTCCTCCCCCAAGATCCTACCGTGACATGCTGCTGACACTTCTGCCAGCCCTTTAGCAATCACATTTCCTTTTGTGTTCTTAAACTGTCTTTGAACTTGAGATGCTTCTGAGGGGAAAGTTATCAGTACCTGTGCTCTGCAACAGCTCTGTCCAGGACTCCCCTTTACTCGGTCTCTGCATCCCCAGGAGCGCATGAGACACTTCCTAGAGAAGAGAGAAAAAGGAGAGCTTCTTATTCAGAGAAGCAGAAGACTGAAGAAGAATATTTTGAGACCGGTACTGTTAAATTCCAATGCCAATTTCAAAATTCTGCCTACTTAAGTGTGAATTAACCAAAGAATTTCTATAAACAAGTAACCATTTTGGAAACTTAAAAAATTAATCTGAAAAGTATAGTGTTTAAAATTTCTCTAGATTTTAGAAACATTAAGGGAGGTCTGCCCTTAATTATGTTTATTTAACGGTGTTTACTTGTTTGCTTTTTCTAATAAGGGGTGGACTAATGTCTATACAAGTAATGTGCCTTTCAGTTGCTGTGCAGCACATGTTTAGCAAATGTTGAATGAACTGACAATGGGAAACAATGTAACAAATGTTGAATGAACTGACAATAAAAACAATGTAACAAATGGTGAATGAACTGACAATAAAAACAATGTAACAAATGTTGAATGAACTTACAATGGGAAACAATGTAACAAATATTGAATGAACTGACAATGGGAAACAATGTAGAGTCCAACAGCTTTGCATGGTCTTTTTTGGAGTCATCTGGAGCTTGAAGTTCACTAACCAAGGACCTGAGGGAGAGAGGGTCTTACTGAGATAGTGCTAGTCTGAGAAAGAAAGGAGATCCATCTGGGAGGGGCCTTAGCCCTGCAGCTAAGGAATTGAGTAGCTTATCGTAAAATTTCTATTAAAATTGTAGATGCAGCTTTCGGTATCTGAAGATGGATATGTCCACTATGGTGATAAAGTGATCCTTGTGAATCCTGACCATGTCACGGGGGACGAAGCTGGCGTGTTTATGAAAGGAGACCTGAGCCTGTCTATGAGCCCAGATGAAGTTAAAGCACAACTGACTGATGACTTACAGATACCCTGTGGCGTGAGTGCTGTGCAGACCACCGTCCCGACAGGCAGGAACACCTTCACCATTTTGAGGTAGAGCCACTCAGCTTCAGAACACTGAAGTATCTTGGATTTGTAGCTTGAAAGCAGTCTGAGATGAGAAGACAATGTGTGAGAATCTCTAGAACCCTTATTGTTACTATTTTTTTTAAAAAAAGGCTCAGTGTGGTAGCGCACAATTGTAATCTCAGCACTGGGGAGGCAGAGACATGCATACCACCGAAGCCTAGCTTACTTGAGGGCTTTCCCCCCCATACCTTTTTGTTTAAGACAGCAGGAAAAGTAGCTATTTGTGCTCAATTCAAAATGCTTGCTTTATGATGATTAGATCCAAAGAATTAAACTTATATTCTGCCTGGAAGCAAGGAAAGATTTTTTTTTGCAAATAATGTTACAGGGCGCTTGCTTTGTGCTCACAGGGGTGCTTCCTTGTATTGTTCTTGATGTAACGTTAGTTTCCAACAAGAATGGCATTTAATAAAAGGTTGCATTTAGACGGGCTTTGCTCTTTTAAAAGCAGTCATGTATTAAAAATTGACTTGAGGTTTTGGAAATGATCGACAGAGCCTTAGAGATACGATCACAATTTAAAACTGGTGATTTTCACTTTGTTGAAGATTTTGTGACAATGTTTCAGTGACAAGAATAGAAACTGCTGTCTGCATCCTTCCTTTAATTTTTCTTGAGTACAAATGATTTGTGGTAAAACAATTTAAAGCTGATGACCACTTTTATTCCCTGGACGATCATGAGGGAAGGTTGTATTAAATGCCTGCAGAGGTATAACCTTGGCTTGTGCTAACATGGCATGCTTAGTTCACTCTGGTGAGGCTATGGGTTTGGCCTGTGGGGCAGGGCAGGGATAGCATACTAGTTAGACGTTAAGGCTGAAATAAAAGGGATTTTAAAAGCTGGCTGTGGTGGCTTACACTTGTAACTCCAGCACTCCCAGGAAGACAAGACAGGAGAATTTCTGCGAGTTTCATGTCAGTTCAAGAGCAGCAGGGGTTTCAGTGTGAGACTCTTAGAACACCAAAACCCCAAACTGTGCATTTTCCCAAATAAAGACATGAGTAGATTAATATATGAAAAAAAAGAGCCTTTTAATTGGTGCTCAAGAATATTTGAACGCATGTTGCATAATTTGATGATGGAGTCCAGACGGTGATTCTCATTGGATTCTCCTGATGTTGTCTGGGATGAATAAAACAGAAGGAAAAAGAACTTCTGTTACTTAAGGTAGTACGGTATGTGAATATACACTATCAAGAATAGCATGGGAATGAGGTAGGCCTCACGCTCTCCTTTGCTCTTACCCTCCAGTGACAGCGCTAACAACTGCAGCCTGGGCCAAGTGGTTGTATATGGGCAGAACTTCTGCCTGGGCATAGCAGCAGGACTGGAAGGCAAGATGGTGAGTCTCCTGTGTGTCTCCTGCCACCTAACAGTCGATTTTACTAAGATGGCCAAAAGCTGTCTCCAGAAGTGGCTGTGCAGATGGGGGCTCTGTTTCTGCTGGATTCAGTCTGTGGGTACCAGTGGGCATTTGTACCTGATTTCTTTTCCTCTTAATTTAAAAAATATAAGAACAACAACACCTCCATCCTTAAACACTGAGGAGTAAAGAGAGAAAAGTCTTTTTGTATGTAATACAGTTAGTTGTCAGAAGTTAAATTATACTACTTTGAAGAGTAAATTAAAAGATTGGGTTAACTGACATTTGTCACTTTTCATTAATACTAACAAGGTACATGCATTGCCCAGACTAATCTTGAACTCCTAAACTCAAAGCCATCTTCCTGTCTCAGTGTCCCAAATATCTGGACGATAGGCATGGATCACTGAGCCCAGCTCAGGCAATTTAAACTTTTGGCAATTTAAACTTTTGATTAGCAAATACTTTTTTCCCCTAAGAAGCAATAAGGACAATCTTAGTTTGCAGAAACCAGGAAGTCTCTGAAATCCTCCTTTACTTTGGAGATTATGAAGTATAATAGGCCAGGGGAGTGGTACACACCTATAAACTCAGGACTTGAGAGGTTGAGACTGGAGGATTGTCATGAGTTTGAAACTCACCTGGGCTATAGAGTGAGACCTATCTCAACAAAACACAACAGACAACAGAACCAGAAAAACAGGTGCTTGGACTTCAAGGGCAAGCTGTGTCATAGGTATTTGTGCATTAACCGTTTGAGTAGTGACTCAGAATCTGAGCACCACACAGGCAATGCCACAATTGCTTCACACATAACAACTCAATTTTCTTTTTCAAGTGAGTCTCTGATGTAAGGGGGCAGGGCACATAGAAGTTCAGTTACGAAATGGCAGAGCTGGGATGTATGTGTCGTTATGGTTCGGATGTAAGATGTGTCCCTATATGCTCCCGTGTTTGAATACTGATTTCTCAACTGATAGTGCTCTTTTGAAAGCTGCAGACTGACTGCAGGAGGTGCTTTTCAGGGAAGGAAAGGCCTTATAGCTCCCTTAGGTTCTGGACCACTATCTGCTTCCTGGTCCGTTGAGATGTAATCAGTGGTCTCACATACACTGCTACAGTCCTAAGCTGTTCCCATTGCCAAGTCTTCCCCATAGTGAGAGACTAACTTCCTAAAACGAGAGCCCGAATAAGTCCCCCCTCCCCCCCGTGAACTGATAGCCACGTCTTGTGGTGATGATTTGCTGACACCGAGAAAAGTAACACCAACATATTTCAGCAATTGGGAGATTCTAGTAAAATGTCTGTTGTGACATTGTATCATTTTTGGTGCCACAGAAACAAACCAACAGTGTCAGTCAACTTATGCTATACATAGGTGTTTATCGGCAGCCTGAGTTTAGATACAAAGTTAAAACACTAAGTCATTGAAACGGGGTGGGGGGTGGGGGATGGGTGTTGTATCCAGAGATCAGCACACCAGTGTTTGGCTTCTTCTATTTATATTTTTCTATATGCCTTCTTCCAAAAACAAAACAAAACAAAACAAAAAAAACAAAACAAAACAAAAAAAAAACCCTATGTGACTATGATGAATACCCAGGTTCTTTCTACTCCAGTGTTTCCACAGCACATCTTAACAATTATGTTTAGGGAGAGCCTAATATGCGTTACTGTAACGTGTGGCAGTACTATACTCACCAAGCCTTTCTTCTATGCTCAGGAAGTGAAATGTGTTTGTTTCCTCTCCTCTCCCCTTTCCTTTCACCTCCTATTTGTCTGACTAACCAGCTAAGGCTGGCTTTGAACTTGTGCACCTTTTGCCTCAGCCTTCTGAGTACTGAGATTACAGGAGTGTGCCACCATACCCAACCAATTGGGCTCATCATTCTGTTTTTACCTCAAAAACAAGGTTCCACATGTATCTATGTATAAATGATCAAAGCTGCCCCTTCACCCTAGTTAGTAAGTCTATCTTCATAAATTTGCATAGAATTACTGATATCAAGAATGTGATTACAATAAGAAGTATTGAAAGCTGAATATGGTGACACACTCCTATAATTTCAGCACTCAAGTGCTGAAGCAGTGTCAGAAGGATTGCCACAAATTCCAGTCTTTGTTACAGAGACAGATCCTGTTTTGTTTTTGTCTTTTGTCCTTAAAGATAACATGTAACCAGTTCTTTTAAAATTGATGGCACCAATTGGTTCTCTCAGCAGCAGTACACAAATGGGACAAATGTCATAAATTAAATCTTCGCTAATTTGAACAAATGGACAAACAGGGAAGGGTATTTGAATGTTGCAGTACCTGTATTCTTCCTTGTAATTTTGCCCTCCCCCCCATATTCTCACTTTTCCTTCCTCTCTTTGCCTCCCTCAATCTTTTGCCCTGGGAACCATGTGTTCTTTGCTTCTGTATTGATTTGGGTTTACTTATGTGCCTTTTGATAGATGATTAGATTTTGCACATTTGTTGCTAATATTCCCCCCCTGAATTTTAAACTGTAGCTGTTTTAATCGAATCTTTGAGTGAAATCTGTGACACCGTGTATTCCGGGCTAGCTGGCCCATGGAATCATAAGCCATTCTCTCCTCTCCGTCTCCCATCTTGCCTACAAAAGAGCTGGGGTTACAGATGTGCACAATTCTACATCTAGCTGTTTTGTGTGGGCTCCTTCGGTCCAAACTCAGGCCAGCAGGCTTGTACAGGAAGAGCTTTTGTTTACTATGTCAACTTCTGAGCTCTTGCATTGTTTTTAATGTCTAGTCTGTTAGGGATCTGATTAAAAAAAGCAAGTATTAATTTTTAGATGTTTTCAGTTTGGCATTTTTTTTTTTTTTTTTTTTTTTTTTTTTTTTTTTAGATTTGTTCTTTAACACACTTGAGATTTATTTTGGTAAAGGGCTTTTCATTCAAGTTTCCCAAGTGACCATCCATGTCACGTGTTGCCTGTTGAATAATTCTTCCTTCTGACATGCCATACTTCCCTAAGCATATATTAAATGATTCTCCGCACCACATGCTTTTCTCTAGTGTTCTATTTTTACTCTGGGACTGCAGTGTTGTAATTATGCAGCACCCTAATACACGTTGACAGATCTTTGTTTCCCCCCCATTATCTTCTTTGTTTGAATCACATTGGGAATTAATCTTTGAGTTAAATGGAGTAATTATCTTTCCCCATTCCTCCACCTTTGCAGGGAAAAAAAAGTCACTGTGTTTGCTTGGCACTGGAAAATTGAGTGCTTTTTTTTTCTTTTTTTTCTTCTTTTTTTTTAAATTAATAGTTTGAAGGCTTTACTCTCGGGAAACGTTTCTTCTTTTTCTTCCTACTTCTTTTAGGAAGGCGCTTTAGATCTTGGTCAGGTTTTATGACTCTTCACATGGCAGTAACACTGTCTTGATTTGTTATTCTCTCCTACCTGGAGTCTTTTGAGTGTCACTGCAGCCCAGCCCTCCCCCACCCAGGTCCGCTCATCCTCTCTCCACAGCACAGGTTCTCCACCTTTTTATTCTCAGAACCACATAGGGTTCAGGCCCTGTTAGTTTGTTCCGGCTTCTGGGGAACACCTCCAAGCATAGAAGATCCTCTCACTCAGCCTTGTATCCCAAATAACGCCACCGTGGGAATCACCAGTCATGTCGGAGGACAGTCAAGATCTGGAGGATAGCAAGATAACCTCTTATTCACAGCGCATCTCCTCTCTTGCTGGGTAGAGAGTGTTCAGAGGATTAAAATGCATTTATAACTTCTTTGTCAAACCTCAAGCATAGCTTCACAGACAAAACAAACAAACAAACAAAAAACATTCACAAGGGGCTAAGGAGACGGCTCAGTGATTAAGAGCACTTGTTGCAGACCTGGGCTTAGTTCCCAGCATCCACACATTGGCTCAGAACCAGCCCCAGGGGATAGGATGCGTGCCTTGGTGCACACATGGGCACATACAAATACATGTGGATAAAATACTCAATACACATACATACTTACTAAACATAAATAAAATCAATCTAAAAATTTAAAACCCACTAAAAACTTGTTAAAAGACGGAGAAACCTCATCCGTGTTCAAGGTGAAAAACGAAGAAACAAAGAGCTAAGCTAGCAAAGAGAGAACCTTCTGGGCTTCTAGCAGGATGGGATGGCTTTTGGCAAGGCATAACATGCAGCTGATAGCTATTCCCAATGGGGACATGGATTCCAGATGGCCAGGGTCACTCACAAGCAAGTGCGGCTGTGACAGCTTCAGGTTGGGGCGTACCCGATCTCAGGTGCCCAGTTTCAGCAATGTTATTTATAGTTTCTAAGACGCAGACGCAGGCCCTGTGTTTTGAAAGAGATGGAGAGCAGGAACTGGAGTATGGAAAATGTCTTCATTTTCTATTGCCATGACAAAACACCATGGCCAAGGCAAGCTAGAAAAGAAAGCATTTAATTTGGAGGTTCATGGTTCCAGATTGTTTTGAGACCATGAAGATGGCAGGGAGAATGGCAGTAGGTAGGCAGAGATGGTACTGGTACCATAGTTGACAGCTCAGGCCTAACCTTGAAGCAGGAAGCAGAAAGATAGAGAGCTAACAAATGGTGTGGACTTTTAAAGCCTCAAATCCCACCCCAGTGACACACATCCTCCAGCAAGACCACACCTTCTAATCCTTCCCAAACAGTTCTACCAAACTGGGGACCAAGTATTCAAATGTATGATTATGGGACCATTCTCATTTAAATCATCATGAAAAAGAAAAGCAGGATATGGGGAAGGAGGGAGGAAGGGAAAGTGGGGGGGAGATACTATTCTGACACATTCCTAAGGAAAGAGAGTTGTGCTTTCTCATAGGATGGGTAAGAACAGGGTTCTAGAAACTGCTTGCAAGTGCAGTCCCTTTGGCCACCCATTCCCCAGCTTTCTGGGTAACTGTGACTCAGATGGTTCATTTGCTGCTGTTTCCAGCTTTATCTAACAAGCGACCACAGAACCCTTCTGAAGTCTTCTGTGAAGTCCTGGCTCCAGGAGGTGACTCTGACAGATGATGTCACCCATCTGAACTGCTGGCAGGCTGCCTTCCTCGACCCCCAGCTGCGCCTGGAGTATGAGGGCTTTCCAGTCAGGGTGAGCTTGGCATGTGGGATACTGGACATGGGGTCTGTGCAAGGACGGGCTGTGACTCACAGTTGCCAATCAAGCCGATGCTCTCTGTAGCTCACAACAGCAAGTAGACTATGTCTTTTTCTTTCATTTGCAACTCAAATATAGATAGCACCAGTCTGATGCAGCCCTCTACCTTCCTGTATCTCAACCCTGGCGGCAGGTTAGAGCCACTCTTAGCACTGTGCAAAAGACCCAGGAGCTTTGCACACTCCCAATACAGGCTGCCAGTAATGTATGAGAGTCCAACATATAATACAACTTCCTAGTCTTATCCACATAGTCTTCATTAGTTCAGACTGCTTCCTCCCTTCTCTTCTTTTCTCTTGCTCTTTCTCCATTTCCTTCTTTTGTCTCTCCCTTTCCCCCTCTCCCTCCCTTCCTCCATCCCTGCCCCTCTTCCTTTCTCTTTTTCTACTCACTTTCTCAATCCCTCCCTTTGTTTTTCTTCAGCTTCCCTCTACCCGCCTTCCTTCCCTCCTCCCTCCCTTCCTCTCCTCTCTTTTTCTCTCCCTTCCCCTTTCTTTTCTCACTCTTTAGCCCAGACTGGCCTGAGACTCATTATTCTTCCTCTGAGAAAGAGGGGGGGGGGGGAAGAGAGAGAGAGAGAGAGAGAGAGAGAGAGAGAGAGAGAGAGAGAGAGAGAGAGGTATCCCTGCTTGTCTGCTTGGAATTTTCTGGCTTGGTCACTGCTAATGTTTTGTTAGTTCATACATGACAGGGGTGGTTTTGGTCCTGCCCAGACCAATTATGATCATAGTGACTTTAACTGATGTAGAGTTCTGTAAAATGGACTCTGCTCACCAGTAAGGCATGGCTTTGGGTACCATACCAGCTCGCAAGCCAGTGGCTTCCCCTTTTCCTTCTGATGGCACTCATCTTACAAGAGCCAGGATTATATGATAATATTTATTTGGCCATTGTGGTGGTTCACCCCAACATTTCAGATCTTAGGGTAGCATGAGGTATATAACCAAGCTCCAGTCTCCAGGAAATTCTAATTATAAACATAATATATATTCATTTTCAGAGTCATTAAAGTACAGATATGAAAACCATCAGTATTAGCTCAATCTTCCAGAAGCAACCACTTTATGTGCTATTTTTCTATGCATATGAATATATATGCATAGGATATATATTAATGATATCCTGAGTAGCTGTGGAGGTTTCTCAGTGGGTAGAGTTCTGTGCACTGCCACACAAGTGTGAGGACCTGTATCTGGATCTCAGTACCCATCTAAAAGACATGTAAGGCAGCATGTACCCTGTAATCCCAGTGTTGGGAGGCAGATGCAGGAGAATTCCTGAGGCTCTCTGGATAGCTTATTTGGTTGATCAGCCCCAAGATTAGTCAGAGATGCTCTCCCAAAGAATAAGGTGGAATGCAATGGAGAGATACCCAGTGTCTTTCTGGCCTCCACATGCATGGACACACATGTACACAGGCACCCCCCACATGTGTGCATACACCCATGCAAACATGTAAGTATTCCACTCCTGAATACACACACACACACACTTATATGCACACACATGTGCATATTTAATATCATCGGCTATATTTCACGTTGTCAAAAGTCTTCTTTGATATGATGACCTTGAATGATCATTCTACCATGCAGATATCTCCCATGATGCATCTCATCAAACCCATCATAGTCCTCCAGCCTTGTGAGTTACAGACGTGCTATGTGGAAATGAATAGGTTAATATGTTTCTAGATTTTTTTGCTTCTAGGAAACTGGACAGAATGCTGACAGTGCTTTATTTTCCCATCCTGAAAAGGCAAATGAAAAAGTTGTCATCTATCATCGACACACAAACCGGGCCCTGGCAGCCCACCGGAACCTCTTCTTAAGGTATACTGGCAGGGGCAGGTGCCCTACTTGGTTTAGGGCCATGCACGTAAAAGCAGAGATGTTCAACTAAAATCAGTGTCTAGGTGTACAAGGTAAAGGTCTCTAGATGCTGAAGTAAAAGCAACAAAGCTGACTTATTCTTATGCTGTTTCCGTTTGCTCCCAAGCACAGGGAACAAGTCTGATGTGCGGCGAGGCTTGCTGACGCCTAACGCCATTTGCATACTTCATCTCTGTGATGCAAAGATTAATCAAGTTGGCACATCAAACGTCTCATTTTGTCAAGTGACATGTTTTATTTTGTAATTCAGAAACAGGTTATTAAATTGATGAAGACAGTCAAAAGACAAAATTTACTTTAAGTTCAAGTGTTGGTCCATATGTTTAATATGTAGAATCTTGATTGGCCAAAACGTAAATGTCGGCGGTCTTGATTCTGCAAATACTTAATTTTAGTATTAAAGAAACCTAGTGTATTGTTTTTCAGAATTACTTGTCTGAGATTTCTTCACTGCCCATACATTATTGATTGACATTATATCCGGTATATTTAGACATCACAATTATGAATTAAAATGCTGAGAATTTGCTTTGTGCAGAACTTTGATGTTGCTATTCACTAAAGTCCTTCCCAACAGAGATGTTGGCTATAGAGGGACCCGATGTGCCTAAGTCTCTACAAATACGGGTGAAACATTCCTTAAAATGTACCATATTTAGTGATTTGTAGAACAGTCTGATTCAGGAGGAATTTTCTTGAAGGGACAATGTCCATGAATGAAAAAATATAAAATATTCATGGCGTGTTACATTCTGTATTTAATTGGAATTTTTTTTTTCTTTTTGGCTCCAGGACCTACTTTGGGAAGGAAGTTGAGGTTGCAGCTCACACACATCTGGATTCACACAAAGTTGAAAAACCCAAGAACCACTGGATGCTGGTTACTGGAAATCCCAGGAACAAGTCAAGTACCATGCTAGACATTTTCAAACCTATCACAGAGGACACCTGTGCAGTGGAGCAGGCCATGGGCATCAACACAAAGTAATGCACCAGGCATGCATCTGGCTCCCAGGATCCGCTCTTGTCAGTCTTAGCTCTTAAAAGAAATGAACAATCTTCTTGGTTGTGCCCCAAGCAGTTTTTCAGTAGGTGCAGAACCCCATGAATACGACATTAAAAACAATACCATATTAAAATCACTGAATTGACGATGAGAGCCTGGCCCCGGGGAGTAAGTAGTGTTTGAGAGTGAGTCGTATTTGAAATTAAATCAGCTTTTGCTGATATTCCAGTTGTGAAGAACTTAGTGCCCCCATTCAGAGCCCCTTGCTTATAGGACTAGTGAGGCCTATGCTCCTTTCCAAAGCTGTGTTTATGTAGTAAAGAGGTCAGAAGTTTACTGATGTTTTGATGCTGCCATTTCTCCCCTAATTTTCTTTTGTGCAGAACAATGTGTAGTTATGAGATGTAGCTTTGCCTTGGGATTAGTTTTTACTATTCTTTCTTCACCAAAGGCAATATTAGAAATATTTTGTTTTTTTCCCCAGTAGTAAACTCATAATCTAGAGTTTTTTTTCCTAAAGAAATGATTATTTAACACCACTTACATATTTGATGATAATGCAATATAAATTCAGTTACTGGCCCAGGGAAAGCCTGCTTTACTAGACCCTAGTCTTAAGGGGATACATAAAGCAGACAATAGATAAACTGTTACAAATGAAAAAGAAAATAATACACATCCCGCTTGAAAACTACGGTGGAAGGCTTCAACTGAATTATTAAAAAAGAAAGAAGCAAAGGAACAAAAGCCACTCAAGGATCAAAGAAGCCTTTCAAAACACAGCAGGAGAAAAATAGCAGTGGGTGTCATCACTGGCAGGCAGCAGGCAGAACTGTCAGGAGTCAGATCCTGCGGCAGCTCATGGCCTCATCTGGCAAAGCCCAGAAGGGGAAAAGGCCCAGTCAGGGAAGGGAGTCACAAGACCTCCGGGGTGTTGGGGCAGAGGCAGATCCTCTGAGATGTTACTTGGGGTGGCACCAGATCAGCTTCATAATTGCAAAGTACTTTGAAGAGCAAAACTGGGGGTCATCTGGCAGTCAGGCATCCCTCCTGATTTGGCATGCAGTTACCTACGGTGGCCACAAGATGCCAACATTAATAATGTTAGCAAGTCAATCCTAGAAAAGGCTGGATTAGTTGGGCTTATTTTCAAATTATGTGGGGGCTTTCTAGCTTCCAAAAATGTTTTAAGGGGGAGAGAATCATAAAAACTACCCTGTTAAGAGGAAAATATAAATTTTCTTTTAAAAGCTTTAAATTATAAAAATATGGTGTCTGACACATAAACATACGTAAAAGTGGATTTTGGGAGAGTGCATGCCCAAGTTTCAAGTTAAAGCTCAGCCCTGGGCATTTGATGGACATTCATCCAGATCTCAGAGTTGTCCGTTCCCCATTCACCAACCCGAGCCTCAGGCTCAGAACTCCTCAAGATAAGCAATTCCAAAGCCACGTCTGCCCCTTGCTGGCCATGTTCTCTCCAAGCCCCAACTAGCTCACCCCAGAGCTGTTCAGAGAGTAAATAACACGTTTTTGAGACGCAGGAGGAGACCAGTGGGCCACCAAAGGACTCAGTGAGGACATTGGTTACCTTCTAGAGGAGTGGCTATGGGCAGACAGGGCACCTCTTTGAACCTCTGTTCACCATAGGCTGCACCGTCACCCATCAACACAATCTCTGCAGACTGGGAAAGGCTATGCATGCTACGCTTTCTGTATCCATTTGTCATTTGTCACCAACACTTGTCAGTGCTGTTTGGCCTCAGCAAAACAGCTGAGGATCTCTGCTTATCTTGAATGCCACCTTCGGATGCTAATTTAATTTTTAAGTGTATTTCTATTTTAGAGTATTTTGCCTGTATGCATGTAAGTATGTATGTGCACCACATGTGTGAAGTGCCCTTGGAGGTCAGAAGAGGCCATCAAATCCTGTGGAAGTGAGTCATAGAGGGTCATTAGCTGTATGGAACTGAGCTGGACCTGTATCCCCTGCAAGAGCTGAACCTGTATCCTCTGCAAGAGCTGAGAGTCCTCTTGAGAGCTGAGCCATCTCTCCATCCCCACGACATCCCAGTTTTAGCGTTTGTTTCTCTTCTACAACCCAATGAACTCCTTTGAACAGCTGCCTATGTGCACATGCATGCTTTTGACACCCGCTGCCCTGTTTGAACACATTTCTTGGTTCATACTATGGCCACTCATTTGTGACATTTTCTCCTTACGTCACAAATGGAAGCTTGGGAATGTGGGGATACTAGACTCGTCTGGCACTACACATGAATTGTCTTCTCTATCACCAACTTCCATCATGAATCAAAATGGTATTTCTTTCCCTTACTACTGTGCTGAACAATAAGCTTCCTGAAGGCAGAGAATGAAGATCTGTCTTGTCCCGTGTCACCATCACTAATGTTTATTGGTCACTTGCTGCGTGCTAGGCTTTTGGTTGTTTCACTACTCCCATGGCAATCAACTTAATTTTTACTGCCTGTGATATAGGTAAATTATTTGAAATTTACAGAACAGAAAATCCACAAGATAGGTTAGCAGAGCCTGTGTCACATGATCAGTAACAAGGGAGTCACGCAGATTGGGCAACTATCAAACTCTGTTCTCTTAAACAGAAATCCTGAAATTGACTGGGTTACTAATACTGAAACTCAGAAATGCTGAGATGTATTCTAAGGTGTGACTTTAGCTGTGCATTCAAGTTATACACCAAGACCTGCTGCAAATATGTCCTGCTACTGACAGAGGACAGAGCAGGATGCCGAATGCTTATTGCATGACTCTGTGCCCAGTCTTCACAGTGGAAGTGTGGGGATGGGTGATAACTTTGAAAAGGAGCTCAGAGGGATGCTATGGTCTTCCAAAATCATGCAGGAGGTGACCAGTGTCCATAACTGAGCTGTTTAAGGGGGTCTCCATCTCTACATCATCAGAGCTGGGTGGGAAGACCCATGCCTGCAATCAGTGGAATGGAGAGAAGGAGGCTGAAGAGCAATCCCAGCTGAGGTAAAGTCCACTCTGGGGCAGCAGGCACTAATGGTGAGATGGCCACAGAGAAGGGTGGAGGCGTCCACAGTGGAACTAGAAGCATTTGTGACAACATACATAAACCTAGAGCATTATCCTAAATGAAATCAGAAGGACAGAAAGACAGATTCAGTGAGGTCTCTCACACGGAGTCTTGAAGAAGCAGAGAAGAGAAAGGTGATTTCCAAGGATTCAGATGCTCTGAGCTAGAAACAAGTTTCTAGTTACATGAGGACCAAGCTTTATGTATGCTTCCAAGGCTCATAGTCACCACTGTAGTGATTTTAAAAAGACTGGCATAGCATGAATGACATCAATTTGTAGATATATGTATGTACATAAACATAAACATGTATCTATCTACATATATACACATAAATGCATATACATGTACATATACATCTTATAGATACACATACACATACATCATATACATATACACATACACATATATCATATACATACACATATACATATATATCATAATATACATACATATATGTATACATCATATACATATTATTTACACATATATCACATACATATACATACATTATACACACATCATATACACATACATCATAAAGATATATATACACATACATCATATACATATACATTACACATATATATAATGACATAGATAAACATATACATACAAATATGTATTTATATAGGCATATAATGTAATATATATCCATCATATAGAGATATACATATATTTAACAAATATATTTATATACAATATATGTATATATACGTATACGCTTTATAATTTTTAAGTTTTACATATTTGAAAATGTCCTTGATTTGAGAATGCTTCAATGAAAAGAAAACTGGTCCCCCTGTCTCTTCAGCAGTTTCCTGCAACTTGGAATTTTTTGCATGGCACCATTACTGCATTTTTTTTGAGACACCTCACCATAAAGTTCCAATAGTTATTTTCTAAATGAAAAAGAAAACATAGCTAAGATTAGAATTTTGATTTGCTCAAAAAGGAAATTTGAACGTTCAGTTCCTTCTGAGCATCTGCAGTGAAGCAGACCCATTCCTTACGAATGCCAAAGATCTTGTAAATTTCTGCTAGTGGCTCATTTAGGACTCCACGAAGCAACATGTAACTCAGTGAGCCCTAGGCCGCTAATGGCTGCTCATATAACTCAAAACACTTGGGTGTGCTGATTTTAAAAACATTAATGGAAAAGTTTGGAAATAGTGCTGGCAATATTTAATTTTTATTAATCGTGCAATTCCTTGAATTATAATGAAAGGACAGACTTTCTTTTTTTCTTTTAATTATTAACATATGCTAACTGGTTAACTCTCTGAATTAATGGGTTCACCATAAGATTTCTATACATGTGTTTATCTCATTAAATACTCCCACCCCCTTCCTATGTGTTTGCTTCCCCTCCCTGCCCCCAAGCCCTTCTCAGGTCTAGTTTCTTAACTTTGAGGTTCCCTTATATTGAGAAAAAAAAAAAAAAAAAAAAACACCATCTTTTGTGTTTCCCAGGTTTCTATTAGCATAATGATTTCCAGTTCCACGTGTCTCCCAATAAATGAAATGATTCTATTCTCTTATATAATTATAATGATATATAACATATAATAATTCTGTCTCTCTGAGACAGATATATCTTCTGAGAAGATACATGTTCTGATATGTCTTAGGCTCTCCTTGAACTCGTGCCTCAGTTTCTCAATGCTGATATGTCAGATAGCAGAACACACTTGTTGTTCTTCCCAGCTAGCCCTGCTCTGTTAGGTATTTAGATGGTGGCTTCTTTCCTTTTCCTTTTGTAATTTTAATTTTATGTGTACAGGCGCTTTGGCTGCACAAATGTCTGTCTATCACTATTGTGTCTGTTACCCACAGAGGCCAGAGGGGTTGTCAGATGATGTGAGCTGCTTAGGAATCAAATCTGAATCCTCTGGAAGAGCAGCCAAGGCTCTTGACCACTGGCTCATCCCTCTAACATCCTCCCTCCTCCCTCTTCCCTTCCTCCCTCCTCCCCTCAGATAGTTTTGTTTTCTATTCTGTCTTTGACTCAGTCTCACTGTTTTGCTGAGGTTAGCCTGCAATTCATTACATGGTCAATGCTGCCTTTGAACTTACACTGTTCCCTATCTGTGTTATCCACCCATTTCAGTGCACCCAGGTTGATCCCATAACTTGGCTACTGTGGTGAGTGTGACAGCAGCCAACAGTGTGCAGGAGCCTCTGTTATCACTTTTATATAGAAGTAGTCTAGCCCTGGTCACATGGTGGTTATATTGTCTGATGGGGAAATTCTATGCTCCTGTGCACAGTGGCTGTGTTTAAGTTCTCATCAGCAGTATATAAAGTTCAGTGCATAAAGAACTTCGCCTCACATCTCCACGAGCATTTTATTATTTCTTCAATAGTGCCATGTCTAGCCAGGGTGAGATGGAATTTTTAACGTTTTGATTTTCATTTTTCTGACCACCAATGATACCGAGCATCCCTTTAAATATTTGGCCTCTCACGCTTCTTAAAAAAGAGAGAGAGAATGTGCAGGCTGTATGTGTGAAGTTGTGAGAGGGTAAATGCATTTTTAAGTGATAAGCTTTCTGAAAGAGTGTTCTAGAAGTATCTAGTGTTCAGCCTGAGTGGTCACTCTCAAACTATCACATTGTGTGTCTTAGACAAAATATTTGCCAATTAAGCTTTTTTTTTTCTTTTCTGTTTCATGGTTTGGGGGTTGAATCCTGGCCTCTTGTCTACTGTGAGCTGAACTACATTCACAGCCTCCTACTTAATTAAGTATCCTGTAACCAATCCTGTTTTACTTGTAAGAAGCCTATACAGGCTGTACTGCATTACCCGGTGACTCAGTTTCCCCGTCACACTCCTCCAGCTCACAGACAGTATTTAGAGGTAGATGTGCATGAGTTCTGGACAGCCAGAAGATGGTCTCCGGAGCCCTGTCCTGACCAACACCAATTCAACTCTAGTGAAGAAATCATTCAAGATGCCCTGTGTTTGCAGCGGCAGTCCTTGGGCTGTGTTTTAGGTTACCTAGCCTTACCCTTTCCACAATGAGTAACTCAGATGCCTGCAGCTTTCTCAGGCTTTCTGGGCACTAGGTTGTGTATTCTGCCAGGGTGGCTGATGTACCAGACTGGTCAACACAGGGCTGGACTCCAGAATCCTGGCGCTGTGCATACTAAGCTGTAAACTCCCAGCACATGGAGGCACACATGAATGTCTCCCCCCTTCTTCTTTCCACCCTAAAGGGACAGAGATGGTACCTTTTGTGGCTGTCCTCACTGCTGGGCAACTTCCCCCTCCCTCCTTTCATAGTCTCTGCAATATATTATTGTTGGCTGTTGGGAATAAGGTTGAACATCTGCCAAACATCTGCTCATGTCTCTTACATGTGCTTCCAAACAGACCGACAGGAAGCAGCACCACCCTTGCACTGAGCTGCCAGGGTCCGTAGATTGCCTGGCTTGCTTGGGGGTTGTAAGGATTGGGAGGAAAGAGTTCAGATCTGGTCTTTTTTTTTGTGAAAAGATTAGAAAGAGAGGCAAAAGAGGCCCCTGAGTTCTACATCCTTACACGCTTCCTTGGCTTCCTCTGGAAGAGCGTGTTATATACTAGTCACCAACAGAAGAAAATGGCTGCCACTGATGTCCTCAGATAGGGAAAACTAGAGGTATCCTGAAACATAAATAAAGGAGAAAGCGACTCTGACCCCTTCCATAGGAGGTGGTCTGAAGCAGGAAGAAAGGTGCTTTTAAAATAGTATCTTACTAAGAAGGAGATGCTGGAGGAAGCTGCAGCTCAGTCTTGTGACTTTTGAGAGGCAAAATGTACCAGCCCGTGGAGAGTCTGCTGCTCCAAGTACCATTTGCAGGGCTTCTCTTGGGATGCCAATGTTTGGTTTTAATTCCTTGTTACATGGTTGCATGAAGAGAAAGTCCTCAGGGAGTGGAGGGTATCAAAAGCTTTCAGAAAAAAGCCAGTGTGGGCACCTATAGACATGGGCAATCTTCCCCTCCCCCTCTCTTTTATTGTCTGTTATACCTTTTAATCCCCCTTCATCTCATCTTCTTTAGCCTGGTGTAGAACAAGCAAGCAAAGAATTTCTAAGAAGGTATATCCTCAGTAAAGTGATGGTTGAAGGGCTGGAAGATGTCTCCGTGGTTGAGAACACTGCTCCTCCAGAGGTCCTGAGTTCACATCCCAGCAACCACAGGGTGGCTCACAACCATCTGTAATGAGATCTAATGTCCTCTTCTGTCATGTAGGTGTACATGCAGACAAACCACTCATATACATAAATACATTTTTTAAAGTGTCCGTTGACTATTTTATTCTCCAAAGCACTTTAGCCTCAATCTAGGAATTAAAATATAACGTTTAGTCTTGAGTTGCAGCTCTCCAGAAGCTGGATCAGGAGGGTCATATGCTAAACCTTTTCTGGGATACACAAGATGCTGTCTCAATTTTTTTTTTCGTGTAGTAATCAGATTCTAACCTTGGTGCTGAGTTTGAGCTTTGATCTCAGCCATGGCTGTATCAATACCTGCATCATCTACTCCGTTTCTGATGCTTTAAGACTGAAGCTTGAGGAAAGGGTAGGAGATTAGGATGCCTGGTACATTCTTTGATGAAAGCATTTAACAGAGGAAAAGCCCCAGTGTTTTCAGGGTTTGAGACAAAGCCAAGCTGACTATTTTGAGTGTCTGGGTGAGCTGTGTAGGGTACCTTCTCTATGGACTTGATGTAGGGGTTTGCTACCAAAAGTGACTGAATATCACGTTCAACCTTTTGCTCAGTTACCTTCGTGCTGCGGTGCTCTGCCCACCCAGGACTGCCTACCTTCCCGAGGACACCGTCTTGACTCCAGATAATAACACAGCATGGCTTTGCATACTTGATCTGTAGGAAATAGTCAAGGATTCTTTGAACCCCTAAATTGCCAGCATCACCTCCTTTAGTTCTCGCCTTCTTCCCTTCTCTCTTCCTTCCCCTTTTCCCATCAAAATGGCAACTCAACACTCCTTTCTGTCCTTTCTTTCTCTCTTTAGTCTTTCTAGGTGGAAGTGAGTAAAAATCCTGGGCTTCCTCACATAAGAAACAAGACAAGAGAAGAGGGTGAGTGCTTCTTTGGAGTACCATTTGTGTAGTTTGAGGTAGAGGAACATACCCTACTCTTTCTTATGGAGGTGGCACAGGGACATAGACAGCCGCCATCAATGTCCTCTAGACGCCTCAGCTCACCTCTAATTGCTGACTTTTATAAACCCACTTAACAGCATCGAGAATTATTTTTGATCACTTTCTTCCAGTGTTCCTGAGTAGGCCATTGTGTACAGGTACTAATTTAATTCCAGAACGCCTTGCTTGTGGTTATACTGCCTGGCATGTCAGAGGCACACAGGGATGTAGCTCCTCTCTTCTCTCAGTTCTTGTTGAATCAGAGAAACCTATTTGTGAAGCTTAGCCCAAGGTCCTCACAGTCCCCGGAGCAGCCCTGCAGGGTATTGTTAAACACTTTCCTACAGTTTCCTCTTTGACCTTGCCTCTCACTGGCCCCCAGTGCTGTTGGGGCTGCCTTCAGGGTTGGCCACAATATCCTTGTAGCAAGGACCTCCTCCAGGAAGCTTTCAGCCAAAGCTTCTTTGATAAGCTGGAACATTCCAGGGAATGAAGAGCAGCCCACTTTGGGGAATTGTTGGAGGACTGTTCCTAACCTTACTGGAACTTGAGTTTACCTGGGCTGCTGCCAGACTGCACAGGCAGAATCCTGCTGACACTGTGTCTGAGAGGTGAATTTAGCTTGGACATCAACGCACTGTGATAGTTTTTTTCCTTTTTAAAAATTTTATTTATTTATTTATTTATTTATTTATTTATTTATTTATTTAACCAAATTCCCTATCCTGCCCATTACCTCAAGGGACCAGAGTGAGGCTCAGCTCTCTCTGCTTCTGAAGCCAAACATTTCTTTTTTTTTCCCTTTAGTTCATGGACTGCATTATGAAACTGACTATCTAGACCTGTCTTTTTGACAAGCTAGAAAAGAAGGGTCTAAGAAAATCAGCAGAGAAATAAATTTTCTCCCAGTAATCTAGCCCACAGGGCTGTTTTGTTCCTTCTGGCATTGTGAGACTCAGGCTGTCTAGGGAAAGAATGCAAACAGAAATACAAAGGCGAAGGGCACATCAGACTATTTTAAAGTAAGTCATCATATTCGAATGTTTCAAAGAGCAAAAAGGAATGTAAGATGGGGCCTAGGGAGGAGCCTTGGGCACTGGAACTGGTAAGTTTCAGAGTGGAGACTACTCAAACAGGAGAAGAACATGAGTATAAAAGTAACTGAGTTACCTGCTGACTCAGTGTTTGTGTATTCTGATAAACAAGGGATAAATGGCCACTGTGGAAAGCTGAGGGAAATGAGGTAAGCCTTGCTAATTTTCAGTGCTTCAGTATGTTTGATAGGCCACAGCTAGACACTGCTCTAATTCTGTGAATATGCAGTGTTTTGTGTTAAGGCACTGAATGCTGGGATTCATTTGTGATTGTTGGGTGAACATGGTTTATGCTCCCCAAACTCACATAGAGTCTTTTAATTAACTTAAAAATATCAGGGGTGTGTGTGTGTGCGTGCGTGTGTGTGTGTGTGTGTGTGTGTGTGTGTGTGTGTGTATGTGTTTGAATATAGTGTCATTAGAGGTAAGAGAGGGAGTTGGATCCCCTGCAGCTGGAGTTATGGATGTGAGCTACCCACAGTGGGCTCTGGGAACTGAACTTAAGTCCTTTACAAGAGCCACAAGTGTCTTCCCTCTGGAACCACCTCTCCAGCTCCTCATGTTGAAATTGTACTTCCAGTGTAGCAGTGTTGAGTGTCGATGGAAGCTTTAAGTGGTGTCTGGGTCAACAATGGCATTTTCAGAGAGCTGTTATTTCTAATAGATATAGCATTTCCCATTACTCTCACATGCCCCGCCCATGACCACTGTACCAGAGTTTAACTGCTGGAGCCTGGGCCCCCACCAGTGGCTACGCCCTGATATAACTACTGACAACTTTTTTTCTTTCTGTTGAAGGATTTTGTTGAGAGGTTGGAAACACAAGGTGGACAGCTTCATTCTCTGAGTCACCAAGTCAATCCTCTTGGAAGGACTGACTGAGTAGTAAAATCACATCTATGTTATAATTAAAAAAAATCAGCTTCTGCTTATATACTATCTATATTAAATAATGCAGTTTTGTACTTCTATTACAAATATTTTGCCATCTTATGTAAACTAACCAGAGAAGCTAATTTTATATGGTTTTATAATATTTTATTGGATTGATTCATTGCTAATGTTCCATACTTTGGAAGGCTTTGTGGGAAAGACAAACTCATTCCTCCTGGGAAGAAAACAGCATATTTTATTTATTTCTGAAATGCATCTTGATATCTTGTTTCCCGCCTTTGATTCAGTTCTGCATTAGAAGATTTATCCTTAGGATATAATAAACAAAAATTACCAGAAAAACTTTCTTTATAATTTTAAAATTGGACGTCATGTGCATGACAGATGAGTCAGAAAAGTGACAATGGGTTTTCAGGCATTGCCTGTTTGTTGATGTGGCTCATTTAGCATTGGTGTCTGGAGTCTGAGGGTGAGAACGTGGCTGGGAGTGCGATTCCTTGTTTCCCTGCTGACTGACTGCCTCTGATTTCGCATGAGACTGGCCAAGGTTTCTGTCCTCCTAATTTCCTTGGCAGTCTATAACTCTGGCTGCAAAGAGTGTTCAGATGGCCTCCTGGACATCAAACAGCTAGAGCCCAACATTCATTTGGTTACATAAAGAGTGAATGAATCATGAACACATGGATTGTATTTCCGTTCAAATACACAGAAATTGTGAATGATGGGAAATGGACTCTGGGCTGTACAAATTAACACTAGGTTGGGGACATGGGTGAAGTCACTGAACAGATATACCAATTTATTATGTCCTCTGCAAACCCCCAAACATTTCTCCTCTGAGCCTTAGAAACGAAAGCCATTTAATTCAACAGGCTGTTGAAAGCTAGTTTTCTTGCCAGAGCAGTTGGGAGGCCAAAGGCATTTGCCAAAGGTTCTTGAAGCTTATTTTTATTTTTTTTGTCTCAAAGCCCATGAAGTCTTAGCATGCATAATGGGCTCTCCCCTTTTCTTGGCTTCTGTATTAGAGCTTTAAATTTCCCCCCTCTTCTTTGTTTTGAGGCAGTCTTGTGTGGCCCAGGATTACTTCTTACTTGCTATATAACTGAGGCAGATCCCTGTGGTTCACCCGTTGCTCCCTCCAAATTCTGGGATTACAGGTGTCCAACCCCATACTTTTCTCCTCTGCCAGATACACGATTGCCTTTTAATTGCTGTCCCTTGAGTATTGGGATTTCTAAGGTCCATTATTACTCCTATGTAATTATATATAATATAATACGTATTGATTTGGGGGGAAGGGCAGAGTCTCTCTGTCATGTAGCTCTGGCTGTCCTGGAACTCATTATGTTGGAATTCACAATCTGGCCTTTATCTCCTTGAACTCACAAAGACCCACCTGCCTCTGCCTCCCGATTAAAGGCATATACCACCCTGTCCAGCTTCTCTGACAGATGATGCTAAATTTCTAGCATTATCTCAGGTCTCTTTCCTTACGTTCAGTTCCTGCCTCTGTATATCCACTGGGCACCTCTACTCTTCATGGCCTACAGATTCTGAATTCCATTTGTCCAATGGAAGTAAACATGGTCCTCTTCCAGATATTCTCCCTGTCATGAGGACCATAGCGACCAGAACCATTAGTCAGACTCTCAGTCATAACACTATTGTGTTCTTGCTGTATGACAGACAATGTTTTGTGTAAGGAGACACAAGGACTTGGATCTCTGTCTTGCTCTCAATGTCTTTCCAATTCAGAGAAGATGGAACTACTTATGAATGGGAGAAACAGCATCGGGAATATGCAGAGTCTTACACAGCATGGAAAGGGACATGATAGTAGTGGTGACGATGGTAGTGGTTACAATGAAAGGAGGCTTCATGGCAGTGATCCCCGAGCTGACAGTCAGGTGAGACAAAGTAGAGAAGGAAGCAGCTAGTAGAAGCATGAAGAAGGGAGGACAGGACACTGGGAATAATGAGTCCACAGCCAACATGGCTGAAGCCTGGTGTTGAGACAGGTGGGCATCAGAGTGGACACACGGTGGAACAGGGTCCGTTTCAAGAAGAAGGCTAACCATTGTATAGATGTTCTTATTAGATACTGTCTCTCTCACCTACCTTCTTTGCTAACCCTGCCTCCTCTACAGATCTTTTTTCTTATGCTCATGTTTATTAATTTAGCTTTTGACTCACTGAGTTTAACTAGGCCTTGTCAGTGTGAACATGGGTTTGGGTTATCTGTTATAGCCTGGGGGGCTAAGCAATAGATATAGATAGTTGACAATGGCTCCCCTTTTCTTAGAATCTATCAATCGCTAATTGTTCATCAGTAAGGATCCTATAAGCTTCTACCCCTCTCATGGTTGACTGTTGACAGGGCCAGCTCCAGTGTAAGTAATTGAAATTGCTGTAAGTTAATGGCAGCAATGGTCTTATGAGTTGAGAGGATACCCTTTTGCTATCTTTCATCTATCTCCTGGCTCCTACACGTTTCCTGCTCCCTCCTAGTCAATGTTTCCTGAGTCTTAAATAGGATGATGTGATACCTTATTTGGTGCTGAGTCCTCAAATATCACTTATTTTAACTATCTTGTGCAACCATGAGTCTCTGAATCCACTGCTATTCACTAAAAAGACTTCTCTAAGGCAGAGAATAGCTTTTGAGTATAGATATAAACCTTGATTTAGGAGGTAGTTTGATGCTGTGTCAGTTTACTCAAGCAACGGTAGAAAGTTCCACACTTGGGCCTATGGCCTCCCAAGTCACTGATTATTAACTAGGATTAAACTACCAGACATGGGTTTCCTCCTATGGCGCAGGCCTCAAATTCAGGCATAGGAGAATTGTTATTTCTGTGAAAGTCTTGCCACTTTTGTGGGCCAGTATAGGTGGGCCGGTTTTGGCAGGTTAGGTTTTTGGTTTGTAGGGTTCACAGCTGGGTAATATCACAGATACCTTTTCTACTTTAGTAGCCTAGGGACCAACTTCCAGCACTTTGAAAAGTTATCTAACAGGAAGTTTTCTGCTCAGTTATATCTTGTTTTCTCTATGCCTTACAACCCAGCTGTGTGGGATTTTTCAGAGTATAGAATCGTATTCTCTAATTCTAGTGGGTAACACAGAACACTGACTAAGCCTGCATTGTCTTGAGGGCCTTTGGGGTCTTCCTGACCAATACCTGTGGAGGTGTTCCACATCTAAGACTGAGAATTTTGTTGAGTAGCCCACTGGGTCTAGGAGCAGCAATATCTAGCTACACAGGATGACTCCCATCCCTTTCATGTCTGTCTTTTTTAATGTGGGCTATAAAGAGTCCATTTCTATGTGGCTTTTTTTTCACACACTTTTTGGTTTGGATAATTGTCTCCCAACATACTCATTTCTCCAATCCCTCCACTTCCCCCTCTTAACTATGTTCTGTTATCCCTTCTCCTAGAAGGCAGCCCTTATCCCTGAAGTCTCCTTTCTAGCTTCCCATGTCTCACCCACAGGTACTCCACATTAAACAAACACAACAAAAGAGACAAAGCTAGTGTATTGGCTGGCTTTGTGTCAACTTGACACAAGCTGGAGTTATCACATAGAAAGGAGCCTCAGTTGAGGAAATGCCTCCATGAGATTGAGCTGTAAGACTTTTTCTTAACTAATAATCAAGGGGGGCCCAGCCCATTGTGGGTGGAGCCATCCCTGGCCCAGCCCATTGTGGGTGGTGCCATCCCTGGGCTGGCAGACCTGGGTTCTATAAGAAAGCAGGCTGAGCAAGTCAGAGGAAGCAAGATAGTAAGTACATCCCTCCATGGCCTCTGTATCAGCTCCTGCTTCCTGACCTGCTTGAGTTCCAGTCCTGCCTTCCTTTGGCGATAAACAACAATGCGGAAGTGTAAGCTGAATAAACCCTTTCCTCCCCAACTTGCTTCTTGGTCATGATGTTTTATGCAGGAATAAAAACCCTGACTAGGACAGCGATGATCCCCACATAAGAGACAACATGTAGCATTCATCCTTTTGGGCCATAATTACTTCATTCAGTGCAAGTTTTTCCAGTTTTGACCGTTTAGTTACATATTCTGCAGTTACAATGTTTTATAGCTGAATCTAATTTACTTGTATATATGCATGATGTTTTCACTATTCATTCATCAGCTGGTAGACATCTAGTCTGCCTTCATTTCCTATAAAATGTGACTAAAGCAATGAGGAACATGGATATGCAGGTATTTTTGTAGTATAATCCATAATCATTTGGTGCATTTATGTTTAGAATTCTAGTATCTTCTTGATGCTTGTTCCCTTAACGAGTATGAAGCAACCTCTCCTGTCTCTTCTGACTAGTTTAGATTCAAGTCTCTCTTGTCTGATATTAGAATAGATATGCTTTTGTAGTTCTATTTGCTTTGCGTGCCTTTTTCCATCCTTTTACCCTGAGACGGTATCTATCATTGTTGAGGAGGTGTGCTGTAGGCAGCAAAACTTTGCATCTTATTTTATAGTCAAGCCTGTGAACCTATGTCTTTTTATTGGAGAACCAGCATCATCTATTTTGAGAGTTATCAAAAGATGTATATTAATTTATGTGAATATGTAAGTTTTGTGATATTTCCTTAGATCTTTTTGGGATTAATTTTCCTGGTGTGGTTTATTTTTTTCTGTGTACTCTTGCATGTATTTATCTCCCCCTTCAGTCTAAAGTAATCTTTCCAAGATTCTCTTTGGACCTAGATTGTTGTCCTATATTTGTTTAGTCGGCTTTTTATTGTGGGGCGTTTTGGTTTCTCTTTTAATTATAATAGTGTTTTGATTTTTCAGAACTTAGAATGTCTCAAGCCATTGGGACATTAAAAATCCCCATTGAAAAACCAGCTGTTATTCTGATGAGTCTGCATTTATCGGGTCTCCTCTCCTGCAACGTTTAGTACTTTTATTTAGTATATATTTATATATATATATATATATGTTCTAATTATCATATGTTATGGGGGAACATTTCCCTCCTTCTGGTCTTGTCTATTTTATATTCTGTGGGCGTCTTCTACTTAAATCTCTTTTTTTATGTTTGGAAATTTTTTGGTTTTTGACAATGTTAACTACGCCTTTGTCCACGGAATCTTTAATTTTCTATGTTCACAGCTGATTTTGTCTTTCAAGGTGTCACCAAGTTTCCATTGAATGATCCAGTTTCTCTACTTTGTTTTCTATCCCTCTGTTTTCAACATGGCTCATTCTGTTGGTGAGGCTTTCTACTGAGCTTTTTATATATATAATGTTTTTTATTTCCTGTTTCATTTTATTTTGAGTTTTCTTTAGTGGTTCTCTTTATTCTTCTGTCTCTTTATTGAATCCAATTTTTATATTCTATGTTGTCTTCATGATTTCTTTCATCCATTTGTGTTTTCTTGGACTTGGATTATTTTATGACCCTTCTTTTTAAGTTCACTCAGGTATTTAGTTATGTCTTATTTGGATGCTTTAAAGTCATTGAAAACATTTGTAATTCTTCATTTGAATTTTGGCTCTTGAATTTCATCTAAATTGTTTCCTTAGAAAATATTACTGACGGATTGGTGATTGCAAGAGGAGACATATTGTTCTGGTTTATTGTATTTGTATTTTTACAATGGGAACCCAGGTATGTGAATTATGCATGCTGGTTGTCTTTTTGTATGAATTTTTAGCCTACCAAGCTGTAATCCCAAGGAGGGGATGACAGACTGTGTATCACCTCAATGGTGTGAAGCCAAGGCTAAGAGGCAGGGGTTGTAGTGAGGGTAAGACTCTAACTCAGTCCAAGACCAGAAGGACTGGAAAGAGTGACTTTGGTGTGTTGGACCCAGGGCATTATGGGACAGGTATCCAAGGCAGGTTCTAGAAATGGAGGGACTTATGGGACCAGAGGAAATATGGTCCATTACAAGGGTCTGGAACAGGGTGTGGGGTGGAGTCTGGAGTAGGGGCAGGGGCAGGGGTAGGGGCAGGGTTGGTTCCCAAACTAGGGTCAGAAGGATCTTATGGCAGCTGTTATACATGGAACTAGAGGCAAAATTCTCCAGACTTGGCTTTTATTGAATCGTGTATATGGCCTTTCAGAGTACTAAACTAAATTATATAGGTTTAATTTCTATGGCTACAGTAGAGGCAGAACCTGAGGAAGGTTAGGTGGGCAGAAGGTAGAGAAGGTAAGAGATTCTTCGGGTTACCCTGGATTCATAGTGCAAGAACCTTAAGGAGAAAGTAGCAGAGGAATAAAGAGAAGCCAATATCTAAACAACTGACTTAGTTAGGACTTGAGTTTCACACTGATACAATTAAAAAGAGTTGGGACAGTTCAGAAGCATCGACTTGGGTGTTGGGAATATGGACGATGCTAGGAGAAAGAAACCAGAATGGCTCAGAAACAATCTCCGCGTATCAGAGTCCAGTCTCTTAAACCCACTCTGTGTTTCACACATACTGGTTCCTGGACACTCAGTTATCCCTAACACTGTTACCCATCAGCCCAGTCAATGGCTATCAGAATTAACTCATTCATGTGGAGGTTCTCTCCTCTGATGGGCTCCTGCACATCCCAGAGTGGAGCTCCTTATCCAAGCTCCAGTATCGTTCCTTGTTCTCTCCCTGTGAGTAAAAGACAGAACCTCATGCCGCTTAGTTGGCAACGCAAGTATGTCTTTTGAGTAAATGAAGGTAGCTAGGGTTTTTTTGTTTTTTGTTTGTTTGTTTGTTTGTTGTTGTTGTTGTGTGTGATAAAATTGAAATTCAATATACCTGCTTACTAAGGTCAACACAAAAAGTACCAAAGATTCTGCAATATGAGTTGCTACTAGTGTTGGCTCAGGGAGATGAGGGATCAAGGAAGTGTTCAGAATACTCCGTGGCTGGGAAGTGTCATGACATTTTCTCTGTTGTTAGGTGGGTGGGAAGGCTAGTACTTTAGAGGCATAGCATATAGACTATAGAGTGTGGGTGCAAGTCCCTTAGGCATCAGCATGGAAGACTGGGTGGTGGAATAGTGGTGGATGAGGAAGAGCAAGGTGGAAGCCAAAGACCACAGAGAGGAGTTTGTCCTGGGGCTTCAGGAACACCTCCCCCTTGGTCAGGAAGAGCGACAGCTATAACAGAATCATTACAACATGTGAGGACAAGAACAGACTGAGATTCGAGGGCAGAGGGAGGTAGGGGCAAGCCAGTGGGAAAAGAAAAGGCGTTAGAGCGAATTAGGGTTGTGTGCTTGGTAGTCAGGAGAAACAAAGAGTCAGGAACGGAGGTGATGGCTAAGCTGCTCAGGAACTGTGACTACTCACTATCATAGGGACAGAAACCCAGTTGAGGGTGAAGCTAAGGATGCTCTGGGGCCTCAGAGCCACAATGGTGACTTCTCATAGCTCTGTAAGCTGTATAAATGAAAGGAAATGTGTTGGGTTCAATTCAGTAGCTGTGCTGGTGGGACTGTAGTTTTTAATGCCATCTTCTACATGAGGTCCAGCCTGTATTCTCATGCTTGACCTTAAAGTCATGCAAACCACCCACTCTCTATGCTCCTAGCTCTGATTTTGCCCTTTACATTTTTAATTTGGCTCTGGGACTTGCTTTGTGAACTGATTACTAAGTCTCTGTAACCTTTATCTATACCTTTGAGTGCTACAGAAAGACCATTGGTTTCTTTCTGGTTGGTAATCTTCTATATAAATCCAGTTCTTCTGAAGAAGTGGGATTCAGACAATAGATTTTTGTTCCTGGTCTCTTCATTTTATGGCTGTCTCCACCCCAACATTCTAGCCATGTTTCTGCCTCCTCCAGCTTTCCCTAGTTGAGCCCACAGAGTCAACTCTCAGACCAGGCTGATATCGGGTTGGAAGAACAAGACTATTCTAACTTCCAAACCGTGGACAATTACTCTTTAACCCTTCAAGAGAATAAAGCCACGATATTCCAGGATAAGCCCTTCAATTTGGTTCTGGTTCTTAAGTTGTTTCTGAATTTCTCTGGATACTCTCTGGCTCCCCACTTATTTCGTGGATTTCTATCTGAGTTTGTATGTGGTGTCACCTCTCTGATTGACACACACACACACAAGTATGAGTGCAGGCCTGTGTGTTGTGCTGTGTGTGTGTTTGTGTGTGTGTGTACAGTCTATCACTGACAGGTCCAGTCTAGAATATCCTGTCCATAACCATGTAATTATATGAAATTATGGTGAGTGACAGCTTCTGTCTTAAATTCAAAGGGTCAGAGTAAGAGTCAGCACACTTCATCCCTGAAGAAAGAAGACAAGCTATTGTTCAGGAAGGAGAGTCAGAGATCCTGCAGTGTGGGAGTTTCCAGTAATGCTCCAAATAGTGGCCATTCTCATTGCAAAGAAGCTGGAGAGAAAGAGACAGGATGGAATAAGAGTTGAGGAAATGTGGGGGAGGAAACAGGGACAGAAAGAAGATAAGTAGCCTTACACTGATCAATACCGCTGTAGTGTTTTAGTTTAACAGAGAGCTGACTTGAGTCAGACCCACGAGGATGGAAGAGGGTGCTAGCGTGGACATATGGATGTCCAGCTGGGACACTGAAGCATCATGTCTGGCTTAGGACATGTATGTGCCAAGAAGCCTTTACCACATCAAACTAATTTCTTGTTGATTGGGCAAATTTTTCACAGTGACCCATGCTTACTCTTGGGAATTCATACACAATTCACAGAGTATTTTGAAATTTTGTGCGTTGGCCATGGATGAATAATGATGAATATGAATTTATGTGCATGTATGTATGTACACACGATGCAAAACATACATAATAAAAAACACTTGCCAGAAAACAAGAAAGGTTTCCAGAATCGAATGAGACATTATGTGTTTTATTCTTCAGAAATAGTTTATATTTTAAAAACATAAGACACAGCACATGGAAGGTAACTTAAGTCAGTTGGAACCATTTCTACAGCTTGCT
This sequence comes from Micromys minutus, assembly GCF_963924665.1. Taxonomy (NCBI): domain Eukaryota; kingdom Metazoa; phylum Chordata; class Mammalia; order Rodentia; family Muridae; genus Micromys; species Micromys minutus. Next base: position 83,612,117 of record NC_137972.1, on the reverse strand, counting down.
GGGTAGTACTCTGTCTGGGACCCCTATGGACAAGGCAGCCCCTGGCCCTAGTGTCTTTGGCTTATGTTTATTGTGTTCATGGACAGGGTAATATAGCTAATCACTCCTTAGCCACCAGTGGGGACTGAGTTGGATTTTGGTAGTAGAGGAGAGGTGGGCAGTGGTCTTTAGGACTAATAATTGTTTCTGTGATTCCTTGTCTTTAAGCAACTCATTTCTCCTCTAGGTCTCAGCATTCCCATGCTTGTATTGAAAAGGCCACTACAGACCGAAAATCATTTCAGGTGCTCAACAGAGTTCTGGGGTTTGCTATGTTAGGGGCAAAGGCAGCAGTTCGATTCCTGCTATTCATCCAACCAGAACAATTTCACATTGGTGCATCTCAGCTCTTGCTCCCTATGTATGGCGATCTTTGAGAGAAGAGGTGGTTCTATTAAAACACGTGGCTTAGATCCTCCAGAAATGATGGACCAGTCTGGGTACCAAAGACTTATCTGGGGACAGATGTGGTAGGGCTTTGTCAGTGGTGCAGCTCTTTAGTTTTTCTTGGTTGAGAAGGGGTTGGTCAGCTATGAGGTATGTCAGTGAGGAAGTTCCCAGTACAGTGTAACTGAGGAGGAAAGGCCTGTCTTGACTGTAGACAGCACCATCTATGGGGGAGGATCCAGTACTGAGCAAGAGGGAGAAAGTGAGCTGAGCACAGACGTTCATCTCTCTGCTTCCTGACTGCTGATGCAATGTGAACAGCTGCCTCACATTCTTGCCTCATGCTATAGCTTCAAATTGTGAGCCCAAATACATCCTTCTTCCCTCGAGTTTCTTCTCGACAGATATCTTCTTGTAGCAACGAAAATCACTAATGCAAGCAGGAACATTGATTTCTTTTACAAGATGGATTTTAACATCCAAGGTTTGAAAGCACACGGTTTAATGCTCACCACGAGGCCAGAACTACTTTCCTGGCTCTTCTTAGCCATCTTCAAATCTCCTGGAGTCCTTGTCATGCAGGCTGTCCCCTATCACTACATGCACAAGCAGCTCTGTCTATAAGAGTGCATGGGAAGCCACCCATGGATGGAAAGTCAATGATGACATCTTTTGAGGACAGAGAAGGTTACCTGGTGCACAGACCTTTGTGGACAATGAACAGTGTCTTGGGGGTCTGTGTAATTCATACTGTGATAATGCTTGGGGGAAACACAGCAATCCAGATGTGCAATGGGAGTGAGAGGGAAGTGGGAGGCCCGCCATTGAGTAACATGTCCCTCCCGGGGTGTCTAATTAGTTTGTTTGGCATGGATTAAACCAATGGCTCCTTCCTAGATTCTGGGGTTAAGGCACTGGGCCCTGGAATGCACAAAGGAATATTCATGAGAATAAAAAGCAACTCTGCTTTTCTTCTCCAAGCTTATTTTGTGTCATGTAGGTGGATGAACAATACACCCTGCTTTGTAAAGCGTTTTGCCCACTTAGCACAATCTCTTAGACTTCTTCCCATGACTGTAAATGTCATTACATCTCCCGTTTATTCAGCCTGTCTCCAGGGCCACTGCAGTTGGAGACCATGGAAACACCAGGCAAGGTGGGGCTTTCTTGATGCATCTCACAGGACCAGCACCTGGGAAGTCCAATACTTGATCAGCATAGAGTAGAACTGAAGCAGGAAGTACTACTCTAGGTCCTCAACCTCACTCTGGGTGGCTCCAAGAGCTGTTCTGACCTCAGGTTCTGATAGCAGGGGCCTTTCAACCACAAGGTTGCCCTGAGAGACAATAATGATCCTATACCAACGGTCCTCAATTAGTGGGTCTCAAACCCCTAGGCAAGCCTCAATCTCCAAATTGTGGATACCTATGGCATGTGGGGTCACACAACAGAACATGAAGGTTGTAGGAAAATGAACCAAGAGTAAAAGGTTTCTGAACACGTAATATCAAAATCTAATTTAAATCAAACACCTACAAAAGTTAAGATTTTTCATAGAGTCTCAACACAATCAGCCACACAATGCCAATAAACACTGTCTGAAAAGCCTTGGCTCAGACAGAAGACTGTGCCACAGATTATAGTGCTTTGTACAACACATCCAACGTTTTCTGTTTTTTTTTTTAAATGTAATGGGTTAGTGACAGGTAGCGAAGACAATGCTTTTTTACCATCAAGCCTCATGTATTAAATTTGAAAACCTATGGATTGTATGTGTTGGAATGCTTGATTTAAAGATGTCTGAGAGACACACAGTTGTCAGGGTGAGGAGGTGAACCTGTGCAGTGTTACATCTGCACATCTGCATCACACTCTGAAGGCTCAGGGAACAAGGACTGTAGGAGTTGCTGAGTGGCCACAAGGAAAGAGTGTTTTCTGGATACAACAGGGCAGCTGCACCTACGGACTCACAGACATCATGACAGAATGCACAAGGCTTGCACAATATCAAGACAAATGACAACATGGAAAGGGGACAGTTTGTCTCTAGCTGAGGAGCTATTGATAATTGATAGCTGCTGGGCAGGAACGATCAGTTTTCTTTATGGGGATGAACAGTTCCTGGTACATCAACCACCATCCAGTAAATGCTCAAACACTCAAGAGCACATGGGCGGAGCAAATCTACCTCAATGGAGTGAGAGAGAGAGAGAGGAGGTGTGGGAAGGAGAGGTAAATATGATTAAACTATGTATGAAAATTTCAATAAACCAATTTAAACTTGCTGTTTTGAGTTCTATCAAAAGTTTATTACATGCATTGAATCTTGGGATGGGAGCAGAATTTCTAGCCATTTCTGAAATTTCCCCAAATCTACTCTGGTTGCATATTTATGCTAAGCAGGGTTCTCAGCACTGATGATCTTAAAATTAAAAAAAAAAACTGAACAGTTTTAAAAGGTTGAAGATGCTTTCCACTCTCCAACATCAAACGCTCATCCAATATTTAACCCTCGCTGTAAAAGTAACAATCACATAATTTTCCTTAGTATGCAGAATTGCTCTCTTCTTTAATAAATAGCAAAATGGTAGATACGTCAATGAATTGTCTTAAAATAAACTTCTCTGTGACCTTTGGATAAATGTTTGATTTAAACATCTATTTTAAATACGTGTGTTCCCAAGGACATGTATATATTTCTTGGGTGAAAGGGATTGAGAGGAGAAAAAGTTTTAAGAGGCCTTGATTTAAGCAGTATTTGTGTGTGTGTGCATTGATTTAAGCAGTATTTGTGTGTGCATTGATTTAAGCAGTGTTTGTGTGTGTGCATTGATTTAAGCAGTATTTGTGTGTGTGCATTGATTTAAGCAGTATTTGTGTGTGTGTGTGCATTGATTTAAGCAGTATTTGTGTGTGTGTGTGTGTGTGTGCATTGATTTAAGCAGTATTTGTGTGTGTGTGCATTGATTTAAGCAGTATTTGTGTGTGTGTGTGCATTGATTTAAGCAGTATTTGTGTGTGTGTGTGCATTGATTTAAGCAGTATTTGTGTGTGTGTGCATTGATTTAAGTAGTATTTGTGTGTGTGCAGGTGTGTCACTATGACCTGGAAGACACTTGAGTAGTGTCAGGGGTTGATGTGGCCTTTCTAGGAGCTTGTTCCAGGGATGCCCAGGCTACTCCAGGTACCTCCAGAACTGCATGGGGGCCTAAGAGACAGTTTTGACTTTCCCCACTTTTAGTTCTGTTCGCCTACTTACTATGGATTTATTTTGTCTTTTATGTGAAGAAATCCAAGCATTTATTTAAGCCAGCAGTCAAATTGGTCACTTAAAATAACAGCACATCATGTCCAAGTCCAAAAATACTACCCAGTAGAAAAGGAAATTGGTCAGAGGAGGCTGATGACATTTAACAGTCCGCTGGAGCCCCTGTTCTTTGATCCCTCCTCTTCCAGACATGGGGCAGGAGCCCAGTGCCTTCTGTTTGTCTTGATTAAAGTCAGCCTCCACCTTCCCCAGAGCCCCTCTGCCCTTCTGGGGACACAGGCTGCATTCAGCACCAGCTGCTCTGCCCAGGCCCTGCGCACATTTTATGAAAGGCGTTTCCCACTTGGATTGAACAGGCGCTGTGTGTGTGAGGGAGAAAATGAATCACTGTAACATGGGGCTACGATTTGGGGGTGTTGTGTTTGTCCCGTGCAAACACACAAACACAGCAGAACTCTCTGGAAACATCGGGGGGGGGGCGCGGACACAGGAGTGATTCGGTGGCCCTAATAGTGGGGCACATTTTCCACGTGCCGGACCCCTCTGGGTTCTGCCCTCTTTCAGCATTCTCCAAGCCCACGGGGAAAGACTGAGGTTTTTGCATTTCAGTCTGTGGTCCGGGCAGAGGGAAGAGGGATAGGATCCGAGGGCTCCCTCCAGTCCAGTGAAATACTCAACTCACTTCGCAGGGAGGCTGGAGTTGGAAGCGACTGTTGTGAAACGTTAAAGATTTTCTGGCAGTAGGAAAGGGATTTTTTTTTCCCTCTCTCCCTGCCGAGGAAAAACAGTTCTAAGGAGAGAGTCACTTTGTAGTTGTGACTCCCATTCAAAGACTCCCAGCCAAAGAAGCGGCGGATCCTTGTATTCTTGAGCTTGGTCTGTCGGAGACTGTCACCAGCCACACTGCTCATGAGTTTACCCAGGACCATCATCCCCAGGAGGGAGGCCGGTAAGTGCAGCCTCTTCATATCTGTCTCTGGGGACATCTTTTTGGACATCTTCCCGGAGGGATGGGAAAGCTGTTTTCCTTGGTGCAGCCTGTGTGTGACTACGTACCCATGTGTGCTGAGAGTCTGTTTGTCCTTGTTGGCTGGCTCTTACTCTCCAGGCACTTGGCGGAGAGGTAATGTGCACATCACAGGAGCTACCCCCTCCTCAAGGGGGTCAGCACAGCTGGCCTCCTCTGTGGCTATTGCTGGGAAGAAGGAGAAGGGCTATCTATATCTAACGCTGAAGCTATCAGGGTCCCCACAGCAGAGGAAACATAAGGTAGAAATGTGGAGTGGGGTAGGTCAGTGGAACAGTTGAGGACCTCTCCCTCAAGTCTGGGTGCCCTGGCCGGAGGTGCTGCCTTCCTTGCAGGTACCGTTTATAAGATGATGTCATTTCTTACGACAGTGCCCTGCGTAGGTTCCAGAAACAGCCGCAAACAGGCTCTGGGCAGACAAGGTTAATCCTTCTGCCCAACTGTGAAAGTCAGTGCTGGTGAAGCTTGGGTTCAGCCTTAACTCTGGCAAACAGAGTGTACACATGGTTTTCTTTAAAAAAGGAGAGTGAGGCACGTCAAAAGCACAGCCTGACTTTTCCAGCTGCAGGAAGATATGGGTAAAACTCTTGAGCTCTTTTGATTAGCTCTCACAAAACCCTTTGAATTCAGGGGGGGAAAGCTAGAGGGCAGGCCACCACCCAACCAGGGGTGTGGTGTCTGTGGCTCTAAGAGGAGCTGGCTTCCTAATCTTAAAAAGTTGTTCACCATTGCTATGACTCAGTTTCCTCCTTTTCCGATCAGGGATAATCCATTCCTGCCTCACAAGGTGAGAGAAACAACAACAGAGCTCAAGTCTGTGAATGTCCTGAACAGCATGGACATAACAGGGTGGCCATGTGAGGCCCCAGGAGTCGCTCTCCTAGGTGGTCCAGCAACTGTTGCAGGTACCCGGGCTCTTGGATGAATGCGGTAGCAATATCAGGGAGTAGGCATCCATTCAAAAGGCCGCCTCTTCTTGAAAAATGACCGTGCGGACGTGTCCTTTTCCTCTGGGAAATCTACTCCAGCAAGCACTGCCTTGGTATTCAGTGTTGTGTAGGAAACATCTTCTTAGTTCTTACTCGCTTTCTGTCTCTGGCTGTATCCTTCATGGAGGTTTCCTTGGCAACAGACTCTGGGACAGAGCTGTGAGAATGGGAATTTCCCCCACAGAGTTTTGTAGGTACAGCACCCATGAGGGTGACAGACACAGCAGGGTGAATGGCAGGACAATGATGGAGTCTCAGCATTGGCTCTGGACGGTCTAGCTGTCCTTACGATGAAAAGGCGCTGCCTGAGGGCTACCCCCAAGGCTGGACCATTGTCATCATGGGTAAGGCAGCTTCAGGACTCTGAGAAAAGCTAGAAGAGTTCAGCTGTAGTTTTTCCCAAGCAACCTTCATGTGACTGTGGGAATGGATGTCTTAATCATGGGATAAGGCTCTTTAAAGGGTGACAGCTTCTCAGGCAATCTGACTGAATGTCTGCTCTTTTCAAGTTTACCTGCCCAGAAGATTGGGTGTTAGAAATATCCAACCTGTCCACTTGTATTCTTACAGAGCAACGTGATCTTGGATAAGTTCTTGTTCATTACAGAACTCAGAATCCATGATGGCAAAATGGTTAGATAGGAGATGGACTAGAGATGACCCCAGAAACCACTGCGGCAGTACCAGTGTACAAGTGACTGCTCTGGCTGCTTTGTATCTGTCGAGGTCACAGGACTGCAGATGTCTTAATCTTTCTGCTAGAAAATAGAATCTCAGACCCTTGGGGAATCCTTGTGAATGGAGCAGCTGCCAGCAGGGGGTCAGCCTATAAGGCAAACACCAGCTCTGCATAAGGCCCTAGGCATGAGGGGGTTGGCTTGGCAACTCTTGCTTTGCACTTTCTCTGCTCCAGGGAAGAACTCCAGCTGTACGAGGCACTATGTATGTCTTTAATAGTTCAGAGCTTTGTAATGCTTCCCGAGACAGTATGGTACAGCAATGTGTTTGTTTGTTTTGTGTGGACACAGCTTGTAATGTTCATTTTATTGCATTTTGGTTTACATTTTTAAAGTAATTATGCATTGGAAAGTTGTATTAGCAAATCCAAAAAATAGTAGCTGTGTTGAAAAGAATTAATTGGTATATTAAATAATAAAGTATATATTTAGAATGCCACTATTGAAAATAATCAGGAATGAGTCGAATATTAATTATCAGGAGAAAGTTTTCATTGCGGTTTTCATGAGAGAAATGCATTGAACTTCGGGATTTTTTTTAATATATGCAAATTTTAATTTTCATTAGCTTTTAAAGTTAGTATATAATGTAACAGGTTTTATTATGTCTTTTTGCATATGTGCCACCATACTTTCTCTACGTCATGCTCAGTGAAATCACTTTCTTAAGGCACTTGAGACTCATTTGTAACACACAGCCTGTCTAGAGCACTCTATGCTCCAGGCACTTTCAAATGGTGCCTCTCCCTGGTGACTAAATCAACAAGTGCCCGCAGCCATTCTCATTGGAGACGGCACACAGACCATGCCTGTATCCGGTAGCTACACTCCATTTGTATCATCTTCCCCTTGCTATGTCTACCAGTCTATCAGCCCCGCTTTTTCCTTCCACGCTCCATCTTTCTGATGTACTTCCATGTGTGTCAGGCATCAGTAGGCCCCGGAAGGTATAGAGCGTTCTCCACATTTGTCATTTTACAGAGAGTGAACCCCATGCCGCGTCCTAAGCCAGTGTTCGGCGCGCTTTGAGAAGTGTGTTCTGCCGAGCGGCACACTGTTAGGGAGCGCTGGGCCGCAGTTGCAGCTCCATTGGTGGAGAGCCTCTCCGACATGCACGGGCCTCTAGCTTTGATCCCTAGCACATCTGAAGCGGTCATGGTGTCACAATCCCCTAATCCCAGCACTTGGGAGGTGGACACAGGAAGATGAGTTCATTGTCATCCTTGGCTACACTGTGAATCCGAAGCTAGCTTGGCCTACATGAGATCCCATGCCATCCCCAACCCAAATGCCATCACACAAGAACGTTTTTGTATGCGCTTTCTTGTTTTCTCTCTCTCTCTCTCTCTTTTTTAAAGGATTGATATATGTATGAGTACCCTGTGTTCAGGCATACCAGAAGAAGTCACTGGGTTACATTACAGTGCGCCACCATGTGGTTGCTGGGATTTGAACTCAGGACCTCTGGAAGAGGAGTCAGTGCTCTTAACCGCTGAGCCATCTCTCCAGCCCTTGTATGTACTTTCAAATTGCTGGGTGGTCGTAAAAGATGCCACTAAATTTGAGGGCCTATTTACATAAAATGTAGCACCTGCCTCACTGACTCTTAGCTCTGGAGGCAGAATCCGTACCTGTAATGGGTAGGCAGGGCTCACAGTGGGTACTAGTGCAAATCAGGTTCTGCAGCTCAGGGCAGCTCCAAGAGGGAGGCGCCTTTTAACTAAAGGGCTAAAGGGAAGTTCTAGAGAGAATGGCCCAGGCGCATCATGGGATCTGATCAGGCATGACAAAAGAAAGACATAGAGGCTCTAAGAATATCCACATCTCTCCCAGGGCCTCCTGGGGGCCCCTGTGGATCCTGAGCATCTGCCTCCTGAGGCTGCCCTGTGCTTCTTGACGCAGCCCAGCCTCGGCCTGTCCCCAGCCCTGGAGGCAAAGAGCTGCTTTTACTGGAAAGTATATATATACCCGGGGTCCTTTCTCAGAGGGCTGCAGGTGGTGTTGGTAAACAAGCTTTCAATTATCTGAGTGACTTTTTCAGCAGAGAGGGAGAGGGTCCAGTTACAGGGTGCTGTGGCTGCTATGCCCTGCTGGTCCCTCCTCTTCTCTTTGAGAACCAAGGGGCCCTGTATGAGCTTGGGGAGTAGAAGCAAAGCTGGCGTTTGAGCTGCCGGTATGCCAGCAGACACTCTTCAAGCCCTGTTACTTACAACCCATTTGCAAAAGAGGATCTGGCATTCAGAATGCAGTCAGTCACAGAGCAGTACACAGCAGCTCTGAGGACACAGGCCGCTGGCCTCCAGGGCCGGTACTGTTTTGTTTGGTGGTTCCACCTCCTGTTGCCAGGGTGTGAGCCCAGCTTGATGCAAGTTTTGCCTCCTATTTGTCTACCATGTGCCCATGTCTCTGGATCTGACCTCAGCATTCCCCTCTCTGCTTTCCCTTGCCTTCCTTCCTCCCTGTCTTTTCTCCTCTTTTTCTTCCTTCTCTTACCCCTTCCTTCATCTAACAGTTTTTTGGCATGCTCTTTGTACCAGGCGTGTACTGGGTTCCAAGGCTGCCTAGGGAGATTTGAGCCACAGCCCCTGGCATAGGGAAGCTACAGCTACTGCATAAAGCAGATACACAGGCGAAAAAGACAGGCACGGAGTGCTTTGATGGGAGGGTAGCCCTAAATTCGGCGATGTAATTGCCAAGCCAAGTCAAGGAGGGCTTCCTGAAGGAGGGGACTGGGGAAAAACTAGAAAAATATACAAGCTTGCTGGGAAACAGTAGCTGGCAAGTCTCTGTCGATGGGGGTGGGTCATGCTGACCATGGGAGGTGGAGGAAGTAAAGGCAAATCTGTAGGAGACAAGCCTACGACCTTGGCAGAGATTTAACATTTTTACAAACCGAGTCAGTCAATAACAAATGAGGAAAAGAAAGGATTTCTTCATCTCTTAAATGTTGTTTTCTGATATGAGGCAGGAGGCAGCGTTCCTCGGATAGTTGTGTGGGCAGAGAGTGCGGGGCTAGTTACCGCGTGGCACGACTGGGCACAGCCCTTCTTAGTTTGTATCTTTCTCAGTCTGAAATGACATCTCAGGACCCAAACTTGCCCTTTGGAACACCTCTGATACCCTTAAAAAACTGGAAAAGATGAGGGGTTCTGCCAGCTCTCTTAGTTTGGAGTCAGGGGGGCCCAGTAGTGTCCTAGTTTTTGTCAGGGCTGTGCTGGGTGGGGCTCCGAGCTTTCTCACCCTGTATGTCTGCCAGTAAGAACTGGCTTTTCATTTCTTTTTCCAGGTGGAGGGGCTGGCAGGGTGCTGGTGCTTAGTAAACCACCCCAGTCTTGTCCTTAAAATAGCAGGCTGGGACCACTCCCTCCAGCTTTGTGTTAACCCTTTCCAAAACCGTTCAACAGATGGGATGTGGCACGGGCGGAAATCTCGAGCAGCTCAGCTTGGCAAAGTGCACAAGTCTTCAAGTCGGGTTAAAAGGGCAAGGCCATTCAGACGAGGCTGGGAGGCTGGGGTCACATCTGGCCTCAGCATCCTGCTGGGTCCTCCTAAGGGCAAGGATGGGAGCTGTGGCATCTCCCAAAGGCTAACTAAGCTACAAGTACTATAGTGGTTGGCCATTCTCAGCTTGACACTGAACCTCAGTTACTTCAGGATCTGCACCTCCAGGTGGTTTCCTTTGTCCTGTAGCTCTAAAATAAGCCCAGGGCTAAAGGTCTTGTAACTAAACTCTGTTCCCTGGAGGGGAATATGTTAACCCCTTTCCCCAGTCTGAGGCCTCGGAGGGCTGGGAGTGAAGTGCACATTTTGAAAGTGCAATTTAACCTGAGTCTAATCACATGAGTTAGATGTAAGGGCTCTTTGTAAACTGTAAAGAACAAACAAATGTGGAGAGCCGTTATGAGGTACTGGTGGTTTATTTATTCACTCAGCTATGTGTTGACTCATTCTGTAAATGTTTATGGAGCCCTTATGTGGGCCTGACGTGTTTGGGGGACCCTGTGGTGAACAAAGCAGATGAGGTCCCTGTCCGGAGAATTGTATTCTGGAGGGGGGGAGTAGATTGATGATTCACAGGCACTGGTCTCTGTCTGGGGGGATTGCATTCTAGATGTGGGTAGATTGATGATTCACGGCACTCATATAGGCTAATAGGTCACCTTCCAACGGTGGAGGGTTCCCCAAAGGAAATAAATAAGGGTGACGTAGTAGGGTAGAGAGCTTGTGGGTGGTGTAATTGAGATTGAGTGGACAGGGCAGGGTGTATTTAGAAAGAAGCCAGCCTCAGAGAAAGTTGGAAAGGGAACTTTCTTGGATCAGGGAATGGCTGCAGCAACATGGGCTTGGCTTGTTGGAGAACTAGTTCAAAGGCCAAGGTGACTGTGAAATTCAGTGAGCAAGAGGTTCACAGGCAAAAGAATAACGGCAGGAAGCTCAAGGAACTCAGGCTTCTTCCCACTGTCACGCATTCCTGGGGCTGTTAGCATGTGCTCAATGTCACTCTTTCCCAGTAACACCCTACACTTTCAATGTCACCCTCTCTCTCAGTAACACCCTACATTTTCAATGTCACCCTCTTTCTCAGTAGCACCCTACACCTTCAGTGTCACTCTCTCTCTGTAACAGCCTACACCTTCAATGTCACCCTCTCTCAGTAACACCCTACACCTTCAGTGTCACTCTCTCTCTGTAACACCCTACACCTTCAATGTTACTCTCTCTCTGTAACACCCTACACCTTCAATGTCACCCTTTCTCTCAGTAACACCCTACACCTTTAATGTCACCCTCTCTCTCAGGAACACCCTACACATTCATGTTTCTGATCTTGCTTTTTAGAGCAAGCACAGGAGTTTGACTCACCGAACTCAGCTTCTGAGTTGTAACCAGGTCAGAGCTCTCCTGGATCTCCTCCCCCACCCCGCTTTCTTTGGGCAGCCATGAGGCCTGTGGACTGCTGGGCAGAGAGGGAGAATCAGTCCTCTTCTTCAGAAAGTCATATGTCCTAGGTGTGATGGAGTTTCCAGTTTGTGGTGCTGATTATGCCTATAAATGGGGGGATCAGTCAGAGCTCTGACTATACTTGGGAATGAGCTTGTCTTAAAAGAACATAGATTACCTGAAAATTGAGGGAGATGAAGAAACTGGAATCAAGCCAGATAATAGAAAGGGGTTGGCTTTGACACAAAAAGCTCCAGGACCCTCCTCAGGTCTAGGGTTCAGATTCTTCAGCTTTTCTGCCGGAGGGAAGTAGCCGCAGTGAACAACACCTATTGGTGTCCCAGTTACACCGTTTAGATAGCCTCAAGAGACACTATAGGTAAGCAGAACAGTGCTGACCAATCCCCATCTGCAAGCACTTCAGAAATTCCTACACCTTCCCCCAGACCCAGTTCCAGGATAGGGGGCTGTCCTCGTGCCTACTGACAAAGGCAACTTTATGTTCAGATTGCCCTCCCAAGATGTCTTTTGTGACCACACTATTTGCCTAGCAGTGGGTGGACTTCCACAGTCGTCTTGCATGGGATGTCATGGGCATCCTACAGTTTATTCCCACTCCCTCATTGACACATAGGACCTAGAACATTTGGTAGAGTGTCAAAAAGCATGCCAGAGAGGCCACATAAGAGTTAGCCTGTTGCCCTCCGAGGCTGTGCTTAGAAGAGGGATGTGGGGGCATTCTCTTGGGCAGATGGAATAGATATCACCTTGAGATCTCAGCCTCTCTGAAGGGACAAGAGGGAGAAAGACATGTTGGCCACATGACAATAAGCACACAGGAAGGTCATGCTTCTTAAGACTGGTTTGCAATGTGCTTCATGGAAGTTAAGTAATTGGTTGTAAATGGAACATGCTCAGTACTATGTGGAATACTCTGGCTCCTCCAGAGCTAGTCATGCCTTCTGGAGGGTGGGGCTGGGGCCTGAGAATCCTTACAGTCAGTTCATCTGTTAAGGAATGTCTGGTACAAGACAGAAGAAGGGGCTGGGTTTGGAGTCAGGAACACTTTGTTTAGAGCCCCTATGTGGTAGTTCGTTAGCCGTGACCTTGGAGAAAGTGTCTTAACCTTGCTGATCTAATGAGTAGCTGTGACTCAAGGTCACCAAGCACAGCACAGAGTGAGAGATGTGCACTGAGCTCTCGAGTGGTGACTTTGTGACACCATGACAGCACTTAGTGGCAGGTAGGATCATGTGGTGATATTTTTTTTCTTGTTCATTTACATTCTTGTTTGTTTTGTTTTCATCCTGTGCTGGGGAATCTAACTCAAAGTCTTGCTCATGCTACGCAAATGCATGATCATGATGATCACGGCACTACCATGACTCTGTGAGCCTCCTGCCTCAGCCTCTTGAATAGTTGGAGACTCAGGTGCATGGTCCTCAGGATTACTGGGCAGCAATATTTATGGAAAACTCCTGACAGGTGCCAATCTCAGGTCTATAACCCTCTTGTCTTTCAAATCATTCTTTGGTTGCCTGTGAATGTCCAGGACACTCCGGGACAGAGGAGGAGTCTCACTGTGGTCTGAAAAGGGCCTGCCCAGATGGTGGACTTTATTCTAAGGCTCAGCTCTCAGCCTTTCCATCCCCTGTTTGGGCCAAGCCTTTCATGTGGAGATGTCAGATGGCTCTGTCTAGGAGTATTCACACAAATCTGTGCCAGGTTGGACTCACTTACCCAGAGTCACCTGTCCAGAGCAGGTGGCAGCATCTGATAGGGTGTGCCATCCCCCCAAGCCGGGATGTGACTCAAGGCTGGCCTCAGTAGGACAGAACAGTATTTCCCACTTAGTCCAATCAGAGCTTGGAGCCCTGGCAGTGCAGATTACTGTATGCTCTGGTCTCTGCAATTGCAGAAAGAAGCAAAGGCAGTGACATCTTGAAGAGCTGTACTAGGAGGGTCAGGTGAGTGAAAGGTCCTTCACTCTGTGTAGAGACAGCGATCATGTCCTGTAGAAGGAGGCTGACTCTTCTGGCCTGACTGGGGAGGGATTTGGTTGCAAAAATATATGTTCTGTTTGGAGGTGGTCAGAGGAAGCTCAGCAGGGAGAGCTGCTTGTGTAAGCCTCCCCATGTCACCATGTTGCATGATGGGGCTTTTCTAGTTATGGTGGGTGATTGGATGGTTTGGTCTAGTGTTTCTGATTCCTAACCTGGTCTTGTCCTTATTGCTGTGGGTGTGGAAGCAGTTGGGAAGAGGAAGGGAGGCTAAAAGGCTTTGGGTACCTGAAGGATGCTTCCCTGTTGACCTGGCCACATGGGTACAGAGAGTGTGCACATCTGATAGCTTTGATGGGGAGAAAAGAATCACTAGAGCATTTGGCTCTCTGCTTCTGCTTTTGACCAGTTCCTGCTCTGGTCCCTTCCTAGTGATGCTAATACAACCCTCTGTCTCATAGTGTAATTTTTCCCTGTTACTGGGGACTTAGGTGATAAATATGAAGGTGAAGAGAAGCAGATGCTCTGAAGTCACAGGGCAGCATCTCTCTTTCTGCTCTTAGTTGGGAAAATTGTCTCTTTCTGGTTGAACTACCCCCAAAATGATAGCTACATCCCTGGAGCTGGCTGAAACCATGCTGGGACTTCCTGGGGTCCCTGTCCTCCACAGTTTCTCTAATTCTTCTCTCAGTTCTTTGGAAGAAGGTCATCAGACCTCTGTTTTCTCTGTCCTGCAGTTACACAGTAGCCAACTCTTCTGATCCCAGAGCCCGTCTCTTGTTCAGGAGCTACCAGTGTACCCTTGTACCTTGCTGCAGCCCCACCCAATGATTTCTTCCACAATGGTGCTTCCTGCCTCACCTTTCTCAGGCGTTCTTCCAACCCCAGACACTGCTGATAGCTTTTCACACTGTCCTTGTGATTTGGTGGTGTGGCTTCACATGAACGGTAGGGTTCATTCAGCTAAGATGGCGTATATCCTTGGCCTTAACTGTAACCTCTGACTCCAGGCTTTATGCTTGTCACTGCCCCAAGACACACCTCAACAAACACAAGCTAGTCATATATCCACAGAGTAAAAACATAACAGAAGAATACTCAGGCTGAGAAGACAGCTGTTAATAAAGGTACTTCTCACAAAAGCCTAGTGCCAGAGTCCAATACCTGGAGCCTATGTAAAGGTGGAAGAAGAGAGCCCAATCCACAAAGTTTACTTCTAGTCTCCTCATGTGCATACTTACACACACACACACACACACACACACACACACACACACACACACACATATTTGCAAAAGCTATCAGATCACAATTTCTTAGAGATTTTTAATTCAACTAAGAAATCATTTTAGAATTAGTTTCTGTGTGCTCATACAAAGAACTAAGGCAGAATTACTTTAGGAGAAAGCCACAAGTTGAGGACCTGCCCTCTTTCCAACTCTCTCTATCCCTGTCTTCTGGATCCCACCATGAGAGACACAAGAACTTGAAGAGCAGGAGGAATACTTTGAATTGAATTTGTTAATAACACAGAGAGGTCATATTCCTGAGGAGAACCTTAAGTCTTAATAGGCTATGACATCACTGTCCTCTCTTCCACACCCCTAGGCTCTACAGCCACTAATAGATTTGTCTAAACCAAATTCAGAAGGGTCATGCTACTTGACCCCTTATTCAGCTTCCAAGTCTCTGCTCATGGGTAGGTCCTTGGTGAGATGCTTCAAAAAGTTGCTTCAGCCAAAGTACTTAATTCAAGCCTCTACTCGAAAAGCTCCCACACCAGGAATAGTAACTATCTGTGTCCATGGTCCCCAATAGGCTGTAAAGAACCCTGCCTTATTCCATATGGTCAAGTGCCTGAACCACAGTGAATGGTAGCAACTGATCTCTGTGTGGATCGGCAAACACCAACAGTAGTTTTAAAGCTTCGAAGATGCTTCAGTGGGTAAAGTGCTTGCTACCCAAGTTCAGATCCTCAGCATTCACATAAAAGTAGGGTTCACTGCTTCTGTCTATAAGCTTAGTACTGGGCAGACAGAGATAGAGAGATCCTGGGGCTTGCTGGCCAGCCAACCTACGTAAAACAGCAAGATTCAGGCTCAGTGAGAAATCGATCACATCTCAAAAACTAAGGTGGCTAACCACAGAAGAAAGACAGCTAGAGTCAACCTCTTATTTCTATAAGTGCATGCACAGGCAAGTGCATTCATGTAGATAGCTCTTGAACATGTGCACATTGTGGTACACACACACACACACACACACACACACACACACACACACACGTTTTATCAGGAGAGGGAATTGCTTGTGTCTGCACTGCCTATTGAGACTGGCAATACATTTCCACATGTGAGATGGTCTCTGATAGCAACCCCACAGCCCCATACATGGGGAACAAAAATCCAAACAGTGAAAATAAACAAACGGCTCCAAGAGCCCCATATTTCTGGTTGGGAGGCAGCTTCGAATCGGCAATGGACTCCAAGTTCTTTCGGATCTCTGTAGAAATCGGGACCCATCCATGTCAGTCTTGTAATTAGACAAGGTTGCCTGGTGTCTGCCAGAAACACGAAGAGGTCTCTGCCCGAAAGAGCACAGAGCAGATGGGGTTGCTGAGCGCAGCTTGTGCGTGAGCACACCGCCTGGGGAAAGGAAAACAGACAATCAGGAGCCGTGGTGCCTGCTACACTTGTCCCTGGAGGAGAGAATTAGATGCCACGGAAGCAACTCCTAGACCACTAGCTTCCTGCACTGTGACCCGATGTCAGGATCCATGCGGAAGAGGGATCTTCATGGGTCTTGCACCTCGGGAGCAGAAGTGCATCTGTAATGGACAGGTGCAGCAGCTAGGATGTAGCTGCCCGGCTCTGCCAGCGGGAGGAGGCCACCACCAATATGCTCTTTGGCATTTTCACAGGCGCACCCCGCTGCTGGGATGTCAGGGAACAGCACCCCCTCCCTGCTGCTCACCTGGCCAGGCTAACCGTGAGTAACGCTGTCCTTTCCCTCATCTTTCCTCGGCATAGGAAAAGGACCATCAGGGAACTTAGTTCTCCCAAGGTGACAGACAAAGGTCAGTTGCAGTCAGGATCCTTCTGTATCAGTTATCTGCTGAGACATCCGAGGGCACATAGGAACTCCAAGCTATACACCACAGGACCCGGCCGGAAGCATCAAAGGAAGCTTTATGCTCATGGTTTCCAATATGACTGTCCAGTCGATTGAAATCAATACAGTTGATGAGAAATTCTCTTTTACATATAAATTGGCAGGCTTCACACATGTATAAGATTCTTCACAAAATCAATTTTTTTTGTATGTGTGTATAAAATGTGTGTAAATGTGTTTGTGTGCGTGTTCCTGTGTTGGGGCATGCGAGTGGGTGTCTGTTATGTGTGTGCTTATGCATGTGAAGCTCAGAAGCTGGGGTAGGGTTTGTTTTCCTCAGTTGCTCACTGAGGCAAGCTTGTCTACCGATCATCCATTTGACTACTGTAGTTAACTGGTTTGCTCTGGGGAACTGGCTCAGCTTCCCAAGTACCGAGAAGATTAGAGATTACGGGGCAGCATACCACACCCACTGTGCACTCGTATGGGTGCTAGGGCTTGAAACCCCTGTAGCATATCTCCCCCACCATCATCTTTTCTAGGAAATTTCTAATGTTTTAATTCATAACATAATAATGGTATTATGTGATGATGTCTTGCTATAGTTACATATGTTTATTTATGAATCCATAAACATTTACTTATCTGTGTATCTTATGTGTGGTTAATGGTGTATACCATGATATAAAATGTAAGCTCAAACTTTGAATCAGATCATAAAAGCTCAAAGAGTAGCATTCTAGGGCCTCAGTAGGACAGAGAAGGGTGTGGCCCTATATCCTGGAGTATGCCTGACTTTTCTTTGGACACAGTGGCCATTTCCCTGATGTCTAAGGTAAAGACTCCTGGCTCAGTCAGCCATGAGCTCTCCTCTCATTCTCTGGCCTTATGCTTTCCTAACCATGTATCCTCAAGCCACAGCAAGGTTAAGGGGCAGGTGGCTGGTCCAGTCCCACATGTCTGTCCTTCCTTTTTTTCCTCATCCTCAAGATGGCTGTTGCTACTTCCAGCCAAATCATTTGAGTTCAGGACTGGTCATAGCAGTTGCTGAAGAAGGCAGAGGACTGTCACACTTACTGCACAGGTGATGTCTGGGCAACATTTTTTTCATCGACTTTCTCATCACTGAAGAAAGTATCAAAAGAAGATAATGAAGTCTGTGTGCATGAGGTGGGAGGGGACATAAGAGCTGTCAGTCTCTCTCTGCGCATGTGATAGTTCAAAGGATACTTATAACACTTACTCATCGAATATGCCATCTTACAAAGTCACCCTTAACACATGCTAACAAATAGTGTCCAAGACACATCCCTGTGGCCACATAACAACTAAGCTGGAATTTTCTAATAATAAAACCCCAAGAAACTAAAGGATATAAAATTGGAAATTAGTTGACAATAACCATGACATTCTTGTAAAGAAACAGAGTTTAAACTGAAGATCAACGCTTCAATTAATGACCCCCTGAGTCAGTAAAAGAGCTATGGCTGTGTCTCAGCAACTGCTTAGGTCTTATGTGTCTTTATACAAAACAAATATGAAATACATACAAAATAAAATATGTATGAAATAAGAAAAACAGACAAATTAACTAACTAGTTATAAAACGACAATAGATGGTGGACAATGAAGACTTTTGAGGTGACTTAGCTTTAAGTAGTAGTGACAAAGATGGCTGTCATGATGACAACCATTAAACACAGGGCTGAAACCAAACTTCTATCCTTCCTTTTATTATCATGAGAAGTATGCATTGTTATCATGGCCATTTGACAGGTAACAAAACCAAACCACACAAGCCTTCAGTAGATTTTGAAGGTCAGAGATTAGCTCCTTGAGCTCCTTGGTAAAGCCGGTCACCACTCCATGACACATGACTATATTTCAGAAACTGGAGTACTTATATGTCTTCTTATTCAGCTTAGTTCCAACAAATTTTTTACTTTGATAAATATTCTAAGCATTGCAAAAATGTTTTAAATAATAATTTTTCAGTTCTTTGAGACTTTTCTATGGAATCTATTTTGATACCACTCCCCACATTCCCCAGTTCCTCTCAGATCCCACCTTCTTACCCACTTACTTTGAGTCTTTTTAACAAAGTCTATCAAATTCAATTTGTGTTCACTAAGTCTCTTGAGTATGAGGCCATACCCTGGAGTGTAGTTGACCTACCAACAGTCATTTTCTTAATGTAAACTGGCTTTCCTCTCCCAGAAGCCACCAGCTATACATAGCCTCACCAGTAGGCGTGGGAGTCCCTGCCCACATTCTCCATCCATGCTGGGATTTTGTGTGGTTTGAGCCCATACAACTACCAAGCTGATCTGGAAACCACTCTTTTGTTGACAGCTACTGCTATTGGCCTTTACACCCTTTTCGATGCACTTTGCACAATGATCTCTGAGCTTTGTGGGGAGGGAGTGATATTGGTGTGAGGGAGGCTAGAGCACTCCAGTCCTTTATTCTCTGCACATTGAGTTGGGAGTCTCTATAGTAATCATTGTCTACTGCAGGAAGATGCTGTTCTAATGAGTATTGACAGATGCAACAATCTATGGGCATGATGAGAAGTCATTGAGAGTTGGTTTAACACTATGTCCATTCAGTAGAATAATAATGTAAGTTCTCCTATGGGGCCTATGACCCGTCTAGCCACAGGTTCTTGGCCCTGATAACAGTGCTAGGTATGGCTTCCATCTTTTGGAGAGAGACTTAGATCCAATGAGAAAATGTTTCCAAATAACCACTATTGCATCAGAGGTGGGAGTGGGGTGGTGTCTTGTTGGGATTATTGTACCTGCCAGTGTTCACAGAAAGGCAATATTGATTACTTTTGTCTCTGGTAGACTTCTAGCACCATAAAAGCTAGCCAGTGGGAATAAAACCTCCAGGTCAGTACCACATGATTGAAAATTAGATGTGTCGTTATATTTTTTGTTTCCTGAAAAACTTTTTTTTTCTGGCTGCAATGGTGAGCTGTGACTGATAAAAAGGAACCAAACACAGAAAATAATTATTTAGAAACAAAAGGCTTCTTCACTTCCCCAAAGTGATTACTAGTTTTTAGTTTATTCATAAAGTTATGTGATTTTTTTTCATAAATTGAGTTTAGACAACGCTTTCGTAATAGTTCTTAGCTAACCGACTTTGAAACCTTCCACCATATCTACACATGGAAATCAGTTTAATTCATATTGTTGGCTGTGTAGCATCCCACACAATGTCCATTTAACATAGTCGCCCATCGGGACACCTTTAGTGTGTTCACAGCTACTTACATTTTTCCTGTTTTCCCTTTTCTTCTTTCTTTTATCTTTGTTTCTTTCTTCATGTCCTTCCTTATTTCTTTTGAGACAAGGTCTCTCTCTGTAGCTCTGGATGGCATGAAACGCTGAACAGGAGGGCCTCAAGCTCACAGAGATAAGCCTGCTTTTGCCCCCTGTGTGCTCTCATTAAAGGTGTGTGCTGTCATGCCTAGCTCTTCCTTCCTTTCTTATTAATTCAGATAGCCAAGCAAGGTAGGCCATCCTTAGCTAGGCTCTTGCTTATTTTGAATGTGTGTGCATCCATAAACCTTAAGAAAATAAACAAATTTAAGTCCTAGTCTGAATTATTTCTCTCAGAACTCCCATTGGGTGGTAAAACCATCCCCATTTCATGGGTAACTAAGCCATACAAGACTCGCTGCTGCTTATTACTGCAGGAGTGAGTGTCAGGCCCACCATTCAGATAAGGTTAGCTCCAGGGTCGAGCCTGGGATGTTCCAGTCAGATACCGTTTGTCATTGCCATAACTATACGTGTGCTGTGGCTTCATGTAGACGTTCACTCAAGTGATTCTGCAGTAACATCCTGCTTGGTGTCTGGAAGTGGGGAAGTCACAAATGCTAAGCCTGAGATAGCCCCTCCGAGTAACAGGCATAATTTTTTCAAGGTGAATTATATGTTTTACTTGTGTCACGGTGCCATGTTGGTGTGGCTTACACAAGAGGAATCCCTGCCCCGCCTGGCCCTGTGCCCTTGGACTTAAGTGGTGCTAAGTTACCCAAAGGTGCCCAGCCCTGCTTGTGCCTTAGTCATTTAGGATCACTTTCCCATATGCCAAAAGTTCAGCACCTGTGTGAGATGTGAGATATTCACCCTGGGCTCTTAGGTGCTTTCCAGAGTGTCTTTCTAGACATCTCTTAAGCTCAGATGTGGCTTCTTTTCACTCTGATGTCGTATCACTAAAGTTCTCCAGTATGTGGTCCCAAGTAGGATGGTATTTCTATGTTGGTGCAGGTGTCAGTGGGAGGAGCTTCTGAGATGCTCTTTAGCTATTGGTCCACTATATGCAATGCTCCTGTGTTGCACTGAGCCCCAGAGAGTACAGTTGCTCTCCTAAGAGACATCTCTTAGGGTAGAGGAAGAAAAAAATGACATGTTTAATACTCCAACATAGTCAGCTTGACTAGTGGGGATACAAGAGCCCAGAGATGCTGTATGTCTTCCCAACCCTGTGTTCAGTATGTATAGACACGGGGTCAGACTCAGCTGTGGATCCTTTAATTCTATTAATGACCTTTCGGGGGGCAGAGAAGAGACACTCACCTCTTCCCTTCATTTATTATTTCTGAATCACTTTTCAGATCAAGACTAAGAAAAAAAATATACCCCCTGGGCTGGAATGGCCAGACTTCAAAACTGCCTTTGAAATAGGACACTGTGGGAGAATGCAGAAACTCCAAACACATTTATCAAAGGGTTCCCCTTTCACCACATGGTGATTTACAGTCCGCTCCAGTTCTCCAGGCGAACGGTGTTTCACTCAGATCCAAGTGTGAGGCAGCAGCTCTAGTGATGGGTTTGCCCAGTACACTGGCTACAAGCAGATGAGGGAAATCCAGAGGGAGATGATAGAAAAAACAAAGGAACAGAAGGACGAAGCAGAGGACAAAAAATGGGGGATGGGGAAGAAAGAGGGGAAAGGAGAGAGGAGGATGTGAGGGACTCCAGGAGAGGGGGAAAGAAGCAGGACTTACAGACCTTGCTGCCTAGCCTGAAGTCAACAATTTTCTTCAAGGCTCTAAAGGAAGCAAGTGTCACAGCTCCGTAGTCCTTGTCACTGCACTCTAAATAAAGAGCAGCTCAGCTATGGTCAGGTGATCCGAGTAACGATGAAGACAGTGGTCCCCATTCCTCTTTACCAGGTAATCTCCTGCATGACAGAAAAGGGGACTATGTAGCACCTTTGTGCTCTGGGAGGCCTGGCAGTGAGAACCAGTCTTACTCTGGTGTTTGGAGGGACACTGGCCAGGACATGTGAGAACAGTTCTCTAGTCCTTTGACCTATCCTGGACTGGGAAGGCAGGGGGTTCCCTGAGGAGTTGCATCCGGAAGCCCTTCTTATGTAGAGAACCTTAGGGAAGTCATGTGCAGTGCCTGCCAGGGACAGAGGAAACCTAGTAGGACACTGTCAAGGAATCCTGGGGCTAAGGACCAAATAAAGAAAAAAAAAAGTTCGTTTGAACTTTCAGAGAGGACTGAGGAGGGGTGGCCCAGCTGGCCCCCAGCACCACTGACATTTGGTTCCACAAGAGAGCAATAGCCAGTTCTAATGTCCCAAGCACAATTGCCAAAGCCAAGCTGAGCCACGTGACTACC
Source organism: Micromys minutus (assembly GCF_963924665.1). Taxonomy (NCBI): domain Eukaryota; kingdom Metazoa; phylum Chordata; class Mammalia; order Rodentia; family Muridae; genus Micromys; species Micromys minutus. The sequence continues at coordinate 83,589,973 of NC_137972.1, read as the reverse complement.
ATGCTATGTTTTCAATTACTCCCGTTCCTCTCTCTGTCTCTCTTAGCGCTGGGCCTAGAGGGAAGTCCCTTTCCACAGAAGTGAGACCCTGGTCTCTCCACCCTTGCATTCTTTTCCCATTCATGTTGTCTGGGATGGCAAGGCTTGCTTGGAGCAGTCTCTGCTCTCAGATGGAGGGTGAATGCCTTGTCCTCTGCCTTCTCCATTCTACCCCATGGTCTCTGTCATCTCCCAGGAGGACACAAACTTAGAAATGGTCACTCCTTGTAGAAGAGCTTGCTTTTGATAGCTGACAGTACTCATTGGACACACTCATGGGATGATCAGTTTCTACCATGAAATCTGAGCCTCATCGGCCTAAGTCCGTACAGCCTGTGTCCCCAGCCAAGGAAGCCTGCAGCTTTGCACCTCAATCTCAAAGGACTCCATAGTTTCTTTGCTCTAGAAGATGCCTAGTGAGTGACTGGTCATGGCTGGGGACCATATAGATGAAGAGAGGATGTGGGGGACAAAGAGAATGGGGTATGTAATTTGCAGGTCTGTGGAAGTTGGTAGATCAAGACTTTAAGATCCAGCTGCTCTGAGTGGAAATAGAGGGAGGGAAAAGCAAGCTTTGGCTGGGGGTTGAAGTAGCCTAGAAATCACATTGTTTCCTGGAAGTCATTGTTTTTCCAGGACTTAGTTAGACTTTGAGCAGTAAACCAAAGACTTTTATTTCAGGAAGATATACTTTTAAGCTTAAACCTGAATGTGTTGATTCACCTAACAGAATAAACAGTATAGCTTCAGGCATGGCTGGATCCAGCAGCCATGTGACAGCATCTAGACTTGGTTCTGCTCACATTTTCCTGTTCTTCTGTTCCTCATTCTTTTTTCCACTTCTCACCCCATCTGCCTGACACCTGAACCTTCCATATCAGTTTTACTCTCCACACAGTGGTGCTCAGCAACTCTCCTTTAGCTCTTCCTTGCCTGGTTTTGGAAACCTCTAGAAGGACTTTAACATAAAACTTACTGGTTTTCTAACTTTTAAATGGCTAATGCATACAAGTTCTGGCACACACACACACAGACACCCACACAGACACACTTACACACACACAGACACACACACAGACACACACACAGACACACACACACACACACACACACAAAATTATATACTCAAGCCCTGGGGATTTGAAAGGACAGAGGCCTGAGGACCTCCTGTGCTGGAGACGGCAGCCTGAGGGCAGCTGTGATGGTTTGGATTTGAAAGGGGATATCTGAAAGAGAAACAAGTAACAGGAAGAAAAAGGCACTGAGAACTCACAAACCACGAACAGACAGACGCAGATCAATCCTCTCCAAACAAAGCTAATTTCGGCTTTGTGATTGAGACTGTGGACACACTCAATGTGGAACTGATTCGGGGAGTTTCCATGGCTTTAGGGGAAGGAAGCAAACCCTGGTGCCGGATCTGGAAGCAGTGGTGAGTTAAGGAGAGAAAGTGTGGCACAGAGCATTCATTCAAGAGTCACAGGATGGGTGACGGGAAGGGCAGCTGCAAGAATAGAACAAGGAACCAGATTTATTTGTTTTCCAAGGTAGGTCCTCATCTGTCCCAGGGTAGCCTTGAACTCACTACATGGTTGAGCTTGACCTTGAAGTTCTCATCCCCCTGCCTCTACCTCCTGAATGCTGGGATTACAGGCACCACAGCGCCTGGACTACAACATAGTTTTAGGGACGGAGAAGGGTTGATGCACAGGTCATCAAGATCCCACACAGTAGGTGTCACAGAGCAAAGGAGAGCAGGGCAGTCCGGGCTGTGGAGAGCCAGCTTGGAGGATCTAGCCACATTGTATAGTTTCATGGTGGTCACTGCCCTGTGCTTTGGTCATCTTTCTGTGACAAGAGGACAGTTTCAGAGCCCACAGGGGTTTATGAGGACTAAGTGGTAAAGCATTCAGAGCACCTCCTGGCACACTACAGGAGTGACATTTTGAAGTCACTGAGTGAATGACAGAGGTAATTATAGAAACAGCACATTTGGTGGCCAGTACTGGAGCCCAGCTGGTGGCCACTAAGGTTTCCTTGTACCAATCTGCTCAAGAGTGAATTTGGCCTTCGGGGCCCGGAAACATGTCACCAAGCACAGCTGTCACTTCAGGCTTGGTCCATTATGGCTGCAATTCTATTATCATGTGAACTAGACAGTCAAAGAATAAAGGGTGGTGGGATATGGGGTAAGGACTCCCTAATGAAACGAATAATAGAGCTAAAATTTCAAAATAACAGTTGTTTTCTACTTAGTGTACATGTATGGCTATGAACATATACACCATAGTATATTGTGGAGCTTAAACATCAGTGGACAACGTGGAAGCCTCAGCCTTCTACTGTGTGGGTTCCAGGGACCAGACCAAGGTTATCAGGCTTCATCTACTGTGACATCTCATTTTGTCAGCCCAAGATGCAATGGTGCCTTTTGTTTGTTTGTCTTGTTTTTTAACATTTACAGTGTGTGTGTGTGTGTGTGTGTGTGTGTGTGTGCGTTTTCATACACACACACATGCATGTGTGTTTGACAGGTACTTCAGACAGTATCTTAAGAAGTCATTCTCTTTGGGGGACATGTGAAGATGTCTATGTCATGAAATGTTGTAAGCTCTGTGCATTGCTGATACATCCATCCTGCATATGCACAAACAGCAGGGTGAGTTGCAAGAACATCCCACAGTTTGTTGTTCTGGCAACAGGCTTTATTTTGTGACTTGGACCCAAGTCAGAGCTTGTCTGGCTACAGCATGAGGCCGCTTTGCCACCTATCTCATGGACACCAAATCCATGAGAGGTGCCTCTTGGCAAAACTGGGTTGGGTTATGTGCCTGATGGGGGAGCCAGACTAGGGTTATGAGGCTGGGGTTATAAACCAAGGGAGTGGCTGACAGTGCAGGCATCCACAGCCCTATGTGGTATACTGGCCAGGCTGAGACTTAGGGTCCGAGGAAGGGCACATGAATTTGTCAAGAGCAAGCTATGTGCTGAAGCTTCTGCACTCGGGGCAGCCACTGCAAACTGGCGAATCTTCATCTGAAATCAGAACACATACATCAGTCACTGGGCTGAACCCTGGGCTCCTGAGTTCTTTTGGAGACACTGTAGGAGAAACTCTACGAGAAACTAAGGAGAACACAGGGACCAGGGCAGTGGGCTCCACTCCCTGACTTCCTCCTTGCTCTGATCTACAGATTAGAGTTGTATTTAATGATTAGCTTCCAAATCTAAAAGCCTTGCAAAGCTGTGGTCCTCAGGAGCAACCCAGTTCCTAAGCCTTTCCTATGACTCTGAGTCTTAGCTCATTTGCTAGCACCTTGAATTTACATTTCTTTTTTTCTGTTAGTCGGTTTCCCTGTCTATAGGATGCAGGTTTGGATGAAGAGTTTAGGCTTGGTCTCTGTGACCCTGGGATATGGAAAAGGATGTTAACTCCTAGAGTTATCTAAGCTCCATTTGCCCTGCCGACAGGCTGGGTGCAGGGACTCATTTGCCCTGCTCCATGGGCACCGGAGTTCAATTCCTGGACTTCAGCTGACTTCCCATTTCTTCTTTCCTCTAGGGACTCATGCAGTGGCAGCTAAGCCTAGTTCATCTGCCACTCACCGGCCAAGGCCCGAACAGGACAGGAAGAAGCGTGGCCTCGCTTCCTCTCTGAGGATGGAACCCCACGGCCACTCCGGAAAGAGCCGGAAATCCACGAAATTTCGCTCAATTTCCCGTTCCCTGATCCTCTGTAATGCCAAGACCAGTGATGATGGCTCCAGCCCAGATGAGAAGTACCTCAACCCCTTTGAAACGTCACTGTGCCAGAGCAAGGAGGGTTTCTTTCACTCCTCCACGCAGCTGGCGGACACATCGGAGGCTGGGCTCAGCAACACACCAGACCTGGCATTGGCCTCAGAGGCTGCTCAACTCCAAGCAGCTGGGAGTGATCGAGGCAAGCTCTGCAGGAAGATGCTCTTCATGAAGGTATGGCCAGAATCTGTGAATGTTTCCCGGGTCCCTTCAGTCAATTTCAACATGGAGGAGTGGGTCATGTGACCCTTGTAGGACGGGCAATGGAGACAGAGGGACAGTACATGCAGCAAAGATGAAAAGAGTGTGTTAGGAGCACGCAGGAAGCTGATTCACGAGGGTGGCTGCAAGTTCAAGTCAAACCTGGACTACACAGGAAGTAATAGGATGTCAAGCTATCGTAGCAGCCATTGTCCTAGACAGGGCTGTGGCAAAGCTTTGGTGCTTTATCGTAGTGGTGGGAGGCAGGAAAGTGACATGATCAGGTTGTTTTCACAGGAACTTTCTGGAGCTTGGCCTACAGTAGGGGGGATGTGGTTCTTCTTGGGAGGCTGCCGTGATAACCCAGGCCAGGAATCATGTGGGTTAAACTGAGGGAGTAGGGGCAGGGTCCCAGAAAATAGTCAGAGTAGAAACTCTTATAGTCCAGGCAAAGCTAGAAGGGCTTGTTGATAGGAGGGTGAAGAGTCTGAAGACAGGAGAGGAGTTACCCCTAGCTGCACATTTCAACCAGAGCAGCAGCTCAGAAAAAGGATGCGTGGTATGTCAGGACAGACAGACAGACAGACAGACAGACACACATTCACACACACACACAGTGAGACAGAGAGAAAGAGAGACATAGAGACAGAAAGACACACACACAGAGGGACAGAGACACAGACATAAGACCCCAGGCCTACCCTCTCCTTGGGGTCTCATATATCTCCAGAATTAGGTGTGTCTTCTCCCACTGAGGCCGGACCAGGCAGTCCTCTGCTGTATATATGCCTGAGGCCTCGAATCAGCTCATGTATGGTACCTAGTTGGTGGCTCAGTCTCTGGCAACTCCCAGGGGTCTGGGTTAATTGAGACTGCAGGTCTTCCTATGGGGTCACCCTCCCTTCAGCTTCTTCAGTCTTTCCCCTAATTCAACTATAGGAGTCCCCGACTTCAGTCCAGTGGTTGGGTCTAAGTATCTGTGTCTGTCTCTGTCAACTGCTGGTTATTGAGGGTCCCCAGAGCACTTCACAGCCATCCCCGTTTTCCCTTCCAGTGGGGACACTCTAGTCCCTGGCCTGGGTTTCCTTCTCCCTGACAGAATTACCCTATTCTTAGCGTGACTCAGTTGACCTGGATGGACTTCCCAGCCTCCAGCAGTGCCATGGTTACACTGATTTCCAAACAACATCTGGAAGAGGCCCCGTGACGCTGAATGTGAAACTCGAGAAAGAGGAAGTGGCTTAAAGAGCCAAGTTAAAATTGAAGGGAAAAAGGAAAGTGTCACTGGAAGGTTGTGTGGCACACCCAGGACTGAGCTGACTCCTGCCTACAGAAGTGCAAAGGCAGCAGGGATGGTTGTGAGAATGTGATTAGCCTGGGCAATGCACCGAGGCCATGGTGGCCACTTGCTCCTGGGCCAGCTTCCCAATAGACCCTCAGCCCACTGGACCTAGAGCATTTACTGGAGAAAGTGAGTGGGCTTTCTGAACACTTCAGACTGGCTGTCTTTTTCCACAGAAATACTGTTTTTAAAACTAATTTCCTCTGTCTGTCTGTCTGTATCTGTCTTTCATTCTTTCGTAGTTATGCGTACAAAGATCACCTTGAATTTCTTATTTTCCTGCCTTCTACCTCTGTGACACACCACACCTAGTTTAAGCAATGGGGAAGATTGAATCCAGACCCTCCTTCATTTCAGGCAAGCATTCTACCAACTAAGAAATGTTTCTAGCCCCAAAGAGTATTTTTTAAAATTCCTCTTGAGCAGAATGTCAAGGCACTCCCTCCTTCTGTCCTTCCATTTTGCTAAATTAGCCTCCATAAGAACTTGCAGCCCAGCTTCAGCTAAGTGCTTGGACTTCTCAGAGTTCAAAGTGGTTGCTTTGAGGTCCATCTTGACTCTTGGCCATCTCTTCTGTCTTTCATCACAAGGGCCTTAGGTTTAATCAAGTGGGTACCCACAATTTCCTATTCACACTCTCCTCCAGCAAGCCCTGGCAGCCCAGAGATGTGTATACCCGTGCTGTGTCTGCTCTGAAGGACACCTCCCTCTGGGAGAGAGAGACTTGGTATACAAGTGCTCCTGATAAAAATACTACCATCTAAATTTGCTCCTCGCTTTCTCTCTGGCTGGCTCTTAGTTCATCACGACATTGTCCTGAAAACCCCTTTGCTCTCTTGGTACTCTCTGGAGTTGGTCTTCTTCTTCTTCTTCTTCTTCTTCTTCTTCTTCTTCTTCTTCTTCTTCTTCTTCTTCTTCTTCTTCTTCTTCTTCTTCTTCTTCTTCTTCTTCTTCATCTTCTTCTTCTTCTTTCTTCTTCTTCTTCTTCTTCTTCTTCTTCTTCTTCTTCTTCTTCTTCTTCTTCTTCTTCTTCTTCTTCTTCTTCTTCTTCTTCTTCTTCTTCTTCTTCATCTTCTTTTTCTTCTACTACTACTACTCCTTCTCCTCTTCCTCCTCCTCCTCTTCCTCCTTCTCCTCCTCCTCTCCTCCTCCTTCTTCTTTGTTTGAAGGAACTGTGGCACACAGATCTTCTTGATACTGAGAACTTACTCAGAGTAACTACCTTATAAGAGTTTATGGAGAGAACTCTGTATAGATCGGCACAATGAGGCCACCCTTTAGACAGAGAGCCTATCGGCATTGGCCTTTCTTGAGCCGACATGTGGGCTTACGTTAGACATTCTGTCAGTACTCTCTGGCTGGGATGTAGAGTCAGTGGTGCTCAGTCTGGGAGGAGGATAGCAGCCAGAAGGCCAGACACATGTGGGAGGTCCTACTCCTCCAGCTGCCCTCCTGAGGCGATGCGCAATGCTTTGATCCACAGTGTGGCACATCCTGCTTTTCTATACAAGTTTAAAGTACTGGTTAGGTGAAGTCACCACTCACATAGAGTGACTCAGGGGTTGTGCAGTCAGCTTAACTGTCTGCATCTCTGGCATGTGCTGGGTGAAGGGAGGGGGAATCAATGCCTCCCTGGGCAGACCAGTTCCTTCATCCCTCTGCCTGTGAGCAGCCCAGTTTGTGGCTTGAGGACTAGGCTTTCTTGGCAAGCAGAAAACCCTGTACCCTGGCTGCTTGTCTCTTCCTGCCACAGAAAAGCCGCTTGTGGGTACACTGCGAGGGAAGCTTGGGTTTCTAGGACTCCCATAGAGCTGGTGGGTCCCCAGAGTCTATGGGGGAGCTCGGAGGGAGACAAGGGTGGTCCATGTGCAGGAAGTGGGGAGGGACAGCCCACAGGTATGATTCATGCCCACTTGCTGATGCTCACCCAAATTCCATGTGATTTCTAGTTGTTTCCAATGCTAGAAGACATTTGGAAATATTCCTTTAGAAGTTGGCTTCATTAGTTGGCATTTTGAGTCTCCCTGATTTTGGCAAGACACCATTTGGCTAGGAAAGGGTTTTCCTGGGTAGAAGGAGAATAAAGGAGACTGAGAAAAGTCAGTGAAACTGCTACCTTTCCAACCCTGGTGTTTACCATAGTCCTTTGTGTGTAAGTTACAGCCCATCACGTCTTTTCCCAGCCTCTGCACACAGTCCACTCCTTGCTGCTATATGGACACCTGTATCTGGAATACCCACGAACCAAGCCTGGGTCACCCTGTAAGGCCCAGTGTATTAGTCAGCTTTCTAGGACTGTATCAAAAATACCTGAGGGAATCAATGTAATTACTTACTTGAATGGCATTTGGCTAGCCATACTTATTGTTGGTTATTGGCTGTTTGATATTTTCACTGCTGACCTATGTTTGCTTACTCCATACTTCTGAGTTTCTTGTAGAGAGCTATGTACATTACTTCTCAGTGCTGGAGACTGAACCCAGGATTAGGGCATTCTGCATTAAATCTACACCACCAGGCCTCTTTTCAGGTTTTACCTGGGGACAGGGTTGCTTTAGGTTCCCCAGGCTGGACTTGAACTCACTTTACATCTCACTCAGGCTTTTTACTTGTAATCCTCCTGCCTCAGCCTCTGAAGCAACTGGGATAGCAGGCATGCCTTCCAGTCTCAGCTTAATTTAAACAAATCTGCATCTATTCTGCTAACCTCTCAGTTTAGTATTTATTTAGTATCTATTTACATTTAAAGTAATAATTTGTATGTGAGAACTTAAGTAGATTTTATTTTTTTATATATTTGCTGTTTCTCCATTTGTTTTCTTTTGCTTCTTTGCTTTATTTGAGCACCCTTTAAATGTTCCTTTTTAAAAGATTGCTTTGAGGGTTTATGTTATAGTTGACACCATGGCTGCTAGGTGTATGGTCATTTACACCACACATGACTTGTCAAATTGCCTCCTGACATTTTATCCTTCTCTTGAAACCCTCCACTTATACCCTGGCCCAATTAAGTTTCTATTGATGAGATAAACACCATGACCACAAGTACCTTAAGGAAGAAAGGGTTTAGTTCAACTTATATTCATGAAAGAAGTCAGGGCAGGAATTCAAAGCAGAAACTTGAGGACAGAAACCCAAAGGCAGAAACCTCAATGCAGGAACCTGGAGGCAGGAACTGAAGCAGAGGTCATGGGGTGTTTCAGTAAATATTTAAAAATGGAATAGCTTTTCTCTTTATCAACTCCGAGGTCTCACTCCACGGGCACTGCTTCTAGTATGGAGCCGGCACATGGACTCTGCTGCTCTGTCCAAGCTGCCCCAGATCTCACTCTGCCTGCACGACTCTCTTCAACCTGGGTGGAATTACCAGTCTGCCCAGCACAAACATGACTCTAAGGCCCAATAGCTTTTCATACAGGTTTATATGTCAAACTCTCAATCCACAAACCCTCTACACAATAAGATTACCTCAAATGGATAAAGATACAAACTGACCTTCTATATGAGATAAAAGACCTATAAAATCCTTAAATGTTCATAGCTACCTAACGCCAATTAAGCCCACCTGGATCTAATTCAACCTTCCCTATGTCCATCTTGGAGCTTCTTCCCTGTTCTCTGACCTCTGACCCTCTTTCTCCACCTCCCTTACCCTGCCCAATCATTGGCTCTCGACTTTATTTTACTAATTAAAATGGGAAAGTTCTGATGAAGTTCTGAGTACATGACTAGGCAGTACTTCTTGGGGAAGTGGAATTAACATCAAAATATGAACAGTTGTAGGACCATCTACAATGGGGGAATGTTGGTTACTAACTTACTCCTCCTGGCTTTCTCAGTTAGCTTTCTCATATACCCTAGAGCCACCTGTCTAGGGACAGCACAGGTAACAGTGGAGTGGGCCCTTCCATATTAATCACTAATCAAGAAAAATGCCTTCTAGAATTGCCTACAGTCCAGTTGATGGAGGCAATTTTTAAACTGAGATTTCTTTTTCTTAGATGCCTCCAGCTTGTGTCAGGTTGACAAAAACTAGCTAGCATGGGTCCCTTGGTTCTCCTAATGTTTCCACTATCCTCCTGTGAATGTCTTCTATACCACGAGCACTTCTACAGAAGATGTGCTGCTTGCTTCAAGCGTTAATATGACTAAACTCATACTGGAGACAATATACTCTGTCTGATTCTGTTCCCACATGTCCCAACATTCTTACTTCCTTTCTGAAGGTTCTAGCCATTTTATCAAGTTCTTTATATTTGGAAGCTTGCTTTAGACCAGCAGTTTTCAATTTGTTACGCCCTCTGGAGGGGTCAAATGACCATTTCACAGGGGGTGCTATCAAAAACACAGATATTTACATTATGACTCATCAGAGCAGCAAAATCACAGTCGTGAAGAAGCAACAAAAATAACTTTATTGTTGGGGGTCAACACAGCATGAGGAATTGTCTTAAAGGGCCATAGAAAGTTGGGAACCTCTGCTTTAGCCAACGTTTAATAATAGACTGATTATTAATACATTCTTTTTATTTTCACCTATGTAAGAATAACTTTTGTTTCTCATTTGTACCTAAAGGAGTTGCCTGTTTGAGACATTATATACCTCTACATAATGATATATAACTTATGATAACTTATGATAATCCTCCTGCTTCAGCCTTCCTAGTGCTGGGATTATCTGGGAGTGGAGCTTTGAACACACCACATTTCTGGATGACACTTATTTTCTGTGCCTAGATCTTGGCATATCTCTCCCTCTGCTCTCTGTGTACTCAGATGTGACAGCATTTCCTTAGAGCTCTATCACTTACCTCTACCTGTTTTGAAGCACTTGCTTTTGCCTCTCATTTTAGAGGATTGGCTATGAGGTACCATCATGTTGATTCTTTGGCCTAGCTTCGTTCTGTTCTAGCATCTCTTGTGGTTCTTTTTGCGGCATTGTCTAGTACTAAGAAGAAGCCTAAGTCTTGCTACTCACCACTTAACACCTTGATTATGTCTAATGTTTCTTTGTTTCTAGAGAATTTGCAAGTGGTGGAGGAAGCATTTTGATGGCAGCTGCTTTACAGTTCTGGTCAGACAACCCCAGTACCTGGCTTTTTCTAGGGATTCACTCACTGTCTACTTCCCCAAATAGTGTGTTCTTGCTCTTGATGCTTTCAATGCTGGGTTTCAGTTGCACGCTGGACACGTTGGCTGTTCTGTTAGAGATGATGCTATTCTGTGGAGCACTCTGGGTAGGTAGGTGAAGCACATAGTTCCGGTCGGCTCTTCTGAATGTCTGTTGCCATGGCACTGCAGTTTTGTTGTTCTACTGGGTTTCATTCTTGTCACACTACCAGATTGTTCACTCACACTGTGAGGTTCTGACTGGTGAGGCAGAGGGAACATCCTGCAGCCCAGTGGATGCCCATTGGCTGCACAAGAAGAGGACTGGAGAAGCTGTAGGACCTAGGTCTTTTCTGCCATGCTTTTGGAGAGTAGGGACATGAGTTCCCGGTAGCTAGGTGACCTGGGTACCTTCTGTGTCCTCTTTATAAGGGTGGAGATGGTGCTATAGTCCTAGGATAGCATGTTAGACCCATCTGTGTCAAGGATTCACTCTAGGTATCCACAGGCCTTCCTTTTCCCCACTGTTTTAACATACTGAGAATCTCGTTTTCTTGACTGCTTTCTTGCTTTGCCTGTTGGTAACTGTGGGTGGCTGGACTTAGAAGCCCCTGGAAGATCTATAAAACTATAGATGTTCAGAAGATCTAGGGGAAATGCTAGAGGTGAGGACCAGATTTTGGCTGTAAAGCACAACAGGAGAGTTCTGTGTGGTGGTGTCCATGTTGATGACCAACAGTGACACTGGACTGCCATCTTGCGAGTGTTACTACTGAAGGGAATGGTGTGAAAGGGCATGCATATCTCTCCGCATTGTCTCCTTATAACTTGATGTAAATCTACAGTAACAAACAGAATGTGAGTTAAAAAGAAAAAAAGTTAAAAATTGCACCCCATATGCTAGAAAGATGCAATTTGGAAACGGCACTATTAAAAAAAGATAATATTTATGATTACATAATGTTTAGAAAATAATATGATATATAGATGACAAAATTTGCTAAATTGACATTAAAGGAAGCTTACCTGAATAGTGGAAATGTTTGTATACCATGCTTATGAAAGTAAAAAGTTGTTAAGTGTCAATTCTTCCCAACATTTGTTGGTGAATTTAACTAAAATGCCTTTTTAAAAATTAAAACATTTAAAATTAGCACACAAAGGTTTTAGATATCATTATGGCAGTCTAAAACAAAGTATTTTAGTACATTCTTCTGTCCTCCCACTCCCCAGCCTCCCTGCCCCTCAATTCTCTCCTGTGTCCTCTCCCAAGTCTCCTTTCTGTTTTCATGTCACATGGGTCATTTGCCCTCTCCCAGCACCTCTCTTTACCATCTCTCAGTCTCCCGAATGTTTTAATGATTTTGCATTTAGTATATGAACACTCAGATAGGTACACGTGTGTGACATGTTAGGATTCACAGACAAGAAGGAATGATCAGTTTTTTTCTTAACTCGGGTCATCTTCCTTAATATATGCACAGCATGTCTTCATGTGGATTTATTTAGGTTTATCTGTTGCATCTCTCTCAGCTTCTCAGATCCATCATTTCTCTCTCTCTGGGGAGTAGTCAATCATTATTTCCTTGGCTACTTTTCAACTTCGCCTTCTGCCTTTCAAATTTCACAAATTTATTTGAATTGTATTTTTGATTTATCTAGTGCTTTTAAGCAGATCTCTTTTTATACTCTTAAAAATAATATTATGGACATCATATTTAGTAATTTTCTTGTCCCAGCTTCTAATTTATTTTTTCCTCTGTCCTCCAAGCCAGTCCTCTGTGGTATATTCAGTTTCCTAAATAAACATTGCAATTCTAAGATTTTGATCTGATCATTCCTGTTCCATACGGCTCTTCTGAACCTTTTTTATTTTTTCATTGTTTTTAATCACACAATTTTTTCTCACAAAACTTCTTGATTTCTGCTCAAAGACTTTTGGCTGTTAACTTGAATATTTCTGTTATCTGAGTGTTGAAATCTGTGAATGTTTTTTCTTACTCATTTTGAAATCTCTTTTGGTTTGGGTATGATAGGTAATTTAAAATCAAACGCCGGATTTGTATAAGTTATAACTATAAGTTGTAGCTTTGGGAACTTATTTAAAGTTTGATTTTAGATGTTTTTATTTGGTATTTCTTCTTCATCCGTTAATCTATAAGTTATTTCATGTATTCCCCAATATTGAACAGTTCTTTGGATCATTGGATGGAGCTGACTACTCTTTTATTTGTGATCTTAAACTCTTGTATGAGATTGTGTGTCCCACATTGTTATTCTGGCTACAAGCTTTTGTGCGCCTCATGATGATACTGAGATTTCTGTGTTCTTTTCTTTCATTGATTAGTATCATGGTGCGCTTCTTTTCCATGTACTGAAAAATTTCTAGCCTTGTATATTTTGTCTCTGTGACAAGTACCTTGGAGAAAACAGTTTAAAGTGTAAATATTTATTCTCTCTCATGGTTCCAGGAGTTTCCATCTAGTGTCAGCGGATGCCATTTGTTATTGTACCTGTTGTGAACTTGAGCATCCTAGAAAGAGCATGTGGTAGGTCTAAACTGTTCACTTCCTGGCATCCAGGAAGAAGAGGAAGAGAGGGAGAGAGGGAGAGAGAAGGGGAGGAGCTGGAGACAAGCTACATCTTCCAATGTCACACTCTGAGTGATCTATTACTCTAGCCACTTTCTGCCTACTCTCTATCCCAGTAACTCATTATAAACTGATCAATGGATTGATCACTGGTGAGGTAGAGGCCACAATGCATTAGGCTCTCAGTGAGTGACTGGAACTTTCAACACATGTGTTGTTTTGTTTGTGTTTTGTTTTTAGGGACTGCTTATATTCAGACCATAACAAATCTCATAAAATATGTGATGTGGTCCTTAGTTACCAAAGTTTCAAGTTACTTGTTTCTGTAATGATCTGTAACAGTTTTTGCCATCTGGTATTAGTGTTTTCCTTGTGGGGAGGCTTACTTTTCGGCTTATTTCATTTTTACAAGGTCACGAAGATTTCCTAATTTTTCTGGAATTGATTTTGATAAGCATGTGTTCTCATAATTTCCCAATTTCATCTGATTGCTCAAAAGCATCCTCTGTTTCTTTGCCATCGCTTGACTTTTGGGGCAGCATCTGTGGCTATGTTCCTTTATGCCATTTCTGGTCTTTGTCTTTCCCCCTGGACCTCTTCTGGAGCAGCACTAACATTTTAAAAGCTTCGCACAGAACCAACTTTTAATTGGTTCAGTGTCTCTATTATATGCTCATCTTTATTCTAGAAATTCCTAATTATCTGCTCTGTTCAATTTTCTTTAATGATGATCTCATTAACTATTTTAATCTTTTCTTTTTTAATAGAAATACCTAAGGTAGTAACTTTTTTACACATATTGCTGAACTTTTAGATGTATTCCAGAGGACTTGCTAAGTACACCTTCACGACCAGTTTGAACTAAGTATCCTGCGTTTCCAATATGCTTTCCTTTGAGTCATGAGTTTCTTAGAAGGATGCTCCTTGATTTCCAGATGCACCAGTATTTTCCAAGGACTTTCAGAAATACATTTTTACTGCGTTTGAAATGGTTGTAGACTCACAGGAAGTTGCAGAGCGAACACAGAGGAGGTCCAAGTCTTCACACTTTTCAACAAAGCACATCCCAATTACTGATAGATACAGTCACGCAACATAGAAATGGCAAATTGTGGGCTCAGGATTGAGAGTACGCATTACTCTTCCAGAGGACATCAGGTAGCTTACAACCACCTGTAAGTGCAGCTCCAGAAGATGTCACGTCTCTGGCCTCTAAGGGCACCTGCACTCACGTGTGCATGGCCACACACGTCCATACGCATATCCATCATTAAAAATAACAGTGGTAAACGTCTTAAAGTGGCAAATTTGACATTGCTATGATGCATGTGCACTTCTCTGTAGCTTTTAATGCAGCCATAATCATTACATCATCCAAGCAGAAAAGTGATGTGCTACCAAGAAAGTCTCCCCAGTGCTACACCACCCAGACACACTCTGAGCCACCTTACCAATATTAACTACCGAAGCTAGTATTGTTTCTTTTCTCTCCATTTAACTTCTTTAATACCTCCTAATTTATTTGTGATGTAGCCATTGTGACATTACAGTTCTTTGTATTGCCCAAAATTGTTTGATGATCCTGCGTGATTATTTTGGGAGTGTTTTGTGTATGTTTTAAAAGGCTCCACGTTCTGCAGTTACCCTTATACTTTTTTTTTTTTTTTTTTTTTTTTTTTTTTGCCTATTTTGACCTAGCAGCCAGCTTTCTATGGGGTTTGAATGAGATTGTCCCTCACAGACTCTGGCATTTGAATGCTTGGTCACCTGTTGGTGGTGCTGTTTGGGGGAGGCTTTGGAGGAAATACATCATCAGGGTTGGACGTGGAGGTTTCAAAGCCTGGACCCATTCCCAGGTCATTCTCTCTGCCTTCTGTTTGCAGTTCAAAATGTCAGCCCAGCATCCTGCTTCGGGCTACTGCCAACTGCACACTTGCCCACCATGGTGGAGCCTTAATCTTCTGGAATCATGAGCCAAAACCGAACCTTTCCGTCCGTAAGCTGCCTTAGCCATGGTGTCATGCTCTATTTTCTTTTTAGTTACACAGACCATTCCTGGGGCTGTGCAGCATGGGTGGGCACCTTCAGAACCATTGTATTTATTTCGTGATTTAAATCAGTTATTATTGAGCAGATCAATCACTATTAATTCTTCTTAATAAAAAATTAGATTAGTCAGGGCTGGAGAGATAATTCAGAGATTAATAACATTGGCTGCTCTTGCAGAGAACCCAAGTTCAGCTCCCAGCACCCACATAGACACTCACATCCGTCTGTAACTCTGTTCCTGGGGATCCAGTGCCCTCTTCTGGTCTTTGTAGATGATAGACACGTCCTTGGCGCATATACATACAGGCAAAACACCCAAGCACACAAAATAAACATGAATAAAGCACACCAAGTTTTGTTTTCTTTAGTATTTATTTCTTCTTTCTTTGTTGTTAAAGCTTGAGTTCTAGTTTTTTTTTTTTTGATTTCATATATGTATAGTTCACTAACACCAATTCTCCCTGCCACGTCTTTTATATCCCCCACTCCCTCTCAAACTGACTCCTTTTTGTTAATTATTAATGTTACATATATATGTATATATGTACATATAAATAAATGAGTTAACATATAAACACAACCCTCTAGTTCTGTTTAGTACTGCTTGTATGTAGATGTTTGTAGGGACCCAGATTTTAATCTAATTTTTGTTCCTTCCTTTTAACCCCACCTCACATACATAAGTAAACATACATATGGTTTTTAATGACTTGTTTCCTGTTGTTTGTCTTACACAGTTTTTGCTGAGAAGTGAGTTAATTGGTTCCTGTTGGAAGACAGTTTCTCATTTCTTTCCTCTTGCTGCTCTTAAACAATTAATTTATTTGTGTGTGTGTGGTTTTGTTTATGTGGTGTGCATGTGGTGTAATTGTAGATGCATGTGTTTATGGACTCTGGAAGAGGATGTCAGATTTCTGTTTTATCATTCTCTGATACACACACACACACACACACACACACACACACACACACACACACACGTATGTCATCCACACTGCTAGTGACCAATTGGAGATCTTATAATGCATCATCTGTAATGCATTTTAGCTTGAACATCTAAAAATTGATGAATTTTATTGTGTAGGGGCTTTTCACTTGGTATTTTCACTAATTTTTTTCCATCTTTGTGCACAGACTTATTGCTTAGCATTTACTCCTGGCTTTTATGTCCAGATTTAGAGAAATGACAGTAAAGGGCAATATGCATGCCATGCACATGAGCACACACACATGTATACATATATACACACATACACATATGTACATATACACATACGCACATACGTGTGCACGTGTGCACACACATGTTCTATTTTATGGGTAGTATGTTTTGCCAGTATGTATATCTGTTCACCACTTGTGTGTTTGGTGCTGGCAGAGGCCTGAAGAGGTGAGTATGGGATCCCCTGGAACTGGAGTTTCAGACAGTTGTGAGCTGTCCTGTGGGTGCTGGGAATTCAACCCTAGCTCCCTGGAAAAGCAGTGAGTGCTCTTAATTGCTGAGCCATCTTTCCAGTTCCCCAACTTCTTTATTCTTTGGAGACAGGATCACTCACTGAACCTGGAGCTAGACTGGTGACTGTCAAGTCCTCAGCAATACTTCTGTCTTCATCCCTCTGTCAAATGCTGGGATGAGAGGTACACACAGGACCATGTCTGACACGTACGTTAGTGCTAAGACGCATGCTTGCCCAGAAAGTATCCTCACCCGCTGAGCCATCTCCCGCACCCTTGCCTACTGCTTTTAAAAACTAAGTAGCCGAGTTTTTGTTTGAGGGTTTTTACTTTTCCTCAGAAAAGTTTTGTTATGCTTTAATTTCTATTTCTTTTACTTAGGATTTGTTGAGATTAATGAGTTTGATGTCTCTCAGACATTGTCACGGGAAGTATTAGATAGATAAGTGCGTGATAGATAGATAGATGGATTAATAATAGATGAGAGACAGATGACAGGTGGTAGACACAGGTAGGTAGATGGACAAATAGACGGATGACACAAAGTCTCTTCATTCTGGAAATGTTAAGTATATATGATTGTCACCGTCTAGCATGTTGCTTTGAATTTCTGTTCCTTCGTATTGCCGTGTGGGTATTTTCCAAAACTATGTCCCAGTTCTCCTCCCTTCCCTTCAGTGCTGTGTTAATACCCCGTTCAGCCTGTTTACTTCTGAGCATTAATTTATTCAGTTCTCTTTTGAGCCTGCTGAGAAGTTTTCAGTTTCTCCTCTGAATTTCCAATCACTGCCTTGATGTCTTTAAAACACAAAGCCTGTTGGTTTTGCAGCATGTGCTATGGCCGCTGTGCAGTTTGTGTGGTGTCTGGTTTTCGTGTGTGTGTGTGTGTGTGTGTGTGTGTGTGTGTGTGTGTGGTTCTTGTGGCTTTCTCTGGTCAGGCCATGCTCCGGGGAGTTTTATTTCCATTGAACTGTTTTCTCTGATGGCTCCTCTGTCCCAGCGCTGAGCCATCTTTTCAGTTCCCCGACTTCTCCATTATTTTGAGACAGGATCTGTGGGTGTTTTGTAGGTGCAGCCTGCAGAGGATTCGCATTTGCTTCTGGGGGTAGTTGGGCATCATTAGCCTGGAGTAGAATTCACCAAGTTCTTGTCTGGAGGGTTGTGAGACGTCCATGTGGTATGAATTAGGGCTAAAGCTCTTGCAAGTGCTCACTGGTAGTTGTCAATTCTCGGGGAATTCCCCACTTCCCTGCAGGGCTGTGTCCGGACTATAATTTCCTTTCATTACCTCAAGGATGGCACGGGTCCACTCTAGCCCATACTTAAAATCAGGAGATAATCCTTTCGGTTGTCCTCTTGATGCGAAGATAAAGTCCTGTTAGGTTCTAGTCTGAGGAAAAAGCTGAGATCTCTCTTGCTCCATTTCATCTCATTGGGTTATAAAGTCCAAATTCAGCCATGCATCGAATGAGCTCAGAGCCACAGCAGATTCCGGGCACTGCTTTTCTTTCAAGTTGTTCCATGACATTTAGTGCAGCCACCAGCTGCAGGCTCTGATCGACGGTGGTGCCTTTTCATCGGCAGGTTTCGATCCCACTTAAAACAGTTACTTGGTTTTAGCTGAAGAAACACAGTCAGTGATCAGCACACCAGGGAAAGCGTGGTCCTCACCTGTCCTTTAACGTCCCACCTGCCAGGGTTTTCTGTTTCACATGTGTCACCACACGGACACCCTTCGACAAACATCTACGTGTGTTTTATGTAATTATTTCCTACAATAGGATTTGAGGATATAGAGAGACAGAGTTGAGAATCGTTTGGGAAGTGGGTTGATATTCCTTGGAGACTAGGGTTCTTGATTCCCATCACAGATAGGATGGGATCTTGCTGTGAAACACAGGCTAGTCTAACATTCATGGGTGCTATAGAAACATCTGCCTCAGACTCCTAAATTCTAGGACTGTAGGCACATACCACCATTCTGGCTCGCTCTCAATGTTTTTATTATACAGTTCATATATCATATAATTAAATGAATAATATTCTGTGGTTTCAGCATGCCTGTAGAAGTGCACAGCCATCACTGCTAACTTTAAAACCATTTACCACCTCAAAAGAAACCCATAGGCTTTAGAAATTCCCCAAAGCCCACACCCCTGTCACAGCCCTGTTTCTCATCAGAACTCGAGCTTCAGAGACTATGGTTATACTTACTATGTTCCTTTCAGCATGGTGCTGGACACCTCATAAGTGGAGTTACATGTATAGGATATTTTCCACTAACTTACTTTGATTACTGTGACACTTTCCATTCATCTTTTTGCAGACTGTACTAGCCCTTAATTACTTTTAGTTGACACATACTATTATAATGTATAAAACACACCACAGCCATCTATCTATTATTTAATTAACACTGAATAGTTTCCTATTTTTGGATACTATGAACACTTCCTCTTTAGACATTTGTGTAAAGTTTTACATGGGTATATGTTTTCAGTTCTTTTGACAGTATACCAGAAATGAAATTGTTGGATGATATTGTATTATTATTTTTTTTTTTTTGACAAATTATACTGTGTAAAGTGGTATATGCTTTTAGTCTCAGCACTTGAGGCAGAGTCAGAGTCAGAGTCAGAGTCAGAGGCGGAGGCGGAGGCGGAGGCGGAGGCGGAGGCGGAGGCGGAGGCGGAGGCGGAGGCGGAGGCGGAGGCGGAGGCAGAGGCGGAGGCAGAGAGGCGGAGGCAGAGGCAGAGAGGCGGAGGCGGAGGCGGAGTCGGAGTCGGAGTCGGAGTCGGAGGCGGAGGCGGAGGCGGAGGCACAGAGGCAGAGGCGGAGGCAGAGGCAGAGGCAGAGAGGCAGAGGCAGAGGCAGAGAGGCAGAGGCAGAGGCGGAGGCGGAGGCGGAGGCACAGAGGCAGAGGCGGAGGCGGAGGCACAGAGGCGGAGGCGGAGGCACAGAGGCAGAGGCAGAGGCGGAGGCGGAGGCACAGAGGTGGAGGCGGAGGTGGAGGCAGAGGCGGAGGTAGAGGCAGAGGCACAGAGGCAGAGGCAGAGGCAGGTGAATTTTTGCCAGCCTGGTCTACATAGTGAGCTCCAGAACATCCAGAGCCACATAAAGGGAACCTGTCTTGAAAAATCACAACAAAACAATTTATTTGGAGGAATCTTCAGCCTGTTTTCCAAATCAGTTTTATTGCCTTACATTTCTACCATTAGTACGAGACTCAAAACGTTGTGTATCTGTATGGTTATAAATGTATGTGTTCACACATGCGAAGATTCATGTTGTGGGTGGGTGCAGGCTCGCCTGTTTGCACATTCATGTACAGGCTAGCGGTCAACTTACAGTGCTACTTCTCAGGTGCCACCTACCTCACTTTTTATGCATTAAAACATTTTAATATACAAATGAAACAACTGGCTAGTAGAATGAAGAGGCGAATGGAGTTGGTCTCATGATTAAAAAACTGAAATGAATTTGAAGAACTTGGTCATCCAATTTCCATTCCCAATAATTGACATCCTCATGGTACTAATCATCCCTGAAAACCCTCACAGTCTGCCTGATATTTGCTTGATACAAATCGGTAACTTTTATGAGCAGCTTTTATTGATAGGCCTAGAGGTGGTGATACAATGTAAACCTATCAATGCAGTTGAATTTATCTTGTGAGGGCTTTCTTTTTTTTTTATTTTATTATACAATTACTTTATTTCAATGAACTCTAGAAATGAAAACATCACACAGCTAAATTAGAGCAGCCACTCAAAGACATGTTCAGTTGCTAATTCTATACATCTCAGTGAACTGTTAGAGTGGCCATTCTGAAACTGTGGCTCTTGGATTAGAGTTTTAGACGTTCACTATCAATTGCATTTTTATACACTTATTCACTACCTGACCTCCTCTACACACAGAAACTATGATGGAGCTGAAACTAGAAAAGAAAAATATTAGCTTTATATTTTCTTCTGCAACTCCTGTGCCCATTTACCTGTAGTCTGTATTTCCCCATTATCTAATATCACCCTGTCTTGACCTTCCTAAATAATATCCTGTACTCACACTGACAGCGATTTATATGTGCATGTATATATTACAGGCTAGGATCCACGTATGAGAGAAAACACCTTGTTTTCCAGGGCAGGATCTTGAGTAGTCTAGAATGGCCATCAAGCCACTGCAAGAATGGCTGCCTTCCCAGAAGTAAAATTATAACTATGTGCCACCATGCCAGGCTGGGGACTGAATTTAGGGGCTAGTATTGCAAAGCAAGCACTTTTCCCACTGAAGCACTTCCCCAGCCTCTGGCTCATTTCTTGCGTATATTTTTTCTGCTGGTGGGAAGAGTGGATATGTGTGACCATAACCCGTGAGTTGGTGTGAAGCAGTGTCTCACCTTGGCTTTGATTGGCATGACTAACATTCTGTTTCCTTTCTGTTGCTATGGCAAACTCCAGGACCCAAGACAACTCAGGGCCGGAAAGGTTTTGGCCTGCATTTCCATTTGCCTGATTTTCTTCGTAGAGTTGTACTGTTCTGCCTCTTTCTGATAGACATAGGGTAGTTTGAATTTACTGTGTGGGTATGGTGTGAGACAGGAGTCCTGTTTCTTTATATAGAACCATGTCTTTCCAGGTATCATTTCTTAGAATGATTCTTTTCAAGGCATCAACACCACGGTAGAAGGCTGATCTAAGCCTGGACCTTGTACTGTAGCAGGACCAAGAAAGGACATGCAGAAGTGGCACGAGCAGATGGAATTAGGACTTGGTGACAGTGATCATGTTGTGAATAAGGGTGAATATCAAAGGGAAGTCTTGACTGGGCTTGTTCCTTCCCCTTGAGACTAGCAGCTAAGCAACATCTTCCTTATGACCAGGTGGCTGCCCCAGAACCAGACTGCAGGAGCCTGTTATTTGGTTTGTAAGACACAATGCCTCAGAATTCCTCACTATCATCCTGGGTTCATCCTCTCAGTCCATTGGGGACTATATAGCTTTCCATTTCTAGAGTTAGCTGTTGGTCTCTAAAAGCAATATGACCAATCTTAATGTTGAAAATGCACTTTGAAGAGCTTTTATGGACAAGGCTATTTAGTCCCATGAGGACTGGTTTGTACACAGATAGATGGGGGTCTAGGTAAGCGTGGGGTGTATGGCCCACAGAATGGCTGCCATGGTCTCAGTCTCTGATGAAAACAAGGGTGAATGTGTTCCTCAAGGCCTCTTGACCTCAGTGACAAAGCCTCAGAATGGAGAGAGGCCCCACCTTGGGAGCAAGAACAGAATCCTGTCTGTGTACTGCAGAGGGCGGCCTCTGTGGAACTGCTCTCAGGGATCCTACAGAGACTCCATTCACGAGAAGCTGCCCCACCCAGGACATGCTTGTCTAAGAGTAGTCAGGATCTTCTGGGAGCCAAAGGAAGCAGTTTGATTTCCATGAATCATTTTTTTTTTTTTTTTTTTTTTTTGATACTTGACAATCTCAGAAAGGGAAGCAGCCTGGGGGGCTTTCAATATAACCATCTCTCAAAACCATTACTCAAAAGTATAGAGCTGAAAGTGATAGCAAGGGATGCTTAGCGCATCTCTCAGCCTAGAGAAAGGGAAACTGAGCAGTGACCCAGGAAGTTCAGAGTATTGAGGAAGTCAGCTCTGCTGGCCTCAGGACCCTACCCTCGTTCTTGACACACGTTTCTGGTGAGGAGGTCGCCAAGTTCAGCATCTTAAAATGAAAACAAATTTGTTTTGAGATTTATTTGCTTTTATTCTGTTTTGCCTGCACTTGCGTTTGTGCACCACATGCTGTATTACCCAGTAGAGGAAGGTATTGGGTCCCCCGGAACTGGAGTTACAAATGGTTGTCAGCTGTCATGTGGCTGCCGGGAGCTGAACACCAGTTCTCTGGAAGAGTAGCCAGTGCTCTAAACGGCTGTGCCATTTCTCCAGCTTCTTCTTCAAAAGAAACTCTTGTGACAGGATATACATAGTCATGTCACGTGCATATGTGTGGGTACACACACACACACATACACACATACATGTGGAGGTTTATGGACATAGATAGGTGTCAGCTTCACAAATTCCATTGACCTCCTTGAACACAGGCTATGATCCCAGCCTGGAGATTGCCTATTAGGATAACCTGGTGGCCAGTGAGCCCAGATCTTCATGTGTCTATACGGCCAGCACTGACACTAGTTCACCATTATGCTAGGCATTTTTGTGGGCTCCAGAGATGAGACTCAGGCTATGTTGTCATTTCACACAGCAAACACTTTACCATCTATTCAGCCTCCAGCTTGGCAATGAAATGAACTCGGAGCACACAGGACCACTGCTGCATTGCTGTCCCAGACACACAATGTCTAAAAAACATGTGCTTTGCCTTGTTCAGGAACTTATAGGTTGCAAGATTTTTTTTTTCTGCAGTGATGTAATATTGGCTCTTAAGTCTGAACTTCATTCATCGGTGTGTTTCTATCCCTGCCCCAGTGGTACCCAAAGAGTTTTCACACACTTATCTGGAAGCTTACTGCGACTGACCACACTGCCGAGGGAAAAGACCAACTGCTTTGAGTCTTTTTACACCCGAGTTGGTGTTGTTTAGGGGACATGGAACAGTAAAGCAGGAGGTCAAGTAAAAGGTCCCACAGCCCTGGAGAGCAGTCATGAGGAAGGAATGTGCTCCAGAAATTCATGGAGTTCCAGGGAGGACCAGGATGGCGTCCTCAACCAACACTGAAAATCTCAGAGAAAGATTCCCTCGTGTAAACAGAGCCCTCTCCCCCCTCTTCCCCCTCCTTCCCTCCCTTTCTCCCCTCTTTAATCTAAGTGTGGAGGGAATGGTTTGTTCTATTTCCTGTGATTTTTCTGCCATCTTCATTTGACTAGCTAAATAATTTCTACTTTAGAGAAGGGACTTAAGAAAAAAGATTCTACTATTGTAACAGTTGAGATAAATATCATATTAACACTTTGGCTTGGGCCTGATTACAAAGTAACAAACACCCACACTTTGTTAGGGTGGGTGTGGTGACTGGGCCCTATAATTCTGGTACTCAAGAGGATCAGAAATAAAAGGTTATCCTCTACATACTGAGTTCAAGTCAGGCTGGGCCACTACAGGAGACCCCTGTCTCAAAAGGGGAAAAAGGTACTGGGTAAAACAGTTGTCCCAAAAGAGCTTGCTTTACAGGCAGGAGGACTTTCAGTCAAATCCCCAGAACCTATATTAAGAAAGCAAAGGCTGAATTTTAGGCTCAGTGATGTGAATTTGTAATCCAGCACTGAGGAGTTAGATAAATGTCTTCACATACACAGGCCCAATGCAAGAACATACAAGACAAAGGGAAAGAAAGGGAAAGGAGATATCATTTCATCATTCAAATAAATTTTTTTAACTCATGAGAGCTGAGCCCTGTATGTCATGTCTTTCCTATTGTGTATTCTCACAACTAGAAAGAGGGCCCAGTACATAGTAAGTTTTTAGCAAATATTTTTTGAATGAATGTTGTTATTTCTGTGCATCTATATTTCGGCCTTCTTACTGTATTTTTATATTATTGTGGTTACACTATTGTAAAGTATTTTAAAACATAGGAAACACAAGTACAGTCACACAAAACGTTTAAACATTATTTTAAGACAAGTTTTGTATGCTGCGTCTTGTGTGTATACCATTTACTTTCATAATATGAGATATTTAGAAGTGGAAATATTCAGTCTGAATACACATCTTAATGGGACTTTGAGAATAAGGGTTACCTTTGAACAAGTAGAACAGTTAGCTGGCTCTGCTAAGGTCCCAAGGCCATGTTAACAGCCACTGTCACAGTACCATGCATGAAATGGAGCTGGTACAGGAGAGGCGTCTTTACATTGGAGTTGGGACATGACCCTTACCTGAGTGCTGTAATCAAAAATTATCTCTTAGATATTAGGTTGGATATTCCAACATGCTCAAAGAAGCAGTTTGTATACTTAATTTTGAAAATCAAAGTCCTAAAGAATTCCACTAAATCAAGCTTACTTTTGTATATGATCCTAGCTTTCATAGCTTTTAAAGTATCCCAAATTAGCACAGTTGAAGATTGGTAATTTTGTTCAGATTAACATAGCACGATTTGTTGCTAAACAGAAAAATGACCGCTTAGGAGTCTGCCCAGGCTAAACCTCTGATTTTCACATTGACTTACACAGGGAATAAAAGGGGACTGATTGGTCTTTTGTTTTTTGTGTGTGACGAAAAGGATATAGCTTTAATTTTAAAAGCTGTTACTGGAATTCTGTCTCCAGATTGCTTACAAAGTCCACTACCTGGCAGAAAATTCTTTCAGAATTCAAGAGAAATAGAACAGCATTCATGGACAGAGCTTAACTGTGTTCTGGAACCTGCGAGAAACTTCTGTATGCCATAATGCAGGTGGAATTGAATTCAGGAGGGCTCAGTCGCCCGCCACAATTGGCACCGCAGAGGAAAGTTTGAAACAAATGGGACAGATGGGAGCAGTATCTTCAATGCTGCCCTGCTGCTGGGGACAGGGTACCTAGTGAGAGGCACCAAGTGAAAGGTAGTGAGCAGGAGGCAGGACAGAGGGGGTTCTCTTCCCTGGCAACACACCAGATGTTGAAGATAGTGTACCACTTGACACATGGAATTAACCAAACCCTGCCATAGCTGCCTTCTCAGATAGGACAGTGTAGCACTAAGGGCCTGTCCCCAAATCCCTTAACTGTCTAAAGTATAACTTACGGGTCCAGTGACAAATATCCAAAGGTCATTTACCTAGTCACTCAAATTCAACAGCCACAGGCATGCTGTTTAGAGAGTTTCCTACCTATAAGTTCTCTGAAACATATTCCCGTGCACATGCATACATGCCATGCACATGCAAACACACACACACATACACACTCACACACACAGAGTTACAGTAGTAACTGATGAAACTATTTTTTTTTTGGTAGATAGTAAAGTTACAAAATAGAACAGACCCAGGAGCAGAAATAAGATAATCCCTTCACCCTCCACTTCTAATATCTCAGAGAAAGGAGAGAAAAGAGAGCACAAGTTCTTCTGGAGTCTTTTCTCACACCACAATAGAGAAATGAGACCAACTGTATTGTTTAACTTACTCAATACAATGGAGACTCACTCTGTGTGTGTGTGTGTGCGAGCTATGTATGCACAATGTGTATGTGAGTGTGTGTGTGTGTGTGTAATATGTGTGGGGTGTGTGTCTGTGAGTGTGTACGTGTGTGTGTGTGTGTGTGTGTGTGGTGTATATGGTGTGTTTGTAAGTATGCACGTGTATGCTGTGTGTATATGATGTGGTTTGTGTGTGTGTGTGTGTGGTCTCTGCGTATAGTGTGTATATGTGGTATCTCTCTCTCTCTCTGTATGTGTGTGTGTGTGTGTGTGTGTGTGTGTGTGTACACACCTATGCATATGTGTAGAGATCAGAAGTCAACACTGGCTATCTTCCTCATTTACTCTACACCTTATTTTTGAGACAGGATCTCAGGCTGCACCCAGAGCTCACTGATTCAGCAAAACCTGCCCAGTAAGCCCCAGGGGTCCTCCAGTCTCTGCTTCCCTAGCACCCATGTTATAGGCAGACTAGGCTGCACCTGGCTTTTTACATGGTACTGGAGATCCAAACTTAAGTACTCATTTTTACTCAGCAAGTAAAATTTTACTCAATTTTATAGATTGAACCATCACCCCAGCCCTAGAAACTATTTGTACAAAAAATTATTGCTATTAAAAGTGATGTCATTCAATATGGTAAAGCAGAAGTAAAAGAGAACTGTAAACAATTTGACTGATACTCACTTTTAAGGTTCTAAATTCAATGCTGACAACTAGAAATCAGCAATGCAATCAATTCACAGTACTCAGAAGAATGCATGGATGTTTCAAAGTTTGAAGCTCTATAATATTTTCTCAACAATAATTTTATGAGTGTCTACGGTAGAACCTCAGGACAATGTCACCCTTGTCGTCTCTAGCACAGATCTTTAGGTTCTCTGTTCAGACCATTCTCTAAGCCATATCAGAACACTGCCCTTCTCAGTAATGATCTTTTATATTTGCTTAGGTATATTTGTTTACTAAATGTTAGTTATCCAAGGTCAGCCCCTTGTCTGTCTTGATCACTGCTGAATTCCCTGTGTCTAATGAAGAATCAGACACGTGCACACAACATTTGTTGCATTTGTTTAATATTTATGTAAATGAATGTGTATCTAGGAAAAAAATGGTTGTAAGTGGTTCTAGATCCAGTTCTCAAAGTGCCTGCCATTTTAGTAGAGATGTAGTCAAATCAACAAGTATTTCTCAGGTCCATGCCCATACCCCATTATGCTAAGCATTCTTGTCAATTCTAACTTGCTGCATAGAAAACGGGAACTGTTTTCACAGGAATCTTCTACAACTTCCTCTAAAGAAAAGACTGGAAAACCGGAAGCACACAGTAGCAACTTCCTGTTTCCTAAAGTCTGCCACCAAAGAACACGCAGCAACTCCACCAGTAAGTATCCTCCCAAAATGTCTTCTGAAACAGGGCTGTGTTAGTTCCTTTCCTGTTGCTGATAAAACCCTATGACCAAGGTTATTTAAGGGAGGAGGGTGTTTGTTGTTGTTGTTGTTAGTGATGTAATGATGGTGGTTGGTTGATTGTGGGTTTTTTTGTTTGTTTGTTTGCTTATGGTGGTTCCAGAAGGCTAGAGTCCATAGTGGCAGGAAGAGACAGTGCTCATGCTGGCAGGAGCAGCCTGCTGAAAGCTCACATTTTGAATCATAGGAAAAGAGCAGAGAGAGAGAGAACTAGTAATGTAAAATTTTAAACTTTTAAACCTACCTCCAGTGACAAACTTCCACCAATAAGGCCACAGCTCCTATGCCTCCCCAAACAGCACCACCAACTGGAGACCTATGGGTCTACACAGGCATGTGGGGAACAAATTACCATAAGACCTTAACTGCTCCTATATCAGGACTAGCAGGACTGCCTTTGCAGTGGGGGAGATTAGGAGGCTGGTTCTTCCCTTTCAAGGGTAACCCAGGATGGGAGCTGCTTATCTCTCAGAGAACATTCTTCATGAGTGTGCTTCCCAGACAGTTAGAGAGGTTAGCACTTGCCTTAGCATCTCTCTGTGACCAGTTCTTCTAGCTAGGTGAGAAACTGAGAAAGGAAGGAAGAAAAGAAGAAGGAAGGGAGGGAGGGAGAAAGGGAAGAAAGGAAGAAAGGAAGGGAAGGAAGGAAAGGAAGGAAGGAAGAGGCAGAGTGGCTATTCTAGCTGCTGGCTGAGCAAGCTTCTCTCTCTCCCTACAACTTCTGTTGCCTGATCTGAGATATGATAGATCTGGACTGGAAGATCTCAGGACTTTTGATTACTGTAAACAGAGGAAGGAAGAAATTAAAACCACAGTGAATCATAACTCTAGCCATGCTAATAGTAAGCTCTGACCCAGTTGTCATTTTCAGTTAATTTAATGCTCTTCCCATATGACTTTAGAAAACTTATATGCACAAGTCATTGGGAATTTCGTTCTAAACATTATTATTATTATTTTTTTAATGGAGACACACAATTTCATTCTATGAACACTACAATCTAGTTAACCAATTCTTTCTTTCTAGATGTTTATATTATATATTATATAGAGATTCTATGTATTATATATAGGTATAGATATTATATCAGTCTCTCACTAGCATAATCCATATTGCTTACTTTATACATGAAAATTTATTTGCACCTATGTTGGTTCTAAAGGGTAACCCTGTTAGCCTCCATATCTGCAGATGGATGGGAAGTACTTGGAAAAAATTACACTTGTATAGAAAATGTGCAGATCCTTCTTCTTCTTGTTGTCTTCGAAATAACACAGCATGAGAAGGGCACGTCTATGCATTCATTCTGTGATGACAACGCAGTAAGTTCATACGAAACATGGAACAGCACCGCTTGTTCTGGTACCTGTGGGGGTTCCATGAGGCGATTTCTCTCTGTGAACACAGAGTAACAACTATGTAGGTTAAAAGCCGGGTGTGGGGTTTATAGCTAGAGGTAGGATGATCAGGAGTGTGTGGCCAGGCTAGGCTACAGCAGATCCTGTCTCAAAATCAAATCAAAGACAAACAAATAACAACAAAAACACAAAACAAAACACCAAAGCAAAACAAAAGAGAACATACTCCAGGGTGAGTGTGCTTGGGTTGGGAATTTTGCCTCTTTGGAAGTGATTATCTATGTGACTTTAGGGAAGTTCCTTAGCTTTCTGAATCGTATTATTCTGTCACTATGAGTCATTCTTAACTGGATTAGTATCCATTTGGAGGCTCGTGTAACTTCATTTCTTGCTAATGTAATTGCCTAGGAGTTGACTTTTGGCTTAAACAGTGGGTAGATCCAGCTGAAGAACTCTGGCCACACTTTAGCCTGACGCTCCTTCAGCAGTAAACATGATCACCTACTTCACAATGAGTTATTGTTATTATTATTTTTGTAAATATTTGTCACATGGGCACAGCTTTCTCTCTCTTTCTTTTTTTCTGCTTTTCTGCTTTGCTTTGCATCTGGGACCAGTTACACACTTTGTTGGGACTCTGTCTAAAAAGAAACAAAGAGACCCTGTTCAAAATTATTAAGAATTTCAAAGTGGTAACAGCCCAGCATTAAACCAAGCTGGGAGTCTTCTGGCCACAGCCCCTGGTGACTTTCACAGGCCACATGTTCACAAACTCAGGCATGCTGATGTCCTGGGAGCTGATCTGTCAGACAGTACCACCCACCTCCCAACTGGGTTCAGTTACTGAGAGCATCAGTGCATTAGTCAGGGTCTCTACTCCTGCACAAAACATCATGACCAAGAAGCAGGTTGGAGAAGAAAGGGTTTATTCAGCTTACACTTCCATATCGCTGTTTATCACCAGAGGAAGTCAGGACTGGAACTCAAGCAGGTCAGGAAGCAGGAGCTGATGCAGAGGCCATGGAGGGATGTCACTTACTGGCTTGCTTCCTCTGACTTGCTCAGCCTGCTTTCTTATAGAACCCAGGTCTACCAGCCCAGGGATGGCATCACCTACAATGGGCTGGGCCCTCCCGCCTTGATCACTAGTTGAGAAAATGCCTTACAGCTGGATCTCATGGAGGCATTTTCTCAACTGAGGCTCTTTTCTCTGTGATAACTCCAACTTGTGTCAGGTTGTGACAAAACCAATCAGTACAATTGGTGAGTGACTGGCTATAGGATAGAACCTTGTCGGTACTGCTTTCCTGGTACCCTGACTGTCCATCACCCAAGTGGCCTGTCTTCCCTGGACGTGGCTCAGTCAGCCCAACTAGCTTCAGGCCTCTGGGGAGGTAATGGCCTCCAGGACTCCAGCACATCTGGCTGTTAGTGTAAGCGTGCCTTTGGTTACTTATGCGAGCTATGGCTTGCACACTGGCTTGTAAAACGGTTGGAAAACAGACCTTCTTAAGAAAATGGAAAGATTTCTTCCCTTATTTAGTACATGTTTTGATGACTCTTGCTAGTTTTTTATTGGGATTATCACTATCTTATTAATTTGCCAAATTCTCGGTTGAATTAATATTGAACATTGAATTTCTTAGACATGTTTTAGAGAATCAACCATGTCCTGCTCTGGCTTCTGTTTATACAGGCCTGAGTCCATGGAAGGGGAAGGGGCAGAGCCCCCCAAAACACAGCAGCTACCTGGGTCAGGAAGGGCAGATCCCAGCCCAGCATGGTGCCAGGGTCTTGCACTAGAGAGCCCATGGTTCTGTGTCAATCTGCTGACGCTCCCTTCAAATTCATTTGCACGTATGTCTCTTCCTCGCCCCCATCCTGTGTAGTTGGTAGCCATGGGAAAGCCAGGACCCAGACATCTAGACTACTTTCTAGACTTACGGCAGTAGAGCCACTGAGCTGTCTGCTCACTCATAGGTAAGAAGCGACCTGGGCTCCTGAAAGCCTCTGGTAATTGGCTGTATCAGCAGGAGTGTGACTCAGGCTCCATCAGGGCCAGGATGGGTGTGGGATTTACACCCCTATGAACCACTTACATAAATGTGTGTGTGTGTGTCTGCAGATTCAGACTCGGTGGCCTCTGGCTACCGGCCCTGCATCCCTTCTTCCCCATGCTTCTCCCTCCTGGCCCATCTGGGAGCCACTGGTGCCTACATGGTGTGGAGGACCAGTGGCTCTGAAAAGACTTCCGAGAGCCAAATCTCCCTCTTCCATGTGGTCCCCACCTGTGTTCTCAGTCCTCATTAGGCATCTTATGTCCTCATTCTGACCCTACCTGGCTAGTCACTTCCTTTCTTTTGTTTATAAACAAGTCTTTCCCTCTCCTTCAGGAAGGAATTCTTGAACCTTGATGCAGATTGAATTTCCTGTGAGCCACCCACTCGTTATGTCCTTGGTGTGGGGTTGGGCTCTCTGCTTAGTCAAACTGAAGGATTCTGGGAAAATGTTCCTCCCTGGGCCTCCGGAGCCCTGCTGCCAAGGCACTGGCCTCACATGACTCCAGAACACAGCAGCTCAGTGTGGAGAATAAAAAAAAAATTATATGACATGTCTGGCCGAAGACTAAGTACAAGAAAAAAAAATAGAACATGAACATCTCATTAATTTTTTTACATGTTGTTTGTATGTTGATGGCACATAGCTTAGACTTAGTGAACAGAATAAAATATATTAATATAAATAAACCAATTGCCTCCATTTTCTTTTAGTTCTTTTGATTTTAATTTTTTAAACCTATTTTATTTGTTTTGGCTCTTTGAGACAAGGTCACACCGTGTAGGTCAGGCTGACCTGAACTCTCTTTTTCTTTTGTTTTATCTAGATTTGTATTTTCTTTCATACAAGATCTCAGATAGCCTAGGTGCTTTTAAAACCCAGTATATACTGGAGGATGGTCTTGAACTCACCTTCCTCCCATGTGAGTGCTGGAATTACAGGTCTTCCTCTAACTTTTTAAATGTGACTATTAGACGAATTTAAATGGCCTGTGGCATCACACTTTGTCTCCACATGGGGCGGCTCTAGATGCCATTGGGTTAAGTCTGCCAACCATAAAGGTTCTCAAGTTGACTGTGATGGTTGAGAGGTGGGTCGTGACGGGTGGTGGAACACATGTGAATGACAGGAAAGCCCCGCAGCCCACAGGGACCAGGACACTGACACTTAGCATTTCCATAGATCCTCAAAGACTCAAGCTGTCTGCCTGAGTAAGACATGTACCTACCACAGTGTGTAAGAGGCAGTGGTGGGTCTGTATGGGGGCTGGAGGACTCCCTGGGCCCAGCCTCCCCCAGCCTGGTCTCCTCCAGGTGACCACTTGTTCTCTCCCTGCTTGGCTTCTGACTCGGTTCCTATCTCAGGAACCTCTGTGCGGTCTCCTCTCCCTTCGGTTGGGGTTGGAGACTCTCTGGCAGTCTGGACCAGAACTGTGATGTGGCATACCACGTGACATGCAGGAGACCATATCACCCCTTGCTGAGTTGAACAGGGGTGAAGAAGCCTGTTACACCTGCAACACCAGGTTTATGGAAGAGGGAGTTAAAATGATGCTGTGTCTTCTGCAGCCTCATGACCGCACCAACTATCCTGGGTACTGAATGGTTTCTGCTCACACAGAGCCCTACCTATGGGAGTGCTGGTGATTGGCAAGGCTGGTTTTGTTCTTTGTCAGGCTTGGTGTTTGAGTGCACACAAATGATTTCTTCCTGTTTCTTTCCCCACTCCCATCACTGTTTAGGTGTTAATCCCTACAGTTCCGGAGAAATCGATTTTCCAATAACCAAGAAATCTGCAGCTCCCACTGACAGGCAGCCCTACTCTCTCTGTAGCAACAGAAAGTCCCTCTCTCAACAACTGGACTACCCGGTTTCGGTAAGACGGAGGGGAGGGGGCCTCTGTGGGAGGACAGAGGTCTGTGTTATTTCCACAGAGGTTGGGGAGTCTTCTTTCTGCTCACAGACTGCAGAGAGCTTGCTTAGTCAGCTCAAGCGTCCTACTGGGCAAAAGTCATTTAGCAAGGCTGTCTGTAAAGACCCTCTTGAGCCCGGTACATGGGACCACATTGCTTGTATGCTGTTAATCGCCAATACATAGAGAAACTCCCCTTTCTCAAGCTTTCAGTGACTGACCTGGGAGAACTAGGGCACTATGGCTTTGATGAGCTAAGGAGTTTATTATCAAAATTCTAGTATGTAACAGAATTAGAACTTGCAGTTACATTAGTGTTAAAAATATTTACTTATTTAGTGTGTCTGAATATCTGCGTGTTTGTGTGTGGGGCTGGGGGAGTAAATAGCCTGCATGTGGAGGTCAGAGGACAAATTATGGAACCTAGCTTTATTTTCTTCCATTGTGTGGGTCTCTCTCTCTCTCTCTCTCTCTCTCTCTCTCACACACACACACACACACACACACAGAGAGAGAGGGGGGGGGCAGAGACAGAGAGACAGAGAGAGAGGCAGAGACAAACAGAAATAGATTTTGACTATGTGGACATTTCTTGACCACTGACATTGGTTGGTTAACCATCACTGAAGCCCAGAAATGGTCTCACTCTGTCTTCACAGGGGCTTTCAATGAGGCAGCAAAACAGAATCCCAGGAGGGTTGTTTCTGGGATTGGGGAAGGGATAGCCTTTTGTGTGTCCAGGCTTGGGGCTATAAATCTGGGCTATCTTGGTAACTTTGGGTAGACAAATAAGAGCAGCTTCAAGCCAGCAACAGAAAAAAAAAAAAGGAAGGAGATCAGTAGGGGAGGAGTGGAAAAGGAAGAAAAGGGGAGGGAATGGAGGGAAAGAGAGAGGAGGGGAGAGGTGAGGAGAGCAGGGGAGAAAGGGAGAGGAGGAGAGGGGAGGGGAGGAAAAAGAAGAAGAGAGAGAAGAGGGGAGAGGAGTGGAGGGCAAGAGAGAAGAGGGAAGACAAGAGGGGAAGGTGAGCTTGGTTTTTTGTTTGTTTGTTTTGTTTTTGTTTTTTGTTTTTTTTCTGGGAGGGATGGTCTTGAAGCCCAAATGCATTCCATGTTCCCTACAGGCTAGTTATGTGTGTGTCTTTCCTTGCAACATCAGATCTTAGTGAGCAGGGATCCTGCAGCCCCATTACACACTCAAGGCTGACACATTGGTTTAGTGGATAGGAAGGAGCAGATAGAAAATGAAGGATGTCTAGTCACTTCCTGGGGACAAAGCCCTGGCCTAAACACTTGAATGGTTAATTATTCCTGGAAGCTACACACACAGGTAAGTCTTTTTTTTAAAAAAATGACCTTCCACAGTAAGAAACTGAAGCTCAGAGGGGCAAAGTTGCTTCTCCATAGTCTTCTACTAATTGGCAGAGCCAGGAGAACCGTCTTGGAAAACGGATGTGGCTTTCAAAGTTTCAGCATAACACCAGGCCACGCTGCTCCTCACAAGGGGTTCTGCTCTCTGTTGACACTCTCTGTTTATTTTATGCAGCTGGTTAACCCCTATCTGGGGAATTCATGTTCCCCTTTTGAGTCTTTGAGTTCTAGACTTTTTGCCTACTGCACCGTCATACCTAGCACCAAGCAGGGCTTTTGGAAAATGTGCTTTGAGCTGAACACATTTTCATGGTGATGCTTCAAACTCAGCTGAAGCTCTTGCTTGGCCTTCACAGCTTATTGTGGGGACAGTGTGGTGTGTGATGTTAATGCCCTTGGCTTACTGCCTTCACAAGCCTTTGTGAGCCTTTGCAGCTGGTTTGCAGCTAGATCACTTGGAGGAAAGCTTCCTGCATAAGCCACCACTTCTGAATGACACTCTATGAATTGCCTTCTAGGTCTTACACTGCTGGCTCTTGGGAGACAGGTTTGGAGTTCTTCTTGGCAAATGTCATGGGTGGTGGCTCATATCTGTCCTCTTGGGTTCTTCATTTCAGGGCACTGTAAGACCAACTCGGTCACTGAGCACAGCTCAACTTGGGCAGCTGTCTGGGAGTCTGCAGGCGTCAGTCATTTCTAACATAGTGCTGATGAAAGGCCAAGCAAAGGTAAGCAAAGATCGTCACCAACAGGAAGCCCCGGAGCAACACACGCTCTCTTCTGGCAGCACTTGCTCTGAGAAAGAGTGGGAACAGGTCATCATACACTCAGTGCAAAAGAGGGCACAAGCAAGCTCACACCTACTTGCTGAAATTAAGACAACACTGACTCTTCCTTCCTGTTCCACTAAGCGATCATTTTCTCTCCAAGAACACCACAGTGTTCCCAACTGCTTCAGCACTCTCCAAGCTGGTTCCCTATCCTTCTTGATGTGATATTCCCATAATTTAATCTTGCCTAACACGTAAGTTAAAATCCCTTACATAGATTTACAAGACTGGATTTCACCTCCACATTTTGATGTTGGTAGAAGAAAGTTGGACTCAAACACAAATTTTACAAACTCCGTTTGCATATGGTTCATTCAAGGGGCACAGATTCTCTGGCTCTGCTGGAGCATCCTGAAGAGTCAGAAAGAACCCTGCTCTGTTTGGATGGTGACACATCATACTAATTTCTGTCCCATGCCTGAGGAGCATCAACAGAGGAAACCAAAGTATGAATACTGAGAGAATACCCCAGTATCTCTTGTGCCTAACCTAAAGCAAGCTACCTCATGCCTGGGGCTTTGTATTGGGTACCTTTATGGCCACTTATCAGCTTAATGGAGGAAAGTCTACTCGGGCTCATGGTTGGAGTGCACAGTTCTCCACCACAGTAGAGAAAGCATGGCTGCAGAAGCTGGCTTCACCTGCGGTGTCAGGAGCATGAGGCTCCCTGCCTGTATCTCAGTGGCTCCAGAAATGGAGGGTGAATGGGATGTAGGGTCAGGCCACAAACCCTAACACTCACTGTCCAGTGACCTGGTTCCTCCACGAAGGCCTTGGAGTGTGCTACCATCTCCCAAAACAACACAAAGTGTTCAGACGCTTCACATGCAAACTGTACCAGACTTGTACATGCTTAAAATAACGAGGGCACAGGCAGGTGCTGCCACATTTCAAAGCCCGTTTTATAAGTTAGCCTCTCATTTAACTTACCTGACAGCCAACACTTCAGCTGTTGTAGGGTAAGGGCTTAATGCCCACGATGTTCTAGGGAGGGACTCCACCACATACTTGATGTCCTCTTTCTCTGCCACCTGTTCCTTCTCAGTCCTGGGAGCTCAACAGGCAGTACAAGGAAAGGCCCCTTAAGGTGACAAGGGAGAAGTGTGTACAGTGTGTTTCTCTCTGGACAGTCTCACTTTCTGATTAATAGGCCAGTCATTTGGTCATGGTGACCCAAAACAGTAGCCAATCCAAAGGTGTAAGGTAATGATTCTGGGTGTGGGCGTTTATTTTTAAATACAACCTGTGAATTAGGTTCCTTTATTTTATAACCTGAAACCGAGGTTCAGAAGGAGGAAGCGATTGGAGAGGATGGGGTTCTAGTCCCTACCCAGCTTCCATCTGTGTGGGAAATGCCAGCTTTGTGGGTGAGTCTCTGGCAAAACTGCTGATACACCACAGCCCAAGCTATGAACTACTCTTCCACCTTGCCTGATTAAGCTCTAAAGCCCCTGGGACTAAAGGGACTTTGTCTTCTCCCCGTTCCTTTCTGTGGGGTAAAGGGCAGGTCCTTAGGACATTTCAGCTCAAGAAACATCTGAAATATTCCTACATCTAGCCCTCTCTTCTTTCCCCAGGGCCTGGGCTTCAGCATTGTTGGGGGGAAGGACAGCATTTATGGCCCTATTGGGATTTACGTGAAGAGCATTTTTGCAGGGGGAGCAGCTGCAGCTGATGGGCGGCTTCAGGAAGGTAGGTTTCCATCCCTTCCTCTGGTGTGGTTGAGAGACCACCAGCACTGTTCAGTGTCTCCAGGACATCAAAGAGCTTGAGAGCTCAAAATGGGTATTAGGCTATTCTAGTAAACTTCTGGGGTTGTGGGGCGGGGCTCCCTTCAAGGGCTATAGGTAAGATGGTGATCTTAATACGTTCAAAAAGATCTGTCCTGATAGTCTGAAAGATGTACTCAGGTACAAAGGTGGTAAGTGACACAGGGTTAGTAAGGCAACTAAAGATAGCCTAAATTAAGTTTGGGTCTTGATCTGCAACATTCCTACTCTCCACAGTGAGATAGTTCTGAATAGCCAGTTATTCAGCAGAATCTTCAATAAAGAGGTATCTTTTTCAGGTGACTTTATCCACAGAAAAACCAGACAGTACCTCTCTTTTGAACTGCTAATGGCTTCTCCATGGGCAGTCCTCCCTTATGCCTCCCCTGCCTCATATCAGCTCCTTTCATATCTCATAGGACAGATGCTCCCTCTAAGTAGGAGACTTGGGAAACACAGCCACCAGCCACCCCACTCCACCCCACTCCATCCTGTTTCACCCCACTCCAAGTCTGGGTTTGGATGAATGGGCAACCAATTTGGTCCAAAGAGATCTCTGGGTGTCAGCAAGGGAGCAAACTTCAAGGGCAGGAAGGGAAAGAAAGGGAAAAGAATTGGAGAGAACAATTTCTTGTTAGGGTAGTGTCTGTAAGTCAGGCCGGCAGTCTAACCATCTGAGCTATCTTGGGGGTGGTGGGCTGGGGAACACTACAGTCTTAGATGCCAGGCATCTATCACAACAAAGGGAGGCTTCCACCTTTCTACATGAGTGAAAACATTCTACAAGGGCTGGAGAGATAAATGGCTTTGTGGTTCAGAGCACTGGCTCCAGAGAACCAGGGTTTGCTTTCAAACAAGGACCCACAACCACCCATAACTCCAGTTCCAGGGAATCCAATGCCCATTTCTGGCCTCTGATAGTACCAGGCACACTTGTGGTGCACTGATATACATGTAGGCAAAATGCTCATACACATCAACTGATGGTTATCAATCAATCAAAAAAATATCCAGTACATTGTAAAACATTCTATCTTGATTTTTGTGGCATGTGCAAATTAGAATGATATTCAAACTTCAGCCACATTCTTTCATATAAAGCCATGGCTGCCTTGATGTTTCAGTCCTGTTTTGAGCTACCATTAGAGAAATGGTAACTCTCAAAGATTAAAATATTCATGATTTTTATCGCTCTTTATAGAAAACACTACCAATCCAAGCACTATGCAACACTGGGTGTCGAGATTATATCATGTGGGCAATGGGAGTTTTGCATTCATCACTGGAGAGGCACTTGATTTAGAAGCTTTGCATAAGTCATGAGGCAGTGTATAGAATGCAGCGGGCTGGTCAAAGACAGGAAGCAGAAGAGAAGTTCAGAGGCTGGCATGGGAGGCTGGCTTTTGTTGACTGCCTGAAATGGTAACCTTCCCATTGACTAGAGTCACTGAGAAAAAAACAGAGCCTGGGAGTGGTGGGATGTGTGAATGTCTCTAGTCTCAGTCAACTGGAGAAAAGGAAAAGTCCAAAGAGGAGAGAAGTGGAAAGGAGTTAAAAATAAGCTTCAGGAAGGCGATGAGCCCAGGTGAGCACTAGTTGACAGTGTCTGGCAGGCCATGAAGGTTGACCTCTGTGGGAGCTCTTTGGAGAAAAGGTGAATTGAACACATTAAACAGGGAAGGTGTAAAGGAAGGAGAGGAGGAAAGATGAGGATAGGGATGGGGAGGAGGTCCAGTGGAAAGCTCAGCCATGATGAGGAAGAAAATAGAAGTCAAGGAGAAGGGAAGATGTGTGGGTTAG
The DNA here is from genome assembly GCF_963924665.1 of Micromys minutus. Taxonomy (NCBI): domain Eukaryota; kingdom Metazoa; phylum Chordata; class Mammalia; order Rodentia; family Muridae; genus Micromys; species Micromys minutus. The sequence goes on along the minus strand of NC_137972.1, from coordinate 83,551,668 downwards.
AATCCAGAGAGTTCACCTTTGTTGTTTTGGTACTTTTGTATGGAAACCTTCATTAGTTTGGAGGTAGAAGGCATTTGTTAATAGCAATAATAAAAACAGAAAATTTCAAACAGTCATTTCCTGGCTCTATCCTTAGATAAGTGACATGCTCAAATCTACTCCCTGAAAGAATATGCTGGCTAGGACAAGCTTGCCATATAGATCAAAGCTACTGACAATTAGGTTTTTTTCTCCTTCCCTCCAAAATTGTGTAAAACAGATTTGGCTATGAGTGCTCACCAGCTATGGGCAAATGAGGACATAACAGAGAAGCCCAGAACATGGGCTACTGGCCCTTTGGAACAGATATTTTGATAACTTAAAGCCAGCTCCTATGAAATTAAGAGGGGGTATTCCGAGTTTTGACTTTGTATATTCTCTTCTCAGCTCACATTTAATTATGACTTGATTCTGTTAGTTTTATAGCCCTGGCTAGCTGTGGACTCAATTCCTAGCCCAGGCTAGCTTCCAACTTCTAGTGATCCTAAGGCTTGTGATTACTAAGTAATCAAATTATAGCCATGAGCCCTTAGGGCTGAAGCATTTTTAAATACATCCACAGTGTATATTCTCTCTCAGTCATACAGTCTTCTTTGACAAGGGTTGAGTTCTGTAATTGTTCCCTTTGGTTCCAGAAGCCCATCATTCTGAGGTGCTCTGCAGCCTCCACACTGACACATAAAACAGTATCTGAGCCAAAAGAAACAGTTACAGCAAGCTGCTAGGAAACAGAGTTACATCTAAGAGTAGCAAAGTTGGTCCTTGCTGATTGATGGCCCAGGCACTGCTCAACTATGGTGAATCCAAAGGCCAAGAGCAAGGTTCAGAAGGCGCACACAAGGACAGAATAAAAGGCCCCCGAGCATATTCTGAAATCCTGAATAATAAAGCTTGTTAGCGACTGTCTTTATGTCTCTCAATAGGTGATGAAATTCTGGAACTCAATGGTGAATCGATGGCTGGCCTAACACACCAGGATGCTTTGCAGAAGTTTAAGGTAACTTTTCAGTCTGTGTCCATACTCTGGCGTTTAAATGGTATACATAAGGCTAGGTGCAATTGTTATCTCAGAGGCTTGCTGCTGAATAAGCTTATCCTTTCTAGTTATTTCAGAACTTTGGCTAGCTGGTTCAATTCACCTGTCCTGGCTCAAACTCCTCTCCAGGCTGACCGAGAAGCTGGCTTCTCTCTGTTTTTCACTGAATTAATCTGCTTGGCCTCAAACTCACTGTGGCAATTTATTCTAGTTTTCTGCCTCCTTATTCTTTGGCTTCAGCTGTCTCTACTGATCTGTACCCTACTTAAAAAAATAAACTCAACTTTACTGCACTGAACTCCCTGACTCCCCACTAACTCTGCAAATTCAACTCCACTGACTAGAACTGAATCTTTGTTCTGCTCTCAAAGAGCTTCTCTTTCCTATGCTGTTCTTGTGAGAGTTAGGCACATCCTAACTCTGACTCATCTGTCAAATCTTTTTCTGATTCTTCACTTTTCTGCCCCTCAATTAGATGTCACTTTCAAACATGGCTGCTTCCACATATAAACTAATTTTTATCTTAGAGATGTATACTAAGGGTGTGTTTGTGTTCCAGCCAGAGGGATTAAAGGTTTGTGGCTGATTACACACACCTAGGTCTTTAGATGTAGTCCCTTGCCAGAGCAGCTATGTTGTTGGATTAAAATTCCTGTCATTTGGGGACTATAGGCAGTAAAAACAAACCCAGCACCACCTTCTTCCTCTAAGTTCACAAAATGAAAAATTGATCCTTTGCAGGGGTGCCTGGCCAATGGTGGCCCTGGGCACAGCCTTAAAGAAATTCTTCTACAAAAGTTAGTATGATCAGGACTGACATCAAAGGTATTCAAACTAAAGATTTATAAAGCTGTCTCAAAGCACTCCATGAACTTAGACTAATAGATATATGGATATGTTTTGAGTTTTTAAGACATCATTAAAAGCTACTTTTGAATCTCTATTCAGTTAGTTCATTCAATTCAGGAGTAAATCATATGTTGTATTACGTGCATATTCTGGAGTATGTGCATGTATATGTCATGTGTAACTCATCACATGTTTGTATATTACCCATGCACACACACATACGTATCCTTGGGAAGCATCCATCATTGTTACTGCGCATCGCAATTTTTCTTCACCTGTCTGGGAACTGCTCCAGATACTGTCACTCTTTTCCAGCAAGCCAAGAAGGGGCTGCTGACCCTGACAGTGAGGACCCGCCTGACAACACCCCCTTCACTATGTCACCTGTCACCCCCTCTGTGCCGCTCCCTGAGCTCCAGCACCTGTGGTGCCCAGGACAGCAGTCCCTTCTCCTTGGAAAGCCCAGCGTCTCCTGCCAGAACTGCCAAACCCAACTACAGAATCATGGTGGAGGTGTCTCTGAAGAAAGGTAGGAGTGCTGTGCCAGTTTTTGCCATCTCTCTCAGAGCTGCCTAGGCCTCCATCATATGGAAACATCACAGAATGAGGTCGACGAGCAGATGTTATGCCTTTTATCCAGCAGGGCTTGACATCAGGTCCCTCTGTTCATCCCTACTTCCCTCCTTCCCTCCCTCCCTCCTTCCTTCCTTCCTTCCTTCCTTCCTTCCTTCCTTCCTTCCTTCCTTCCTTCTTTCCTTTCCTCCTTTTCCTCCCCTCTTTCTGGTTTGAATCTGTGTACATGCAAGTGCACATCCCACACAGAGAACTAACAGGAGTTAATTCTCTCTTTATACAATGTGGGTTGTGATGACTGAACTTGGTTCATCTTTGGCAGCTGAGCCATATCTCACTGGCTCCTCATCCTGCTTCTAGAAACTTATTCATGCCATCCAATTCCAGGCAATATCTTTTGGTGAGATAGTTAGCAAGCACATAACAGAGAACTAAACACACATATTCTCTCTCTCTCTCTCTCTCTCTCTCTCTCTCTCTCTCTCTCTCTCTCTCTCTCTCTCTCTCTCGGGCGCGCGCATACACACACACACACACACACACACACACACACACACACACCCTACAATGAATCAGTCTCTAGACATTGCAGCTAATATCCTGAGACCTTGAACAGCTCACTGAACTTCTCTGGGCCCATTTTCTTTCTTCTTCAAGAAAACCAAGATTTTTTTTTTTTTTTTTTTTTTTTAATTTAGATGTCATTCAGGGATCCACAGCCAACCACTCTGTTCAGATAGACAGCTAATTCTAGAAGGCTCTAGAGGCCTGCTCTGCCAAAGTGAAGCTAACCTGTGACTGAAAGGACAAGGGACACTGTTAGGTGCAGAGCTGGGCTCCAGCCACAGTAATAAGCAAGCTTTCTGGGGACAAAGGGGAAGACAGTATGGCTGGTGCAAGGAAGGCAAGTGGAGCGGGGTGGAGATAGAAAGACGGAGAGGAAGAAAGGGGTTTGAAAGCGGAGGCTGGGATGAGCGTGGAGCGATGTGTATGGGAATAGGGGTCAGGATCAGACAATGGATTCCTTGTCTGAAGTATGTCTCAGTGCCTTGGCTGCACCACGAGCTTGCTGAGCCCTCATGTGTCTCTGACACAAATACTCCGTGGCCACAGGTCTGTCTTTGTACGCTGCCAATAGGGCTCCTGTGGTGAATGATATGTGGGTGAGGCATGGCCTCAGTGTGGTGCTTCTCCTGATGGACTACGCTAGAAACAGTGAGTTGCTTTAAGCAGCCACTTCATAGCCTCTGCCCCCACGTATTGTTTCAGCATTGCTTGGGGAAAGCCTCAAGGACCCACAGGTGACAGATGCCCATTAGGCCCAAGAGCTCTTGCCCTAGTTAGGAGACTTGAATGCCAGGAGTGACTTTGATCTCTGCTCACAATGCATATCACAGCCCATACTTTTTACCTGAAAACAATGACCCACAATAGACATCCCTCTTGGCACTGTTGGGAGAACGAAGAACGGAACATCAAAAGGTGAAAACACCTTTTATAAGCTATGTGTGCCTAAAGAAAACCTGAAGAGGGTCTTTCACCTTCCTACCTCAAGGACCTTCCATTTTGTCCTTCTTAGCGGCCATGTTTTTGTTTCCAAGGCCTTTCCAATCTAGCAAACCCTCTCCTCTGCCATGCTGGAGGTCCCCTAACATCACCTGCATGCTTGTTTGCCCGGAACCCATGCTCCCTGTGCAACCAACTTTTTCTCACACCAGTCACCTTCACGGACACCATGGGTGCCTCTACGTCCACTTCATAGGTCTGGTCCTTCCCAGTCTTCCTTGATTGGAAGCAGCCTGTTGCCCACCAGTCCCTCAATTCAAGGCTGCCCTGGAGATAGTTTATCAATCTGATCCTTACCTTTCATCCCTTTGGACTATATTCCATGGACTCCTGTTTTTGCTCTGCTGTCCTTTTTACCCCTTGGACCTTTCCAATGGCTGTTCTGCTTTCATTTTTAAATACCCACAATTTTCTCTCCTTATAGAGCCAGGCATACTGCTAAAGATGGAAGTTAAATTACTTCCTCATTGCCGACTGTCCCATGACATCTCTTCTCAGTCAGTCAGTCAGTTTTTGTATACCCGGGCATACAGAACCTATTGAGTTTGGCCCTTGGTCCCTGCCCTATGCCACCTCATCCCTCTCCACATACTGCATTTCCATTTGTCTGGGACGCAGGTTTTCTAGGTTCATCAGTTTTCCACATACCTATGTATATTCTAAGCACATTGGCCTTTCTGGACTTACAATAGCATGGCACACTCTTCCCAGCCTCCAGTCTATACCTGGGCTGTTCTTGCCAATTTTCCGCCCCATATCCTCCTCCTGGGTCTTTATGATCATCCATGGTTTACATGGTTTACACCAAGTGTAGTCCCTGAGGCATGACTGGGTGTGCTGTCACTGTCTAACATGTTCCCGTTCATTTTCTGCATAATCAAATCTCCCCTCTTCCCACTTCCTCTAGCTCACATTCTTCTATCCTCCTGCCTACAATCTCTACCTTCTCATTTCCTAGTGTTTATCCACTTGACCTTACTACATCCCCTCCTCACTGTCTGCTTTGGCCACCAATCAGTCCCTAAATGGCCCCTGTGCACAGTGATACTCCACACACAGGGGTGGGATGAATGCTGTGACCAGGACACTCGACTAGTCCAAAATGTCAGGGGTCAGAGTCCCCCACCCCAGGGAAGCTCACATCTTCCACTCTTCCTCCATTTGCATTCCAGAGGCAGGTGTTGGCCTTGGGATTGGCCTGTGCAGCATCCCCTACTTCCAGTGCATTTCAGGCATCTTTGTTCACACACTGTCACCAGGATCCGTGGCACATCTCGATGGACGGCTGAGGTGAGTCCTCATTTCTCTTTCTGAATAGACCCTTGGCTTACAGCCAAGGTATCTTGGGTTGACATCAGGAGAAATGGTGACTAATTCCAGACTTGATTCAGTTACACCTCAGCAGCTGCCATGTTAATCCCCTGGTGTGTTAAATATAATTTGTGTGTTTTTAATCCTGCCTTAGATTATTTTGTTCCCAAAATAAAGACACAAAACCTTTATATTTATAATAAGCCTTAAAAAACACTAGCGTTGGGCAAATATCACCCTTCTAAGCTATTTGTCTATTTCCGTGTTATAATGCCAAGATATCACTTGTCCTTTTCCACCTTGACTGCTCTTACAACTGGCTGGCTCTCGTGGGCATGTTATTACAAGCCACCTACCACATGGCATCTTTGTCCTCCTTGTTCTTCTTCTCTCTCCCCTGTGGTCTCTGCCCCAAATCCCAAGCCTGGGAACCCAAACCCACCTACCTTGCTTCTGCCCAGCTACAGGCATAGGCATCTTTATTGACTAATCAGGGATAAGTTGGGGGGCAAGGTGACATAGCATCAGTTGGTATATGTGGGGATCTCCTTGACCCTGAGGATCTCCTCACTGGGGGCAACCAGATCTTGGTGGCCAGTATTTAGCATTACAATACACAGCAACAGACCAAACCTCAACAGCAGGATACACAGTCTTCACAGCCCTACACCAGAGCTGCTAAGTCCAGTGTTCCTGATTCCTAAGAAGTCTGTGTGCACGTAACAGTTAAAGAAACATGACTTCTGAGAATGTCAGGCTGCACGGAAAAATAGAAAAGAAGCATATTTTAACTCAGATTCAACAGACAGAATCCACGGTGTCACAGACGGGCATCTCCGAGGCTTACCCGTGAGCTCTATGGGCAAACAGAGTGTTTTCAGCAACGGGTTGTGTCCATGCATATCCTAGCTGAGAGAAGCAAAACAACCACAGTCATACAAAGAGCTTCTGCAATCAGTAAGTGATCTGAGTAGGAATCATTTACCTTAGTCTAACCTGTTACAACACTTTTGCAGTCTTTCTGACATTTGCCAGTGCTGCTATAAATGCATCTGTTGCTAGGACACACTTTTGCTAAGCAGGAAGGGTTTGTTCTGGTTTTCAATTTCCTTTTTTCCCAGTGTGACGGTCAGGATAGAGATGGCCAGCTAAGAATAGATCTGTGTTGCCCTCTGCAGGAGAACCACTGCTACTGTGTTTGGGATATTGCTGCAGAAATAGGGGCCCAGTTGCAGGGTTGGCAGACTCAGCTTCAAAGTTGGGATGATTGTTTTATCTCTTCTGCTCCCATCCGAGGCCCACCATAAGGTGGAGAGTGTTCACGTTGCATGGCAGGAGTCTTCGATTTTTCAAAATTCAGAAACCTGTTTAAAAATTCACATCCAGAGAGTACAAATAATCTTGGCAAGATGTGGGGTCAGCTCTGCAGAAACACAGGAGGAAGCCGGGAACGCGGAGTCAGGAGACTCACATTCTCAGTTTGACCCGGCTGCTGACTTTATAAAATTACTTCCTATTACCTTTGTTTCCACCAAAGTTTTGTCTGAACACAGCCACGCACTGTTCTTGTTTGCAGTTCCTGGCTGTAGCTGTCACCTACAATGACCTAGTTAAACATTTGTTACACAGACAGCATGTCTTGCAAAACAAACATTTCCTCTTGGCCCTTTACAGTAAAGTGCCCCTCCCCAATAGAGTTGTAATAGGAAAGGCACTTCACCATTTATGCCCAGTTTCTCCATCTGTGAGGGTGGAAGGTGTTGGGTCCTGTTTTAGTTAGGGTTAGTATTGCTATGATGAAACACCATGACCAAAAGTCCCTTGAGGAAGAGAGGGTTTATTTTCCTTTGCTTCTATATCACTGTTCATCACTGAAGGAAGTCAGGACAGGAACTCAAGCAAGGCAGGAAACAGAATGCAGGAGCTGATGCAGAGGCCATGGAAGAGTGCTGTTCACTGGCTTGCTCAGCCTGACTTGTTGTAGAACCCAGGACCACCAGCCCAAGAGCAGCACCACCCACAGTGAGCTGGGTCGTCCTCCATCAATCAACAATTAAGAAAACGCTTTTTAAATTTGCCTATAACTTGATATTTTGGAGGCATTTTCTCTGTTGAGATTCCTTCCTTTTGGATGACTTTAGCTTGTGCCAAGTTGCCATAAGACCAGTTGAGATAGTTTATATCAACTATGCGATACAATTCTGTCTTTTCCATCTCTCTCTCTCTCTCTCTCTCTCTCTCTCTCTCTCTCTCTCTCTCTCCATTTCAGTGGTTGTGTTAAACAGCCTTCTGTTACTGTAGTGAATATCTGAGGCAATCAACTTACAAGAAGAAAGGTTAATTTGGCTCACAGTTCTGGAAAATCCATTTGTGTCTGGTCCCACTGTATGTGGGTCTGTGATAAGGAAACACATTAGAGGTAAAACAAGTACTCACCTCTTGTCTGGAATGCTCACAGAGAGGCGAGAGCAAAGTCACAGTGGTCCCTGCAAAGACACAGCCCCAGTAACCAAGGGGCTTACACTGGGCCCTAGCACCTCAGTTCACTTCCTTTCAGTAGTGCCGATAGAGGATTAAGCCTTTGGTGCAAAGGTCTTCAGTGGGTACCATTTTAAACCACAGCAGTTGCCAGAACCAGTGAGACCCATCTTGGAACTAAAATGAGTTCCTTGGCTGCTGCTCTTGCTTCTCTTTGCGAGGACCTCCGCTGCATCCTTCCTTGGTGATTTCTTTAGCTTTAGCACATTCTGCCCAGTCCTTCCTCCAAGACACTCTACTTCTGAGGACACTAAGGCCCAGGATGTGATGAATTACATTATGGTTGGTCAGCCAGAGAGGGTAAACCATGACCTCCATCTTGATCAGGTCAATGGAAGAAGAAGAGGGAGTAACGGGTGACCTGCTGACTGTATTGACTGTTCTGGGTGGGAAACAATGGTTTCTGGGTAGTCCATAGAGACAGAAGTAGATTGCTACATTCACCCACCCTGTTTTGAATTTTGGTCAAGTGATTAAGAAAGTCTATTCATTGTGATGTTATGAAATGCCTGGCAAGGAGTGGGTTCCTGAGCGGTGACCCTCTTTCTATTATAGTCATTAGTATTTCTGAGACTCCTCTGGGTGCTTTTGCAGGTGTGGGGATGAGATTGTAGAAATCAATGATTCTCCAGTGCACTGCATGACCCTCAACGAAGTCTACACAATCCTGAGCCACTGTGACCCTGGCCCAGTTCCCATCATCGTTAGCCGACATCCGGACCCACAGGTAATGTGCCATTGGACTTCTCTCTTCCCAGGCTGACTTATTCAGTATGAAAGTCAGAGCAAGAACTGGATAGAAGCAGAGATGTTGCTGGCTAGGGTTTGATCTTTACTTCTCCAAACACTTTCAGACTTTTTGTGGGAACAAATTTCTGTAGCAGAGACCCACTGACAGCAGAAAAAATTGATATCAACTTAGGAAAATTTTACAGCTGAGTTACAAATTTTGGGACAGGAAAACAGAAACCCAGAGTCCATGGAGCAAGTGTAAGAGATCTATTTGTGTGTGCATCTGGTGGGCACTCACAGTGACAATATCTGGAGCTCAGCACTGAGGATTCAGAGGTGAGCAATATGATGGTGTGGAGCCCAGAATAAGCACATGACCTCAATAAAGAGACCACACAGAAGAGGAGGGTTCACTAAAACAGAGGTCACTAGCAATTAGTTTTATCTAGACAAAGGTTGCAGAAAACCATCCCAGTAAGTGGGAATACAAAGTTCAAAGTCAGAGCCTGAAAAGGTGAGCCATAGCTGTTAAGCAGGTGGCAGGCTTTGTGGACCAGGCAAGAGTGAGAACTGATGTTGGCTGGAATTGTACTAAAAGTGTGTTCACACTGCTGATGAGTTGGAATTGTACTAAAAGTGTGTTCACACTGCTGATGAGTCTGTGTTCTTTTCTGGATTCAGTGAGGAGCTACAGGCCATTAGCTCTAGGTGCAACAGATTCATATTTTATTGTTCCCAATCTTTGAATAGGGTAGAGTAGGTGGAGCATAGAATCTTTTGAAGAAAGGTGAGGCCCTGAACTACACTGAAGGTCTGGGCAGAGACTAGAGAAAAATTAATGAGGAGCCATACTTGTGAAGAATTGGCAATGGCTCCTGGCTACTCAGCTTTGGCTAAGGGACAGACTATGACGAAAGGATTGGGAAGGGACAGAGTGACCTAGGAGTTGGAGGTAGCATGATGGGGCTTAGAAATCTCTGGGATGTCAAGATAGAGACCCTCCATAGGCAGCTACCCCGAGGACTGACGCCTCTGTGAGTTCCAGGCTAGACCTAGACTTGATGCCATGCTGACAGGTAGGTGAGACTACCTGGGGCAGCCTGGTGATAGCCACTCCCACTGTTTGGGGGCTGTGATTGCCAAGCTCTAAAGATGTTGGGTTGTTCCCCACTCCCATTCACAGATGAGGAAACCAAGGCTTGAAAGGAAAGGGAAGCTACTCAGTAGGTGTCTTAAGCACAGCTTGTGAGTCAGCAAAGCAGGCAGGCAGGTGTATAGTTTAGTGGTATGAAGCTGTGCAACCCCCATGGTTCTTGTCTTGAGAAACTGAACTCTACCCATTAAAGGATTCCCTCCTCGGGGCTGATAGTAACTACTTGATTATTTTTCACTTTCGCCACCATACGGCCAATAAGCAAAACCACAACTCATTTGTTCTCTGGTTACAGCCTTAAGACATCTAGATTTTTATTCTCTCGGTTTATCTGTGCCGCATCCTGTGCCATCTGCCTTCCTGTCTAAGGCTGGCAAATACTCCCCTTGTATGCATGTGCTGCACTGTCTTCAGGTGCTCAGCTTTCAATGGAGAGTTACTTCTTTGTGATAATGGAAAAAAAAGGACATGAGGTATATACATGGCTTTGAGGTACTTTTTCTTTTCTTTGTCTTTTTTCAAAAAAAAATTATTGGATATTCTCTGCATTTACCTTTCAAATGTTATCCCCTTCCTCCAATCTCATACCCCCTCCCCCTCCCATTGCCTCCTAGAAGGTGCTCCCTCTCCCAACCACCCTCTCCTACCTTAGCGCCTTGGCATTCCCCTACACTGGGAAAATGAGCCTTCCCTGGACCAAAGGCCTCTCCTCCCATTGATGCCAGAGAATGTCATCCTCTGCTGCATGTGCACCTAAAGCCATGGGTCTCCCCATTTATACTCATTGGTTGGTGTTTTAGTCCCTGGGAGCTGTGGTGGGTTTGGTTAGTTGATAATGTTGTTCTTCCTATGGGATTGCAAACCCTTTCAGCTCCTTCAGTTATTTTTCTAGCTCCTTCATTGGGGTCCCTGTGCTCAGTCCAATGGTTAGCTTCAAGCACTCTCCTCTGTATCAGTATGGCTCTGATAGTGCTTGGGTTTAGTCACTGCATATGGGATGGATTCCCCAGATGAGGCAGTCTCTGGATGATCTTTTCTCCAATCCCTGCTCCTCTATTTGTCTCTTTATTCCTCCCATAAGTGTTTTGCTCTCTCTCCTAAGAAGGACTGAGGCATCCACCTTCTTGTCTTCATTCTCTTTGAGCTTCATAAGCTCTGTGAATTGTTTCTTGAGTATTCCCAGCTTTTTAGGCTAGTATCCGCTTATCAGTGGGTGCATACCATGTGTGTTATTTTGTGACTGGGTTACCTCACTCAGGATGATAGCTTCTAGTTTCATCTGTTTGCTTAGGAATTTCATGAATCATTGTTTTTAATAGCCGAGTAGTACTCCATTGTGTAAATGTACCACAATTTCTGTATCCATTCCTTTGTTGAAGTACATCTGGGTTCTTTCCAGCTTCTGACTATTATAAATAAGGCTGCTATGAACACGATGGAACATGTGCCCTTGTTAGATGTTGGAGCTTCTTTCGGGTATATGCCCAGGAGTGATATAGATGGGTCCTCAGGTAGTACCATGTCCAATTTTCTGAGGAACTGCCAGACTGATTTCCAAAGTGGTTGTAATAGCTTACAACCCCACCAACAGTGGAAGATTGTTCCTCTTACTCCATACCCTTGTCAGCATCTGCTGTCACCTGAGTTTTTTATCTTAGTCATTCTGACTGGTGTGAGGTAGAATCTCAGGGTTGTTTTGATTTGCATTTCCCTGATGATTAAGGATGTGGAGCATTTCTTTAGGTGCTTCTCAGCCATTTGATATTCCTCAGTTGAGAATTCTTTGTTTAGCTCTGTATCCGTTTTTAAATAGAATTATTTGATTCTCTAAAGCTTAACTTCTTGAGTTCTTTGTATATATTGGATACTAGCCCTCTATCAGATGAAGGATTGGTAGAGATCTTTTTCTCAACCTGCTGGTTGCCATTTTTTCCTTTTGAGAGTTTCCTTTGCCTTACAGAAGATTTGTAGTTTCATGAGGTCTCATTTGTTGATTCTTGATGTTAGAGAATAAGCCATTTGTGTTCTGTTCAGGAAGTTTTCCGCTGTGCCTATGTGTTCTATGTTCTTCCCCACTTTCTGCTGTTAGTTTCAGTGTACCTGGTTTTATGTGGAGGTCTTTGATCCATTTGTACTTGAGCTTTGTATAAGGAGATAAGAATGGATCAATTTGCATTCTTCTGCATGCTGACTGCCAGTTGAACCAGCACCATTTGTTGAAGAGGCTGTCCTTTTTCCATTGGATGTTTTTAGCTCCTTTGTCAAAGATCAAGTGACCACAGGTGTGCGGGTTTATTTCTGTGTCTTTAATTCTATTCCCTTGATCTACCTACGTGTTTCTGTACCAATACCATACAGTTTTTTTTTTTTTTTTTTTAAATCACAATTGATCTCTATTACAGCTTGAGGTCAGGGATGGTGATTCCCCCAGAAGTTATTTATTTATTTATATTTTGTTTTAATTGTTGAGAATAGTTTTTGGTATCCTTGGTTTCTTATTATTCCAAATGAATTTTCAAATGTGCTTTCTAACTCTATGATGAACTGATTTGGAATTTTGATGAGGATTGCATTGAATCTGTAGATTGCTTTAGTCAAGATGGCCATTTTTACTATGTTGATCTTTCCAATCAAGCATAGGAGATATTTCCATCTTCTGAGATCTACTTCAATTTCCTTTTTTAAAGACTTGAAGTTCTTGTCATACAGATCCTTCACTTGCTTGGTTAGGGCCACACCAAGGTATTTTATATTCTTTGTGACTATTGTGAAGGGTGTCAATTCTCTAATTTCTTTCTCAGCCTGTTTATCCTTTGATTAGAAAAAGGGTACTGATTTGTTAAAGTTAATTTTATATCCAGCCACTTTGCTGAAGTTGTTTATCAGATTTAGGAGTTCTCTGGTGGAATTTTTGGGGTCACTTAAGTATACTAGCATCATATCATCTGCAAATAGTGATATCTTAACTTCTTTTTTTTTCAATTCATATCACGTTGACCTCTTTTTCTGTCTGATTGCTCTGGCTAGGACTTTCAGTACTATATTTACTAGGTAGGGAGAGAGAGCAGCCTTTTCTAGTCCCTGATTTTAGTGGGATTGCTTCAAGTTTATCACCATTAAGTTTGATGTTGGCTATTGGTTTGCTGTATATTGCTTTTACTATGTTTAAATATGAGCCTTGAATTACTGATCTTTCCAAGTCTTTCAACAAGAAGGGGTGTTGAATTTTGTCAAATGCTTTCTCAGCATCTAAAGAGATGATCATGTGGTTTTTTTTTTTCTTTGAGTTTGTTTATATAGTGGATTATGTTGATGGATTTCTGTATATTGAACCATCCCTGCATCCCTGGAATGAAGCCTACTGGATCATCGTGAATGATTGTTTTGATGTGTTCTTGGATTCAACCGAATCTTATTGAGTATTTTTGTATCAGTGTTTGTGAGAGAATGTGTTCCAATGCTCTGTTTCTTTGTAGAATTTTTGTGTGGTTTAGGAATGAGTGCAATTGTGACTTCAAAGAATGAGTTGGGTAGTGTTTTCTCTGTTTCTATTTTTTTCAGTAGTTTGGAGAGTATTGGTATTAGGTCTTCTATGAAGGTTTGATAAAATTCTGCACTAAACCCATCTGGTCCTGGGCTTTTTGTTTGTTTGTTTGTTTGTTTGTTTTTGTTTGAGAGGCTTTTGATGACTGCTTCTATTTCTTTAGGGGTTATGGGGCCGTTTGGATTATTTATTTGATCCTGATTTAACTTTGGTACCTGGTATCTGTCTAGAAAATTATCCATTTTTTCTAGCTTTTCCAGTTTTGTTGAGTATCGGCTTTTGTAGTAGGATCTGATGACTTCAATTTCTTCAATTTCTGTTTTGTCTTTCCTTTCATTTCTTATTTTGTAAATTTAGATACTCTCTGTGCCCTCTAGTTAGTCTGGCTAAGAGTTTATCAATCTTATTGATTTTTTTTCAAAGAACCAGCTCCTGGTTTTGTTGATTCTTTGTATAGTTCTTTTTGTTTTTATTTGATTGATTTCAGCTCTGAGTTTGATTATTTCCTGCTACCTACTCCTCTTGAGTGTATCTGATTCTTTTTGTTCTAGAGCTTTCAGGTATGCTGTCAAGTTGTTAGTTTATGCTCTCTCTAGTTTCTTTTTGAAGGTGCTCAGAGCTATTAGTTTTCCTCTTAGCACTGCTTTCATTGTATCTCATAAGTTTGGATATGTTGTGCCTTCATTTTTGTTAAATTCTAAAATAGTCTTTGATTTCTTTATTTCTTCTTTGACCAAGCTATCATTAAGTAGAGCATTGTTCAGCTTCCAAGTGTATGTGGTATTTTTTTGTTTTGTTTTGTTTTGTTTGTTATTTAAGACCAGCCTTAGTCCATGGTGATCTGATAGGATGCATGGGAGTATTTAAATGTTCTTGTATCTGTTGAAGCCTCTTTTGTGACCAACTATATGGTTCATTTTGAAGAAGGTGCCATGAGGTTCTGAGAAGAAGGTATATTCTTTGTACTTTTTCATTTCTTGTTGGTTTGAGACCAAGTCTCACACACTGTAGTTTGTCCTGACACTTACCATGTAGCTCAAGGTGACCTCAAACTTGAAGCAATCTTTTGATGTCTCATGCTCCTGAGTGCTGGAATTAGAGACATGAGCACCTGGTATTTGTTTGTTTATTTGTCTTTTGTGTGTTTGCCTAGATGTGGCTCCTCTGCAAATTTTCTTTTAGTTACTTAAGGATTGTCTATACTGTTTTCCATAGACACTGAACTGCTTCACATCCTCATCAACAGTACACAAGAGTTCCCATTTCTTTGTGCCCATGCAAAGACTTGTTATTATGTTTTTATGAAGTGTGTGTGTGTGTGTGTGTGTGTGTGTGTGTGTGTGAGAAAGCAGGGGTGTGTGTGTGTGTATGTTTCTGTGTGTGAATACAGTGCCTGGAAAGGCCAGAAGAGGGCACTGACTGCCCTGGATCTACTCAGTGCGAGTTTGGGAATCAAACTCTGTTCCTCTGAAAGAGCAGCAAGCTTTTTGAACCACAGAGGCTTTTCTCCAGTCCCAAGATTTATTCTTTTCTGTTTTTGTTTGTTTGTCTATTTGAGTAGCTGCCCTAATGGATATGAATTATTATTTTTCTGTGATTGAGAGTTTTGTCCTGGGTTAGCATTGTTGAACATCTTTTCAAATGTTTCGTGAACATCAGTATATCTTCTCTGGAGAAATGTCTACCCAAGTCTTTTGTTTAATTTTTTAAAACAAATTTTGTTTTTTTTAATTGTTCTTTATTGTCCGGATTTTACCTTTTCACTAGGTAAATTTGTAAGTAGTTTTATTTTCATTTGAAAGTTGTTTTTTTCAGTCCGTTGAATATGTCCTTAAATGAATACTTTAAATTTTTGGTGTTAGCTACTTTTTAAAAAATTTATTTTACAGTTTAAAATTTTCTGTGCGTGTATGTGCCTGTGTGTGGGTTTGTGCATGGGAGAGCAGGTGCACTCGGAGGCCAAGGGCACTGGAGTCACTGCAGGCAGTTTGTCAGCCACCCTGCATGGCTGCTGGGAACTGAGGTCTCATCCTTTACACGAACGGCATGTGCTCTTCTGACCCATCTCTTCAGGCTCGGTAGTCTATTTATTGTTTTTATCTTTTGTTTATCATATGACCAATAATTTACTTTGTAAAGTACCCTCTTACCACACTGTGAAGATTTTACTGTTATTGTTTATAGAACAAGAAACATAGATTAGAGGAATAAGCTGTATGTCTTAGTGTATGCATCTGGTCTATGAAGAAACTGGGATGAAGTGTAAGTCTGCTTGATTCCTAGACTCATACTTGACTGTTTGCTTCTGACTTTATGTGTACGGCTGTTCGTCCACTTCTATTTGTGTGCTGTGTTCATGCAGTGCACAAGGACACCAAACCAGGGTGTCATGCTCTTTGATACTACAGTTGCAAACTATGGTTAGCCACCGTATGGGTGCTGGGAGTTTTGCAGCGGTGAGGAGAAGGTTGGAGAACCAAGGTGATCACTGTCGACACCTTTATTGATAGACACTGATCAGCACCAGGAAGACCCTGGGAGGGCATGTTGCCCAGGGCACTTCCAGGAGGTGAATTTGTCAGCTCTTGCAGAGTGGTAAGTAGAAGCCATGGGTGGGGCATTGCAGGTACAGTCTTTGGAATCTGCTGGACCTTCCTTCACTTCTTTCGTGAGCTGGTCATGGATGTCTTCCAGGTTTCTGAACAGCAACTCAAGGAAGCTGTGGCTCAGGCCGTGGAAGGTGTCAAGTTTGGAAAGGACAGGCACCAGTGGAGCCTGGAAGGTAAGGAAAGTGGTGCAAGTTTACCTGAGAAACGTTGTCTCCTTAGAAAGCTTGGGGTTTGGCCATTAACCAGCCTCAGCAGTATGAGAGCAGCTGTGGTGGTAATCATGCTTGACATTAGATGACAGCTGAAAGACAGCAGCCCTCCAGTGAAATTTGGCTCACATCTTTTTTCCCCTGTGTGGGCAAATTTAAATGTGGCAGGTGCTCTGCGTCAGCTCAGCCCCTTTCATTGTCTGATGGATGTAACTGTAGGCCTTGACTAGATAGCGCCCCGTAGGCTTCAAACTCATAACCCCCACTCCATAATAATAGGCACTGGTCATTACTAATTAATCTTAATTTAATATATTATGTCGCCTCAGCCTCACATATAATTTTTATGTACATGTTATCAGAATAAGCGAGGCCTTGGAAGGCTTCTGGCCAAAGTCATGTGACGGAGAAACTGGTCAGACTCCTGACTTGCTAGGTGGTTCCATTAGCTACCTCACTTTGGGACATCCACATGCTAGGACAACCTGATATGGGCCGAAAACTGGAGTATGTGGAAAAATATTTAGAGGAAATGGCTGGATCCCATTTTATTTCCACTATATCCTACTCAGGAATCCATCCGTCCCATATGCTCAGAAGCACAGGGGAGTTGACAGGCAACCCCTCCCATCCCAACATTGTCACTGCTGTTAACAGTGGCAGAGGAGAAGATGATCAGATGCAGGGAACTGTTAGCTTTTATGCTTTCCTTCAGTGACTTGGGTCTCTCAAATACATAATATTCTGTGAGCAAAAGCTTTTCCTTTAAAGTGTGTTTGCATGAGAATCTCACTGGCTTTGGTGTTTTCTCACGAGGGTCCCTTTGGCTCTCTTCTACTGAATGAATCCACGAGTGACCGGGTCTCTGTGGCTCCAAGTGCCTTGAATTGCAGCCTCAGGAAATGTGTACCTGTGATCATTTGTCACTAGAAAAAAAAACACCCAACATCTTAGAGATGTGTAGATAACACCGTTGAGAAAACCACGGGGTGTGGGGTAAGAAAGAGAGGGAAGAGGACGGGTTGTGGTTCCCTTCTTTCGTTGGAAGAAAATGGAACTTCTTCCAGTGTAAGGTTCAAAGCCCTTCCAAATGTTTTCTTTCTTTATTCTTGAGTTTCAAAAAAGAGCTTAGCAATGGTAGAATAGCAGCTGCTTTCAAACCAGCACAAGTGGAGTGCTGGGCTCCTCCCAGGTAGAGTGTTGCATGTAAGACATCCTTCAGGTTTCTGGGGATGTGCTCCTGTAGAAGACTGTTTAACAGGAGTAGAGCTTGGTGGAACTGAGTCCGGACAGTGCCGAGGCTCTGCAGCTAGCATGACCCATTCAAGTTAAAACTATTTGGCAGGAATGGGTAGATCTGTAAAACCTGCCCTCACCTCCACCAGACCCTGAAACTGGAATCACCCCACTTTGGCATGATGCTCTCTGTGGCTGCGAAGCCTTGGAAAGGCTCACAGCTAGAAGCCGGTCACCAGTCTTCCTAGAGCTGGGGCACTGAGCCCTTGCATGATGTGTGATTCCCAGTGGCTGTCACATGCAGGCTCAGGAAGGTTGAATGATGTTCTCAACTCAAAGTTAGAAAACTCACTGGAGTCTGAACCCAAGGTTACCCGGGCTCCAAGTCTGAGGTGCTGTCCACCGAGCAGTGGGGTGCACTGGGTGCTGTCTGCAGGCCTCCTGGCTCCAGCCAAGTGTGTCTGGCCTTTTGAGGCTCAGCTAGGATGTTTCCCTGTGTTTGCCATGCAGGTGTCAAAAGGCTGGAGAGCAGCTGGCATGGGAGGCCCACCTTGGAGAAAGAACGTGACAAGCACTCAGCGCCCCCACATCGAAGGGCCCAGAAGATCATGGTCCGATCCAGCAGTGACAGCAGCTACATGTCTGGGTCACCAGGGGGAAGTCCCTGCAGTGCAGGTGCGGAGCCAGAGCCTTCAGAGAGGGAAGACAGCTCACACAGTCCCAGCCTGCCCCCAGGGGAAGAGCAAGAGCCGTGTCCAGGGGTCCCTTCCAGGCCTCATCAGGAGAGCCCACACCTTCCTGAGAGCTTGGAAAGAGATAGTCACCCACCACTGAGACTGAAGAAATCTTTTGAGATTTTGGTGAGAAAGCCGACATCCTCCAAACCCAAGCCTCCACCCAGAAAATACTTTAAAAATGACACCAAGCCTCAGAAGAAACTGGAGGAGAAAGAGGTTACAGATCCTTCTGGGCACACATTGCCCACCTGCAGCCAGGTAGGAAGGTGTGCGCAGTGGGACCTGTGTCCCCTGCAACGTGCACAGCTGCCTTTGAGCATTCGATATGTCTGCAGGTTTCCTGTACTCTGGCATAGAGAAGCGCTGTCTTTAAGTCCACTGTGCAGAGACATGTAAAACTTCGCAAAACCAAAACGGAAGTTCCGGACCTGCCAGCTGTCAGCAGTAACACTCATGGGTCACGTGACTCGTGCCTCGGTGGATCTGCCGCAGGGTTACTCTGTGGTGGGGAGCCCAGGAATCTGAGATGCTCTGCTTTTCACAAGTAGTTACCTGAATAACCAAAAGAGAGGGAGAATGATTGCCGGTGGGAATTTGAGGTGTCCTGAGAAACTGGCCCCATTTCTCCCTATTTCCTTTGCTTCCAGTAGGTGGGAACACCGGGGGAACCATCCTCTCTAACTTTACGATCTTTAGCTGGCTTTTGAGTGCCTCCCTCTACAGGCTGTTGTGAGACTTACATCTTTCCTTTCGTGTATATAGCAGGCTACGGTACCATGCCCTCTCTTGCAAGTGGCTGTTTTTCCATCACCCTGTCAAGACCTTCTTCCTCTATCCTCTCTCCTCAAGGATGGTGGGTAGACAGGAAGGCAGCTGCTGAAACTTGAGCCCTTTATCAAAGGACACTATCTTAGTTAGGGTTTCCATTGCTGTAAAGAGACACCATGACCACTGCAACTCTTTTAAAGGACATTTCACTGGAGCTGGCTTACAGTTTCAGAGTTTTAGTCTATTATTGTCTTTGTGAAAAACATGGCACCAGGTAGGCAGACATGTTTCTGAAGGAGCTTTCTACTACATTTTTATCTGCAGGCAGAAAAGGAGACTGCCACACTAGGCATAGATTGATCATCGAAGACTTCAAAGCCCGCCTCCATAAAGATGCGCTTCCCCCAACAAAGCCACCACTACTCCAACTAAGTCATCATTCCTAGTTGTGCCACTCCCTATGGGCCAAGCATTTAAACACATGGCTCTTTGAGGGCTATTCCTACTCAAACCACCATAGGCATGCTAGATATGTTCATGCATATTGTTTTAGTTCATCCTTCCCAGGGTCTGAGGGTGAGAATCCCAGATATGCGGAAGAGGAGCTTAGTTAAGTTTGCATTGCTGAGGGGTACAGTGAGGGCTGCTGTGGGTTAAGTAATGCCTCTGGAAATCCCCTAGAAGAAACTGACAAGCTTCAGTGAGGTGGTTGGGGGAGGAAATTCTTGAGTTCCCTGGTGAAGACACAGTGAAGGAGGAGCCGAGTTACCAAACAGGAAGTACAGACTCTCAGGCAGTTGAAGGGGCGGGACTGATTAGCAACCAGAGAGGGCGGGCTATTCTGTGGATGTGCTTCCCCAACATCCCATTCAGCAGACACTTCATTTGGGTCTAGAAGACCGAATCTAGAAGGCAAACCAGAAGGAGGTTGGTGAAAGGGTCACCATTTTGCTTTTCTCCTGCAGGCCCAGGAAAGAAGAACAGGTGCCTTGATGAGTTTCTTTGGCTTCCTGATTGGGTGGAGCTGCATGTAGGGCAGGGAGCATTGCCAAGTAAGACAGCCAGGGGAGGAAGCAGGTGCTCTGTAGAGAAGGCCAGGCAAGGAGCCAAGATGTTTAGGAGAGCACACATGTATGTGCTCATGTGTTCTCTCTACCTCCCCCGACCCACCCATATCACCCTCTCTACTCTCCCCTCCCCCTCCCCCTCCCCCCTGCTTTCTCGGTTCAGCATCCCACATCTTGAGCAATCTGTTTTGCCTTTGGCTTCCTTCCCTGTCCACACGAGCAACATGGTCCACGCTAACACAAAGGCCATTCTGTGGCTGCTCTTCAGTCCTCTCCGTATCGTTCCACGTGGCCAGCAGATCTTTGCGTAACTTATTCACACAACTAACAGAGCATTGTTATGCTGGCAGAGAGATCACAAAGACAGGATTCTAGTCTGACAGAAAACAGGAAGCAATTGGCTTTCTGTACCATTCTTAACACATTCTTGGCCACTCCCAGACCTTTCTCAACAGATCTTATTGCCTGTGGTTCAGTGTTCAAACCATATTCTCTCTCCCTTTTCTCCCCCTCCCCTTCTTTTCTCCTACCTTCTTCTTTTGTTTCTGTCTGTAGTCTTTTTTCTTTAGGGTCCTAAGACCCTTCTCAAGCAGATATATATGCCATGTTTCCCATTTAATGTTTCCTCATCCACCAAGTGCTGAGCCAGGAAACATTTGCCTGAGTAAATTTTGGGTAGAAATCAAATTAAGTTTGGGATTAATTTTAAAGGCCTTTCCCAGAGAGAATGCAACTTCAGAGGTGTTGATTAAAAGGTAAAACATGGGTTCCAAGAAGACAGGTAGTTGGTAAAGGAGCTCCAGAGAATCATTAGGTTCTGAGCACATCCTAAGAACTCACATCAAAAACAACAGCAGGAAACCAGCATTGAGAGGCACAAATCCCTGGGGCTTGTGGTCAGTCAGCTTTGCCTATTTGCCTATCACTGGGAGTGACCATCTCAAAACACAAGTAGATAGTTCCTGAGGAACGATACCTCAAGTTGCCCCTTTTGGCTTCCACATCCATATATTCAAAGGAAGAAGCACACATACGTACAAGCAAACACACAAGGAAGAAAACAGAGAGAAGAAGGAAGGAAGGGAAGGAAAGGACATACATACAATGGAATACTTTTCTGCTCTAAAGAAATTTTTTTTCCTGGAAAACAGGTGGACTTAGGATGTATACTCTTAACCCAGGGCATATAGTCTCAGAAATAATGTACATTTTTTTAAAAGAATATATTAGATATAGCCAATACTATGTGTATACATATAAACAATTGTACATGTGTTTGAAATATCACAAAAAGAAAGAACAAGAGAAGCTGAGTGTAAGGGGATGAGGAAGGACTGAATGCAGGAAGTGAGAAGTTGGAAAGAGGATGGAAAGTTAAGGTTTTTAGTGATCATGTGATCATATATGTATATATGTGTATATATATCTATACATACATACATACATACATATATATATTTGGCAACTAAGTACAAAAGTATATCTGACCCTGGAAATGCAAATTTTAATGTGATGTTTCATGGTTTCCATTTCAAAGTTCAATTCTATATATATATATATATATATATATATATATATATATATATATATATATACAACATATATATATATGTTGTATAGACTTTGGGTCTGGTTAATTTTAGAGCATGATTTTTTAAATTTGTCAGTTTTTTTTATAGAAATAAAGTTAATTTAAAAAAGAAAAGCAAGATAAACATACAGATATTGTCTTAGTTACTTTTCTAGTATTGTAAAGAAACACCACAACTAAAGCAACTTATAGAGAACAAAGAGCTTATTGGGATTACAGTTCCAAAGGGTTTGAGCCCATGACTAATGGCGAGAAGAATGTTAGCAGGCAGGCATGGTGTTGGAGAAGTAGCTGGCGCTTACATGCTGAGACAACAATGTAGTAGAGGAGGGTTGTTGGAATGGTGTAGGCTTTTGAAACATCCAATGATGCACCTCCACTAACAAGGCCACACCTCCTAATGCTTCCCTAACAGCTCCACCAACTGAGAAACAAAAATTTCAAACATATGAGCCTTGGAGGCCATTTATTCAAATCACCACAGACCTACATCAAAGTCTTTTCCAAAATGGTTTGTTGGCATTGAATATGCTTCTCTGTAAAATCACCTAACAATCTGTGGACATGGATGGCTGTCACCTCACTGAGGTGACTCCTGAATGAACAAGACTTGGGAGCCGCCCCAGCACAGTAAAATATATCCCTTCTATACAAACACATACACCAGAAGCATCATTTATATGGCCCTGGCTTTGCCTTTTCTTCTAGAGGACACCATACTTACTATCATGCTTGGTTGCCTAGGAAAATCTCAGCTTTGATCCAGAACCAAATGCAAAGCATCTCTCTAGCAAGCCTTTGGTGCTACTAAGAGGTTCAACGTTCCCTCTGCTGACCCTGTGCCTCTGACCCCTGAAGCTCACTCAGGCTTTGTAGTAACTCTAACTAAAGAGATGAATATTTGGTACCTAATTCAGCTTCTCAGGTGGCTATTTTAAGGAGAATTATGAGACAAAGCCCTCTCCACAGGAAAAAATCACAATAAATTTATGATGTTACCCTAGGTGCTACGGGGGAAGCCAGAAGTCAGGTGCTGACTAGGCACTACGTTTGGGAATTTCTGTGTGGAGCTCAGTTGGTAGTGTTGTTTTAGTAGAAAAGAAGCCTAGATTTGACTTCCAACACCATATAAGACAGTATGGCAGTGCCTGGTTTGAATTCATGAACTTGGGACATTCTTGACTACACAGAGAGCTTGAAGCTAGATAAGGATACATAAGACCTTGCCTCAAATGAAATCAAAATTGGGGCTGACAAGAAGGCTCAATGGGTAATGGTGCTTGCCGCCAAGCTTAATGATCTGAGTTCAGTCCTCATTTGGTAGAAGGAATGACTCCTATACACTGTCCTCTGATACTTAAGTTTATGCTGTGAGCACAATAAATAAATGAATAATGTAATTTAAAGAACTTAAAACTAGCAAGGCAAGCAATGGACATGCTTTTCTTCTGAGTGGGCTTAGGTCTTAAGTTAGACAACAGTAGAAGACACTTCCTTTGGCTCCTGTGTGTACCTCCTTGAGTTAGATAGTTGGCTAACATGCTATTTTAAGCAAATTGTGCCAGCACTTTTTTTTTTATCCCCACATCTTGTGTCCATCACAGACAGCCAGTAACTTTCTGTGTCTATGATGCATGGCCATATTGGACACAACAGGTCATTGGAAACCTAGGGACACCTGGAGCATCTAAGAGGGGTTAGCTGTATAGCAACATCCCAGGAGGGAAGAGACCCCTTTCTCATGGCTGCTGTGAATTTCCCATTAAAGGTGTCTCAGTATTCACTCTCAAGTCTTAATCAAAGAGTGCCTTGCCTTCTTGCAGCTGTAGACTACCGTTTTGACACAGTCTGGCTTCCTGTTTACACCACAGGAAACCAGAGAGCAGCTACCACTGCTGCTACAGGAAGACACTGCAGGGAGAACCCCCTGCACCGCTGCCTGCTGCCCAGGACTTGCAGTCAGCACACAGACTTCATCCTCCACCGAAGGAGAGCCAACGAGGAGTGCCAGCCCAGGTGAGCTGCCATAGGGATCTTCCAGAGGGAAGATCTTCCTGGAGAAAGTTCTGTGGATCAAGTAGAGCTAGAGTTTGGTCTAAGGTCAGTGTTTCCGTGGACACAGTGGACACAGCCTGTAGCTGGGGTTGGTGTACTGGGTGCAGGGGCAAGAGGACAGCGGAAGTGTTCTTTAGAGGGATAGATAAGCTTCCTGGTTGAAACAGTGATTCAGGAGTGGGAGTGACGGCGGGAAGGCAGGCCATTCCGGAGGGTCTACATGGACAGATGTCTAAAGATTTCAATAGCCCAGCTATTCTGAGAAGCTGCATTATCTGGGTGTCAGCAAGCCAGCATAGCAGGCTTCATGCATTATGCCCAAATCTGAGAGTGCAGCACAGGAAAAGCCGGAGCAGTGCTTTCTAATGGACACTGTTGAGGAGGTGGGTAGTAATGGTAGGTCCAAGCGATACTTTAGGAAATCCTTCTATCATGGTTGCTTAGCAGCTTATTAGAAAGAACAGAGGATCCTGGGTTCACCCATCGTTAGCTGTGATTTTGGGCAATCGGTTTGGCCTTTGTCAGCCCATTCACAAGTGAGCAAATATCAAAGGCCATATAGAATCCTAATTTGTGATTCACTGCAGCTAACATACAGTGAATGGTAGGTATGTGAGGCTGTGCTTGCTGCTCAAGATGAAGGATAAAGGGAAGCCAAAGGCTGGTTCCTGACCCAAGGATCACCCAGTGTCACAAAGGAGTAAGTAGGGAGAGTACAAGCCTGTAACTGCCTCTGGAGAGATAAGGGTATTATGAATGGAATGATCTAGAAATTTCATCCAGAGAGGTGCCCCACCAAGGGAGACTCCACCTGACCGGTCTCCCTTCTCTTAGTCACCTGATTGTGGATACACCCATGTTTGCAGAGGACTTGCCTGTAGAACCTTGGACTCTTTAATTCTTACCACATTAGCCCCTTATAGCTGGACATTCTGTAAATGTGGAGAGATCCTGAGAGGGCTAGACTTACTTGCTGAAGTCCATAGTCACTAGTACCCACCCAGACCTTTATGATCCTGCATGGGTCCTCTTTGGTATCAGCAGAATTCTGTTTCTCTTCAGGCTAGGTAGGAAGGAGAGCTCCTAAAACAAGGGTGCATTCTTGTATGAAGACTGTCCCTGAAATGAAGTCCAAGCAGCCTGGTTGTAAGTAGGGAAGGATGAGGCTGGACACAGAGAACGGCCCAGTGACTTTCCTCTTGACTGCTAGGGCTCATGTGTCAACCTCCCTTGTTCCTCAAGAAGGGAATTGAGTGCAGAGTCTTCCCCACCCATACAGGTAGATGTGGGTTTAATGTTATCTTATTCTGGGAAAGCTTTTGCCGTGATACCCCCTTGGACATAGCAGCCTGAGAACATCATGGGCAAGAAGAGGATGATGAAACTCCCTGTGAGGCTTACCACATCCCCATTGTCCAGGTGACAGCCAGATAAATCAACCGAGAACTGAGAAAGGGACCTTCAGTCCAGTGTGTAGCCAAAGTCCAAAATCGGTGCTTTTCTCTCCTGAGAACAGTTTCATCAATTCTTTTAACTGAGAAAATGTAGTTTTCAAGCAGGCTGGTCAATGACCTGTGTGTAGACAGAGTCTTACACTCATATGACTTTGTGACTTCAAAAGCAGGCAAGTCCATAGGAATGGGATATGCCTATGAAACGAAGGAGCCCCCACTAAACTATACACCCTACCCACGGGTATGCCCACTTTCTTGCTTTTGAACAGCATAGATAATACAAATCAAATATGGTGGCCAACTTGATATTTGTGGAGTGAAAGTTTAAAAGATAAAAAAAATGCTTTCACTTTACATTTTTTGGTACATTATTTAGACGGTGAAGATGACATTAGAGTAGGTAGTCAGGTGACATGTGCTCTTGCCTGACTCTGACAACTGTGGCCCTTCATCCATCTTGACTGCTATAGTCTTCTGTTGGAAAAATGGCAGAGAAGAAATTCCCCAAGAACACATCCAGTTCTAGGCCGTTTAAATGATCCATGGCGCTCTCCTCTGTTTCTCCAGTTCTGCCTGTTGGCACCCCGTTAGGTGACAGCCTTGAAGCCAGTGCCCACCACGTTCACTGTTTTTGCTCATGAGCGCTTCAGCACTGTACCTTGAATTTAGAAATAAAATCCCTAACAGTGTACAATGCTCAGGTCTGGCTTTGTTTCTGCCTACCAGAGACTCCAGCATCCCCAGGAAAACACCCCCTGCTGAAGAGGCAGGCACGGATGGACTGTAGCTTTGACACCACTGCTGAAGACCCTTGGGTTAGAATTTCCGACTGTATCAAAAACTTATTTAGCCCTATCATGAGTGAGAGCCACAGCCATATGCCACTCCAGCCCAACAGCAGCCTTGGTGACGAGGATGGGACACAGGGCCACCCAGACGGGGGCTTGTCAAAAATGGACACTACCAATGGTGCTCCCAGAGTTTACAAGTCAGCAGATGGCAGCACTGTGAAGAAGGGGCCCCCAGTAGCCCCAAAGCCAGCCTGGTTTCGACAGAGCTTGAAAGGTCTGAGGAATCGTGGCCCAGACACCAGAAGACACCTGGAAGTAGCCTCAGCCATTCAGCCAACACAAGTTTCTAGGGACCCCTCAGGGCCACAGTCTCTGACCTCCTCCATCAGACAAAGAATCAGCTCCTTTGAAAACTTTGGCTCCTCACAATTTCCAGATCGAGGAGTCCAGAGACTGAGCCTGCAGCCCAGCTCTGGGGAGACCACCAAGCTTCCAGAAAAGCAATATGGGGGACGGTTTTCTGGTTTCCTGGGTCAAGGGGCTACAGTGACTGCTAAACACAGGCAGACAGAGGTAGAGCCTGTGTCCACAACTTTCCCTAACTCCTCAGAGGTCAGGGACCCAGGGATGTCTGAGTCTCCTCCTCCAGCCCAGCGGCCCAGCCCAAAAGCATTGTCTTCAGACCCTCTTTTGAGACTGCTGGCTACACAGACTGAGGACACTCAAGGACCAGGCCTCAAGATGCCAAGTCAGCGGGCACGGAGCTTCCCCTTGACCAGGACCAAGTCCTGCGAGACAGCGCAGCTGGAGGAGAAGGCCAGTAAGCTGTATTCCATCAGCAGTCAGCTGTCATCCGCTGTCATGAAGTCCCTTCTGTGCCTTCCGTCTTCAGTCTCGTGTGGCCAGATCACCTGCGTCCCCAAGGAGAGGGTGTCTCTAAAGTCACCTTGCAACAACAGCACCACCGCAGAGGGTTTTGGTGAAGCCGTGGCCTCTGACACAGGATTCTCTCTCAAGTGAGTGAGCTCCACCCTCCCCATTCTTCTCCCTTACATTATATAGCATTTAAACAGTTCTCAGATACACTGGTTAAAACAATCATGCCATCTCGTGTGTGTGTGTGTGTGTGTGTGTGAGTGTGTGTACATGCATGTGTACACATGTGCATTGGAGCCCTGTCTTCCATGTTAAGGAGTAGTTTACATAACAGTGGTCCTTAGCTGGGATGAGAAGTGGGAGATATGTTTACCAGGACCCCTGATAAACTGCCCCCAAAAGAAACAGGAGGCTAATGAAAGGTCCACTCTCAACCTAAGGAGCTCTGGGTGGGACCAGGAGTTGCTCTCCAATAAGAACCTGTTTTACTCTGCACATGAGCCCAGGACCCGGGCAGGGACTAGGACATTTAGTCCTGTTTTAGCTCAGCCTCTGATTCCGTGAGCAGAGCCCTGACTTGTACACCCTGCTCCGTCTTTAGCTAGAGTCAGGAGGTGAGTGGGACCAGCTTCATATACTTGAGGGTTAGTAGGGGATCTGAGGCCTTCGGCTGCAGCGCTGGGGCTGGCTCTTCCCTCTTGAAGCAGCTGCGATTTATTTATTGTTTGTGCCGCTGAGAGAGTGTATGCCGTATCCCACAACAGAGTTCCCGAATACCTTGCAGCTAACAGAGCTCTTTGCAGGATGGGGCTGATCAAGAATCTTGCTGTTCACTCTGTGTTATCTCTACTTCTGAAAGCCTTTCAGAGCTGAGAGAATATTCGGAAGGTCTCGCAGAGCCAGGGGACACCGAGGACAGGAGCCACTGTTCTTCTCAGGCTGGCCAGTCAGTTATCTCCTTGCTGAGTGCAGAAGAACTGAGAAAACTCATTGAGGAAGTGAGAGTTCTAGACGAGGCGACGCTGAAGGTAGGTTTCCTGCGTGCACCTCTGCAGTGACAAGGGCTATTGCGTGTCATCTTAGCTGAGGCAGAAGGGAAGTAGCTAAAGAAGTCCATGGTCCTTGAGGTTTGTTATGGTGCTGGCTGGCAACGAGTCAGGTTTTGTTCTGTCAGTGGTAGAGGGACACCATGTCCCTTGATACAGCAAGTGTTAGCATCTGATCTTATATGGGATGGGATGAGCAGTGTGTGTGTGTGTGTGTGTGTGTGTGTGTGTTGGAGGGATGTGGCCAGACCTTCTGTCCTGGCATCTTTTGACACTTTATGAATAAGAAGGGAGGCCCATGGTCACATAGCCAGGGTGCACTGACTCTAGCCCAAGCTAGGTTCAAGCCCAGTCTAGGCTAAAGCCCAGTGCTATGTCAACATCCATGGGCTGCTGATCTGGCATGAGTGTTCAGAAAGAAACCACACAGTGTGGTACTGCCAGCGGTAAATGGTGTAGATGAGGTGAGTTCTCTCCTCGAAGCTTTCGTTATGCCCTCTGCACACCTCAATGTGAGCTCAGCAGGGCCTGTGTGCCTCAGCTACACCGTCCTGACAGCTCCTCTTCCCATGTAGTTGCTGAGCACAGCCAATGGTGTGTAGAGATGAAATGGCCCAGCCAGAGCTGGAGCCAGCATTCAGGAGACAGTCTTGTGGATGTCACTCTCTGGAAGCCTCTTAGGCTCTCTACCTACACCTGTGCTGGGATAATAAAGAATGAGAAGGAAGGTCTCTGTTTTTGTGACTCTTGAAAGAGTCACAGCTGCCCTTCCAAGGTCAAAAGTGTGGTAGTTAACTCTAAGGATGCCTTAGGGCTGTGGTTTTCCCTCCCAGGGTCTCACTAATCACTAATCAGTCCCTAGGGCCTGAACCAATACAAACAATATGCAGGAAATAAAGATAATAGGCTGGAAATATAGGTAATGTGCTGGAAATAAAGAAAGATAATATGCTGGAAAGAAAACCTCAGGTTCAGAGCTGTCAGTATAAAGTCAGCAGAAGACTTTGTTTCCAGTATGGCAACCACCCAGAGGACAAACACGAAAAACACAAAGAAAAGCAAAACCAAACTAACCAAACACACACCAAAAACCAACCAACTAAACAACACACACACACACACACACACACACACACACACACACACACACAACTCAAACAAACAAAACCAAAAACCAATCAAACCAAACAACACACACACACACACACACACACACACAACTCAAACAAACAAAACCAAAAACCAACCAAACCAAACAACACACACACACACACACACACACACACACACACACACAACTCAAACAAACAAAACCAAAAACCAACCAAACAAAACAACACACACACACACAATACACACACAAATAACTCAAACAAACACAAAAACCAACCAAACAACACACACACACACACACACACACACACACACACACATACACACACACACACAAATAACTCAAACAAACAAACACAAAAACCAACCAAACAACACACACACACACACACACACACACACACACAACTCAAACAAACAAAACCAAAAACCAATCAAACCAAACAACACACACATACACACACACCCACACACACACACACAGACACACACACACAAATAACTCAAACAAACAAACACAAAAACCAACCAAACAACACACACACACACACACACACACACACACACACACACACACACCACACACACACACACAAATAACGCAAACAAACAAAACCTGTTTGCCAGTCAGGAAAGTTGTCCTGACTCCTGACTGGGAGTTTTTGTTTGTGCCTGTGTGCCTGTTTTACATTTGTACGTGCATGTATGACAGAGCAAGATGCCAACTGGACCCTTAGCTGCTGCTAAGCCTGGGGAAGAAGGAGCAGCTGTGAAAAAGTACTGGCCTCTGAGAGGTTGACCCAAATCCTACCACCTGCCCTTGTCTCACAGTGCCGTGGTAAAGCAGCGTCTTCCAGCCTGCAGGGCTCTCTAGCTGACACAGAATGTGCAGCCCAGTCTGTGGGAGGTGGGTGTGAGTGGGTGAGGAGGAGCAGGAGAGAGCTGGGCTTGCTGTTTTGCATACATTTGTTTACCCTCCTAAGCTTTCTGTAATTCCAGTGTGATGAGGCTCAAGTCTGAGGAGGTAGTAGTACTGGCCCAGCTGGTGTTTAATAAAACAAACCAGTGTGGTGTTAAAGAATGTGTTAAACTGTTCACACTGCTGCAGTACTGTGTGTGTGAATGTATGTATTTTCATCCACAGCAATTAGACAGCATTCATGTCACCATCTTACACAAGGAAGAAGGTGCTGGCCTTGGATTCAGCTTGGCAGGGGGAGCAGATCTAGAAAACAAGGTGGTCACGGTGAGTGGTCCAGGGATGGACATGTCAGAGCCAGAGTGTGTTGCTGGGCACAAGAAGACTTGCCTGGAAGGGTCTTGTGTGGGGGTACACCAGGCCACTGGGCAGGGGTCAAGACAGGAGGTTTAAAGGAAAAATCATTGTGACCATTCTTCTCAAGAGGCACACTATGGGCTTCTCTCTGATCTGTGTTTAACTCTCAGCATCATATGCCTTTAACAAAGGTCTTCCTGCACCCAGAACAGCCTCAGTCCACCAAAGGAAACAGGAAAATATATATGTACCTACATTCACACGAGTGTGCACACACATGTTCTATACCATAACATCTGAATGGGAAAGTTGCACAGCGTAAAGCCCTAATCTCTGTATTTTTTGAAATATCTAGAGCATACATTAAACATGGAGATCAGACTCAAAGATATCTGTCAATAAAGCACTTGCCTTGAAGCATGAGAAGCTCAGTTTGACGCCAAAAATTCATGTTCAAGCAAAGCTGGGCATGAGCATACATCTGTGATCCCAGAGCTGAGGAAGCAAAGATAGGCCGATTCCCAGGGCTTGAGAGTCAGCCAGCCTCGCCTACTTGGCAAGTTCTAGGCTAGTGAGAGGCCATGTCTTAAACAAAGAACTACTTCCTAAGCTGTGACAGCTGAGGTTGTCCTATGGCTTCTACATAAATGTGCACATACATGTTCCTGTGAACACATATGTGTGCACACACATATGAATTGAGGACAACTTTGGTACAATGCCACATAACTTCCTCTGGAAATTTAAATCATGGCAGTCACTAGGGTTTAGATAGGTACAGTTTAGGGTCACAGGGCAGTTTCAGAATCCTCTAGACTAGGAATGTTGACTTTTCCACACTATGTAAAGAGGAGCCCATGAAAGATAAATTTTCGAAAAGGTGGGGGCCTATCCTCCTCTTATCTACTTGAAGGATGAGAATGTCCAAGTGGACAGTTGATAACTGAAAATGTTCAAATGACTTTTTGGATGGCTGAGTTCAGTAGGATCCAGCCAAGGGGTAGAAGAGACTATTGTTCAATGTGCAGGCTACACGTAACACAGCGCTCACTCAGAATCTGCAGAGCCTATGTATGCAGTCTCCTGCTTTGCAGGACCTAGAGCTGGGACAGCACGGGAGGTGAGCAGACCTCTATTCTAGGCATTTCTCTGCGGACTCCTCGTTGACCTGTCCTAGTCGATCTGACCAGCATGGGCTACTGCTGTTAGTCCACTGCTTCTGGTTATCAGTTGCTGACAAACATGATTTCTGGCTCTCCTGAGTTCATGATTCAGGCCATGTGGGTGGTGTAGATCTGAAAATCAAACTCAGGCCTCTAGGTGTGGTGGCAAAGCATTTTTACACACTGAGCTGTCTTTCTGGCTGTAAGGGATTTTTTTTTTTTTTTTAAATCCTGCACATCATGCATAAAAGAGAAAAGGACCACCTAAAGAATAAGGATGTCTAGGCAGCCTAGGAGAGTGTACTCAAGTACTTCCGATAGAAAATGGGACATAAACATCCATCTGGAAGGGTTGAATTCTCCTGAACTGCATTTGGGTAGTCACCATGTTTTACACGGGTCACTCAGAGAACCGAGATGTAAATTGGCATTGTAGGATTGCTAGCATCTTTAAATAACATTTTTGGAGCTTTTATTTAAAATTTGGGTGTCACCAAGTTTCTTCAATCCTAAAAGCCTGTTCTCATAAATATCCCTTAATAAGCTCTAGGTTCAGCTTTTCCAGGAAACCACCATTCTCCAAAATGTGCTCTAGAGTAGGTAAGGCAGATGTTCCCTGGGAGTGGCTGGAGTTATAGGATCAGGCAAGGGTACTGTGTGAGAAGAGTACTCACTGGCCATCATTGTTGGTGGTCTCTGTCCTGACTAGAGAAGGAAAGGGAGGAATGCTGGCCCAGTCCAGTTGCTCCGCCCTGAGATATAGTCAGTCTGTGTTGCCTTTGGCTTAACTTCCTCTGGAGGTTGGTTGAATACCTGGCTCAGAAGCCTCTGCCAGCACTGTAGGCACAAAAAGGGATCTGATATGCGTGGTTTGTGGCTCCTGACTCCTTTGGTTTGTTCAGGTTCACAGAGTGTTTCCAAACGGGCTGGCTTCCCAGGAAGGCACAATTCAGAAAGGCAATGAGGTCCTTTCCATCAATGGCAAATCTCTCAAGGGCGCTACCCACAATGATGCCCTAGCTATCCTTCGCCAAGCTCGGGACCCAAGGCAAGCTGTGATTGTCACCAGGAGGGCAACTGTGGAGGTCACTCATGACCTGAACTCCTCTTCCGACTCCGCAGCCTCAGCCTCAGCAGCCAGTGACATTTCTGTAGGATCTTGTAAGTGTTCCCAGTGCAGTGGGGGCTGGTGTGGGGAGAGACTTTTGGGCCACGTTCTGACTTTGGTCATTTAAATACATGCTTGGTGGCGCTGTGTGTTAATGTGTGGCCCCAGCATCACACTTTCCTAGCACACTTGGTGTGCTGCAGAGATGTGAGTCTGTTTCTGTATGTGTGTGTGCGTGTGTCCCTGTCTCTCTCTGTAGGTAGTTAAGCAGCCAGCATCAGCCTGGGCAGCAGCTAGGCCTGAAAGGAGAACACACCACTGACCAAGCCCATGTTTTCCTCTGCAGTGGAGACCACTGTCTGCACAGTGACTTTGGAGAAGACCTCTGCAGGGCTGGGCTTCAGCCTGGAGGGAGGAAGGGGCTCCCTGCATGGTGACAAGCCTCTCACCGTAAACAGGATTTTCAAAGGTAGGCTCCTTCTCTTTTTTCCTTCTGTACATTCCAGTTGTGAGGACGCAGCAAACAGCCGCCAAACCCAGAGCTCCCGAGAACCTTTTTGGCCATGGTGGGTTCCCATACTCTTTAGTCAGGTGTTGATTCCTAAGTGTTCAGTTCTGCTTTGGGGACTCGTTGCCTCTTTCTAGCCCTGTCCTAACATCTCTTTTTGCTTGGTTCAGCTTTGCAGGACCAAGGTTAGAAAGAGGCACGCAAGGCTTGAGGCACCACAAGATGTTATTGAGAGCGATCAATACTATTCCCATGCAATGTACTTAAAAATGACGCAGCTACAACAGTACTGAGGTGAAGACAAGACAATCAGGAGTTCAAGGTCACCCTCGGCTACATAGTGAAGTCAACAAAAGGCCTGGGTTAGCTGAGTGTGTCTGTCTCTAACAAGCCAACTAATCCATGATGCGTAAGATTTCAATGTTTTGAGTAAGGCCAGGGGCTGGCACTTGTCTGATAGCCTGGCTGGATTTACCCTAGCCCTGGATTCATCAATTCTTGTCTTTATTTTCCATTTGATGTCTTATCCGTCATGGATTGGGCTGCTCGATGATCTGACAAGTGAGTCAGCCGGATATGGGTTTTCCTGAGCAAATTATGAATACCTTGTAGCTGCCATGCAAATATATCTGCCACGCCTTGCCACTTCTTAGTTGTAAGCCTTGGGCAAGGGGACAGGGATGTGGATAAAGGCACATTGATCAAATGTAAGACCTGGGTTCTAATGTTGTGCAGAACACCAGCACAATGCCCACTGCATTGCTCAATATTCTTAGTTATATTTTCATTTTTATTCTAGTTATTCACTACTGGTTAAGGCCAGGGTGTCATGAATGGTGTGTGTGTGTGTGTGTGTGTGTGTGTTGTGTGTGTTCAATATAAACCGTAAAAGAAGACATTGTGGTTTCTGTATGCATTTTTGACTGAGTGGTCACCATGCAGGGTTAGGTCTTTCAGAGTAGATTCTGAGCTCTTCCCAGGCTGTTGGAAGCCAAAAGTCCTGTGCAGATTGCTTCACAAATGTCTCAGTAGCTCACACTCCTTCCAACCCTTGCGGATGATGTTTCCCGAAGCAGGTTGTCAGTATGAATCAGGGGATCACTAGAGCAGTTTAGGGAGGACACAGAACCCCAGGAGTTCTCTAGGAATTGTGGAAGTCTCTAACTAGGCTCTGGCTTGGGACTGCCTGCTATCTCCTCCCTTAAAAACAGCACAGACTGTCTGCTGTAGGTTTCTTTGTCCTAGAGAGCTAAGCCTGGTGGCTGAGCTTTGTGCTACCCATGCCGTGAAATGCCTCACTTAAGAATCCTAAAGATGGGTGTACAATGCACCTGTAAGCTTTCCTGGCTCCCCAGAAACTGTCATTTACTGTTCGTTACCCACAAAGCCCAAGACCACCTGTCATCTTCTTCTTCTTTACAGGGACGGAACAGGGTGAGACGGTTCAGCCAGGGGATGAGATCTTGCAGCTCGCTGGCACTGCTGTGCAAGGTCTTACACGGTTTGAAGCCTGGAATGTCATCAAGGCATTACCTGATGGACCTGTCACTATCGTCATCAGAAGGAATGCCCTCCAGTGCAAGCAGAAACCGGCTGCCACAGATTCGTAGACAGGATGGCAGTGCTAAGACAAAACAGGAGCATGGAGCTCCAGAAACTGCTGATTCTCAGGGTCTCTGCTGCCCACCTCACCCACCGGGGAAAGCCCAGGTATGCTTCTGGTAGCTGCTGCTCAGGTTTGGACCTTCTGGCACAGTGCCCATCAAGATGGTTGTTCCAAATGTCAGGACAGAGTCACACTGAGGTGGCTGATACAAACCGCACAGACTGTACAGAGAGTGCAGTGACAATATTCTGGTGCCGTAATAAAAAGCTTGTATTGCAGTTTGCCATGAAACGCATGGCCTGATTTGGAAGTCGCCTAGGGACTACGAAAGCCACCCTATGGCAGTGCTTTTTCTTCGTTCACGAATCTCATGTCTTGGAGGGGAGCTCCTCAGCATCAACTAGAGCAAGTTAAGGATGGATCACTACTTGTGCCTCCCCCAGAGGTTCTGGGGGATGACTGGGAAGTCTTTTCATGGCTGGTACTTCGGCACCATGCTGCCCAGGCACACCGCAGCCAGATTGGGTGCGCCTTGTGAATGACCTGCCTTTGAAGACTGATAACATTGCTTCTGTTGTACTCCTGCTGAGGGCAGGCGGAATCCTGCCTGGGCTTAAGGAAAGGGAAGATGTTAGAAACAGCTCTGTGAGATGTTGTATGTCATGACGAACATTTCAAACACTTACAAGATGTTTTGGTTGGGTTGAGATCCTAGAAAGAATGGAACCAGAAGACAGAGAAATACAGTGTGAGTTAAGGTGTGGACAGATTTCTATGGGACGGGTATGAGCATAAAATAAAATTATTACTAATGTCCTATCTGTCACATGTCAGGCACTCTGATTGATATTAAGTGATGGTCATCTGTGGTCACAGCGCTTCACCAATGGCAGTCCTGCGCCAGTGTATCGGAGGGTACTGAGCCTCAGAGCAGTAAACAGCTTGTCTGGCCAGAATGTGGTAGGGCAGAGATTTAGCCATTTCTCCTGTGACATAAGCAGGCCCAGGAGCTTTAAAACATGGTACATTAAGGAATAAAAACAAACAAACGCACTAACAACTGCCTAGTGTGTTTACACTGTGGGCATGACCGGGATATTTGCTTTGGTCATTTCTGAACAACTGAGAGCCAAGCTCAGGGCAACTCAACGTGCCTCTCAATTAACCACAGCGAGTACAGCCTTACCAGGTCTGGGCCAAGGACTCAGATGGTCAGCCCAGTCATTCCATAAAATACAGATGACGTGGGAAGGCCTGGAAAGAGTCATCAGGTAAAGCTGAAAAATGAAAGCAAGTCACTGGGGCTGGCACGCTTACTTCCCCTGTCAACTCTGAATTCTGTCCAATAGCAGAAAAGTAGATGAGGAACTCAAAGGTGCCATTTATATCAATCTATTAGGTTTAATAGAAGGTACATTTGATCTAACAGTAAAGGTGTGGGGGCTGGGGAGATAACTGTCAGTAAAATGCTTGCCGTGCAAGCATGGTGACCTGAACTTAATCCCCAGAAGCAAGAAAACAAAAGTAAAACCAACCAGTCAACTAACCAAAGAAACCAGATGTGGTGGCATTCAACGTGTAATTCCAGACCTGGGGAAGCAGAAAGATGCAGGTCTCTGGAACTTGCTGGCCATCCAATCTAGCCTATTGGGTGAGTCTAACGCCAATGATAAAGCCTGCCTCAAAAAACCCAAGGTGGATCACATCCAAAATAATGGTTCAGCAAGGAAGCAACCTTAATATGGAGACAAAACCAAAAACTTAATATGGAGAGGGAGACCACAGAAAGAGATCAATAGTCAGCATCCAAACCCCAGGGAATAGGGCAGTAGCAAGAAAGCCAGACAGATCTATACAGACTGTGGGAAATTCTGAACAAGCCTCATCAAAATGAAACTGTATCCTAATGAGCCCTTTGACTAAGTCTGAGCTGCCCCGACCACAACAGTGAGAAGAACAAAGGGAGAAAGAGTAGGGAATTATTAAAATCTACTAAAGGGGAGCAGCAGGCTGGACTGAAGACAACGTCAGCCAACAGAGATCTTTTCTTTCCCCATATGATGGAAGGCAAGAGTCTAAGTTTATCTGAAAAGCTAAAGGGACCCCATTTGTCCCTAAAGGGACAGCAGGCTTTGTGGTCACTGTTAGATACTGTAGGTGTGTACAGTCTCACAACACAGGAGACATTCTTCCCTTCTTCCTATAGGCAGCAAAGTCTGATGGTGCCAGGAAACCCCACCACCCTTGTCTCACCATCATGGCTGTGGGCATAGTGAGGTATATACCAAGGGGTGCTCCTCCCCAGATTCAGGCAAGCACACAGGAACAGCTGGCCCCGCTTAGAATCCCTCACATGGGCCATAAGAACTCATACTCCTTCCCAAAGATATAAATTGGCCTGGGGCAGATATAAACTGGTTTCATGGGGGATGTGAACCTTAACCATGACAGGAAAACCAGGAAAAGATTCTGATGGAAGATACCACAAAAGTTAGACTGAAAGTGTTTTTTCCTTAAGGCTTATCCTGTGGTTTAAAACACCACTTCCCAAGTTGACATCTTTGTAAAGGGGGAAAGTCTTGTGCTAACACCGTGTATACAAAAGCCTGTCAGGAAAGGAACACAGGAATCTGGGAACTGCAGATGCCAGAGGAGGCAGGACTTAGTGACCACGATGGGTAATGATTCTTTAAGACCAGCACACAGGGCTCTGGACCAAGGGGAACCGAAGAGTACTTGAGCCATCTCTCAGGTGGCCTTAGCAGGACCTGCCCTGGCCTGCCAGGTGTATGTATACATCACATCAAGCTGATGGAATCTCCTTCCACACCAAACCCAAGAGGAAGGAGGATGGTGTGGGGGGCTGGGCTGCTCTTCTGAAAGGGAACCCTGAGATTTGCTGTTTACTATGGCATCTCAAAAGACCACAGCAGCTCTTCCGTGTTCTTCGAGGCTCAACAGATGGAGTTCCTGAAGGACCATAGGCATTTCTTGCCTGTAGGCGACTGTCAGTGATGGAACTTCCTCACGGCCTTCTGAAGGTTGGGGTAGAACTCAGCCATGCTTCGAGGAAAGAAGGAGTCCACCACGCTCTGAGGGAGGTAGCCACTCAGGTCTGTCTGGAAAAATGTGACCAGGTTGGTTTTGTTTGGCTCCCTGAGAAAGAGATAGCAGAGGTGGGTTAGATACGTATCATGGAAGCGTCTAGCACAGGGCCATGGCCAGCAGAAGTGGCCCAGACATGGTGGCCATTTCTACTCCTGCTCTGGGCTCAGTGCCCAGGATTCCTCTCAACCTCGTTGTTCTGGATACTAGCAAATCCTCCAGGGGATACACTATACAGTTGCTATGAACACACTGGGGAGCTGGTGCCATGCCCTGGGTAGGACAGATGCAGATGCTCCTTCTGGCTACTGCCAGCCCATCCCCCCCCCCCCGACTTTGTGTGGAAGGAGCTGTTCATCAGCTTAGAGATGCACACATCATCAGCTTAGAGGTGCAGGGCCTGTCCTGTTATGGCACCTGAAGGCTGGGCCCTTTCCAAAGGTCAGCAAGGTTAAGTAAGACTCTTTCCACGCTTACTGGGAAACACACGGATGAGTTTTCAGCCTATGTGGTTCATCACAGATCTATTAAGTCTGACATGAAAGAAATTGGCACAACTGGAAAATAGTGCCGTACTTCTCAGGTTTAATGTGTGTGTGTGTGTGTGTGTGTGTGTGTGTGTGTGTGTGTGTGTGTGTGTAAAGAAAAGCTGATTATTCTTCACACCATGTTACTTAAGATGCGATTCATTTACTAGTATTTTGTAAACAGATTTTTTTTTTTTTTTAGATAGCTCCACACAAAACAGGAAGCGAGTCATGGCCAAGTAGGAGCGTAGAACTCTGCAGTGGCCAGGTCTGGGGAAACCATGTCAACAGCTTTGGTCTCATCAGAAACTTCACACAGTACTGCACCTCAGAGGTTCTCTGACATGGGACTCTACAGTCTCTGCCTCTGGCTGTACGGACAGCTCCTGAGGTCTCAGAAGGACAAACAGAGGACCAGTAGAGGAGAGCACTAGAGGAGAGCACAGGCTACTTAGGACAGGCATTTCTTTACCCCTGTGCTGAGAGGTGGGGGGGAGGGGAGACAGAGGGAGAGGGCGCAAATCCTCAGCTCTGCCAGTGTCCATGTTCTCCCTCCCTCACCACCCCCACTGATTCTCGGGTCCTTTCTCTGCTCCCACCCCACCCAGGACTCAGCCTATTCCTCATAGTCTCTCAGCTGTGTTCTTTTTGGAAACCTGAAAGGTAAGTAAGAAATCTGAGTTACCGACTGTTTCTCTCTGGGGAGTCCTGGGCTTGATGGGAGAACATCACAGAAGAGACAGACCACATGGGGAAAGGCACATGTAGTAAGTCAAAGTGAATAAAGACTCTCGGAGGCTCCATGACTGTCTTCACGGAGCAAGCCAGGGATTTGTCCCGACACATTCATCACAACAGAGAATGTTCCCTGCATACAGTAGGCACATCACAAATGCAGCCCTGATGCTGCCTCCTCCAAAGAGTCTCCTGCCTTCTGAGATGCTTTTCTTCTACCATAGATAGCCTGAGCCCAGACACCTCCAAATCTGGTCTGGACACAGCCTCACTCTCCAGTGTGGCCCCTTGCTCTGATTCACAGTCCTACTCTGGACCCAAAGCAGTTTATACCGAAGTCACGGCATGGCTGCTCAGACCTCTCTACAGCTCCTGCTTACTCACACAAAAATGTCTACGGGGTCTGCCTGGCTCTGCTTCCTCACTGACTACTTCCTGGCCTCTCCCCTGGCTCCACTGATCCAACACAGTGGCTTCTTCCCATGCTGTTCCCCTGTGCCCACGCCTGCTTCCTTTCACCAAGAGCAACCCTGCACCTGCACAGGCCACTGTGCCACATGAGGCTCCAACCAGGGAGGATTTTGGTGACCTCTGGGGTGACTCACTCCCACTGTTCCTTTCATCACCCTTTAGATTTCTACACAGCACCTAACATGTAGTAAGCCATTCCTAGTGTATAGATAACATAATTACTTTCATTTGTGCCTTGTTTATCTTCTCCCAGCCCATCAGAATTAAGCTCTCAGAGAACAGATGTTTTCTGTGTTTTTTTTTTTTTTTTAAGAGAGTAAAAAGCAAAACAAAACATAGTCACCATGAAAAGACAGACGTCTGGGTTTAAGCTGTGGCTTTTTCACTTGCTGAGTCCGTCTGTGGTCTTGGGGTGGTAATTTAACCTCTCTGGCCTACCCACCCCTTTTATAGAACCTGGATCATCACCATTGTTACATAATCTGAAGCTTGCACACTGTGTTCCCCAAGCCAGCCCTAAGACTCGGCTTCAAGGAGAAAGGGCTCTGCTCTTACTGTCTAGACACTCCTTGTAATATGCCCTGCAACCTGCCAGAGCAAGGCAGGTCTTAGCATCTGAGTGTTGGGAACAGAGCAAGGAAAAGTGGTTAAGGATAGTTTTCTAGTCCCACACCAGAGGGTCTGGCCTCCTCTGGGACTAAAGCTATGTGCATGTGTGTACTTTACTACTGTCAAAAGTTTGTGACATTTAAGAAAAGCCTTCCGAGAGCTGTTTGGAGAGCCAGCTTAGCAGACATGGTGTTCTGTGGGGGTGCTCTGTCTGGGTTTTAGTGATCTGGGAAGCCCACACCTTCCCCTCTGGCTATCTGCAGGAAACGCAGGGACCCATGAACAGGTGCAATAGCTTCCCCTGTTAACTTGGGTGGTGCTCATTATAAACCTGGGACCTTCAGGTAACTTGTTACCCAGAGAGCTCCTGGGAAATCCAGCTTTGTCTGTGAGTGAATTTTCAGACTTTTTCCCCAGGGCTGATTCCCACACCGTCTCAGAA
This sequence comes from Micromys minutus, assembly GCF_963924665.1. Taxonomy (NCBI): domain Eukaryota; kingdom Metazoa; phylum Chordata; class Mammalia; order Rodentia; family Muridae; genus Micromys; species Micromys minutus. Next base: position 83,511,225 of record NC_137972.1, on the reverse strand, counting down.
GTGTCGTCTGTGCCCCGAGATCTGTCCCATTTCTTGTACAGGAAGGTGGTCACTGTGTGAACATAGCGTTCGAAATCTGGTCCCACTACTTTAGGATCTTCAGATGGGTATCTTGAGAGTCCAGAATATCTGGATCCCAGGCAGCGCACTGCACTTTTGGCCTTTGACACATTAAGTAACTATCCTAACTCCCAGTTTGCTTATTTGCGCAAAGGGACTGGGACATTTGCCTGACCTGTCCTGTGAGGCTGGACACCCGGTGGTTGCACATGCCTTTAGCCGTAGCACCTGGAGGCAGAGTTTAACAACTACAAAAGTTAATCTGGTCACTCCTTCTTACCACTTCGCCAGGTGCCACCTACAGTGGCACACCGTGTCATGCACGCCTATGTGTGATGGTGCATTTTGTAACACTGATGTTATTTTTGTAGCTTCCAGTCGAAGCGCCTGTTTTCTGAGTTCACAGTGGTGGGTACAGTTGGGTCCAAGATCAAAGCTCTCCACCCACTTACCCTGGCAGCGGTTCACAGAAGCACCCGCATGGATGGTTAAATCCTCTCACAAAACCAGGCTTTGGGGGACACAATGGATGCTCCACGTGGGTAGCTGGAAGACATTCATGAAGTTGGTGTACTCACCTGTAGACAGCAGAGTCACCACCAGCACTGAAGATCCTTCATCTGCAAGGGCCAAGTGACTGAAGCCCGCATGCCGGCAAAGGGTTCTGCCTCCTGTCAACCTCTTTCCTTACACTCACACTCACTCCAGTTCACACACGTGTGTTGATGTTGAAAACAAAACTTTCAGGGGCTCTGAGACTTTTCCAAAACACCCCCCCCTCTTTTTTTTTTTTTGAGAAAATTGACAAAGACAGAATTTACTAGAATGTGAGACCCTAAAGACACAGAAATGGTTAAAGTCAAACTCAGAGACTTTCCAGTCATCCCAAGGCTATGAGACCCGCCTGTTCTTGACAAATAAAAACAATGACCCAGAGTAATTCTCAGAAAAACCACAGAATATACTGACTGATAGCCACCTGGCCCTCTAGAAAGCCCTAGATAGGGTCCTGACGCATGTCATAGTTAGCTCATGCTCTAATCACCCAATTCTGAGAAACAGAACAAGGACAAAACTGCTGTTTTAAAATATATAAACAAGGTTCTGAAAATATAAAAAAGTTTTAGTGGACAGGTCAAGCTATACTGACCAAGGTGAGTTAAAATAAAACAAAAATGACTGCTTTAGGAGCAGCTCCCCCACCCCTCCCTGTACTGAATTCCAAGGAGAATGCAAATTGTCAACAACCTTACTGCCAAAGTTTCTCCCCCTTTCCTCTCCTCTTTCTGAAAATTATACTGCTGACCAATGGTAAAACAGTAGTTCACCTCCCTCATAAAAAAGTAAAAAAGATGGATGCTTTTTGAGTTTGGGGTTGACTCCCTCTGCGAGGATGAGCAACCCCCTGTACATGGAATTAAAACCTCTTGCCATTGCAATGGTCTATTGTCTAATTGTGTTCTGTGGGTCAAGCTCCTGAGCTAAGACTCCTCGGGGGCTTACAATAGCATCCTCACCCCCCCAATACACACACACACACACACATACACACACACACTCAGGTACATGCACACACAACACACATGCATTTTTATTACCCCCAACACATGTTTAGATACATGCACACACACGCACTCACTACCACACACAGTATTCTCCAAACCTTTAAGAGTTTCAGAAGACAGAAACAATGACTTAACCAAATTCTTAAGAAAATGGCTGCATCTAGAGAATATCATCCTGAGTGAGATAACCCAGTCACAAAAGAACAGACATAATATGCAGTCACTGATAGTGGGATGCTAACCCCAGAGGCTTGCACTCCCCCAGAAAAACTCACAGACTGTATGAAGTCCAAGAAATAAAGAAAACAAAACAAAACAAAAAAAATATTTACAAAACAAGAAAACTTTAACTATTTCCATGTTACATTTTGTTTTACATGTACTTTAGCTCATTGTAACTATTAAGTTTTCAAGGCATAAAATCAAACCTTGAAAAAAAATCAAGTACTGACTAAAAAATATATTCATATAGTTTTATGTAAAAATTATGTTAAAATCTGAAAAAAAGTACTGACAAAAATGTATAATTTTAAGCAAAAAATGTTTAAAATCTGTACATTTATCTTTGTTTTGTAAAATAAAGTTGTTTTTTAAAAAAAAGAGTTTCAGAAGAAGTATCATTCTAGAATATAAGGCTCAGGGTAGAAGAAAGATTCCTCTCTCTCAGATTTCAGCTCAAAGAAAGAAGGTTGTGTCCCCACCTTCACTAGAGGCAGATGCAGAGGAATTATTGGGCTCTGCTCCTCAGAGGGCAGGGATGATACACCAAGTAACCATGGTTAACATGATTAAGATGCTCCCGTGGAGTTGACACACTGACATACACAGAGACTGGCTGCTCTCTGCACATTCATAACATGAACTGAGATCAGCAGAAATAAAAACAGCACTGACAAAATCTGGGGCCCCCATAATAAAGCCCAGGCATATGGTCTCCCCATTTAAACCCTATGGCATAAAATCTCAACCCTACAAGGGACAAGGATGGAACACCTGAGCTTGCTGACAGCATTGCATCACCCAGCTTTCCTTGAAGACCTGGAGGTGTGTAAGACAGAGCCCAGCTTCTAGGATGGCCAGTAAACACCTACTGCCACTTACCGTTGGAACTAATGGTGCCATCCTCGTATTTCTTCACTAACACCAAGTCCACAAAGTCCCTGGGAGAAATAAGCTTCATGGCGGCCGAGGGCGTGGCGGTTCTGCTCACACACAGCATCTGCCAAGACAAAGGACGCTCAGGTCTGCTGAAGACACACACGCAGCACCTGGGAGATGCAACGCTTGAGCAATATGGGGAGCTTCAAGCAGGACAAAAGGAAGCCCGGGGGCACTCGGGCTCTTTCATCACTTTCCAAAGGACTTTATCTCCATGTCTCTTTATAAAAGAACTTACCGAAGAACAGTGTGTCTCTACAAAATGGGTCTACTCCCCTACTTATCTAGTACCATCTTAGCTTGCACTGCCCTGGGCACATCTCCTGGGGTGCTACCGATCTTCAGGAATTCAGACTGCAATCTTTGACCATAGTGCCCCACACTGGGCTCAGAACGTCAGTTTCCCTTCCTTAAGCACAGTCTAAGAAACAAGTTCATTTCTGAGTTCCTGTATCTTGCAGCAGGCACAGCGGAAATAATGGTTATTTTCTATAACCATGACCTCTTCTGATTCCATCTGGAGCCCGAGGGAGAAGTCTATTTTTAAGAATATTGAAGGCAGAAGCACTGGTTACAGACCTAAGTTCACTCCAGGTTCATGTCTCATCCACGCACCCTTTACCCATCTTCTATTAAGAATTAGGATGCTTGAAGGCTGTTCTAATCACGCTGATGAATGCCACCCTAAAGGGTCTTTGCCCTGTGACGTCCACTGCTTCACTTAATAAACAAGAGCCCGACTTGTCGATGGCTTCTCTGCTTTTCAGGATGCATAATTTCCCCAGCAGTCTGTACTTTCTCTCCTTCTGTGCCTAGTGTTGGCTGCAGAATGTGTTTCTCTGGCAATAAGTCAGATCTCTTCATGGACACATGAATTAATGAGAACCACCAGTTCCCACATATCTCATGCAGAGATTAAAAAAAAAGTCTTTTCTCCTTGTGTTTAATCATTCTTCATCCAAATTTCTAACATATTGATGTTACCTTAATAAATTACACTCATACCTCAATCTAGTACTTAAAAGTCTTGTGATCAAAAGAAGTACATACATAATAACATTTTTTTAATTTACAAAAATATCTCTAATAAAATTTGGTGATATCTAAAAAAAAGTCACATGCATTATATGAGGGATAAACATGGACTGGGAGGCTGGGCCTGGTAGGGTAAGCTTATAATCCCAGTACTTTTGAGGCAGAAGCAGGGGAATCAGTCTGGTCTATATATTGAGCTCCAGGCTGGCCAGGGCAGGCTGTATAAAGGAAATACAATTAAGAAATACAATCAAGAAAAATAATTACATACTGATTAAGAAAAACACTTTTTGTTGGTGGCTTCCTTTGTTTACTGAATTGAAACGTATCCCTGGCTAGCCTGGTACTCATAAATAGTCTCTCCATGGCTGCTGGGATTACAGGTATGCAGCAATGGGGAACCAGCTCCTTCTGGCTTTTATCTGTGTTCACTTGGCAGCTTCTGTTTACCTCTGTCAGACTGTTTCTTCCCCCAGGTTTCAGGACGGGAACTTGTGGGCAGGGATAGAACCAGTAACTAACTGCCTTGAAAGCAAGACAGGCTAACCACCATTACAGCTGCTCAGATATCAGCCTATGGATGTCCAAGATTTTCATTCTCTTCGTCCCACCAGCCACTGAGCTGACACCAAGAGGTGCAAGTGTGCTAAAGGGACGGAGCCACTTTAGCTTCCAAAAGATGATATGCAGGGTGCTGGGGGCAGCTTAGCAGGTAAAGTGCAAGTGTGAGGACCAGAACTGAGATTCCCTAGAACCCACACACAAGCCAACTGGGAGTGTTAGTTCTGCTGTAATTCCCAAAGACAACTAGAGGCAGGGAATCTCTGGAGTAAGCTGGCTAGTACTGCAGGCTCCAGCTTCAGCAAGAGACTTTTCTCAGTATATAAAGGCAGAGAGTAACTGCAGGACATACTTCTTGGGGCTCCATACACAAATGAGCATGTGTGCATACACACATGTCTAGCACATACACAAAATACAAATCCTTCTGTTACCGCATTCACATAATATATAAAAGGCATTAACCAGGGTTGCTCAACTTAGACCCATTAATGCATAATAATTTGTATATTTTCTTTGCATTTTTTTCTTTCCTAATGCTGGCGTCACTTAATCCAGAATAGGAAAATTATATCTATTTATTGTGGTTCTTCAAATGTCCCCAGTTAGACCAGCTGGTTTTTATAAATGAAGTGATTTAACATTAAATGAAAAGAAAGAAAGAAAGAAAGAACCACTTGTCATAAATTAAAGGTAACTTCAAATTACATACAAATGTGCTAGAGTCTGATTCCCAGCCCAGGACACCTATTAGTCTCTTGAGGGAAAGCAACAGCTAAATAGTATCCCAGGCACTTGAGTGTCCGAGATTCACTCTCCTCTTCCTGGTACCACAGGGCTGAAAGAATTGAAATACAGCAGCATCCTCATTGTATTTCAATTCCATCTTTGACTGCTAAGGACATAAAACGACCTTTCCTACTAGGGGTTTTTGCCCCATCCTTCAGACAACTCTGACATAGACTCCTATGGACAATAGACCAACAGAAATGAGGATTCTGGGCCAGAGAAGACACCTGGTTCCACGGCTTGCAAAACACTGTAAGGTTTCACAATGCTACCACCTACTACGTAAGCACCAGACGCGATAGCGCCGGACAGATCCCAGAAGCCAATGATAAGATACCATTCAAACCACACAGCTCTGCTCCCCTAGAGCTGCTCACATATCTGTTTCCACCGGAATCTCCTATTCTTCTGAGCTTTCTATAGTCCAAAATGAAGCACCATCTTACAGTTATAGGTGATGCCAGGACAGGCTCATCAAGACGGGAAGCTGTCTCCCATAACCTCCCTCATCTCACTATTTCAATACACAGTCACATCTGTTAAAACAAACAATTCATTTCTTCGAACCAGCCACCTTGTCATGCTCTGTGTCCCACGGAACTGAGGCTACCACACTAGACAAGGCAGTTACAGAACAATGCTGCCATATACCAAGGCTTTCTGCTGGGCAGGGCTGGTCTGCAGGAAGAACATGTTCCTGAAGGAGACTTGCAGTGGTCCCACTGTGGTTAAAGGGCCAAAGTAGCTCTGTCAAGAGACAATGCTTCTAACTAAGTATGTTAGTCTAACCCGGGCCTGCCTCCCTGTTTGATTCCGGTGAGGGGTTTTGGACCTCTCAGAGACATACTGTTTCCCACCAGGGCCAAGGCTGGATTGGCCTGCATGGAACTCCTCTTGCCTACAGATGCTATAGATCCTTCTTCAGGAGAGGTGGGCTCAGGGTGCCGCAGCAGCAGGACAAGAGCCTGCAGATCACATCGGCAGAGATACTCACATCAGTGATGCTCTGCACAATTTCAAAGCTGCTCACGTTGTCATCCCACTTCTCCCGGAGACCCCCGGCAACCGGCTTTACGCAATCCCACACTTCCTCTGGTGTCCCACACAGGATCCCTTCTCCCCGGTACCTGGAACAGAGAGGAGTTTGACCCAAAGCATCAATTAAATTTGTTTATCTGACGGTTTTGTTTCAGGACTATTACATGTTTGTTTGAGTTCTAGGGCTGGCTGACAGGAAAGGCCCTAAAATGTGCTAGCCCACCTCCCTTCCAGCCTGCACAAACAGGTACAAAGCCCTCACAGAACACAGCTTGCTAGAAACAATGCAAAACACAAGCTAATTCCTTTCTGGAAGATGATTACTATTCACCGAAGGCCAGAGTGGGTTGGAATTTTTCATTAGGCAACACCAGGAAGGGAGTCAAGGTTCCAACAAACTTTGTTCAAAGTATGCACTTACAGATTCCCTGGGAACTCCTCAGATGGCCTCCAGGAAATTGAAACTCCGTTCTGTTAAAAGGCATAGGATTATAGAATTTTAGAGCTAGAGGAAATCTCGGAGATACGATCTCAAGACGCGATTCTCCAAGGTCACCCAACCTGTTCCTGTACAGATGGGATTCATTATGCATGTAGCTGCCCCTACAGCAGGTGAGGAGCGGAGAGATCCTGGCTGGATGATTCCTGGAGCTGTGGGAGCCTCTCCAGTCCCTTAAATGCCACCAAAAACTTTTGTTTTCTTAAGCAATTTAGGGATTTTTTTTTTTTTTTTTTTTTTTTTTTTTTTTTTTTTTTTTTTTTTTTAAAAATCAGAAGCATCAAGGAAGGAAACTATTTCCCTGGCTGTCCCGGGGGAGGGATTCTGCAATAAAGAACGGAGGAAAGACTTGGTACTTGGAGTTTCAGGTCCAATCCTTAACCTCCTAGCAGTCAGATGACCTTGAGTAGTTTCGAAATGAGAGGGGCAGGGATGTCCAGGAGTCCAAGAGAGCAACCACTCGCAGTGGAATCGCTCTTTCAATCCACCTCTGGGGTCCAGGGTGCGGATAATCTCGGGGAGAGTAGAAACCTGGGAGTTTGGAGGACTTCAAGCCCTCCAGACTCCTTTTCCCGCCCAGTCCCTCACTCACGCCTTCCCGGCACTTCTTCCAGCCCGACGTATCCCGCCGGTACCGGAGCACCTTTTCCGCCACTGCCTCACTCTCTTGCGTGGCCCAGGACAGGTCCATTATGCCAGCGTTCAGGGTCCCAGCAGTGCTGCACTGGTTCTGCTGGGCGGAAAACCGGGCCTTGGGCGGAGCCTGGAGCCCCGCCCCTGGGCTTCGCCTCTCTTTCAGAATTGGTCTTTGCTCGCAGACAATTCCGTCCTTTCTTGAAATTGGCAGGTCTGTAGATTAACGCCAGCCCTGCGCAGTAAGCGTCATCTCTGGGCGGGTCTCAGGAAGCTCCCGCTCTGCAGCAGCAGGCTCTGGGCAGGGCCAGGAACCAACTAGCTTAAGGTATTTGGGTGTTTTCTCCTTGGTGCTCAGGTGCTTTCGACCCCTCCAGTGAAACCGTGCAGTTTTCATAGCAAACGACTTCCTAGGGGGATTCTGCTGGGTGGCCCGGAGAATGTGGAAAAGCCGGCTGTGGAGATTAGGCAGGTGGGGTACCCACCGGTGACAGTTCAGATAACCTGCGAAGGGATGTCTGCTTCTGATAACATAAGCTGAAGCGATTCCCATTTCTTTTTTGGCCTTGACTAGCTAATGCCTTTGCAGAGTAAAGGAAGAGACAACTTTGAAAGTGTGTGGAGATTGGCGTGGAGGAAGAAGCTAAAACCAGTGTTAGATTTGGTTCCAGATACCCAGCTATTAGGAGATATACATCTCCAGCAGACAGCCCCATCCATTGGCACAAGGTGGAGACCCCAGCTTTCCCTTAATATAATCCAGATTACGGAGGTGGAAGGAGGAAGATCACTCATTAATGGTCTGCCTGGAAATTGAACGAGACCCTCCCATCATTTCAAAATGAAGAAGTAGAACGAGGTCTAACAACAGTACAGTAAGAGTGTGCTTACCTAGCTCGTGCTAGGACCTGAGCTCGAGCCCGGCATCAGTAAATAGACAAGAAACTGACAGGAATACTATCGGCAGCTTCTGGAAACAGGCAACCAGGCCCGTGGGAAAGTGTGGAATGACATCCCTCTGTCAGAGCGGCCCAGGTTCACTCCTCTTCAAGTCGATCTCCAACTGAATTGTTTGTAACCTCTTCATTGTTTCCTTCAAAGGCTAGGAAGGACTTGTGACTTGAAAGTCCCCTTTGGAAGAAAAGTGGGGCTGGCTGGCTGGGAAAGCCATCTGGGCACCTTGAGATCCAGACCCAATATTGTCTTTGTGGGTTTGGGCAGGTCTTTAAACATCTTAGCGATACAATTTGCCCAGCAGTGAAATGTTATACTAACACGTGCTACTGTGAAGAACATCTGAAGAAAACATGCACATTCTTCTGAGAGTCATAAACTAGATGGCTCACTTTGCTGTACTTTAAAAATTAAGTGAATTAAACCATAACTGAAGCTGAGATCAAATTGAGAGATGTTTTAACTAAAAGTAAACTGGCTGTTTAAACAAGGCTTTAAATTGTTAAGAATTGTCAGGAAAACGTAAGCAAAAAGAAAGCATCATACGTGGAAAGATGCTTTGTGGCAAAAATCAATGACCTTGACACCAAAAGATGTAGAACCCTGGTCGTGGGGAATTATAAATCAAATAAGAGGACCCATCCAGTGGACACAGAGGACAAGATTTGTTAGTACCCTGATTTACTCACAGTGTGGAGAAAGGGTTTTTCTAGACTGGATGTTTGGATGATGTGTGGTCATCCAAACAAAGCAGTGATACATGTAACAGTTATATATTAACAGATACATATTAACTTCCTCTTTAACACAGCAACATTACTTGTACAGAAGCAAAGAATATTGCCCTTGTAATGGAAACTAACTTATTTGCCAATGCATTAAACAAAGCCACAAGATACCATTATGTGGGATATTACTAACCATTAAACTCGTGTAATAGAGCTGAGAGAACTGAGGCTGGCGCCATGAAGGATTGCCCAAGAGAGAAGAGGGTCAGACTGAGTCTAACCATATTGCTTCAGAGGAGGCAGCTCTTCTCATCAACAGCTATTTCTGTTTGGGGGACATGGACAGAGTTTAAAGTGTAACTGAATGTAATGTAAGTTCTTATCTTTCTCCAAACGTGATCACTGTTTAAGATGGTCATCTGTTAACATCCCATAAACAAGTCAAGAATACAAGCTGAGAGGCAACAGTGTTGTGAATATAAAGGTATTCTTGGAAGCCATGCGTGGAGGCACATGCTGTAATTCTAGCATCATGAGGCAGAGGAGGGAGGTTTACCACAAGGTGTTGCTCACATGGTGTACATAATAAGCTACAGGCTAGGCAGGGCTGCAGAGTATAATGCGAGAGAGACAGACAGAGAGATACAGAGAGAGACAGAGACAGAGTCAGTGAGAGAGAGACAGAGACAGAGCTTTGGGGCTGGTGGGTATAGTTCAGCTAGAAAATACTTGCATGCTATGTTCAAGGCATTGGATCGCATTTCCAGCACTGAAAAAAAAATTAAAATATAAAAGTAATTTTAAAACACATAAAGCTAGCACCCCTCAGATTGCTCAAGTCGCACATTGTGGTGGCCAGTATTTAGCACCGATGTCCAATGAATAGCCATTCCAGACCTTCAAATTTTCTTGAAAAGTGAAATGACTAATAGTGCTGGCAGTTGCCTTAATAGTGAGTGGTAATACATGTATGTATTGAATAAGAAAGAAGTATGTGTGCATCTCTGTGTGTATGTGAACACGTGTGTGAATTTGTTAATATTTGTATATAGCTGTGAACTACATGAGGATGTTATTTTGATCAATCATACTGGCTGGCTTTGTGTGTCAACTTAACCTAAGTCATCGGAGAGGACGGACCCTCCATGAAATCGTATTTTCTCAATTGGTGATCTGTGGGGAGGGCCCAGCCCACTGTGGGCGGCGCCATTCCTGTGCTGGTGGTCTTGAGTTCTATCAAAAAGCAGATTGAGCAGTTCATGTGAAGTAAGCCAGTAAGTAAGCAGCACCCCTCCATGGCCTTGGCATCAACTCCTGCCTTCAAGTTTCAGCCCTGCTTGAGTTCCTGTCCTCACTTCCTCCAATGGTGGACTATGATCTGGAAGTATAAGTCAAACAAACCCTTTCTTCTCCAACACGCTTTTTGGTCATGTTTCACAACAGCAATAGAAACTTTAATGAAGACATCAATCATAGGCAGTGTTACAACAGATGTTATAAGTTAACCCCGTGAGATACTGTTGCCCAGTGACACTGAAGACATCTGCTCTTCATAACATACTATGATGTTCACACAGTGACAAAATCACTTTATGACACGTCTCCCAGGACACTTCTCCTCCACGAAGCATTGCGTGCTAGGGATGTTGGTTTGGTCCAGTACTCACACTGTTTCAGTCTAGTAAGGTGTGATGTTAGAACAGTGCAGAGTAAAGCCTGACACTTCCTTTTCACTTTAAACTATCGTATGCTGCTTAATTATTCCATTTTAAAAGTCTAATTAGTGTTCAATCTAATGTATTTCTAATAAGTTCCGTGACTCTTGCTGGAGACTCAGGATGGAGCCTAATAGAATTTTGTTTGAGCTTAAACAATATGAAAACAAAAAACAAAAATGAATGGAAGTGAATCTTGTCCCCCTTTCCCCAGTTTTAATGCTGGGTATGAACCCAGGCATGTGAGGCAAATGCTCTACCACCGAGCTTCACTCCAGGCCAGGAAAGCCAATTTTGTTACAGAAAATGACTCTTAGAAACTATCAATATTGAAGAGGTGGTTATGCTTACAAAGTGTAGTAGGAAGGTTTTTTAATCCAGGAAAGTTTTATTTTATTTATGTGTCTATATGTACATTTGTGTACAGATACCTTCAGAGAGCTGATGTTTTAAGACACTCCAGAGATTGAGTTACAGCTGGTTGTGAACCAACCAACACAGGTTCTGGGAACTGAACTTGGGTCCTCTGCAACAGCAGTATATACCCCTAACTTCTAAGCCATTTCTCCAGGTCCTACAAAAACAAAAGCAAAGTTAATTATAATTAACCTTTTAATCTTTGCTCTCCCCAAAATGGGAACTCCTGGGTAGACAAAATATTTAGAGAAGTAAATTTTGAATTCAAGGCCTGTGCAAACTGGCTGCCAAAAGCAGGTGCAAACTGAGGTAGACTAGAGCTGGTCCAGCTATTTTGATGCTGGAGGCAGGCCCAGGGGAGGGAAAGCAACTGGCTGGAACAAAGAGGACCTAAGAAGCACCCCTAAACTCTCCCACGAGCACAAACAGAAGCTCCTTTAAACTCTGCTAGAGGCTATACTTGAGAGTTGAAGGGGAAGAGGAAGAATTTAACTCTTAGGTTCATTGTGCAGTGTCCTCCCACAAGGCACTAGCCTCTTAGCCCACCATGTGCCCTTGCAGAGCCCACAGGACCCCTAGCTGACTTTGAGATAAGTGCTCAGGGCAGGAGTGTCACAACATATTTATTGCATTAACTCAGGACACTGTAGATATAGTAAATAAGCCTGCTTTTCATTCCTTTAGTAACAGTTCTCACTGGCTCAAGCTTACTGCTTGCCAGCTCCTGCCCTACACGTGCACTTTACCTGGATTGAGTCATTTAGCATCTAGTCATTTAGTCACAGAATTATGAGGTAGAGACCAGTGGCTACCAGGAATCGGGAAAAGATAAAAGGAACTGATCACTTGTGAACAAAAAAAATGAAAAGGCAAAAACACTCAGTATGTAGTGGTTTTTAGAATGTGTGTGTGTGTGTGTGTGTGTGTGTGTGTGTGTGACAGAGATAGATAGATAGATAGATAGATAGATAGATAGAGAGAGAAAGAGAGAGAGAGAGAAAGAGAGAGAGAGAGAGAGAGAGAGAGAGAGAGAGAGAGAGAGAGAGTACAGCCCTTGCTACCTTCACCACTAGGTCTGACTGGTGGGCAGGAGACTGATGCTCAGCAGGGCATGTGAGATCAGTTCTCAGCAGGGCATGTGAGATCACTCAGGCTTGAGTCGTAAGAACAGGGCTCTGTCTCTGATCTTTGCAGGATGCACTGGGTGTCAGGCCAAGCTGAACCAGGCCAGTGAGAGGCTCCGGTGCAGGATGCAAGAAATTTCGGGAGAAAAAAAAATCTCTACTCAATCAGAGGTGTTACCAGCTCTTTAGAACGAAGGAACTCAGGCAGAGGAGTGATTTCTACATGCCCTTGCTTTACTTTTGCACCCAGCTTCCATATAAGTACAGTTTTTGAAATGGTTTGGAGTTTGACAACCAGCTTCCTATTGGCTTGGCCCCAAAGCTTGGGAAGACCTTGTCTACATATTATGGGGCAGTCCTGATTCTTCCTAGAGCTTATGTGCAGTCTATGTGCAGGGGAGGGACTTGGGGTGTGGCCATCGCCCTGTGGGACCATGCACTGTTTATGGCAGTGTGAGCATTTCTGATTTCTCGAGAGTTTGGGAAGCTCCTGCCATCTTGTTTAGTACTCTGGGGCTTCAACCGGTCTCAATCAAGAATCAGGGTTCCTAACACAGGCGACCTGCCCCACGTGTGTTTGTGTGTGTGTTTGTGTGTGTGTGTGTGTGTGTGTGTGTGTGTGTGTGTGTGTATGTGTGTGAGTGTGTGTGTGTGTGTGTATGTGTGTGAGTGTGTGTGTGTGTGTGTCTGTGTGTGTGTGCATGTGTGTGTGTGTGTGTGTATGTGTGTGTGTGTGTGTGTGTGTGTGTGTGTATGTGTGTGAATGTGTGTGTGTGCAGGAACACAGTGTTTGAGGAAGCCAGAAGAAGCTGTTGAATGGTGCTAGAGTTATAGGCAACTCTGAGGCTCTCAACAAGGGTACTGGGACTGGAACTCACCTCAGGTCTCTGCTAGAGTGTGCATACTTTAACCGCTGACTTATCTCTCCAGCAACCTTGGCTTCGAATAATACAGTGGATCATGCTACCAATAGTAGTTTGATGACAGGGTAATAAAGCAGACAATCTCTCTTGCCACGGACCATTACTAAGTTATGCAGGCATCTTGTAAAACCACAGTTACGCAAAGCAAGCTTGATAAGACAGCTTGGTCAATTTGTATTCCTACAGCATCGTTAAGGGCTAGTTTTCTGAGAGTGGAGAGAGATGAGTGATCAGAAAACTATGCTTTTGTTAGGAGCTTGATGGACCCATTCACACTGGTAATGACATCATGGAGGAGAGTGGGTAAAGTCACTGAGAGGTGAATCACTTGCAGAGACAGGAAAAAGAAAAAAATAAGAGCAAAGGCATTAAAACCATTTGATTTATTATTTTGCCATCAGATTGATAAAAATTGCATAATGGAGCAAGATTAAGTTCTTGGTGAGCCTCTAATACAAACATTCCCATCACGTGCCAAGGCAGGAGATAAAACCTGGGTTTGCAAAGATTTATAAAGAGGAAACTGGAAAAGCCTAATATGATTGCCTTCAACAACCTTAAGTTTCTCTCTTACAGAACTAATAACCTCAAAGAAGATATACAAAAGATATTTAGGACTCACTTTCAGTAAGGAAGAGACAGAAATTATTTCAATAGCCATCATGAAGAAAGGGAAGAGATATCATTTGGTTTATCCAAATAATGGGACAGTACCCAGCTATCACAGGGAGCTTTGCCTGTGCCTAGTCCTGTGCTAGGTCCCAAAATACTAATAAATATGGCAATAAGTATAGGATAATAGCATTGACTTAAGAAACAGGTATTGCCTATGGATGCTTATATGCATATATTCACAGCACAGTGTCCATAAATATAACAATCTGTAGTGGGTTAGGCCTAATGCTGCTTGTATTCTAATGTTAATTGGGGCCCCCAAAACTATCTGTACAAGAAAGTCTGCAGGTAAGACACTGAGGGACCCTGTTCCCAGTTAATTCTAGTTGGCAAATAAAGATGCCAGCAGCCAATATAGTTGGGCAGAGGAGACATAGGTGGGGCTTAGGTTTCCCAGGGTTCGGGACCACGAGGAAGGAACAGGAACAGGGAGAGCTGCCATGCTTAGAAGAATGTGGGAACGGAGAAAGGAGCTGCCAGAAAACGTGGCCTCATGGGCTGGACAATTGGAGTTAGAAGCGACCTAGTTGAAATAGTAATGATAGTGTTATGGATAGAGTATAGGACTCTAGGCAGTTACCCAGGTATTGTGCTGCAGAAGGCATATTAAAATATAAAGGCTGTGTGTGTGTGTGTGTGTGTGTGTGTATGTGTGTGTGTGTGTGTGTGTGTGTGTGTGTGTGTGTGTGTGTGTGTCTTTCATCCAGGAACACAAATGGTCTAAGGTAGGAAGGAACCTTGCTCCAGCATTATTTAATATTTCAACAACAATCTACTGGGTCAATTTACACTGAGCTCTTGACCGTGTGAGAGGGAGGACCTCTAGTGAGTGTGAGAGCTAGAGAGTAATCTATCTCTCTCTTCTGAGTATCCTTATGTAGTCCCTGCTGGTCTGGCATGAGGTAGCTCAAGCTGCCCTTGAACTCGTGGCCCATTCCTCTCATTTCAGTCTTCCAGATACAGCTCTATAGGGCTTTATTATTAAAACCAAAATGGCTCCATGGAAACAAAATACAGACATTTGTTGACCATTGCAAGGTGAATATGGGTGCTCATAACACTCAATTTTGTGTTGTTGTGTGTTCTAATTTTCTATGTTGGGATTATCCAACACAAGGTGCTATGTACACAAGCTCTGAACTCACACGTCAACCCTGGCTATGTTACAGGATGCCTCATTTCATGAAATGCCCCAGGGTTTGCTCATCCTCTCTCCTCCCCTTGCAACACAGGTTGCTGGTCCTGCAGATGTCTGGAGATAGGTTTGGGTTCCTTAACCTATTTCCATGTCCCAGGGTAACCCCAGAACCTGGGGTATGTCTCCTCACTGTGGCACTGCTGTGGGTACCTCTGTCACTAAAAGACATCCCAGGCACCACAGAACCATCTAGAGCATCGCATCTTAGAGCCAACTTGACATATAATTTGAAAACTTATACACTCATCCTCATGAGTTCAGTGAGGGAGATTATCTGTGTGAACTTTGCAACTACCAATATTTATACAAACTTCCCTGGTTAGCATTGGGAGTTATCTTGACCTCTAATCCAGTGGCCTTACCCTATGTGATTCATTAGGACACTCATCCATTTGCATCTAGCAAGGTATTAAGTGTCTGTGGCCGGCCTCCAAGATTCCTGCTTCTATGGGATGGATGGCTTGCGGAAAGTCCTGAACAGTATGAAATTTCACCCTGTGGTGGAGTTATGTTTTACAGAAAAGGTAAAGTGGTCTCGATGCTATGATTAAATTTCCCCATGAGCCAACTTCTAGGAATCAGGAAGAAGGGTTTTCAACTTGTAAAACGAGGGCCCATATGATCTCTGCCAAAAGGGACTGGAAGCCAAATAGGGACACATTTCACTGCCAGCAGAGATGCATCAGCCATGCTGTGTAGCAGGAACATGCAGGAAGCCTCTAGAACCTCAAGGCCTGGACATCTGACCAAGAACCACATGAGACCGGAAGAGGGCCTCTGTGAGATGTCAACCCTTGATGTTGCCTCAGCCGCTGCCTGGAGGAGAGGACCCAGCTAGCCATGCCTTCAATCCTGACCCCTTGAGTTGCTAGGGCCACAAGTGAGCATCCTAAGAACCATTTAGTTGTTTATTGTGGTGTGGAAATCAGAAGAGTCAGGATGCAATTGCTCTGACGAGAAAGCAAATGAGGCATGGGGATTGTGAAGCAGGGAGACTGGTCCTGATAACAAAGATCTGGCCAGAATCTCAGCCTGGCGCTAGGGTTACTGCGAGTACAGACTGTACCTCTGCAAGGACATCTGTCTGACCTTGGGATGGTGCCACCCTTGCGGTTGATCTCATTAACAAGGATAGTTGACTGAAAGAGCCTATGAAAACTTCATTTACTTGAGAAACCTTTTCCTTGCTCTGGATACTGTATACGCCTGTGCCTTACCAGACTATGGTATCATCAATTGTCAATGTGATGCTCTCTGTTTCCAAAGCAATTCAATGTGTGAGGGTCTGTCCCCAAGGTTATTCTGATCGACGGCAGTGATAGGCACCACACATGTGATATCTATTTTGTGTCAATTACTGGGAATGTAGAATCATGGTGCCATTTTTGTTCCAGACCTTTGGAGTATATAATAGAGGAGACAGAGATGATAAAAGTTAGAGCTTTTAAAAGGAAATATGGACATAGGTAACCAGCTGGTTCCCATGGGATGGAACACACGCAGCTGCCGAGCCCATCGCAGGGTTTGTCAGGGGAGCCAAAGAACAACTCTCTGTGAGCACACGTAATGGGAAGCGGGTAACGGCAGCTCTGCTCTTCTCTGTGGGCTTGTTAGGTGGAGGCTACAGGCCTGGCATCTCTGTGAATTCTTCACCTCCTATCGGACCTGAAATAGACTTCTGTCTATTGGCGCTGGGGAAAAACAAGATCGGCAACCACAGAGTCGGAGCTGAAGGTGAGAAGACAGGGTAGTTTTAGGAATGTTTGAGCCTTCGTTCTGCTCATCTTGGGACTGAGTCTCCATCGCCATCCTTCCCAGTGAGCCAGGAAACTCCAGCTATAAATTTGGGATCATATCTAATCTGTGTTCTGACTGAGTAATACAGAGTTAAGTAAGTTTGCAGGGTGCTACTCTGGCCACTACTAAACTGATTGTCCTCATAAACCACGTACTCTGAACGCTTCAAGGGTGGACACCTGGTTTCGGGGGTTTACTATGGAATCCTGATACTTGTACATCAAAAGACCATAGTGCAATGCACTCACTCATATTATTAAAGATAAGGAGTGTGTTGAGGTTGTTCTTTGTAGTCACGATGAGATGTCTGGCTTGCAGGTGAGCTGTGAGCATGGCCGCTCTGAGTGGAATGAAAAACCTGACATTTTCTTGAAATGACAGCCTGATATAGTGGTATATGCTGGGCACAACGCAGCATTGGGATAGCCATGCACACCCCATTGCTTTGAGTAGGAAACCACAGCCCCAGGGTCTCAGAACCTCAGACAGCAGCCATGCACAAGACAAAAAAGCACCACAGATCTCTAACAGCTCGCAGGTCCTCTCTTCCAGAAAGCGTGGGACCATGCGCCCTCAAATACTTCCAAGGAGATCCAGTCTTTAGGCAGGAACACAGAAAGAAGCCTAGACATTTGAACAAATTAGGTCATTTAGGTCTGTGGGCAGTACCTGCCGGGACTTGGCCTTCTTCCTGCCCAGTTGGCTGGCAGACCCTGGGAATCCACCCTGGCTGGACATGACATGCAGGTATTGGTCGTTGTTGCTGGTTTGCTGGTCACTGCTGGATGCTGCTGACACAGAATCAGATTCTGTGAAGGATGGCTCAATGGTGGCTTTGACTCTGGCCTTCAGGGGATGCTGTGGGTACTGGACATTCCTGGATCGTGGCTTTTTGTGTACAAATGTGGGCCTCTCGAGCTGGTCTTCAAGACTACTGTCCCCTGATCTGTAGTACACCCTTCGCTGGTACTTAGGGTCTCTGGGGTTATTTTTTGATCTGTCACCAGTGTATAAACAAGAAGACCTAGGGAGGTTTGTCAGGGTGCTAGCAGGAATTGACCACTGGATCAAATCCCTCCTTAGCATCTCTTCCTCTTCTTCACTCAACTGTGGAGAGCAAGGTTGGTGGGGAGCCCAGGACATGTACTGCTGTCCATTCCTGGGGTACAACTCTACAATGTCACCTAAAGCATCTATCTTGAAATGTCTTTCTGGCCAGAAAGCTGGGCGGGTCTTTTTGTGAGCGTCGAGTTCATTAACGACATAATATCTGCCAGCACAGGGGCCGTGGCCATGTGTCATGGAGGCAGCGACCCCAGATCCACAGAAAGGAGGATGGATTGGCTGGAAGTCTTTTCGGGAAAGAGGCTCTGAGCGAGCATCTTTGATGGGCTGCGTCTGCATCACAGATGAGCAGGATCTGTTCTTGTGGAGGTTGCCTGTGCTGGAACACAGCCCATGTGGATACCTGTAAGACAGAACATAAGTAGCTGTGGCCTCTGTATCCCTCCACATCTCCAGGAATTCCAAAGTGTCTGTAGGTGATCTGTGTGCTGCATGTGTACAAGCACCCAGGGAGCAGGACCGAACCGAACATCTCAGAGCCCTGATATGGTAGGAGGCGCCACTCTCCTGGGGGGAGCACATCAAGGCATGCCTCATTAACATATGCCATCCCAGAGCACCAGTTCTGTTAGGAACTTTTTATGGGGCTAATGCTTGTGGAATGAATGTTAGAAATACTTTTCCAGTGAGATAACCTGCTCTCCAGCTTCTCAGACACTTGGGAAACACTAAGTGCCCAAAGGACCAGTGACTGTGCTTTGAACCCCTCCCCCAGCCTACCCCCAGTGACCTCCTAAGAAAGATTTGGATTCCTCTCTACTTGTCAAGGTGCTTCAAGAATATGAAGACAACTTACGTACAACAAATTTTCAAGTTCTATGATAATTTGCATAAAGATTCTATCTCCTCATTCTTCTGGGTGCTGTTTGAATAGTACAGGAAGCTGGGTTCTCCAGCTTTTTTGAAGATGAAATTGAAGCATCTGGCCCATGTATTAACACATTGAAGGTCTTGCCACTAACTTTTCAGTCTGTTTGTGAAGTGACTGTTTACCATTTGGAGACTGAAAGTGGAATGAGGCCCTGTTGAAGAATGGGGGGGCTGTGGGACCCAAGGGGAAGGAGCTCACCACCCCAAGGTATCATTGGAGCCACTCAGTAACCAAGAAGCAGGAATCCTAGCATTCTCAACACTGGCTATGACAGTTGGGTATGGAAGCTCATATTTCTCTCATCCATAGACACTTTCTGTGTAGTAAGGAACCTGAATTAAGGCCTGAATGTATGTGACCTTGTGTAAAATTTTATTCCTTCCTGAATATCTCAAACAAGACTGCTCACTTTGTTTCCAGTGATGGTAGCATCCTGACTTTCTTTGTCCCAGAGGTCTATGTTTTTACCTTATACATTGCAATCCTGTCAGGCGCTCGGGGTCTCATTTAAGTTTCTTAATAATTCTTTGCACATAATAATGTCACCCCACAGAAGTCCCGTGTAAGACTATTGCCAACAAATGACAACACCAACACAAAAGCAACGAGCTGTGACTGTTGAGCTCACCCGTGCTCTCCAGTGCCTTGGTCTTCCTTCTGAGTGTACCTCTCCTTCACGTAACTCTCCTGCTTAAGCCTGGACTAAAATGCCTGTACTAACCTCAGCTCTGAACTTGCTAGTCCCGCTCTTCATCCCTGGGTGGATCAGATCCACGTTTGGCCTGAATCAGGTTTTTAAAAGTTGTGGGGGAACCCCCCAGGCTACTGAAGGGGAGCTGTACCTTCTGCACTCTAAAATGCTGACTTGGGACATAAACTACAGAAACATGTATACTAGGCTGTGAGGAAGGTGTACTTACAGATTATATGATAATGTAGGTTTCAAAACTCTTGACCTCCCCTCCCCCATACCTATTTTACATTTTCAGGTTTCTGGCAGTCCCTGCCTTCTGATTATTCTGGCAGTCCTGGGATTTAATGTCCTCACCTTCTGATGGCTCTGGCCCACCACTGTCACCACACTCAATAAGCCTGGTTTCTTTTTGTGTCAGAGTTCCCTCTCACCTATTAGTGTCCTGCTCTGGCCTTGATCTTGATCCATCTGGAAGAGGAGAGCAGGGACCCCTGGACCCTTGCCCAGGACTCTGGGGCATCGACCTTGTGATTGTCTCCATCCTGAGGCTCTTGCTACTCAGAGAGTCAAAGCTGAGCTTCTTGCCGTTGGTTTGGGATGTTGCCACGTATGCTGAGGACAGCTGGCTGATAAGATCACCATCCTTCAGAAGCCTCTTGCTACTTTCTTCATGAGTCTGGATTCGAGCTGCAGGCAGAGGAAAGAGAAGGTGACATGTCCAGGTTTGCTGTGCTTTGAACCCTAAAATCCCTACATGGCACATACTAAGGCTTGGTCCCTTTAAGACTATAGCCTGGTGCTAAGTCCTTTGGTCACAGGAGTCCTGTGCTCCATGAGGAATGTGAGACCCCCTTTCTGCTTCTGGCTGTGAGGTGAACAGGTTTGCTTGGCACACTCTCACAGGGTGGTGTACCCCCTCCTAAGCAATGGGGCCAATGGAACACAGATTGGAACCTGAATCTATGAGCCCAAACAAAACTTTTCATCCTTATAAGAATAGGATGTATATATTATTGCAATAGGACACTGACTGTCACAAAGCTGATTTGGCTAAGGGACTTCCACAGCAGCTGAATTTACAGTCATCAGCTGCACCTACAAACACAGTGGACACTTGGCAATACACATTTGGCTATTCAAAGCACGGTATCCAGGCAATTTAAGCAAGGAATAGAGGAACCTAGGATTGTAGCCCAAGACTACAGGGTACAGTCTGATACCTCCCTCCCCCCCAAAGCAAGGTAGGCTGCTGGAGAAAGTGGGTGTGGATCCTGGTTGTGTGAGAGGGGTGGCCCTGCCTAGATTATACAGAATTCTCAATTGACAGTTCATCTCTAACAATTACAATGGGTCTATATCACAAAGCACAGTCATCTTGTATGTGAAACTGTCACCTGGCTACTCCTCCACAGGGAATGTGACCTTGAGTCTTCTGGAGGTGCAGAGCTCTCTTCTGGACTGTTTACTTTAAAATAGTTGCAGGAGCTAGCTCATAGGAATGCTTGAGACCCCTTCTCTTTCATGCTCGGGTAGGTAGCGTGGGCTGTGCCAGCACAGTGGTATCAACTGAGTGAGCATTGGTCTACTGACCCTCAATGTATTCTATTAGTGGCCTCAAGGGGCAAATTTACTGGCTCTTTTTTGAGCTGAACTGGTCATACCAGATATCTGTTTCCCACACTCTCCTTCCTTCTGAGGGAATAGCTTGTTCTTCTCCTTGATGGGTCTGAGTTTGGAGAACTGGAGACAACAAGGTATGACTTTGGAGAGCCTTTGGCTTTGAATTTTCACTCGAATCTGCTTCAGTGGCTGAGCTTGCCTGACTGGCATCACTAGGGATGGCTTGGACAGTAGGACAGAAAAGACAGAACTTAGGAATGTGGGAGCCTGAGCAGAGGCCTGGGAGGTGGACCCACGTGGGAAGAGATGATGAGAGTCCGAAAGGACATGCACAAAGTGGTTAGACAAGCAGGTGCTTGAACATTTTCTATCTCACCACACTCAGTTTTCTTTCCTGTTTCAAAGCTCCCTTCTGATTACAGAGGTTTGGGGGTTGGTTACAGGCTTGCACATGAGTAAATCAAAGGCTAAGAGCACTGGCTGGCCCTGGTTTTACTGTAGTGTGCCCAGTGACTTGTGAAAATTCAGCACTGGTTATGAGGCCCCTTCTGTAAATGCTCATCAACTTGTATTTTAAGACTCACTTACCCTCTACCATTTGGGCCACCTTCTTCTTATCTTCAGATCTCGCCTGGAATAGGAATGACAACCAGTTTGCTTTATGTTGAAGAGGAAGCAGTTACCATTTTATTTTGCAGGGAGAAAAATACTTAGGTGCTATTATTCATACTTTGGGCATAGAGACCAGACCTATTATTTGAGTGAATAAATGTAGACATGGAAAAGCCAAGGTTTTATGCTTGATGGGTTTCCTGTGAGGATCTTCCTCAATCTGGTTACTTTGAGAGAGGTGTTTACTCCAGGTGGGAAAGAGTCTATGCCAGACAAAAATCTAAAGAATAAGAAAGAGGAGAGAAGAGTGCTTGGGGTTCAAACAGTACTAGGAGATCGGGGGTCAAAGCTGATCCAGGTTGGAGTGGCTCTTTACCAGTCTATTAAAGTCTATAGAGGAGCCTGGTACACTGGAAGCCTGATGCTGTCATGCAAAGAATGCTTAAGTGAGCAGCAGGCTTGCTCCCAGCAAAAGCAAGCAAACACTGGGTATTCTTAGAAATAACTTGAGGGGACTTGGGGGGTAGTCACTTTGTACCATAGTGCATGTGCACTATAACCTAGGTTGGAGCTGCTTTGAACTCATGTTGGAAAGGATGCAGGTATATGGCCAGGGCTGACATCGGCATGAATGAGAACTGAGATCGGATGATACTTGCATTTTGGATCTGCATCCTGAGTTGCTGGCTGCTGAGCTTGAGTGATCGTGCGATGCTCTGAAGGTAGTAGATGAGCATGCTGGCATGGAAGGACATGGGATAGTAAGCAGGTTTCTTTAAACTGGTTTTTGGCTTTCCAGCCCTGCCCAGGTAGCAGTGGGAGTGAGGGGTTCCAGCTTAGAAGTGTGCTACTCACCAACCTCTGAATCTCGATCAAAAAAAAAAAAAAAAAAAAAAAAAAAAAAAAAAAAAAAAAAAACCTGCCTGTGGCCACTGGGAAAGCACAACTTTATTATTACCTTTTTTTTTTTTTTTTGCTGCCTGCAGCTGGCCCTTGTTGCTTCAGATTCCGCACCCTGACAATAAATATAAGGCACCAAGACCAGCAGGCACCTTATAGCCAATCAAACTGGGGCTACTGGTTTTGCCTCTCTCTCTGTAAGCCTAATAAACACAAGCTACTCAGCTGAATTGTGACATTTCAAAATCATCTATATTTCTTCAGAATACTATACTGGTATTAATGGTGTGGCTCCATTAGAGTGGCCATAGTAATCTACCAGATAGTGTTGTTGACTTGGTAGCTATGCAGCCATCCATTCATGGCATGGTGGCTTGTGCTACTCTGAAGTGTGGCTCAGAGTCGATGTTTAGGTTGTTAACCCTTGTAAGTGCTTTCTGAATGAACTAATTTTATTCAACTATTGGACATCAGTGTAATCAGGTGGCTACACACACAGCTGCTCTAGAAGCCCAAGAGGTGTGGCGCTCCCTGGAGGCTGGGAGGAGTAGTGTCCCCTCAAGTCTGAAGTTGTGACAGATCCTGAAGGCTGGGAGATGTGATGCCCCCTGCAGGCTGGGAGGTGTAGTACTCACAACAGAAGCAACACAGCTGGAAGTATCACCACAGGACTGCTGATGTGTCCAACTACAGTGTGAAACCACGCAGGGAAGTCATTCTCTATCGTCTCTGACACGATGTCATAAATTTTCTCTTGTCCGCTGTGAGAAAGAAAAAAAAAGATAACTCCAGATTGGACTGCTTTTGCCTAGGGAATGTTTCAAAATCCATCAAAAATATTTGGATGTCTACAAGTTGATCTCCCAAACTGGCTGCATTCTGCACTTGGAGAGGCAGTTCTCCAAGTGACAAAGATACCTGAAATTCCTGAAGTTATGTCAAGTAGTGATCTAGTTACCCAGTAGGTCAGGAGGGGAGGCCACTGATCGCACTGTGAGTGCACTAGCTTTTTAACAAGTAAATGAAGACACCTCCAGTGGTTCCTGGGTCAAAACCAGCTTAGGCAAAGATGAGAATGGCAGCTGAGATTTCTGTATGGCTACAGCAATGTACTCGAGACTGAAAGCTTGAATGGACTGTCTTCAAATTAAGCCTGGCTTCATCCATATAGATTTCTATACAGCCATCTGCTCCTTTTCCCTTCCTTTTCTTTTCTACCTCTTTAGATGCCCCCACTTGCTCTCTTTTAATCCCACTATCTCTTGTTGATATTACATGCATATTTGTTTGTATATACACACTGTATATGTATACATATATTTCTAAATACATAACTACAACCTACTCTGTCTGTATATATTGTAAGTATGTTTTCAGTTTTAAATCTTACTCAGTAGCTCAGGCTGACCTTAAACTATTGACAATTCTCCTGCATCAGTCTCCCAAATACTAGGATGATAGGGGTGATGAACCACACCATGCTCTGTTGGTTGTTTTCTGCTATTTAAAATTGTTGTATTGTATTATATTGATCTATCTATTTGCTTGCTTACTCATTTCATTTTTTCTTTGTGTGTTACCTGAAGGGGCCACAGTTCAGAGATGGCTTGTAGTGTACGATCGCAAAGATGGTTGGCAGCATGCAGAGGAACAGCATGAAGAGGAGCATTGCCAGGTAGAAGTTGTTGGATCTGCGAAAAGCACACGTATTATACAGCAGCTTTCATTCCAGAGTCTGAGTGACTTCATTCACATAACCACCCAGAAGCAGCCACCACCTCTGTGCATGGAACTGTTCTCTTACCAGGGGTCTGTAGAGATGGCTCAGTTGGTAAAGCACTTGCTGCACAAACATGGGGACTTGAGTTCGATCCCAAGCACCCATGTGGAAAGGCTGGAGTGGGCAGCATACTTGAAATCCCACCAGTGGGGAGGGAGAGACAGGAGAGTCCCCGAGGCTTACTGGCCAGTCAGGCTGGCTAGACTGGCAAAGCATAATGTGAAGAGTAATTGAGAAAGAGGCCTGGCATCAACCTCTGGCCTCTACACATATGCACACCTATATGCACATGCACTTGAATATATACACAGAGTAACACACACACACACACACACACACACACACACACACACACACACGAACATCAGTGCTGAGTGTGAGGGGCACACACAGCTTAGAAAACAGCTTTCAGAGAGAAGCTTTCACTCCAGCAATTTTCCTTTACAAATACTAGCTGGGTACTTGTAAACTACAAACCATGAAGGCAGTGATTCTATCCCTGGGTATGTGGCATTTACCCAATTGGTTCTATTGATAAAAATTTTAGAACTACATTAGAACCTACCAGGGTCCTAACCTAAAACCTTCCTCTCTTCTGACAGCCTTGAGCTTGCTTCTTAGGTCCCAGAAGGTGGGACTCTGTTGGTTGGGACCCTTAGCTATCTGGCTTAGATCACATTTGCTCTTGTATTATGTATTTCTCTGCTCCTTATCGCTCATATTGAATGTTCTACGTGGGTAAGCCCTGGTGCCTCCTCTCTGGGTCCCAGGCCAATATCAGGGCCTTCAGCTGCCCAGGTTTCCCCAGTGGTGGCTCAGACCAATTTGGCACATGAGGCCCTGTGTCTAGAGATGCCCAACTACCCTGTTAGTTTCTTGATTTTCTCCTTCTCTACTGAAAAGAAATACTTAACTAGAAGTTCTCTGTAGAGTGTGACAGGCAAGGGCTAATGTTTGTACTCTCCACAGCTCACTCTGATACGTGGTCACTTTTGTGGCATATTTGAGAGGTGGTTTGGTCCACAAGAACACCACTCTCATAGGTGGAATAGTACAGATATATAAATTCAGCTCATCCCATTTGCTCTTTTGGTCCATGTGTTTCTAGCACACAGGAAGGCCTTTTCTTTCCTCTGGAGGACACGGCATCTGAGGAACATCTTAGAAGCAAAGCCTAGGCTTGTCTGGACTTTTAGCTTCAGAAAAGTGAGTCAAAACATACACTTTGTAAACTGCCCAGGTTCAGGTATTCTGTTATAGCTGCTCAAATGGAATTAACAGAGAAGGTATGTGAAATCCTACACTTTCTCTGTCCCCCTAAACTATATATTCATGAACACCCACACATACGTATCATGAATATATATAGATTAAATAGTTACATGTAAATATATAAAACCATATATATCCAAACATAAGCATGTGTGGTGTCCGATAAAATATAAATGGATTACTATCCAGGTCGTGTCAAAAATGTTTGAAGGCCACTAATAGAGACAGACAGACACACAGACAATAGCTGTGACAAAGCACTATGACTGTGGTCTAATTGTGAAATTCAAAATGTGTTCTGAATCCACCCACATGGCTAAAATGAAGTGCAGGGAAGAGTAACTGTCGTCGGGATTATAGCAACCGTGAGGACTAATGTGTACCTGTCTGAAAACTCAGCATTACACATTGTGGTGCACTCCTGACACGTGACACTCAGCAGAATGTTCAGGGATGTCAGCCCTAACAATCAGCAGCTGGAAGCAGCCATGATGGAGATAAAGAAATTGCTAGGTCAGTTGTATTTTTTTTTTTTTTTTTTTTTTGGTGAAGCTAAGAAACATAATGTTGAGCAGAAAATAAGAAACAGAAAGGAGCACATTCTGTGTGTCACATTTTGCATAGGTGACAGAACCAGGTAAGCCCAACAGGGTCTGTAGAAATGTGGAGGGACTCTGAGGAAGGGGCGGGATAGGCTATTCTGCCTTTGTGTGGGCACTGGGTGTATCATTGTGATGAGTCTGTGAAAGGTCAAATCTGATATTCTTAACGTGTGAATTTTTTTCTAAATGATTATTACACATCAGTAGAGACTTAAAAAAATATGTGCCAAGAGCTCCTTAAGGATGACAACTGATTCCAAGGTGGGGGGCAGGCATGGGCAGTGACTTCATGGGGGAACAAAGAGAAACTGGAGGGTTTAACAGATACTGTGCTAGGAGGCCCCTTGTGGGAAGAGGCATGCGCGGTCTCAGCTCAAGGCAGAAACAATTGCTACCAACCTGGAAGCTCGAAACACTTGCTGGTGAGGCACATTGCAGGTCAGGACTGCCCAGCTCCTCAGGTACATCAGCCCAATGAGCTTGAGAACATTGAATGCTGGCAGACAGGGAGAGAAGAAGGCCCCCATCCTGAAATGGAAGAAAGTCAAGTCGGTCTCTGTGTGCCCACATCCAAGGCTCCACACCAGACGCCCCATGATGGAGCAAGGGTGTGAGACATTACACCAATACCCTGTACTTCAAGAACCGAAGAAACTTCTGAAGATATGAGACCCAGTCTCCATATTCCAGAGAGATGGTGAGTCAGGTGGACAGTGGCAATGTATTTATTTTCTTCTCATCTTGGCAAAGGAAAGGTCTCCTCTGGGAAGAAGACACCGGAGAACCAGGTCTTGAAATAAACTCTAAACTTTGTAGGTCTGGGGCAAGAACTAGGTTAATAAGTTATTGAGTTTCAGACTGAATCAACAAAGATCAAACATGCCCAACTTTTGTTGGCTGTTTGTCTCAGGACCCTCACACATATTAGCCCACTTCACTGTCTGTAACTGTGAAAGAAAGGAGAAGTAATCAGGTTAGTAGATCGGGAAAGCAATCCTGGGGAGACTAATCAATTTTCTCGAACACGTTTTGCCCAGAGTGCCCCTATGTCTAGATGTGGACACTTCTAAGAGCAGAATTAATGAGCTAAGAGTGCACAGTGATCCCAGAGCTGAGAGTACACAGTGATCCCAGACAGACTACAGCACAAATGTCAAATGCACAGGAAAATCCACTGTAGTTTAAAATCAATTTATACTGAATATGCAATTGAACCTATTCCTGTAAAACTCGTATTTAGTGACAGGGAAACAAAGTGTTTTATAAATGTCTCAAGAGCCATCGTTTGCTTTTTTATGACAGAAATGCCTCCTGTGCCTCACTGCATACAAAGGCTGCAGTTACTTGAAGGAGTTGCAGTGAAAAAATTAACTCAGCATTTCAGGGATCTGACACATATTAAATAAATAGGACATATGATTCCCAACATTGGATTTATACCACTGGGTTCCCTGTGACAGATGTTGGAGTTGTATTTTCTGAATGCATAAAATAGCCAAGCTTCCTCTTTTTTCTTTGTCTGACATATTTTGGACTTAAGGCACTATTTGTGGCCCCATAGATAAAGCTCCAAGACCCACTCACTACTGAGGAAAGGATGGCAGGGTGACCCCTGCCAGTGCCTTAGTGTCCCTAGTAACAGGATCTGCTTGACTGGAGGTGCCCCAGCCAAAGGGTCGTGCCAGGATGCTGGTCACCCCTCAGGATGTTCCAATTACCCAAAAGAATAGGTCTTCTTCTGGGCCTAGTGTCTGTATGAAAGGAATGATGGGAAATTCCCAAGATGGGTCCGTCCGTGAGTGCTCCAGTATAATCACAGATTTCCTGACACCTTTCCTCTGCATGCTCCTTTCCTTCCCAACTGAAGGATTCTACCAATTCCTATGCAGATGCCTCAGGAGCTGTGACAAAATGTTTTTTAAGGGAACTACTCCCTCTGACATTCTTTCTTGTCTGTGAAATCCTCACTAATAAAATCACATCACCCAAGAATTAGTCCCCCATTAGAGTTAGGGTTAGAGTTAGGGCTAGGGTCATCCTGATGATGCCTATGGCTGCGTGTATAGGTCTATCTAGGCCAATCAAAACCTTAGCCCAGATGACATTAGAAAAGCTGGGAAGCAGCGTTGACACCTACCAAATCATGCCTTGATTGTAGACAAGGTGAAGCACATTCTCAGCAATCTTGAATTCTCCGTATTCAGGCTGTTAGAGAAAAGCATTTGGTTTAAGAACGAAGTCATAAAGTGCTTTGTGCAGAGTAGTGCACTCTGGCTATTTGTACCAACTTCTTTGCTCTTGTAGATATGCAGAGATCACTGTCTGGCTGGCTATCCAGAAAATGGTGTAATGAAAGGCTGGGGCAGGAGCTCGGTGGTGCATGCCCTTTTCTGTTTCCTCATGAATCCCCTTTGCAGCATTTCTGCCTCACTTCCTGGACCACACACTTACGTAGGTATTTCCTTGGACTGAAGCATTTCCTTCTGAAAGAAGGGTCAGAAGACTTAGGAAAGTCAATACTTAGAGGCTCAGGAAATGTCCAAGGCTCAGAAGGGCCTACCCTAGGCTACTCAAGCAGTTTACAAGGAGAGAAAAGATTCTTTAGTGGAGCTGCCTGCAAGTTGTGCAGCAAGCATTGCTGACATCACCCATGCTGGAGTTGGTATTTTAGTGAAGTAGCTGCCTGAGTCACCCATGTGTCTATAAGTAACCCTTCACTTATGTTCTTTTAAGTAACTCCAAGAATCTTGTAGGTTCACTAAGCTAGACTTGAATGGAATCACTTCTTGGGTCTGTTTTCATCTACTTGAGATGACCAAAAGTAGACTCCCTAGAAAAAGCTGTATCACATGCCTGACTCATTCATAGACAAGCCAACAGGGAGAGGTGGTTTACTTCTAGAACTTTCTCCAAGTGAAATATGGGGGAAGTATTTTACTTACAAACTTGCTTTCAAGGTCCCAACACCAATAGTCACTTAGGTAGCGAACAAAAAGTCCTCGGAAGAAGTCTATGAGGAGGATGCTGGCCACGGTAAAGAGCATGTCGATGACAGACAGCTTCAGCATCTCCTGCAACACATTGGGTTCTGCTGCCACCATGTCCTGCACCCCACCCCCATGCTCTCCACCTGTCTTCTCCACACTTCTCTTCCTGGTTCTCCCTGTCTCTGTCCCTTCCGGAGAGCTAGAGCCAGGAGCCTTCTAATGTTTCCCCTTAATATCTTTATGAAGTACAGTGGCAGAGGGAGGAGTTTATATCATATCTTGGGTGTTTGGACAGTAGATGCTCATTTGAGTTTGGGTAGCAAGATCCAAGGCAAAGACACTACTACATAAAACTTGGGAAGACCTTAAGGTCTGAGGTTCTGAAACACAAGCTCTTAACCAGATGTGCCTATGAGGTTGGTGGTGACCTTTTACAAGAATCTTGCTTGGTTACTGCTCCACAGTAACTTTGCTCTGAGCACTATGATTAATTTTGAGTACTGGAGCATAGAAAAGTAAAACCTCACTGGATTCCACGTTGTTTTTCTATGAAAAAGGAACAGTGATGTTCCTGAGAGTTCCCAAGGTGGGTTTTTTTTTTTTTTTTTTTTGAGACTTCTTAAAGGGCAGATAGAAATACCTGGCCAACATATGTCTCCCAGCACTGGCCTTGTGGGCCCTGCATGTAGGACACTGTCTTGTTGGCTGTTGTGTGTGGTGGGATAGAAGTCAGAAAGCTTGACTCTTCCAAGGCCCACGTACTGGTGTTTCTCCTGAGATCCACTCCTGACAAAGGTGTGGGCCAGTGCCCTTCTTCAGGCACTGTCCTGGTGGCATAGAAGGTGGGAGCATCTGCCCAGTGGCTTGTGATGTTTTTAGCAGCAGCTTCCTGTTGAGAAGAGACAGAGAAGAAAGGAAGGAAGGAAGGAAGGAAGGAAGAAAGGAAGGAATAAAGGAAGGAAGGAAGGAAATTTATATTTCTAAGGCTCTAGCTTAGACAAATGAGGGGGCCACCACATTGCTTTGGAGGGATCATGCTCTCTGCCTGTCTTCTCCCTCTCTACCATGTTTCTTTCTCCATCTCTAGTTACAATTTTTATCACCCTTTGCTTCTCTCTTCGCTCCTTCCTTTCCCTTTACCATGTGACTAGAGAGGTGACCACACCCACAAGACACCAGCTAAGAAAACACCATGCTCACCGTCTCCTAATGAGTATCAGAAATAGTTCTACAATTCTAGGTGACACTTTCATCTCTTTTCAACCTCTAGAGAATTTTAAGTCAAGTTCACAAGAAGATTGGACTTCAGAGAGTGGTAAACTAATGTTTCAGACAGACTGCAGATCAAGTTGCAGGTCAGGGCTAAGGTGACTTCAAAGCCCTGGCTCTCTATGACCTCTTTGACTTATCTATACCCTTTTATTCCTTTATGGTATTCTTTGAGTAAACTACCTTCAGAAAGCTCTTCCTTGTGCCTTCTGTTCCCTCCCACTCGAAGGCTGAGCAGGTTGAAAAGAAAGAAAAATTAAGAGTTGCTCTGTTCATATGGGTCTGGGACAGGAGCACACTCTGAACCATTCTGGACGAGCCTATGGCCAGTTCATCTTTCTGTGAGATCATCAAGTGTGCTCATTTAAAGCACTGTTGCCATCTTTCTTGATGGTGGAATGAAAATAAGATTGAATAGCGCAGATGTGGTGGCAAAAGCCCAGGTTCTGATAACAGCACTGTTAGGGCTTAAATCTCTATCCATACCCTGAAAAGACCACAGTGGTATGATTTGGAACAAATGAGAGACAAATAAAAGCACTAAAGAGGGAAAATATAATGAAGACACTAACATGGGGTGCTTTGTGGGGATAAATTATAAGAGACTGTCTAGTCTTGACAATGATGGGTCTGGGGCTGTTCAGTTTAGGCATTGATGTTGGGTAATCATGTGGTCTTGGTAGTGGTTGCGGGTGACCGTCCAAGTTGTATAGTAGTGGAAGGATGACTATCTAGTCTAAACAGTGATGGCAGGTACTATCCGGTCTAGGCAGCTAAGATAGGTACTGATCAGCAGTGATGGCAAGTGTCAACCCTATCTGGACACTCACCTCAATGTTCATGCTGTTCACTTTGTCCAGAAGAGCAATGATCAAGCTGTAGAGATTTCCTAGATACAGTACCAGGACCCTGAAAACCACAAGCTGTCTTGAGAAACAAGAACACCGTGTGTAGGACCAGCAGTTTAGAGCTACCAAGGAGTTCTAGGTCATCATGAATATTCTAATAAGACAATGGGTGCTACACTATTCTTCCAGAGGTCGTGAGTTCAGTTCCCAGAAATCACATGGTGGCTCACAATCATCTGTCATGGGATCTGATGCCCTCTTATGGTGTGTCTGAAGACAGCTACAGTGTACTCATGTATGTAAAAATGAATAGCCACATCATTAAAGAAGAAGAAGGACGAGAAGGAGCATGAGGATGATGAAGAAGAGAAGGAAGAGGAGGAGGAGGGAGGAGGAGGAGGAGGGAGGAGGAGGAGGAGGGAGGAAGGAGGAGAGAGGAGGAGGAGGAGGGAGGAGGAGGAGGAAGGAGGAGGAGGAGGAAGAGGAGGAGGAGGAGGAGGAGGAGGAGGAGAAGTGCAAGGAAAGCAACCTCTGTAGATCTTTCACTGGATCAGTGATGTGTAAATGTGGCCAAAATTCCAGTGACCTTATCTTAAGGAGAATACTTCCAAATGGAAACAACAACTCATGCATCCACACTAGCCTCTTTCATCTCTATGAGGTGTTGCGGCCAACCCCATGTGTAGGCAGCTTCTCTAGTAGACACTCTTGCCAGTTGCTTTTCCTCTGAAACTGTGAAAGGGCTCCTTTATGCATCACCCCAGGATGATCTCAGCATCTGCCTCAGCCTATGTGGGTCATAGCCCCTCCAACGGTATGTGGTCAGGTCTGATGGAGAAAGGGCCAATTGGGTTTTGCATGGGCTCTCACTGCATCTTGGATGAAAGGTATCATGGTCTGGTGGTGGGTTAATGGAACTGAAATAATATGTCTTTCTCTTATTACCAGAATTATGCCTCATTTGTCTGGGGTTACGTCTCTCTGTGGCTCTGTTTCTGTAGTTTTGAGTATGAAAAACGAGACCAATCTGTGTAATAGGATTGCCATTACACCAAATGCAATAATGGAATCGATTCTCCCCGGTGCCTGTGGGCAAGGAAGAATCTCAGGAAGGTACGTCTCACCCAGGCTGGATTGGTGCCGAGTGGAATAGAATGCAATAGGGTGAGGGGGCTCCCAAGCCTTGCCCCAGGTCTATCCATGCTGTGGAGTTTTGGTCAACTCCTTTATCTCTCTAGTGATGGTTTTCTGTCTTTACAGCTATAGGATTTTGGGAGTATGGGAACTGGAGTTTTCAAGCCAAACAACATCCTTACCCATTTTAGAAAATAGATGGCAGAACCTAAAAGACTGACAGTCCTGTCTTTTTCAGAAAATCTTTACTGGCTCCGGAGTGGAAGCAATCCTTCTCATAGTGGTTCAAGGTTTAGAGACTGTCATGAGGTGCCACAGGAGATGGTTTGAGAAGCCAGTTTGGATAGAGTGGGGAGTGACTGCTCAGGCCTCTGATACCTCCTATACCATGCCTTACCAACACATGAGTTGAAGTGGAGTAGACAGAACCTTAGGGAAGAAAAGCAACTTTCCAGAAAGCTAGCCACAAAGCCCTTGCTAGACATGAATGTGGCTCTAACTCTCAAGGAGGCAGTCTTGGGATGTTCCCTTGGACACAGTCTTCTCCGGCCACATCTGTTTATGACGTCTACTGTGGCAGCTACTGGCCGTCTTGGCCCAGCCCATACTGTCTTACAGCTCCCACAGTAGGGCGGGAGCTGTCTCCCTCATTTCTGGCAAACAGGGAGGGTCTATTTCACCATTCAGTCCAACCACAGAGGGAATTCAATCATGAGGAAAACAAGACATGGATTCCATCATCTTGCTGCTCAAGATGTGTCTGCTTTCCTGCCTGCTTCTCCCTCCTCCTCTCTGCCCCTTGTCCTCTTCTTTCTCTGCTTCCTCTTCCGCACTTCTTAAGTTCCAGCTGTTACTGGCACTATTCTGTTCCCTCATGCTGACTCTGCTCCTTTCATTCCTGCTACCCCCAGCTTGTTTTGAGTAACATCCCTAGGGGAAACTCTTAAGTGCAGCGCCTTAGCTCTGCAGTGATTCAGTTCCTCTGTGGGTGGCTGATGGGTGAACTGCCTTGGGGCTCTTCCCACCAGGATGCTCTACCTTGCTAACTGGAAGCGCAGCGTCGTCCGAGGATGGTACATCTCCAAGGCGGCAATGAGGTCAAAGGCAGACGGTGCTAGCATGGTGACCAGGGAGACCACCACGCTTACCTACGGAGAGAGTATATGCCCCTCAAGTATCTCTTCTCTGCTCTCTCAGCCTCATTTAATTTTGCCTTTGGCCACCTGCTAATGTGAATGGTAGTTAGCAGGGACACTAAGACCCTGTTTGGAAACCTCCTCAAATCTCTCTGAGAGTTATCCCCTTTTTCAGGCTACCACCACTCCGTCATGGGCTTGTTCCTGTGTGGAACTTTCTGTTAGGGTCATGAGGATACTTCCATGTGCCATCCGGGCTTCGGTAGCATTTCTATTGTGTGGACTGATCACCACTTCATTGTGTTTATACCTCCCTGACCTTGGTTGGAAGATGGAAATAATTGCTATTATTATGATCAGAAAGGGGAAGGCAGAGAGGTAATTGAATATCCCTCTGTACACAGGGGATTAATTATCTGGAGAACCGTGCCTGGTTCTTGTTTGTCTGGGCTTAAAGGAAAAGAAAGGCAAGTTTAAGCTGGTACATAAAATGTCTGAGCTAAATTAAGAAATAATTTCTGAACAGATGTTTAAAACTGTGCCATTTTGTAGATGTGCAAAAAGGTACAAATTTACTTAACCTACATGACTTGTATAAAATATGAGGAGATGTGAAAAGACTACCTGGTATAATCTTAGATTCCAGGAAATGACTGAGCGCAGGTGAACACACAGAATAGATATATGCCCATCTAACTGCTTTTAAAGTGAATGTTATTTTTATTGGAGTAATACAAAAATGTTTTGAAGTTATTTTTGTCTTTCAAATCCAGCAAGGTAAGTTGGGCCAAATATTTAGGACAATAGTCTCAATGACTAGAATTTATGAAATTCTTCTTAATCTACTTGGTAATTTTTATTATTTATGGATGAGTTGTTGAGTACACAAACAGTTTATGTGGCTGGTTCTGAAAACTACCTAAGCGCTGGATTCAAAGTGCAATACACTGGGTCGGTATAATCACCGATGCAGGTCTGTGGGTGGGGCTCATGCCTGAGGAGGTGGATGCTAAGGAACAGATACACGTATGGCAAAACTGAGGTCAGTATGAACTGAGATCTTCCTCGTTATTAAACCAGGACTTGGTAGTACTGGCGCTGAACTAGCAGGTTGTATTCACTTCTAGATATACTTCAGTCTAGTTCATGGAAGTAGCAGAGAGCAGGCAATGTCACCCCACTAAAGTGCACCTTGCTTTAGAGAGCATGGCTCCTAGTCACTGGGTACCTCATTCTTTTCCCAAAGTGTCAGCTCCTTCTTCGACTGCTCCAGCTTCTGGGACCGATCCACCACAAAGTAGATGAGATAGATGCTCCCAGCCAGCGAGAGGAGCACCAGGATGTTGGCAATGATTCTCAGGCAGACAGTCACCGCCCTGCAGAGAGAAGCAATACCCAGTACCTGGATGCAGATGATGAAACGTGGCGAAAGGGGACTTTTCCCTGCTGGGGACCTCTTTACTTCCTCTCCCTCCAGTTTCTCACTTTCTGAGAGATCAACAGAATTGTAAATTTGGCCAAACAGCATCTTGGAACTAAGAAACCATCAAACATTGGTATTAGGATAGAAGTATGTAAGTTTCAGGTTTAGGTTTGTTGCTTCAAATTGAAGTCCTACAGAACCGGAGAAATGACTCAGCTGTGAATGGCTGGCCCTGAGGTATGAGGACCTGAGTTGAGATTCTGAAAGACAACATTCAAAATATGCCAGGCAAAGTGGAGTGCATGCATAACCCCAGCATTTAGTTTTGGGGAGGCAGCGCTAGGCAGATCCCTGAAACTTACTGCCCAGTGAGTCTAGTCAAATTGATGAGCTTCGGATTCAGTGAAAGACTCTGTCTCAAACCATAAAGGTAAAAAAGCATTGAGAAAAATGCTCAACATATACTTTTGGCATCCATGCACACATGCATCTTACACTAAACAATATACACATTACACTACACACAACATTAAAGTCCTGTGGTGTACACAGTGCCTCACATAGTTTCCAGCAAAAGAAGAATACGGAGGGGAGAAAGACTGGCCTTGGTTTTCAGATGACGGCTGGTGGACCCACTCATCATTCCATACCATGAGCTTCAAGGGAGTCCCATGTGTATTGTTTTCCACAGTATACACAATCTGTGGTTAACAGTGCATGAGTGGGGCTGGTGAGATTGCTCAGTGGTTAGAGCACTGACTGCTCTTTCAGAGGTCCTGAGTTCAAATCCCAGCAACCACATGGTGGCTCACAACCATCTGTAATGATATCTGATGCCCTCTTCTGGTGTGTCTGAAGACAGCTACAGTGTACTTGCATTAAATAAACAAACAAACAATAAATAAATCTTAAAGAAATAACACATGAGTGTGTACCAGGACCCTGTTGAGAACTTCCCAGGGCAGTGGTGGAGTAGCCTAGGTACAAGGAAGCTTGCACAACTCTGCCTGGAGAAAGATGATTTGAAGAGGCACACAGAATTGGACCACTCCTCCCTAAGTCCTACTACAGGGGAGCTTGGGCAGGTCAATATATTTCCTTTTATGCACATGTCTGCCCTTTCTCAGCATATAAAGTAACTGGCTTTTAAGTGGGATGGCGCATGGCATCTTCCAGGTAAGAGAAGAAAATGTAACGTGCTAGATAACATTGTTATTCCCCACTCTGGAAGGGAAACACCATAGACCCTGGACTGTGATACACTGGGGTGGAAGACCCAAAAGAGCTAGGTCCATCAGTGTCATCCTCCTGCCTCTAGAGCACACAGTTATCACTGCCAGGATCATGCTATCTACAAGGGACCAGTTAGGAGGAATGTAGTAGGTTGTACAAAGCCTGGATCCCCATGGCTAAGCCCCTGGCATCCTTCCTGATGATGTCAGTTGTAAAAGCAGGCTGGGCCTTGAGTGAAAATGAGAGTTTCCGCTTCCTCTGCTTCACCCCTGGTCCAGAGTACCTGTTACATCTCTGTCTTCCTCTGAGCAACAGAATGAGGACCAGGGTTTGTGGAAAGAGAATGAGAAAACTCATTTCCTCCTCGGTTCACCAGTAATGAACCCCTTAGATCTAGCATAAACTAGAATAAAAAGGTGCCTATCATTTTCAAGTTCCATGGATCATTTAAGTCATTTGATTAGATATGGTAAAGACACAGACTCTGCATCCCACCGCCAGGAATGTTAATACGAACTAAAGTTGTTTCTTCCAGAGGCTGTGGATGACAATGGTGGGCTTGTTCTCGGCCTCTGAGAGTCCTGGGGGGGGATCTGTTCTGCCACTTTACTGGAGAGAAATGTAGGTCAAAAAGGTTGTGGGCTAGCTTTCTGGGTCACTGGGCTTTATGTGAGGGAGGTCTAGAACCCGTCCTTGCCAGCTGCCTGTGCACAGCTCTTCCTGGCTCTGCCTCTGCTCCCATCATTCCCGGCAGCCAGGAGACACATATCAACTGACCAGAGGACTATAAAATCAACAAGGACATCAGGGAGGTGGGCATGTCTGTTTTAATGAGGACAGGGCCATTTCCCCTTCCTGACAGCACCCTCCTTTTCCACCGGATCTCGGTTTAAAGATCTCCTGATAAACCTGGCCCCCAGGAGATCATCTCCGGAGGCTATTGGTGTGAGTGGGATGTTTCTTTTATCTTAGGAACTCGGAGATTTGTTTCTAAGTAAATTAGTCTTAACTATACTCAAGTGTTTCCTTCACTTCTTAGACTAGAAATTATCACGAAAATCGGCCATTTTGTTATCTAAGTTAAAGAGTAGGAAGCTGGTCAGTTTCCTCAGGTTCTGTAGGAGGAAGCACTCCCAAACTGCTGTAGAAAAAGAATGAGATCCCCCAGGTCACAGTACTCAGGAGATTGACAATAAAGAGGAAAGAGTTGCTGTGTAACAATTATGAAGATAAGGTATGAACATCTTGATAATTGTTTGTACCAAATGTAGCAAAAATGAATGAATGAATGAATACTTACATGTTTTTGTGTTTTTTCTTTTCTTGCTCTTCCAGTATGGCCTCCTTGAGGGAAAAATACACAAAGCACGGAAATTAGCTTTATAACCAATTATAAGCACCAGGGATAATGTGACCTACTGGGCATGAGGGCCCACTCTACGATCCCAACCCTTAGGAGGATCTAGTCTTTGGGTCATGCTTCGACACATAGGTAGTGTGTACTAGTCTGGATTAAAAATAAAAAAGAAAAAAGAAATTATCATCACCACGAACAACAACAAAACCCCCACTCTGTTACCTTAATTATTATCTTCAACATCTGTGACTTTCTTCTGTAAGTTTATATTGATAGGAATAGATTAAATATTAATTATCTAATAATCAATTATGAAAAGTAATTGAAGATTGGGAAGAAAGAATGGAGAAAAGAGGCTGTAATTTTTTTTTTTTTTTTGAATCATGGAAATATTTTCCTCCTCAAAATAAGTTTTCCTTTAATTGCAGATGACACTCAGCTGACCCCAATCTCTGACTTTGATCACATTTACTTCTAAGCGAAAACGTTTATATTCATGATGTAGAAGTAATTTTTCATGTATAAGTTTTAGCAATCCATTGTATAAATTATTAAAAATCCACAAATCAAAATTTTAAGACAATGGAAAGAGATGCTTTGAGCTTCTGTTCCCACATCTTACGTGGGCTCTTGCCTCTCATCAGCCTGGACACCCCTTCGGGTCTGTTGCCCTGGGCCTGGGAGGGGAGAGAGACAGACAGAGACAGAGAGAGCGTGCGCGTGCGCGCGAGAGAGCAGTGCTGACTCTGCCAGCAGGGGGCGCTACTGTCCTGCTGCAGGGACTCCACAGCACCGCCTTCACTTACCCTAATGCTGTTCAGGATGGCAGCTGTTTTGCTTTCTGCAGCCTCTGGGTTCCCAATGAGGTAATCCCAGGCACAAAACACCCGCCAGCAGAAAGTGTAGTTTTCGTTGGAAGCACTGGCCAGGCTGGTGCGGGAGTTCTTAGCCATCCTGCAAGAGAGGCTCCAGTGAGGTCATAGGAGCGTGTCTCAGGGATGGGGTCACCTCCTCCGAAGTGCCAAAACCGGAGCTTTGTGCGACCTGGGCAAAGCTGTCCTACATAACTCCTGAGTTCCTGCTTGGCTAGACTTTAACCATACTTGGACCCTCAGCCCATCCTTTACCTATGTGGAAATGACAACGGAATTATCACACGAGTCCACCACGTGACACCACACCACCAGCCCTGTGGTGGTCAGCAGCCATTGAGACTTGCTTCTCCCAGGAGGTCTCATGTCTGCATCTGGTCATGCGTTACCGTCTGCTCACAGATACGTGCACAAGCTGTGTGTGTTTCCCCACCTCTAGTCACCTTGACCGCAACGATCATATCTTATTAGAGCAGCTATGGCATTGTGTAAACCAGACGCCTCACGGAGCCTCGCACAAAGTAGTCAGTGAACAGTAAGTGCTGGCTAAACTTAGCATGACTCTGAGTCTTGGCCTCTTTCTCTATAAAAGGGCTACAGTGACTCGTAACTTTAATAGGGCTACCGGCAGGAGGCGAGGTCGCGCCTGTTCTAACTTAACTCCCGGCACGGTCTTGAGAAACAGACAGTCTTACTTTTTTAAGAGAATGATGAAGCTGTAAGCAAACACTGCCATCCCCACCAGGAAATATGCCAAGGGCAGGCGGTAGCCGGCTCTCCCGATTTGCCTCTGTCTTCCATAGTACCCGTAGAACAGGACGGAGCATTGAAGGTAACCCTGTCAAGAGACCACTAGGGTTGTTTCTGATTCCTGGATCCCACAGCTGTGGCCCTTTCAGCTCTCCCTCAAGGTCTGTGCGTAGTCAACGTTAGCCTTACCCCCAGGGACCACACAGTGTCCAGATCCTGTGCAGACATGACCTGCTCCTGGGGGATGGTCTTGCTGGCTGTACTTCCGAAGGGCTGGCCTGCGATCAGCTGGTGAGAGAGGAAGAGTTGACGCGTGTCTCTGGGTTAGGAGACCAGATAAAAGGAATGGTGGATCCTCATGTGTCTGTCAAGATGCCCTGATGGTGTCTCCAGAGACTGTGGTAGACTTTAGCTTGATAATCTTCAATGAGATAGTATTATGCGCCTGAGTTTTCCTTTGCCTGATATGTCCTTGCCTGCACTGTTACTGTGTAAACCCACTTGCAAGAAATGCAAGTGGCTTCTGTGCCAAATTACTGAGGTCCCTGGACCTCTTACACTCCGAGGAAATGAATGGCTCTATTTGTCTCTAAGGACGGAGTTTACCTGGAATACTGGGTAGACAAACTAGTACACGGGCCAAACACAGTCTGTTACCTCTTGTCTACCCTGAGAGATGTGGATAGGAATGGCTTTTCCATCCATGCACGATATGAAATTCAGATCTTAGCTACCTTCAGGGGTCTCTGCCATGCTCAGACCTTCTGTTGTGACATTACTACTTTGAGTAGCAGTGACCCAGTCTGGTACATTCCGGGTGTTCTCTTACAAAGCTTGCCATGTTCTTCCTGGTTGTTCCCAGTGCAACAGTGAGGGCTGCGGGTTCTAACATCCACCTCTCCCTCAGGTCTTGCACCTCTGGCCTCCCTCCTGGGACAACGCTTACCTCGGGGAGGACAACAAAGGCACCAGTCATCACCGCGAGCACTATGTTAATTCCAAACAACCACCTGAGGAAGATGAAGTAGGATGCCACACCAGATCCGAAGTGACCTAGAAAGGACAACAGAGAGTGGCTCTGTTCAGTGTCACAGCACAGAGAGCCTACACGTTCACCGGCAGCGTACAGAGTGACGTCATATGGTGTCCCCCATCCCCCACCGCTGGCTGCTTTGCTGGGTCAGCATTCTCTCCCTGGCCTCTGCCTCCATACACAGAAAGACCAGCTCTAGCTGATCAACACGCTGACAATCTTCCTAGAGCTGTGCCCATTCAAGTATGCTGAACCAAACGCGCTGCCTCAAGTGTCAGGAGACTTGCATATGCTGTTCTAGCTTTGCATTGGTTTACACATTCCAAGGTTCTTCTAAGGTCTTTTGTCTCCGTGAAGACATTGAAACTGTTCCAGTGAAGTCAGATAAAGAATATGTAGGAAGTCTGTAATGTTCCGGATCCACACACTTCCTCTCAATGGTAAGAGAGCATTTCACTCCATTGAAGCTAGCTTTTGATTTTTTAAAAAAAAAATATATGAAATCTGTTTTCGGAGGCTGAAGAGATGGCTCAGTGGGTGAGAACGTTAGCTGTTCTTACAGAGGAGTTGGATATAATTCTTAGCATCCCCATGGTGGCTCACAACCATCTGCAACTCCACTTCCAGACACCCTCTGGTGGCCACTGGGCAGAACACACAGAGGTGACAGACATGTACACGTAGGTGACATATCCATACATTTGAAAATAAACACATCTTTAAAAAGTGTTTTCCAGTAGTTTTTCTAGATAGTTTAACCCTTTACTTCTAAGATTAAACAGGTCCCCATGCTGAGATCTCATTTCTTTTATCTTTTTTAATGGTTTTCATGATTTCTGACTGTACATTTATATATTTAGTAGAATCTACAGAGTGATTTCTATTGACTCAAGTAACAGTTGGATGCAGAAGTAGTGACAGAATACATTCCTGTTTCTGAAACGCTTGCCTGTTCCTCTGAATGCTGGTCAATTCCTGTACTGTGCCGGGCTACACTGCTGTTTGTCTGTTGAGCATTTAATCGCGTATTTTATTTTAACCTTTTGGTCATGCAATTTCTTGAGAATATTTCCCTACTCCTATCTCCCAATTTATCTCTTGGATGTTTTTCTTCTTACATTTTCTGATCATTTGATCATGACCTCTGAGCAATACATTATGGAATAGCATTAAACTCGGAAACTGACTCTTGGGAAAGTCTACAACTTGAAATAAATGTGCCTTGTCTCTTCACAAGAACATCATCATCTTGGCTCCAATTTTATGCTTTTCTTCACCTTGCGACTTTAAAAAAAAGTTTGTTCACTCTTCTGTGTATGGGGGAGGAGAAAGAGATTTAGGGTATTTATTTTTAATATGTATTTTCTAAATTCTTACAGTATTTTCTATAAAAAACCATGTATTTTCATGTTTATATCTTGAAGTTACTATCTTACTTACCTTTACAGTTTTTCACTGATCATTCGTAGTTTGCTGTCTGACTGAATGAATGTACTAGGAATGATCATGGAAGAATGTGGAAAGGCAACATGAAGGTTCTTCCCATCCTGGGGGGTAGGGAGGGCACTAAGTCTTCCATCTCTGAGTCTATATGAGTGTTCTGGGCTGAATCTACTCCATGGTGGCTGAGGCTCACCAGGTGTCTCAGGCTATGTGCTGGCCACAGTGGCACATCACACCTGCAGTCCTCCGGGGAATACTCACTCTCAATTTTCTTTATCCTCATTTCCCAGGGGATGAAGATGACCACAAAGTTACAGGCTAGACGGGCAAGTTTCCGCCAGAGCTAGAGAGGAAAGGCCATGATTAGAAAACTTCTCATTTATAACCTTTGTAATAGATAGAACTCTGGGGTGTATCCTGGATGGAGGAGGGGCTCCTGGACACATTCACAAAACCTTTAATTATGGTTTCTTGGGCTACTAAGCATCTCTAAGAACAAAGTACCTCCCTATCTTCCCTATGTCCTGACCAGCTGGTATATATCTGGTTTGCACTGTCAGCTATGGGGTCTACATTCCTTTTTGGAAGCAGACTCTTGTGAATTCCAGGCTGGGTTCAAATTCCCTATGTACCTATGGATGGCTTTGAACTTACGATCCTGCTTTCCTTACCTCCCAAGTGGACTCCACCACAGCCAGTTTAATGTGATGCTACTTGAGAGCAGGGCTTTGCACATCCTAGGCAACCATTCTACCAACTGAGTTACATCCCAACCCTGTGATCTATCATCTTTTGGGTCGCAGTCTACCTTATTCATGGGTTGAGGACTAGGAAAATGTAAATCCCATTAGAAATGATATCTCACAATACACACTTGAGGCAGCCACAGACCCTTAGATTTGTG
Organism: Micromys minutus; assembly: GCF_963924665.1. NCBI lineage: Eukaryota > Metazoa > Chordata > Mammalia > Rodentia > Muridae > Micromys > Micromys minutus. The sequence continues at coordinate 83,468,491 of NC_137972.1, read as the reverse complement.
AATGGAGCCCAGGAATCAGTCTGACTCATTAGTACCCCAGATGTTTCTACCTGCCCCCCCCCAAGTTCAGAGACCAAAAATCTAGAATTCTCTTTGAAAATAAGCTCCACTCCAGGTGCATCTGTGTCCTACAAGATGTATTCTACCCTCTGTCGCAGCAGAAGCTGCCAGGAATAAGGTTGGGAATTTTGTCTGTGGTCTCATAGAACTGCCAAAAGTATGAAATCATTACTCTTTCCTCAAAGGAACGTAAAGCAGAATGTGGACCATGTTGGCTTTGCTCTCCAGCAAAATTGAAAGGTTGTGCATTCTAACACACAAACAGCCCTGGTTTGTGTTGGAAGCAAATGATATCACTGCACAAGGAAGAGCCACAAATGTAATTACTGCATTCCCAACTGTAAGACAACACATGGTCCTAACACAGACTCACAGGATAATGTCATTCTGGATGGATCTGGTAAGGCCAGACAGCTGCCTGCACAGGGAAGTCTGAGTTGTATTAGAAGTTCGAATTGTCTTTAGCTCATGAGTTGAGAACCAAGTTAAAGGCAGCCGCTATTCCTGTGAGCAATCATACAGACCACATGTGAGTAGCCAGAAAGAAATATGTCTGTCTCTAAATTTGCCTTCTTCGAGTCACTGGTCTCTCTTTCAATTTTCTTATGTCTGCCTGGCATCATCTGCCCAGAACAGAGATCCCCAGAGGCAGGCAGGCTCAACCATCATTCATCAAAGGCTTAGTAAACATTGAGTCTCCTCGATGCTTTAAAGCCCCAAAGACAGAGAAGCACAGGAGAAGTCCAAAGATCTGTCTGAGCTCTAGTTTTTGTCTTCTGATGATCGCCCTCAACCCCCACAGCAGAAGAGCAGAGAATCTAGACTGAGTCAAGGTCTAAAAATCCAACAAAAAACCACCCAAAACCAAAAAAAAAAACAAAAACAAAAAAACAAAAACAGAAAGAACTCAGCAAGATTTGATGAAGCAAGTCACAACTGTGACTGTGTTTTGGTGACTATTTTTGGTTAGAATATTCTAGTAATTGGTAAGTTTGGGTTATTTGTTAAATCGTTTACTTAGTAAAATTTGTCACTTATATTGGTGAGAGAAGCTCTTGTCCACCTGGGATAACCGTTCTAACAACATGTATGGTATTTCCTGAGAAGTAGGTTCACTTCTAACAAGTCTAGAGTCCCTTGGCTGTATTTTCTTGTAGCAGAGACAGTAAACAGGATACATGTTAGCTAGTGAAAAGTTTGTGTCCCTGTACAGGGAGGATAACCAAGAGCAATCCCATACCCTACTCAGGCTGGATTGGAAGCACTTTCATGTACGGAGGCTGGGATGCTGTAGCTTCCAAGGATGCACCTGAGCTGAGGCCAAATGAATATGAAGCCACATTTAACAAACAAACCAGAGCAGTAACTGCCATCTCTATGCCCCAAACTAAACTGAACTGGAAGAGGCATGGGCAATGCTAAATGGGCTGGAGACATGCCCTGTGCAGTGGTTTCAGTGAGAAATGGCCCGTGCAGGCTTAGGTATTTGAACACTTGGTCCCCAGTTGATGGTGCTGGTTGGGGAGTTATCCAGCCTTGACGGAAGAGGTCACTGGAAACATGGGTTCCAAGGTTTCATAGCCTCACACTACTTCCTTGTGATTAAACACGTGGTCCCCCAGCTACCGTCCCTCCCTTGCCATTATAGATCATGATTTGGAACTGAAAACCCCAAACAAACCCTTCCATAGGTAGCTTTTGTCTCTGCTGTTTTATCACAAAGTAACTAATACCCACAGTGAGAACTAGATGATTTCTAAGTAGGGCAGGGATTTGGTTATTTTTGTTACAAAACTCTTCTGATAATTCTGAGTGCCTTTTATATAAGTGATGTTCTTTCTTTTTTAAACGCTTGTTGGTCAGAGTTCTGCTCTGTAGCCCAGGTTAGCTTCAAACTTGGAGCCTACTGTCTCAATCTCAGAAGTGCTGGGAGCACAAACATGTGCCACCGCATCTAGCCTGTTAATGTATTTTCACCTTAAATAAGATTATGCTTTTTATCCATAGTAAATTTGATGGTGTTAAAGGTACCAACACCTCTTCTCATATAGATACAAAATGTGTATATGTGTGTATGTCTATATACTGTCTGAAGTCAAGCAATGAAAGGCCTAGCACTATCTAAAATCAATTCCCCATAGTGTCTCATATGGTGACAGAAAACTAGCAGAAAGTTAGAAGCACAAGAGAGCATAGAAATACAGCTGTGTTCTGTATATTTACCTCGCCAACTCCCTGTCAGTGCAGCTGAGGTAAGGAGGCAGAAGTCATTTTGGTTATGAAACAAAAAATGATTCTCTGAAGCGTAAGAAGAAAGAACGCCAAGGCCTAACCTTGGAGGATTTCTAAAAATCAATTTTAGACCTCCAAAGTTAATGAACGTTGTTTCAGAAAATTTAATAAGAGTCTATTTATACCTTTCTTGTTACATTAGTAAACTTAAAATATAACATTCAAGATCTGTGTGTATGTAATAAGGTCAGGTTACTTATTTCATTATTTATATGATGATACAAATGTTAAGACTTTTGGAAAATAAATTGTAGCATTTACCAAGAACCAAAAAATAAACCCAAACCAAACCAAACCACCAACACCATCACCACCAACAACACCCCACAAAACAAAAGATAAAATCTAACCAACCAACCAAACCCAAAAAGTCCGAACTCATAATGCTTCTTAGGTGGATTATAGTTTCTATATTTAGCCTAAACATGAATTTAAAATGACAAAAGAGTCTGCACCTAGCAAACATGTGTTTTTAGAATTTATAACTAGGGAAAGCTAGAAGCAACTTTAATATCTATCAGCAGCCAAATAACAAAATGAACAGACACTTGGTGATGGAAAATTAAACAGTTTTGTAAAACGATAAGCAGATGCTGTGGACCAATAAAAGAATATTTAAGGTTTTAAGTGGGCAAAGAGGGAAGGAGAAGATGTTGTCATTATGACGAAATAAAAAGCATGTATTTATATAATGGCATTAAATGGGATTTAAGATTAAAATGTCTTTTTAAGAAAGATTCTGAGTTGGGGCTGAGTAGGCACAGACATAACTTTTTTCTGTTTTTGAAGATAAAAAATCTCATCGGCAATGGGAAATTTCATAGTATACTCAACTTAAGTTTCAGCTATCTGCTTAGGAAAGAGGGTAATCCACCCCTAGCTTTAATCATTAGGTGAGAGCTGGGATCTGCCTACGTAACTCTAGGTGTGAGTGTTCCAGCAGCGCAGCCAGACACAGGACAAAGCACAGGAAGAACATTTATGGGGCTGAGTCAGGAAGGCTGGCGGGTATTTTCACAAAATTTTCTTTTGCCCCTATAAATTACACTTATTTACACCAAATAACTAGTAACTGGTGGTCTCCAGCGCTGAGAACCGGGTTTGGTGGGGTTTGAACTTGTGGACTTATTGATATTCTACAGCTGTTAGTGGTGGGCAGTCCTAAGTGTGTGTGAGGACAGGGACATGGTGTGCTCTTTACCTCTGCTCCTGCTGCCTGGTAGCCTCGAGTCCTGGTCAGCCTGCCTTCAAACTTCAGCACAATCTCCTTTGCTCGTCTAAGAGAAGGAGAACATGAAAGTGACCACAAGCTTACCAGTGCAGGAAAGGAACACCTACCAATAGAACAGTAGAATTAGAATATTTCATTCCTGCTCTCTGATAACAAGAAAATAAACGCTTTTAAAACGATTCTTTAAGGGGCTAGAGACATGGCTCAGCAGTTAAGGGTGCTTACTGCTCTTTTGAGGACCTGAGTTCTACTCAACATCTATAATTCCAGTTCCAGGAGATTGGATGCCCTCTTTTGAGGCAGACATGTGGACACACACACACACACACACACACACACACACACACACACACACAGTCTCAAAACTGTCTTATCATTTGTGTTGGAAAGAATGAATTCACACCAGTTACTTATGGTTCACTTTGTCAGGATGTTTCCTAGGCTGGCAGCTGGCTGGGGATTACAGGCTTTGGGTGTTCTGACAGCAGCTACCATATAGGTCCTCTGCTTGACAGCCTGCCTCTTCCTGGCATTTCCTTTTCTTACAGTTCTTGAGATTTTCTTTTTATTTTGTGTGAACGAGTGTTTGCCGGCACGGATATCTGTGCACCACATGGATGCAGTTCCAGTGAAGGGCAGGGAGTTAGAGTTAGAGGCCATTGCAAACCGCCGTGTATGTACTGGGAACTGACCCACATTCTCTGGAGGTCGCTGTCGTTCCAGTCCCTTCTTGTCTGTTTTTAGTAGGAAGGGGTGCTGTCAATTCAACTGGTGTAACAAAGTTTTGTTTCTTCTTCTCTCCTTTATTCTCTCTTTTCTTCTTTGTCTCCACTTTCTTCTTCTTCTTCTTCTTCTTCTTCTTCTTCTTCTTCTTCTTCTTCTTCTTCTTCTTCTTCTTCTTCTTCTTCTTCTTCTTCTTCTCCTTCTCCTTCTCCTTCTCCTTCTCCTTCTCCTTCTCCTTCTCTTCCTCCTCCTCCTCTTTCTTCTTCTCCTCCTCTTCTTTCTCCTCCCCTTCCTCCTCCTCCTCCTCCTTCTCCTCCTCCTCCTCCTCCTCCGTCTCCTCCTCCTCCTCCTTCTTCTTCTTCTTCTTCTTCTTCTTCTCTCTCTCTCTCTCTCTCTCTCTCTCTCTCTCTCTCTCTCTCTCTCTCTCTCTCTCATGTGCGCATGCACACACACAAAGTATGCACATGTACTTGCACACAAAAGATGGAATCTGTTACCCAGTGGATAACAATATGAAATGTAAGAGCACTGTGGGCCTGATTTCAGAGGGTTTTATCGATGCACAGTTTTCAAATAACCTAATGATGCGTAACCCCAAGGCAGAGACACTAAACCATACCTGATGATCAGCCCTTCTGTTGGGTCACACTCACTGTTAAAGAACTCAGTTCTTAGTTGGGTCACTAGTTTGACAAGTCTACTTAATAGGCTATTCCTGTATGTGCCTTTTGCAAACCCTCCTGATAATACCCACTGGATGTCAATCCTTTAAGAGTCATGAGGGGTTATTTAGTTCTTGTTTCTACAGAAAAGGTGACCTCCCCAAATTATTCCTTTACCAATTTCTGAGTTTTAAATCTGTCTCATGAACTGTAATTATATTTCGTTTTTGCTGAAACTGTGTCATGAGTGTGGCCCAGGATAGCCTTGAATGTGCTATATAGCCAAGGATGGCCTTGGACTAACCCATCCTCCTGTCTACTCAATAAGACTTTCATTATTGTGGCTCAGCATTCACACTGGCTCTACTCTGATCACCATAACAGGTACAGCAACAATGAGGGGCACCCTCTATACATATGCACAGCACACATTTGTAAAAAGTTAAAATACCGCAAAAGCCGAAATAGCAAGCGATTTCATAGTCTCATTTATAACTCTGTTCCCTGCATGCGTTTTCCACATTTTTAGTTTGGGTCAAGGACAGTGGATTACGGACATTAAAAAACAAACAAACAAACAAATAAAACCAAAAAAAAAAAAAAAAAAAAAAAAACAGTTGCCATGGAAGGGCTTCCTACTCAGTAAATATGACCCAGATGCCAAGATGCAGTGATGAAGTGGGCTCCATGGTGGAGGGTGAGGGGCGTGGAGACATGAGGGGGTGTACTCATCACACAGGTCCCGGAACAGGAAATGAGTATGTGCTGTGTCCTCACAGCAGGTAGCTCACTGCTGATGATGTTCCTCCAGGTTTCTAAGCAGTCGGGGTTCAGTGCCTTCTGAACCCGTCACTGACACCAGGATCAGCCTCAGCAGGTCCACTTAGTGAAGCAGAGATGTAAGTCACAAAGGGATAACAAAAGGAACCTGGCTGTCAGCCTGAGGAGTGTGGCCTGTGTCTGACATTTTGGAGCTCCGGCGAGTCAGCAGGTATGACTGAATTCACCAGACGTCTAAATTTGTGTTTTATTCCTGAAGTTATCTGAAAGAATGGTAAGCAAGTATTCTGTTCTTGTCTCAATATTGTAAGGATTTGTCTTGGGACTTGGGGAGATGGCTCAAAGGAGAGAATCGCTTAATGTATTAGCATGGGAAACTGAAGTTGGATACCCAGCCAAGGTAAAAGCTGGGCACAGTTCCACATATCTGTAAGCCTCACACCATGTGTGAGGAGAAGAGACAGAGTATTGAGAACCGACTGGCCTGCTAGTCTAGTTTGGACAGTGAGCTCCAGGTTCGGTAAGAGTCTGTCTCAAAAAATAAGGTGGAGAGAGAAAAGCAGAAGGTAGTTGATCTACTAGTGCACACACAAATCAGCACTCTCTCTCTCCCCATTCCTCTCCCTTCTCTCTCAAACATGCACACACACACACACACACACACACACACACACACACACACACACATGGGAATGTTTCTGAATGGTGTTTGAAAGTTAACCTTGTTCCTATTTACTTTTAAATTATTTGCTCCAAAAATTACATAAAATCTCCATGGTTCAGCACGAGAGACCTTGACTTAAGATTGGAGTGTCTGGTTTAAAGGTGAGCTTGTCACATTTATACATTCACAGGCTATTTTTGCTCAGGCTGCTCTATTACTGTCTCCATTAGTCTTCTCATCTGAAAAGTGGGCAGAATGCTGTGCACCCTCAAAGGATAGAAACGATGAGACCCAGAATCAGACTGGGACAGTGGGCAGAGAGGAATCCATTGCAGCCACTTGAGATGGAAGTGTGAATGTCTTTAGTCAGAGGGTCATGTTGGTTAGACTTGGGACTCAAGTCTCAGAAAGGGGTGATTTCATAGGAAGATGTGCAAGTCTGGTAGGTGGGAGTCTGAAAGAAATACACACTGGCATCTAGACAAACCACCCTGAAGGGAAGCTGTGACAGCAGTTCTGGGCGCACAGTAGGTGCCTGAACACTAGGCATGGGGGACGCTTTCTAAGGAACATGCACTCCTGGTTCATGGTAGCTCATGGTCCCTTATGGAGTATGTGGCCATCACCCCAATTCTTAGCTATGAATATCACATATTGAACATGATCTTTTGTTTAGTAAGTTTAAACTCTCAAAGTTTAAACTTGAATGGACAAATGGATTAGGCTGAATTGATTATTTGAAATGTTTGGGACCAGGAATATAGTTTAGTGGTTGAGAATGGACTGTTGCGTGTACAATCTTGGATTCTATTCCCAGGGTCACAAAGATGAGCGGTGAGAGAGGGCTGGGGAGACGGGGTTCATCTCCCATTGTGCTTGGTTCTGGGTCTGAGGGACCGCACAGGCAGTGTTCCTGAAGGCACAGTTAGTTTAGCTGTTCACATTTTTGGCACACTGTTGCAGATGAACCAGCTGTTTGCTATCACTTCAGCTTTAACCAGAGGACCCTGTATGGAGAGGTTCTGGAATCTGCCCAATATCAAACAGCTAGAGATCTGAGGAGGTAGTATTTGAACTTAGGGAGGCAATTTGCCTTCAAAGTATAAGTGCTTAACTATGACGGAGACAGACTCTCTAATAGACTCAGAATATCCTAATAACTGGCTTCCTGAAGAGATTTCCTCCCCAAGGGAGATAAGAGCAAGGAGGTGAAGTAGATGTCTCTTTGATTTTGGCTCTCACTCCGTCTCCTGTGAGTTTGGAGACAATGTGAAAATCTAGTGTTTGGAAAAGAGATTGGCAACTCAAAACTGTCTACCAACAAATACACAACAACACTGCACACACACACACACACACACACACACACACACAAACCACACACACATACCTGTACACTCATTCTCTCAAACACACCACACTCACACATACATTCTCATATGCCCCACACTCACACACATATAACACCACACATACATATATGCACACACACACGTACACACACACCACATACATACTCTCATATATACACCACACTCACATACAAATTCTCACACACACACTTACACACACACCACATACATACTCTCATATATACACCACACTCACATACAAATTCTCACACACACATTATACTCACACACAGAACACCACACATACTTATACATACTCTCATACATACTTACACACACATGTGCATACACACTCTACTCACACATACACACTATCTCATACACACAAACAACACACACACACACACACACACACAGAGGCATACAAGCACACACGCACACTCACAGACACTGTAACACCTATGGCTAGATTGTCCTCTCAAACATCTTTAGGACTTCTCTGAATCAAATGCAAGATGGTCACAGTTCTTGGATGGCATATTCACTCTTACCAGTGATTGCTGTGGAGGCCCTTCCTTACCTCAGTGCCCGCAGCTTCTGCCCCATGGTCCAGGGTCTGCAACGGATATTTGCCATGAGATCTTTCTGAAACTGTATATTCTGGAAGATTTGTTCCGGATCACTGCTGTCCCCCGCTTCATCAGCATTAAAGCTGTCGTCAGAGTTACTGAATGGAAAAGGGGCATCATGGAGGAAATCTGATTACAGAATTGCTTCCAGCAAAGAACATCTTTCTTGCGTAACTTCTGCATGTCACTGGCCCAGGGTCATCTGTGCTGTGTGTGTGTGTGTGTGTGTGTGTGTGTGTGTGTGTGTGTATCCATAGGCTGACAGAATGGTAGTGTCAACAAGTCCTTAGAAACTCATTTGTGGTATTCTGTTACTTCAGCGGTCAGTGAAAAAGAATGACTTCACAAGACAAGAGGCAGCAAGAGAGAGGAGAGGAATTCCCATGTTTGATTCCACTCTTGTGGAGCAGTAGTTTTGAGAAGGGGCACTGAGGTGACAAGCAAAGCTTAGAGACACAATTCTTCCTTCTCCCTCTGTAAAGATAAAAGAATAAACACAAGCCTGTGCTGCCTGGAGATGCCTCTGTTTGCTTGTGTTCTTTTTAAACACAAGACAAGAGTGGGTTTTACAAACACAAAAAATGAGTTAAATGACTGCATGGGGCAAACTTCTTCAGGGCATAGCTACTGTGTAGAAGAACAATTTTTCAACATTTAACAGGGCCTTTCCTCCCTAGTACTACTTAATATGTAACTCAGTATTTTGTTTTAGGAGGAAATGAATACTCTACGGCTTTTGCAAGACAACGTATTTCCTCTAATTTTGATCAGTAGGTCTTTTATTTCCTCAAAGGAAAAGTTCTCTTTTTCTTTGGGGGGGGGAGGACGAGTCAGAGGAGGTTTCAGTGTTTAACAGAAAATACTCCCTATAGAAACCTAAGACATTCAGTCCGCATCTTCGCCCACGTCTCCATTATCGGAAGCGTTTTCCAGCAGACACCTGATTTATTAGAGGCGGCAGATGTCTTGTCTGCTCTCTTCCGACACGGAGAGAAGCAGATGAAGCCCATGTGTGGAATTGGCGGGCAACAATATAAGTGCGGGATACAGGCTTTGGAGCCTGGTGCTTGCAGTTGTCTGTTTCTCTGAGCATTGCTGTGGCCCCCACTCCAGCTCCACATGACCCCAGAGAAGTAAGTTTCTGCACTGGAGAACCCAGCAGGGTACTCACCCAAGCAGCAGGGAGTCCTGGTAGAGGTAGTGCTGGCTGGCATTTCTCCGGATGCTCCGGTAGCGTTGGGATGCCTTTGAGGTTTTCATGAGGCCTGGTCTGCAGCCAGTGGTCCCTAGGGAATAGTTGAGAAGCCTTGGGTTTGCAGGGCAGGGGTCTGTTCCAAATGAGCTGCCTGAAAGAGACCTTCAGAGTTGACCTGCTCTCCTCCCTCTGAAGCAGGAGCAAATGTCTGCCTGCAGCTGGTGCTGGGGGCAGAAAAGAAGCCAGGAGGCCAGCCAGGGTCATACATATGTAACAGTGGGGTGGGTGTGCCCACATTGATTGGCTAAGATCTGAACAGCTGGAGGCGTGGCCCAGTGACCTAGGGATAGCTTGGTTCTTCCTAAGTGCCTCCTCAATCTCTTGTGCCCAGACAGAACTCAAAGACTTGCAAACTCTGTATCTTACTACAGCCGACTGTCGCACACCACTTTGGGAGTATAGAAGGCAGGGTGTGGCGGGCCTCTCAAGAAGAGGCTTACAGGTGGCAAGTATACTGCCTATCCAGGCACAGACAATAGAACTCTTCTTTTTTCCTCCCTCTACATCTTTTTGATTTTGTACTTTGAAAGTTGTCAAACTTACAGAAACATTGTCTCTATAGTACCATGGACATCTGGCTACCTTCAGTAATTAAGCATTTACATTTTACCACCATTCTCCCAATTCCACCCACACCATCCTTGCTACATACCATTTACAAGTAAACTCTAAAAATAATGGCATTTCAGTCTTTAAGACTTCACTGTTCTAGTAACAAAAGCCGAATTACTTTACTTCTAGTCTTAAGTATGGACCTGTTACTGTGCATCATGACCCATAAAACTGAGTTTGAGAAAAATTAAGATTTTTTATGTATTATATTTTAATTTCAAGGCTGGAGAGATGTTCCAGAAGTTAAAAGAATTTGTTACTCATGCAGAGGACTAACCACCTGTAGCCCCAAGCTCCAGGAAAACTGATGACCTCTTCTGTCCTTGGTGGACACACATGGTCATCTCTCTCTCTCTTTTTCTTTCTCTCTCCCTCCTTCATCCCTCTCTCCCTCCGTCTCTCTGTCTGTCTATTTGTTTATCCTAGTCAGGGTTTCTATTCCTGCACAAAACATCATGACCAAGAAGCAAGTTGGGGAGGAAAGGGTTTATTCAGCTTACACTTCCACATTGCTGTTCATCACCAAAGGAAGTCAGGACTGGAACTCAAGCAGGTCAGGAAGCAGGAGCTGATGCAGAGGCCATGGAGGGATGTTACTTACTGGCTTTCTTCCTTTGGCTTGCTCAGTCTGCTTTCTTATAGAACCCTGGTCTACTAGCATAGAGATGGCACCACCCACAACTGGGAGGGGGGCTTACCCCTAGATCAGTAGTTGAGAAAATGCCTTACAGCTGGATCTCATAGAGGGATTTCCTCACTGAGGCTCCTTTCTCTGTGATAACTCCAGCTAGTGTCAAGTTGACAGAAAGCTAGCAAGTTCTGTCTTTCTCTGCACCCTCCTCCTCAGCAATCCATAAAAAACTAGACTCTGGAGATCTATGTATGTTGAAGCTTAAAAAATATATAGCCTTTGAAAATGGGGCATCTTGTCAATACAAAGGCCAGTGACTCCTTCCTGTCCTAGCCACAGGGAAAATGGGGCTGTCCCCTTATCTCCTGCATGTTTTCCTTGTTAGCTGTGCACTGGCTTTTCAGCCAAACATCTCATCCCAGCCAAGGTGTTTGCTGCCCTTGTGAATTACAAACCTGTTTGCAAGTAAACACTTGGAGTGCCGGCTGTTCTCAGTGAGTAAAACTGTATAACTAAACAGGATAACTCAGTGCTAAAAAGCATGGCACAGCTCTGCTGAATGCTCTGTCTTGCCTACATTAGGAGCTCCAGCATCAGCTATAGTGCTTGGGTTTGGTGGCTGCATATGGGCTGGATCTCCAGGTTAGGTAGCCTCTGAGTGATCTTTTCTTCAATCCCTGCTCCTCTATTTAAACTTGTATTTCCTCCTGTGAGTGTTTTGTTCTCCCTTCTAAGAAGGACTGAGGCATCCACATTCTGGCCTTCCTTTTTTTTGAGCTTCATAAGGTCTATGAATTGTTTCTTGGGTATCAAGAAGTTTCAGGGGCTAGTATCCACTTATCAGTGAGTGCACACCATGTGTGCACTTTTGTGACTGGGTTACCTCACTCAGGATGATAGTTTCTAGTTCTATTTATTTGCCTAGATCATAAAATCATTGTTTCTAATAGCTGAGTAGTACTCCATTGTGTAAATGTACCACAATTTCTGTATCCATTCCTCTGTTGAAGGACATCTGTGTTCTTTCCAGCTTCTGACTATTATAAATAAGGCTGCTATGAACATGATGGAGCATGTGTCCTTGTTACATGTTGAAAGGACTTCGGGGTATATGCCCAGGAGTAAAATAACTGAGTCCTCAGGTAGTACTATGTCCAATTTTCTGAGAAGCGGCAAGACTGAATTCCAGAGTGGCTGTACCAGCTTGCAATCTCACCAACAATGGAAGAGTGTTCCTCTTTCTCCAGATCCTCACCAGCATCTGAGTTTTTGATTTTAGCCATTTTGATTGGTGTGAGGTAGAATCTCAGGGTTTGTTTGATTTGCATTTCCCTGATGTAAGGATGTTGAGCATTTCTTTGGGTGCTTCTTGGCCATTTGGTATTCCTCAGTTGAGAATTCTTTGTTTAGCTCTGTACCCCATTTTTTAATAGGATTATTTGATTCTCTGGTGTCTAACTTCTTGAGTTCTTTATATATATTGGATATTAGTCCTCTATCAGATGTAGGATTGGTAAAGATCCTTTTGTAATCTGTTGTCTGCCATTTTGTCTTTTTGACAGTGTCCTTAGCCTTACAGAATCTTTGCAATTTCATGAGGTCCCATTCTAGATCTTAGAGCATAAGCCATTGTTGTTCTGTTCAGGAAAATTTTTCCTGTGCCTATGTGTTCTAAGCTTTTCTCCACTTTCTCTTTTAATAGTTTCAATGTACCTGGTTTTGTGTGAAGGTCTTTGATCCACTTCGACTTGAGCTTTGTACTAGGAGTTAAGACTGGATCAATTTGCATGTTCTTCGTGCTGATTGTCAGATGAACCAACACCATTTGTTGAAGATTCTGTCCTTTTTCCATTGAATGGTTTTAGCTCCTTTGTAAATGATCAAGTGACCAATGATGTGTGGGTTCATTTTTGGGTCTTCAACTCTGTTCCTTTGATTTACCTGCTTATCTCTGTACCAGTACCATGCAGTTTTTGTTACAATTGATCCTTAATATAGCTTGAGGTCAGCAACTGTGATTTCCCGGAAGTTTTTTTATTGTTGAAAAGAGTTTTTGCTATCCTAGAATTTTTGTTATTCCAAAATGAATTTGAAAATTGATGTTTTTTTTTAACTCTGTGAAGAATTAAGTTGGAATTTTGATAGGGATTGCATTGAATATGTAGATTACTTTCAGCAAGATGGTCATTTTTACTATGCTGATTCTGCCAATCCATGAGCATGGGAGATCTTTTCATCTCCTAAGCTTTTTGTCAATTTTCTTCTTCAGAGACTTGAAGTTCTTGTCATACAGATCTTTCACTTGTTTAGTTAGGGTCACACCAAGGTATTTCACATTGTTTGTGACTATTGTGAAGGGTATCTTTTCCCTAATTTCTTTCTCAGTATGTTTATCTTTGAGTAAAGGAAGGCTACTGATTTGTTTGAGTTAATTTTATATTCAGCCACTTTGCTGAAGTTGTTAATCAGTTGTAAGCATTTTCTGGTTGATTTTTCTGGGATCGCTTAAGTACACTATCATGTCATCTGCAAATACTGGTATTTTTACTTTTTCCTCTTTGATTTGTATCCCTTTGACTTCCTTTTGCTGTCTAATTGCTCTGGCCAGTACTTTCAGTACTATATTGAATGGGTAGGGGTGAGTAGGCAGCCTTGTCGAGTCCCTGATTTTAGTGGGATTGCTTCAAGTTTCTCTCCAGTTAGTTTGATGCTGGCTACTGGTTTGCTGTATATTGCTTTTATTATATTTAGGTATGTGCCTTGAATTCTTGATCCTGCCAAGACTTTTAACATGAAGGGGTATTGAATTTGTCAAATGCTTTCTCAGCATCTAGTGAGATGATCATGTGATTTTTTTATTTGAGTTAGTTTATATAGTGGATTACTTTGATGGATTTTTGTATATTGAACAATCCCCACATCCCTAGGATGAAGGCTACTTGATCATGGTGAATGATCATTTTGATGTGTTCTTGGATTCAGTTTGCAAGAATTTTATTGAGTATTTTTGCATTTATGTTTATGAGGAAAATTGGTCTGAAGTTTTTTTTCTTTGTAGTGTCTTTGTGTAGTTTAGTTATGAATGTAATTGTGGCTTTGAAGAAGGAGTTGGGCAGTATTCCTTCTGTTTCTATCTTGTGGTATAGCTTGGAGAATACTGGTATTAGGCTTTCCATGAAGGTCTGATAAAATTCTGCACTGAGCCCATCTGGTCCTGGGCTTTTTTTGGTTGAGAGGCTTTTGATGACTGCTTCTATTACTTTTGGGATTATGGGACTGTTTAGATCATTTATCTGATCCTGATTTGACTTTGGTACCTGATATCTGTCTAGAAATTTGTCCATTTCGTCTCAATTTTCCAGTTTTGTTGAGTATAGGCTTTTGTAGTACGATCTGATAATATCTTGAATTTCCTCAGGCTCTGTGGTCATGTCTCCCCTTTCATTTCTGACTTTGTTAATTCAGATGCTCTCTCTGCGTCCTCTCATTTGTCTGGCTAAAGGTTTATTAATCTTGTTGATTTTCTCAAAGAACCAGCTTCTGGTTTTGTTGATTCTTTGTATAGTTCTTTTTGTTTCTTCTTGCTTGATTTATGCTCTTAATTTGATTATTTCCTGCTGTCTACTCCTCTTGGGGGTATGTGCTTCTTTTTGTTCTCGAACTTTTAGGTGTGCTGTCAAGCTGCAAGTGTATGCTCTCTCCAGTTATTTATTTATGAGTTTTCCTCTTCATACTGCTTTGGTATCTTGTAACTTCATTTTTGTTGAATTCTAAAAAATCCTTCATTTCTTTATTTATTTTTGACCAACGTATTGAATAGAGCATTATTCAGCTTCCACATGTATGTGGGCTTTTTGTTGTTCTTGTTGTTATTAAAGAACAGCCTTAGTCCATGGATGTATTTCAATTTTCTTATATCTGTTTAGGTCTGTTTTGTGACCAACTATATGTTCAATTTTGAAGAAGGTACCGTGAGGTGCTGAGAAGAAGGTATAATCTTTTCTTTTAGGATGAAATGTTCTATAGATGTTTGTTAAATCTAATTGGTTTGTAACCTCTGCTAGTTTCACTGTGCCTCTGTTTAGTTTCTTCTTCCATGATCTGTTCATTGATGGAGTGGGGTATTGTAGCCTCCCACTACTATTGTGTGTGGTGCACCATATGTTTTGAGCTTAATGAGGTTTCTTTTATGAATATGGATTCCCTTGTATTTGTATCATAGTTGTTCAGGATTGAGAGTTCATATTGATAGATTTTTTGTGTGTAAAAAGTGTCTTTTCT
The DNA here is from genome assembly GCF_963924665.1 of Micromys minutus. Taxonomy (NCBI): domain Eukaryota; kingdom Metazoa; phylum Chordata; class Mammalia; order Rodentia; family Muridae; genus Micromys; species Micromys minutus. The sequence goes on along the minus strand of NC_137972.1, from coordinate 83,453,319 downwards.
TAACTTGCTTGATAAATTTTGGTTAAAAATGTATTTTATTTGATATTAAAATAGCTATTCCAGCTTCTTTCTTGGGACCATTTGTTTGGAAGGTTTTTTTCCTAGCGTCTTACTCTGAGGTACTGTCTGTCTTTTTCGCTGATACGAATTTCCTGTATGCAGTCAAATGCTGGATCCTGTTTACATATCCAGTATGATAGTCTATGTCCTTTTAACAGCGAATCAAGTCCATTGCTGTTAAGAGATATTAAAAAATATTGAATGTTGTGTGCTTTTATTTTTGTTGTTAGAGGTAGAACTATGTTTGTGTGCTTTCTTCTTTTGGTTTTGTTACAAGATTATTTTCTTGCTGTTCCTAGGGTGTCCGTTTTTTTTTTTTTCCTTTTTGTGTTGAAGTTTTCCATATATTATTCTTGTAGGGATGGACTTGTGGATAGACATTGTGTAAATTTGGTTTTGCCCTGGAACATCTTGATTTCTCCATCTATAGTAACTGAGAGTTTTTTTGGATAACCTGATTTGGCATTTTCATTCTCTTATGGTCTGTGTAATGTCTGTCCAGGATCTTCTAGCTTTCATAGTTTCTGTTGAAAAGTCTGGTGTAATTCTGATTTGAGTGTTCTTATATGTTACTTGTCCTTTTTCCCTTACTGTTTTTTAATATTCTTTTGTTGTTTTGGACATTTGGTGTTTTGAATATTATGTGTCAGGAGGAGTTTCTATTCTAGTCCAATCTATTTGGAATTTTTTAGGCTTCTTGTATGTTCATGGTAATCCTGTTCTTAAGGTTAGGGAAGTTTCTTCTATAATTTTGTTTAAGATATTCAGTGGGTCTTTTAGTTGGGAGTCATTGCTCTCTTCTACAGCTATTATCCTTAGATTTGGACTTCTCATTGTGTTCTGGATGTTCTAGATGCTTTGGGTTAGGAGCTTTTTTATTTTTTCATTTTCTATGACTGATGGGTCAATCTTTTCTATGTTATCTTCTGTCCCTGAGATCCTCTCTTACATCTCTTGTAGTCTGTTGTTGATGCTTGCATTTGTGACTCCTGATTTCTTTCCTAGGATTTCTATATCCAGGGTTGTCTCTTTCTGCGATTTCTTTATTGTTTCTATTTTCAATTTTTTCACCTGTTTGGTTATATTTTCCTGTAGCTCTTTAAGTGATTTTTATGTTTCCTCTTTAAGGACTTCTACTTGTTTATGTGTGTTCTCCTGTAATTTTTTAAAGGGAGTTATTTGTGTGCTTCAAGGACCTCCACCATTGTCATGAAATATAATTTTAAGTCTATATCTTGTTTTTCTGGTGTGTTGGGAAATCCACTACTTGCTGTGGTAGGCGAACTGGGTTCTGATGTTGCCAGGTTGTTTTGGTTTCCATTGCTTGGGTTCTTGTGCTTTTCTCTTGCCATCTTGTTGTCAGTGATTGTAGGTAATCTTGTTGTCTCTGACTGGAGCTTGTGTCACCTGTGGGTCTGAGAGCCTGTGGGCTCAGGAGGGAGATTGCTCCTGGGTGTTTGGCACTTTGCAGGTAGGCAGGAAGTTCTGATGGAGGTGACCCAACTCTGGGTTAGATGGAAGAGCCCTTCTGAGGCTCTTCTTGATACTCAGCAGTCTGTGGGTAGGCCCTGAGTCCTGCTGAAGGTGAGCCGGTTCTCTCTATTGGTCAGAACAGACTCCAAAAAGAACTCTTATCAAACGAATAGTTCTCTTCTCACATTTGTTTTGACTTAATATGTTCTTATGAGTACTGTGAAAATGAGTTTTAAAATAATGATTAACTTTAAATCATTTTCAATTGACAAATGATTATACATATTTATTGTATTGTGTGTTATGCTGATATACAATAAAGTATAACTAGAGTCAAATCAGGCTAATGACCCATTGTCTAGAGTGTGCTGGGAGCATTAAAAAGAAAACTCCACTTCTGGTTATTTTGAAATGTATAATGAATTTAAATAAAAGTATTTTACATAATGACATTTGAAGGGTGCTCCTCATGGTTTCTATGGCCTGGAGTCCCCAGCCTTCTGCTAGGAATATGTGGATGAGGCTCTTGACAGTTGGGTCTTACTGTCCTGTGTGTGAACCCCTTTCCTTCAGGGTTCTGCTGCTCTGGACTCCAGAGTTGTGGGCAGAAAATGGAAATGCAGATACATCTTTCTGTAAATCAGATGCATTTTTCTGAATGCTTGAATGACTGACCCTGCATGCCTTCTGCCCACTGAGAGTTACTGGATGATTCTAAGCTCAGAATTTGCAGTGAGAATAGCACTAAAAAGTCCCCAGATGCTTTTAAGTCAAACATTTCTTCTTAAATGGGACCCAAGAAATGTCAGAATAACCCATAACTATTATTTTATGAGCTGTAAATGTTTACAGGGTTCACATGATGGGAGAGAAAAAGTCATGAAGGGAGAAGAAAGAAGACAAAAGTTAACTCTGTAGTGCTAGAGCTTTTGGATATCATCACTTCCAAAAAGAAAACAGACTAATATTTAGTTTTAAATCCCAGATGATTTGAATAGAAATCACTCAGTGGCTTAGCTTACAGGAACAAAAATGCTCATTTCCTATATTGCTGATTAAGATTTTTTTATCCTGCTAAGTGAATTCTATTCTTAGACATTAACATCCCGAGGGCATCTTGACTTGTAGACATCAGTCTGTTGCCTCCCTTGGCTAAGTACTGAGATACCAAGATCTTAGTACCTGTTTTTGTTTGTTTTGTTTTAACAAAACAATCTTTCCTCATCTTTGCATTGAGCTGAATGCCTGGTACACTGTTTTGACAATTCTGAAATCATTAATTTGAAGCTGAAACATTTTTTGGGTTTGTAATCCAGAGAAGATTGCTAAAACAGAATTTTCAGAGATCTGAGTTTGCAGCTGAATGATTGAGACAAGAATACAGTTTCTGGGTATGTTCAGCTACAAATCACCTAGAAAATCAATATTTATGCTGGGATTCCCTGGAGACTTGGAAATTCTGCTCCTTTCAAGCTGTGACAGGAACATTAGTGGGCTGTGGAAGGGCTGGCCTTTACTATAGTTGCTCCTCTAAACAAGAGAATACAGATTGTCATACAACACAACCCTTTCAAAATTACTTTTAGCTGAATACCCCAGTCTCCCACCCAAAGCAATTCCAGAACCTAGGAGGGTGAGGCAGGAGAATCACTGTGAATTTGAGGCCAGCATGGGATACAGTGTGATCTTATCTCTCCCCAATCCCTTGAAAGAGAGAAACACTTTTTACCGCAATGAATCAGGGAGCACACACATTTAGCAGGTATATATGCATGCACAGAAACATTAAAAGGTACTCAATAAATACATACAATTTGTCATTTTAACTTAAAAATAATTAATATAATGTAACTTTTAGGAGCATGAGGAGAGACTGGCCTGAAGCTGAGATGTAGCTGATGCATTGTGAGCCTTAGAGCTTTTCATGAGTGCTGTCAAACTTCGTTCACAGCATCTTCAGAAAAGAAAAATGGAACCTCTTTTAAAGTGAAGTAAACACACACACACACACACACACACACACACACAAACAACAGAAAACAAACAAAAAACCCACAAACAACAACAACAACAAAAACAAAAGTTGAATTTCATGTCAAATAACTAGTTGGAAGTTGGCCAATATTTTCCCACAGTGATTTCTGGGTGATCTTGTTACATACCTACTGGTCAGGGACTGAACCATTAGTCTTTGGTCTCCATCTTTGTGAGAAAGCATACTTCCGTAGGTTCACATGTTGAGGTTTGGTCTATTGCTATGTGTTGTAATGATAAATTCTATATCCAAAGGTCTAGACCTGTGAGTGACTTCTCATGATCTCAAGCATTTTTATTCAAGCCTTATTCCCTGATTTAAAACCATTAGTTAAGTAAAATTGGCTTCAGGTAATTATTGGAGGGATTAAGGGTTGGAGGAGGTGAGACCTGGGGCAGAAGGAAGGAAAAGAGAGAGAAGGAGAAAACTGCCATGAGGGGAGATGGATGATGAGCACATGGCCAGGAGAAACAGCAAGTGTCCTGAGTGCACTGCTGGGGGAGGGGGAGCCAGGCCAGCGGTTAGAAGAGAAGATCAGCACCCAAGGAAGTGCTCAGCATCCCTAGTCATCAGGGAAATGCAAATCAAAACAAATCTGAGATTCTACTTCACACCAGTCAGAATGGCTAAGATCAAAAACTCAGGTGACAGCAGATGCTGGCGAGGATACGGAGAAAGAGGAACACTCCACCACTGTTGGTGGGGTTGTAAGCTGGTACAACCACTCTGGAAATCAGTCTGGCAGTTTCTCAGAAAACTGGACATAGTACTACCTGAAGATCCAGTTATTTTACTTCTGGGCATTTACCCCAGAGATGCTCCAACATACAATAAGGACACATGGTCCACCATGTTCATAGCAGCCTTATTTATAATAGCTAGAAGCTGGAAAGAACCCAGCTCTCCTTCAGTAGATGAATGGATAAAAACATTGTGGTATATTTACACAATGGAGTACTACTCAGCTATTAAAAGCAATGACTTTAAGTATTGACAAAAAATATTCATATAGTGTTATGCCAAAATGCCTTTAAAAATCTGTATATGTACCTCTCTTTTTTAAAAAATAAAGTTGTAAGAGAGAAAAAAAGAAAAATTGAGCTATTGAAAAAAGGAACAATGACTTTATTAAATTCCTGGTAAAACGGACGTATCTAGAGAATATCATCCTGAGTGAGGTAATCCAGTCACAAAAGAACAGACACAATATGCAGTCACTGATAATTGGAAAAAAAAAAGGTGGAAGCCTCAGTGCTTCTTAGAAAAAAAAATTAATAATAAGTGTATAGCACCCTCTCAGGGTTGGGTACACCTAGACCTTAAACCATTAATAACTCAAGAGTTAAAAAGATAGCCTTGTGGCAATTTTTGGTAGTTAAAAATCATTATGTTTAATCTTTACATACCAAAAACTTTGACTATTTCCATGTTATGTTTTGTTTTACATATACTTTATGATCTTTGTATATAGTAAGATTTCAAAGCATATTATCAAACCTTTAAAAATTAAGTACTGTGAAAAATATTTTCATATATATTTATGCTAAAATGCTTTTAATGATCTATGTATTATCTCTTTTTTTAAATAAAGCTGTTAAAGAAATAAAAGAGTAGATTAAGGGTTGTTCCTCAGTAACTGTCAAAGTCAAATAAAACAACCATAGTCTGAGTATCATTTATTTGTAAGCTAGTCAGTGATAAGCTTAAATCGGATGTACTGCATTCACATCTCACAGTGCCTCCACCTTTCTCTCTGCTGAGTCTAGACTAGGAAAGCTCCCAGTTCAGGGATGCTTAGAAGGAGCATTGACCCCTCCAACCCTTATTGCAGTGATTTCATGGTATGCGTTTCCACACACCAACTTGGGCTTCTACCACTTGAACTTGTATATTAATGCCCGTTTAGAAATTTTACAACCCGAGGAAGACTCTCGCAACAGCAATTCAAAATAATTTCTCTTTTACCTCACTTTTACTTTCCAACTCTACCTTCATTTCTGAAGTTTCCACAGGGTGCCTTTGGAGTGACTTCTGAGTAGCCAAGTTTAGAGAAGAAAAGCCATATGCAGGACCTCACATCTCCCAGAAAGTCTTGGGACTGTGCTCAGTTAGCTGAGGCAGAAATGTGTTCCTAAGAGTCCCTTTTCTCACTACAATACAAATATATGTGAGATCTGGAGGGTTTCAAGAAGAAGTTTATAGTTTGTTTGCTCTGAGTATAGACTAGGAACACCAGAAACAGTGGCAGATACAGTCTCTTGCCAGTTGGCGTTCACTTTGCATGGGCCACACTCTAAACCCTCCACAACTCTAGCCTCCACTGAGTTTCCTCAGCAGCTCTGGGTCCTGGGTCAGGTGTGGCTACAGCTCACCAACTTCTTTGTTGGGCATTGCATCTTTGATGGTAAAGGTTAGTTGGTTTTGGACCCCTGGACAAGGAAGTGAGGTGTATATCAAAGCAGACCTGACCTCCAGGTTCTTCCAGTGTTCCTCAGTCCCTTCCTGTCATAACTTCCCAGCCCAGGAGCTTGGCTGCTCTTCCCCCAGAGGCTCTTCTCTATAATAATCTAGACATTTTGGTCGATTTCTGTCTCCCTACCTTCTCCTTTTCTCTCTTAGACAGTCCATCCATTCTTCTCCCCCATGCCCCACCCAGGGCGACTTTCCTGGCTTTGGTCTTTGGGGCCAGTGAACTCTTCCTCTTAAGAGCAGTTTCCCAATAAACCTGCCTTTAATATATTCTACTCTGGCTTGACTTAGCTTATTTCATCAGTGGCAGAGAAATAGCCTATCAGAGGTGATGAGAGAGCTATTAGGTTACAGTTTATCCCTTGAGGGTCCTTTTGTTCTCCTCCATTATAAGCTTGAGAAATACAATAATTATTTCAGTTAGTAAAAGGAATGGAAGAGGCATTTTTGTAGATGTGGGTAAGTAAAGGATATGAAGATGGAAAGATCCAAGATCATTATTGTCCTGGGAAAAACTCAAAGAAACTTTAGGTACCTAATAATAAGGAGGAATCAGGAGAGGCAGTAGTGGTTGTGGTAATGGTGGTGGTGGTAGTGGTGTGTGTATGTGTGACCCAACACAGAAGACAGAGGAGGTAACAGGAAGACAGAAAAAGTCAGTTTGGGGGATATTGGTCTTCAGGACTGAAGGAATGCAGCCAGATCCACAGAGTACTAACTCTCTCCAGTAGCTAGAGGAGGCAAGAAATATTTTCCCTGGATCTTCTAAAAGGAGAGTGCAGTTTGGACTACAAATGGACACTGTGATGGTATCAAGCCTGAGAGTTCACACTTCTATCTCTAAAACTGGATGAATATATTTCTGTCTGTTGTTTCTTCCTTTGTTGTGTGATATCAACCATAGTAGTTTGAATGAGAAGAATCCCATTGACTCATATGTTCGAATACTTTGTTTCCAGTCAGTGAAACTGTTTGGGAAGGCTTAGGAGTGTGGCCTTTTTAGAGGAAGTGCCACTGGGGATGGACTTTGAGGTTCCAAAAGACTCCTGCCATTCACAGTGTCTCTCTCTTTATCTCCTACTTGTGGGTCAGAATGTAAATAAGCCCTCAGCTACTGATCCAGTGCATTGCCTGCCTGCCTGCCTTCTGCCATGTTCCCCACTCTCTGTTCATATATCCACTCTCTGAATGTGTAAGCCCTAATAAACTCTTGTGTGAGTTGCCTTGCTTATAGTGTCTCATAGTCCTTGAAACATAGGTGTGAGACAACACTTCCCTATGCTCCTGACGTTGGTCTAGAATTAGTTGTGTATTAAAAGTTGGCCTCAAACTTGTTGTGAACCGACCTCAGGCTCTTTCATGCTGGGATGATGGGTATGCCATCTACGCCTCTCTGATGCCCGTGTTTTGTTTTGATTTTTTTTGTTTTATTTGGTTTGTTTTCATTTTTATTTCTAAAAACTCCGGCTCAGGTAATGTACTACAATAATAGTAGACAGCTAATTGAGTCAAAATGAGGTCAGCACTAGTCTGTACTTTGAGGTGATTTTCATAAGGATAGTCATGAATGAGTGCTCTAAAAGAAGCCCAGAAGAGTGTGGACCTGAAAAACATTCATATGTAATGTATTTGTGATAAATTCATTTTTAAATATTGGGACAATATTCATGATAGATTTGTTCATTTGAAACTAAGAGTTGGTATATTTAATATATAACACAAAATATATTCAATTTTTAAGTGGATAAATAAACCAGTCATTAAAATTAAATATAAATGATTAACAAATTCAAGTGAAATTTCACCTTCTTGGCTACAAAATAACTGCTGTAGAGCTTATGGTCAGTTACATTTCTATATCGTTCTGGTTGATTGGCTCAGGGATTACACCACTTACAGTGGACTGAGACCTTAGACAATTCTGTTACATTGACAGCTGACATTAACTAGGAGAGATGTAGGCAGGTAGATTTGCCTGTAGTACACTTCAGATAAATTATTCTGCTCTTTGGTGAAAGCAGTTTCATAATAAATGTTCCTAATTTTGATACCCTGTCATAAAGATGAAATGATAATTCGATGTGTGCACAAGGGTACAATGATTATTTATTACTCAAGCACAGACAAATAGCAATGGCCTTAATGTCCTTTCAACAAATGTGTTTGGATATAAGATTCACTTTACTTTTCAAACTTCTGCCTCTCACTTTAGGTTAATGTTTTTTTGTCACTATAAAAATTAGTTTGTTTTATTTTTTAGTACTAGAGATTAATCTTGGATGCTAGAAAAACAACTCCATCCCTTTCACTTGTGTGTGTGTGTGTGTGTGTTTATTTTGAGATGGTCCTAAGCTAGCTTTGCATTCATTCCACAGTTTACAGGGTGAAACTTGTGATTCCCCTGCCTCAGTTTTCTTGTTATCTGGAATTTTAGGCCTAGGTTAATTCTATCTTATCTTTATGTGTTCTTCTTCTGCAATGGCAGCGTCATTTAAACTTTATGACAAAAGCATAGCCAGAAAGCTCTGCGCTGTCATAGCCATGGCCAACACGACTCTTCACATTTCCACATCAGCAGGGAAGCCTGGGGAGGAAGCTTCAGGTAAGCTGTTCAGGAATTGACCCGACTCCATGAGAATATCATGAGAAAAAAAATACTCCACATACGTTAATTATAAATATGATACCTGTGCTCGCTCAGCCACTTACAAATATACTAGGCCCTTGAAATACTTTACCTCATCTGACAAACGACATTCAAGTGTAGCTTCATTTAAAACATTTGACTCTGGTGTCCTCTCTTCTGCCCATGCTACTGTCTTCACTACCCATCACAGCTCACTCAGAGTCTCTTTCACATCCCAGTGGCTAGATCAGCAAACATGTACCCGTCATCGACTGCAAACTATGCCCCCTTTAAACAGAAGTTGTCTCTTCTAGGTGATAAACACACATACATGCACGCACACACACACACACACACACACACACGCACACACATACACACACACATTTATTCCTTGATAGTTTGCTTTTTATGGCATGATACCTTTACATGACAGTAAAACCAAAAACCACCACCACCAAAAAAAAAATCCTGAACATATTAATTTCCATATTCTATTTTTGTTTTAAAAATGATATTTAGGTGAATTAAAAAAATAACAATTGAGTCTGACTATCTGTTTCTCTTTAAAAATTGAATTTTTTAATCAAAAAGCAATCTACTTTATGTGCAACCAAGAACACAGACTTTGGATAAATAGTCTAAACCTTAACCCTGTGTTTGCCAGGGCTCAGAAGTGGTTGTTGCTGAGTCTTTTCCTAGCGTGAAATGTAGAGATCATCCTGCAGGATGTCATATTGAAACCTGGCAACTTTGTAGCTGTTAGCAATATTGTGTGTCATAGGTCTAGCACTGTGTCTGGCACAGTGGGAGTTCCCAAATTGGCACCATGATTTTCCAGACAGCATTACTGATTTAATATTGATTTAAGCCTCACTATGAGATTCTGGATAGGATGCTTTGGATTTATCAATTTTATATGAATTGTTGTTATAGCTATGGTTATCATAATTCTTAAAATTATTTTAACATCACCACAGAAGTTTGGCTAGAGAGCTTGGTATTAAGAACAGCTTTGATAACTGTCAGGAGCCATAACTGGACAAGCTAAAATCTAGCAGGTGATCTTCCTGAGATGGCCTGACTCAGATTACTATATAATCTGCAACAGATTCACTCTTATTGGGCAAGGCTATAGAAGAATTTATTTTAGGAAAGATTCCTGCTATTAATATGCTTTTCTTCTTCTTATTAAACATATATAACAATCACAAAGTAGGGATGCTATATAGACAAATAGATGACTTAAGTCTTATTGATGATCCTATAAGAATTTACAAAATGATATCAGCGATTATTAGGCTCTTTTATAGTGGGACTGCTATTAGGTTCTTTACTGATAGTCAAAACTTCAATGAGAATTCTGCCAGTCTCCCAAGTGTCACAATTTAATTGCTCTTAGATAGTTAACCTGACTTTCTCCTACTCACAGCACATACCAAGAGGTTGTAAAACAATTGACCAAAGGTCATAAAAAATGAACTAATTATTTATTATAAGTGCTGGGACAGAAGATAAAATATTGCCTGGGTTAATCTATACAAAACCTCACTAATAACTTTGTTATGGTGTTCAACTTACAATGAACCGGTGGAGCTCTGATAGATGATGGATGTGTTGCCAGATAATTATTACTAGTGGATATGCATGCAAACATTCACTGTTATAAACTTCTATTTTACTTTATGATTTGATTTTGTGTGTGTGTGTGTGTGTGTATACTTGTGAGGAACCTTTTAACATGTGTGTTCTGAAAGATGTAATAGTACCGAGAAAAAAGAGATGAGAAGAGAGTAGAGATTTTTTCCCTCACCCACTTAGAAGAGTTTCTTTCCCTTAGGAGAACTTTTTGCCTTTCCCCGTTTAGAGTAGAAACTTTTCCTTTCCCCACTTAGAAGAATTTTTTCCCTTTCCCTGCTTAGAATCTTGATGCCCTTTTCTTTAGATAAATTTCATAGGAAACTTTTTGCAAATTAATAACAAATTCTGTAACCACTTTTCTGAGATAGAACAAGGGCCACACTACTTATTCCTCTGCTAAGCCAGCAGTAAAGAGAAAAAAGTCTTTAGGACTTTTTAGAGGTTATCATCAGCATTTCAGTACAGTTAGAGAGCTAGACCATCTGGAGGCCCTCAGACTTTAGAGCCATCACCAGTCCTACTCTGTGCTCTCCACCACTACCCTCTCTAGGCCAGTCCTACTCTGTGCTCTCCACCACTACCCTCTCTAGGCCAGTCCTACTCTGTGCTCTCCACCACTACCCTCTCTAGTCCAGTCCTTCTCTGTGCTCTCCACCACTACCCTCTCTAGGCCAGTCCTACTCTGTGCTCTCCACCACTACCCTCTCTAGTCCAGTCCTTCTCTGTGCTCTCCACCACTACCCTCTCTAGGCCAGTCCTACTCTGTGCTCTCCACCACTACTCTCTCTAGGCCAGTCCTTCTCTGTGCTCTCCACCACTACTCTCTCTAGGCCAGTCCTACTCTGTGCTCTCCACCACTACTAGGCCGGGAGGCTCCCACAGATAACTGATCCTATTTCACATAGGAATTTGCATGTGTGTTTCTGATACATAGGGCTTTACTCTGGATGAAGACACTACACGTGTTCTTTTAGCCTATTCCATAGACAGATGGAATCCCAAAGCATCTTTCTTCTCCCAAGAAACCAGCCTGAAAGGCAATCCAAGTACGTGGGAAGAAGCTAACTGTGGTTACTTCATCTGCTCATGGACTAAGGAAGCAGCTTGCCAAAGCTAGGGGCGCAGGGGCTCCTTTCCAGGGCTGGTGGTGGCCTGCTGGCTTGCCAGTGAGGATGTGCTGGGTCCTAGCCCACCTGCAACAAAGTGGAAGTTTACTAAGTGGTGGTGTGACAGGAAAGCAGGTATCTATGTCCTTCTCTTTGGCTCTCAGATTAATAAGAGAATGGTCCCTAAGAAAGTGGGGTTTTGGAGCTGGTGTGATGACTCAGCAGTTAAGAGCACTAGTTGCTCTTCCAGAGGTCATGAGATCAATTTCCAGCTACCATGTGGTGATTACAACCATCTGTAATAGAATTTAATGCCTTTTCTGTTGTGTCTGAAGATAGCTACAGTGTATTCATATACATAAAATACATAAATAAGTCTTAAAGAAGGAAGGAAGAGAAAGAGAGATAAAGGAAGGAAGGAAGCAAGCAAGCAAGCAAGCAAGCAAGGAAGGAAGGAAGGAAGGAAGAAAGAAAGAATGAAACTGGGATTTTCCCAGGAGTCTCACACTAGGAGAAGGAAAATGCCTGTTGTCAGGTAAAAAAGAAGCTGGTTTCTGGAAAGATCTTCCACCTTTAGGACTGTTCTGACCTTTAGGAGAGATAGATGGGACCACACCTTGACCAGGACTGCTTATGTATGCATTCCTTCTCCCTCTATTTAAACTATTTAAACCTAAACCTCTATCAGCGCTGTGGAATGGGACTTGGGTTCACAGGATGCCTCTATTTCTCTTCTCACCGTGGCCACCTCTCCTTTCTGCTTTTCACTGTTACATGTTTCTTTAACCAACCTATTGAGGAAAGATGAATAAACCTGACTTGTCAGAGCTGCCAGGGCACTGGCTCTCACCTCAACAACTCCAGCAACTGTATGCTTGATGAAGTCAAGATGGGATCTTATTGCATTCCTGCTTTACTAATTTGGAAACTGTGGTAACATGTGCTTGGCATACATAACAGGATATAAATGAAGAGTTGAGTGCTATAATTTGGAAAATTTGCACTACGCTGTGCTGCTGTTAGATGTAGGCCTTGCATTTATTTAATCATCATATCTCTATTTCATGTGCCTACTTATCACCCCAAGGTGCCATCTGTTTCAGTGTGGCCTGGGTTTTCTTCCAGTGCTAAGAGTGATGGAGTAGCCTCTAGTAGCAGAGCAGCTGGGAGGTGGAAGATGGAGAGGAAGGTTCATAAACACTCATTTTCTAGACCTTTCTCGGGAAAGCATGAGGGACGAACTTTGAAGATATGCTGGTATGTGCTGTTCATACCCGCCCTGCAGGAATGAGCAGAGGGCGGAGCTACTGTAACTAAGAACCATGAGGACATAAACGTGAGTCATGGGAGGAACTGGAGGCCACAGTTCCTAACAGTCAGACCATACCGCATCATGCTCCACATATTCCCTGTGCACTGACCTTACAAGGCAGGCATTCCAGCAGGACTGAGGGAGAAGTCTGTCCTGTTTGATTGTTCTCATGATGATTAATATGCAACCCTGTAAACCAATCTCCCCAGGGAGTTTTGAAAGCCTTTTAACTACATTATCACTTTTCTGTGTAAAGGAAACTTAGTGAGAAAACAATTAAGGGATGAACATCAAATGATCCCCAAATGACCATAAAACAGAAATGGCAGTCACCAGAGAAGAGGAAGACCACTGATGATTCCGGAGATGTGTCTGAGTTCTTCTGTATGCTTGCTTCTAGAATTTCCATCACTCTGCTTTTGTCTATGACCACTCTGTGTCTTACAAACCCACACCAACCCAAGGTTAAAGTACAAGTTGTAAACCTGATGCATTGTAGGAGGAGATGGCGTGGCCTGGACAAGGAGAACCTAAGGTCTTTCTGTATAATACAGAGTGAATTAAAATACTCGCTCATCAATCCTCCCACAAGCTGATGTAGAACAATGTCCTCCGGACATGGCACAGCTTCTGAACTTTTGAACTCAGCAGCTGTGATTCCTCTAAGGAGATCTGTAGATGGTTAGACTTTTTGTTACAAATGAACATACATATACATAAACACACATATATACATATATATACACATACATACATACATACATACACACACACACACACACACACACACACACACACACACATATACACATACATATAAGCTAATAGGAGAGAGAGCCCGAAGACCTCCAGCCCCAGGACTTACTTATTAGCTAACTATTGATGGGGAAGAGTAATTTTTCTTCAGCTGTGTAGTTGTCTTTGCTTCAGTGAGTAACCCTCTCATGCACACTCTCATACTCAGATTAAATTCGCGGTTTCACCAAAAAGTACCTGGAAAATATCATGTCTTTGTTTCTCCCATTGGTGCCCTATCTGGGGGAGTCAATGTTGGTTCATACTTGCACAAACATTTAGCAGCTTATATCTGCTCAGTAGACCTCCTCAGGAAATGAGAAGTGTGCAACACCTGCTCCCTTCCTCTAAAAGCAGCTTGCCAAAGACTAAGCAGAATGAGGTGATGGCTTTTCTGGGCAGATGCTTGGAACGGAGGGGAGGAGGGCTGCCTAGCTTCAGTCTTCAGGGGTAAGTTCGTGTTCTGGAAGTACAGTTGTAGGCAAATGAGAACATAGGCTGGACAGAAATCTTCGATGGCCTACGGGGACAGATAAAATTTGCTATACTTCTTCAGCTCTTAAGACCACACCTCAGAACCTAGACAACCTACTTGTTCATTTCTAGGCCATGCTGACAGGACAGCAGGCAGAGTTCCCAAAGATACAGCAGAAGTCATGGGGTCTGGACCCTTGAGGACCAAAGAAGATGCAGATCAAAGGATGCTCAGCTTAGCTTATGGCCATTCAGAGAATGTGAACTAGAGGAATTTATGTCTCAGAAAGTCCTTAGAACCTGGATGAAGCCTAATGAATGCTTATAGAAGGTCTAAAGTTCATTAAATGGAGTCTTCATTCATTCATTCATTCATTCATTCATTCATTCATTCAGTAGTTTGTTGATCAACAGTGATTGGTGCTCATAATATGCCATCCTGCTCACTAGCGTCTGGGACATTGTTGTAGGTGGTTTAGCCTGTTTGGTGCTGCTATGACAGGCTACCAAAGACAAGGTGAGTTATAAGGAACACAGGGTTATTTCTCACAGCCCTAGAAGCTTGGAAATCCAAGACCAAGCGGCATGTATCTAACAAGAGCAATCATGCTGTGTTATCCCTTGGTGGGATCCAAGAGTCTGAGATGGGACAAGGAAGATCCTGCCAGTGTGTGTCTTTCTCTCTGTCCTTATAACGTTATTGATTCTATCATCTTATAGCTCCTCGGCCTCAAGACTGAATCTACTCCCCTATATCTTCTAACGTCCCCAATGGATTTAGGAACTGTGTCCATCAACCACAGGCAATCAAGTAATGTGTTTGGACCACTGCACCAGGTATCACTGCGATCTTCTGAGAGTCTTGTGTCATGGTTCTGGCCAATACTGAGTCTCCCTCCTATTTTGTACCACTACATCAATTCTAAAACAACATCTTTTGTTGTGTCATCTGCCTTACAGAAATGCCACTCTCTCATGTTCAAGCCTTCCTCTGCAGAGTGGCTTTCCTCCTCACTGCCCACTTACCACTCTGTGTTAGTCATCTTTCAGTTGCTGAAATCCTCTGATAGGAAGCAGAATGTGTGTATGCATGAAGCCCCTTGTGAAGAGGATGTGGGAAGGATGCTGGCCTGAGTGGCTTTGGAATTGGATAAGTCTAAAGACAAACATCTAACAACCAACGAACCAAATAACCAACAGACAAAATAGCAGATACAACCGGCCCTCTAGCTGGTGAAGTTGCTTCCCATGGGGCATGGGTTCATGTTTGAGACTACATGTCTTAGTCATATACACGAAATCATACATGTGGACTGAAGTGATTGAAAGGAGTTGACGTATAGTTGCTGAGGGGAAAAAAAGAGCAAAGGCTAACAAAGATAGGGAGAGCTGGATTTCCATAGTGTTGGTAGAAATTAGAAACAGAGGGGGAATTTATTGTGTAATTAAACGTATGCTCCCATCTAACAATGAGGGGAGAGGGAGAGATTATTCTCTTTTTGCTTAATCTCGATTTCTCTATGCCCATTTCCATGTCCTGAAGATGTGTCTTAAGAAAATGAATATTTGTTCATACAATGCATGCATACAGGCACAGTGACCTATGTGAACTTCCCCACTCCAGCATTAATTGGGGTGGTCACATTGTCCATTGTGACAGTGATAACTTCTCAGTCACATGGAGCAGACATTGGAGGTTATATAGAGGCACGTTTCCCTCACGATCCCTCTTCTCTCGTCATCTTGGAGGAAATGCTGTCCTCCAAGAGTCCACCATTCTTTAGGTGCTCACGGGCTTCTCTTTTTTTCTGAAATGTGTCCTGGACCATGTGGTAAGCTGAAGGAAGGCTTAAGCACATTTTGAAAAACATCACTCTCTCTGGACAACTCAGATTCCAGTGTCTCGGAATTCTATGGCCAGAATCGGCCCCCTACACGTTTATAACTCTCAGCCAATCCCAGACCTTGTCCAATTCAGGAGAAGACTATGGGTTGAGGGGACATCCGGAAATAATGTGTGCTCTAAACAATCCAGCTCTGAAGACATTACCTTCTGTACACCTTCTACTACCAAGCCTTTATCCACCCAGTTAGTGATGCTTTATATACTATGTTTTAGTATCCACTTGACTGAATTTGGAATCACCCAGAACATAGACTTTTGGCTACTTCCAGAGAATTTACTGAACTGAGAAAGGTCTACAGTGTGTGTGTGTGTGTGTGTGTGTGTGTGTGTGTGTGTGTGTGTGTGTGTGTGTGTTACTACTTCTGGTTAGGGATCTCAAATAAATGAAAGATTGCCAGTGCTCTTTTTTTTTTCCTGCTGCTCTGCCCAGAGCTGAGTATACTTAGCCACATGCTTCCATTGCTATGAACTCTGTAATATGTTCCCAGCCGTAACTGACTGCACCCTCAAGCTATGAGCCAAGAGACAACTTTCCCTTGAATTGCTTCACATCAGGCACTTGGTCAGAGCAGTAAAGAAGGCAGCACACAGGAAGACATACACAGTGCTGAGTTACTTCATCAGAGAAAGGTTTATTACTCTCACTTGGCTTGAATCTCTCCAGCCTCAGTCTACTCTTCTGGGTCGACTGGTTCTGCCTCCAGCTTTACAGTTTAGACAGTCCTGTTGTAACTAGGCAACCTGGATGCCTGCTGACCTGACAAGCGACCTGCACCCCCCCCCCCACACCTGTGAATCCGTCCCCTCATCTCAGCATGATCTGGACAATAGAACAGACAACACATGTGGCAACACTGATGCCTAGGGTTTCATTGCCTCGACATTTTCCTAATACTGAGATTTTAGAGCAATGGTTTGGGGAATGATTTGGGACACCAGAAAGACTTCAGAAAATTTTCCAGTCCAAGGACTGTTTACAAAGAGAATTTATAAACAAATGTGCCTTGCTTGCTTAGAAGATAACCATACACCCAAACAGTTCCTGTTCCTATTTTCCTCTGTTTCTCTAAGGTAAAGTTCATAGCTGTGTTTTGCTTCTCTGTGATGTAGAGAGCCATGGGAGGCAGGTGATAAACCCTCCAACTGTAGTGAACAGACTCAATTGTCCCATGGAGACAGTCAGATTTACTGCTTTGGTGCCTCTTAGTTCCAAATGCTGGTGGTTAGACAAATGTCAGTTTCCCCCAGGAACTACCAGAGAAGCCAGTTCTCTTATCACTGGCAGGAGGGACAAATGGCTATCTGTGGTGCCTACAGGCATATCAAGGATCATGCTGCCCTGCTGGATTTCTCTGTATTACAAGTACCTACTAAACACATCAGAGGCCATGTCAGCCTCCTGGGTCTTCTCACCCTAACCCCTCATCCTAAACTTCTCCAGCTCAGAGGTTTCCCTACCCCCTGCTTCCCGATCTTATAACCCTACTATGAGCTATGCTGTCTTTTTCTTTTGTCTTCTTCTTTTAGTACTCTCTCATGCCTTCCCTTGATTCCCCACTCTTGGTCCCCTCTTTGTTTTCGTCTCTCACTCTTTCTCTCTTTTCCCATCTTGCTCTCCTCTCTTGGCCAAGTCCAGTCTGTCAAGCATATTTAATCTCCTACTTCCTCTCTCTGCTCTGGACTCTTCCAGATGCCTCTGACTACATTGTCTCATGTCTAAGATAAAAACTTCCTGCCTACGAATACCTTGGAGTGGTTGAATTATCAATTTATACAGTACTTACCATAGAATCACACAGTCCAACCAGCTTTTCTGTAAACTCCAGGGTTCTCCGTGTCAAGGCAACTCTTGCAGAGTTGTCCTGTTTGCTTTCCTTGACGCATGTCAAAAAAAGGAGAAAAATGCTGTCCTAGTTGGGCTTTCTATTGCTGTGATAAAACTCACTGACAACTGTAAAAGCAAGCATCTAATTGTGCTTACAGTTTCAGAGAGCCAAGAGTCCATGGTGGTGGAAGGAATGCAGGAACAGCTGAACTTATATTTTGATCCTTGAGCATGAGGCAGAGAGAGAGTGCTAACTCAAAATGGTTTCTTGAAACCTTAACCCAACCCCCAACCCCCCAGTGACATACATCCTCTAGCAGGGCCACATTTTCTAATATTTCCCAAACAAGCCATTGTTTGGGAAAAGACCAAGTATTCAAACACGAGTCTATAGGGTCTTTCTTATTCTATCCGCCACAGGCAATTATTTGGGAAGGTTTATAGAGACAGAATCCTTGAAGCCACCTGAAAATCGGTAGCTCCACCCTCTGAAACTTGGGGGATTGATTTCTCCTGCTTACACTGACATTTGGGAATCCTGGTGGCACAGGGATGCCTGGAGTGGAATGAGGTTCCTGGAAGCCATCCTTGTCAGCGGTCCTTCTGCAGAATCATTTACAAACCTCACACACAGTATCAGAAAAAAGCAAAAAGCAAAACCAAAAAAAAAAACCCTGCTCCTTATGTTTGATTCTTGGCAAAATCTGGCTCATTGATATATTTCTGTGTCTTTAAAATGAGTCGTGCTTTTCTCAGCATTGAAGCAAGTCCTTTGTCTTTCACTAAAGCTTGAATGTCTTTCTATATTATGACTCACATAAGTTGATTTTAGGATTCTTCTGTGATAGAGAAAGTAATATGCTCCAAATAATGAGGATGCTGGTAGTCAGTTAGAGCCTCTTATGGTTTTAAAAAAACGAGTAAAGTAGACAGCTACCCCTTCAGGCTGAAGTTGTGGGATTCATAGTGAATAATTCATTGTCACTTTCCCCATGGTGGGGGAGATGGTGAAATGGATGATGGAGATGTGGGGTGGCAGGGCTGACCTCAGCCTGGGTTCCTCAGAGACTGTACTGAGCAAAGCTCTGCTGACATTTGTGCAGGCCACACATGAGGATGAAGACTGCTCTCTAAGCCTCTCGTCAGCTGGAGTCATCCGCTTCCACTTTGTAAGTGACCTAACAACCCTTCTGCTCTCTGCTCTGCTTCCTTTAATGACTGCATAATTTGCTCAAGCCATCTGTCTGCTTACGGAGCCATTTTCCCTCTTCCGGGTTTATAAGATTTTATGTGTCCCTTCATGGTCTATTTCAGGTTATTGTTTGCTCAAGAACCACCGCAGTCTCTAGATCCCACTCATTAATGTTGACCATCCTCTTCTCTAGTGATAAGAAGAGTGTGTACCATTTATACCAATTATCCCATTGCTCACCTGAGTATGTTTCTTAACCCAGAGCCCCTTATCCATGTCGGATTCATTCGGAAACCTGGGAGCACAGCTCAGCGGTTCGTGCGAGGTACAGGAAAACATTAGCTTGTCTGGATCAAGTCTTCTGTTAGTCTTATGAAGATAACACACTGTGGAATAACTCTTAGTTTCTGCTCCATGTATAACAGTGGGAGGAAGTGGAAAGCAGACCAGTTCTGCAAAAGCCATGTTCTTTTTTCCACGGAGGGATGAGTTGTAGAGGAATAAAGCAGTAAGCGCTCTGGCTAGAGCAGACAGCAGGGGCAAGAAGATCAATGCTTTCTGAAAGTCACAGTGGGAAAAAACAGACCCCTTTGAAAACCTGTCCTGTGGCTCCCAGCTTCTCCTCTCCGGTGGCCAGCCAGCGGCTAGACTGGACATTAACTAAGGTGACTTAGTAGCCACCAAAATTCTTGGAGCTAGGATGTTCCCAGTGCTAACCAGGACGAAGTCTCCATCTTGTGGCTGCATACAGATCTGCATCCACGCCTTTCTTTCTTTCTTTCTTTCTTTCTTTCTTTCTTTCTTTCTTTCTTTCTTTCTTTCTTTCTTTCTTTTCTTTCTTGTTTTTGGGCAGTTTTCTTTACTTACATTTCAGATGTTATCCCCCTTTGCTGTTTCCCCTCTGGAATCTCCCCATTCCTCCTCCCTCCCCCAGCCTTTAAGAGAGGGTTCCCTCACCCACCTACTCCTTCCCATCTCCCTGCCCTGGTATTCTCCTACAATGGGGTACTGAACCTTCACAGGCCAAGGGCCTCTCCTCTCCTTGATGCCTGATAAGGCATCCTCTGCTACATATGCAGCTGGAGCCATGGGTCCCTCCATGTGTACTTTTTGGCTGGTGGTTTAGTCTCTGGAAACTTTTGGGGGTCTGGTTGGTTGATATTGTTGTTCCTCCTATAGGGTTGAAAATTCCTTCAGCTCCTTCAGTTCTTTTTCTGACTCCTTCACTGGGGACCCCATTCTCAGTCCAATGGTTGGTTGAAAGCATCCAACTCTGTATTTCTTAGGCTTTGGCAGAGCCTCTCAGGAGACAGCTTATATCAGACACCCGTCAGCATGCACTTCTTGGCATCCACAATGTTGTCTGGGTTTGGTGACTATGTATGGGATGGATCCCCAGGTGGGACAGACTCTAGATGGCCTTTCCTTCAGTTTCTGCTCCAAACTTTGTCTTTGCATTTTTTCCTGTGAATATTTTGTTCCCCCTTTTAAGAAGGACTGAGGCATCCACTCTTTGATCTTCCAACATCTTGAGCTTCATTGATTTGTGGGTTGTATCTTGGGTAACCTGAGATTTGGGGCTAATGTCCACTTATCAGTAAATGCATACCATGTGTGTTTTTTGTGATTGGGTCACCTCACTCAGGACGATATTTTCTAGTTCCATCCATTTGCCTAAGAATTTCATGAAGTCATCATTTTTAATAGCTGAGTAGTACTTTAATTGTGTAAACGTAGCACATTTTTTTGTATCCATTCCTCTGTTGAAGGACATCTGGGTTCTTTCCAGCTTCTGGCTATTACAAACTAGGTTGCTATGAACATAATGGAGCATGTGTCCCTGTTATATGTTGGAGCATCTTTTGGGTATATGTCCAGGAGTGGCATAACTGGGCCCTCAGGTAGTACTATGTCTAATTTTCTAAGGAAACGCCAGACTGATTTCCAGAGTGGTAGTACCAGCTTGCACTTCCAACAACAATAGAGGAGTGTTCCTCTTTCTCCACATCCTCATCAGCATCTGCTGTCACCTGAGTTTTTGATCTTAGTCATTCTGATTAGTGTGAGGTGGAATCTCAGGGTTGTTTTGATTGATCCATTCTTAGCTCCTTGTACAAAGCTGAAGTCCAAGTGGATTAAGGACCTCCACATAAAACTTGATACACTGAAACTAATAGAAAAGAAAGTGGGGAAGAGTCTCTAACACATAGGCACAGGGGAAATTTTTCTGAACATGACACCAATGGCTTATGCTCTAAGATCAAGAATTGACAAGTGGGACCTTATGAAATTGAAAAACTTCTGTAAGGCAAAGGACACTGTCAATAGGACAAAACGGCAACCAACAGATTGGGAAAGGATTTTTACCAATCCTACATCTGATAGAGGGCTAATATCCAATATATATAAAGAACTCAAGAAGTTAGACTCCAGAGAATCAAATAATCCTATTAAAAATGGGGGACAGAGCTAGACATAGAATTCTCCGCTAAAGAATATTGAATGGTTGAGAAGCACCCAAAGAAATGTTCAACGTTCTTTGTCACCAGAGAACTGCATCAAGCAGCCAGAAGGTTGGGGACATCTGTGAGAGACAGAAACACATTTCTGTGGTTTAAGTACAGGGAGATGGGTTTGCCCACAGCAGCTGGGCAGGAATTTCCATTTTCACCACTTACCATGTGTTTGTGGATTTGTTCTTCCACTCACGAAATGTGCTTCCCTCATTTTTTCTTATCTAAAGGTGAATGGCTTCTTGTATCTGTCTCTCCACACACCCTGCCTCATGCTCTCTTTCCCTGCCTCTAAAGCCACAAAGGTAACCATCTGACTAGGTCTCCATTTTCAGTTCCACCTCTTCTTCTCACTGTGTTTCTCCAAGATCACTTGGAAAAATCTTCCTATCACAGGACCATCTGATTATCCACATTTAGAAAGCTCTGTTGGCCCTAGAAGAAAACTTCCTTGGCTGCTAGGGTAAGACTCGCATGTTTTGTGGACCATTGTTCAGCCCACTGTGGGAAGGAAGAGCAAAGGGGCAGCAGAATTGTAACAGTGAGCACAGTGGTTGGTCCCTTACAATCCATTCTCCGCCATCACTGGATTGTAGTCATGACCTGCCACTGATGCTGTCTTTAGGGCGCCCAGAGTGGCTTCCGGATGGTTAGCCAAGTGTTACTTCCACCTCCCTGCGTTGAGTATTCCACTTGGGAATGGATGCTCGAACCAGTTCTGAGCAGTCCAGGATACCCCTACCGCCACCATTACCACTGTGAAAAGAGGATTTATCTTTGTGCCAGCTATCTTGAGGAATAACAAAGTTCAACAGACTTTCTTTACAAAAAATTATAGCCTTGTGTTTGTTGTAAGCCTCTATTTTATTTATTTATTTTATTATTATTATTATTATTATTATTATTATTATGTTATTTGGGTGTTTTTCCTCTTTTAATTAAAGCAAAAATATAAGTAAAAAGAGATAACTAACAAAAGTGATGGAGTTTCAGGATAATGATATCATTGTTCAGGATATCTTTTGTTTTATTATCTTTTTTGGGTATTGTTTGAGAAGCATATTGAATCCCAGGAGAAATTCTCCATAGAGTAATCTACAGACTATCACTGAGGTTCTTCTTGATCCTTTCTGTTCATTGTAGGCATTGTCTAGATGAGAACACATCTTCAGTGTTGGGCTTTACATGCAGGGCATGGCAAACCCTTCCCAAGGCTGAATTAACCAATTCTCCTTCTTTTTTTGAAGGATCCCTCCTGTTAGAGAGTTCCTGTAATTATTTGTGACATATTCTTTGTGGGTCATTTCCTGGTACTAATAATAAAAGTGAAGCTGTTTCTATTCAGTACAGCGAGAATGAGCAACACCCTCTCTGAACATGTTATTCAGAAGTGGCTATGACTCCTTTCTGGGCTCTAGGCCAGACCCTCCTGCAGGGAATGAGTTCACACAACAACAGCCAGCTCACCGTATGCTGGGGTTCGTTTCCTGCCATTTGAACTCGGTGCTGGGTCATCCAAAGAGGGCTTCTCTGTTCTCATGGTGTTCTGAGAAACAAGTTGCTTCTCCTCGCTTTATGCTCAGCTGTCTCACTTGCTTTGGCATGGTAGAGAGTGAGATGGTAGAGGGAAGACTTTGCTTTCTGAATGCCAGGCTGAGAATTAGCAGACACCTGTTCTAACAGACCCTTTGAAAACTTACCCTGTGACTCCAGAGTTCTCCCAGGAGTGTGTCAACCGTTTTCTTCCCAGCCTGGGGTAAGGAATGCTCACAGAATGGACAGGAGTTTTCAGGGTCTCATCAACAGAGGAAGCACCTGTTAGAAACCCTTTGACCCACTTTCCTAATGCAGCAGAAAAGGTAGTTTCAGGAATGTCAGGACTGAAATTGCTTATTTAAAGATTAAAAGAGGTCTTTAAAAGGACCTCAGGGTTGGGGCTGGAGAGTAGCTCAGTAGTTAACAGCAAATTGTTGCTTCTGTAAAAGACCTGGTTTGGTTTCCCAGCACCCACATGGTGGTTCACAATCATTTACACACTCCAGTTTCAGGGGATCTAACACATTCTTCTGACCTCTCTGGACAGCAGGCCTACATGTAACTGCACACATAACTCAAATGACTAACTTTTGAAAAATTCATTTTAAGAAGTAAAATAAATAAAACTCAGGTTAAGTATCTCAAGGTGAGGGCTGTGAGCATTTGTACTAGAATCAGTTTTGATTTTAGGATACAGCTCTTTGGGCCATGCCACCATCAGCTACACTGTCTGGGATTTACATGTGTGCCTGGAAGAAGATACTTAACTGCAGCCTGAGAGTCAGCTGTAACTCAACCGACTGCCCTGTCCAGGCCTCAGATTGCCTCAGCAGTGGGTGGTGAGTGACATTTCCTCCCGGAAGATCACACAGATTGAACCTACACTGTGGCTGAATCCCACCCCCACACAGTATTGTGTATTTAATGCCATTGACTTTTTAAAGCCAAGAGAATCTCCTAGAAATAGGATTCTTTTTTTAAAAAAAATATTTTTCTCTCATTATATCCTGACCACAGTCTCTCTCCTCCTCTCCCTCTCTTCTTCCCTCAGATCCATGTCTCCCTTTTTTCCCCTTCAGAAGAACACAGAGATATCAACCAGACATGCATATCAAGTTACAGTAAGACTAAGATCCTCCCCTTGTATTAAGGCTGGATGGGGGAACCCAGTAGGAGGAAAGGGGCCCCAAAGCAGGCAGGAGTCAGTGACAGGCTTCACTCCGACTGTTAGGAGTCCCACAAAACACCAAGTTATATGTAGGGAGCCTAGGCCAGACCCACGCATGAGTCCTGATTATTGGTTTAGTTTCCCTGAGCATCGCTTATGAGTCAGGCTACTTGATTCTGTTGGGTTTCTTGTGGTGTTCTCAAGAACCCTGGCTCCCACAATCCTTCTTCCCTCTCTACAGGATTCTCTGAGCTCTAAAATTTGGCTGTGTCTCTCTGCATCTGCTCCCATCAGTTTCCCAATGAAGCCTCTGATGGTGATTTTGCTAGGTTCTTGTCTATGGGTATAACAGGATATGATTAGGAATCATTTCTTGACTTTTTTCTTTTCTTTTCTTTTTCTTTTTGTTAGTCCTCTGGTTTACCCAGCTTCTGGTCCCTGACCCTCCAGGCAGTATCTGGGTGGGATCCCTTTTAGAAAGAAGATTCTTAAAATGTGAAGTATAAAGTCCTCCTGGTCTGTCAGTTCACTGTTTGGTTTGAATATGGTTAGAAAGAAATAGGTAAATAGTCATCCCACACATGTTATTTTATAATGGCATTGCAGTCTAGGTCATTAGGCAGGTATGCAGTGCCCACAGAAGCCAGAAGAAGGTGCCAGACCCATCACTACAGACAACTGTTAGCCACCATGTGGGTGTTAGAAATAGAACCTGGGTCCCTTGGAAGGAGAGTCTGCCCTCTTAACCACTGAGCCAACTCTCCTGCCCATGATTTGTATTCTTAATTATTGTGCTGA
Source organism: Micromys minutus (assembly GCF_963924665.1). NCBI lineage: Eukaryota > Metazoa > Chordata > Mammalia > Rodentia > Muridae > Micromys > Micromys minutus. The sequence goes on along the minus strand of NC_137972.1, from coordinate 83,428,390 downwards.
AAGTAATCTGTGGTGACAGTAATTGTGGAGGAGCAATGCTTGACTGTAGAGAAGTCTACGATACTCGGGACATCCTTGGGAATAAGAAATTGTTCTTAATTTTGATTGGGGAGGTAGTTTCATGCATGCAAACATTTGACGAAAATTTCTAAATTATACATGTAAAATAAGTACAGATTGTCAAGTGTAGATACTATTTTAATATCTTGAAATAGAAACATTTTAGAACATACAAGGGCTGAAGCGAGGTAACCCCTCCCTGTACTTATGTAGCAGATGTACACCCTGTTCTTCATGTGGGTCCTCCAACAACTGGAGCAGGGGCTGTCCTTAAAGCGGTTGCCTTTACCTGTCAGTGGTATACTCTCCCCTAACTAGGCTGGCTTGCCTGACTTCAGTGGGAGAGGATGCGCCTCTCCCTGCAGTGACTTGATGTACTAAAGTGAGAGGATTGGGGAGGGCTCCACCCTCTCTGAGGAGAAGGGGAAGGCAGATGGGGGAGGGGACAATGTGAGGGAGGGGAACCAGGAGGGAGGCAGTGATCAGAATGTAAAGTGAATAATATATATATTTAAAAATATAACATTTTGATTTTTCTAACAATTTAAAACAAGTTTTACAAATTCAAACAGTGATTAAAGATTGAACGAAAACACCAATTTTGAAAGCGTAATAGATATAATAAAGCACCCCTGATCACAGAAAAGGCAAAGCTGCATATGCTGGGACTAGGGAGATTCCAGGGTCAAGATTTCTTCAAGCAGAGGAAAGAATGAGCGGCATGAACCAGTGAGAATTGAATTTGCTTCACTTGCGAGTCTCATGGGCTCTGTTGCAACATTTTTTGGTAATAAGAAATATTTAAATTGCCTATGAACTTATTAGAATATATTACAGCATATCTTTAGTGGGGCAAATACTAATTTTTAAATCAGCATAATGTTTTCTTTTCAGCACAAAGTTGAATGGTCTTATTGTAAAACCGTGAAGCACTAGAGGCTTAAGTATGATGTACACGGGGATTGGTCACTCCCTGTTGTAAGTTAGGAACACAGAAAGGATACCAGAAACCTCTGTGTGCAATGTGAGTTGGAAGCATCAGTGTGATCACACACACACACACACACACACACACACACATGTGCACACACACAGTTAACACACAAATAGGTATTTGGCCATTTGGGGGCTTTAAAACCATGTCTTCAGATAACTATAAACCAAAAACAACAACAAAAAAGTTGGAAAACCTCATGTTAATACTGAATATATACAAACTTTCCCCCTCATTATTATGGCCAAACAATAGAGAATAAGATTTCCATAACATTTACATTATAGTTTAGAAATGTTTGACAGAATAAAGGTGGCTGTGCATTGCACACACACAGTGGGCTATTCTATGGCAAGGATTTGAGGACAATAGTCTTTTGTCTCCTTGGGGCTCTGCAGTCAACCAGTCCTCTATGGGAATTGGTGGACAATTACTTCATTGCACTGCCAATTAGGAGGAACTAGAAATAATGACAAGGAACTCCAAGTCCCATGCAGTTCTCAGATTCTGCCTTTAGAAAACATTTTATAGCAGAATGGTGTTGGTACATACCTTTAATTCAACACTTGGGAGGCAGAGGCAGGTGAATATCTGAGTTTTAGGCCAACCTGGTCTACAGCGCAAGTTCTAGAACAGACAGCACTACCTGGAGAAATCCTGTCACAAAAATCCCCAGAAAATTCTATATACATACATACATATATACATGAATATATACATATTATATGACTAAGACATTATATACATAATAATATTATATATGTTTAAATTGATTATATCATTATACATTATTATATATTAACATATTATGTATATAATGTCTTATTTTGGGCTTTATTATTGGGAAGAGAGATCGTGATTTCCTTTTTGTCGAGTAGACCTTAAATCTAATTAGACAGCTGCTGATTACCATCAACTTGTGAGTGTGACTTGAGGTATGATTATCTTCATAGATGTAGCAGACAGGTAAGACTCCTTGATTGCCTCTCTGCCCTGGTAGCCGGCATAGTGTTTTCTGGTACCATTGAAACTTGGTTGCAGGAAGGAGGCTTTTTGGTCAGATCCAGCTTGAATCATCTGAATCCTGGTGTCCTAATATGTGGATCTTCAGCAGTCAGGGAACCACCTAGAAATGGCTGCATACATAAGACAGAACAGTGATAATATTAGTAGATATGCTAATGCGGAACTTTAGGCAATTCATGACCAACTGGGAGAAAGGAAAATATCCTCTCCCAGCAAAGAGCCTTCCCACTTGTTGTCAGATGCTGAGTGGGCGTGTCTGAAATCACATATGCACAGATAACAAAAAACAGACTCATCAGGTTACATTTATATATTTATGCATACATGCGTACATGTGTTTGACACATACATATGTATGAAACAACAAGAGCAAAAGTAGAAGGGGCTGTCAACCTGAGAGTAGGAGACCGTGAGAGCGGGTGGGGGGAGGGTCCTGGGGAGAGGCTGAAGGGAGCAAAGAAAGGGGGAGAATGATCCATTTTTACTTCAGTTTATAATATGCTAAGTTTTTAAAAAGAAAAAAAAAGAATGAGATTACATGAGGAATAGATGATCAGTCTAATACTGAACTCTAGCTTCTACATGAGCATGTAGAGATGTATATGTGTGCCTACACACATATGTATATTGCACGTGAACACAGACATATACGTACATACCACAGACTCAAAAAGATAAGAAAGTGGAGGAGCCTGAAGTAAACGAGGCACTTTTAAAGTTATACCCCCTATACACTAGTTAGAAACCTGCACAGAAGCAAGAATAAATGTTGTGTCTGGGAGCACAAATAGTCTCTGCATTTGTAGGGAAATTATACTAGTGGACACCATGTGAAGATGTTGACTGCATGTATTAAAAAACAAATACTGCCACTTAAAAGTTACTCAGACTGTAGAAAAGGGAACTGCTTAGTTTTTTATTGATCTAGCCTGGGCAATGTCTAATGGGCCCATCTAAGGACTATTGATTTTCTAAACACAGACTTTTATTTTGTTTACTATTTTCTATTGATCAAGGCCAAGAATCAGAAATTACACATCATATATATATATATATATATATATATATATATATATATATATATATATATATATACACATACATACATATACACTCATATACATATATACTATCACATATATATGAGAGAGGATCACTGTTGCCCAGGCTATTCCTGAATTCACATTTTTTTGTCTCAGCCTCCTGAGAGGATTACAGGTATGTGCCATCATGCGTACCTAGCTTGTAAACTGTTATAAACTAAAATTTAGATGTGTCAAGAATATACCTAATTCTGCTCACCTGCAGTGTGTATCTGGATGCCAATCTATTCACTGTTTCTCTTCCTAAAAAGCTGCATGTTGCCCCGAAATAGAATACCTGCCCTTCATTTAGAATTTACGAAATCTGTAGAAGGAAAATTTAAGTCTAATCAAATCATGCCTACAGAGAATACATATTTTTAGCAAATTTCACTTAGAAATTGGCAACAAGGGTACAATTTTGCTTCTTCCTGTAGAGCCATGCTGGCTGCCAAGGAAAAAGGTTTCAGCAACAAAGGAAGAATCTCAAAAAAGATTTTCAGACAGCAGTGACACTAACATGGTAACATGTTCTTAAGACTTTCCATCCTCAACAGTTTTAGAATTAAGCTCCTCAGTGGAGAACAGGAAGTGTCCGGTGTTGTCACATTCCAAAAAGAACCACCCAGGAGCTGTTTCTAGATGGATGCATTTACCAGGGATACACCTGTTTTCCTTAATGTATTTACAATCAAAAGGCAGAAAGGGAAGGGTGAAAGTGATGGCTGAGCTTAACTCCATGTCACCTGGGAGATGGGCTACTTCTGGGTATGCCTATTGGGGGCCATCTTGACTAGACTGAGGATGGGTGGCCAATGGGATCCTGGACTAATCAAAGAAGAGAGTTAGCATTCGTCTTTCTCTTCTTCCTGACTGTGGATGTGATGTGACCAGATGCTTCAGGTTCTCTACTGACATGAACTCTACTTTAAACCTTGGGCCAGAATAAATCCTTTCTCACTCAAGACCCCATTGTCAAAGCATTCTACTGCAGCAACAAAAAAGGTAATCACCATAGAGCCTTTGAGAACATTCTCCTGTTTCTGCCTCAATCTCACAGAATCTGTGTTCTGCCATTAAGACTCAGGCCAGCAGTGCACAGATCTTAGTCTTCACTAATTCCCACACAACATGAGAAGCATTCTATAAGCCACTGGCAGAGGTGTTGCTGCTCAATATCTTTGGAGAGGGAAAACAGAGAGTCTTTAGGCCCTGCTGTGCATCTGCAGGGACATACATCAGATTCTGTCTCATCTCCCCTGTGTATACACTGAAGCAAGGCACAGAAGGGAAAGATTCAGAGAAGACAGGGGGCGGGGGTTTCGGTGGAGTAGGCTCCCTGCAACTGGGGGGTGAGCAGATTACCTGCTTCTCATCAAAGAATAGCAAGGGTGGGGCCTTGGTTGTTTTTTTTTTTAAATTAAGAACCCAGTAAGCAAGATAGGAGCAGCTGGAGGCTAGCGAGGCTCATACTTTCATAGCTTCTCGATTGTGGACATTTGGCTTTTGTGTTTGGGGCCATGAGTCAAGTGAGGCGAGAAACCATCACCTGGAGTCCTGGTAAAGAAAGCAGCTCCTCTCAGACCAGCCAGGAAGTGCAGAGTGAGGCATGGAGTGGAGACTGTATAAAAATACATCTTTCCTGGTTACTACCCTAGTGACCTGCTTCCTGTAGCTATACCACACCTCTTAGTGATGTCATCATGTTAGGAAGCTAGCAAAGGATGAATTCACTGACCCACTGACCAAGTCAAGACTGCCACAATCCAGCCATTTCTCAATCTACCTACCAGCCGAGGACCAACCCTTCAACACACCAGCCTCTTAAGAGACATTCTGTCTCCAAACCACAAAAGTTTTCTAAGGAAAGAAAATATTCCCTAAAAAGCCTCTTGAAGAATCATGCACACAAGACACAAAGCAGCCAATAGCACAGACGTACAACAATACCAGTTAAATAATGATACAGTGGCTTTCTTTTCTAACCAGTTTTCTTCCCAAAGGTAGAAGCAGAGAACATGAACCACACTCACGTCTCTAGTCTGATGTCTGTCTGCCTGTCTCTGGGAAACAGATGGGTGAGTGATAGAAATTTAAAACAAACCAGACTAAAGTAGGCTTTAAAATATCACTTTAATTCTCAAAAGTAACTGAAAAGCTGTGGGGTCTGTCCAAAGTGTCTGTTAAGTGCTGGGAAGACAAGATGCAGGCAATCAAGTTTGAGAGTAAAAGACCAGAGAAAACAGACAACCATTTCATGGGGTGCCTTATGCAGTTCAGATGGCTCCACAGATTCAGTTATATCCACTCAGAAGTGCATTTCTGAAGATGGTCGCCATCTTAACTAATACGATTTATTTACCCGAGGATCAACCTTTTAGTGTCAAATACATGCTAACTGATGTGCCAAGAGCCAGCTCCCCAGCAAGCCACATGGCCACACTGGGAGTTTATTTTCCTCAAATAAATCTTCATTTTCTTTGTAGAAGAGAACACCGTACTGAATGCATTTTAAAACTTAGTCTCTGGACCATACACAGCTGTGAAAACTTACTTCTAAACTCACGGCCCTCTAATACTATGTAACATCCATGTGCTAAGTACTTCTTATATGGCTTCTATATATGGACTCAGTAACTGTTGAAATCAAAAGCCTATGGTGGTGTTTCACACAGGGAGACTCCTTATATACTATATATGATGCAGAGTCACCATGCTACTAAGGCCCCGAGAACAGCCGTCATTAATTAGGATGCACTTTTTCTTCCTTACTTCTGAAGTTAATTTGTGTTAATATGCATTTAAGAAAAGTGAAAATGCCTGTTCTAGCATACTCTGTAACCATGCTTTACTTCTTTACTTTTCAGTAGTCGTCTTCTCTAAAAATAAATAACTTATTATTTTTATTTTCCTTAAATTGGTGATTTGGTGCATGTATGTCTGTGTGAGATTGTTGGATCCCCTGGAACAGGAGTTACCGATAGTCATGGCTGCTGGGAATTGAACCCAGGTCTTCTGGAACAGCAGCCAGTTCTCTTAATTGTTGAGCCATCTCTTCGGCTCTTCAGTGCCCTTGTTACTGGAGACTCTGGCTCTCTCTTCTGTTCTCCACTTCTGGAGGTTCTATAGACTCTTAAACACACCCAGTGTTATACCCTATCTGGTAAACTTTTACTCATATTTATGATTCTATTCTTTCCAATAGACATGCATTATCACTATCCTTGTATATCATTCCCAACTAAATTAGAAGGCAAAAGAATGATGAATACTTTGATTATGAATTAGCCCTACAGCTCATGCATTGGGAGCTCATGTATTTAATGCTGGTTGATGGGCTTTTGGAGAGAGGTTGCATCCTAAGGTCTCTGAGCTAATGAATGCTTCTCTTGATGGATTTGTAATATGATGGGATTAGGCAGGATAGTAAAAAGTAAGTGGGCCCCGTTTGAAGGAAGTAGATCATTAGTGAATTATAACTCACCCTGTCCCTTCCTGCATCCCACTGTTTCCTTATCTTTCATAAGGTAAATAGCACAGGTTCCTGCAGGAGGCCCTGCTCATGATGGTTCAGATTCACTGACTATGGCGTGAAACTCAAAACTATAAGTTATCTTCTTTACTTCTCTAAATTGTTTCTCTCCTGCATTTTGCTACAGGGACAAAGTCTCAAACAGCAATGCTCCTCAAAAAAAAAAAAAAAAAAAAAAAAAAAAAAAAAAAAAAAAAATCTGCTGTTGTACAGCAATTGTTTTTGTCAAAGGCCACTGGGGTTGATTTGAACTACTTTGGCATAATTGCCTGGGGCAGTGAGGAATGTGGAAGGGGAACACTCAAGCCTGAACTCATGTTCTGATGACAGTCAGTGGGTAGCCAGTATGTTCAAATAAACTCCCAAGCCTTCTGAGGAGCACCTACTCCAAGGTCTCATTCTCTTCAGTTCAGTGGGGCCTACTCGAATAGCCAGCCCGCAAGAAGCTCTAACTCACAGGCTGTCTTAGAAGCCTTGGAGGATCCAGTCCTACGTCATACATCTCAGTGTGGTGAGTGTCAATCTTCTGGCTCTTTTACACACACTATGTCATCTGCAAGTCATTGTGACTCTATAGGATACAGACTCTGAACCTCATTTCATAATGTAAAAAATTGATAACAGGAGTTTATATAGCTTCTTTAAGATCATGTGTTTGTAAGCATTGGAGCTGCTACTTGAGCCAAATAAACCAAAGTGGTCAGAGGAAACACATCCTTAAATGGACGCTTTCATTATTTTCCATTGTCCTAACACTTGACATTGAGCTAGTTCAATGTAACCATGAGTGTACTCTATTCAATGACTGTTGCCAACTATGTCTTCTCAATGTAGATTGTTTCTTATCTCGTACCCGGGTGACCAACCATGCTATTTGTCACAATATTAGAATGTATATTTGGTCAAATAGCTAATACAGTACCTTAGTCTTGTGCCTCACTTCACTTTTATGGACATGGCTAAGACTTTTAATTCATAAATTATCTATAGGGTCTTGTGGCACACATCTAGTCATTTATGCGGAACTAAAGCTTGGATGTAAATTAACATTAAACCTGCAGATGGCACCAGAGAACAGAGATAAAAAATAAAAAAACAGAATGGCTTTTTTTTTTTTTTTTTTCAATGAGCCTTTGTCTTGTTCCTAAGAGGCAGACTGACTGAGGGAAATGGCCCCTTGTCACTCAGTCATCCTTCAAGGAAGAGGATTGTCTGATGACCCACTTTGCAAATGTCCAGTTGCTGTTAGAGACACTTACTTGATTTTGGAATTTTGTAATGCAAACACACAGGCCTTGCCTTTGTGCACACCATTCTAGAGTCAAGAGGGTGGTCCTTTTGACTGTCTCCAGAACAAAGTGCCGAGAGATAGATGTGCTACTGCAGAAGCCACCGTTAAAGCTGTTGTTGCAGTACAATCTAATACACACAGATACCTGCAGGAAACAGGAATCTGAAGAGGCGACAGGGTCCTTGGCATTCTCATTTATAATAGCCGCTCTTGTTAGGGACTCTGGGTAAGCCTCAAAGAAACAAAGAAACAGACAAGCCATGCTGAAAAATGTTAGCAGCTATGAAAACGAGTGCAAAGAGTTGGAGAGATGAGCCACCCCCCCCCCATACATGGTGAAATGCATCCTATTGTAATATAGTGAGAGCTTGTACTATCCTCAAAGCAAATGGATGAAAAACAATGAATGGTCCAGCTGGCAGGGTGTGTGAGATTGTAACTGACAGCCAACTTCAGCCAGTGACTGGCTTATCTTTGAGACACAGATCTAAAGAAGCTTCTCACTCAAGCATCGCTAGTAGCCCTCTGCACAATGTCCCCATCCACCCTCTGTACAATGTCCCCATCCACAATGGCAGCCACACTGCTGATCCCCATTTCACGGCTGAGCTCTGTAACACGGAGACACCCTCTGGGCCAGAGTCCAGGGTACAAGTAGGAACCCCAAATTCTGTTTTCCTGGATGGTCTCATGTCTCCTCTCCATGCATCTTTGATTGAATTGCCACCCCCTGGGTGAGATTTCCCCCACCCTCCTACCTAATGTGATTTTTCTCTCGAATATTGTCACATTTTCTACTGATTTCCATTTAGCGCTTATCAAAATAAATCACTTCATTTTACAGTCCTTTGTCTGCCTCCCCTGCCTGCAGCTATTGTTGGAGCAGGCAGGACCCTCTTTGGTCTCCCTCCTCCTGCATCTCTACCTTTGAGTACAGCATGCTGCACATCATAAATGGTTTTGTGACGGGGAACAATGGCTGAACCGTGACTGATAGGCTGGCCCATCCCTCTACTTCCTTCCGGTTATGAAATTTGATTTGAAACTTCACATTTAGGATCAAAGCGATTACAGGAGACCATTAAACCAACATAAATAACTAAAGTGTGCCTGAAGAAAAAACAAGAAGATTGTGGATAGCAGATAAGATAATCATCTCCACCATGTTTAAAAACAGGGGTTGAAAACAAGAACTCAGCAGCCCAGAGTTCTGCTGAGAAGGCTCACTCCTGAGTGTGCCTGATTTCTATGAGAACTGACGACTAGCATGAGCCAGGAGCAGCTGGGTGTGCCTGCTGTTTTCTGTGGAGGTGGGCAACTGCATAGAGAGCTCACCAGTCCGGAAGGACTCTCTTTATACTGGTGAATGTATTACAAATGATTTCTAATAAACACCCTTGTGCACTAGGAAAGGCCATCTGTTCCCACCCCCTAAAAACTTCCTCAAGACCCCCATAATGGCTTGAGTTCCTCTTATTCCACCAGAACACGATTGCTATCGACTGGGAAAAAGCAGGTTTTCCTCACCCGTTGGAATGTGGGCATTTGAAAAGGCAAAGCTCCAATGCACTGTTGTCTTCTTATTAGGGCCTGCTGAATATAAAAAGCAATCTGCTAAATAGTTGCTCAATAAATGAACAGCTTAAACATGTGCTCAGACTTAAGAACCCCATCCATGCTTATATTCATCCTTTCCACATTTCATCATGAATGCCTTCTTCTTGTCCACACTAGATTTTGCTCCACTTTACAGATGAAAGATTGAGCTTTGCCTCACAGGGACCCAACACCCTCTTCTGGCTTCCCTGGCACTGGCACACATGTGGCAGACACTCCAACAGATGCACAAACTTTACTGATATAGATGAGGATGCTTGTGACTAACCATCAGAGTGAGCACAGGGAGTCAAATGGAGGAGTGAGAGAAAGGACTGAAGGAGCCGAAGGGGTTTGCACCCCCATAGGAAGAACAACAATATCAACTGGCAATCCCCCTTCCCCCTCAGCTCCCAGGGACTAAAATCACCAACCAAAGAGTACACATGGAGGGACCCATGGCTCCAGCTGCACATGTAGCAAAGGATGGCCTTGTCTGGCACCAAAAAGTGGGGAAGTCCTTGGTCCTATTAAGGCTTATTTCTTCAGTGTAAAAGAATGCCAGGGTGTTGAGGTGGGAGTGGGTGGGAGGGGAAGCACCTTCATAGACGCAGGGGGAGGAGGGATGGGAGAGTGGGAAACTGAGAAAGAGAATAACATTTGAAATATAAATAAATATAAACTATTACATTAAAAAAACCTGAAATAGTACAGCTCTATCATTAAGTAAGAATTAAGCAGTGATATTTGTCCTGGTCACCTTTCTCAATGCTATGACAGAATGCCCAATGAAAGGTGACATAAGAAAGGAAGGATTTGTCTTGCCTTACAGTTAGAGGCTATAGTTCATGGAAGCAGATCTATGGGGCTCTCCATGTGCAGTCAGGAGACAGAGAGGTGAGTAAACTCACTTGCACTTTTAGGTTCACCTTGGGACCCTGGGTAGGGGATGGCACCTCCCACCATCTGAGTGGATCTTTCCACACCAGTTAAAATTCTCTAAAATCTTTCTCATAGATGCACCAAGAGTCCTGTCCCCTAGAGGATTCTCAATCTGGGCAGGCTGATGACGAAGGTTCTTACTCTCAGCATCCGTAAACTGCTTTTCATTTCTAAATGAGCTTTCATCATATGGCGTGTGCCATGGAGGGAAATGGGAGTCTTTGGCCAAGCAGTGCCTAGAAACAAATCCCTACTGACCCAAGTTCAAATGGGTGCATATTAAACCTGGAGGACCACCCGTTCTTGGTTCGTGCCAGGCCAGTTATGAATAATGCAGAGAATACATTTTGATCAAAGACATCCAACTAACTTGTTGGACATGCTTAATTTGTGGTATCTGGAAACAACTCCCCCCGCCCCAGACTGTCTTTAAACCATTTAGTCATATGCTGACTTTTCCATCTTTTAATGGATAGTGGGCAGCTTTCCAGTTTCCCATTCACTTTTAACCCAAGGAGCAGCCTCATTTCAGACTATGCAACACCTGTCACAGTGACCCTGTATTATTTTAGATACAAGAACAGTGTTGTATTAAAGAATGCCTTTAAGAGAAATGTTCACATCTATCAAAGATGTTAAATGAGGCATTTTTGGCAAAATGTTATGGGGTCTGATACCTGTTCTGAGATATTCCAAAAACAAAAACAAAAAACCCAAGAAACAAAGGAAGGTGACACATAGCATACAGCCAGGAAACACAAATAATTGTTGGAGCAGAGGTTTGGGTATTTTGAGGGTGAATTTTATTTTCCTTTCTTAATTTTGTACATATTGAGCTGTGTACTATATACTGCTTTCTGGAAGTCCCGTATAACTTAAACATAAAGGGGACTTCTTTGTCTCCTGCACATTCCTCCACCTCCCTGGAGTTCATACTCTGACCCTGGGCTCACTGAAGGACAGAGGGGCTATGGCTGATTTCTTCAGCATTAGCATGCATGGTTCTTCATTTCTGCTGCACATTCTCTCTTGTGTCCTCTGCAGACTACCATGTTTCTTGTTCCTTCTGGGCAGAGCATTTGGGGAAAGAGAAAAGACAAAGGAAAAAGTCCTATTCTAACTGGCTTTGACTTGTTCTATTTGGATGCCATTTATCCCTGGTATGGTGGATTTGCATGGAAGTGCTTTATAGGCTCCTTAAAAGACTTTTGTGCACATCTGATCACTGCCCACCCACTTCACTTGTAGCCTGGCTAGTGTGGTAATGTATTTCCTGCCTGCTGCCGTCTGGGAATGCACAGGTTATTTTAAACTGCTAATTTGCTACATCCTAGATGGGAAGAGAGTCTTATGAGGGATTATCTAGATCAGGATGGCCTGCGGGCATATCCCTGGGTTTTGTGGAGTGTTAATTGATGTAAGAAGACACCACGGCAGAGGGCATTTGGACCTCGTATAGTTTTGTTTTGATTAGCAACATGGAAATAATTATAATTTGTTTGGTGATGATTATTATTTTCTATGTTCTCTCCAAGAAAAACAAAGCAAAATAGACTTAGATAAGGAGAGGACTGAGAGATGGAATGCTAGATTAAAAGTGGTAGAACAGAAATTAGAGAGTCTTTTAAATCAGAATGAAGAGTTTTCAGTAGAACCCAGAGGCACCTCTATCCTCTGTGGGTGGTGCCATTGCCTAGGCTGAGCCCCGAATTATGTAAGAGTGACAAATGTTAGATAGCGTCCAATCAGTTATCCAAGCCAGCAAATGGGTTTTTTTTCCCTCTCTTTGTTTTCAACTGTGGAAATTATGTGACTAGATGCTTGAGTTCCTACCTTGTCTTTTCTGAAGTGATGGGCCTCTGCTTAGAATTGTAAGACAAATAAACGGTCACCACCACTGTGTTTCCTGTTGTCAGCAAGTTCGTACCAACGAGAACAGAATGTCTGCTTGCCCCTTCCTATGTTCCCATCATACTAGGTGATGGAAATATGAAGTAGGGTCTCTGGGGAGTGATTAGGTCACAGGACTGAGTGAGTGGTCTTTAGGAATGACACTGTGCTCTTATAAAAGGGCCCCCAGAGCTCTGGCTCATCTCTCTGTCATGCATGGACAGGGCAATGACATGTGTCAGGAAGGAGGCTTTCTTGAGCACTAACTGTGACAGTGCTATGCCCTGGTGTCGTGGACTGTGGAGACTGTGAGGGATGAGTGTTTACTGTTCATAAGTCACATGGTTTCTGTTAGTTTTTCGAAGATGGCGTGAATGAACTCTTCCTGTTAATCAGCTGGGGTTCTTCTAGATGGGTTCTGTTCCTTCACTCATTTGCAATGTTTATAGCTGTCTGCTTTCTTGTTCAATTTTGAATCTGTAAGTTAATTACAGTGTTTCTTCCTTCCCCTTCCTTCCCCCAAACCTTCTGTTACACCTCTGCACTCGCCTTCATGCCTCCCCTTTTCATTAATTGCTATTGCATGTGTATTTGTATATGCTTATAGATCCTGAAGTATAACCACACAGTGCTGCTTGTATGCATGTTTTCAGGGCTGATGGGTTGACACTGGACAGCAAGTGTTGACACCAGCAAACATCCCCACCTGATAGGGAAAAGCCTGTGAAGGTCTCACCTACACAAAGAACTACTGGCAACTGAGTAAATCTTGGAGCAGGAGAGGTGACCCTCCCCAGGGAAGAGCACACCAATTAATTGTTTTCTTTTTAATTAAACAAGATAACGTGAGGGATCTCAAGAATAAAGTCTGACATAAGTATCTAAAAGAACAGAGTGTTCCTTTCTTCTAACAGCAAACAAGAGGAGGTAGAAAGAATAAAGAAGGAGAGATACGGAAAGAGCACAGACTAATTAAGGTAAATAAAGAAGCAACAAACAATAACGTCAGAGAGAGAAAGAGAGAGAGAGAGAGAGAGAGAGAGAGAGAGAGAGATTGGAACACATCTGGAAAGGCACAGATAGTGCCGAGAGATGAAATAGAAATCCCGTTCAGGTAGATCCCAGTAACGCAGACAAAAACAAACAAAACTAATGTCGACATTCAAAATAAAAGGGGAGAAAAGATACAACCACCAACCAAAGAGCTCCAGAATGTCTGTGAGGGTTTTTTATGTAAAATATTAGAGAGTGTAGAAAATTGCTAAATAACAACCCTTGGATTTTACTAAAGAGAGACGATTTGAAACATAATCAGAGTTGTGTCAAGATTTATAAAACAAAAATAGGCTAGTTTCAAGAAAAGATAATGAAACTATCATATTTTAGAAAAATCCACCAGCTATCACAACAATTATAGGCAGACTGAATTCATCCACCCCTCCCCTTACTGCACAGTTCCTATTACAGGCTGGAATATTTGGTAACAGTGTTAGTTAATATTTCATGGTCCTCTTTAGAACATTAAACTAATGTTCTAATGTTAGTTTAGTCTAACTCAACTAATGTTAGCCTAATAACTAAGGAATCTATTTTCTTCTCAAGCACATGGGATAGTTACAAAGTTCTGAAAATCTTAGGCCATGATGAAGTCTTAACACATTTAAAATAATTAAGAATAATTATTTTTATATAGGCATCCCATCTTATCGTTTAAAAGTACAACATGTGCTTAGACATTTAAAAACTTCTGAGTCAAATACACATAAGTAAAAATGTATAAACCTAGTACTAAATGGCAATAAAGACACTATGCATTACAGTGATATTCTCCAATTCTCCTTCAAGATTATAAAGAAAGGAATAAATAGATTGGGGATCATTTGGGCACTTCTTACAGACACTTTCTTAAGATCTTGGAATCATTCATTGAGTGCATTTTATTATAAATTAATGTAGATCAGTCTAGTTTATATTATAGCAGCAATCTTTAATCTTAAATTACAGTCTCAATTTTGTCTCCTCTACACACAAATGCTGAAGTCCTTTTTTGGTATGAATGTGAAATGTCCACTATCGTCTCAAGGGTTTCAACACTTAGCCCTCAGATGCTGACCCCGTTTGAGAAGCTTGTGGAATCTTTATCAAATGGAGCGTCATTGAAAGATGTAGGTCAATAATTTTATTCTAACTAAATTCACCACAGCTCCCAGGAACTAAAACACCAACCAATGAGTTCCAATGAAGAGAGACCCATGGCTCCAGTTGCATATGCAGCAGAGGATGACATTGTCAATGGGAGGAAAGACCTTTGGCCCAGCAAAGGCAGGTTTTCACAGTGTAGGGGAACGCCAAGGTGCTGAGGTGGGAGAGGGAGCACCTTCATGGAGGCAATGGAAGGGGGAGGGAGAAGAGGATTGAGGGGAAATGGGATAACATCTGAAATGTTAAATACAAAACCTATTCAGTAAAAAATTAAAAAAGAAAAAAAAGGAAAGAAAGAAAGGAAGGAAAGAAGAAAGAAGGAAAGAAAGGAAAGAAGGAAGGAAGGAAAAAGTAGGTTACTAGGATGGGTCTTCTAGCCTGATCTCAGTGCAATTTACTCCCTGCTGCTGGTGCCTGTTACCATCTAGTCTCCTGCTGCCTTCTCTGCCTCAAGCCCTGTCCCTCCTGCATTGATGGAATGATCTCCATCAACTCTAAGCCAGAGCAAACCTTTTCTTCTTTAAGTCATTTTCAGGTATTTTTGTCACAACAATAAGAAAAATATCCAAGGCAAGTTCTGATTCCCAATACACAGGAATGGGACTGTGTATGGAGACAGGCCCTTTGAAATGCTACAAAGATAAGATGAGGCTATTATTAAATTCCTCAACTTAATGACTCTCCACGATAAAAACCGGAGAGGTACACAACAGAATGAATGGCTGAGGAGTAATCGTGTTGGGAGGGGTGGCCGTCACAGACACTTTGCAGCTGTTCTTTTCTCAATTGAGGCTCATAAGACTCTGAAAGCACGCAGAACTTACACGACCCCGGAAGTCAATTGAACTTCTCAGAAGCTCAGCAGTTTGAAGACTTCACTGGGCTCCATGTCATAAATTTGGAATGGTTAGGGACTGTTCGGAGGACAAGACTCTGGAGTGGATTTAACCTCCAGTTGTGCAGTCTACTTCAGGGATGTGGTTTTGTGAACTGTCACTCAAGCTTGGGCAGCTTTTCAGCTGCTTTTGAGTGCTCTGTTCTTCTGTAGTTACTGCAATAAACTCACTGTCACCAAGCTAACAGGTGGGGTTCTTTCTTTGATCTGTAACTGATGGTCTAAGGTGAATCGACATTTGTTCATATCTCTCCATAAAAGTCACCAAAAGTCCAGTGTACTGAGTACTTTTATACAGTGTGACTATTGGTATGTGACCGAGGGTCTCAGTTGTGTTGGAGAGGAGACAATGAAGTAGCTGAGGTCCTGTTGGCAGACTGTGTGATAGATGCTTTCCACATAACAGTGGGTGGGGAAGCATGGCAGAAGCTGGCAGGGAGAGCACCCACAATAACCCACCCCCTGTGTTTACTTCTTCCAGGTAGACCCAGCTTCCCAAGGCTCTGGGAACTACCTGAAATCACCCTCAAAACAGGAGTGTGTGGTGGACATTTCAGATTCAAACCATAACACTTAGAAACAAAGCTTCCAAAGAAACTAATCCTACTGGCACAATAATTCTACTTTAGACTTAAAGCCTGCCAAGAATAAATCTATGTTGGGTAGTGCACTCAGTCTTTGGTGTTTTATTATGGCACCCGGAACAAGCCAAACCACTTTGTGGTCAAGCCGATTCATTGTTATTAGGCCGTCACTTGCATCCCGTGTCCTCCTGAAATCTGTGTGTTAAAGTCTTGTGACCATCTTAGAAGCCCTTTAACAGAGGTAGAGGTGGTTCAGGTTAAATGAGATGCCCTAATACAACAAGGATATGAGGCTACTCTTTGCCTCTCTCTTTTCTTTCTCCTTTCTCTTCTGTCTTCTCTTCCCGCTCCCTTCTCCCTGCCCTGCTCTCTCTGTGTCTCTCCTGCCCCTCTTCCTTTTCCTCCTTAAGCTCTGTCTCTCCCTGTTCCCCAGCCCCTGCAGAGAAGAGATCAAGTGAGGACATAATGTTAAAAGTGCATCTAAGCCATGAGGAGAGATCTAATGGGAACCCTGCCCTGCAGGCGGCTGGTATTTTATTTTGAACTCGAGCATCTCAAACTGAGAAAGCATTTTTTGCTGCTTCAGCCCCTAATCTGTAGTTACTGCCTTACACCAGCCCTGTCAGAGCAGTGTGCTTCCCAAGGACATACTCATTTGCGGTTTCCAGGTGGCTTCCATATGTGTCTCTCCAAAAAGTCGACATTTCAAAGTCCACATTCTAATGAAGAAAGAGAGCCATCAACAAGGGCTTGGTACAGGTCCTGATTGTGTTGAATTTCCTTGTGTTCTACTTTCTTTGGATGCAATTTCAAAAACAGTCACCCTATACTCTCTGCCGAGGCAGAGTCTGGGAAAGGCAAGGAAAGGGCTGAATCCTGCTAATTCTTCTGCCCAGCATTTGGATTTAAACTGTAACTGAGACTCTGAAATCACCAAGGTCCTTGACCTCCCCTTACTACCCCCACCCCTAGCATGATCTCAGAGGGGCAGCCCCTTGCTCTTCCTTTCATGTTCCAAAATGTGGCCAAGGCCCATGAAAATAAAATGTTGACTCCTGATGCCAGAGGCTCTGAGTTCAGACAGTTCACCCTGGTCACAGAGAATGGAGACAGAGTAATATTTCTTGCATCTTTGCCAAGACTTCTCTCTGAAACTAACTTTGCATAGAGCATCTAACATGCTCAGGAGAACCCGAGCTTCTGTCTTTTTGGTGATATTGTGGTTAAAACAACTGAGAAAAATGGGAGGGGGGACTTCTCAACTGCTTGCTTATCCTCAAAAGGCAAGGTCTTACTAGAAAGGAGAGGGTAATTCCATCTTCTTGATAGAAAACAGAGATAGAAAAACTTGAATCCACTCTTTCAAAAAGGCTCAAAGCTGGTATAATAATTCTTGGGCACTCAGTAAAATATATGACCTATTTTGGCAGATAAAATAAAAGCAACAAGTTAACACATTTAAAATCACAAAATAGCTTTGTTTTCGTTTTTTTCCACCTAGGCTATTCTGAAACATTATGTGGCCCAATCTGGCCTCAAACTCATGGTGACTAATCAGATTCCAATAATGAGATTTCGGAAAGGAGAAAAAAGAGGCCTGGGCACCTGGTGAGAGAGACTGGGAAATGGATGTCTCTGTGAGGTGCATATGTCCTGCCTTAGCGTTTCAGATGTTGGAGTTATAGGCATGACCCATCACACCCAGCATTAATAGAGCAATGTAATTAAGTATAGCATTTCCCCCACCAGAGCAAGGGTTGTACACAAGGTCTCACAATTGCTAGATAACCTCTCTAAACCACTGAGTCACATCCTCATACAACGTCCTTTGTATTCGTTCATAAATGACAGTTGTCCATTTTTCTAGGGAGATCCTGGAGGCATGGAAGAGTGAGTGCATTTATCAACACATTCATAGACATTTGTAAAATTTCTCTGTCTGAAAGTCTATAGAAGGATATAATAGCAACAATATTTTAAGTCAGTTTTAAATCCAAGCAATGAATAGCTATAATATGTTGACTTTAATAATAACTTAAATTTACAATTGTAGCATAAAACCATCTTAAGTCACAGCACCATGCAATATTGCCATGCCTGTCACTCTAATACATCTTCACACAGGTCTTTTGATAAAATATCATTTTTTTTCTGATGAAATTTAAAGGAATGCATTGAAAGCAGATGTTAGTTTGCACGAGAGCCTTTCAATTATAAGATTTGGTAATACTTTCTTTTGTTTTGTGATACTGACCTGAACACATTTTAACAATATCTATGTGTTGGTCAACTAACTCAGTTACCAGCCACTCTTAAGAAGGAAGGCTATTGTGAGTGAGGGCTAAACTAGAACATTGGATAGGGCAATGTTGGCAGCCAACAGACAACTCAGAATCAATCTGTCTTCAGGAAATGTGTTATTGTATATCCATATGAGAGCATAGGATGGACAGTGAGGGAAGTGTCTCTATCACCACAGACTCATGGTTCTTTAACCTTTCCTCTGCCCATCTGAGCATTAGCTCCACCATGAGGCTGACTTCCCTCATCATTTCTACATGGTTTCAGTGGCCCAGGGAACATCATTTGGTTTAGATAATGTCCAGAATCAGGAAAGAGTTGGTTTCATTGCATGGAAACCATTGCCAGACACTAGCCTGCCATTGTTACTTCCTTAACAGCATTTCGTCACTGTGGAGCTCATGAGAAATGATATTGGGACTTAGATTGCTTGGACTTACTGGCCAGAGAGTCTGAGGCATGCTTCCTAGTCTTTTAAAGAATGGAGGGAAATGCACCAAATTCACTCCAGATCCTTGGGGATAGCACAGAAAATCATAAACAAAACACAAAATAAAATCTTAACAGAGTTGATCATTTATAGCTAATGAATGTTACATGGGATCAGAGGGTGAATAGCCTGTAGGCAGACAGTCCTGGGAAAAATTTATACAAGATGGAAACAAGAGGAAGAGTGACCATTTAAATAATTAGGGAACAGACAGAACCAGGTTTGTCCTGCCCTTTCCCTGGACTCTGGCTGTGCAGGCTTCTCTCCAAGTACACATTATAAGAATGGATGCTGGCCTTTCATTCTTGGAATGCATCAGATCTATTTTGGAATGCTTCAAACTATTTTTCATGTCTTCATCTCTGGGTTCTTTGACTCACACCTTCTCCACTGTTTGTAATGGAGAGTCGCCAGCATTTCTCTATCAGTTCAATGCTAACCTTCCAAGGGCCAGTAATCCATCTCCTGAGGTAGCACCATCTCACTACTCTGCCTCAATTCTTCCGATTTCCCTTCCAGGTTCAGCTCAGACCCAAAACTCTCCTATGCCAGAGTATAGGTTAAAGTTCCCCCATTCTGACCTGTGATGGTAAAGTCAACTCAGACCACTTGCTATCCACCTCCATATCAATGGTGAGAGCGTCATCTTAACTATGTTACAGGTTATCAAGTGTCTTAGTTAGTGTTTTACTGCTGTGAACTGGTACCATGACCAAGGCAACTCTTATAAGGACATTTAATTGGGGCTGGCTCATAGGTTCAAAGGTTTAGTCCATTATCATCAAGGTGGGAACATGGCAACATCTAGGCAGGCATGGTGCAGTAGGAGTTGAGAATTCTACATCTTCATCTGAAAGCTGCTAGCAGCTTTTTTTTTTTTTTTTTTTTTTTGAGGCAGCTAAAATGAGGGTCTTTATAGCCCTTATCAACAGTGACATACTTACTACAACAGAGCCACACCTACTCCAATAGGACCACTCTCTGGGCCAATCATATACAAACTGTCACATCTAGTGAGCTAAAGTCATGGGAACTATTTAGAAAATAACATGGGAAATAAATATTAGTAAAAGTTTGCTGCAGTGAAAATTACTGGCTTTTAGAAGGCATCTCATTTTATGTATATGCATAAGTGCTGTGTGTTTGTGTGTGACTGCATCCCCTGAAACTGGGGTTACAGGCAGTTATGAATTATTATGTGGATACTGGGAACCAAAATCTAGGTCTTTGAAAGATTAGCAAGTAAGTGCTCTTAATCTCTGAGCCATCTCGCTAATCTCGAATGTTCCTTCCTGATTCTATTCTCCTACTCATATAAAGGGCTTGGGTTTGATTGTGAAAGTAATTGTGAATAATTTACCACAGGTAGTTTACACAGTAGAAGTGATAATCTACATGTTAAATGATCAGATAGTAAAGGATTGGAGAAAAAGGAAGTAAACAGAAGATGCCATAATCATTCAGGCAAGTCAAACGAAGGAAAGGACTAACCTGGGCATAGCACTGGAGGGCTGTATTCCCCACACTGTGGAGTTGGAGGACACTCAGACAGGAAGATTCCAAGATCAGGGCTGACTTCACTCTCTAGATTTGGTAGCCTACTAAGCAGGACAGGGAAATGTGTAAAGCAGTTCAAGTCAACATCTGGAGGGTCTAAAACTTCTGCTATGCTGCTAGACTAAGGGAGAAGGTGTGATCATTCATACTAGCACTGCATATTTGGAACTTGACTGTTCATATTGCATGACTGTTCTAGTGAAACTTTCCATAACTGACATATAGTGACTTTATACTAAATATTTCCTTAATCTATGATTGAAGTAAGTTCCATGTGGTCCCTGGGTCTTTGACTTGTCATGCGTGTCCAACTCTTGGGAAGGAAGGTGGCTTCCGAAGCTGCAATAGCTGCAGTTGTGTTCTGAGACATCTTTGGTGTGAAATCACAAGTGCACTAAGTTTGGGCAAATGCAATTAGACTTAGAAATCCAATTAAGGAATGGAAGACACTCTTTCTGCCCAAAGAATTTTCCCTTTGCATATGTTAGACAGAAAACATGTGTAATTTATGAGAACACTGATTGAATAACCCTTCAGCAACCACCTTTCATAGTATTGTCTTTTCTCCCAAGTCAGAGAAACCAAGAGATGTAATAATTGTGTAAGAACAGTTTTCCATTTAAGACTTTGATAAAATCAAATTAAATAAAACAACGCCATGACAATAGGTGTCATTAGATATGATAATCTTTGGACAACAACAGGCTGTTGTATTCTCAGTCTCAAAGCAGACCATGTTCCCAATGGGTTGAACCCATTGGGTTCAGCAGCAGCCTTGCTACTGTTCTACTGATGTGAAAATTGAAGGACAGTGTGCATTTGGTTTCATTCATGTCCCAGAGTATACACATCTTCTCCAGGGGCAAATGCAGTGACTTCTGATGAAAGATCCACAGTCTTGTCTGTGTGATTTTCCTTGCACTTTGATTTATGGAGACAAAAGTTAGGCAGAGAGAAGAAAAGATCTAGGATATTTCCCCTCATGACAACCCAGTTGTTCAGTGAGTTCCAGTGAGCTGACAGGTTTTCTCTTGCTGCTATGATAGGGAAATTGGTAGATAGGAGAGCCCCAGGGGCCATTAAAAGTGGCCAGAACTCAGTAAATTGGCTCTGCTTGTCTCACATTCTCCCAAATTACAAAAGGCCACGATGTAGGGGGTGAATATTTTTTTCAGCAGAAGGAAGGCCTCTAGTGGTTAAACATGTGGCTCCTGAATGAATAAAAGAAATAAAAAAGATGTATGGTGGAGGAGAATTTTTTTAATAAATATGTGGGGGAGCAGAGACAGAGGCAGGGACATCTGGGAGAGTTCAGAGTAGACATGACTGGGCTAAGTTGGACCATGTGAGGAGAGGGGGGCTGGATAAGGAGAGGAGAAAAAGTAATCAGGTGCAGAGTCAGATGGCTAAAAGGTACACAGAGAAAAAGTAACCAAAATGGTTGGATTATAGAGAAAAGAGTATCCCTGTCCCCTGGGCTGGATAATTCAGGGTAGTGTGCCAGGTATGACAACCCCTGAAACAGATAGCGACTGAGGGATTGTGGGGAGACTTAGTGGCCAGGTTTGCTCTGATATATATTTTAAATAGGCACCTTAGCCATTTGTCTCTGGTTTGGGAACTAACAGCTCTACCTCTAAGAAATCCCCTATAGTTCACTGTGAACCAGAGAAGAGACAAGGCCAACTAGGCTGTTTGAAGGACTGTATACTTTAATTTCCCCCAACAGCTATGTGGATGTCCTAACCCCCAGTGTGTTGGTGTTGGTGGCTGGGCCTTCACAATAATGACAGTACATGCTGGAGCACAGAACCTTGATCTCAGACCCCTTAGCATTTAGGGCTGTAGAAATTGTTGTTTAGGCCACCCAGCCCATGGTGATTTGTTATCTTGCTACCCATAGTAGCAAGAGCTAAGACAGTCCATAAGATTTGTCACCTAAGAAAGAAGATCCTCTAGGAACTCCTACTTGAAAGCTGCTAATACTCCATACCTAGGAAGGATGCACTATCCTTCCCAGAGGTCTATGAATTGCAAGCCTGATTTGAAAGAAGCTTTCACATACAGAGAGAGAAAGAGAGAGAGAGAGAGAGAGAGAGAGAGAGAGAGAGAGAGAGAGAGAGAGAGAGAGAGAGAGAGAGAGAGAGAGAGAAAAAAAGCCAGGCCAGAAAGCTCCTCTGGACTTCTTAGGGTTTGCCCAAATTATAAAATTTCAGTAATAATAAAAAGAAAACATTTTGAAAAAAGTCTCCCTTGCTTAAATCTTGTGAGAAAAACATTATTAACCTCTGGGAATTTTCTACTGTCTGTTGTTGGCATGCGTTTGTGTGTTTGTGTGAGCAGACTTTTCTCGGCATGCTTTGAACTCAGCTTTGTTTACACTATGATCAGCGTAGGGGGACTATCAGACTCATCCCTCAAGGGATACATCTTTGTCTTTTGCCTTACTATTCAGCTAATTTAAAATAACATATGTTTTCAAGTTATTATTAATGACAGCATAAATGATTATGCCATAATATGTTTAAGTGGCTCTTTACAATTAGGCATTTCTATGATTCCTCCATTCTCACTGTGCAATAATGGTTATCTAAGTACACAGTCCTGTGTTTGGCTGTTTCCTTAGGATATTTTCCAACTGATAGATTTGGTAGAAAATGGATGTAACGGAGGCAAGTAAATATAAAATTTTAATTTCCCATTAAAATGTTTGGATTTGTGTATATTCGTCTTAGTTAAGAGAAACACCATTACCATAATCAACTTGAGGAGGAAAGGGTTTATTTTGTCTTCTGCTTTATAGCCCAGTCCATCATGGAGGGAAGTCAGGGAAGGAATTCAAGGCAGGAATGTAGAGTAGGAATTAAAGCAGATGTCAGGAAGAAACACTGCTCAGCCTGGGTAATTACACCACTTAGGAGATCACTTTGCCAGGGATGGCACCAACCATAGTGAGTCAGGCTCTCTCCACTGCTAGTCTGCCTCACAGGTTCCAATCTTATGGTTACATTTTCTCAGTTATGTTTCCTCCTCTCAGAGGGCTCTGGCTTCTATCAAGTTAATAAAAAACTAGCCAACACAACATCCCATTGTTAGAATAAAATAATCAGCCCTTTCAGCATCCCCGATAAACCTTGTGCATGTCACTGAACAGTGGCCATGTTTCCTTATGGAAATGTCCACTTTCTTGACTTCCCAAACAGTTAAACACATTTTGCACTGGCTTGGGGTTTTACTTGTCTCTTTTATCTTTCTGATCCCCTACTAAACTAAGAAAAAGTAGTTTCAGCAAAATGCTTTCTTAGGGTATAATGAATATAGGAATAGTGTGATGTTTTCTGTTACCAAGTATCTTGGTCTTTTTAATTGCAGTGAAATGTGTGTTTTAAATGCAGCCTCTGCATCTTGGTTTGAGACATTTGTTTTAGATAAGGTGAAAAGGAGTCTGATCATGTCTGTGAAGAGGTGAGAGCGAATCTCCTGATGCTGAAGCTTCCGCTTACAGACTGGATAGGAAGCTGATTTTACCTTCAGTTACATTTGGTGCCTTGGAATAACTTGACTAAATATCTACATCCATATGATATAAATGATATGTTAGAATGTATTTAGATCTTCTTTCCTTTGTTTTAGGTGTGTGTGTGTGTGTGTGTGTGTGTGTGTGTGTCTATGTGTGTACAGTGTGAATGCTGCATGTGAGTGTAAGGAGGGCAAGGTAAGATTTTGAGTGCTTTCTTCTCTTGCTTTCAGTCTTATTACCTTGAGACAGGGTCGGCCCTGTCTCCAGGGTTACCATTCCCTTTAGGCTGGCTGGCCAGCAAGCTGTCAGGGTCAGTTTGTCTCTGTCCTCCAATGCTGGGGTTTCCAGCATGATAGCCATGAACACTTATTTCTACATGGGTTCTGTGGATTTGAACTAAGGTCCTCATGCTTATAGAGCAATAGCTTTTTACCCCCTGAACCATCTCCTAGAGGTATTTGAATTTTTAATGAAATTGGGTGATGAGTGTAAGTTAGCATAAAAAAACCTCACCTTAACAAAGGGACAGTGTTTTCCCTCCCATAAAAGCCTTTAGTATTTGTGTTTGCACAGTGCCATAGTCACTGTCACAGCAGCTCCTTTCTGACAGGGCTTCTCCATATGAGTATCCGTTGAAACTGTGGAGTGCTGTGGACATCTTTATTTCTCAAGAAGGATACAGCCATTCCTAGCTGTTGGGTCGGTGAGATGTAATCACACTCAAAGTTTATAAGCAGTCATTCTAAAGAAGTCAGAAGGATGCACACGAGAAAGTAAAGACTCCAGTTCTTCAGAGGCACCGGCTGCGGGCACCCCACTTTGTAGAGCCTTGTCTTAATGTCTCTCCCATCAGCTTGCACTTGATTCCCTGGATGGCCTTCGCAGTGTTCCCTGTAAGTGCAGTTTGTGAGACACACTCACATACTTCAGTCTATGATATGGCAGGTCTCTAGTCTCCCAGTAGGGACTGAAGATTCAGATGTGTACAAAGATAAAGCGAAGAAAAGGCCATTCCATGCCGCCCTCCTCAGATAAGGTTGCAGTCTCCAGATGAGTGGCTGGAAAACTGTGGTGTATTTATCTCTGGATGTCTGAAACCCGCTGTGATCACAGAACCTGACTTTATTTTAAGAAGAATACACGTGTGCACCTGTGGCAACCATCTGAACTTAAAGAGAGATTCAGTGGCGTGCGCTACATCCAAGTCCATTTGAGGATGGGAAGTTTCTCATATCTTGCAAGATATCAATGGCTTTAAGTAAAAGAGAACTGACCTGTGAGCTTTCAGATTATAAAACAGAGCTGAGGTAGCCACAGTGATAGGTATGCTTCATTGTCAACTTGACTATATCTCGAACTAAAACTCAAAAATGGAGAATATCTGTGAGAGCATTCTTTTGTTTCTTAATTTGAAGTAGGAAGAGCACATTCTATTCGCATCTTTGAGTTAGGAAGACACTCTGTTAATCTATATCTTTTGAACTGGGAAAAGACACACCGTCAATCTGGGCTACAGCTTCTGCTGGAAGCCTAGTTAAGGCCTTGGAAGAAGGAAGCTTTTCCTCTGCCTGCTTGCTCTTACTTGGATAGCACATCCATCCCTTCACTGAGATTAGAGCCTACTTCTTAGATTCCATTATATACTGAAGGCCAGCTGAGACACCCAGCCTTGTGGACTGAACAACTACTGGATTCTTGGACTTTCTGTTCATTGCCAGCCATTGTCAGAGTAGCTGGGCTGCAACCTAAGTCATTGTAATAGATCTCCCTTCCCTGTGTGTGTCTCTGTCTGTTTGTCTCTGTCTCTCTATGTCTCTGTTGCTGTCTCTCTCCATATATATTCATTTATAAGTTCTGCTACTCTAGAGAAACCTGACTAATATAGCCACTCATTCTGTCTTTGCTGTTGGTTGATTGGTTTTAAACAATATAACCTAGCTTAGTCCTCTGGGATTTTCAAAATAATAGAAGACACACCCAGTGTTTCCTCAGTGTGTGTGTGTGTGTGTGTGAGAGAGAGAGAGAGAGGGGGGGGTATTGGAAAAGTAACCCTATACTTGAGAATACAACCATGGGATGGCTCAGTGACCTTTTCATGTTACACAGGAATATAGCTTTATGGTCTTTCTCCTATGAATTCTTACTTTATGGCAAAAAGCACCTGAGTTTGACTTTGTTGTTACCTGACTACAGCTCCTATATTATGAAATTACACATTAATTTGTGAATTTATGCCTAGTAAAATGATGATACTAACAGTTACTGTTTTATCCTGCCTTACTGCAGTGCGATTGTACATAGTTTCAGACAATTCCTACGTAGTTTTAAACTTACCTGTTCCAGCAATATTTATTGCTTAGTATATTTCTTTAACCAGTTTCAGTGTCCTATTGGTCTCGTGTTAATTGATGGCCTGAATAAAAATTCTTGACAGATGTTCCATTTCTATTGTTTATGAAGAGTCATGTTTTTAATTTTTGGATCTTGACAGTGTGGATGGTACGCATGCTGGTTTTACTCTATAAGAATGGATTGAGGAGTAGAGGCTTTTTGACTGTAACAGGTCACTGGTTGCTCTGGTGCTCAGTACCAGAGTTCCTTCTGTCAAGGGTTCTCAGCAGGATCCTACTCATCCAATATAAATAACCAAGAGAAAGGACCAAAACAAGCTCTTGTACAAACCTGGCCTTGCTGAGAGGCAGCGGTGAAGGTGTCTGAGAAAAAGGTGAGACCGACATTCCAGAGACATTCTCAGCTTACAAATACCAAAGGACAAACTCAAAAGTCATAGGGGTTTGGAAAAAAGAAAACACACCATTTGGTTAAAGTAAGTACCATAGACCTTATAAAAATACTACATTTGGTACTGCATGGCATCAATCTTGGATTCTTGACTCAGTATCCCCACACTTGCAAATCCATCTGAAGTTAGTAAAAATTACAGAAGAAAAATTTTGCCCCAGAATGCTAGTGATAATATTCATGAAGGTAATAAACAACTGTAAGCCATCAAAATTTCAATAATATGGGAATTTTTCATTAGCAAATTGATGTTTATCGTGACACAGAGCACACAATCCAAAATGCACATTGAATACTTGGGCAACTTTTTGAATTAGTGCAAAATGAATAGTGGGGTTGTCATCACCACTTATACTAAAGCATGAAACATCACCAGAACCCCACACCTATACCCATCTTCTCACCATCATTTCAATCTAAAACAGGATTCTCAACCCACTAATGGGACAGTTATATGGATTTTGTAATTTTTGCTAAAAAAAAAAAAATCGTTCCTGTTGAAGGTTTTTCACCTTAATATGTGTTCCTGAGCACAACATGTTTGTCTTTGTGTTGCGCCTAGCACCTTTGAGCCTTGTGTAGATGGATTAATGTGTGTAGCTGAGTGGGTGAGTGGGGGAGTACCCTCGTAGACACAGGGTAAGGGGGGAATGATAACATTTGAAATGTAAATAAGTAAAGCATCCAATTTTTAAAAATTGAAAGAAAAATAAAAAATAGTGGATTTTTTCATGTTTTAAAAGAGAATCAAAGAATCTTATTTTAAAAAAAAACGAGGTACAGCACAGATCCCTGGGATCTTAGAAGAGTGGCAGGAATGCTTTCCATCCAAGTGGAAGGGTGAGTCAACTTCTGCCCATTTCCTACCTCGGAAAAAGCTGCAAAGAACTCTTGCAGTTCAAGCAGCAGGACTAAAGGGGGGAATGCACATTTTTGGCCCAAGGCCAGACCCAGCCCACTTGCACTGGGACAGGCGGCCCACCTGTGTACAGGATTTTCGGAGCTCGGAAGAGTGGTAGGAACACTTTCCATCCTAAGTAGAAGTAAGACTCGGTACCCGTCTATAAATTTTGTGGATATTTATGTCTGTATTCCTTCAAATATCTGTTAGGATTGCTAGTTCACATAGGAAACCTATGCTTAGCCCTTTGAAAACCTGCTAAACATTGTTTGAATTAACTTCATTATTTTGTATTTTCAGCATCAATGTGTGATAGTAATGTTATGATTCTAGCACAACTAGGATCCAGCTCTGTGATTAGAGAAAGATCAGTGAATATAAAGTGGTAACTCATTGTGGTTTTTGATATGCATTTCTCTAATGACTAGCGATTGAGAATGCACATTTGTGGGCTACCTCAGAGTTGCTTGGAATTTACTACACACAGGCTAGCCTTGTAGTAGTATGATCCTCCTGCCTCAGCGCATTCAGTTCTAGAATTATGATTGTATGCCAGCAAGAAAGACCTGCCTTGACAGCTAATCTCACTAAGAACATCTCTCAGACATGTGCACTTTGTTTCTGCTTTCAGTAGTATATGGTTCTCTAGGCTCAGGGGGTGATTCCCAGTTGAGTGTTTGTCTAGCATGTATGAAGGTCTGGGTTTCATCCACAGCACTACATAAACCAGGCATGTTCCTTATGCTTTCAATACCACTGCTTGGTAGGTGGAGGCAAGAAGACCAGAAATCCCAGGTCATCTGTAGTTACACAGTGAGTTTGAGGAGGACACCTTGGTATACATAAGACACTGTCTCATTTACATATATATATGTAATATATATATGTCTGTGTGTGTGTGTGTGTGTGTGTGTATCTATCTCTATCATCTACCTGACAGTTTAATTATGAAGTAGATGTATATGGATACAGATCTTTTTTAAAAAGCATCCTGCTAAGGCATATTAACAGGATGTCTTTTATGGCTTATTTTTTTCATCCAACCATTTAAGTTTTTTTTCTTGCCCTTCCTTTACTCATCTTGGAATACACAGTGCATTTCCTAGTCCCTAGAGCACTTTCCAGCTTTGTTCATGTATTTTCATTCTCTTTCCTGTTTGATCCTTAGACTGTGAGATCTCAAGAGGCCTGTCGTCCCCATCTTTACATTTGCTGGCTCTCTGATCTGCTTACTCAAGTATGATGCTGAGTACCTCCAAGATACTTTTTCATTTCAACCATTATAGTTTCAAAATCAAACCTTTTGACTTGGCTTCTACTTGCACTTTGGTGATTTGTGACTCTTGATAGACAGCCTTCACTTGTTTAGAGACATTGCTTTCATAGATGAGTTCTCTAGCCATGGTCTCTGTGATGGTTTGAATATGCTTGGCCCAAGGAGTGGTACTGTTTGGAGGTGTGTCCTTGTGGGAGTAGGTGTGTCCTTGTTGGAGGAGGAAGTGTGTCACTGTGGGTGTGGGCTTTAAGACCTTCATTCTAGCTAACTGAAAG
This sequence comes from Micromys minutus, assembly GCF_963924665.1. Classification (NCBI taxonomy): domain Eukaryota; kingdom Metazoa; phylum Chordata; class Mammalia; order Rodentia; family Muridae; genus Micromys; species Micromys minutus. Next base: position 83,399,174 of record NC_137972.1, on the reverse strand, counting down.
CTAGTCTTAGTTGATTTTAGAGACAGATGTAAAACTCTGAGTTCCTCTAGTGCCATGCCTGCATGGATACTGCCATATTTCCTGCCTTGATGACAATGCAGTGAACCTGTAAGCCAGACCCAATTAAATGTTGTTCTTTATAGAAGTTGACTTGGTCATGGTATCTCTTCACAGCAATGGGAACCCTAAGACAGTCCTACTAGAGTTACTTTGATCTTCTTTTTTAAATCAATAATTTTATTTTGTTAGACTTATAGAAAAACGTGTGGAGAGTGCAGTGTACTCTGCTTTTTCTGTCTTCATGCTGTGATATTGCTTGTTTATTGCAATAGATTCTGTCCCACTGATGAGAATATTGCCAAGTGAAGCCTAAACATTATACATTCTGTGTTACAAATCCCATGTGCTTACAGACTCACCGTGGCCTGTGTCTCACAGGGAACAGTTTAGTGCCCTAAAATCTAGTATGTTGTTCAACCCACCACTTCCCCAGGGTTCTAGAAACTATTGGTTCTTTACCATTCCCAAAGTTTTGTCTTTCCAAGAATGCCATATAGAAGAAGTCACAGCATCTTGTCCTTTTACATTGGGCTCTTTAATACCTATTTACATTTTTCTTGTATTTTTATAGCTCAGTAGCTTGTGTCTTTTCATCCATGAACAATATTCTATTACATGAATGTGCCATGATGTTTTAAACATTCATCTATTTGTGGTTGATCTTGAGAGTTATGAATGAAGCTGCTAAAACATAAGTGCACTGAGTCTTTGTGGGAGCATAAGTTTCCAGTGTCTACAGAGATTTTAGAGAATTACTGGTTGGGTAGAAGGTTTCATGCTGTAAGAACTTACTAGTCTTCTAAAATTGACTTTATCATGTTATATTTCCACTGGTTATAAATCAAAGTGCTGGAGCTCTATATCATCACAGGGATTGACTAGTATCAGTGTTTTGAACTTGGGTCACGGTGATGGATATAAAGTGGTATCTCATTATGGTTTTAATTGTACTTCTCTAATAGTATATAAGGTTAAGCATCACTCATTTTAAAATTATTTTGAAAATTATTTCACTCATGAATACTATATTTATATTATTTCCATCTATGGATCAAATTCCTCAATATGAAACCTGAAATATTCAATCTGCTGGAGGAAAGCACAGGCCAAACATGATACAGGCACAGTAAAGAATTTCCTGAATGGAATTCCATTTGCTCAGCAATTGAGGTAACAATTAACAAACCAGACCTTATAAAACTAAAAGGTTTCTGTACAGAAGAGGAAACAATCAACTGAGTAAGGGAAACACCACAGAAAGAATCTTTGTCAGTTATTTATTTGACAGAGGATTGATGTCCAGGATGTACAAAGAATGAAAAAAAAAAACCCAGAAATTCAGGAAAATCAACAACTACATTAACAAGTGGGCTACAGATCTGGACAGGGAGTTTTTAAAAGAAGAAATGAACGTGGCTAAGAAATACAGTTTTTAGCATTCTTGGCAAATTAGGGAAATGCAATTAAAACTCTCTCGAGATTTTAGCTTTTATCTTCTTCCTCTCTTTCACAGAGCAAAAATATTGTGTGTGTGTGTGTGTGTGTGTGTGTGTGTGTGTGTGTTTGCACACGTGCTTGTTTATGTGGGTGGGTATGAGCATGCACATACCCTGGCAAAGTCAGAGAACAATCTTCAGTTACTTGCTCTTGTCTTTCCAGCTTCTTTGAGACAGGGCTTCTTTGCCTCCATATTAGCCAGGCTAGCTGGTCTCCAGGCTCCAGGAGAGGCTCTGCCTCCCACAGCCTGTGGGTGGGCTGAAGTAAAACATACTTGCACTACTGCATTCGGCTGCATGTAGGTTCTGGGGCTCCAAACTCAAGAAGTTAATCTTGCATTTCAAGTGCATTTCCCATTCTCCCCAGACCAAAAATATGTATTTTTAATGAAGTTTGACTTATGAATTATTTCTTTCGTGGATGATGTTTTTTGCGTTCTCTAGTTTTGAACATTTTTTAAATAATTAAAGTCTTTGTTTGGTAAGGTGAACATCTTTGGTTTCTCAAAAATATTTTTCCTATGTATGGCTTATTTCTTTGGATAGTTCATATTTTTTCAGTGGAAACTAAAAGTTTTAGATTATATAATTACATACATATTATTACAATGTATTATTCTCCCCTCTGTTGTCATTGCTTCTGCTACTACTGATGTTTTCCAATGATTTGCCTTAATTAATTATATAAAATTTACATTTATGCCATGCAAGGTGTGATAGTTTAAGTAGGTTTGTCCACCATACATTCATGTGTCTGAATGGTTGACCCATGGACAGTGACACTATTAGAAATTGTAACTTTGTTGAAGCAGATGTGAACTCATTGGAGAAAGTGTGTTACTGTGGGGTTGTGATTTAAGGTCTCCTTTGCTCAAGCTCCACCCGGTGTGAAATCCAGTCTCCTCCTAGATTCCTTCATACCAAGATGTAGAACTCTCAGTTGCTCCAGCAGCATGTCTGTCTGCACAGCATACTTCCCATGATGATATTAATAAACTAAACCTTTAGAACTGTTAACCAGCACCAATTAAAAGTCTTCTTTTATGAGAGTTGCCTTGATCATGGTATCTCTTCAAAGCAGTGGAAACTTTAAGGTAGAAGTTGGTACCAGGAACGGGCTATTACCAATAGACCTGACCATGTTTTTGTTTGAAGGAATGTGGGTTTTGGGACTTTAGATTAAGAAAACAGTTGAAAACTTTAAGTGAGGCTAAATGAGTTATACTAGTGGAAACATCGATGAGAGTGGTGCTGTTGTTTGAAGGATAGTTCTATCATCTTAGATGTTTTAATGAACTGGTTACTATTTTCATTTGTACATAAGGAAATATGATTGTGTTCCAAGTTGAAAAGGGGCAGATTTTATGCCTATTCTTAGTTATCATCTTGACAATATCTAGAATAAATAATCCATAAATGGGGAGTAAAGCTGTATCTTGAGTGAGCAAAACACATGCCTTTGTTCTGTATCTTGAGGTTGGAAGGCACAGGCTTTTGATCTGGATCCTGCGGTGAGATGATACATATTTTTAATCCAGATGAACACAAACCTTTAACTTAGATCTTTAAGCACAGTGGACAGGCTTATAAATATCTATAATAAAAAATAACTAAAGAAAGTCTTAGGTCCAGGTGAGATGTTACATCCCTTTAGTCTAAGCACTTAAGAGACAGAGGTATAGAGGTCTCTGAGTTCAAGGCCAGCCTGGTTGGTCTATGTAGTAAGTTACAGAACAGCCAAGCTTAGGCAGGAAAGGAAACTATAGAAAACAGAAAGCTGGTGAAGATGGAATTGAATAAGGGAGCCATGTTCTAGCCCTATCAAGCACAGAACTTGGCAGCTTCAGCTACATGGTTCTGGCTTTAGAATCAAGGATAGAAAAAAAGGGTTATAGAATATCCCTCTGCAACTAAGAAAAGACACTGAGGCCAGAAATGTGTCAAGCGTGTCCATGTATGGGGGCCCTGAGAGACCATTGAGTGATAGGAGTTATGTAATCTCCCTCCACAACTAAGGAAAGTTACTGAGGCTAACTGAGTGGCAGGGGTGTGCTTGGCATGTAGGCCATTGCATGAAGCTGTGAAGGTAAACCCTGAATTGCCTTTGACACCCCAAGATGTTAGAGATGTCAGACCTGTGGGATACTTGCCAAAGAAAGCAAGTAAAAAGGAGAAGAACCTAAAAGGATTTGGAGGTCTGAGAGCATTTTGACATCAGTATGGAGATGCAGAGTTTGGAGTTTGCCCAGCTGCTTTTTGGTCTTTCTTTGGTACAGTGTTTCCTCACTGTGCTTCCCACCTATGTTTTGGAATGGTAATGCATCTCCTGTGCCATGACACTTTGGGAGTATGTGATCTGAATTATATATTATTGTTTTGATTCGACAATAGAGATTTCATGAGTCTCCTGTGTTTATACATTTCAAATGTTATCCGAGTTTCTCCCACCGCCATCCCTCCTCCACCTCCCCTTGATTTCATGAAGGTGCTTCATTTCCCAACCACTCTCTCCACCTCAATGTCTTGGCATTACCTTACTGTGGGAAAAGTTGCCTTCAGTGGACCAAAGGCCTCTTCTTCCTTTGATGCCAAAAATGCTATCTTTTGCTACATATGCAACTGGAGTCATGAGTCTCTCGATGTGTGATCATTGGTTGGTGTTTTAGACCCTGGGAGCTCTGGAGGGTTTGGTTGGTTGATAATGTTTTTTCCACGGGGTTGCAAATCCTTTCTGTTCCTTTTTACCTTACTCTATCTCCTTCATTGGGGGGGGTCCCTGTGCTAGTCTCATGGTTAGATGCAAGCATTCTCAACAGTATCTGTATGACTCTGGGAGAGCCTCTGCAGAGGCATCCATATCTGGCTCCTGTGAGTAAGCACTTCTTGGCATCAGCCATAGTGCTTGAGTTTGGTGGATGCCCAGATGAGGCAGTCTCGGAGTGATGTTTTCTTCAAACCCTGCTCCTTTATTTGTCCCTATATTTTCTCCTGTGAGTGTTTTGTTCTCATTCTAATAAAGGCATTCACATTCTGTCCTTCCTTCTTTTTGAGCTTCATAAGGTCTGTGAATTGTTTCTTGCCTATTTCAATCATTTTGGGCTAGTATCTGCTTATTAGTGAGTGCATACCATGAGCTGAGTAGTACTCCATTGTGTAAATGTACCAAAATTTCTGTATTCATTCTTTAGTCGAAGGACATCTGGGTTTTTTCCAGATTCTGGCTACTACAAACAAGGTTGCTATGAACATGGTGGAGCATGTATCCTTGTTATATGTTAGAGTGCCCTTTGGGTATATGCCTAAGAGTTGGTATAGCTGGATCCTCAGGTAGTACTATGTCCATTTTTTCTGAGGAACTGCCAAACTGATTTTCAGAATGGTTGTACCAGCCTTTAATCTCACCAACAACGGAGTGTTCCTCTTTCTCCACATCCTTGTCAGCATCTGCTGTCACCTAAGTTTTTGATTTTAGCCATTCTGACTGGTGTGAGGTAGAATCTCAGAGTTGGTTTGATTTGCATTTTCTTGATGATTAGAGATGTTGAACATTTCCTTAGGTGCTTCTTGGCCATTCGATATTCCTTAATTGAGAATTCTTTGTTTAGCTCTGTACCCCATTTTTTAAAATAGAATTATTTGGTTCTCTGGAATCTAACTTCTTGTGTTCTTTGTGTATATTTGATGCTAGCCCTCTATCAGATGTCAGAAGACAATCTGTTGGTTGCCTTCTTGTCCTCTTGACAGTGTCCTTAGCCTTACAGAAACATTGCAATTTCATGTGGTCCCATTTGTCGATTCTTGATCTTAGCACATAAGCCTTTGGTGTTCTGTTCAAGAAATGTCTCCCTGTGCCTATATGTTCTTTCTCTTCTATTAGTTTCAGCATACCTGGTTTTATGTGGATGTCTTTGATCCACTTGGATTTAGCTTTGTACAAAAAGATAAGAATGGATTAATTTGCATTCTTCTGCATGCTGATTGCCAGTTGAAACAGCACCATTTGTGTTTCTTTCTTTTTCCATTGAAGGTTTTTAGCTCCTTTGTCAAAGATCAAGTGACTATAGGTGTATATGGGTTCATTTCTGGGTCTTCAATTCTGTTCCTACCTGCTTTTCTCTGTACCAATACCTTGTGGTTTTAAATCACTATTGCTCTGTAATACAACTTGAGGTCAGGGATAGTGATTCTCCCAGAAGTACTTTTATAGTTGAGGGTAGTTTTTGATATCCTGTTTTTGTTTTTTGTTATTCCAAATAACAAATGAATTTACATATTGCTCTTTCTAACTCTATGTAGAATTGAGTTGGGATTTTGATGGGGATTGCATTGAATCTGTAGATTGCTTTCAGCAAGATGGCCATTTTTACTATGTTGATCTTTCCAATCCATTAGCATGGAAAATCTTTCCATCTTCTGAGATCTGCAATTTTCTTCTTCAGGGACTTGAAGTTCTTATCATAAGAACTTTTACTTGCTGGTTTAGGGTCATAACAAGGTATTTTATACTCTTTGGAAATATTCTGAAATGTGTCAATTCCCTAATAGAGTTTAATAAATGTTATTTTTTGTTTTTCTTTATTTTTTTCTAGGTTATTGTATTTTCTTTTTTTCTTACCACTTTATTTTAAAAAAGGGATACATATAGAGATTTTTAAAGGCATTTTGGCATAACATTATATGAATATTTTTGTCAGTACTTAATTCTTTTAGAGGTTTTATAGCATGCATTGAAATCTCACTAGTTACCATAAGCATGAAGTACATCTAGGACAAAACATAACATGGAAACAGATTTCTTGTTGGGCATAGATTAAGCATAATGATCTGTGAATACCAAAGATTGCCACAAGGCTATATTCTTAGCTCTTGGATTATTAATGATTTGAGGTCCAGGTGTACCACACTCTGAGAGGATGCTATACATTTAATTTTTCTCCTAAGAAGGACTGAGACTTTCTTTCTTTCTTTATTTTTATTTATTTATTTATTTATTTGGCCTTTGATTTTCTTGAGCTTCATATGGCCTGTGGGTTGTTTCTGGGGTGTTCAGAGATTTCTGGGCTTAGTATCCAATTAACAGTGACTGCATATTATGTCTGTTCTTTTGGGACTGGGTTACCTCAATCAGGATGATATTCTCTAGATGAATCCATTTTCTCAGGAATTTCATAGTCATTGTTTCTCATAGCTGAGTAGCACTCCATTGTGTTGACATACCACAATTTTTGTATCCATTCATCTACTGAAGAACATATGGGTTCTTTCCAGCTTCTGGCTATTATAAATAGGACTGCTATGAACATTGTGGTGCATGTGTCTTTAATGTATGTTGGAGCATCTCTGGGGTATATGCCCAGAAGTGGAATAATTGGGTCTTCAGTTGTACTATGTCCAATATTCTGAGGAAACACCAGACTGATGTCCAGAGTGGTTGTACCAGTTTATAACCCCAACAACAGTGAAGAAGTGTTCCTCTTTCTCCATATCCTTGTCAGCATCTGCTGTCATCTGAATTTTTGATCTTATCATTCTGACTGGTGTGAGGTGGAATCTCAGGGTTGTTTTGATTTGCATTTCCCAGGTGACTAAGGATGTCTAGAACTTCCTTAGATGCTTCTCAGCCATTTGATATTCCTCAATTGAGAACTTTTTGTTTAGCTCTGTACCCTATTTTTTAATAGGATTGTTTGATTCTCTGGTCTCTAACTTGTTGAGTTCTCTGTATTCCTTGGATAATAGGCCTTTATCAGATGTGGGGTTGGTAAAAATCTTTTCCCAATCTGTTGGCTGCCGTTTTGTTTTCTTGACAGTGTCCTTAGCCTTACAGAAACTTTGCAATCTCATTAAGTTCCATTTGTTGATCTTTGACCTTAGAGCACAAGCCAGTGGTGTTCTGTTCAGGAAAATTTCCCCTGTGCCTATGTGTTCTAAGGTTTTCCCTATTTTCTCTTATAATACTTTCAGTGTACCTGGTTTAACGTGGAGATCTTTGATCCACTTACACTTGAGCTTTGTACAAGGATACAAGAAAGGGTCTATTTTCATTCTTCTGCATGCTAAGTGACAGTTGAACCAACACAATTTTTGAAGAGGCTGTCATTTTCCATTGAATTTTTATAGCTTCTTTATCAAAAATCAAGTGACCATATGTGTCAGTGTTCATTTCTGGATCTTATATTCTATTCCAATGATCTACATGCCTATCTCTGTTTCAGTACCATGAGGTTTTTAACACAATTCCCTTGTAATATAGCTTGAGGTCAGGGATAGTGATTCCCACAGATGTTTTCTTGTTTTTGAGGATGGATTTTGCTATTTTAGGGTTTGGTTATTTCAGATGAAATTTCACATTGCTCTTTCCAACTCTATGAAGAATTGGGTTCAATTTTTGGTTGGGATTGCATTGAATCTGTAAATTGCTTTTGGTAAGATGGCCATTATTACAATGTTGATCCTTCCAATCCATGAGCAAGAGAGATCTTTCCATCTTCTGAGATCTTTCTCAATTTCATTCTTCAGAAACTTGAAGTTCTTGTCATACAGGTCTTTCACTTGCTTAGTTCGAGTCACACCAAGGCATTTCATATGGTTTGTGACTATTGTGAAGGGTATCTTTTCCCTTATTTCTTTCTCCACACATTTGTCCTTTGAGTAGAGGAAGGTTACTGATTTGTTTGAGTTAATTTTATATTCAGTCACTTTGATGAACTTGTTTATCAGCTGTAGAAGTTCTCTGGTGGAATTTGTGGGGTCACTTAAATACACTATCATGTTACCTGAAAATAGTGATATTTTTACTTCTTCCTTTCCAATTTTTATCCCTTTGATTTCCTTTTGCTGTCTAATTGCTTCAGCCAAGACTTCCAGTACTATGTTGAATAGGTAGGGGGAGAGTGGGCAGCCCTGTCTAGTGTCTGATTTTAGTAGAATTGCTTCAAAGTTCTCACTGTTAAGTTTGATGTTGGCTATTTGTTTGCTGTATATTGCTTTTATTATGTTTAGGTATTGGTCTTGGATTCCTGTTCTTTCCAAGACTTTTAACATTAAGGGGTGTTGAATTTTGTCAAATGCTTTCTCAGCATCTAGTGAGATGACCATGTTGTTTTTTTCTTTCAGTTTGTTTATATGGTGGATTACATGGATGTATTTCTGTATATTGAATGAACCCTGCATCCCAGGGATGAGCCTTCTTGATCATGGTGAATGATCGCTTTGATGTGTTCTTGGATTCGGTTTGCAAGGATTTTGTTGAGTATTTTTGCATCAATGTTCATACGTAAGATTGGTCTGATGTTCTCTTTCCTTGTAGGGTCTTTATGTGGTTTAGGAAAGAGGGTTATTGTGGCCTCAAAGAATGAGTTAGGTAGTGTTTCATCTGACTATATTTTGTGAAATAGTTTGGAGAGTATTGATATTAGGCTGTCAATAAATGTCAGATAGAATCCTGCACTGAATCCATCTGGACCTGGGCTTTTTTTCGTTGGGAGGTTTTGATGAATGCTTCTATTTCTTTAGGTGTTATGGGATTATTTATATGGTTTACATGGTCCTGGTTTAACTGTAGTATCTGGTATCTGTCTAGGAATTCAACCATTTCTTACAGATTTTGCATCTTTGTTGAGTATAGGCTTTTGTAGTAGGATCTGATGATTTCTTGAATTTCCTCAGTTTCAGTTGTTATGTCTCAACTTTCCTTTCTGATTTTGTTAATTTGGATACTCTCTCTTTGCCCCCTAGTTAGTCTGGCTAAGGGTTTATCAATCTTGTTAATTTTCTCAAAGAACTAGCTCTTGGTTTTGTTGATTCCTTGAATGGTTCTTTTTGTTTAAATTTGGTCAATTTCTGCTCTGAGTTTGATTATTTCTTGCTGTCTACTCCTCTTGGGTATATTTGCTTCTTTTTTTTCCAGAGTTTTCACCTGTGCTGTCATGTTGCTAGTGTATGCTCTCTCCAGTTTCTTTTTGGAAGTACTCAGAGCTATGAGTTTTCCTCTTAGTACTATTTTCATTGTATTCCATAAGTTTGGGTATTTTGTATTTTCATTTTTATTAAATTCTAGAAAATCCTTAATTTCTTTCTTTATTTCTTCTTTGACCATGCTATCTTTTAATAGAACATTGTTCAGTTTTCATGTGTAAATGGGCTTTTTGTTGTCTTTGTTGTTATTAAAGACCAACCTTAGTCCAGAGTGATCTGATAGCATGCATGGGTGTATTTCAATCTTCTTATATCTATTGAGGCTTGTTTTGTAACCGATTATATGGTCAGTTTTGTGGAAGGTACCTTGAGGTGCTGAGAAGTAGGTGTATTCTTTTGTTTTAGTATGCAATGTTCTGTAGATGTCTATTAATTCCAATTGGTTTATAATGTCTGCTAGTTTCACTGCATCCTTGTTCAGTTTCTGCTTTCATGATCTTTCCATTGATGAGAGTGGGTTGTTGAGGTCTCCCTCTATCATTGTGTGGGGTGCAATGCATTTTTTGAGCTTTAGTAGGATTTCTTTTATGAATATGAGTGCTCTTGTACTTGGAGCATATATATTAAGGATTGAGAGTAACCTCCTGATAAATTTTCTGTGTAATGAATAAAAAGTGTTCTTCCTTATCTCTTTTGATAACTTTTGGTTGAAAATCTCCCTTATTCGATATTAGAATGGCTACTTTAGCTTGTTTCTTGGGGCCATTTGCTTGGAAGGTTTTTTCCCAACCTTTTACTCTGAGATAGTGTCTGTCTTTGTCTCTTAGATGAGTTTCCTGTATGCAGCAAAATGCTGCATTCTGTTTTTGCATCCAGTCTGATAGTCTATGTTTTTTTTTTTTTAATTGAGGAATTGGGTCCATTTATGTTAACAGATATTAAGGAATAGTGGTTGCTGTTTTCTGCTCATTTTGCTTTTGGTGGTGGAATTGTGCCTGTTTGTCTTTCTTTTGGTTTTCTTGCTTAGGTATTTTCTTGTTTTTACTAGGATGTAGTTTCTCTTCTTGTATTGGGTTTTCCACCTATAATGCTTTATAGTACTGGATTTGTGTTCAGATGTTGTTTAAATTTAGTTTTGTCCTGGAATATCTTGTGCTGAGAGCCATTTGTGCCGCACCCAAAGATGGCGCTGGCTTCCCGCCAATGACTCAGCAAACAGAGTTGTTGTCCTGCCCGATGGATGTAGTGCACATGTGCCACAGATGTCACAGCCTGCTCTCGGGGCATGCTAATGAGTTACTGGAGGGCACACCAATCAGCAACACGAGTCTCCTGGGCATATATAAGCAGTGCATTTTTCTTCCACGTGGTCCCCTGCTCAGAGTATTGTACAATAAAGGTTGTTCGCAGAGGAATCCTGTTGTTGCACACCATTCCTGCCGGCGGGACGTGGGGCGCGCGACAATCTTGGTCTCTCCATCTTTGGTGATTGAGAGTTTTGCTGGTTATAGCAGCCTGGGCTAACACTTGTGTTCTTAGGGTCTGCATGATGTCTGTCCAGGATCTTCTAGTTTTCATAGTCTCTGTTGAGAAGTCGGGCGTGATTCTGATTGGTCTGCCTTTATATGTTACACGACCTTTTTCCCTTACTGCTTTTAGTATTCTTTCTTGGTTTTGAACCTTCATCACTTTGGTTCTATTTTCCTCTAGTTCTTTGATTTTTTTTGAGTGTTTTTTTTTTTTTTTTTTTTTTTTTTTTTGTGTGTGTTTCCTTTTTGAAAGCTTCTTTTTGTTTATGGTTATACTCCTGTTCTTGTTTAATTGAGTTATTCACACTCTTCTCAAAGATCTCCATCATCATCCCGAGGTATGGTTTTAGGTATGAGTCTTCTTTTTCTAGAGTGTTTGGCATTCCACTGCTTGCTGTGATTCGAGAGATGGGTTCTGATGTTGCCAGGTTGTCTTGGTTTCTATTGCTTAAGTTCTTTCACTTTCCTTTTGCCATCTTGTTGTCTGTGATTATATGTGGTCTTGTTGTCAGTTATTGGTACCTGTCTTTCCCGTGTACCAGGTCTGTGTCCCTGGATCTCTACTGTTTTAGGTAGCAAATGGCTTCAGTGTTTGGTCCGCACACAAGGGCTTTCTGGGTGGATTCTGAGTCCCTATGACAGAGTTTTGCTCCCCTGAACCAACAGGAGGTCTGCACCTCCTGCGTGCCGGGCCTAGCCCTCGCTGTGCCCTGGCTACTCACTGTGAGTTTTTGCCAGTCCTGTTCCCTGTATCTCCACTGTTCCCGGTGGCAAAATGCCTGGAATTCCCTAATTTTTTCTCAGCGTGTTTATCCTTTGAGTAGAGGAAGGCTACTGATTTGTTTGAGTTAACTTTATATCCGGCCGCTTTGCCAAAGTTGTTTATCAGCTTTAGGAGTTCTCTGATGAAGTTTTTGGGATCACTTAAATATACTATCATATCATCTGCAAATAGTGATATTTTGACTTTTTCCTTTCTGATCTCTATCTCTTTGATTTTCTTTTGTTGTCTATTTGCTCTGGTTAGGACTTCCAGTACTATATTGATAGATAGGAGGAGAGTGGGCAGCCTTGTATAGCCCCTGATTTTAGTAGGATTGCTTCATGTTTCTCATCATTTAGTTTGATGTTGACCACTGGTTTGCTGTATATTGTTTAATATGTTTAGTTATGGGCCTTGAATTTCTGATCTTTCCAAGACATGAAGGGGTGTTGAATTTTGTCAAAGGTTTTGCCAGCATCTAAAGAGATGATCATGTGGGTTTGTTTTCCTTTCAGTTTGTTTATATAGTAGATTACATTGATAGATTTTCATATATTGAACCATACTTGCATTTCTGTGATAAAGCCTACTTGATCATAGAGAATGATCATTTTGATGTATTCTAGGATTTGGTTTGCAAAAATTTTATTGAGTATTTTTGCCCTCAATGTTCATGAGGGAATTTGTTTTGAAGTTCTCTTTCTGTGCATGGTCTTTGTGTGGTTTAGGTATGAGCATAATTGTGGCTTCAAAGAAGGAGTTTGGTAGTGTTCTTTCTCTTTCTCTTTTGTAGAATAGTTTGGAGAGTATTGGTATTATGTTTTCTATGAATGTCTGATAGAATTCTGCACTGAATCCATCTGGTCCCAGGCATTAAAAATTTTTTTTCTTTTTCTTTTTCTTTTCTTTTCTTTACTTCTTCTTTTTTTTTTTGTTGTTGGGAGACTTTTGATGACTGCTTCTATTTTTTTAGCATTATGGGACTGTTTAAGTGGTTTATCTGATTTGATTTAACTTTGGTATCTGGAATCTTTCTAGCAAGTTTTCCATTTCCTCCAGATTTTCTAGTTTTGTTGAGTATAGACTTTTGTAGTAGGATCTAATGATTACTTGAATTTCCTCAGGTTCTGTTGGTATGTCTCCCCTTTAATTTCTGTTTTTGTTAATTTGTTTACTTTTTCTGTGCTCTCTAGTTAGTCTGGCTAAGGGTTTATCAATCTTGTTGATTGTCTCAAAGAACCAGCTTCTGGCTTTGTTGATACTTTGTGTAGTACTTTTTGCTTCTACTTGCTTGATTTCAGCTCTGAGTTTGATTATTTCCTGCCATCTACTCCTCTTGGGTGTATCTGGGTCTTTTCATTTTATAGTTTTTAGCTGTGCTATCAAGTTATTAGTGCATGCTCTTTCCACTTTCTTTCTGGAGACATGAGTTTTCCTCTTAATATTGTTTTCAGTGGATCCCATAAGTTTGGATATGTTATGCTTTCATTTTTGTTAAATTCTACAGAAATCTTTAATTTCTTTCCTTATTTTTTCCTTGACCAAACTATCATTGAGTAGAGCATTGTTTAGCTTTCATGTGTATGTGGACTATTTGTTGATTTTTTTTGTTATTGAAGAACAGCCTGATAAGATACATGGGATTGTTTTGATCTTCTTGTATATATTGAGGTCTGTTTTTTGACAGACTATATGGTCAATTTTGGAAAAGTAACATGAGTTGCTGAGAAGAAGGAATATTCTTTTGTTTTATGATGAAACGTCCTATAGATGTCTGTTAGATCCATTTGGTTCATAACTTATGTTAGTTTTACTGTGTTTCTGGTCAGTTCCTGCTTCTATGATCTGACCATTGAAGAGAGAGGTGTGTTGAAGTCTCCCACTATCATTGTGTGTGGTTCAATATAAGCTTTGAGTCTTAGACAATTTCTTTTATGAATTTGGAGTATAAATGTTCAGGTTTGAGAGTTTATCCTGATAGATTTTTTTCCTTTGACAAGTAAAAAGTGTCCTTCTTTATCTTTTTTGGTTACTTTTGGTTGAAAATGTATTTTATTAGATATTAGAATTGCTACTTCAGCTTTTTTCTTGGGACCATTTGCTTACAATTTTTTCCCCCAGCCTTTTACTCTGAGTTAGTGTGTCTGTCATGTTGCTGAGATAAGTTTCCTGTATGCAGCAAAAAGCTATGTCCTGTTTACATATCCATTCTGATAGTCTATGTGTCTTCATTGGGGAATTGAGTTCATTGATGTTAAGAGATATTAAGTAATGGTAATTTTGTTTGCTGTTATTTTTGTTGTTAGAGGTAGAATTATCTTTGTGTGCTTTTTTTTTTCTTTTCGGTTTGTTGCAAGAAGATTATTTTCTTGCTTTTCCTAGAGTGTAGTTTTCCTCTTTGTGTTTGAGTTTTCTGCCAATTATCTTTTGTAGGTCTGGGTTTGTGGACAGATATTGTGTAAATTTGGTTTTGTCCTGGAATATCTTGGTTTCTCCAACTATGGTGATTGATAGTTTTGCTGGATATAGTAACCTGGGTTGGCATTGTATTCTCTTAGGGTTTATATGACATCTGTCCAGGATCTTCTAGCTTTCATAGTCTCTGTTGAGAAGTCTGTTGTAATTCTGATTGATGTGCCTTTTTATGTTATTTGTCCTTTTTCCCTCAATGATTTTAGCATTCTTTCTTCGTTTTGAACATTTGATGTTTTGACTATTACGTCTTAGGAAGAATTTTTTTTTCTGGTCCAACCCTTTTGGAATTCTGTAGGCTTCTTGTATATTCATGCTCATGTCTTTCTCTACGTTAATTAAGTTTTCTTCTATAATCTTGTTGAAGATATTTAGCTGGCCTTTTAAATGGGAGTCTTTGCTCTCTTCTATACCCATTATTCTTAGGTTTGGTCATTTTTTTTTTCTTGGATACTCTATATTTACATTTGAAATGTTATACCTTTTTCCTGCCCTGTTCCCATCCCATGGTTTGGTCTTCCTATTGTGTCCCAAATATACTGGATTTTTTTTGGGGTGGGGTAGGAGCTTTTGATTTTTGAATTTTCTCTCACCTTGTGTCCATGTTTTCTGTGTTATCTTCTGCCCCTGAGATTCTGTTTTTCACTTCTTGTATTCTTTTGGTAATGCTTTCATCTATGACTCCTAATCCCTTTTTTATGTTTTCTATCTCCTGAGTTGTTTCCTTTTGTGTTTTCTTTATTGTTTCTATTTCCATTTTCAATTCCTTCACCTGTTTGTGTTTTCCTATAGCTCTTTAAATGATCTTTGTGTTTCCTCTTTAAGGGCTTCTACTTGTTTATGTGTATTCCCCTGGTTTCCCTGCATTTTTAAGGGATTTATTCATGAGCCCTCCATCATCAACATGAGGTATGATTTTAAGTCAGAATCCTGTTTTTTTGGTGCATTGGAATATCAACTACTTGCTGTGGTGGGAGAACAGCAATCTGCGGGCTAGCCCTATGAGGACTTTTAAAGTTTAAAATGGACTAAATACATTTTTGTTGTGTTATGGCTATGAGCCTATCGAGGCCAGGGAGAGGAACATAGTGACTTGAACAAGAATGGCCCCCATAGTCTATTGACCTCTGGGGACTGGCATTGTTAGGATGTGTTACCTTACTGGAGTAGGTGTGACCTTGTTGAGAGAAATGTGTCACTGTGGGGCAGTCTGTACTGAGGTTATATATGCTCACACTATACTCAGTGACACAGTTAGTCTCTTTCTTTTGTCTATGGTTCAAGATAGAACTCTTGGCTCCTCCAGTGCCATGTCTACCTGCACACTGCCCTGCTTTCGGCTATGATGAAAACAGACTAAACCTCTAAAATGGTAAGCTAGCAGCCCCAATGAAATGTTTTCTTCTACAGATTTTGCCTTCGTCATGATGTCTCTTAACAGAAGTAAAAACCAAACTTAGACACAAGGCACCTGAAATGTGCTTAGTTAGTTTAGTAATCAAGCCATGCCTGAACAGAAATTTTATTAAGTTTATAGAGTTCATTATTATCCTTATATTCACCAAAACTTTGGTGTAGGTTGGGGGTACTTTTGTATCTAGGCAGATATTTTTCAACGCTGTCTTACTCTCTCCACTCACTTCTTTGGAACCTTAGGGTTGGCCAGGCACAGAATTTTAAGACTGCCTTAGATCTAAGCGGGGCACATGCACAGTTGTGCATCCTGCATATTCCTGCACCTGTGTATGCACTTGGTTAGGAATCCAGCCATTCACTTCTATAGAATCTTTAAAAAAAACAATTTGCTTATTTTATGATTAGAGGTGCGACCTGCATGCATTCAGTGCCTACAGGGGCCAGAAGAGGGCATTGGGCACCCTAGAAGTAGAGTTACAGATGATTATGAGCTCTTATACAGGTTCTGGATGCCAAGCCAAACCCCAGTTCTCTGCAAGAGCCCCAAGTGCTCTTAACCACTGAGTCATGTCACAACCCCAACCTACAGAAATTTTGTTATGACAATTAAAGCTAGTGGAATTTCTGCTTTGAAATCTTTTAGCTTGCCCCAGGATTCTGGTCAATGGATTTTATACTCAAGACTGCCATTGGAAAGTCTATTTGAACCTTAGTCTTATTTGGAGAACAGAAAGAATGAAACCTACCCCACAGCACATAGTAAAGATTAAATGAAATATTTGAAAAATAAGTAAAAAGCTAGTCTAACATTATGGCTAACAATGATGGCCTTAAAAAAAAATGCTGGTAAATCTGGGGCCAGGACAATCTTGCCACCAGGGAGCAGCCCCTTTACTGGTGTCTACTTGGCAAGATCCAGGTTAATTGGACTTCGATGTGTCCTGAGCATGTAGGGTTTCTGAAAAGCTCCCCAGGTGGCTCTCTGATGTAGACAGGATAGCTTCACCCTGTTAAGAATAGTTGAAAGCAAAGACAACTTCAAAATGATGGCTTTTAGATCTCTGTTTATCTCCATGGCTGCAGTCCACAGCTTGGATTTCGCTTCCATAAGGCTTAAAAAAGGAAACAAAAATCAGTGAACGTGTGAAAGTGGTTCTAGAAATAGCGCCTGGAGAAACTTGAATCAACACAAGAGAGTATGGATGAGATGAACACGACTCTTCTGCCGTTCTGGTTTTCTCTGTCGACAATGAAGTCACCACCTAACCTAGATACAGCATTTTGAATTTCTTTTCAGGGTGATACATCCTGTAGCAATCTCTCCTGCTTTTGTTAAGACCCTGGGCAGCAGCACATGTGTGAATCTATTTCTATCACCTGGAGGAAGAATATGTTTGTGGCAATTGTGAAGATCACACTTGCCCTATACACAGGTCACCTCCACTCCCATGATTCCCAGGCAGCTTTCTGTCTGTCTTTCTTTGTTTTTCTTTGTTTCCTTGTCTGTTTCTTTCTTAACCCTTTCTGGCACATGTCCAAGGGGGTCTTGACTTTCCACTGTAAATGGCATGGCTACCGGAAAAGTGGATCGCAGAGTCAATAATTCTTCCTTACTGGTTCCTGAATTTCTTCTTGGAAAAGCCATGAACAGGAAGCCACTGAGCCTAGGCTCACAGTGCTCATATACTGGCTGAGTGAGCCCCCTGAAGGTGACCCTTTTCCTGAAACTCCTCTGTGCTGAGTGTGACCTCATTGTCAGTAAACGGAAGGGAAACCATTCTTCCTCAAGCCTTGCTCATAAACTCCTAACAGCCACCTGCAACAGTTAGCAATCAACATCTGCCAATTAGACCAGAAGGAAGCGGGAAGGGTCTCAAGGCAAGCCAGTGAATTCAGAGGTCCACAAAACTGCAACTTTGTTTCCATATCTGTTTGACAAAAGGAAAGCCATCTTGAATTGTTTTTGGTTTGCTATTAGAATTTTGGTCTTATCTTTTATTTTATTTTTTAAAATTTTATTTTTATTTTATGTATTGGTTTTTCTGTATGTATATCTGTGCATCCATTGTGTTTATACCTGCAGAGAGCAGAAGACAGAATTGGATACTGTGGAAATGGAGTTATAGATTTTTGTGGGCCAACGTGTGCATGCTAAGAATTGATCCCTGGTCCTCCGGAAAAGTAGCAGATGCTTTTAACAACTTACCCATCTCCCCAGACCCTTTTTATTTGCTTTTACTAGGGTCTCCAATTCCCTTACTTTAAAAATTATATACTTTTAAAAAGTCTCCTTTATGAAAAAGTATCAAAATTAACTATTATTCTTTTGAGAAAGGGTTTCATGTATCCCAGGGTGATCTCGAACTTACAGTGTAGCTGAGGATGACCTTGAAAGTCCCCATTCTTTCCCTTTACCTCACAAATACAGGAATTGCAGGCATGTGCCACCATGACCAGGTTATTCAATACTGGGGAATTAAACTCAGTGCTTTGTATATGCTACCGAGTGAGACATGTACATAACCTGCATGCTGCAAGTTTAATTAAAAAAAGTTTTCTCTACAAACTTCTGTTTTTCTCTGTTAACTCTCTTATGCTTCCAGTACCTGAGACACTGACTGAAGTTACAATGAACCTTTTTCTATCATTTATTTTACTTACTCTTTAATTTTTTTTTTTACAGTGCAGACTTTATCCTTCTTTCAGTCCATCCTCCGACTGTTTCATATCCCACACCTCCTCCCCTCCACCACGACCCCTGTCTTCAAGAGGATGTTCCCACCTCCATTCCCACTCCACCAGACCTCCCCACTCCCTAGGACCCCAAGTCTCTCCAGGGTTAGATGCATGCTCTCTGACTGATTCCAGACCAGGCAATCCTCTGCTGTATATGTGTGGGGGCCTCATATCAGCTGGTAGATGCTGCCCAGTTAGTGGCTCAGTGTCTGAGAGATCCTGAGGTCCAGGCTAGTTGAGACTGCTGGTCCTCCCATAGGGTCGCTCTCCTCCCTAGCTTTTCCCTAATTCAATCATGGGGTAACCTGCTTCTGTCCATTGGTTGCTGGGTGTAAATATTTGCATCTGACTTTTTCAGCTGCTTATTGGACCGTCATGCTAGGCTCCTGTTTGTACGAACACCACAGCATCAGTAATAGTGTCAGGCCTTGGGGCATGCCCCTGGGCTGGATCACACTTTGAACCTGTCACTGGAACTCCCTTTCTTCAGGCTCTTCTCCACTTTTGTCCCTGAAGTTCTTTTAGACAGAAACAATTCTGTGTTAGAGTTTTTGACTGTGGGATGGCAACCCCATCCCTTCACTTGACATCCTGTCTTCCTACCCAAGGTGAGCTCTACAAGTTTCCTCTCCCCATCATGGAGCTTTTCATCTAAGGACCCTCCCTTTGAATCCTGAGAGTCTCTCATCTCTCAGGTCTATCCTGAGTTTTGTAGGCAAATGAATGGAACTAGAAAATATCACCCTGAATGAGGAAACTCAGGTCCCAAAGGACATGCATGGTATGCACTCACTAATAACTGAATATTAGCCAAAAAAAGCGCAGAATTCCCAGGATACAATCTACAGAACTCAAGACAGTTAGCAAGTAGAAGGGCCCAAGTGAGGATGCTCAAACCCCACTTGGGAGGAAGAAAAAAGCAATCACAGGGGGTGGGGGAGGAACCTGGCTGGGAAAGGCAACAGGGAGGAAAAGATGGGACTGTGATCAGGTATTGGGGGTGGGGGACAGAAGACAGAACAGAAACAGGAACCTCGGGAGGTAGGAGGTACGGGGAGCCTTAGAGTTACATGAATTTATAGTTATTTTGTAATGGGATAAGAATTTCAAAGAGGCTTTAACTCTTACCAATTATAAGCCCAAAGTCATTCCACATCTGTTTCAAGTCTTATCTTTTATAGGGAAAAGCTTACATGTTTGCAAGTCTTATATTTCTAATTATATAAAACTTGTCCTTTACATATAAGTATAATCTTTCATTTCATTTCTTTTATTCAACCGTGTAGTTCAGGATAAATTAGTATTCACCATGTAGCCTGGGTTGAACTCAGTATTGAAGTCATCCTCCTGCCTCATACTCCATAGTGCTGGAATCAAATGGTTTCAATTAGTCTGCTTACATTTGAAGTGTGGACTTGGCCCAAGGACTCTGACTACAGTTTTGTGTCTCCCCAGTCAACAAAAAGACGATGACAAGGAATATGCTTTTTATGTTTCAACCTGAATACAAGGGCCCCAGATCCGAGGTGAGGTGATCCTATTCCTGAACCTAGATGGAGACAGGACCCTGAAAGGCCTGTGTCATATAACACTCATCAGATGGAAAGAAAGATTTCCCAGGGAGGACCATGGCTATGTTGGCCAATACTCCAGGTTTGCCTCTTCCCCAGGCTATCTGATGGCACTGGGGCTGAAGGTCTCAAGAAAGGGGTCAACTCTTTCAACTGTGCGAGGGGGGACCACTCACACACCCGAGAAAACACTATCTCACTTGAGGCTGAGCTCATTGGTGACAGAACGTGGTAATGATGAGAGCATTTCTGGGTACAATGTGAGAAGGAAAGGAACACATGGGGGAGAGGCTTTGCCTTGCTTATTTTTCCAGGAGGAAATGACAAGTTTAGGGCTTGGGATGTACTGAAGATGGCAAAGGATTTGCCTTACAAGCACAAAGGCCTGGGTGTGAACACTAGGACCCCTATAAAAAGCCAGATGTGGTGGTGTGTGGTTTCAACCTAGTTCACAGCAGGTATGTCCCTGGGGTCTTCTGGCCAGTTAGCCCCACCTACATGGCGAGAGACTATGTCTCTAGAAATGGTGGAGTGCTGCTCCTGGCTTCTATGCACACACGTGCACTTGAGCACATGAATGTACACAGACAGGAGTCAAATCAAGTCATCATGTTCTTTTCCACTGTGCTTCCCACACTACAAATAATAAGAGGAAAAGAGCTTTTATTTAGCTGGGCAATTTGTCATTTGTTCCAGAGATGCTTGCGATAGTAACTCCTCATTTGAATCTCTCTCCTTTTTGGCAGAAGTGAATTTATCATTTATTGTTTAATACATTTTCATATTTATTTCAAATAGACATTTGTCTGACCTAAATTTATTTTGTTTTGATCTAGAAAATTCTTTTTTCAGATAATATAAATATAGATTTATGTTTTTGGCTCAGTGTATAGGTTTCGTCTCTCACATAAAAGCTTTAATCCATTTATAGTTGTTTTTCTTATTTCTTTACAAGGGTGGGCTGTGAATATTTACTAAGTTACACTCAGTTTTAGAAAAAAAGGTAAATCTACATTTTCTAGTTTTTTATTACACTCTCCCTATGGTCGTCCACCCACTTCCATTAAATTGTTGGAGCCATGCAAGGAATATAGCAAACTGTTTTCTTGTACCTTTTGATTAAATGTTCACATTTTGAGATCTCTCTCCCATCGTTTTCTCCCACGAAGTAGAATGAGGAGGAGTAAGTACCTCAATCCAGCAAGTAGGACATCCACAGAGTCAAGTTGTCAAGCTCTGGTTGCTGAGAGACTTAGACGCTGTTTCTTTAGACTGGTCTTTGAAGGAACGACACATTGGACCAGTCCTCACCACAAACACAAGGGGTTGAGTGAGTGTTAGCATCATTTATTCACCAACATGGAGAAGGAAGAGCCCAGCCCTATGGTTATAATAAAGGCTGAATATATGGCCCCTTCCTTGGACAGAGGGGGCTGGCTTGACTTACTGGCAGCCTGGTTATCCTGTGGCGGATTCCATGAGGAGGAAGGGGTAGGAGGCTTATAAGAAAGACGTAAGAAATAAATGGAACTCACAAGGTCAGAAAACTCCTTAACAGTCACAAGCTCCATCCCCATGGATACATAAATATATGGAGAGTAACTCTCAAAATGGCCAAGTTGCCTATGATTATATGGGAACCCGCTGGATATAGCTTTCATGAGCTGTGGCCCATGCTGGAGAGGATTTGTTTGGTATAACAGCTACCTTTGGAAGATCCATGACCCTGTGATACCCCAAACTTCTGTAGTAGCCAAATACCTTTGTAAGTCATCCAGAAGTCTCACGGGTTCACTAGGGTAGAATGAGGTAGAATTATTTAGTCTATTCAGTGCCCAATCTGGGGTGAATACACATTCTATCTCCCCAGGAAAATCAAACAACTAATGCAGGAGAATACCCAGACATGCACAGCTGCTTAGGGGTTGACTTGAGCAGCTAACTGCCAAACAAGAGCAGAACAGGCAGGTCTGAAGGATCAAGAGATATGGGCAATCTGTGGTACCCATGAGAGGATGCGAGTGGCTATCAGAGGATCAAAATCTTTTGTCTAGAGACTGACAGGAGCTGTGCCTGCTCCTCTGGCTCAGAAGTGTTCAGATGGGGAGACCAGTGAGATGGGAGCTTGTTGACGGGCTATTCGATGGAGGCTCTCCCAGGTATCGCAGAGCAATGCAATTTGAGTTTGGGTTTTGTAGCAAGTTCTCATGCTGTTGGCTAAAGCCACAGCTTTAGTTCCTGCGGCAGTACTTGGGGCTGGTGATCTCCTAGTAGCTCCCATGGGCTCTGCTCTACCAGCTATGGCTTTGTTCCATTAGTTTGCCATGTCTGGGATGAAACTCCCAGGAAATTAGAAACTTCAAGGAGAAGGGCAAGGTGAAGAGCACTTCTGTCCACTTTCCCAGGTTCTCTTCTTGGGAATGGGGCTGCACTGACCAGACGGAGTGTCTTCTGGTCATGGTCTGGGGAGACATGGCAGGTGTCTGATCGCTTTCTCTTCTGGAGGGCTTGTGCATCCTTTTTCTTTTTGACCCAGGGAATTGTGTTTAGAATCACAAAATCAGATTGGTTATTTATGACGTTTTCACATTTAAAAAATTATTTCTTTTTAAAAAATTAGGTTGTATTTCTTAATCAAATCAAATAAAAAAACCCAGTGTTCCGTTATTAACAATATTTCATTAGCATGTGCTAACCATTCATTCCCAGAAGGGCATACATACTGCATGCACTGGAAACCTGGCTCCCACTTTCTAACTTTTATGTTATTAAGGACTCAAAAATTCTGTTCTGAATCCCATTCCACCAACTGCATCTTTCCTTGTCCTTCTCTCTGCAGTAATTCTGGACAGAGGGAGAGGGTGTCACCTGAAAGGAAGCACAGTGGGAAGAGCAGAGTTCATGTGTTTAGAAGTTAATGTGCACCGTACAGTCTCACATGAATGGGCAGAGAGTCCAGGAGCAGTGGTCTGAATGCTTAGTGTTAATAGCATGGAGCAGAAAACCAAGGGCATGGAGCGGAGGGAATCCCTTTAAGTCCCAGGAAGCATGGCCTCCTAGGAATATTTCTTTTTAAAGTGTGCTCACCTCCTCAAGGTGAGTCATAACTTGAAATGTCAACATTAGGTTTTTACTTCTGGCTTTGTGTTTACTTTGCCCAGCGCTGCTGGCTGCTTACCAGCCGTCCCTGTCCCTTCATTGTCCCCTCTAGTTTGTCTTTAAGTTTGAGGTGTGTATTTTTGCTTGTCTTGTCTAGGCATGGCTTGTTTTAAATTCATTTCACATTATTTGAGTATTTGACTTTGGAATTCTTAACTATAGGATGGGACATGTGTGTGTGTGTGTGTGTGTGTGTGTGTGAGAGAGAGAGAGAGAGAGAGAGAGAGAGAGAGAGAGAGAGAGAGAGACAGAGACTGAGACAGAGACAGAGACACAGAGACTTTTATTCCTTCTCTTGTCCTTTCAAGGGCTTGCCCCTAGTTGCCAGAAGGGAAAGAAAGCCATACACAGGATAATGACAGGTAAAGTCCTAGTTTTCAAACTTCAGAGTCCCATGTCATGGTGATTTAAGGAAAATTTATTTCCCAAAACATTTTGAATGATGTACTTTTTTTTCTTTCAAGTTTCTGTACTTGATTTAAATATCAAAAGCAATCTCTTTTACCAAATTTCTCAGAAGCGATTGGTAAAAGCTATGTTTTCTTTGGAGCCCAGGCTGGAGTGCAGGCCGTATTGGCTCCCACAGAAGATACACAGATAGGGGTTCTGCTGGGTACCAGAACCTCTGCAGCCTTTTTTCTAGAGGATGCCCTGATTCAAGGGCAAAGATAATCAATCCATCCATACACTCCCTAGCATCCTCTTGAAAACAGGAACTGTGCTAGTCTCTGCTATAGAAGCATCTCCTCATCCTTCCAGCTTAGTCTGAAGGCACTGTTCATCACAAATATTGTGCCTCTGTCCTTATAAGGAGGGAGGCCATTTTATTTAGTGCCATCAATACTCATTTAGTCCAAAACAATGCATGGGATACTTTAAGGTCAGAATAAACATGTCTGAGCAGATGCGTGGGTAGGGAAGTTGACGGTGAGAGCTGAAGCACACTCGTGTTCCTTAGGTCTAAGATGCAAAGGCCTTCACACTCTGGCATTTTGGAAGACAGGCTACATCTCCCAGTCAGGGTGTTCCATGGCTGGCCAAGCCATCTCTCAATGGCTCAGAAAGCAAAGATGCAACTTATAATTGAAAGCACCTTGGAGTGAATCACATGCACACCTCATTGTTCTGGTGTTGTTTCTTTTTGAAAAAAAAAACATAATTGACAGAGGATGCATAAGAGAATATATATATATATATATATATATATATATATATATATATATATATATATATATTCTTTCCTTCAAGTAAAAAACTAACTAAATGCATATCCATTTAGGAAGGAATTGTTTTTTCAATTAGATCTTTAGTTCTGAAAATTATACTCTTTGGTTTATATGGGCTTATAATATTGCTTTTCTTTTTTTAATATTTATTTTTACTTAAATTTAAGTCTGTTAGTGTGTATGAGCACATGCTATGCATTATGATTTCAGATCCCCTGAAACTGGAGAAGTGACTGACCTAACATAGGTGCTGGGAAATGAACTCATATCCTCTTGTGGAGCAGCGAGTTCTTTTAACTGTTAAGTCATCTTCTTAGCATCAATGTCACTGACCTTTTTTTTTTTATAATGAAAAAATAATCCCTACTTTTTAAAAGATAATAAGGACACAGTGGGAAGATTGAAAATCTTTATGGAGCCACACTTACGAGGCAAGTTAGAATTAAAGATCTGGAGTCTGAATGTCTCCAATAGAAAGATGCTCCTGCTGAATTGCTCAGGGTTTGCACACACGCCCATTCACGAAGCTCTCCTGAAAGAGAGCTTAGCTGAAAAATGGAGGCTAATGTCTAGTCTGGAGATTGTTAATTATTTGCAAGCAAGCCAGAAGTGGGAAGCAAGACAAAGCAGTCATTAAAAGTGAGTAGAGGAGAAAATGAGCCTGTGGTGAAAGACTAGGCTCTTGTCAGTGTAGATGCTGGGAGGGTGGCTTAACAGTTAAGAGAACTTGCTGTTCTGCAAGAGGCCCTGAGTTCAGTTCCCAGCACCCATGTTGGGCCACTTGCAACCCCCTGTAACTCCAGTTCCAGGGGACCCGACTTCACCTGAACACACATAGCATGCACTCACACAGACAAACAGACATGCACATAAATCAAGTCTGTGTTTGACTTGCAGGACAGTGCCAACAGGCTTTCTCTGCAGGGATATTTCAGGATTCAGCCTTGCACTTTTCATCTGTCTATACCCGGTTTGTTTCTGAGTCTTCAGGAAAGGGCAGCTCACCAGCCACATGGGACATTGATTTGGTTCAAGAAGGTGAGAATTAACCGAGTATCCTTTTAAAATTCGTCTGTCTAAGAATTTCTATTTTAATTGAGCATATTATAAAATTTCACTTTAAAAGATTATTCATGTTTATTATCTTTGTGTGTGTATCACATGATGCCTGTGCCCAGTGAACCCAGAAGATGGAGTCATATCCCTTGGAGCTGGAGTTGTCAAAGGTGGTTGTGTACTACCACATGTGGGTTCTGGAAACTGAACTCAGGTCTTCTGGAAGAGCAGCAAAGACTGCTAAGTGAGTCACCTCAACAGTCCGATTTTATAAACTGATGCGTACGACCAAAACCGAACGCTCATTGATGAGGTGTCCTGAGATGCTTCAGTCCTGGTCTGCAATGGGCAAAGTCTAAACCAGCTCTGTCAGACCTGCCTTCTCAAACACTCACCTTCTTTTCCTTTTTAAACTACCCAAATACCCCAATCCTTTTCTGGTAGCTCTTACCTCTGCTCACCTCCTGGTGGCCCAGCCTATTGGAACGTCTTGCACCTTCTATGTGAAATGTGATTCTTGTTGCTGGCCTGTCCTTTGCCACCCCTGCAAAGCACTTCTTTAGATTCCTTCAGAAATTTTCTGCCATCTACATTTTTTCAGCTGGCATACAGACACTTTGCCAAGCATCTTACCTGTGCCATTTTTGGGCAGCCTGGGGAACAGTGTCCTGGGTGTGAGGTGTGTGTTTATCATAGCTGAGGCTAAGAGCAGGAAGCAGGAGGAAGGCTTTCTGCAGGAGCAAACTCCAAGACAGGGGGGATTGTGTTGTGTCAATACAGAAGAATGGACAGTATGTGTGAGACCACCCATGGGAAATTCACATGGCAGGCAATAGCTGATGTTTCTTTTGGGCCTTTATTGGAGAACTGATTATTTTAACTTGAAATCTGAAAGGCAGGCATACTCTAGTTCAAACAGGAGACTTGCTGGTTGCTCTTCTCCATGAGACCTTGGCAAAGACATACAGATATATTCAATTTTGTAATGATGAGGTGAAGATCTGTCTCCTAGGAGAACTAAAATGATTTAAAATGATTAGACAGAGTATTTGTGTTTGACTCCTCGTTCCATAATGGTTTCTCTAATATAGATATTCAGTTAAAAGTTTCACAACATTTACACGTTTTACACACACAAAAGGAAGCAATCCATGTGTTCACTCACAAATGAATGGTCAGGAAAATGTGGTCCATAGACGAAATGGGATAGTATTCAACCCTGAAAAGAAAGGGAATTCAGAGTCATGTTATTAATTTGATATTGAGGAAGTTATGTTAACTGAGATAAGCCTGTTACAAGAAGGCAAATATTGTATGAAGTACCTAATGTGGTCAAATCCACAAAAGTAGCAAAGAGAATAACTGTGGTTTCCAGAGCCCAGAGGAAGGTAGATTAGGGAGGTGTTTAATGGACATCAAGTTTTTGTTTTGTAAGGTGCAGAGTTCTGGGGGTTGGTTGTTTGCTATATGGAAATATTCCGTGTTGGGAATCCATATCTACAAACGCTTAGGATATGTTAGGTTTGAATATTATTCCCCAAACAATGTGTTAAAACGTTGCTGGTCAATTAAGGCGTTATCAGGAAGTGGTGCAGCCATTAGGGGATGGGACCTGCTGGAAGGAGGTGAGGTCACTGGGGTGTCTTTGGAAAGGAAACCTGGTCCTCTGCCCTTTTGACCTCCATGAGATGAGCCACTTTGTCCAGCCACAAGCTCAGCTCTGTGCCCTGATATATTCCTCCTTAAAGGCCGAGAACTTCATAGCCAAGCAACTGTCAACTCTGAAAACAGAGACCAAGTGAGCCTTGCTTCCTAGACAGCTTATCTCATGTGTTTATCTTACTGACTAATACAGAGAGTGATTTGTTATGCATATTTTATTACCATTAAATGTTACAAAGTTTAATTGAAATATTTCATATTCTTAGACATGGGGCTGGTGAGATGGATCAGTTGGGAAAGTACTTGGAACAGAAGGATGAGGAAATGAGATCTGAGTTCAAGTCCCAGAACCCACATAAAAATCTGGGCTTGGTGGTACCCGATTCTAATCCCACCTCTATGGAAGTAGAGACAAAAGCATCCTTGGGCTCACTGGGCAGCTAGCCTAAGTAAATCAGCAAACCCGTGAGGGACAGAGAGTCTGTCTCGAAATGTACATACATATTCACCTGCATACAAGAGGACACCTGTGTACTCCAGATTAGGCACATGCACACATGCACACACAAGCATGTTAATTAGATAAACCACAGTAGTGCATTCATTGTGACCATGGTCTTTATACAAAGCTTTTATCTCTGTGTGGTTATCATTCATTTCCTTTCAGCTCTGCCGTGATTTCTTTGGGTGCCTCTCTTAACAACCACAGAGGTCAGATGGCATTTTTCTTGCTCACCCAGAAAGGCTTTTTGCTTTAAGTAAAAACTGAGGCTTTTGTGTGCATTCTCTGATCAGACATGGGTGATTTCTGACACTTCTCTTCTGAGGCATCCAAGCTTTCTTTATACTCTGCCCACCTTGTTAATGGATTGTGTTTTTCCTTTGAACTCCTTAATGATCATACAGAAATGAGGTAAGTCTTATTTGTTTTTCTTTTGTTTTTTTTCTAGGTAACCTAGACTTTTGGTCACCTTATGCTTCTTCTGTATATAATTCCAAGTGATGGAATAGTATGTTACTGTGCCTGCCTCCCCATTTAGCTCTTCTGGTAATTTTTTTCCCCTAAGGAAATGATAATTTAGAGACCAAGAAGCAAGGAGGTTCACTGAAACATGATTTATAGTTGTAACATTGTAGAAAAACAGAAATGATCAAAATAAGTATTAAACAGGGAAAAGTTATTTACAAATAATAATCACTTACATGTATTAGGGACTTTGAGTTCATTAAATATTATTTAAAATTATTTAATGGCATGAAATATAGCTATAATGAACTGTTCTATCCTAGTGTAAGAAACTGAAGAATATGTGTATTGGTTTCTTTTAAATTAAAACATTCTGATTCAGAGGAAGATTCCAGAACGGTGCTCTATAAAAGAAGAAGTGTTCATAGAAACTCAGAGACTGAAGCAGGAACCACAGGCCCGTGTGGATCTGCACGGGTCCTCTGCATCCACACTACAGCTTCCAGTTCAGTGCTTTCACGGGACTCCTGAATGGGTGAATGATTGGATGTCTGGTTCTTGTGCCTTCTCTTGGGCTGCTTCATATTTTTCTGTTGGCTTGTCTTATCAACTTAATTATTATTGTTTTATCTATTTATATTTTATTTTGTTAAAATATTAATTTTTAACTTAAAAAAATGATTTGTTGTGAATTTCACATCATGTACCCCAATCCCATTCATTGTTCCATCCCTCCATTTCTGCTCTCCACCCTTGCAACCTCCCCACCAAAAAAACAAACAAACAAACAAAAAAACTCATCATGAAAGTTGCAGTGTGTCACAGAATACACCCCTTTGCCCAACAGCTGCACTTGAAAATGTTCACTACTGTGAGTCTTTGGTCTGGATCGAAGACTCTGGCTTCTGCTATACTTTCAATGCTGGGCGATTAACAGGACGTCTCTCAGATATTGTGTTGTTTCCCTTTGTTATGGAGATCCATCAGCTCTAGTTGTGCAGAACTGGCCATTTCACATACTCCAGCAATTCATAGATAGAGTAGATGTTGGGATAGTCTAACTGAAAGTCCTGAATCTGGGCTGACTTGGAGTGTCTACCTGCTCTTCTGCATCCACACCACAGGGCCAGCTCTCCCACTCAGTCAAGGCCAGGGCCGGGGTCAGCTCTTCTGCCTGTTACAGGCTGCTAGGAGAAGGTGGGGAGTTATCTCTCCCATGTTTATGCCACTGCATGGCCGGAGAAGGGTGAGACCATCCCTGCTCATCCACACGGCTGGAATCACAGCCCAGACATGGCCTTTGGTAGTAACATGGACCACGGATATCAACACAGACCCTGGAAGCTACAGAGCCACAGATCCAGATATGGCCCTCAGTAATAGCATGGGCTGGGTCTTCTCTGTTACACCTGAAACATGATCACCTGTCATATAGACAAGTGGTGGCCATTAGATGACTAATCTTGGTTGTAAACTTTAAAGAATTTGGACAAAGGAACCTCAGCTGAGGAAATGCCCTCATCAGTGGGTCTGTGGGCATCTCTGTGGACACTGTCATCATTTATTTTGAGATGGGAGGGCATATCTCTGCCGAGTGGGTGTTTCTAGGTCATATTAAAAAGTTGGCTGAGCACCAGCAGGAGCAAAAAGTGAGTAGGCAACATTGTCATGGTCTCTTAGCTCTTCCTTGACTTCTCTTGCTTGTGGATTCTGAATCCGTAGATACAATAAACCCTTTTCTCCCAGAAAATAATGAAACACATATTGTTTATATATTGTATGGTAAAATTTCCCCACAGGCTTGGATATTGAATGCTTGGTCCCAGTTGGTGGTGATATTTCTAGAAGTGTGGGGAAACTTTGGAGTGTAAGGATTAACTGGAAAAAGCAGGTTACCGAGGGCATCCTTTTGGAGGCTGTATCTGACCTCCATACCTTTTCTCTTTTTCTGTTTCCTGTCCACCATGAAATGAGCAATCTCTGTTATACTCTACTCTCACCATTCATCTTACTATTTGTCCAGAAGCATGGAGCTAGGACACCATGGGTTGAGCCCTCTGAAACTGTGAGAAAAATAAATAAGTCACTTAAGTTGCTTCTGTCATGTGTTTTGGTCACAGTAGCAAGAAAGGTAATGGATACAAATCCCATGTGAAGTGTTTGTATTACAGTCATTTGTAGAAACAACTGGCTCAGAAGTAGTATAAACTGTTTATTTGGGCCTCCTAACGTTAAAGATGATTTAATAAAAAAAATGACCAGAAACATTCAAATGAAATAACCCAAAACATACAGTCAAGAGCTCTTGGGTAACCTAATATTATGTGTGTTTTAATATTATATTCTATCCCCTGTGCCCACATATCATGACTTGTCTAAATTGGAGAAAAGATAAACATTTCATGTTTGTGTGTATGTGTGCATACTTATGTATGTATATGCCCATGTGTGTGTAGGTGTGTATATATTTTGGCCAGAGATCAACCTTGGCTGTCATTCCTCAGGTAATGGCCTCCTGCTTTCTTTAGGTAGTGTCTCTCATTGGCTTGGACACTTACCAAGTAACCTAAGCTGACCAGTCCTAGCCTGAGGGATCTGTCTGTTTTTGACTCTCCTAGAAAAGAGCCTAAGTATGCCTAATCACAACTGGCTTTGTTTTTTAAACCTGGGTTCTAGGACTCAGATTTTGAATTTCATGCTTGAGAGACAGGCTCTTTGCCAACTAAGCTGTCTCCTCGGCTTTCGTATGCTTTAATTTACCACATTTCAAAGTGTATGGCTTAAAGATAAATGTTCTTTAAATAATTAGTCGGGCAATCACCATCAGCCTACAGTTCTCAATGCTTCTCAAACTCCACATGGACTACACAAACTATCTCACTGGCTACAAGTAGTCAGTTTGATCTATTCAAACCAGAGTCAAAAAACAGCTGGAGCATCATCTGATTGTGCTTTGATCTACAGATCTCCACCCTCTGGGTGCTTGGTTTCACCTGACATTTATTGGAGAGGCATTTTCCCCCTGCAGAGTCTCCCTTGTTCTTAACTGTCCTTTCTGACCTCCCACATGCTGCACTTTCTGAGCCTTGTAGGTAGAGCCATGGGTTCCATGAAACTGAGGAGTGAGTGATTAGAAAGACCTCTCCCACTGAACATCATGGTCTAGGCGTGTAATTTTTCTAATAGAGATAGCAAACTGATGATTCCTAACAATGGATTACTTGAAATGATCCTGTCAAAATTAAAACCTTTACCCACCCCGAGATGAACTCTGTAGAGTGGAGATGGTCACTTGTGGAAAAGCTGCCTTTGCCTCCCCTTACTCGCCCCCATCCTCCTAGCCCATTCTGGCTTCAGTTTGTTGCTGTGATAAAACACCATGGTCAAAAACCATTTGATGGAGGGGGACTGGTTTATTTGGCTTAAACTTCCAGGTGAAAAATCTATCACTGAGGGAAGTCATGGCAGAAACTCAAGGCAGGAGCTTGAGTTTCCACGGGGGGGGGGGGGGTGCTTATTGGCTTAGTCACTGTCTCATGTTTACCTACTTTTCTTATACCACCAGGCCCACCTGTCTAGGAATGGCGCTGCCTACAGCATGCTAGGCCCTCACAGATCAAGCTTCAGTAAAGAAATACAGACACAGTCCCTGGCCAGTCTAATCTGGGAAGTTTTTCACCTGAAGCTCTCTATTGCCGATGACCCTAGGATGTGTCGATTGACCATGAATACTAATGGGCATCGCCTTCAGAAAAATAAGTTAATTTGCTAAATGTGAACAGTGCCTCTCAGAAGGATCACTGTGAACACAAAGATTTCAGTACATTTGTGGAATACTGCAGACATTCTATCTACTCTCAACTGAATTTTTCCATTTCTCCCTGGCAAGAACCAACATGAATCTGGCATTTGAATTTTTCTGACATGAACCCAATTTCCGTGAGTGTTAGGAGAGTGGAGAAAAAGGGGCTGGAAAGATGACACATTATGACGTTATGGTCCTCCATTTAGGCCTCATCATACCAATGATGGTTGTCATACACAGGCATTTGGCAAGAGTGACTTGAAGAAGAACCCAAGTAGGATTGCAGATGGATTTGGCAGGAGTCAGCATGTAGAACTTGTAGGAGTGGGAGGGATAGAGGAAGGGAGGGAACAAGTAGATGCTTTGAGAGATGTTCTGACCTCTATGTAGCCACTGTCATGAATTTTCTTAAAATAAAACTGTCCCACAGAGGCTTGACAAGATTCACTCACATATTCAAGGTTCTGGGAGCAGGATCCAGGAGCAAATTCTACACTTACTGGCTTTCGGGTCTCAGCTAGCTCCTCAGACATACAGGATTTAGGGTACATGATAAGACCCCACAAGTTTAGATAAGAACAGAGTGTACTTTTATTAATACTCTGCATCTTGCAAGGAAAGGGAAACTGGCAGCCTTTGCGGACTCCCTCATCTCTCAGTATCTAGGGCAGGGCTTCTCAAAGCACTTACTGTGATCCAAGTATCTCTGTCAAGTATCTGTCACCATTGGGAGCTGGAATAAATACAGAAATTGAATAAGCATTGGAATTTATAATGTCACAAGATAAGTAATTTCCTGCCCATTAAATCTAAAACTTAGAAGCAAAACAAAACAAAAAGGCCTAGCATTTCATCATCCTTGTGATTTGCTCTTATCATATTCTCCAAAAATTTTGTCTGTGATGGATTGGAGGGGTAACCTTTCCCCCTCACCCTTACCCCGCCACCCCAACACAGTTACACTGGGTATGAGAAGCTTTGGAGTAGAAAACATGTTCAAATATCTCTTTGTGGCAAATACAAGGAGCCCCTTGCCAAATACATGCAGTGACTTTGAATACTCACTTGGAAATCATTTGGTGAGAAACCCACTGATAAAGAAGATCATGCTAGGGAATAGCAGATGATGAAACACAAAAGTAACGATCGATCTCTGCAGTGATACACATGTTGCCCACCACTGTAGAGCATGCTTGTGCTTAAGTTACAACCTTGGCATTTCAAAAAAGGAAGTTTCCACACATGTAACCTGATGCCTGATTGTATTCATTCCACAACCACAACCCAATGTGCTCGCTTTTATATGTGCTCAGAAAATGTATGCCATTAGCATAAATTATGGATGCAGATGAAACTTGTGCTCACTCTTCTTAATGGCCATTATAAATCTGACACACCCTTGACCGAGTTTCCAAGAAGTGCACATGGCACAAACATTACCATTTTTGGTCAATTGGGGGCTTTTTTTTTTTTTTTTTTTGTTAGACTCCAGAAGTTAGAGGGAAGCAAAACTATATTGATTTTTCTGCTTTAGGAAGGTCTTTGTTGGGCCTGTCATTGTGTTAAAAAAGGTTGAGAATATTTATGAATGGACTGGAAGCTTGGCTGACCTAAGGAAAATCAAAGCAATTTAGTGGGTCTTATATGGCGTCACCGGACTTCCTTTGGTGGAGAAATTCACTGACATTCGTCCCATTTTCTCCTATTAGACTGTGCACAGCAACACACAGATGGCAAGGCTTCAGGAGAATGTGTGCCCAGGGCATATTCTGTCTTTCTTACCCAACACAGACTGAAAATGCACTGGGGAGATTTCACTCTGAAAAACTTAAATTTCGTACAAGTATAAAAAGACTAGATTTGTTGAAGGAATTAAACACAGTAAGTTTCCCCAGGTTTGCACAGTAAGTTTGCAGAATCTAAAAACCTCCTCTGGAAAGACAGATATGGATTCCCTCAGTAAGGAGTTGGGAATTTTTATCCCTGCACGATGCTTTCTAGCATTTCCACGGGAACACTGGATCCTTTGGTCTATGTCCCGACTCCCCTGGTCTGGACAGATGACAGGCTGCTAAATTTACATATATATTTATTATACCAAGACACAAATCTCAGCAGAGTGGCTTCATTGTGTATTATTCAAATTCAACTGGATGATTATTTTCTTTGGGCTTGGCAGTCCCCTATTATATGGCATAGTGTTACATGACATGGCCTGTGGCAGACCTAAGTATGTGGTAGACCTGGAATGAAGTATTGAGGAAACTTTCCCATATATCATGTCATGGGATTGGGTAACTTTCTGGAGCAAGGGTCAGGTAGGTAATTGATCCAAAATAAAGAATTTTATTGGCTCGTGTTAGGCTATCTCCTAGTTCATCTATGATTGTGTGAGCATCTTTCTCTCTGTTCATAAAGCATTAGGAAGAATGTGTGTCTTCACCCAAATTAACAGAGGCACACCCATTTCCAGAATACACTCCATTCTTGGAATATTTCATCAAAGTGAAGACCACTATCATTGAAGAAATAGTTAAAGGGCTGGTGAAGTGGCTCAGTGTGTAAAGGTGCCAACCATTCACTGCATGATCTCAGCTTGATCACTGGGACTCACGTGGATACAAGGAGAGAACTGACTACCACAAGAAATACTGTACTTCCATATATACACACATACATACAAATTAATAATGTGATTTAAAAAAATTTAAAAATAAGTGATCAGAAAGAGATAGTTATCACACCTTTGATAACATTATCTTGAAAATATTTTTAATTGTCCAAATTGTTCAAAAAACTAAATGCATTTTATAAAGAATCAAAGTAACATTTTGGTTTAATAATTTCCATTTTAAATACAAATGTTGCTTTATTTTAAGAAAAGGTACTAAAATTTCTGAGTAGGCTAATGATCTAGGGACTGCTGTGTATCTGAGAGTATTACTTAATAATAACTGAAATGAAAGTATACTACAGATACATAATATAGAATCAGCATATATACTTAGCAATGACACATAGATATTATATGAGATTTTAAAATGATTTGAATATATTGCATACAAATATATTGAGGTAAAAACTGTATGCATTGTATATAACTTTGAAACTTAGTCTACAAATGGAATGAGAATTTCTTTTTAGAAGAATCACAATTAACAACCCAAAGTATAACACAACGAGCTACATTGATTCACTGGTGAATTCTACCACACATCTAAGGAAAAGTGTACACCAGCTCTACACAGTCATTTTTAGAAGATGGAAGCAGAACTGCTCTATATCTCATTCTATGCTGACAGGATCACACTAATACCAAGCCTGTAAACACCTGAAGCTAAGAAAACTATAGGCTAGTGCCTCTTGTAAACATAGATGCAAAATTTCCTAGCAGTATGTTAGGAATTGAGTCCAATAGCAAATGAAAATAATTACAAAACATGAACAAGAAATATTTTTGCAAGGATACAGAACTGCTCCCACCTGCAAAAAAAAAATTAACTTGTGCAACTCTTCATCTTAACAAGCTACAAAGAAAACCACACAACTGTATCAATAGATGTGGTAAAGATATTGGTTGAAATCTAATGCTCATTCAAGATGAAGAAAAAAAAATTAGTTAAACTAGGACTTGAGGGGAAACTTCCTCAACTGGATAAGGACACCTACAACATCATACTCAATGACAAAGAGCTTGGGGCTCAACAAAGATCACAAAGAAAACAAATTTCCCCTCAGTCCCTGTATTGGTTGGTTTTTTGGCTCCCTTGAACCAAACCTAGACATACATGGGACAAGGAGATATTAGTTAAAAAAGTACCTTGATAAAATTGGCCTGTAGGCAAATCTGGAATATTTTCTTAATTTGTCATTGATGTTTGAGGAATCTGCCCATTGTGGTGGCACCATTCCTTAGACAGGTGCTCCTTGATACT
Organism: Micromys minutus; assembly: GCF_963924665.1. Lineage (NCBI taxonomy): Eukaryota > Metazoa > Chordata > Mammalia > Rodentia > Muridae > Micromys > Micromys minutus. Next base: position 83,363,404 of record NC_137972.1, on the reverse strand, counting down.
ATAAAAAAGCAGGTTGAGCAAGCAACCCATGGAGATGTAGTTACAGTGGCTTGTAACTTAATAGGCTACACTACCAAAATTACCACATGCAATATAAAATCATTTCAAGGAAATCAAAACAAAAATCTGGAGGCTTTCTCCAGTTACATTTTACTTTCAGCTTTACCCATATACTAGGGGAAAAAAGAATCTTTCTTTTAAGAGTGCAGAGAACTTGGATTTACAGCCTAGCACTTGCAGGTCACATAGAAATATGTAGAGAGCAAAAAGACAGGGAGAGAGGAAGCAACCCGGCCAAAGTCCCCGTGAGATCTAGAGTAATCCAGAGGCCAGGATTGGATTTACAACCTCGAGTTTACAAAGTCCAACTCACACTCACGAATATGGTACCAGGAAAGATAGTCCACTTTACAGGAACAGAATTTTCAGGCAAATACAATTCAAAAATGTATTCTTTAGCCTCACAGCTGCTGTTCTGTACGGAGCCAGGGGAGAAAACAAAAGGACAGAAGCTGCAAATGCAGAATGAATCCAGATCAGCTTGCTGTATGCTCAAAGTCTTTCAGAAACAGAGAAGGCAAGCGCTGGGCCATCTAAGGATCCCTGTGTCTTGGCTTCTCTCCTGCTTTTCTCCAGCTTTTCCCTTCCTGCCCTGTTGTGGCCAATGTTGAAATTCTCCAGAGAACATCCCAGAGCTACACCTAGAGCTGCATTGAGCCCAAACCCCATCAACCTGGCTCTAGAAATTCAGACATCCAGCCAGTCTGCTGCAAGCAAGGAGCCTGGGGCTGGAGTGAATGGGAGACTGAAGGAAGGTGTGGGGGAGGTGTTGCAAATGTGCTCCTGAAGTGCACAGAAGGACCACAGGTCTGTTTTTCTAGAGCCGACATGGTGTTAGAAGATGTCACTCTCAGGAAAGACAATACGTTCTGTTCGTCATTCTTCATGTTCTCAGTTCAGGCACATAGGCATGATTGTCAACCTTGTTAGTCTTGATAAAATGAGCCACAATGGGTGCCTGGTGATGTCAGGAGTATTTAGTGCTCACCATCCAAGGCGATCAAGCTTATGTGGCTATTAAATACTTGAAGTGCTATTATTGAGGAAGAAAGACATTTCAAAACTTTGTTTTACTTCAATTTAAATAAGTTCATGTGACTGGGAGGTGCCATATTATAGGCTTTGTGTCATTTAAAACTTTTAATGTGTGTGTATATGTGTGTGTGTGTGTGTGTGTGTGTGTGTGTGTGTGTGTGTGTGTGTGTGTGTGAACACTCATGTTGTAGCATATATTTGGCAATCAGAGGCCACTGCAGGAGTCTGTTCTTTCCTTCCCATCATATGGGTTCAGAGCATCAAATCAGCTGATTGCTCTTGACAGCAGGAACACTTACCCAATAAACCATTTTGCCAGCCCTTATGTCTGACAACTATCCTGATATAAACCAGATCTATCCCTTTTGTTTCATTTTTTATACCACAATATACATTATAATGTTATATTACCAACTTTGGTGGCTTTTATAAAACTTCTAAAATGGTTAAGAGCTCTGGCTGCTCTTTCAGAGGACCCAGCACTGGGCTTTGGTTTTCAGCACCCACATGGAGACTGAGAACCATCTGTAACCCCAGTTCCAGGGGATGAGGTGCCTCTTCTGTTCCCCAAATGCACCGTGTTTGCACATGCTATACAAAAGCAAAACACTTATACACTTGGTTTTTCTTCTATAAAGTAAAAATCCCTGGGTTGGGAAGAGAGGGCTTAACAGATAAAGACACTTGCCTCACAACCCAAATGTGACCTCAGGATCCCATGGTGGAAGGAAAGAACTGAGTCCTGAAAGCTCCTCTCTGACTTCTACACATGGTCCACGGCATGGCTCTACTCACATTTATTCAGGCATGCAGCATATGTGTGGGCACATGCACTAAGAATAATTAATCAGACAAAGTCATGCTCTCTCGTGTAAATTACCCAGTAGGAGCTCTGTAAGCCGTCACTCTAGCTTTTGTGGGGATGTACCTACTGTTCTTGTCTCCAGTGTCTGTCCACGAGAGAATGCGATTCTGAACCAATGTTAAAAGTAATAGTAATAGAAAATAATTGTATTTCAAAATATATACTGAAGTAAATCACTCAACACATTAGCTGGTGTGTCTATCAGAAGGAAGAGGTGGTGTGGAATCTAAGAGAAAAGGTCAGAGTCTCCATACTCAGGCCACATTAGGAGGGATCTGCTCACACATTGTTGTAGACTGAGTAGTGTCTCTTCATATACATCTCTTTTTTGAAATATAAGACCTTTAAGAGGCCTTCCAAGTTACTGGAGGTCCTGGAGGAGAGTGCTACTTGAGTAATACTGTTGCCTTAAATGAAGAGATCTCGCTCTACCTACACCCATCAGGGAAAGGCCGTGTGAAGATGGGAAGGCAGCGTCTACAAGCCAGGAAGGGACCCTCACCAGAACCCAACAGCACTGGTGTCCAGAACTCCACCTCCAGCCTCCAGGACTCTGAGAAGTGAGTTTCTGTTGTTTAAGCCACGAGGGTTATGCTGTGTTATGGTGATTCAGCCTGGCCCTCTATACGTGTTATTCCTTGAAAATTTGTCCTTTTCAAAAGCTGGGTTCTATAAATGGACAATGGGCAAATATTTTTTTTGTTGAAATTCAAAGTTTGCTTCCATTATTGTAGCAAATGCCATATGGGTTAGTTGTTTAAGTGATAGGAAAAATAATTTAGCAACGTTCTGAAGAGAAAACACCACACAGAATTCAAAGTTCCCATTAAAAGCAATCAAACGGATAAAGTCATGAGTTGTTTTTATGAAGTCAGTGCACTTAAGGAGGATGAAGCACCACCTTGTAATGGGCCAAACTGAGGGTCTCAAGTAGCAGTAGAGTTGTTACTTCTACACCCAAGGAGAGTCAAGAAATGTAATGCTCATTTTGGCTAAAAGCTTCTGATAAAGTAGGGACGATAGTGGTAATTCCTTAAGCTGTAATTGATGTTTTCCTTACACAGAATCAGTCAGCCCCATACGTAATGGTGAAATAAAGAAAAATACAAATAAAAATAGAGAAACCTGCCAAGGATGTATGACTTTCTATTTTAACATAAAAGATGTCCCCAACCAATGGCTATATGGAAACACAATGGGCAACATGTAAGTGATTGGTCTAGAAGTTTCTTAAAAGGTGAGCTACATAATACAACCACTCTGGAAATCTGTCTGGGGATACCTCAGAAAATTGGATATAGTACTACCTGAAGACCCAGCTATTCCACTTCTGGGCATATACCCCAGAGACACTTTAATACACAACAAAGATATATGCACCACAATGTTCATAGCGGCTCTATTTATAATAGCCAGAAGCTGGAAGGAACCCAGATGTCCTTCAGAAGACGAATGGATACAAAAATTGTGGTACATATACACAATGGAATACTACTCAGCCACCAGAAACAATGACTTAACCAAATTCTTAAGAAAATGGCTGCATCTAGAGAAGATCATCCTGAGTGAGATAACCCAGTCACAAAAGAACAGACATAATATGCAGTCACTGATAGTGGGATGCTAACCCCAGAGGCTTGCACTCCCCCAGAAACAACTCACAGACTGTATGAAGTCCAAGAAATAAAGAAAACAAAAAATATACATAGATTCACAAAACAAGAAGACTTTGACTATTTCCATGTTGCGTTTTGTTTTGCATGTACTTTACGCTTATTGCAACTAGTACGTTTTCAATGCATACTGTCAAGCCCTTGAAAAAAATCAAGTACTGACTAAAAAACATATTCACATGGTTTTATGTAAAATTTATTTTAATGTCTGAAAAAACAGTACTGACCAAAATGTATAATTCTAAGCAAAAAATGTTTAAAATCTGTACATTTATCTTTGTTTTGCAAAATAAAGTCGTTTAAAAAAAAGGTGAGCTACAAATTAATATGTAAAACCTGACCCACAAAAAAAAATCTTGGCCACTAACAACCATCAATAATATTTGTCATATCATGTTGGAAGCAATGGAATTATTTTCGGGGCCCTTTGAGAAGCAGCTGACTTTCCTGCTGCTCAGGGGAAATGCAAATTACTGCACCCTGCCCAGTGGAGTTTCTCAAGGGCATTAGTTGATTATGCAGTCCTGTGCCAGAGAAGTTTTCCCAGAGATGGAATTAGGTCAAGCATCAACTCAAAGGCTATCCTGTTGGCTTTGCATGTTTTTTTCCTTGAGATAGTTTCACACTGTAGACCAGGCTAGCCTGGAACTTATGTAGTCTAAGCTTGCCTGAACCTTGTGACAACTCTCCAGCCTCAGCCTCCTGAGTGCTCAGATCATGGCGGGTGCTATGAACTGAAAAAAAAAAAAAAAAAAAAAAAGCAGATTATTTAGTCATAGTGTATTTGTGAAAAATGTTATAAGTGATATTTATTTGTTATAGAAGTGCAGGCACATAGCAATAACTTACTTAGTTATGTATATATATTATATGATCCCTTCCTGTTCGTCAATATTCAATAGATGCACAATATTCTACAGGTCTCTCTGGTTCAAGTGATGGATTCTAGACCTAACTTTAGTTAAGTCACCAACACTTCTGGCTCAGTATAGTAAACTTTAATTCTACTCTGAGCTAAAACTGATGCAAACACAAGGTGTGTGCTGTCATTTTAAAAGCTTCTTTGCCTCATAGGTTATATTTGTTAATAGATCTAGGTTCTTTGTCAACATAGGTTATATTTGTTAATAGATCTATGTTCTTTGCCTCATAGGTTATATTTGTTAATAGATCTATGTTCTTTTCCTCTTCCCCTTTCAAACCCAGCTCTGCACTGGCAGCAGGATCCAGCTCAGGGCACATATTGTCAATATCTGTCAAACTGAATCTGTGGTCTTACTGATTTTTAAACTGATCATGGCATTTACCATCCACACCAGAGATTGTACTTTGTTTTGCAGCTGACTATACTGTAGGTTTTAGGTTTTTTGAGCCATACAGTGTCTGCAATGGTTGGATACGTCTCATATGAACACATCAGGGATAAAACCCACATGTGGTCTTGGCCCTGTTATAATAAAACTTTTTTTAAATGCAGGAGACGGGCAGGATATGAATCTTGGACCTAATAGAATAGAAGCTAGCTTCTATTCTGTATTATATCTTTAATTTCTATTTGATTTCTTATTTTGTACAGATACTTTAATTTTCTGTAGTTACTTTCTAATATTACATGGTTTATTTAGGTTTATTTTTTTTAAAGCTTTTCTTACAAAGTCTCTCCCCACTTCAAATAATCTCAATGTTCCCTGGAGTGCTAAATGGAACCAAATACACTGGGTTTCTATATTTTGCCTTCCATGTTACCTTTCAAGATACAAATTTCATATGTAAAATGCAATCTTATGAAGACAATAACATCTATAGCTGAAGAGCTTCCTGAAAATTTCTTTATCACAAAACATCCAATAATAGACACTTTGATGATAATCAGATGTAGTATACCAGTAACAGCAAATGATATAAAGCATTAAAAATGAACTTAAGTTAAATCATGACCACAACATAGTAACAAACCAACCAACCAAAACCAAATATAAGGTAATTTTTACAGCAGGACTCTCACAGTAAGGCTCTTCAAAAAGCACCATTAACTATATGGTTCTTAATCAGTGTTTGTGAGATTTGCATATGGATGGATGGATGAATGAATGAATGAATGAATGATACAATCAACAGATGTGATGACTGTCCTTGCTTGTCGACTGGATCAAGAATTGTCTTGGGAAAAGAACAGACATAATATGCAATCACTGTTAATTGGATACTAACCCCAGAAAGCTCTGAACACCCCAGAAACAACTCACAGGCTATATGAAGCTCAAGAAAAACAAAGGCCAAAAAAAAAAAAAAAAAAAAAAAAAAGAAAGAAAGAAAGAAAGAAAGAAAGAAAACCTCAGTCTTTCTTAGGAAAAAATTAAATGTATAGCATCCTCTCAGAGTGTGGTACACCTGGGCCTCAAATCATTAATAATCCAAGAGCTAAGAATATAGCCTTGTGGCCATCTTTGGTATTCACAGATCATTATGCTTAATCTATGCCCAACAAGAAATCTGTTTCCATGTTACGTTCTGTTCTACATGTACTTCATGCTTATGGTAACTAGTGGATTTCAATGCATGCTATCAAACCTCTAAAAGAATTAAGTACTGACAAAAATATTCATATAATGTTATGCCAAAATGCCTTTTAAAAATCTGTATATGTATTTCTCTTTTTTTTTATAATAAAGTGGTAAAAATATGTCTTGGGTGGTAAAACTCACTGGCACTGCCGGAGAAGGTTTAGGTCAGTGTTGCTACGGGGGAGAGGAGCGCTGAACTGAGCCACACACATGGGAAGTGGCAGCCAGCACACGGGAAGAAGTTGGAAGAAGCAAGCCCTTCGCCTGCAGATCCGGCTTTTTAAGAGTGGGTGCATGTGTGGATGAGACACAGAAAACTACAGCTTCTTGGGCCTATACCATAGTGTCACCACGGTACAGCTTTCCTGGCACCTGCCAGGCCTTTAGCCCATGGTTGCAACTGTCAAGCTACTGGACTGAGAAGGTACAGTGTTCTCTGACTCTCCAGGATGTAGGCCACCATTGTCAGACCACTCATCCCTTGTCACACAAGTTACAAATTACTTCTATAATAAACACTCATTCCTTTGCTCAGTTCTTTTAGAGTTCCCAGCTCAACACAGCAGAGAAAGAAGCATACCTTTCTCTCTCAACTCTAGCAGTGCACCTAAAATGCAGGATTACAAACTAAGCAAAAGAATCAAAGAGTGGAGCAGAGCCTGAAGGAAAGGCCATTCAGAGACTGTCCCTACCCAAGGATCCATCCCATCTGCAAACACCAAACCCAGACGCTATTGCTGATGCCAAGAAGTATTTGCTGACAGGAGCCTGATATAGCTGTCTTGTGAAAGGCTCTGCCAGAGTCTTACCAATACATCTGAGGATGCTTGCAGCTAACCATCAGACTGAGCACAGGGACTCCAATGTAGAAGTTAAGGAAATAACTGAAGGAGCTGAACAATTTGCAACCGCATAGGAAGAACAGCAATTTCAACCAACCGGAGCTCCCAGGGCCTAAACTACTAACCAAAGAGTACACATGGAGAGACCCATGGCTCCAGCTGCATATGTAGAAGAGGACTGCCTTATCTGGCATCAGTGAGAGGGGAAGTCCTTGGTCCTGTGGAGGCTTGATACCCCAGTGTAGGGGAATGTTAGGAAGGTGAGGTGGGAGTGGGTGGGAGGGAGGGGGATGGGATAGGGACTTTGTGGAGGTGAAATATGGAAGCGGGATAACATTTGAAACATAAGTAAATAAAATAACAACAATAAAAAAATCAAACATTTCTTCTGCAACTTTCCAGAACTCAGGGAATACTTTGTGTTCCACTGTCCAGGTGACAGTGAAGCTGTGCTGGAGCTGACCTCTGGTCCAGCCGCATTTGGTCATCTAGACTTTCCAAAGGGGATAATCCATCTGAATAGAATTAATGAAATAATAGTAACAGGACAGCAAGACAAACAGCAGAAATGCAGAGATGGGTTATGAATAAATGAATGGACTAAATCCACGAGTGACATAAATGAATCTTGGTGATTCCAGTGAAAGTAGAACAAAATAAGCAACAACAAAAGTCTCCAGTCTATAAAAGAAACATCTAAGGCATAAAAGGTTCCAAAAGGTTGAAGCTCAAAGATGAACAACAAACTTGCAATTAAATACTAAATAAAACCAAACTGAAATAATTATATTAAGTTAGATAAAATAGTCTTCAAAGTTAGAAAACAAAACAAAACAACAAAACCTCCATTTGACCCTGGGAATAAAATTACAATGGCACTACGCTGAGGACTCCGTTTCACATGGAGTGGATGGAGGCCACGGAGCCCACCTTGGCTCCACTGTCCTATCAGAAGCCTTACCAGGTTTGAGCGACACAGAGCGAGACCCAAGGAGGCCCAAAGATGCAACTTCTTCTCTACGGATGCTCCCTAGACCAAATAACTACAGAAAAACCGCAGAGATGGCAGCAGCTCACAGGTGGATTGACATCCTCTGGCTTTGAATTCCCCAGCTTCTCTGAATGCCCATTTCTCAGTCTAGAGGAGCAAAAGTGACTCTCTCCTTGTGTTGGTCCATTAACTTTAATAATAATACAATACCTGAGCCTAGATAGCTTCACAAAGGAGAAAAGTTTATTTAGCTCATAGTTATGAAGAACAAAAGCCTTTCTTTTTTTCTCTTCTCTTGCTTCCCTCCCTCCCTCTCTCCCTCCTTCCCTCCCTCCCTCCCTTCTTTCCTCCCTCCGTTTCTCCCTTCTTTTCTTTGCTAGAGGCCTTGGCAAGCACAGAGTGTTTTGAGACAAGAGGTAGAGGACATATGCATCTCTCTCCCCTTTCTCTCCATTCTATAAAGCTGCCAGTTTTTGATCATGAGGCTCCACTCTAGTGACCACACTTAATTTGTAACCCCTTCCAAAAGGCCTCCTTTCTAAGCACCTTAGTCAGACAAATTTTCACCTCTTAACACTTCACTGTGAGGATTAGATTCCAGCACATGAGGCCTTGGGGGACATAATCAAGCCATATCAAAGCCCCAGCACACTCTCAGAGATTTCCCTAATGTGCTCTGCCAACAGGAGGCACAGGGCAGAGGAAGTGAGGTCAGATAGGCCTGGCTGGACTCTCTAGCCTTCCACTTGTCAACGATGTGGTCTGACTGGCTCTATCTTTGTGCCTTGTAAAGTAGGAGTGAATGTTACAACCTCAGAGGTAAGTGGTGAGAATTAAGATAGCCTTTATTGTACAGCCCACAGTAAAAAGACCTTAAAGGGAGCCGGGGTTGTTAGGTGTGACTGTGGGCTGGAAACAATTCTGCAGTAATCAAGCACAGGGTTGGAAATAGTACATCAAAGACAGTACTTGCTATTACGACCATTTGGTGGCTAGGATTATGTCAACTTGATGCAATTTAGAGCCATCTGAAAGAAGGGAACATTGGATGCAAAAAATACCTCCATAAAATTTGGCTGTAAGGTGTTTCCTTAGTTCGGGATCATCTCAGACCATGGTGGGCTGTGCTATCCCTAGGCTGTGGTCCTGGGCTCCATAAGAAAGTATGCTGAAGAAGCCACGAGGAGCAAGCCAATAACTAGCACTCTCCCATGGCCTCTGGTTCAATTCCTGCAATCAATTCCTGCCCACCCTGTTTGAATTCCTGTCCTGACTTCCTTCAGTGAAGTGAAAGTGAAGGTGTAGAAGTGTAAGCCAAATAAATCAAACCAAGCCTTTCCTCTCCCAGGCTTTTGGTCATTGTGTTTCATCATAGCAACGGTGACCCTAACTAGAACAGACGACGAACCTTGCCTCCTAGAGAAAGCAAGGAGACTATTTGCACGTCTACTGATTTAAAGTTCACTCAATCTCAACCTCCCACTTTCCTATATTTATTTATTCAGTACTTTTTAATTAAAAAGTTAGGAGAAGACCAGTGTGATTGAGGTCCCAAAGAGAAGCTTATAGGACCACAGTCCAATGGGTACCCACAGTTTCCAGCCGAAGAGGACAAGAAAAAAGGAACTTTCCCAATTGATAGATCTTAGATGTAAGAATGGACAAATGAAAAAGGCAAAAGGAATTTGTAAGGTGACCTGAACAGAATCTAAAGAATGCTTGCTCATGGGACACAGAGATGGCGAAGTGAGAGAAGGAACTTGCTGCCAAGCCCAAGGACCTGACTTTGGTCCCTGGGACCTACATGGTGTAGGGAGAGAACTGATTCCTATAAGTTATCCCCTGACCTTCACACCTGAGCTCATGTCACACATGCATGCACACGCATGCACACATGCACACACACACTAAATAAACAAAGAAATGTTTTAAAAGAATGACTATTTTTATAAACAAAATATTTAAGACATATATTTATATATATATTATATATTAAATATTATATATTTTTAATTGCTCATATTTTTTGTAAAACTGGGAAATATTTAAACATTAATTTCAAATAAAGAACAAATCAATGACCCACTAACATATTTTCCCTAAGATGTTTATCATTAATAAAACATTAAATATCCAAATACATTGTGTGAAAATATCTATTTTCAATTAAAAAATGAGACAATAAAAACAAAAACATCCTAATGAGTTAGCTCTGGACCTTCTCTAGTCTTTTGCTCTTAGCAAATGTAACTTTCCCAGAACACTATCCAGCCATTTTGACCAGAGAGGCCACAAATGAGCAGGCGGAACCTGAGGTTTCTGCTTGGCTCCTAAATACATCATGCAGTGTATCACTTTGGGACAGCCACTTTTTCTACCTGGCCTCAGTTTGCACAACTGTGCCTCAAGAGAAAGGTTGGTCAAGTCTGTGAAATTCTCAGCCTCTGCCTGAGGTTTTGGGGTGAGTTGTCATGAAGCCCCACTAGGGGACAGTATTTACATAGTCCAGTGTAACTGCCCATGTGCAGAAATCAGTGTGCATTGTTACCTCAGGTCTCACTTCATCCCTGCCAGAGGACAATAGATACAATCAGCAGATGGAGGCCGCAGCCCAGGACAATATGCCAGAGACCAACTTGACCAACCCATAGCTAACTAAGCATCAAGAGTCCAGGTCCAGCGGCATTTTCTGATGCCATTTGAGGATCCTCCAGAGGTCTCATGCCACGTTAGACTGAGAAATGACAAAAAGCTTTCTGACTACAGTTTAATGTCATCAAGGGAAAATAATTTCTTCTTCATCACCCACATTTATTTTTCCTTTCTGTTTACAAAGATGTCTATATCACTTTACCCTTAAGCTTGGTGATTGCATCACTGATAGAGGAATGCTAGATGCTGGAGGTAAGAGTCAGCAGTCTAACCCTAGAAAGCCATCTTAGGCCATTGATTCTAGGGAAAGAGTTCTAGTTCCCTTGGCATACCAAAGATCAAGATCAGCCTTTGATGATTAATGGGAATCCAAACACTTTTGATATCACATTCACTGTGCTTGCCTACACCCAGATTTTTATGTCCTCCTCCCAAAAGTAATTATAAGATCCTGAGACTATAGAACACCCTTCTTGGTAGGGCTGCAGAAGGCTGTGGAGACCTCAAGGGCAAGCTATTGAATACATACTGTCTCCCCAACACCAGGACAAGTTGGTACAGCGTGTACACACCCAGGAAACAGGTTTCTGTCCTTAGGGTGTTTCACAAACAGTGGAAAGCCACAACAGAAACATAATCACTTCTTGATTTGTGGAAGATTGTTTTAACAATTTCTGTACATACCAAGGCCTGAGTGCCTTTGTTAAATGACACAGAATTTATAGTGAACTTATGGAATTTCCCCACGTACTCAAAATCATCTCCAGATGATCTATAATACACAATGCAGTTTAGGTTGTGTGTAAACAGTTGTGTTATATTATCTGGAGGATGATAACACACAAGTCTTTGTCAACAACTTTGAATGCATGCGTATGTTCCAAGTATTTCCATTCTGGGATTGGTTGAATCCTTAGGGACAGAAGTTCAGCATATGCAAGGCAGAAATATTATTAAACAACAGAGAATGTTGAGGATTTAGGACAGATTAAACCAAGGGCTGTGAAAAGGGACCAGTGTTGACTGAAGTGACATCCCATAACTCGTTTTGACCTGTGTAGCCTGGAAGTGGGGAGATGATTTTGACAAATCAAATTCAAGACAATGAGAGGTGAGAGGCTCAGAAGAACTCCACGGACTTGGGAAGGACAGATGCTGTATATTTGGACAAAGGAAGAATGTGGGGAGGCTGAAGCATAGAGAAAGAGGGATGGTGATTAGGGATAAAGAGGCATTCCCAATCTGCAGTATGGGGTCAACCCCACAGGCTTGACTCAGCTCATTGTTACCTTAGAGTCCCAGTGTTAGAAATAATGTGGCTGGTGGGCATTCTTCTGTAGCATTTATGTATATGTAAATAATCTGAATGCCCTAGATTTTTTCCAGGAAGGTTGGCATTGTGTGACACAATGCAAAATATCTACGTCTGTGACAACACTTACCCACTTCAGTGACCCTCTTTGGGAGAAGTCTACATAGACCATCACAGAATTATTGTTGAAAGTTGCTAAAAGTAAGAAATGTTTGCAACTAGTGAGATGGCTGAGTCAGCAGCATGTCTGTTGTAGAAGCATGAGAGCCTGAGTTCAGCATCCATGTACACGTGTGTAACACTAGTGCTGAAGCAGGTGGATCCCCCGAGCTAGCTAGCTGGCTAGACAGTCTAGACAATTGTTGAGCTCTTGGTTCAGTGAGAGTCCCTGTCTCAAAAAATAAGATGAAAAGTGACAGAGAAAGACACCAGTGTCAACCTCTGCCCTGCACACTCACAGGTGTACACAGGTATCTGTATCTCTATCTCTAATTACATTTGTCTACTATATACATGAACCTCACACACAAACATACACATAAATGTTAAACATACATACACACATACTCACACACTCATGCATGCACACAATTAAAAACTGTCTGTGCATTTCAGAAAGGAATTCTAATAGTCATCTGTGGGAACCATTTAATATGACAGTAAGAATCATCATGTAGCCAGAAGTTTCACTCATGTGGTTAAAAAAAATACAAAAAACAAAGTCATGTTCACTGCAACAGGCAACTTGTGAATGGCAATAAAAGTTGTCTACATGTATGTGTGAATGAGAATATGTCCCCACTAAGAGCTGTCTGAAAGGATGCTTGCCAAAATGGTAACAGATGCATTTGGCAAGTTCTAAAGCACACTGTGTGTGGCATGCTTGCTTTTATACATTGTCTTAATCCTTTACAGCAAATGTGTTATTTTTCCAGAAACTTCTGGGTCAATGTATCAGGCATGGAATTAGCTCATGTGCGGGGGAAAGTAGAAGACTGCAAGGGGATCCAAGGGCTGGGGATCTAGGAAAACGTCATTCCAAATTTGATGGCTACCTGCTGGCAGAATCCTTGCTTGGAGTTAAGGCCTTCTTTTGCTTGATGAGATGAGATCTCTCCACATTCTGGAGTATATTCTAGTTTGTAGAAAGACCATCCACCAACCAACCAACCAACCAACCAACTAATCAACCAACCAACCAACCAACCAACCAACCAACCAACCAACCAACCAACCAACAAGCCAACCAACAAACCAACCAGCAAACAAGCAAACACAAAAGCATCTAAAAGTACTGTTTGGCAAAATCCCCCATGCACTTGGCCTAGTGATCTTGACACAGAAGAGTATGTCCCAGGGGCAGAGCAGGATGCCCTACCCTGGAAATGGTTTTGGGCTTCCTGTGAATTCCAGAAAAGTCATCTAATGGTGGGGATAGAAGATGGGAATGGGGGCAACACTAAGTAAGTCTCTTAGAGCTTTATTTCACATGACCAGGTATCAAAACAAGAGCGGTACAAAGTCACTGCCTTGAAAAAAATCCAAAAAGAAAAATGAGGAGTTAGAGTGTTTTTTGTTTGTTTGCTTGTTTTGTTTTCCCTACACCAGACCAAATTTCAACTTGAACTGTTTAATCAGTCAATCAAACAACATCAGACCCACTGGAGTGACTGTCAAGTGTAGCCTCTCCAAGCTGGTGTGGTGCCTGTCTCCATACACCCTTAGCTCATTTGTACTGTCTGGTTTTGTGTCAACTTGACACAAGCTGGAGTTATCACAGAAAAAGGAGCCTCAGTTGGGGAAATACCTCCATAATATCCAGCTGTAAGGCATATTTTCAACTAGTTACAGGGGAAAGGGCCCAGCCCATTGTGGGTGGAGCCATCCCTGGGCTGGTAGACCTGGGTTCTATAAGACAGCAAGCTGAGCAAGCTAAGGGAAGAAAGCCAGTAAGTAACATCCCTCCATGGCCTCTGCATCAGCTCCTGTTTCCTGACCTGCTTGAGTTCCAGTCCTGACTTCCTCTGGTGATGAACAGCAGTGTGGAAGTGTAAGCTGAACAAACCCTTTCCTCCCCAACTTGGGAGATGTTTTCATGAAGTTTGTGCAGGGATAGAAACCCTGCATAAGACATCTTCTGAGATTTACTTACCTGTAATTCTTACATATGCTTTCTTAGAAGCACTGATTGGCTGTTGGTTTCAAGATACAACATCCGTGTTTTTTCCTCTGCACGTCTTCTGCTGGACCAGCTGAAGTCAGGGTCCCATAATTAGTTCAGTACAGAATATCCTGGTCAAGTAATGCTCAGCCTCCATGTAGAAAGTGCTGACTCTTCCTATTGCGAGGCCCTCTTCACCTTCAGAGGAGGGGCAGAGATCACAGATACGTGGTTTCTATAGTGCATGGCTCCTGAAGACGTGGGCCAGGTTTCAATAAAACAGCCGTTAGTAGGCTCATTCATCTTGATATCTACATGGTTCCTTTTTCATTTGAGAGCCAGGAAAGCACACTGCTTTGGAGCCCTTCCTCTTCTCTCTGCTGCCCATCAGGCCCCACTACCTATGCTGGGAAAAGCCGAGCCAAGGATGGATAGAGCTCTATCTGCTGGGCTCTGCTTAGGCACTTCCTTCCTATCTCTGCATGAAGTCAGAATTTTTCCCCAAGAGCAATTAGTCTTAATGACAAATGACAGAGAATCTAATACTTAGATATGAGTAAGACTTTCAGAAGCAATGATAAATAAACCCAGGGGCTAGCCAATGCTAGCAGCAGGGCAGATGCCTGCTGGTATCAGAGACTGTAGCACAATGCAAGGCCTTGTGCTCTCTTGGCTGCTGTCTCTGGTGTAATTATGCCTTCTTCCTGGACACCCTGGGGTTTTCATATGGAGAGTTCAGAAGGAGAAGGCATCGGTAACCTCCCCTTGGGCTCTCTCTTTGCTTCCTGCTGAAGTGTTTAGCCAACTGTCCTTGGGCAGGAACATTTCAGTCATCACCACTTCCAATGAAGATTTTCTTTCAAAACTGAATTCAGCAAAGGTAGGTTTGGCCCATGTGTTTGCTTACCCTGGCCCGGACCCGTGATCTATGCCCTTCCCAAGCTCAGTGTTTTACTTGAGCGCCTGCAAAAATGTTGAGGCTGATTTGCTTTGCTCCACGTGAGTCAAGGAGGCTTAGGGTAAGGACAGGAACTCGATTTCTGAGTCATGGGCTCTCCAAGATACACTAAATATCCTGGGGACTATCTGCCTCAAAGATTCACCTTCCCAGTGTAGGCTACTGCCGACCACCCTGGTCTTCTGTCGCAGTTTTTCCTCTTTCTTTTTGTCTTCTTTCTTTATTCAGGACTATCCAATGCAGTTTGAAAGTTTCCCAGATTCATCTTGTTCTTTGCCTTCTCCCAAGTTCTCAGTATATATTATTTTTGCAAGAGTGGGGATTTTTGTTTGTTCTGGCCACGATGTTAACACTAGACCTTAGGACCCTGCCTCTCAATAAATACCTTCTGAAATATAAGCGATTGAAAAGAATTTCAGTGCCTGCTTCCCAGATCCACCTCCTTTACCTCACAAAATTAATTTAATCATTGCTAATCAGCATGAGTTTTCTACCTCTGTGTTATATATGAGGTATTAGAAAGCATAAACTCCCATTCCCACTCCAGGACAGCCTAGGTTTATATTTATTTCTTCAACTGATGCTAAAAAAGTGCAGGAGGGAGGGTTCACACACAGTTCATAGGTCCAAGTTCATTTCTCCTCTTAACAGCAGGGTGAGGTAAGTGTGGTCATCATTGTCACCACGGTTTTCCAGCTGAGAAAATAAGGTTCACAGAAGCGGAACAACTTGCTTGGAAGCACATAGCTGATGAATACCGGAGGTAGGATTCAGATTCAGGAGGTCTGTCTGGAGAATCTACACATGATTCCTGCCATCTCTTGCTTATCCAGCCAGGAGTTGGTACTAGAACATTCAAGAGAAGTCAGTAGGAGCCTTTCATTTGCAAGCTCAGGCTGTTGGAGAGAAAGGAGATAAGACCCTTTTTTTTCTCAGACAGGGAGTCCTGTCAACAGGCAAAGAGTAGGTTCCTTCTGTGGCCGGTTCTCTAGGTTCCCAGACAACCTCTGATGTTAGTGATGTTAGCATAGTGCATATAACATCCCATATCAAGCTCCTCACAAGTCTCTGGAAACAGCCCACACTGTATTTAACCCTGCTTGTTAGAGCTATGGAATCCTCAGAGTGTTGGAAGGGTCGACACAATTTAGGTGTGAAAATCCCTCTTATATTCTTGTGCTTGAACAATTGGTCCTCAGATGCTGACATTATATTGAAAGGTTTGGGAATTGGAACTAACCTAAAAGAAGAGAGTCACTAGGGGGTAGGCCTGGAGGCATACAATTTTGCCCTGCTTCCTGTCCTCTCTGCTTCCTCCTCCTCTTTGCTTCCTTCCATAACTGCTCCCTATTCTTCCCACTTTCTGTCCTCTTTGCTTCCTGTCCTCTTTGTTACCTGTCCCTCCGCTTCCTGTCCAATCTGCTTCCTGACCTCTCTGCTTCCCGTCCTCTACCCTACCTGTTTTCTCTGTTTCCTGTCTCTCCTGTTACCTGTTCTTTCTTCTTCCTGTCCTCCCAGATATCCCCCAAAGCTTCCAATCCAAAAGTTTGGTCCTCAGTGTAGTGATGGTGGAAGGTAGTGGGTCACTAAGGTGGAACCTACTGAAAGGAGGCTAGGTGACTAAGTGTGTAGTCTCCAGAATGCATTGATGTTTTCTCACGGGACTCTGGTTAGTGATTAAATTAAAGTTAATTGATTGATCGATTGATTGATTTTTTTTTTTTGTGTGTGTGTCACAACTGGTGTGTGGAGGTCAGATGACAACTTGTAGTTGTTGTTTCTTTTCTTCCACAGTGTGAGTTTGGGGGTTCAACTTAGGTTATCAAGCTTGGCAGCAGGTGCCATTTTCTGCTAAGCCATCTTATCAGTCCTGATCAGCTTTTCAGAGGGGATTCATATTAAAAAAACCAACATTACCCCCTCCTTAGTTTTTTTCTGGCTTCTTGTCTACTCCACCATTTGTGTTTTGCGCATTGCTTGCTCTCACCATAACGACTTTTACCATGATGTGAGGTTCCTAATGAGCCTTTAACTGGACCAGTATAGGCTGACTAATCATGGGCTTCCAACATTCCAAACTGTGAGTTAACTAGATGTCTTTTCTTTGGACATACAGAAGTTTAGCCATTTCATTTAGTACATAGAAAGTACACCCAATGCAGTAAATACATAAAGCAAATCATTCCCCTGAAAATGCGACAGGGTGTTTGCTTGAAGTTTTCCAACTTAATATTGTTGTCTGTCCAAGGTGGGGGTGAGCTGGCCTCCTGGAAGATGCAAAAGAATAAAGACAGCTTTGCTCAGATGTTCACACTCATTTCACTCGGAAAAGACAAGTGACTGGGTCAGGCTTACTCCCTTAGGGTGGGAAGCATCTACTTTCCCCCAGGAGTGTGGAGAAAGGGAAAGTGAAATTTGAGCTTTTATGAATATACTCTGTCACAGTGGGATGTGTACAATCAGAACAGGAAACAGTGGGTTGATGAGGCATGTGATGGTTTGAAAGGAGGTTGTCAAACACAGTGAACAGTCATTCGGGGACAGGACAGAATTATGAACTTAGGGACTATACAAGAAATCATAGGGAACAGCAGGGGCCACTGACTAGGGAAGTGACATGATTGGAGCCATTGCTCAAGTGACTGTTTGTTCCCTTATATATGCATGGGCTGCATTCCACAGGGACAATGAAATATAATTGCTCCTGCAAAGAATAGTTCACTGGAAGCAACCTAAATCAGGAAGCCTGGACACTTGTCTACACAGTGGTGCCAGTCTGGTGGCATGAAATTCACAGCAAATCCTGGCAGCTGTCCCTTCCAGATACATCTTAATACCACCACTTCTTACCACCCGTACGCTTTCCATCCCTCCAGTCACCACACCACACTGTGATCACCCAGTTTCTGCTCTTCCTTCTCTGTAGTCCCTCCTTCCAACACCAGCAGGCTTATGCCTAGTCATGTCAAGGGCTTGCTCACAATATACATATACACATGTATACATATGTATACATGTATACATTAATACATATAATACCTGCACGCACCCAAGCACATTCACATACATGCACACACATGCATGAACTTGCATATGCATATATACACATGCATATGCATGCACACACATATTTGCATGAATAACACACACAGCAACTAGCAGATATTAAAGAAGATAAAATAAATCTATATTGCAGATCTGTAGTGGATGCATGTTTCAATATCTCTGCTCCCAATTTAGTTCCCTTGGGGCCTTTGGAGACCCTGCTTTCACCAATGTTCACATTTCTGACTCTGTCCCCTATCCACTCTGTTACCTGACTCTCCATGCACCCTCATCATCACTATGTACTTAGGGTACAGATGTCAGAGACTTCTCTCACAACTTCACTGCACTCTCATTTTAGGAACTAAAGGAAATCTGAAGCCACTCATAGGTTGCACTTACCCTTCTCTCCCTTGTCCCCATCAGAGTCCTGAAGATAATTCAGAAGAAATGCATTCACTATGCTTTCCAGTTTTGAACTTAAATGATCAGAGTTGATACCTTGAGATTGGCTGTCAGTCTGTTTCACACCACAGAAAATGACAAAGGCCACATCTAAGCATTTCTCTCCAGATAGCTGGTTTAATTTGACCAAAGCACTTTTGTACCTGCCAATGATTTCTCCACCCCCCTCTCTCTCTCTCTCTCTCACACACACACACATACACACACACACACACACACACACACACACGTATATATGTATAAACACACATATGACATGTAAATATATGACATGCATATATATATAACATATATATGTGTGTGTCTAACATATGTATGTGGGTATGTATGTATGTATGTGTAAAATAATTTCCAGTAAAAAAGAATCATTTATGTATTGCTAATATTTTATATTGCAAAATACAGTTGAGATATTTATAGGCACCTATTTGTGCAGATCTTTAATTATTGACTTGGAACTAATGATGGAAACTGGAATGACTCAGTCCCAGAGTGTTCATAATTTTAGTTCTTGATGTGTGCTGCCAACTTGATCTCTAGAAAGGCTGCAGCTGTCCATATGTTCACAGGGGCAATATACCCACACCCAGTTCTGTTCCAACCCTTATCTCAGTTAATAAGTTAATACAAGCTCATTCTAAGTTTTAAAGGTGTGTAGTTGGAGAGACTTGACCTAACTGAGAAAAGTTCATTTGTAAAAGGAAGTATGTAAGAACTCCTGTGCTCCGGGATGACTCACTTTGTTGTGATGTTCAAGTTCATTACCAATCGTCTAATAATTCATTTTGGTACCTGCACCATAGTCAAACATCAGGAAGAGCAGTAAAGTCAGTGTGTATCTGCTGACACCCATAGATGGTGCAGATGGAGCTCCATGTGTAGGGAAAGGAGAGTCTAGACATTAGTGATGAAAGGGAAGAATTAAGAAAGATCTCTCCCCAGTGGTAAGTAAGGCAAGTATGTGATATATAGTTTACAAGGTAGACAAAAGCATAGATCATGGCTATATTTATAATTATAAGGCAGATAAGCCATCATAAACATGAAACAAAAGACAGAATTAAGACAAAATAAATAATAGATTTATTTTTATAATAATTTAAAACAAAACAATAGGGGCTTAGAAAGATGAGTCAGGAGGTGACAGTGTATAGTGGGGAACTGGGGTTCTCTTCCTAACACCTTTATCAGAGCTCTCACAACTGCCCCTCACACCATCTTTACTGGACTTAATGCCCCATTATGACTTCAGTAATAAACGACAGTCATGTTGAAATATGTCCACATAAACATACACACATAGACAGAAGTAAAAATAAAGCAAATCTTTAAAAATTAAACAATATATTTACCAATTACAGAGCAGAGAAAGGCTGACTGACTATACAAGATAATGATGTTTTATCTAAGTTAAGAAAAGTCTGAAAATACTGACAAGTAACAATTTATAAGTTTGAAAAAGATGATTAAGTCTTTAAGTTAAGAGATGAAAAATTGCCTGGTTTTCTGGCCCACACTTTTAATAGTAGCACTGGGAAGGCAGAGGCAAGACGTGCTCAGTGAGTTCAAGGCCAGCCTGGTCTACACAGAGACTTCAAGGCCAGCCAGAGCCACATAGTTACACCCCACCACCAAAACAATAAGAGAAAAGAACGCTTCAGTTGCAGATATACAGCTGTATTTTTGTCATGTTTAGTGCTGCTACTTTTTCCCCCTAATCTCCATTTTCTTTAGTTTTGTGTTTACATACAAAGCATATTAGTTTTAAAGATGTAACTCATAAAACTTTAGTCTTTGTTGGAGATTGGTTCTAATGCTTTGATTCAATTGGGAATCTGGGGGTCTAAATGCTGAAGGACCTCATCCCCAATTGGCTTTTGATCAATCAATAAAGATGCCAATGGCCAATGGCTGGGTACGGGAAAAGACCTTTAGAGTTGCCTAGCTTTGGACACAGAGAGGAATGGGAGAATCACCATGACTTGGGGAAGAAGGATGGGATGCAGGAGCTGCAGGAGAGAAAGCCATCCAGCCATGTGAGAATTCTGGCAGGTGGCCTCTGGCCATTTCCTTGTTTGGTCCTGGGGTAGCAAGAGAAGGTTTAGGAGTGTCCAGTAAATGAGTTAGCCAAGGCATTTTAAAAATAAGCTAATATGTGTGTGTGAATCCAACGGGTTCCTGAGTGGGTGGCTGGAAGTGCACACCTCGCCAGAAGCACAAAGCATTGTCGCCAAAACACTCCTACAAGTCTTACGATTGCCTTGAGTTTTGGAAATAAGATGGCTACCTTTTAAAAGCATATTTTGTATAGTTTAGTTTTTATCATTCCGGTTTTCCTCCTTAAATACGTTTATATAAAATTGGAGCTAATTTTATTAAAGTTTCAATGGTTCTAAAATGAAACTATCTACTTACTTGTATGTACTTACTTTTAAAGTAAGTGTTAAACATTCATTTATTGATCCAACATCATTGAGAGTTTGGAGAGATGGCACAGGTATGACAAAGTTTGTCATGAGTTTCTGAACACATATCTTACTGTAGAGTAGATCTACCGACCTCAAGCATATGTGCCTTCTAACTTTTTGGTGTATTCACATTTGCTTCATTTCCTTAGTAAATTTCTAAAATTATTCCAAAGAACTGGACACAAGCGCAGCAATGAGGGCAGAGGAATGTGACAACAGACAGCATGTCCCTAAATTGATTGGACAGTTCAGGGGAGGAAATAGAATAGGCTAAAACTACCAGAACACTGGGAAATATTTTCTCAGGGAGATCCCAGTTGCAAAAACCATTGAGATGGATCAGTCTCAGAGAACAAGTGTTAGCCACATTCGTGTCAAGGAGGCGAGAAAGATCCGATTAACACACACACACACACACACACACACACACACACACACACACACGATTGCCAAAGAAGGGAGTCTAGGGACCATCCTCACAGACTGTACTATTTGCAGGGTTCCCAGAGAGTGAGCCCTTCCCGAGGTATCTCGGAAAGTGGAAGAAACTGACTCCAGAAGAGAGATTTTCAAGAGAAGGACTTTTGTCCTTCCAGTTAGGTGATGTATATAGAAGAGAGCCACATTTAGTTCACAATCTAGAAGCTGAAATCTAAGCTCAATCAGCCCACTGACTTGCTCTCATGTGAGGGCCTCAAGTGGACATAGAAAACAAATGAGGGAAGAGATCAAGAAAAAACTGAAAGCAGATGTGAGACGTGTTCTTTAATAACATACCTTCTTACAGGGAACTAAGTGGTGTTCTACAACGGTAATGCCTTCTCCCAAGCATATTGACATTGATGGCCTAGCTATATGGCTCTCAGTCCTATCTCTTCAATACCTTAGAATACCCAAGCATTGTTACATCAGTGATCAGTTCTCCGAAAAATAAGTTTTGAACTATAGCCAGATGGTAATAGTCTTCAAGCTTAAAGACAGTAATAAATGTAGAAATTGAGCTATGTTTGAAGAAAGTGATAAATGTAGAAATTAA
Organism: Micromys minutus; assembly: GCF_963924665.1. NCBI lineage: Eukaryota > Metazoa > Chordata > Mammalia > Rodentia > Muridae > Micromys > Micromys minutus. The sequence goes on along the minus strand of NC_137972.1, from coordinate 83,341,277 downwards.
ATAAATTTACTTCTTTCTTGAAAAAAAAAAGAGAAGGACTTTTGCAGAGAAGTAGAAGTTCTGGGTTGGGGGACACATGCGTAAAACAATCATTCTGCAATGACCACACATGAAAAGAGTGGGCAAGGAAAGAGCAGTGTGAGAGAGAAGCTGAAGATTCCTCCTTGGAGGGAAGGTGCGACCTCAGTTTTATAGTTGAGCGAAGTTTCAGCAATGCACATGCTTGCTGCACTTTAAGAACAAAAATCCCTCATCTCCGATGCGGGCCATGAGTGTTGATATGAACACCATTTTCTGGTACATTGTTGGCTTACAATGAGCTTGGCCCTAAGGAAGACAAAGGGATGATGCCGAGATTGCCAGAGAGACTTTATTCTCACTAGGAATGGAATTATTTACTTGAAAGTAGATAAGTAGTAGAAAAGGTTGGGGAAGGCAGGGGGATGGGTTTGGGGGAAGAATGGTAACAGGCTCCAAGCTTTCCTTCTAGAATCTGTTTAGCATAGGATCATACATTTTTCATCCCAGAGCAGAAGGTATCACCTGAATGTGAGAGAGAGATGCTATGTGTCCATAACTATCAGAACCCCTTCTAGGAAGTAGTTTCATCACAATAACCAAGGGTCTATAGCAAGGGAGTTGAGTATCCTCACCTGTCTACACCTAAAGAAAGGGTGTGTTACTTCAGTAAAACAGACAAGAACACTAATGTCTGAACAGGGTGTGGCAGCGAATATTTGTGGTCCTAGCACTCTGAATGCTAAGGCAGGGCGATCACTAGTTCGAGGCCAGCCTGGGCTGTATAGTGAGATCTTGTCTCAGTAAGAATAAGAGTAACCAAAGAATCCAGATGTTCAAACAATTCAGTTGTTTCTAATGCTTCCATTGAGTTTCATCAGTGTATTTACACGTGTTAACAGAAAATTTAAAAAGCAGTCTGCCATCAGTCAATTCAGCCACAGGATGAAAGATTGGCCAGGCTGGTGGCTTTTTAGATAGAGGGAGGATGTGAAGGAGGAAAATGTGCCTCTGTAGTGGAAGGGAGAGATACTTTGGAGACCTTCACTTAAAGTTGGCAGGATGAAGGATGATCTGGCAAAGGCATCAGTTTGTAGATGAAAGAGCCAGTGGTCAAGTGATTGGAGGTGAGAGCCTGTGTCAGGCTCTGGGCTGAAGCCCCAGTGGCAGACTCCCTGCAGTGGGTTGTGGCATAACTCTGTGCCCATCAATTAGAACAACAATGGAAGTCTGCCAGGAACCTTGCAGCCACAGACTGGCTCAGCCTGACTTGTGTGTGCACATTAAAACCTTCTCCCTGATCTTGATGGGGAAGCATATGTAGGGGCAGAAAAAGCCCAACTAAAATACCTTTATTAAGGCTCCAAGCAGTTATGTAGCTGAGCAACAAAATCAAATGCAGGCTTCCAAGGTTGGAGTTGACAATTTAACCTTTTGCGATGGAGGAGCCTGTGAGTGTCCCTTTCAGCACCCCAAACCTAAATAGCATCAGGGATTGGCAGCTTTCCCTGAGCCCTGGAGTATTTTTCCTCTAAGAAATGTACAGCTGAGATTTTAACCATATAATAGCCTGCAAGGATCCAATAGAAAATTACAGAGTGGGCTGGAAAGATGCTTAGCGGTCAAGAGCATGCACTGTTCTTCCAGAGCACTGACTGTCCAAGTTCTCACCTCTAGCACCAACATCGGGAGGTTCACAATTGCCTATAACTCCAACTCCTGGGAATCTGATGTCTCTTGAGGCATATCCACTCATGTACTCTCTCTCTCTCTCTCTCTCTCTCTCTCTCTCTCTCTCTCTCTCTCACACACACACACACACACACACACACACACACACAAACCCCACTAATAAAATGTAATTAAAAATTTTAAAAGAGAATGTGATCCAAACTTAAGTCTACTCAGTTTAAAAATAATATTTTTTTCTGTTGTTGGAAATTTAGACTCAACTATGGTAGTATACAATAATCAAGATTTGCTGACAGTAGTTACCCCAACAGCACTTTATTATCTTCCCAAAGGTCTTTTTGCTTGGGAGAATGAGTCACTCAAGAACAAGCCTACAATGGAACAGTGCTGTTCGGAGTCTGTGGTACAGTGATGTTATAAAATGACACACCTCACAGTAGTTCCATGGTGCCCAGTGGGTGCAAAGCCTGTGCTAGGCCACAGTTGTCCAGGAGCCTCTCCTAGCACAGTCTGACAGCTGGTAACTAGACTTTATTTTAAAGATGGAAGAAATGGCTGTCATACTAGCCCTTTGGAGGTAGAGGCAGGAGGATCTGGGCTTCAGTGTTATCCATGGCTGCACAGAAGGTACAAAGCCATCATAGGCTCCATGAAACCTGTTACAAGCAAGCAAACCAGGCGGAAAGAAAAAAGTTCCAGAGCAGTTGGTTCAGCATCTCAAGTTCTAGCCAGGTTCATTCGTGTACAGGGTCTGGTCCTGAAGAAAAACTCCTGCCTATGCTGAATCGCTGCCCTGATATTCTTTAACAAATTCTGAACAAAGGGTAGTTTGTCACCACAGGGCTCTGAAAATGACTGGACCTACTCTGTCCCCACAGATAGGAAGGGTAGAGTCTCAAACCCACTGCCAGATTCCAAGCCTGTCAGACCATTTCTCAGATCTGTGTGCTTCACATATCCCTCAAGCTGTAGAGAATGGACTGAGACCGTTTTGTCTTCTCTTCAGGTCTTTCTTCACGTGGGCGAAGCAGACAGAACCATGTGCAAGGGACCAGTTCCATGTGACCCATATAATATAAAAGGCTCAATATTTCTATGAGTAAGCTCTCTAGCCACACCAAAAGATATCAAACCACATGACCCAGAATATCCCGAGAAGATGGTTAACATCTGGATGGTGAGCTATCTTCTGTTACACTGGACTCTTATTTTTCCTGTCAGCCAAAACCATGATCTCAAGTTCCAAGTGAGTAAAGCAGAGCTCAGAAAGAGTTAAATTATATTCAAAAGGAAGACATCAGGCCAACCTGTAGATCCTATTTCATTCCCATATCTCTACTTCTGTAAGCTATCCTAGGAATGGAATATAATTGCTTGCAGGTATGCATTCTCATACAAACATCTGCCAGCAAACAGTTAAAGCAAAAGTGTGCCATTTCCTTTCCTCCTTCCTTCTTTGGAGTGAATGATGTGGTTCTGTGTCCCTTGGGTGTCTCTGGGAAAGCCTAGACCAGAAAAGCTATATATGGACTTTTTAAGTGGGGAAATTTTAAGTGGGGACCCTCATAAAATTTAACTAGAAGCAGGCATTGTTCCTGGAAAACACCCACTCTATTGTAGCTGCACATTACAATCTACAGCACTGCCTCGGCAACAGTAAGACATGAGCTGCTTCTTCCAGATTCATGGTGAGGATTTTAAGCCCATCAATCACAAGGGAAAAAATATTTCAATAAGGCCCCTTCCAGAAACTGAATCAAGGCTCGGCTGCACTTGAGAAGTCTATAATCCAGCAGCCACAACTTGTCGACCTATGAAAAGCAAATTCTATGTGCCAGATGTGACAGCTGCCTTCTGCCTGGGGCGCTGAGAGGTTTGGCAGGAAGGCCGGGCCTGGGAGGGTAGTCTGCGTGATGGGTTCTGGCTCCACCTCACACCTGAAGTAAGTTAGCTCCCTCTGGCTGTATGCATTTGTTTCTTTCACTAAACCAACTCTGAGAACACTAACCTCCTGCTTTTGCTGCAGGGACAAAGCAACAATCGAGGTACAAAAAAGGCAAAGCATAAGTGTTCGGTTCTTGAAAGGCCAAAGAACAAGCTCTAGTAAGTCCATGCAGTGGGACTGCATTCGTGCTTGCAGATCCTGAAGGTGACTGCATGATACCAACATTACCTTCCAGAAATTTATAGATTATGGGGAAAGAGCCATCCCTATCCCCCCCCCCACCCCGGCGTGTGCTTCAGTTCAGGAGAGGCAGTGGAGAGGGTTTGATGAAAGGTACATTTACAAAGTTAGGAGTGGGTAATGAAACTTATAGGACAATGGCAATGTGCCTTTGGTTGTTAGCCACCTGGAATGTTCTCTGACAGTACATGAAGGAAACGAGACCTTTAGGAAAGACATTAGACAGACAGAACGCAACTGCTGCCACACTTCGGCATGCGAAGAACCAGCTCATTGAGTTCCTCCTACTCTTTCTTGCCTGAGCTCCTGAGTGGAGCCAAACCAGAAGCCATAGTGATGTTTATCTGGGTGTATATGGGGCAGGTAGGAGAATGGAAAAATCAGGAATAGGGATGCATGGGGAAAATAAATGTAAGAGGCTGGTTGGTGATAATGACAGCAGGCCTTCCAAGGCTGGCTAATACTCAACTCATCCAGGGTTTAACACACACACACACACACACACACACACACACACACACTCACAGAGACACACAGACACACACACATACACAGACATACACACACATACACACACAGACACAGACATACACACACATACACACACAGACACACACAAACACACACAGACACAGACAAACAGACACAGACACACACATGCATACTAGGTCAGGAGATCTGGTCTGAGGTTCTCAGGTCCATCTTGATTTGGGACAGAAAATTATTCTTCCAAAAGAATGCTATTAAAGGCACATGGCAGATCTGCAGCAACACCTTTTGGGTAGAGATGGAGTTCTTGATGTGTTTGTCTGGCTGCCTCCAATTAAGAATAAAGCAGTCAGCAGTAACCCAACGTGTTCTGTTCCAGTGACAAGAAAGCGGTGCTTATGTGTTGTCATAGCAATGGATGGGTTGGGTAAATCTTTACTGTGCTCATCTTATAGACTGGCAGAGTGAGGACAGCAGCAACTGCATTTTGGATTTTGTGAGACTAGGCACTTGCTTTCATAAGTTTCTTATTTAATTTAATATTAAAAATTACTCAAACATAAAGGTGAAGGTCATAATCTAAATACCAATATTTAAAGGATATTATTTCTTCTGTTGTAAAAAATATAGTTCTTTAAATATAACTCAGGTCTTAAGCTCTGTGACTAATCTGCCTAATGGAGAGGTTGACGGTGAGTAGAGGAGTTGTATTCCCAAACATACAGTTGGTGACTCAAATTTACTCTTGGCTTTCTCCTTCATCCTCAGTTACTGCTTACTTCAGAGAGCATAGAAGAGACCTATCACACTGTCTCTTTGACAATATCTCTCTTCCTGTGGCCAGTCCAGGCACATGCCTTATATTGATAGATACCTCAATACTTCTGTCTTTTCTACTTCTGTCTGTCCAAGGCTCTGTCAATAGCTTGGCAGACTCTTCCCTGTCCTGAAAAGAGTCCAGGACATGCCCATAGCCATGCTCCTGATGTCTCAGCTCTTTCCTACACTTTTATTCTCTCTACTCATGTGGGCTCTAGACTGACCCTAACTTACAAGAGCAATAATTCTTCAGTGGCTTTCTGGGCTGGGCACCCAGGGCCCTGGGAATTGTCTGCCTGTTCTAAGAGTAAACCCCCTGAAAGACCAGCTGATAGCATCAGCTTGGACTCTGTAGAAGGCTGGAGAATGGCCCAGAACTCTGTTGTACATGTGTCCCAGGGTTTGGCTTCTTGCAGGCAATGTCCTGTGGGACACCTACATTTCATATACTAAGGATTTGGTTAGTTCCTAGTCTTGGCTGACATGCCACTACAATGCCCAATCGTTAGTCATTTTATTCTTGTCTTGAGTGGATTCAAGTTCTATATACCTAAAGTGCTCATGGAGGGGAGAGCCAGTGTGTAGAATAGTACTGAACTATATTTAAGAGGACAACATAGAAAATCTTTCTTCAAGAAGATTGGGAAGACCAGCTTTTAATAAAAATATGCAAATAGGATCTCTGAAAACTAACAATATACGTTTATATAGTTATTTTAACAGAAATCTATTCTATATATCAAAAAGCCACCAAAAATGTCTTAGTTATCAGTAGATCAACTATGTTTATGTCCTGAGTAATATTACCTGACACTGTATTTTATTCAATTACAGTGACAGAATCCCTTTCATGTGTTTCTCTGACATTTAAAAAACACTCTTTTCTTACATCAGTCACCACCACACCAAACAAATAACACAACCAAAAAACCCCACAATAACAGACAGAATGACATCAAAACAAAAACCCAAAGACTATCGAGTTTCAAGACTCACAGAGTCAGGCTATCTTTCTGCCTCATCTGTGATTCTCTGTAGATCTTTTTTTCTTTGCCTGTTATAGCCTCTGACTTCCTACTTCCTGATGCCAGCCATATTCCTGCTCTAAGACTGTCCACTTTGTGTGCCTTCTTTCAGTACACAATAGATGATGTTCCAGGAGGTAGTCATAGGGCTCATTTCCACTCTTTAGTTGGAGTTTGTTTGTTCTCACATTCAGAGAGAGGGCTTTTCTGCTTCTCTGAACACTCCATATAAAACATCACTCTTCCCAAATTCCCACCTCTCTCCCAATCCCGATTTACTTCTCTTTACAACCCCATGTGTGGAAACAAATTCTTCTAGTCTTTGTTTTTAAAGCAGTGACTACAATGACTTATACTAAAGTGAATGTGAGATGAATCTCCATCATTTGAAAATCTTAGAATTTCTAAAGATTATGACTCAACTGTATCAAGAATATACAATGGTGTCAGAAAGGTTTAAAAAACAAGACTTTCCTCCCTCTAAGAACAGTAGGCAGTGATGCTCTAAATTTTCTTGCCCCAGTCTCATTGAAGTGATGGAGAAATCTATGAACATCCTGCAGTCTGGAATTGGGGTAGGGGATGTACATGGTGAATAGAGAAAACCAGTAAGCATGAAAAAAATCCAAGAAGGCTCTATGACAATTGGAGACAGGCTACCTGACCATTATGTTACAGGCAAATGGTACAGTTGAGGTACAGGTAAAGATGGTGAAGGAAGCAGCAGCCATATAGTCCTGCCAAAGAGAAATATTTAAACAATAATTAGTAAACAGGGGAGTGGATGAGTGGGGGCAGAAGGCAGCTGGGGCTCCTCTGCAGTTGTGTCTAGTAGTAGTATGTGGTTGCTCTCCCAGCTCTGAGGGCCAGATCTAGAAATTAGGAAGCTGTGGGTCCACATTAGGAAGGGGAAGAGAAGGTGGCCCATTCCCATTGCATTTCATATGTACAAAGCTTGCCACTGCTGAGCAGGGCCTCAGAGAAGGCTGGAGTCTGAATAACTTCACATTCATTCGAGGCCAATGAAACAAAGTTGAGATTGTGTTTGTGGTCACAAGAAGTCAAGTGACTCTATTAATGCCTTGTTTGTTAGTTTGACTCCACCCGAATGTGAGCAGAAAGTTCTAGATCTTGCTAGAATTGGTAAGGGCAGAAATACTGGTGCTCATTCAACATAACAGCTCCACTCTCAATACCACAGATATATATTACATGGACCAGTTGCTGCAGGTTTGTCAATTTCTCTCTGGAAAGTTCAAGCTCCACAGGAGACGGGATCTCTCCAGCTTGCTCACTGCTCTGTTTTATTGCCTGGGAAAGAAGTATTAGGTGTGAGAAAAGTGCAAACTCATCATGCTTTTCTAAAACAAAACAAAACAAAACAACCAGTCAGCCAGCCAGCCAACCAACCAACCACCACAGGACATTATTCTGTGTACGACTTACCCTGGTCCATCTGCAACTCACACATCAACTAAAGTGTAGAATCTAAGGTTTAAGAAACAAGGTAAATTGTTATGGACAAAACTCTCGGTTCAATTTAATAAAGTCACACTGAATATTTATTATCAAGCAAAGGTTGCTAAGAATGGAAAGTCTTTAAGTCATTTCTAGTAAAGAAGGGGAAATGGCAAACTTAAAATCAGTGTAAACCTAAAACTAGTGGGTTTGTTTTTCTATAGTGCTGCAGATCAAACCCAGTCCTTCACATATGCAAGGTTGCATTCTTCCACTAAGCCACTCATGGTCCATTTCCTAAACTGTTGAGAGTTTTCTATGGGCTCCCATTGAACACACACACAGAGACACACGACACACAGACAGACAGACACACACACACAGACACACACACACACACACACACACACACACACAAAACCAGAAACAGTAGAGTCAGAAAGAAAAACCACATTGACTCCATCATAAAGACATTTATATATGCATTGCAAAAATGGCAACGAGGTAAAATCTGTGGAGGGACTGAAATTAATCTGTGTGCTCTGGCACAAAACACTCAAGTGCTTTTCAACCATGCCAGGTGGAGTAGCTAAACCAAAATTACACAAAGCACTTTTTTTCTTCTCAAATGTCATGTTTGAGTCTCTAGAGTCATAATTGAAAAATAAATGGCATAATAAATACAGTTTTTTTTATTTGTAGAGTTATTTAAACAGAGTATCTTCCAAATCATACATTTTAAATCACGGGCAGTAATTCAGATGATGAACTGTCTTTTTAAAGGCTTTGAAAATGTTTAACAATTAGAACTCTTCCATACTGAAAAAAAATCTGATTGTGCCAAATGTAAGGAAATTTATTTTTAAATTTAATTTTAACACCACACTACACACACACACACACACACACACACACACACACACACACACACACACACTTGTACACACCCCCATCCCCCACATATATGTACACATATATTATAATTTATTTGGTTGGCTTACCACCTGCGGTCTTGGTAGTCCAACAATGGCTGTCTCACAATGGGAAAGCCAAGGATTCATACTGACTGGATGTCCCAGCAGTTCTAAGTGGGTCTGGAGTCCCAGGAAATTCCTAGAGAGCTGCTGGTCGTCAGACTCTGTTGGAACCCTGAAGAAGTATGTTCTAACATCAATGAAGAACTATAGAAGTTATGAATAGTTCTTCCTCCCTGCCACATGCTCCAAGAAATAAGACTCAGATTTAAAATATATTTATAAATACCTTGGTCATATAGTATTTTCTATTTTAAAAAATTAAAAGTGTAATTTTGTTAATATAAAAGTCAGCAATTCTTGCCTTACTCTTTCGTTCATCTATTTTTCAACTTTATGACAATGTTTAAGCAGAATTCATCTTGTTCAAGCACTCTTTGTTCTTCTAGGTTTATCTAAGCACCCCTGGGCAACTTGGTTGGGTCATCCAGAGAGGTTTGATGAAATCCTTTACTGGCCACTGATGACTTTTCTGATGGAAGAGGATCATCTACCATAGAAAGCAAGGTCAGAGTTACTGCTCATAGCACCTCTCTATTTGTAGAATATTCTATATATCACCATGAAATCACAGATGCTTTCTACAATCTCCAACAACCATGTTTCACTAGGAAGAAGGTCTCACTAAAGAAGGATTTAAGAAAATAGATTTCACATAAAAATCTGCCTGTGCCCTGGAACTTACATAAATCCTTTTGATGAGCTTTTTCTCCGTGGACCAGAAAGACCAGCCTGTGCTATTACACAGGCCCCAATGCTCCCCATTTTGTCTTTATACCTCTACCATAGCCCCAGTTGCATGTTTAAAGCTGTCTTTTAGAGAGCAGCACCTCTGTCCCTCTGTCTCCCAGTGTTCTCCCAGCCTTGGCTCTTACCTAACACGCAGGTTACTGAAGATTCACCGAAGGACTGAATTGCAACAGCAAGTGTGTCTAGAGATGAATGAATCTGAACATGAAGGATGAAGAGCCCTTTAAAAATATTCCTTTCCCCCCTCAGGGAAAGTAGAATTTCTACTGAGTTCTGGAGAAATAGAGATTTCTACTCTCTCTTCTGAGGACCACAGTGGTGCAGAGAGTAATTTCTAAGAGCACATTTTCTCCCAATATAAAAGTGTTTCTGGCACCTGGAGACAGCTGCCTCTGAGGGGTTTGGCTTCTCAGAGCACTCATTCCTGCCCTGTCAGAGATTTGTAGTCCCAGCAGAAAGTCAACAGGACTTACTTCCCAGAATCTTGTGTTCATGTTTAAATCATCATCCTAATTACCGGTAGAAGCGTGAGAGGTCTCATGGGCACTGGTATTGGTGAGCTATTTCTTTACAATTCTGGAAAAAAATTATATGAAAAACAATTTATAGCACTGAACTACATGAAACCAGAAATCAGATGAAAGGTCTTGAAGGAAAAAAAATCAATTTAATGTACTTTAATTTTTAAAATACTCATAGGCAAACCCTCAATGTTCATTCAAGTTTGTACACTATGTGCATATACATGATGCTTGTATGTCCAAATAAAGCAATTTATATCTTCTTCATTTTCAAAAAAGCAAAAAAATGATTCTATCATCTTTCCTGATACTAGCGTTTTAAAAACTAATGTTACCAAGTTATACTCACATTAATTACTTAAAAATATAATGGCCTACTAGCTCATGAATAGTTTATAAAGTTCATATTAACTATTTTAAAAGGATTTTATTTTTTCTTTTTATTATGTGCATGTTTGTGCCTATGAATGGGTTCTTCTTCTGCACATGAGGCCAGAGGAATTAGACTCCCCTGGATCTTAGTTACAGGCAATAGTCCCTCATATTAATTTTTTGAAACTAGTACCTTTACTTTTCTAACTAGACAGATGTTTTGCTCAGCCACCACAGAACATGAAATGCTATTCAACTTCTAAAGCAAAATATTTTAAACTCCTGGAGCAAGAACATGCTTTATGATAATTTGGCCTCATGTCACATGTGCTGATGCAAACATTCTTTCAAAGAGTATGAAGTCTTATGTAGAATCGGTGTTGTGCCGGAGGTGACTCACGCCAGCAGCCTGCGAGCAACATCACCCACATTTACAGGATTTACATCAGGGCCCTGGCAGAGGCTACAAATACAGGCAAGCTTTTGGAAAGGTTGGATATGCACTCCAGGAAGGATGTGTGACTGTGACTGAGCCCTGAGAGGGGGGTGCACACTTTGCAGTAAAGCTCATTTTACACGACCTTATCACAGGGAATCTACTCAGGGAAGCATTCACCAGTCTACAGCTAAGAGAGTTCTTGGAGTGAGACTATAAGCCTCCCTTTCTGTGTGAGTCAGGCTGATCTTCAGAGACAAAAGGCAAACTACCACACTTCTTCTTACCAATTGCAATTCTTTTTGGCAAAGCTTCTTAAAGTAAATCTTTTCTTTTTATCAAAAGGATCATTTGCAGTCATTTGAACATGAAAGTTTAAAAGGCACTGAAAGACTTAAAAAAAACTTTCAAGTATCTTTGGTAAAATAATCTTGTAACATGGCACATGCCAGTGTATTCCTGGAGGGGCATCACCTGTGTCCCTATCTGTCCTGATCACAGTATGGAGCCTTTTAGCTCAATGGACTGACAGGAATGTATGTAATTTGATGACTAAAATAACCTAGGTGTGCCTCACCATCATATACATATTAATATTGGTAACCGTGTGCTCATTTTAATTTGTGGATTACCGTTAATTGTAATGGTGAGTTTCAGTGTTCAGTGGTTTAGGATTTAGTTTATGTTATTATTGTGTATTAAATCTACCAACTTTCAGAGCTGGCAAAATGCCTCAGTGGACAAAATGTTTGTTGCACAAGGGAAAGGACAGCAGTTTCGACCCCTAGAACCTACATAAAACCAGGCAAGTGTGGTGTCCACCCGTAGTTCTGACACTCAGGAGGCAGAGACAGGAGATTCCTGGGTAAGGCACCTAACTTGATTGGTTTGAATTAGTGAGCTCTGAGTTCATTGAGAGACCCTGTATCAGACAAAGTAGAAAGTGATTGAGGAAGATATTCAAAGTTAATTTGGGGCCTCCATGAACACACACACACACACACACACACACACAGAGAGAGAGAGAGAGAGAGAGAGAGAGAGAGAGAGAGAGAGAGACAGAAACAGACACAGAGACACAGAAAGAGACAGAGAGAGACAGAGAAAGACAGAGAGATGGAGACATACACAGAGACACACAAAGAGAGACAGAGATACACACACACACACACACACACACACATGCAAAATCAATCACTAATCAATGCCTATCCACTAGAAAACAGAGATTACTTCTAGGAAAATAAAGAAAAACTAATTAAACAATCAGAATGCAAGATCATTGAAGTTAAGGGAAATGTCATTGAATTCATCTCCAAAGAACCTGTTAATTCAACAAGCTCTTGTCCAAAGGGAAGTTGGTTAGGGCTGTGCAGCCCCTGGATGAGAGTCCACTCTGCCTGCAGAACCTCTACAGAATGGATGGAACATGATACATTGCTTTCACTCTTCTGTGAAAATATATTTACTTTCAGGGTTGCTCGAGTCTTAGGAAGTATCAATCTTCATTGCTAGTTGAGCTATCTAGAATTCCTCCTTGAGGGTAGATTTTAACAATTTGTTTTCTAAACTAGCAAATCACCATGGAGACTCCCAAAATCACCTGCTCTGAATTATATTTAAAATAGATTTTTAAAGCCTTTTTCCCTATGCCCATCTCGTCTTTCTCCTAATATCTATAGCTATATTTTATTATGCCTAAGCGAACTTCTTGGACATGATCTGTAATATACTTTCACAACTTATAGTTATTAGCAAAATGATTTAAGACCATGAATTTTCCTCTGACAACACCTTTATTCTATTGATCCTAGTGAAGTTTTTATGGTTGTTCTTTCCCTCTCTTCCTCTCTCTCCCTCTTCTTCTCTCCCTCCTTCCCTTCCTCCCTCCCTCTGTCCCTCCTTCCCTCCCCCACCCCTCAGGAGACTGAGGAGTTGAGATGTTTTATTACTAAGCTGCTTTGGTCCACTGTTGCTTTTTATATTCTGTAAATTAGTCTTGCTTGTTATTTTCAGGGTGGGATAAATAAATTCAGTTTCCAATAAAGTAATATGTGATAGAGGGCCATGGGGTAGTGATTCCATGCTAGGTGATTGACTCAGTTAAGGACCTTGAGGGAGATTTTGCTTAAAGAGCCACACAAGGGGGGGGGGTGCTGAAAATGGTAGGATGTGGTAAGGAGGGTGCCATACAACATCCAAAATCCCTATAGCAGAAGGAAGTGACATTGTCCAAAGAACTGTTAGAAGATGATACAGATGAATCAAGATGTCCTGCAAGATGGTAGAAAGAAAGCTAGGAGGGAAGTGAGAGGACCACCTGGGGCACAGAGTGGGCAGCTGGAAGGCCAGCTGGGAGGCCATGGCAGCACAACAGGCAGATGGCAACAGGCCTTCGGTGGTGGTAGAGAAGCAGAGAGGGTTGAGGAGATAGATTTACAATCTCTCTAGGGCAGGAAGCACGAAGAAGGCAGTGCTGCAGTACTGGTGGGCAGGGTAAGGAAAGGGGATGACCATACATGGCTGGACCCTCTATTTCTGAACCACTGTGGTGTTTTTATGACCAGCAGCTCTCACTCCCCATAACCCACAGTGCACACCCACCAGAAAGCCTATAGTTTCCATGTGTCCAGATAATCCTTAATCCAATGTCTCAGCTCAAGCTCCTCCCCGCCCCCCTGCTCAGAAAGCTGCATCTCTGTCACTTATCCAAATCCAAATATGATAAGAAGAAATTTTATATAAGTGAAAATGATTCTGTGTCCTCCAAATCCAAATATGCTAAGAAGGAATTTTATATAAGTGAAAATGATTTTGTTTCCTCCTATAACTTCCTTTTGCTTTGTGACTGTCTCCCTGTTTCTCAATGTATCTGTGGCTTCATGGGTGGGATGCTCTGGAAGGGAAACAGCTCACTGTATTTTAAAAATAAAGATGTTGCAGAAACTCAGATAGCAATGCTCTCCAAAGAGCATTCAAACCGAACCACTGTACTGTGGAATGCATCTGTGAGTTTGCTACTGCAGGGGAATAGGTGACCTGGCCCTAATCAGAGCTCATGTTGGTTAATGAGGCAAGTGTGGGCTTCTCCGAGCATTAGTCATACATGTTCCTTATCGGTGCTCATCATTTCTACATGCCTAGCTCAGTGGTCTCTGGGCTATACTTCAAGCTAAACCTAGATTTCAAAAAATTGAATAGGAGCCTTTAAATGATGCTCAGAAAATATCTTCATTTAAAATTATACAAGAATACATAGAAGAGAGACATAAAATTTTCCCAGCCACCAAATTGGTGTGGACTATCTCACAGGATTTCAAAACAATAGTTTAAACATTGTTTAAGGTGGGGTGTGTGTGTAGAGATCAGCTGAACAATTTTGAAATGCTTCAAATTAGTTGAAATACAGGTTGAAATGCACTACCACAAGCCTAAGTATATAAAATTATTTCAGACAGCAATGAATTAACAATTATATACTATAAACAAATATTTTATTTTGACAGAGGATGCCTTCTTATTGACAAGTGTTGGACAATGCACAATACAAATTACTGGCATAAAGGTTATTTGAAAGATTTAGTATAACTCTCTACGCACTATGGCTTACACATATTCCTCTACTACGTGAGAAAGAAGAAGAGAATTGGGAGATGTAAGGGCTTAGATTATCACCTACTTTGTAAAGAAAGTCTATGTTCTGACTACCTGAATGAGTACCAGTTCTAGGGAGAAGACTCATAACTTAGTACTGGACCTCTTGTGTTTGTAGGAACTGTGTAAACTGTGTGTAAAATAACATATCTGTTCCATTGTTTGATTAAAGGGAAGGTTTTTATTGTAGATATAACAGAGACTAGCCAGAGGCATCTGAAGAGTTCAGAAGAGGAGGAGGAGGAGAAGGAAGAGGAGGAGGAGAAGGAGGGGGACGAGGAGAATGAAGAGGAGGAGAAGGAGGAGGAGGAGGAGGAGGAGGAGGAGGAGGAGGAGGAGGAGGAGGAGAAGGAGACAACAAAGAATAAGTACACTGAACATGGCCAGAAGTGTTTCAGGCCATGAAAGAAACAGGAGGGAGGACTGAAGAGGGTGGAGGGGGAGGGGGAAGAGGAAGGGAAGGCAGAAGGATGGAGGAACAGAGACAGCGAGACACAGAACAAAAAGAAAGGAGGAGAAAGGAAAGAAAATACCCTAAACAGCAAGATCACAAGTAGAAGGCATAGTTAAGGGAGATGAAGCTCTGTGAGCTTGAAGGGGGTTGTTTAGGGTAGGGGAAAGGTGAGAAAAGAAGGTACTTGTGATGCTGAGGGATCCTGGAGCAACTGTGTGCTTTGGTACGGTAGTAGGCACTACAGATAGCCATGTGTTTCTTCTTCCAGCAATAAGGAAAATTACTTCTTTTGGTAGGGGAAACTGGATCCACAAGATCCTAAGAAATTCTACCTTTGTCTATCATGAGAAATACTCCTACAGTCAAGCTTGAGCCCATTTCTGGATATTTTGGATGACCTTTGGGAGTTTTGGGAACTGGGATTTCCTTTGGCCCTAACAGGAATGATACTCGCAGAATTTTAAAGCAATTTCTTCTCAAAGGATATATGAGTACAGAACTGTCCATGGGCAGGAGGAGGAGCTCATAAATCTATTTTCTAAATATCTTAGAGGCCTTTTGCACAGTCAGCAGACAGTGTGTGAGAAGCAACATGTAAGAGCTGGATGACTTCTCATGGCTGTGGCTCTGAAACACCCACACCTATTGTTTTCCCCTATTTTTCTGCTGTCTCTTGCCACTCAGAATAGAAAAAGGTTTTTCAAGTATGTTGATGACAAATAGGGACATATAGACACAGCAGAGGACTTACTGACTTATTGATTCCTTCTCTTTTAGAAGGAACTGACATATCTGCCATCTGTCACAATGCCACAGAAAATACTAGTTTATCGAAGAACCTAATTGGTGGTGGCCTCTGGTTTAGAAGCTGAATCATTAATTTATATATTCCTTGCTTTCAATGAGCACCTGCAGATGGAGCCGTCTAGGGAAGAGTTCTTGGTCTAGATGTCTCAGTTGATTGGAGCCTAAGAAGTCCAAGGCCACTGAGAGAAGTAGTTAGAGAAAAGCTGAGTTTTTATCTCCACCATTTCCAGGAAGAAATGGGGTCCTAATAGATGGCTGAGTTTTCCATTGCATGTTGGGTAGTCATTATGATCAAGTCTTACTAGCTTTTTTTTTTAAAAAATAAAATTAAATAAAGTAGTGTTGTCAAGGGAGGCCTGGGAACTGTACATTTTGTCCTATTTGTTTCTATTATGTTAATTACTGGTCTTCTACATAATCCAATGAAAGGGCCATTGGCAGAAGAGGACCTAGTACATCACTAGTTTAAAATGTGGCTCTCCTTTCATTAAAACAAAATGCACATGCACGCCAGCTTTAGGAAAGAAGATGTTTTGAATTAAAACAGTTCAAATTCCATCACAAATTGATCCACTCTGTTCACAAGAAGGAGCTCAGTTCTTATAATCTCTGTCCTGAATTAGTCTTGATCAAGTTGATGGATAATTTGTGGAGTTTCAAAAGGTATATGGCCACTTGGCCAATTATCAAGACCTAATTAAGAGACTTTTATAGAGGTTCATACCATCTATTTCTAATTTATTAGTTTAGGCTGGGAAAAATGCCCATTAAAAAACCCTTATGACAAAAAGATAAAGGAAGACTCTAATTTATCAAAGTAGTCTTTGAAACTCCTGGGTTGCTTGGGCATATATGTGAACAAGTGGTCCTGGCTCTTGAGACTGTAAAAGAAGGCATGGCCTGGATAAAAAATGGCAGCCATCTTCACTGTGATTCTTCTGTAGTAGCATAAAACAGGCTCCAAAGGACACTGGGTTTTGCTTGAAATACTTTGAGTGCATTCGAGTAACTTCACTAGGATGTCATACACCTGCAATCTTACAGGTTTACATCCATTGGCTCATATGCATGCTGTTAGGGCATCTGACATACTGGCTCACTGCAGTTCTTAAGCTATAGTTCAACTAATACCATCAGAGGGGTGAGCCAGTGTGTGCTCATTGAAAGACAAGACAATTAAGATTCCTACAAACCATTGTTTGGCAGCTATAAGCCATCAACACTGACTTGACACAGGTTGTGAATTCATTCTGTGGTCTACAATAGGTGAAAGAAGTCTTTTAGAAGACATTGCAAAGTGGTACTGGTGGTAAAATATATAACACCCACAAAACAGAACCTTATCTATGAAGCTCTGTTCTCAGGACTAATATAATGTTTGAATTGAGTAGGGTTTAGTCACAAAAATATAAATAGAAGCGGCTTCCAACCGAGGCCAGTTAATATTGGGAATAGAGTTACTTTTGAGTTGGAGTCCTGGAAGAATGAACACACAGCAGATGAGGCAGCACATGCCCATACAAACATGTGCAATGCAGAGCAGTGATCACCCACAGAACTGGGAAAAGGAAGGCACCTGGAGCCATTGGAACACGGAGCATGGAGGTAGGGCTCATATACCTGGACCCAAGGCCTCTGACCAGGGCGACACTTAAAGTTGTGGCAGAAGACTCTGCGAGTGTGTGATGATGTAGCTCCTCAGAGTCCTAAAAAAAGCTGACATCGAAAACTAAATCCTGCCATGGAGAAGGGGAGCCATTTCTGCAGTGACAGCAGCAAGAAAAGCTCACAGAAAAGGAAAAGGGTCTCATTGTCCCTACCCTTCCCAAGAGTTCTGGCATCCTTCCTTCTTGAAGAACCCAACTTGAAACCATCTGGGTAAGAGTGGAGAAGACAGGATTGGTGTGAAAGGCCACAGTTCAATCCCTGCTAGGGTGTTTGTTACTTTTCTCATGTGACAGAACACCTGTTAGAGCCTACTTAAAGAAGGGAGAGGTTTGGGCTCACAATTTAAGGGGCACAGGCTTATTGTGGCCGAGAAAACTTGTTTGCTGAGATAGCTAATGACTTGAGGTGAGATTTGAACACTTCTAGGTGGCTCAGGATGCAGGAATCTCTGTCAGGAAGTAGGGCAGGGCTGTGATCTCTACTACCTGCCACTTAAGCCAACCAAATCCCACCAGCAGTAACTGAGACCAAGTGTGAGAACAGGGGCCCATGTGGGGGGGATTCTATGTTCAGACTTACAGCAAACTTACTGTTTGAATTTTTTGAAGAATTTAGATTATATATACAAGAAAGAACAGAGAAAATTTGAATGAGCTTACTACAGTGAATTAGTATTTATGTCTTTCTGAATCAGAGTTTAAGTAAGGGTTATAATTTGAATGTAGCATTGACTCAGTGCCATTCGTTATATTGAAGATTTGTGATTTGAGCTTACAGGCCTGCTCTGAACATTTCCACTGTGATAGCTGAAGATTTTCATTGACCGGGAGACAGAAAGAGCAAGTGAGCAGAGACACAAGAGCACCACCATCGACTGGAGATTAACCAACAGAAATTCACATTAACTCTAAAACCAGAGCTCCTGCATACTCATTTTACTCAAGACTCTCCAATTTCCAAATTCACTTTAGAATTTTGAAGCTGTCCAGTCATATTTATACTTTTGTTATGTCCTTCCTGGTTCTCAGCCTCCAAAAATGTAGTAATTTTCCCTGTTCTGCTTAGACAAACACCTGGAAGCTCTCCTGGGAAAGATCCCAAGTCTAGACATAGTTTTTAAAAAAAATCCACACATGTGTTTCTCATTATAAGGAGCTTTAACTCTGCAGACAAGAGAAAATTCCCATGCCTCCTCAGAGTTACCAATTATGTCACATTCTGTGAAGAAATGCTCATGACTAATATATAAATAATTGTCTTCAAAAATCATAATAAAGGAGAAGAGAGAGAAGAAAAAATGGCTCCACTTGAGCTTCTGAGAGTCTTAGTTTTGAATGCAGGTCTTGAGTAACAGGAAGGAGAGGTGACTTCCAACTATCTACCTGGGCAGCCGTGTTGTTCTTTTTAGAATTTTGGCAAGACCACATTGACAGCAATATGTGCATTTCCACCAAGCTCTCTTTTCTGCTTTCGTCTTCTACCCCTTCTCTTCTTTGCTTTCTTCTCCTCATGATGAACACAATAATAGGCAAATGTCTGGCCATCTACACTGTGCTAGTAAAACATAGGATACACTAAAAATAAGACATTTCTTCAGAACACAGTGCAATTAGGAAAGATCCCAAGAAACATTAACCTGTTGCATTTGCAACTGCGGAGGTGTGAGATGTCAAGACACGGCAGTTCCTCACCAGCTATCATCCATTTCTTAGAGTGTCCAGAATTAACTGTAGCAAGAACAGGCAGAGAGAATGCATGTGTGAAATGCATAGTGAGAAAGGCCACTCAAACAGGGATAGTGACCACTTTGTACAGAAAGCATGCTAAGAAACAGTAGAGAGAAGTCCAAGCCTGAGAAACCGAAGCACTGGGTCAGGGGACTGGCTGCTATGTTAAACACATTCAAAGAAAACCTGGCCAAAGACAGAAAATTCTGTGATTCCATTTGTGGTGTTTGTTTGTTTGTTTAATGCTACCAGTTATTGGATCCTTAATCCTACAAGCTTGCTTCTAGTTAAACTGTCCTACCATTTCTGTCATCCATGTTAAATAATCATGTATATATATATATATATGGATTCTGAGGTGGCTTGCTGCTCTTGTGGAGGACCTGAGTTCAGTTTCCAGCATCTACATATGGTGGCTCATAATGACCTTTAACTTCAGTTCCAAGGGAACTGATGCCCTCTTCTGGCCTCTGTGTGTGCATAAGTACATAAGCAAATACCCATATACATATACACCCAATCAAGAATCAAACTGATCTTCAAGAAACCAAGAATATGTATGTGTAATTGTCAGGGGTCCATGTAAACACTGACATAGGGTAATCACTGTTTTTAAATCAACTACACTGGTAACTACAAACTATATCCACAATACTCATGTTAGATGATGCCATAACAGAGAAAAGACCATTGTATATCTTGGAGAAATATTTTTGAAGATGATCAGCTGAAAGAAAATGTCCCAGACCTCTAATCTTGCTTACAAACACTCAGTTATGAAAGCACAGCATGGAAACATAGAAAAGGGAGAACATGGGACCTGTATTGTGTAGATGCAAGAAATAAAAGGAAGGTAACATGGAAGAGTTGGATGCCACAAGCAGCCATGACATAATGGATATGGTAATCAGTATTTTTGGATTCTTGGGAAAGAACAAGAGAACCTGAAGAATTTACTGGCTCATGTAACTGGGTATTTCTCAGGAATGAACTTAGCCTCAGGCCTGGTTTGACTTTGGAGCTTAAATCAGCTTTATTGATTCTGTGACTTCATTTATATCTGCTTTGCTTTTGATTTTTCTCAGTGTACACAGACTTCCAAAGAACCCAATAAAATCTTCACCAGAAGCTGAATCCATGATGGCAGTGCATAATCCCAAAGGAAAGGATCTAATTCAAACTTCACCCAAGCCAGGGAGAACTCAATTGACTTGGGGAAATCACATACCCATATCTGAAAGGATCACTGTATCCATGGGGATTTTTCAATATAACTATCAGATGCCTGTTTCTGAGCCTGCAGTTAAGATATGCTACCACAAGTAACAAGCATACCAGTGCACTATGGGACTGAGAAGCCCTGGAGGAATCAGAACAAACACATTATGCTCTATTTGCAGTAGCCAACATTAACTGTAATCTGCTAGTTTGTAAAAAATATTCAAAAGAGCTTTTGAAAGATTATTAATAATTTCTTCAAAAGCTCAAGGGAAAAGATAAAGAGGTGAAGTTTTCTAATAGGCAAAAATATACAAAGGAAAAAAATGAGAGGTACATGGCTGAGAGATGGCTCAGTCAGTAGAATGCTTGGCATGTAAGCATGAAGACCTGACTTTAAACCCCAGAATGTGCATGTGTGTGTATGTTGACAGGTATGTTAGCACAGGATTATAATCCCAGCACTGAGAAGGTAGAAACAGACTCTGAATACCTGAAGCTTGCTTGCCAACCAGACTAGCCTATTTAGCTGTTTGCGTACTAGCAAGAGTTCTTATTTTAAACACATGGTAATGTGAGGGTAGAGAGATAGCTCAAGGTAAACACTCACCATGAAAGCAGCCCCCCCCCCCCGAAAAAAAAACCCTGACAGATACAGAATGTTGAGATAAGACCTGTT
This sequence comes from Micromys minutus, assembly GCF_963924665.1. Taxonomy (NCBI): domain Eukaryota; kingdom Metazoa; phylum Chordata; class Mammalia; order Rodentia; family Muridae; genus Micromys; species Micromys minutus. The sequence goes on along the minus strand of NC_137972.1, from coordinate 83,320,271 downwards.
ATTTATAAAATAAAAACACAGAAAGAGAGTGAAGGCAAGGGTGGAGAGGAGCAGCAGGGATCCAGGACTTTGAATGAGCTCTGGAAGTGTCACCTGGTGTGACCTATTGTGGCTTCCTGTTGAACACCAACAGTAAACAGTATAGAACTGCTCAGAGTGGCTTCTTGATTTTTCTTTCATACCAAGATTTTGTTTTGCATCTTAAAATGAAAACCATATATATAAGAGACCTGATTTGCTTACTAAAATCAATAGTGAGGTGAGCAGAGCCTCTTGTACAAGACACTTGATTTCCTTCTTTTCAAGGTTTATGTTAATTGTGCCCATGTGTTTGCTGTGTGAGGCTATGTGCCAACAACTGTAGATACTTACACCTGATATGGGTTCTGGAACAGAATTCAGGTCCTCTGAAAGGGCAGCAAATGCTCTTAACTACTGGGTCATCTGTCCAGCCCCAGGTCTTGCTTTCTCTCGGCATCAGTATTCAACAGTAAGGCATGAAGCCAATAACTCTGCATTTGCTGGAAGGTCTGTTTCTTTCAAATACAGTGTCCTTGGAGAGTTTGACAATGGGAAATCATAAACAGATGTTCCCATTAAGAATCCTAGCCTTTTATGGTCACAGAGTTTCCTAGCCATCTCTCTACCCAATCCTAGCAGCACAGCCATGGACAGTCTTCTAAAAATGAGAGGTTAGAATGCTTATAAACCAGAAAGCATGGTGTGTCCAAGTGGATGAGGAGCTAATGGAAACATAGCATCATCTGCGACCAGCCTTGGAGACCAGGTCTGAAAACAAAAGTATTTTAATTATCTGTGAACAAAGTGGGGCATGAAATCATCAAGGAGCTCTTGAGAATGAACATCAGTGGAGAAACAGGCTCTGTTTCAGTCAGCAAAGGAAGATGCTGTCCTGAACTCATGCAATCGAGGTGCTGGAGAAAGTATGGCTTGTACGAAGAAGCCACATATATTCGCTGGAACACCATGGCTGGAGTGAAAAGGTAAAAATCTGGGAGTGAGAGAATGAACAGATACCGCAACATGTGGAATAGAAGAAACATATGGAGACATAATAGAGAAATTTTATTCCAAAGGAAAGAAAACTGATAATAATTCAACTCAAGGAAATACGAAAAATGGCAGAGTACTACCCAAGAGGAAGAGGAAACCAGTACAGACAAAAGTGAGGTGAGCTGTCATGTTCTCAGTCATCTTAGTCACGTGGTCCACTACTCCATAGTGTAATGATAATCCTAGAAAAGGGGGCAGGCAGTTGCTGGCATCTTGGAGGGAAAAGAAGAATATGACGTTTCAAAGGTTCCATCTAACATCTTTCAGATATTTGATTCTCATGAGAGCAGCTGATATTTCAACTACACAAAGGATGCTCCCACACATACCTGCCTTGCCACTTGAAATTATTTGTTGGCAGTAATAGAAGACCAAGGAAAATATGGGAAGTGATTAAATGAACCAGGTAGAAACAAACAAATAAAAACAACGTGGCCCTCTCTGGGAATCCACAAGTAGAAACCAGAGGAGAATTCTAAATGAGAGATGGAACACACACAGTTGTGGCAGGAGAGAGAAGTGTTCCAGTCTAACTAAAGTCACGGACAGAGAGAAAGAGAGAAAGAAAGAAAGAGGGAGGGAAAGAGAACACCATTAAAAGCAGAAAAACTAGAAATATCTAAACAACAGAACAAAAGAGAATTATTGGCCAGGGAGGTGGCTTTATGAGTCAAAATGCTTGCCATGGTGAACTGACAACCTGAATTCAATCCCAGGATCACAGTGGAAGGAGAGGGTGAATTCCCTGAAAGCAGTCTTCTGACTTCCCCGTGTATACTATGGTGCATACACACCCACACCCACATCCCCCCTCACACATACACGTGTAAACACACTGAATAATAAATTAATAATTTGTTATGCAAAGAGTAATTTAAAAATTTAATGCTGTGGTTTAGAATCAAAAATAGACAATTACAGATTTATGTGTAAGAACAGGGATATACAAGCCAACGCAAGAAATTATGAAAAGAAAAAGCAATATGCATTTAAAAATTACATTTATTTATTTGTTGGGGGCTGCATATAGCAGAACACACACATAAAAGTCAGAAGACAAATAGGGGAGTCTTAGGGATTCAAACCAAGATTGTCAGGCTTGGCGGAAGCGCTGTTACCTCTTGCTGCCTACCTACCAAAATGATTTGTTTTAGTAATTTATGTGGGGGAGGTAGTCATGCCTTTTGATGAAGAGGCTGTAGGAGGGGTTTAGACCCCCGCAGAGCTGGAACCACACAAGTTTGTTTGCCCTCCCCATCCTTTATGTAGTGTGTGGTATTTACAGGGGGTATGAGTCAAGTACAGGTGTCCTGGTGGAAGAAAAATTTCATTCCACCCTTTCCATTTAGCATCTTCCAATGTTTAGTTATGATGAGAATAGAGAGCTATCTTATGAGCATATAAAGGCCAAAATACTGATCATGCCCTTCAGCTAAAAAATATGTCAAAACGAAACTCTTCTAAAAGTAGGAGAAAGTTTATTTTGAATCAAACTATCATGCTATAAAATCCTCATACTCAATTGGGTCATTAATCCCAGTAATAACTATTGGTATTTTTCCACTGTGTGTGTGTGTGTGTGTGTGTGTGTGTGTGTGTGTGTGAATCATCCATCTATGCTTCTCTACTACTAATTTATCTTTTAAACTATATCTCATATCTACCCATCATCTACCCATTCATCTTTTGCTAATCCATCCCCATCTACCATTTTCTTTTAAGTTGTCTCTTTCCTTATGTTAAACAAGCTTCCTGTAAGGTCCTAATAAGACAGCCAGGTGGAAGTATCGCTTCTCTGGAAGATGGAACAGAATGAGAACAGCTGGTGGACAGATGAAAGTGGACTGAAGATGCTTGGTAGAGCAGGAGAGGCAGGAACCTAGAGGAACAGAGTTGCTCAAGGGTTAGAGGCAGGTAAGAGTGAATTCATCAAGGAGAAGTAAATGTGAGCACAGACATTCAAAGATTTGTGTATGGATGATGTGAAGTCAGGGCTTACATGGGCCACACAGGATTATAGGAACTGAAGCGGGGCACAGTGGAGATTACAAGCAGAGCTTGGCTGAAAGTGGGAAGCAAGGTGAATACTTCAGAGGGACAGTTGTTTGTATGCTTCTTTGATGATTCCCTTATTCATTCTTCTTATTTAATCATTTACATCCTGGACAGATCTTCCATGTAGGGAGGAAAGAGGAGAAATGAGGAAGGAATATCAGGTGTATGATTTTCCACTTAGTGTTGGTAGACAAGCCCAATGTTTATCTCCAGCATTTCTGTGAACAGCTTTCAAGGACTGGATGGAGGGTTTTTTGTTTTTTATTTTATTTTTGGTTGGTTGGTTTTTTGTTTTTTGTATCAGCAAGGAAGGACTGAGGACAGCTGGCTCATCTGAACTTGAGCAACAGCCTTCAGTGGGGATGAGAAATATTGGCCTGAGCAATTACAACTATCAGAGAAAGAAAAATGATTCAAATATCAGCAAAAACAAAATTTTCTTTGGATGGGAACCTAAAGAAACTGATGATACAAATGAGTTTATTGCCTACAAGGAATCTAACATAATGGGACCTGGGGAAGTTTCTGGAGGGAGCATCGTTATTAGAGGAGACGCTGAGGGTTTGTTGGAGAGTGTATATACCTCTGATGATAGTATGACTCACACATGTCTAAGAATGATGATAAACGGTATGTTTGTAGAAAGATAAGCTCCAGACTTTGAGACATCTTGGTGACTAGTTACAGAGTAGAGCATAGAGTTCAAACAACAGAAGTTGGTCATCTGTGAGATTTACAACACTTTCTTGGAGACAAGAGAGGTCCTGCGGGGTTCAGGAGTGCTGGGAAGACTTAGGAAAGCTGACATAGGTTTAGCTAAGAATTGAAGGACTTACATGAAAGAAAACATTTACCCTGTTATGTGGGGAGAAGTTACAAGCTTGCTGTGGAGTGAGCTAATAATCTGGATTATAAACCTGAAGAGCAGAGAAAAAGAGCCCTACTTGTATAAAGTTTATTATTCAAAAAGGTGGATTTTTGTTTTTCAGGCTATCTATTTGAAAAATGAGGAGAGGGACATGAAAACCTTACTGTGTTTTTGGAAGCAGCCTGGTTTCACGTGGCTTCTCATTGGAAACATTGCTGTGTGAAGAACCACATTTTATCCCACAATTTGGGAATGCATTCCAAGCTTCTTTGTATTCTAATAAAAGTGAAGGTTTTGTGATCTCAGATCCCCTGGAGCTGGAGGGACAGGTGGTTGTGAGCTGCCTGACATGGGTGCTGGGAACCAAAATCAGCTCCTCTGTAAGAACAGGCTATGCTCTTGGCCACTGAGCTGTCTCTCCATCTTGCCTGCATATGCACATAGTTCTTGAGAAGGGGATTCTCTTAGCTGTTCAGCTGCATGAGTGTGGAAAGAAAGTGGGAGGCTTCCTACCCCTGACTGAGAGGTATCTATGGAGCTATATCATGGACACAGGTGAGGGGATGAGCTTTACAGCCAAGGCTGCAGCATGAATGATGTGAAGACCAGAGGGACTCCCATGGGACAACTCATTGAGAAGAAAGGCTGGAGGAAGCTGAGATGTTAGGAGGTGATGATTTAAGGCTAGGCTATTGGAGAGTGAGATTTCAAAGACGATCAGGTTTGGAGATCAGTCACCAAAATGGCTGCATTTCTGAGTGTTCTTCCCCAAACAAATCCCCAAGACAATCAGCTTGGGAAGAGAAAGGGTTTATTTTGGCTCATGGTTTCTGGGCCTCCAGTCTCTCTTCAGTTTTCCCTCTGCTTCAGAATGGGTCAAGCAAGGATAGTGGGATAAAGCTGCTCATGTCATGAATAAAGCTATGGCAAGGTCATAACGGACAGGAAGAGCGAGCAAGTCTCACTGTCCCCTTCGGGAACACATCCCCTGTGATTTCTCCCATGATGTCTTATCTCTGAAGTTCCCAGAGTTTCCCTCTTAGTACCAAGCTGGGAACTAAACGTTTATCCAAGGAGCCTCTGGGAACATTCCAGATCCGAATCACAGTGAGAACTAAATCTGTTCTTAAGTGTGGGGTTAATTAAGAAGCACATAAAAAAAAAAGGCAAGGGGTTTTCTAAATACTAGTTAAAATGGAAAGAGATGTTGGACCACTTGGTGGGAAATAAGATTACTTACTCAAGCAGCATTCTACCATAACAGGAAATTTGTAATGCTGTTTCTGTGACTCCCCCAAGGTGAATATTTAGGAAATAAACAGGGAAAGGCAGGCTTCAGGAGGACTATAGAGTTTTCCACAGACTACTGTAAAAGGGTTGCATATCCTTAGCAAAGACCTGTGTTTCTAGCAACCTGAGGTCTGGGGCAGAGTTTAGAGGCTCTGGAGCACATGTTTGTGGAATCTATTAGATAAATCACATAATTTCATATCTCTCACTGGTAGCTAATGCCAGAAATATTGATTTATGTTCAACTTCATTGCCAGCTTTTCTTAGACCTTTACTGACCTGGGTGGGTGTAGAGGCAAAAAGGCAAACAGAAAAGTCCTCCCTCCTCATGGGACAAACTTAGGGTCTTTTCTCATAGGCTGTTTTTTCTGTCAGTCACAGAAAGAAGCATGGAAGCATTCCAGGCTTGGTAAAGCACTGAACTGTGAGAATTTGATTATCTTTTCTTTTCAGATAACGCACCGATATAAAAACCAGACTCCTCATCTCTGCCTGACTGATCTTTGGCACTGAACAGCAGAATCTTTATCAATGGGCTGCTTTCCCTGTGGCACTCATCCTGAGGCTGCAGGCGCCCATTAAATAGGGAGCTGCCCTCCCTTCCCTCTGGGGCGGTGGAGGGTAGGAAGTACTGAGTTCCTCTTTGTGTTCACTCCGTATAGTTTTGCTTATTTGTTTGAAAATATCTGGCAGACTCAAAGCTTCATTTTGCCAGAACTTTCTCACAGGTTTATAAGAGATGGATTGAGTAATTACATTGCCATTTTTGCTATTATTGTTCATTTGTTTTCTGAAACAGTGTCACTATGTGACCAATGCTGACTTGGAGCTCATTATGAGCCCTACCTGGGCTAAAGCTTGCAACAATTCTCCTGCCACCGCATTCTGAATATTGGGATCATAGGAGTGAATCAATCACCATACCTATTTTATTTCTGTTATACAACACACACTCGTGCGCACTTACACGTGCACACATACACCATAAACACATACATACACAACACACACACACCACAAACACACACACACCACAAACACACACACACACCACAAACACACACACACCACAAACACACACACACATACACAACACACACACACCACAAACACACCACACACAAACACCATCCATACATATATACACTACGCACTCACACACATCACAAACACACAAGCGCGCACACACACTGAGTGATTTATTTATTGGCTTTGGAGTAATTACGTAGCCCAGGTTGACCTCAAATTCATGACCATCCTCCTGCCTGAGTTTTCTTCATGATTACAGACATGAACCACTCCATCAGGCTAAACCATTGTCTAACTGGAAAATACACCATATTTCGATGAAAAAGATGTAAATAACTCAAAAATTACCTTCTGAAGCAATGAGTTATAGAAGCACCAAGGAATGTTTAATTTAGAATGAGTTGTTCAATTCATGAGGTAAAAATAAAATGTTTGTCAAAGATATGAGAGACTCCACCAGGTGATATAAACATGGGCAACATTTTAACAAGTTCTTCCATTTCTTCTTTTGAAATCCGTTCATTTCTTATTAGAAATTGAATGAAGAGCTCCTCTTGCCTTTAGTGTATTATGATGTTCTTTCTTATAAACTTCTGACAAATTCCTAAATAATTCATTGTCACTTTAAATGACCTGATATAAAGTAATCTGACCTACGAGTTTCCTTTCCCTCAAGGGTAACTTCGCCTTTATTGTTAGCTTTAAACTAACATCTATGATGTTTCCGTTAATATTCAAACTCTGCTTGTTTTTATTTCCTACAATTTGGGAAGCCATGTTTATTTAATTTTTGATGGCAGTTTAATTGTATAGTGTAATCTTGCTCACACTTTTTATTACATATATCACTAAATGCATTTTCTTGTCATACCATGATTGTAGACTATGGTCAGTACAATTTTTAATATTGTGATTTTTCTTTTGCCCTAACAAGCAATTGATTGTGCACCTATTTTATAGGAATTTTAAGACTATACATTCAGCTGTGTATAAGAATCAATGCCTATATGAATATAAATCGATTTAGTAATTACATTTTAAATTTCCTATGTTCTCTATTATGGGGATATTTTTTATCTATTCCTACATTCTGGCATCTACCATAACTAATAGTGATGAAATATCCCTACTTTTTAAAAATGGAGATAAAATTAATAGATAAGAAAATACCTTGACCTTAAATGTCCAGATGTATTGTTTTTGACACCTGCATATATCCACAAACCATCTTATTTAATTTGTTCTTATGGTATCAAAAGTATTTGGGAACATTATACAGGCTTGAAAATTATATAACAGTCATGAATAATATATTTTAAGGGTTGAGTGTGGCATACTACTTTAACAACTATTAATTTGGTTCTATATTCTGACATTCTTGGGGAGGGGCTTGGAGGTGGTACCATCCTGAATTTTTAAGTATGTGTAGGAATTCAAGTGCTTCTAAAAAGATAAAACTCTGCCCTAAAGCTAATTCCAATAAAGAAATTGTCAATATTAGCTTTGGAAACTGAGGTGAAAATAGATTTGAGTGGTGGGGCTCAGATAAAGAAAGAAATATTTTTTTTAAATAAAGAGATGGGAGAATATGTTAGAAATACTTCCAACAGTGGTCTGCATCTGCTAGTGCCTATCTTTAGTCTCTATTCTCCAAGAGGCATCACATGAGTATTTTTAACACTGGGATTCAAGTTTTTGTGCTGATATAGAGGTCTCTCTCTCTCTCTCTCTCTCTCTCTCTCTCTCTCTCTCTCTCTCTCTCTCTCCCTTTCTCCCTCCATCTCCCTCCCTCCCTCCCCCCTGTCTCTTTTAATCAGAACAGAAATCAATTCTAGGATACTTATAGCAAGAATTAAAGATGCAAACAAAACAAAAACCTACAGAGAAATAAACCTGAAAGGAAAGAAACATACATGAGGTGCTAAGATGCTGTGTGTGAGGCTGCCCAAGCAGTCTAACACACAAAAGATGATACTGTTTCCCTGCAAAGCCGAGCACATGGATGAAGGATGGCTAATGACTGTGGGTATCTCATCTGCTCTTATGCGTCTCTCATATCTCAGCATGTCTGTGAATATATTCTTAGTCTCCAAAATTTCAGACGGACCTCAACAAGGAGTGGCAACATGGTGGTGGGGTATCCTTATTTGGCTTCTTTCCTGGTGGTTAGGAGCCAACAGACTGAAAACCTGTGTTCCGTGATCATGATGAAGTTCTCACCAATCATTCAAATTCAAAAGACCCACAATTTTATTTGTTCTCAGAGACGATGAGATATTTCTTCCAATGTATTACAATCCCTGGAAGCATCCTGAATGCCACTTCTTTTCAAACAATTTAAAAATTTTGTTGTCTATTCAAGGTCACACCCAAAGCTTATGAAGCACATGGGAACAAATGGAGTTCTATAACTACTTCCCCATTTTCCCAGCAACTGAGTGGGTAGTATGTGGACCCCCTTTGTCACTTGAGGCCATGTAACCTTGATTACATCACCTCTGTCTCTGTTTCATTTTGTTCTCCTATAAAACAAGGATAAGGCTGTGGTAAAGACAGTGAGAAAAGCAAGCTTGAAGAATGGGGTTCAAATCCAAACATCCAAATGCCAAGTATGGTAGTATGCCTATCAGCATCCTGCCCTGAAATAAGAGATCAGAAGAGGATGTTATATGTCCTGGAGCTGGAGTTCCAGGCAAATGTGAGCTTCCTAACGTGGTGCTGGGAGTCAAATTCTGGTCCTGTGTAAGAGTAGCAAGTGTTCTTACCAGCTAAGCCATCTTTCCAGCCCCTTGTTATGTCTTTAACAGCTGCGTTTATAGGCAATAACACAATATAGGATTTGGAGATGAAATGTTGATATTAAAACTAGATATTTTTTTCCAAACTTTTATAAGAAATGCTCCACCAAGAGATGTTGTATCAATTTTAGTTCAATATTAGCTTCTCACAGAAGCAGAATATGGGACAAAAATATGTGACGTGTCTTATATCGCTCATTTATTAGCTTTGATATATTAGGTTAATATTCTGCCATTGCATGGGATTCTTCCCTGGAAGGTTGGCTTCCTTCAAGGACCCCAAGCTGTAGTAGAAATGGTGCAAACTAATGATCACAGCTCCAGGGACCTAATCAAGACATAGTGTGGGAGGTTACTTCCTTAAGTGTAATTAAAACTATAGTCAAATATGCAACATGTTACAAAGAAACCAGAAGCTCGTGAGTTCCAAATTAAGGTAATAGAATAAACTGAGATAAAGAAAGCCATTTTCTCATACCACGTAATGGAATCAATTTGGTAAAACAACAGTTAAAAAAAATTTCACCAAGAACATAGAGTGTGACAAAAGCTGAGAAGAGGAGATGGTAAATCCACAGCCTTGCTGGAATGGTGCTCAAATAAAGAAACAAGAGACTCTATTCTATGACTTGGAGATTGCTTTCAGTGTTATCCCTCACTCCATCCTCAGCCATAGAGCAATGGCTGAACACATGCTTTTAGAAACACAGGTTCTCATTCTACAGGTTCCCTGACTCCCAGCCTGGGAGAGATGATTACCAGCCTCGCCCTAGATCCTCTACTCTGCTGGTCTTTTCATTTCAGTATCGTTACAGTGCTGGTTTTTATTTTGCTTCATTTTCCAATTCAATGTAGTCATTTGAGGTATAAAATGTCTCAGTATTATTGGGATCTGAGGAGAGCAATTCAGTATTTTTTTATGTACTTATGTTTTTTTAGAGCATGTTCCTCACACACAGTGACAGGTTTGACATGACATTTGTTCAAGTGTGGTGTCTGTCATCTTCTTACTGTCTCTGCTGCCTGTGCTTCTTAGTCTATGTGTATACACAGAAAGATGTCTGGGGTGACTATTTAAAAGTAGGAAATGCTTTTCTAAAATAACGTGCACAGGAGATCCATGGTGCTTGGGGGGAAATTCTGGGGCTGTGAACCGTTCCATTCTCATTCCCATGGTACAAATAAGCCGTCACCCAGCACAAAGATTCTGGCTTATGTTTTCTTCCATTGACCTATGGTCTCAAAACGTTTCTAGTAAAGGGCTCTGCACCATCAGGACAAGTACCCAAGAAACTGAGGTGAGAATGAGGGCAAGTTCATTCTGGCTGAACTGGAAGATGATTTACTTGAAGAGTTAATTGGAGTTCACGTCACACTTGCAACATATCACAGGTGCCCCTCAATCAGCTCCAAGAATTCCCCATCCATCCACCAGTACGACCCATCCAGATACGGCTGAGCAAAGTTCTTCCTCTGGCTCAGACTGCATCCCATCTTGTTAGGTTCCCCCTGTAGCCCCACTCTGCACCATCCATGGAATGTTTCTCATTCTAGTTCCTTTGCCTATGGCTGTTGGAATAGCTGCTTCCCCGTGTTCCAAAGCAAACAAACAGAAAAGCCTCAGTTCCTCTGTGGTCAGTAGCACCAAGTGTATTTTTGTGAAATTCTTTCTATTTTCAAGCACCCCATGTTGTTGCCAGACACTCATAGATCTTTGCATAGTTTGAGATCTGGCATGTGGACGGTGCACAATAAAGGCCAAGGACCCATTTAGCACAGACAACAGGGCTTCTCTACCCCAGTACCTCCTGGGTGTTTTGTCCCCATCTGTGTTGTGCTCTAGTGACAGCAGGGATTTGATGTGGCTGTGAACCACTCTATATTTTCTGAGAAGTCAACAGATTCTGTCACAGTTCAATATAAAATCCATGCTTGAGCAGAAGCAATTTGTGGATGCCATTCCGCAGCCTTCCTCTTCCCTCTTCTCCCACTCCTCCTCTTCCTCCTCCTCCTTCCTCCTTCCTTCTACGGTCTTCCTTCTTCTCCCCCTGCCTGCTCCCCTCTTTCTTCTCCTCCTCCCTCTTCATTCATCTTCTTCCTCTTTCTTCTCTCCCTTATTTTTCTCCTCCGTCCTCTTCCTCCCCTCTTTTTACTCCTCTCCTTCTTCCCTTTCCTCCTTCTTCCTCCTACTCTTCCTTCTTCTCCCTTTCTTCCTCCTCCTCCTCTTCTTTCTTCTCTTCCTTTCTCCTCTCCCTTTCTTTCTTCTCCTCCTTCCTTCTCCCCCTCTTCTCCATCCCCTTAATCCTTTTTCTCCTTTTTTCTTCTTTTCTCCCTTCTTCTCTTTTCTTCTTCTCCTTCATCCTTTCCCTCCTCTTCCTCCCTTCTTTCTCCTCCTCCTTCCTCCTTCTCCCTCCTCCTTCCTCCTTCCCCTCCTTCTTTTGCTTGTTCTGCTCCTCCTTCTTCTTCCTCTTCCTTCTCTTACTTTCTTCCCCCTCCCCCTTCCCTCCCTCCCTGCTCTGTCTCTCTTAATCATTTCTCACGTTAACACACCACCATTCTACTCTGGCATTTATGGCTCATCTTTCCTCTTAATCTGCCCTTAAACTTAAGGAACCTATAACAAAGACAGGTCGAGATTTATCAGATAGCTAACTTCTGGTGGTTTACAGACCTTGATTCTGCAAGGAATTTTTGGCCAGAGTTTCTCAGAACTGTTTATAATCCCCAAATGATGGCTCTACCACCTTCTAGTCTTATCAGATATACTGGACATCCAAGTTCAGTGCAGGTCAGATTCTGTGTGGGAGGAGCAGAGAGCATGTAGCAGGTACTCAGCTGGGTGTCTTAACAAAAACGTTCGTTATCAAAAATTTGCATTTTTCTCATAAAGAAACAGAGGCCACAAGAGTTTACATAAGTAGTCACTAGTCTTCATCCAACAATAGCAGAATGGTCCAAGACAGCCTGAATCCAAAGCTTATACTTTTTTACGCTTAGGCTAATGCTCTTACCAGAACTGCGAGGTGTGATGGAAGCTGGGACCAGCTCCCAACAGACTTCCAAATGTTTAGAACATTCTTTATTGTAGACAGCCCAAGGTTGTTTTTCAAAGCTAATGGGGGCTGCTTTACAACTAGGGTTGGTTAAGACAAGTCCAGGTCTCAGCACCACAAGGAAATTCTTCGGAAGACCTCTGGGGTAACCGGGATCCACGTGGTATGTATTAAGAATGTCTGCGCTAATGAATCGCTTTGAGGATTTCAGCCGAGGAAGCCAGTCTCAGAGACCCCTCCTGCCCATATGGGCTGAGTTTCACTCAATGGGGTCTTTGTTGCAGCTCGACTCTGGAAGGAGGTCAGCTGGTGGTCAGCAGAGGAAAACACCACCGAGAAGGTTGGCCCTGAGCTTCCTTTGCTCCACTTTCCTTTGGACAAGTTACAAGAAATCTTTTATGGGCGGCAGTCGGGGAAAGCCGGTGGGAGCCAGCTTTGTTCTATTTTTGTAATATATTTCTGGTCGAGTTAATTCTATGGAAAAAAATCATCAGCGGGATTGTGTGTTTATGTAGGCCCCTTCGTCTTGCTTCATGTGCCAAGTTCCCTGAGTCTGCAAGGAAGTGCAGCCAGACTTGTTCAGCGTCCAGGGTCCTCACCCCGCTGACCCTTTACTCTTTCCAAGTTTACCCAGCTCTCTCACAGCAGCCGCTGCATGGAAACTGATCCCTCAGCCCCCGACTTTTGGCAGGAGGACACTTCCTTCATATGGAAACGTGTTTAATACCAATTTAATGGTCTGTCTAGCCACTGTATGCCCTGATCCCGCCCTTCTTCCTTAATGCCCACTGGCACGGAGCACGGAAAGTGCGCTTTTAATCACCCAGTTCCAATGCCCTCAACTTACTTTTCTAATGTTCACTGCTTTTCTAATGAGTCCCACCCCTAATTTCTTTTAAATCCTGTGACACACAACTGATCTATATTTTAAATGATATTCTTAATTTATTTTAATTAAACATAATTGAGACAGGGAGGACATACCTTTGTTTTTATTTCTATTTCTTTTTGTTCCTTTGTTTTAACGCCTTCTCCGGTTTCTTTCTTTTTTTTTTCTTTTTTTGAGCATGCAAGAAAATGAACAAGTAGAAATGATTTTGTTATTAACTCATGAAATGACTGTTATTGTTTAAGGAGTAAAACTGAGGTTAAAACTCAGTTTAGAAGAGTCGAACATGTCTGTTTTTATTTATTGCTTGAAAAAGATCATTTGAAGAAAAATAAATACACTTTCAACCATTAAAAAAAAATCTCAGTCTAATGGGAAATCACTTGCTTAGCATGCACTAGTCCCAGGTTCACTCTCATAATAAAATTAATAAATAATAAAACGAATAAAAGCCAACAGGAAGAAAACTGACTATGCAAGGAAACATTATTTTGAAGTTGAATCAGTCACCAAGTTACATATTGAAGCAAATTTAGCATTATTTTATCAAAGGCCCTTAAACAATGTACACGCTGTATACCTAACAGGAAATTACTGAAGCTGAAGTTGGCAATAGTGCAGGAGGCCCCTAATATAAACTCCGTGCAGTCAGTCAGAAAATAGGTGTTCTATGCCATGCAGCACTCGATTGCTTTATTACAAGATGGGTGATGGGACTGGGGGGAAGGGGTAACATTTGAAATGTGAATATAGAGAATATCCAATAAAAAAGAAAAAAAGATGAAAGGCCAAGGTCAGGTGGCATTCTTGGCCAAGCTCTTCTTTGGTTGATTATTTTGCTTTGTTTTTATTGTTAAACACTGTTATTGTTTAAGCATTCAACTAATTTTTTTTAAAAAAAAAAACATATAGTAATGGAGGTAGGAGCATGGGTAAAAAGTTAGGAGATAACTTCATGGAGTCTGCTCTTCCCTCTCACCTTTCCACAGCTTTCTGCTTTTCACTCACTCACGTATCTGTTTCCCCAGCCATGACCTTTACCTAAGGAGTCATCTTGTTGGTCACTAAATTGTCCAATTTTTAAATACACGTAATTAAAGTGAAAATAGCAATGTGCCTGTGTAAAGCACCAGCCACCCCAGTAGTCCTGAGAGAAAGAGACGCTTGGTCCTTATGGTTCTCCAGGGATGCTTTCGATTTCTCCATTTATAAACCTGTCATCTGGACTGTGTCACTACTAGTCTAAAAGGCCTGGAAGGAGTGCATTGCCTCTGACGATGTGAGGTACCTTCCTTGCTTATCATCCACACTTGCTTTTTACACTTTAATAAACGGTACAAATACTTAATAATAGTAAATGACAACGAACAATGTTGAGAAAATTCTGTCTCCTCCTTTGCCCTGCCATCACCGCTCTTCATGCTTGGGAATTTTTTGTATCACACTTCACAAATCCACACACAACTTTTAAAGAGTTACAGCCTTAGGGATTTTGTTTTGGTCTCTGAGACGCAGCCTGACTGTGCTGTCCTGGGTGACCTGGAACCTGCTGTGACAGTGATGCTGGCCTCAAACTAACAGAGATCCACCTATTTCTTTCTGCCTCTTGGGTGTTGGAATTTAAAGGTGTCTACCACCACACCTAGGCTATAGTCTCAGGAAGTCTTGTCTTTCACTTAATATTATATTCTTAGCATATACTCTGTTGCTTGATAAACTACTTTGTCAACAATATTCTCTTCTGTGGGCTTCCATGGGCCAACCAATATAAAGTATTTAGTTATCTTTTTTAGTAAGGTATGTTATACCTCCGTAATATGCCACTAAGACAGTTTATTGAAGTATATGCTTTTCTAGAAGGGCCGTAATCTTATGCTTTAGAAATAAGGCAATAACATATATCTTGTACCCAGATCCGTTTCCATAGCAGCAACACCCACTCTCACATTCTTGTTGAGTGTCATCAGCACAGTCTCCTTTGTCTCCAGCCTCAACAGTCACGAATGCAGTTTCCAGCTCGTGCCTGCTGCTCCCGTATCACTGGAACTTTGGCTCGACATCGGTATCTGCCTTCTATACTGATATTCATATGAAACATGAATGCACACAACTAAATAATTAGATGCAATGGAACCTGGTCAGTGTAGAGAAAATATCTTGTGTCTGTATACATGTAGCACCTGTCAATAATAAAATTAATGGTATATGGCTTAGGCAGGAAATGGAAGGTAGAATATCCTGTAGGATTCTGGGATGGTGCCAGGAAGGAGATTCGCCTGGGAAGATAAGACAGAGAGAGATACGTGGTCCCTGAACACAGATAAGCAGTCATGGAGCAAACTGTACATCAGAATAAATGGGGTACATTAAGTTATGATCTAGTCAAAGAAGACACTGGCAAGGTAGTTGTAAATACATTTTGATTCTGAGTATTATTTCTGGGAGCATGGGGCTGGGAGAAAGAACCAGAACTAACTTCTACAGACAATAACTTAATTTTTCTATACTACAAAATTGAATTTCAAAAGACATAAAAATAAACACTTACTAGTAGTATGTGAGATTGTCTATGCTACCAACATCACACAAATAGCATTTATAGCTCTCACTTTATGACATTCTGACAAACCATCAATTTGTAGCTAGTATTGTGAGGTTTTGCTATTATTATTAAATTATACCATATACACATATGTGCAAAAATCAAAATGTAGCCCAGTGGGTTTTTATTGTGAATATAGCATGAAACTCAATAGAGTGTTCCCATGTTGTAAGGACTTGAGTTGGCTGATTTTGGCAACTTGACACAAACTAGTTACCCAACAGAACCTCAGTTGCCCAATTGTCTCCATCTTACTGGCCTGTGATCATGTATGTGAGTATTTTATTGACTGAGTGGTATTGGAGGTTTCATCACAATGTGGATAGTGATTTGCCTGGGCAGGTTGCTCAGAGGGTGTATAAGAAAAGGATTTTTAAGAAAGTAGACTGAGCAAGCTTTGAGGAATAAACTGTCAATCAATGTTCCTCCATGGTTCCTGCATCAGCTCCTGTTTGAGCTCCTGCCATGACTTCCCTCAGAGATCGACTATGGTGGACATATGAGAACCAAATTCCTCAAGTTGCTTTTGTTCGCGGTTTTTGCCACAACAACAGAAAGCAACACTATCTAAAAACCACCTTATGTCTCTTCCCATCTTCTTCACGACTCAAGGTAATTGCCATTTTAACTTATATCACTGTGCATTAAATTAGTCAGTTTTTTGATGTTTTTCCAAATGGCTTGAGCAGTAAGTCCTTCATTCAAAAAATATGTTTACTAAGCCATATTCCTATAACAGTGTCCATTAGTCAGCAGTTAAAATATACTTCATCTTACTTTATAGTTTTTAATGTACATGTTTTGTCCATTTTACATCTTTAATTAGTGCTTGCTATTTTTTCTTTTTGCTTAATTTTTATTGCTTGAGTAAAAATTCTATTTCCTACTTTCACATCTTCTTGTATGTGGACCACTGTGTGTGCATGGAAAGTCATTCACAGGAGCAAGTACCTGTCAGTGGCAACACCACTGAAGAAAATGACATCACCTTCTCCAGCTGCTGTTAGAGTTCATGAAGAGGTAGAAAAGTCAAGCCACTCATTGGAATTTGGTTGTGGCGAAGTATCTGTTCATTACCATGAGAATTTAATTTACTATTATTTTTTTCTGTAAATATAAAATATATTGGCCTGTGATTTTTATCAAATTTGTTTTATTTAAATCTTTTTATTTATTTACATTCCAAATGTTGCCACCTTCCTGGTCTCCCCTTCAAGAGTTCTTTATATCATCATCCCTCCCCGTTGTCTCTGAGAGGTGCTCCCCCACTTAACCCCCTCCCCACTATCCAGTGACTGGTCCTTCTTGAGATCTATCCCATGGGCAGTCGCCAAACCCTGACACTATCACTAATGCAATGTTGTGCTTATAGACAGGAGCCTAGCATGGCTGTCCTCTGAGAGGCTCTACCAGCAGCTGACCAAGATAGGTGCAGATATTTACAGTCAACCATTGGACTGATGTTGGGGACCCCTATGGAAGAATTAGGGAAAGGACTGTAGGAGCTGAAGGGGATGGCAGCCCCATAAGAAGACCAACAGTACTTATTGACTTTTATGACAGATATACTAACCATGATTAAAACACACACACACACACACACACACACACACACACACACACACACATTTTCTGTGCTTGTATTTATTTTATTGGGGCTGAAGATAATAAAACATCACACACACACACACACACACACACACACACACACACACACATATATATATATATATTAAAGCCATAAATTAAGTTCATAAATAACAAGAAACTTTCTAGCAAATGCAAAATAGAATGAAATTTTCTTTAAATGATAAAGGGTGGGTGTGTATCAGAAGATTTCCCCAATATCCTACTAAAGGATCAAGTATGAAATTGAGAAAGAAACAGGGATGCTCCTAGGTCCATCTTCCATCAGTGTTCTGACACTCCCACAGGGAAGGAATGCCAACAGCACAGTTATGTTAAAAAAAAAATCCACAATAAAGTCCCCTGGAATTAATGTTAATGTAATAAGTTTGCTGGTAACCAGGTCAAAATTAACATCACTAATACCTCTGAATGGCCCCTTATTAGTACTTAAAAGGATTATTGACTTAACTACAGTTTATTTGAATTTAATTGTTGGGAAGGAAAGCATGATCAAGTTTCAATCCAGATAATCAAAAAATTAAATGCAGAGTGATACATTTTGTAATCATATAAAAACACGCATCTTACAACACAAAAGGCATATTGCCACAAGGGAATTCAGATGTTCAGCCACGAAAACACAGCCGTTGGAAATGTTAAGCAGTCGTATGCCCACCACCTTTGCTTTAGATTTATTTCTCTCTGTTTGTGAATACACCACATGTGGTCATGGGCTTGTGGGTGACAAAAGAGGTACTTGGATTCCCGGGAGCTAGAGTTAAAGGAACTTTTGAGCCACGGCCCTCCTGTGCAGACACTGAGGCATGATCCAAACCACTGAGCCGGCCTGTATTTTTCCTTCCTTAACCCTTTAACCATCAGTTCACCGCTCGAAGCTGTAAAGCTGTTGTGCTTATGTGGTTTTAGAGTTCTTTAAGTGTAGGTTGAATGGCTGTGCATTTTGATATATGTCACTTAGACTTCAAGACAGTTCATTTTTAGTGCAGACAAAACGCAATGGTATAAGGCCCTACCCACCTCAGCCCCACAAATTCTGCAGGATTTGGTTATTTTTTTTCAATGCCTTCGATGGGCAATCCTGTTTGGTTTGAGTTGTAGAAATTTAATTCCTTTCCCAGCGAGGAATAAGATGGCATCTTAGTGTCTATCAAACTGTAAGTTCTGTAGTTATCTTCTTTCAGAAAAATTGCACTCTTTATTCCTGAAAAACGAGGTGAGGGGGAGAAAAGTGACTTACCCAATGTCACACTACTTCTAAGCTTTGTGCTGGGAGCAGAAATCATTTGGATTTTACTGAGTCCATGGTTGTACTGATTATATTGGGGGAGAGTATGATGTATAAACACAGACTTGGACTCTGTTTCCAGTTGTTTCCTCTGCTGTGTCAATTACAGGAGGGAGTAGGGCCAGGGGTTTCAGAAGGTAAGATCATTTTTCCTGCTGCTACACCTGATGGCTATTCTGTTTTGAAATGCCCTTACAGTATTCTTGAAGGAAAGGGGTTCCTGGAACAAGCACCATCTTTTGCTGGAAGCTGATTGGAACCCTATTCCAATCCAAGCAGAATCCTGAAGAAAAATCTGCTGCCCCAAATGAGATACTTTCCAGATAAAAGATGCTTGTGTTATCTGAGAAGAGATGATGGAGTGCTGAGCATACTATGTCATTTTGTTCTAAAATTTGATTTAGTTTTGTAAACTTAACCTTAAGAATAGCTGCCAGATGCTTTTCTACAGCCTAAAGAATGCTGCAGTTGAACAAGAAGTTGGGGTGTCCTCTACTTTTCCTTCTTAGTTCTGGAACTTTTAGGAAAATTCCTACCCAGGCCTTTTAGTCTTTGGGAACTGTTAGGGTTACTTTCCTGTAAGCATGTAGCTCCTAAAGGTTAGGTTGGGAAAATTCTCTGCTTGCAGAGGAGTAGATTGTTTGTAGTAGAGCTATATCGAAAGAGCTTTAACATCGAGCAAACAGATCGCCAGTCAAGGCTGTTTGCTGTCTGCTCAGTTGCCTCTCCTATTAATCTTGCATACAAACATGTAACATCTGTGATGAAATGAACCAGTGGGTTATCCTGACTAAATAGCATGTGCTGCATGCCCTCTGATTTCCCCTAAGTTGTTGCCTCTCCCAGAATCCCACCCAGGACACCACATCACATCCAGTCGTTTGTCTCTTTAGACTCTTTATGGATTTGACAGCCCCTTGGCTTACTTGTTTGGGGGTAACCTTCCTGATTTTGAGGAACAGCAACCAGATTTTTACAGACTCTCGTCTCTCCCTTTCCACTGCAGTTTTAAAATTTTTTGGAGAAAGACGGGCATCCTCACCCCAGATCATGGGTACCCACTATTGACAGGACTTACCAGGAATGATATCGACCTTGGTCTCCTAGCAGGGCCACTGTTTGTCCATTATCCCCTACTACATTACTTCTTTAGCCTCTTTCAACACTGCCCTTTTAGATGATTTCACTCTAGGAGGAATCGCATCTTTGAGAGTAGAATATATATATATCTGAAGTATGTGGATTCATCCCTATTTCTTTCTATTTATTTATGAGTATGGACTCACAATTTTTTAAAGATTTATCTGGTTAGTTAATTTATGAGTACACTGTAGATCTTTTCAAACATACTAGAAGAAACATCAGATTCCATTACAGATGTTTATGAGCAACCATGTGGGTGCTGGGAGTTGAACTTAAACCTCTGGAAGAGCTCTTAACTGCTGAGCCATCTTTTCAGCCCATGGATTTTCTTCTTTCTTTTCTTCTTTCTTCCTTCCTTCCTTCCTCCCTTCCTTCCTTCCTTCCTGCCTGCCTTCCTTTCTTCCTTCCTTTCTTTCTTTTTTCTTTCTTTCATTCATTCATTCATTCATTCTTTCTTTCTTTTCTCTCTCTTTCTTTCTTAATTTTTTTATTTCTTAATTTCTTTTTCTTTCTTAATTTCTTTCTTTCCTATTTTTTTCTTTCTTTCTCTTTCTTTCTTTATTTTGCTGTGGGTCTCATTGCATGTTGTTTATATTATTATTTGGACTGACCATTGAAAATCTATTATAGTTTTCTGAAAACCAAACATTTTAAATTTTATACAATATTTTTATTTTTTTTAAATCACCATTTTGATTTATCTAGATATATGTATTACAATCTATTATTTGAGTCATCTTCCCATTCCATTTATTGTCTGTTTCCCTCACTATAGCTGCTGCTATGTGACAGCAGTCTTCTCTCATCTAGTCCACCTTGCTGTTTTTAGGGAATATTTCATAGACATCCAAAACCTGCTAGCACACAAGTGCTATGCTTTCAGATTTGCTTCTATTTGTGGCTACATTAAACTAGAAAAATGAATGACCCTTCTCTACCTCCCACATGCTATCAATATTTGAACAAGTTAGTTTTACTGTCAACCTGACATAACCCACAGTCACCTGAGAAGAGAGAACCTCAGTTGAAGAACTGCCACTATCAGATTGGCACCAGGGCATATCTGTGGAGCATTCTCTTGTTCTCTCATTGATATAGGAGAACTCAGGACACTTTAGCAGATGGCCCTGAGCTGTATAAGAAAACAAGCTGAACAAACCAGAGATGAGTCTGTAAACCAAATCCCTTCATGGTTCCTGCTGCAGTTCCTGCCCAACTTCCATCAGTGATAAACTATGACCTGGAAGTGTAAACTGAAATAAACCATATCCTCCCTAGTGCTCTTGGTCAGTGTTTTATCACAGCAACAGAAAGAAAACCAAAATAACCTCCAACTCCCTCTCATCACATATCTGATATCTGACGAATGGCTCTCTAATTCCACCCCAACGTTTAGCCTGTGCTGCCTCTGCTCTTCAGTATTGGTTCTCATGTCTCTCTGGCCAACCCTGAGCTTTCCCATTGCCTCTGGTATTCACACTCCAGTGTTTCTAACCCTGATTCTGGATTTATTGGCCTGGAAAGCAGCCCTGACAGCACCAGTGCTGTGCTTACAGGCCTCTGCTGGCGTTAGTTACTGTGGATTAAGTCCAAATTTTTCACATGGAACTTGAACCATTCAGAATTTAGAGCCTCTTCTCTTCCCAGCCCTGTTCTCTGCTGTGTTTCTGAAGGCGCCTTCTACCATTTAAATATTCTCTTCTCTCTTCAAATCTAATAGCTTCCTCTTGCCCTTAGAGGTACTATCTCAGCAGAGGCTTTGTCTTATCCTTATTTTTACCACAAAGGACACCAACGCACACCAACCAACTTGGTATCCAGAATCATCTCTGTTCATATAAGGGGCAATTAGGGGACCTCATGGGGAAATGAATCTGGGAATCATACAGCTACTTGTTAATGGTGGGTTAAGATCTTGCCTCCCCTCCCCATTCCAAGTCTAGTACTGTTTGAAGCAACGAGTCTTTGGGGAAAGACTGAATTTCATGTAAGAACTGAAACGAGTTGAAAGAAAGATGAAAGTCACAAAGGAAGCCCACTCCATGATCTGTGAATCCTAGCAAGCTTGGGTAAGCTGTGGTTCAGCTTTTATGCCTCACAGACCTGTGACAGCATCACATTGATGGTCAAGCCAAAGAACAGATGGAAGCCATGCCCTTCCTTTCACCCAACACCCCCCTTGGAGGGCAGGGCATCTCTGCATCAGCATCAGAACAGGCCACTGTCTGCAGTGACTTACGTGTGCATATTTTCATTCTTACACTTCTTAATTTATTTCATTTCAGTTTCAAAATTGCAAAGAGCACACCTAGGTAGGATGTGGCTCACAGGTCTTTCTTGGGATACAGAAGGAGTGAGTTCCTGTTACAGAAGAAGAGGCATGAGAAGGGGAGTGGATCCTACTCTTAGAAGACCGTGAAAATGGGAAGGGCAGGTACCATAGAGGGCCACTTATAACTCTGTACACAGAACTAGAGTCATGTGAGGCTCAGCCTGTCTGGTAGAAATGATTACTTCTTCTTATATTTAATCTAAAACAATTAGAGCTAATGATACTGTTAATTGCATACAGTATATTTTATTTTATTGTTTGAGATAAGACTTCATGTAGCCTAGGTTGGTTAGGTTGATATGTAACCTAAGCCCTTGAACGTTTTGTACTCCTACATCTATATCTTCCCTCTACCCCCAGGGCTGGAATTGTAAATGTCTGCTATACCTGGTTTATGCAGTGTTAGTGATCGAACTTCATGCTTGCTACACAAATACTCACCAACTAAAGCCATCTGGAGATCTGTACTCGGGAAAACACAATCCTACACATGATCACATTTTATTCTTACACACACTCTGAACAAGATGTATCTTTAAAATGTGCATATGTTTCTGCTACGTTGATCCCGTTTCCTACTACCTAGCACAGACCCTGAAGAAAGAATCAGTCTCAGAACCAGTAATTTGGATGGGGGAGAAGGAATCAGAAGGCAGGAAGACCCACAGAGAGTGCAGAGGGGACCAGGTGTAGCTCTGACTCAGCACAACACCCCTTGCTGAGCTTCCCCTGTGAAGACATCAATTAACAGTTGCCAACAAGTTCAAAGTTGCTCAGCAGCAGACAGGAAGCTCAGATGATTCCTGCACAAGTTGTGATGAAAGGGGGAAGGTTCATTGGAGCTGAAATGAACAAAACCGTTGGAATTTTTCTGGATGTTGGGGCAAGAGAAGACACACTTAGGCATTGATGGAGGCAGGAAGTGTCTAAAAGTGTACAATGCCCATGACTTCTGACTCTTCCTGTAGGGACTAGTATTACAGAGGGACAATGAAGAGTCCAGGAGGAATGGTCTGGACTTCAATAGCCTGGCCCCATGCCTTGCTGTAGGATGACCAGCCAAATGCTAGCTACTCCCAAAGTCTTCCTTTGTTTTCTGCTTCTGGTGTCTGGGCTAACCAGCTGGTAGTTACTAACCTGAGTGTGACAGGAGTTTAGTTGGCTGAGGGCAGATCAAGAAAGGAGGATGGTGACTGAAATAGTAAAGTACCAAAACCCTGGGCAGCCTTAATGGGAACCAGAAAAATGCAACTGAAAAGAATAATGCAACATTTAAATCATAATTAAATTTAAAAGACTTACCAATTTTATTATTTTTGTGTCCATGCACTTAAGTAAGTGTACTGAGCCATCAGAGGCCAGAAAAAGGCATCTGACCTCATTAGCTGGAGTTATAAGCTTGACATGGTGCTGGGAACCAAACTTAGGCCCTTTGGAGGAGCAGTAAGTGCTGTTAACTACTGAGCCATCTCACTTTCCCCATTAATGCAGTATTTCTTCATCCAATAGAATGAGGTTGATAACACCTAGAGGTTTTGAATGTCTTTCCATGACTGCTAATGATGAGACTTTCCGGGCAGGCATTAGAGGGTGATGTCTTTTAAATTAAAAATGCATATGCCTTATGCTCCAGTCCTCTGTCTCTCCCTTAAGAACCCATGAAATGTGCATGAGAAGCACAGTCACTGCCAGTTTCTTTACAGCACTGAAAAGACCCAGAGATTGTAGAGTGCCTAAATTTTAAAAAAGTGTCCTTCCCGGGAAGTTCACATCTCTGTACGCATACCAAATAAAAATACAGCATTCAGTGATGGTCTAGGAAAGTCCCCATGAGACTGCATTGGCTGAAGAATGATAGTGCTCAAAATATCACTGCAAACACAAACACACATAAGATAAACATACATCAAAATTATAAAATCCTATAGAAGCAGACACATACATAAGAGTAGAAAAATCTGATTAATTTGGGATTCTCCCATGAGTTACAATAAGGACAAGTTCACACCTGTCATATACAGTTAATCAAAATTGAAGTCAAGGATTGGGGTTAGAGAAGAGGCAAGAATTTCACTTTAGCCTTCAATGCCTGGTTTTACAGGGAGGATGCTTGTGTTTATTAATGAATAGATAATGTGTCCATATATTTACATACATACAGTCTAAATATCTGAGGAGAAAACTGCGGTATCTGTGCTTGTAAGAGACCAAAGAGGATCAATGCAACATGCTCAGAACCCCAGAGAACTCCCACTAGCCCCAAATCCAGAGCAGATCTTTGCTTTGCTCTGCCTGACTGGCCCAGGCCACAAGGATTTATTCAACTTTATTATTGCCTGATTTGTCAGTACAAAAATAACATGGAGTCATTAAAGAACACTTGGAAGATATAGAAGAAACGAGGGAGTAAATCATAAAATCTCTGTAGTGCTACAGTCAACCTGTAACTGCTGATAAGCTGCTTAGCTTCAAGACCATTTCTAGTATATAGCACACCTAATTCTAATCATGCAACACATATTCAATTGCATGTCCTGATCTAAATGCTATTGTCATGACGATCAATATAGTCTATTCATTGTAATATTTATTAACTGAGGGTAAAAATTGGAGGTTGGGATAAAAATCATCCAGGTGAAAGAACAAATTCCATAGGTTCTTATTTCCAGGACAAACATTTTCTTTTGTTGGACTGTTCATTTTTTACATAAGTTTATAAAGTAAAAAACAAAACACTTGCTCTTGATGGCTCAACAATGCACTTTGATTGCACGAGGGAGAAATCAAGCTGGGACTGACCTGAAATTTTTTTCCCTGTTTGCTCACTTTCATAGCACCAGAAGTTGTTATGAAAACATCTAGAGAAGAAAACTTACCAGCGGTTATTACCAAGCCATGAACTTTGAGTGATACAGTTTTGACACAGTAGACAAGATGCGCTCATTGATGCAATAGTGGCTTGAACTTTAGGGAGGTAACCAACCATTTCCAAGCTTGTTCCATAGTAAGAGATTCTTTTTCCTGATATTGTAAACCTAGCTGAAACCCATGGTTCAGGATGTCATAGGCCCTACTGGTGAACCTACTGTTGTTGCTTTTTTAAATAGATGTGTTACCAATCTTTCCTCTAAGTATTTGTTTATACTTCATACATTAGTGCTGTCCTCTGCCTTAGCCAGAAAAGCTTCCTTCTGCATTGGGCAGAAATTTATAGAGACTTGTCAAAATGCTGATAATATGTGATCACTGAGTGCTCATCCAAAATGGGATGTCTGTAACCAACCTCTTCAGGGTTTAAAAGCATCATGAAAGAAGGAAAGACTTAAAGCCAACACATACAGAGGATCCCTGTGACAAAGCTGTCCTCTCAATGTGAAATGGCTATTGCACTCAGAACTATAGCTGTGGTTACCTGCACAAGGCTTGAACAAGGTCAAGCCAGCAGGTTCAGTTGGCCTTCCACTAGTCAACAATCCTGGATTCAGTGGGATATAAACAAAGCAGATGACGTAAAGTTGGCAAGGGGATATATTTAAGGGGGGATGGGGGGAGGGAAGAGAAGGAGATTGAAGTATATATATGATCAAGACATATTGCTTTGATTATAACTTTGCCAAAGAGTAAATACAAAAAATTAAAGTACATGTATTTTTGAAGTTACTCACAAGGTGTAACTTCGTTAATCACTAGATGAAAGAGGAGAGGGTTATTTAAATTGTGTCATCCAAACCAAGGCATTAGAATTCCAGGGCTGCATGAACTATTGCTTTTTTAAAAGTAATTTTTTTCTTTGGACTTAAATTTCAGATGTTATTCCAATTCTCCCCAAACCCATCCACCTCCCTTTCAACTTTCTTTCATGAATGTGCTCCCTCTCCCAACCAGCCTCTCCACCTCAGTGCCTTGGCAATTCCCCTATACTGGGAAAAAGCACCTCCAGTAGACAAAAGGCCTCTTCTCCCACTGAAGCCAGACAATGCTCTCCTCTGCTACATATGCAACTGGAGCCATGGGTGCTAATTAGTTGGGGTTTTAGTCCCCAGGAGTTCTTGATGGTTTGGCTGATTGATAATTATTATCAGGAGGAGCAGAACCTCAAAACTGACATCCCTCCAGGGAGACTCACTCTCTACAAGGATGATCTAACTCCTCAAGGTTCTAGAACCTTACAAAATAGAACCATCAGTTTGGCATCAAGAATCCAAACACATCAGCGTGTGGGGGACATTTTCCATTCAAGCAACAACAATATCATTGACTGTATTCTTTTTTGAATGTTCATATGGTTTTTCTTCTTTCCTTTAAGGGATTAATTATATTTTATAAAATAATGAATTACATAATTTTTATTGGATATTCTCTGAATTTACATTTAAGATGTCACTCCCTTCACCTCCTCCTATCTCCCATCCTCCCATTGCCTCCATGAAGGTGCTCCCTTTGCCAACCACTCTTTCCCACCTCAGTACATTGGCATTCCCCTACACTGGGAAAATGAGCCTTCAATGGACAAAAGGCATTTCCTCCCATTGATGCCAGAGAATGTTATCCTCTGCTGCAAATTCACCTGGGGCCATGGGATTTCCCTTGTGAACTCATTGGTTGGTGACTTTTGGTCTCTGGGAGCTGTCGTAGGTTTGGTTAGTTGATAATTTTGTTCTTCCCATGAGGTTGCAGATCCTTTCAGCTCCTTTGGTCATTTTTCTACCTCCTTCATTGGGGTCCTCTTGTTCAGTCTGATGGTTAGCTGAAAGCATTCTCCTCTGTATCAGTATGGTTCTGGCAGAGCCTCTGAGGAGGTATCCATATCTTGTTCTTGCCAGTAAGCACTACTTGGCATCAGCAATAGTGCTTGGGTTTAGTGGTTGCATATAGGGTGGATCCTCTGGTGAGGCTGTCTCTGCATGATCTTTTCATCAATCCCTGCTCCTCTACTTGTCCTTGTATTTCCTCCCTTGAACATTTTGTTCTCTCTTCTGAGTTGGAATGATGCATCCACCTCTGACACTCCTTCTCTCTGAGGTTCATAAGTTGTGTGAATTGTTTCTTTGATATTCAAGATTTTTGGGTTAGTATCCACTTATAAGTGAGAGCATACCATGAGTGTGCTTTTGTGACTGGGTTACCTCACTCAGGATGATAGTTTCTAGTTCCATTCATTTGCCTAGGAATCTCATGAACTTGTCTTTAATGTCTGAGTAGTACTCCATTGTGTAAATATATGACAATTTCTGTATCTATTCCTCTGTTGAAAGATATCTGGGTTCTCTCCACATTCTGGCTATTATAAATAAGGCTGCTATAAACATGTGACCTTGTTAGATGTTGGAGCTTCTTTTGGGTATATACCCCAGAGTGGTATAACTGGGTCATCAGGTAGTACTAAATTCGATTTTCTGAGAAATCACCAGACTGATTTCCAGAGTGGTTGTAATAGTTTATAATCACGCTAACCGTGGAGTGTTCCTTTTTCTCCACATCCTCATCAGCATCTGCTCTCACCTGAGTTTTTGATCTGACTGGTGTGAGGTGAAATCTCCAGCTTGGTTTGATTTGTGTTGCCCTGATGACTAAGGATGTTGAGCATTTCTTTGGGTGCTTCTCGGTCATTCAATATTCTTCACTTGAGAATTCTTTGTTTAGCTCTGTACCTATTTTTTCATAGAATTAGTTGATTCTCTGGAGTCAAACTTCTTGATTCTTTTTATATATTAAATATTAGCCATCTATTAGACATAGGATTGGTAAAGACTTTTACCAATCTGATGGTTGCCATTTTGTCCTCTTGGCAGTGTTCTTAGCCTTACAGAAATGTTGCAATATCATGAGGTCCCATTTGTCAATTTTTGATTTTAGGTCATAAGCCTTTGCTGCTCTGTTTAGGAAATTTCCCTCTGTGCCTATGTGTTCTAAGCTCTTCCACACTTTCTCTTCTATTGGTTTCTATTGATTTTATGTGGAGGTCTTTGATCCACTTGGACTTGAGCTTTTTACAAGGAGAAAAGAATGGATCAATGTGTATTCTTCTGTATGCTGGCTGCCAGTTGAACCAGCACTATTTGTTGAAGATCCTTTTTCCATTGAAAGTTTTTAGCTCCTTTATCCAATATGAAGTGACCATAAGTATGTGGGTTCATTTCTGGCTCTTCAATTCTTTTCCCTTGATCTACCAGCCTGTCTCTGTACCAATACCATGCAGTTTTTATCAAGATTTATTTGCACTACAATAGAGATTCCCCTAGACGTTATTTTATTTTTGAGAACAGTTTTTGCTATTTTGAAGTTTTTGTTATTCCAAATAAATTTGCAAATTGTTCTTTGTAATGCTATGAAAATTGAGTTAGAATTTTGATATGGATCCCATTAAACCTGTAGATTGCTTTCTGCAAGATGGCCATTTTTACTATGTTGATCATTTGAATCCATGACCATTGGAGATCTTTCCATCTTCTGAAATCTTTTTTAACTTCCTTCTCCAGAGACTTGAAGTTCTTGTTATATAGATCTTTCACTTACTTGGTTAGGGTCACACCAAGGTTTTTCATATTCTTTGTGACTATTGCAGAGGGTGTCATTTCTTTAATTTCTTTCTCAGCCTGTTTATTCTTTGAGTAGAGGAAGGCTACTGAATTGTTTGAGTTAATTTTATATCCTGCCACTTTGCTGAAGTTATTTATCTGTTGTAGGAGTTCTCTGATTGACTTTTTACGATTATTTAAGTATACTATTATGTCATCTGCAAATAGTGATATTTTGACTTCTTACTTTCTGATTTGTATCCCTTTGACCTCTTTTTGATGTCTAATTGCTCTGGCTAACACTTCCAGTACTATACTGAATAGGTAGGAGGAGAGTGGGCATCCTTTTCTAGTCCCTGATTTTAGTGGGATTGCTTCAAGTTTCTCCTCATTAAGTTTGAGGTTGGCTACTGATTTCCTGTGTATTGCTTTTACTATGTTTAAGTATGGGCCTTGAACTCCTGATCTTTCCAAGACATTTAACATGAAAAGGTGTTGAATATTGTCAAATGCATTCTCAGTACCTAATGAGGTGATCATGTGGTTTTTTTCTTTGATTTTATTTGCAGAGAAGATTATGTTAATGGATTTCTGTATATTGAACCATCCCTGCATTTCTAGAATGAAGTCTACTTGATCATGTTGAAGTTGACCTACTTGATCATGATCAAGTTGAAAATGACCTACATGATCACTTTGATGTATTCTAGGATTCGGCTTGCAAGAATTTTATTAAGTATTTTGCATGAATGTTCATGAGGGAAATTGGTTTGAAATTTTCTTTCTTTATAGGGTTTTTGCGTGGTTTAGGTGTGAGCCTAATTGTGGCTTCGAAGAATGAGTTGAGTAGTGTTTTTTATGTTTCTATATTGTGTAATAGTTTGGAGAGTATTGGTATTAGGTCTTCTCTGAAGATTTGAAAGAATTCTGCATTGAACCCTTCTGGCCTTGGCCTTTTTTTGGTTGAGAGGCTTTTGATTACTACTTTATTTCTTTAGGGGTTATGGGACTGTTTAGATAGTTTATGTTATTCTGATTTACATTTGGTTCCTGGTATCTTCCTAGAAAATTCCTTCACCTGTTGGTTGTGTTTTCTCATATCTCTTTAAGTGACTTTTTAGTTTTTTCTTTAAGGGCTTCTTGTTTACATGTATTCTCTAGGTCTACCTGTAATTCAATATATAGAAATCCATCAACATAATCTTCTCTGCAAATAAAATCAAAGAAAAAAAACTACATGATCACCTCATTAGGTACTGAGAATGCATTTAACACTGTTCGACACCTTTTCATGTTAAATGTCTTGGAAAGATCAGGAGTTCAAGGCCCATACTTAAACACAGTAAAAGCAATACACAGGAAATCAGTACTCAACATCAAACTTAATGGGGAGAAACTTGAAGCAATCCCACTAAAATCAGGGACTAGAAAAGGATGCCCGCTCTCCTCCTACCTATTCATTATAATACTGGAAGTCCTGGCCAGAGCAATTAGACTGATAGTCAGTGGAGAGGATGTGGGAACTGACCCGTGGGCTCAGGAGGGAGAGCGCTCCAGAGGCTCCTCTGGGTGCCCAACACTCTTTGAGCAGGCCATGAGTCCTGATGCATGATCGCTTTTTATTATTAAAAAATAACTTCCCTTGCATGTCATTTTATCAATATTTACTGCATGGCCTATTGTTGTTAGGAAAAAATAATGACTCCAAATAATGAACAGAAAAATGGTATCCCATAACAAAGAAATACTGCAGATCAGGGCAGCCTGCCCTGCTTCTGTCTTGGTTTTTTATTTGTGTGTCATTTTATCTGAGTATCATTTCAAGGAAATTTCCCATGAAGGGAAAGAGGACAGTGAATGTTCTAAGCTTTTATTGATGTACCAATGCTTTTTCTCTGGAGTAGTGAACGTGGAACCCTGCTTTGTTTCTCTCTCCATTCCTAGGATCTGACCTCATTGTTCCCTGGTACCAATCTCACAGATGTTAAAATCAAGTTCTTTTCTTTTTATTGCAACGTTTTTATTTTCCATGATGGGAAGTTCACTAACTGTTCTTATAACTTTTGGTTTTTTTTTTTTTTTTTTTTTTTAATTTGAGACAGGGTCTTATATAGCCAATGATGGCCTCAAATTTCTGATCTTCCTACCCAAAGTTCTTCAACCATGTGTTCAAGATGGTTTTTGTTGTACTTATGGTGGTCTAGGGGGAGGGGGTGCTGCTCTCTGCTCCTCCAGGAAAGTAGCTCCTCACACTGCAGGTTCCTGGGAAGGCTGCTTCTGGTGGGCTCTGCCTGGCCCACAGGAGTTCAGGTGGGAAGGCGTGGGAACAAATCCCAGGGGGATGCGGCCAGACCTTTGATCTCTAGAGGGCCAAGACTCAGTTAGGTGCTCAGATTATAGCCTTGCTGGCCAGGGCCATAAACTTCTGCCTGCCTGTTAGAAAAGTACAGAGCCTGCAATAAAGCGTTCACGGAGGACAAAAAAATTAGGACCACAAAGGACCCAGGACCAAGGAGAAGGTTTCAACGTGTGTCTTTATTTTCGCGCTCCTCTCTCCTTTGTTCTGTTTTTTTTAAACAGCCTGGTATCCAACCACCAGATTCCCATACGTTTGCCTCTAAGATTGGACATAATTGTTTTTCTAATGCTACGTGTGTGTGCAGGGGAGGAACTTTAGGGAGTGGCTGATTTGGCTGGAGTCTACTTCACTCTCTCCTGTGGAGGTGGGGTTTGGGGGCTCGCCTAGATCCCCATTGTGGTGCATCAAGGTAAAGTGGATTTGCAATCAGAAGTTCAGGAAGCACCTGCAGGTTGACAGTCACCTGTCCTAGGGCTTCCACTGACCACTTACATTTCCAACTTTAACCCTTTCAGTCCCACAGGTCTTTATGAGACAGTTTTGATCCCTCCCCAACATTTGTTCTTTCATTACATTTCTGTAAAAACAAGACTTTATCCTTCAACTTCAAACTTATGAGTTCTATTAATTGTACTGTATGTTCTCTCAATCCCGTTTTGAAGCCCCTATTCTTCCACTATTTGTAACCACTGTGTGTACAAGGGCTTGTACCTTCTCAACCAAGTTTGGCTTCCATATTTTATATACAGCCTTGAGGCTCATTGCTCTGAGGACTCGCAGCCCATGCCCTGGTAACAGGTAACCTTGCCTTCTTACGGACGCTGCTGGTCCACAAAATTCTCTTCCTATTCTAATATTTATTCATTAAATTTTTAAAAACATTCTACCATGAAGGTAAGTGGATAAGAACAGGAGAAAGTGTCCTTGATGTGTTTCTCTGAAAAAAAAAAAAAACATAATGGTCACAGGAGAGAAAGGACAAGTGGACACTGGAAGTCCCGGGAACAGAAGTCTTTGTCGATGCCCTCCCTAGAGACCCAATACCAGAAGGCAGACACCCTGAACCCAGTGCTGAACTGTTTGATAAAGAGACTCACTCATACCTCATGCGATTTAGCAACATGGACATATAATAACTACCCCCAGTTTATTGTTAAAGAGATTAGGTCAAGACCTGAACTCTTTTGCTCGTACTGGTTAAGGCAGGAACAGAATAAGGATTTGAATGTAAGCGGTCATATTTGGTGCCAGGCTCTAATCCCCATATACTACTCTATCTTTATAAAACAAACCTAGAAAAGACCAAAATTCCTGGTCAAATGAGGTCATTGAAGTTCTGTGACACCCAACAGATAAATTTTTGTTTATAGGTGTGTGTGTGTGTGTGTGTGTGTGTGTGTGTGTGTTTGCTGTCAGTCTCTCTCTCTCTCTCTCTCTCTCTCTCTCTCTCTCTCTCTCTCTCTCTCTCTCTCTCTCCATCTCTCTCTGAATCCTAGATCTCTTGCTTATGGAGGCTCTTATTCCAGATGCAGAACACAACTGCTAATCCTCACTCTGATTCTTGCTTAGGTGTCCCCTAGAATTTTGTCTTTAAGAATTTAGTCTTGGGAGGGACACAGAGGAATGACTGGGATGGTAAAAGTGAAAAATAGCAAGGCTGGGGAGATAGCTGAGCGGATCTGTGTCTTCTATGCAAGCCTAAAGCCCTAGACTCAGATACCCATCATTTCTATAAAAAGTCAAACTAGGTAATGTGCCGGTAACACCAGTGATGGAGAATGGGAAGAAATCCCGGTGAATTCTGGCCAACATGGAGAGGGAAGGGCTTATTCCAGCTCACAGTCTGAGGTAGAGTTCGTCATGATGGAAAGGCATGGTGACAGGAATGTGTGGTTGGGTGCATTGCATCTGTGATCAGGAAACAGAGAGAGACAAATGAATCACTTTCTCCTGTTTATTGACAAGGACACTAACTCTTGAACTGGTGCTACTCACATTTAGTGTTGTTTATCCAGTTCAATTTACCTTATCTAGATATATTCAGAGAATTGTAGGGATGATTCTAGATCCTGTCAGAGATGGAGTTCTGTGAAGAGAATTCTGAGTACTTGCAAGAGCAGTCTGAGGAGACAAGACAATAGTCCTGTGACTTCAGCAGCTTCAAAGCATGGGATTTGTTGTTCTTACAATGCAATTTTTGTGCCCCTCCCAGTCGTAAGGGATAGAAGTTGATTTACTTCAGATCACTGCCCGCTTTTGTTATTCGGTTAATGTTAAATTGTCCTTTGTGTGCGTCTCTGGAAAACCACATTTGTGCCTTTCCTGCTTGTCCATGTGATCAAATACAGCTTAGACTCATTTCATGAATGTTACTCATATGACCTTCTCTAACTCTCAAAATACAAATTGCCTGATGCTCTGAATAAAGTTGGCTATCACATGAGACTTTAGTCTCCCCATTTATTGGCTCCATTTTCCCAGGTCCTATCACCTCTGCAGTGACACTATCAAGAATTACCCATATCTTTTATATTTCTCTTATTTGCTGTGATAGGGTCCTTATTGAATGAAAACAGTGATTCATGCTTTATTTTTCTCTGATTGAAGAAATCATTCTCGAAGTTCTCTGCTAATGTTGATACTTAGTTTTTGCTGTTGTTGTTTTACACGCTTTTTATCATGTTAAAGTATTTTTTTTCCATGCAAAATTTGCTAAGAGTGCTTTTGTCTTTCACTATAATCTTTAAATCAGAATTTTGGTTTTATTTCTGTATCAATTATGTTTCTCATTACAATGATCAACTTAAAAGGATGGTTTATTCTGGCTTACAAATGTGAAGATACATGGTGGGAAAAGTATGGCAGGAGGAGCAGAACCTCAAAATTTACATCCCTCCAGGGAGACTCACTCTCTACAAGGTTTCTCTAACTCCTCAAGGTTCCAGAACCTTACAAAATAGAACCATCAGTTTAGGATTAAGAATTCAAACACATCAGGCTGTGGAGGGCATTTTTCCATTCAAGCAACAATACTGTTGATTGTATTCTTTTTTGAACATTCATATAGTTTTTCTTCTTTCCTTTAAGGGGTTAATTATATCTTATAAAATAGTGAATTACATAATTTTATTGGATATTCTCTGAATTTACATATCAGATGCTAGCCCCTTCACCCCTTTTTTCCCTCCCTCCCTCTGACACTGCCTCCATAAAGGTGTTCCCTCTCCCAACCACCCTCTCCCACCTCAGTACATTGGCATTTCCCTACACTGGGAAAACGAACCTTTGCTGGATCAAAGGCCTCTCCTCCCATTGATGCTATGGAATACTATCCTTTGCTGCATATGCACCTGGGGCCATGGGTCTCCCTTTGTGAACTCATTGGTTGGTGTTTTGGTCCCTGGGAGCTGTGGTAGATTTGTTCTTCCCATGAGTTTGCAGACCCTATCAGCTCCTTTAGTTCTTTTTCTAGTTCCTTCATTGGGGTCCTCTTGTTCAGTCTGATGGTTAGCAGCAAGTATCCTCCTATATATCAGAATGGTTCTGGCTGAGCCTCTGAGGAGGTATCCATATCTTGTTCTTGCCAGTAAGCACTACTTGGCATCAGCAACAGTACTTTGGTTTAGTGGCTGCATATAGGGTGGATCCTCTGGTGAGGCAGTCTCTGCATGATTTTTCTTCAATCCCTGCTCCTCTATTTGTCCCTATATTTCCTCCCTTGAGCATTTTGTTCTCCCTTCTGAGAAGGAGTGATGCATCCACCTTCTGACATTCTTTCTCTCTGAGGTTCATAAGTTGTATGAATTGTTTCTTTGATATTCAAGTTTTTTGGGTTTGTATCCACTTATCAGTGAGTACATACCATGAATGTGCTTTTGTGACTGGGTTACCTCACTCAGGATGATAGCTTCAAGTTCCATCCATTTGCCTAAGAACTTCATGAACTCATTGTTTTTAATAGCTTAGTAGTACTCCATTGTGTATATGTACCACACTTTCTTTATCCATTCCTCTGTTGAAAGACATCTGGGTCCTTTCTAGCTTCTAGCTATTATAAATAAGGCTGATATGAGCATGTTGGAGAATATGTCCTTAATAGATGTTGGAGCTTTTTTTGGGTATATGCCCAGGAGTGATATAGCTAGATCCTCAGGTAGTACTGTGTCCAATTTTCTGAGGAACTGCCAGACTGATTTCCAGAGTGGTTCTACCAGTTTACAATCCCACTAAGATTGGAGGAGTGTTTCTCTTTCTCTACATCTATGCTAGCATTTGCTGTCACCTGAGTTTTTTATTTAGCCATTCTTACTGGTGTGTGGTGGAATCTTTGGGTGGTTTTGATTTACATTTCCCTAATGACTAGGGATGTTGAGCATTTCTTTAGGTGCTTCTCAGCCATTCAATATTCTTTAGTTGAGAATTTTTTAACTTTATACCCCATTTTTAATAGGGTTATATGATTCTCTAGAGCTTAACTTCTTAAGTTCTTTGTATATATTGGATATTAGGCATCTATCAGATGTAGGATTGGTAAGATCTTTTCCTAATCTGTTGGTTGCTGCTTTGTCCTTTTGACCATGTCCTTTACCTTATAAAAGCCTTGTAATTTCATGAGGTCCCATTTTTCAATTCTTGATCTTAGAAGATAAGTCATTGGTGTTCTGTTCAATAAAATTTGCCCTGTGCCTATGTGTTCGAAGCTCTTCCCCACTCTCTGTTCTATTAGTTTCAGTGTACCTGATTTTATGTGGAAGTCTTTTATCCACTTGGACTTGAGCTTTGTACAAGGAAATAAGAAAGGATCAATTTGTATTCTTCTTCATGCTGACTGCCAGTTAAGCCAACACTGTTTGATGGAGAGTTTGTCCTTTTTTCATTGAATGTTTTTAACTCCTTTGTTAAAGATCAAGTGACCATAGGTGTGTGGGCTCATTTCTGGGTTGTTGATTCTATTTCATTGGTCTACCTGCTTGTCTGTGTACTAGTATCATGAGGCTTTTATCACAATTGATCTGTGATACAGCTTGAGGTTTGGCATGGTGATTCTCCCAGACATTCTTTATTGCTGAGAATAGTTTTTGCTATCTTGTTTTTTTTATTATTATTATCCCAAATAAATTTGCAAATTGCTCTTTTGAACTCTATGAAGAATTTAGTTTGAATGTTGATGGGGACTGCATTGAATCTGTAGATTGCCTTATGCTAGATAGCTAGATAGCTGTTTTTACTATATTGATCCTTCCAATCCATGAGCATAGGAGATCATTCAACCTTTTGAAGTCTTCTTCAATTTCTTTCTTCAGAGACTTAAAGTTTTGTCATACAGATCATTCACTTGCTTGGCTAGGGTTACACCAAGGTATTTCATATTCTTTGTGACTACTGTGAAGGGTCAATTCTCTAATTTCTTTTTCAGCCTGTTTTTCCTTTGAGTAGAGGAAGGGTGCTGATTTATTTGAGTTGATTTTTTATCCAGCCATTTTGCTACAGTTGTTCATCAGCTGTAAAAGTTCTCCGGTGGAATTTTCGGGGTCACTTAAGTATAGTATTATATCATCTGCAAATAGTGATATTTTCACTTCTTACTTTCTGATTTGTTTCCCTTTGGCCTCTTTTTGCTGTCTGGTTGCTCTGGGTAGTACTTCCAGCAGTATATTGAATAGGTAGTGAGAGAACTGCTTCTAGTTTCTCACCATTTAGTAGCTACTGGTTTGCTGTTTATTGATTTTACTATGTTTTAGTATGAGCCTTGAATTCTGGATCTTTCCAAGACTTTTAACATGAAGGGGTGTTGAATATTGTCAAATGCTCTCTCAGCATCTAAAGAGATGATCATGTGTTTCTTCCTTTGAGTTTGTTTATATAGTAGATTACATTGATAAATATCTGTATATTGAACTATCTTTTCATTTCTGTAGTGAAGTCTACTTGATCGTGGTGCATGATCATTTTGATGTGTTCTTGGGTTCAGTTTGCGAAAATTTTATTGAGTATTTTTTTAACATCAATCTTTATGAGGGAACTTCTTGTAAAGTTCTCTTTCTTTGTAGGGTCTTTGTGTGGTTTAGGAATGAGTGTAATTGTGGTTTCGAAATATGAGGGTTGTATTCCCAGTACATTAATTTTTAAAGTAGATCTTTTTTATGTTAATCCAACATTTTATTTCTGGAATAAATAGGAAGTGTCTATTTATTCTAACACAGTGGTAGTTCAAGTTTGGTTAATATGTTGCTTACATTCTGTGTGTGTCTGTGCAAATATGTGCATGCTTGTGTGCATGCATGTGAGTGTGCATGTGTGTGAAACAGGGTTATAATTTTCCTTTACTGTTTTTTTTTCTCTGTTTTGGTTATTCTGGCTTCTCAAGTAATTGAGAAAATTGTTATCTTCTGGAACTTATGGAATAGTTTATGCAAGCTTTTGAAAACAAATTATCTTTGTATTTTATATGAAGTTCTCTTTCTCTCTGAGGTGTGTGTGTGTGTGAGCGTGTGTGTGTGAAGAGTGTGTATGTTACCTGAAGTTTTGTAGGTATCAAATACAAGTTTTAAGTGCTTTATAAATACAGAACATTGGCAGTTTTATCTTTGTTAGTTGTAATAAATGAAGACCTGGAATTATAAACCACTCTGAAACGTTCTACTGATCTAATAGATTTCCCCCTTCTGTTCCTCACTGTGTCTGGTTTTCCTCTGTCTTGTTAAATCTTAAGAAGCTGGAAATTACTTTATACTTATCCCAAGATGTTAGCCATAGAGCACCCGAAATCTAGCAATGCATTGCGCTGTGTGTCAGGAGCAGTGGGTGTGTTTTCTAATGAAGGAATAACAAGGAGGCAAGTACAGTCTGAGTTTCTTGTTCCTCATTCAAATTTTATTGTAGAGAAGATCCTGTGGTCTTTACAAGGTTTTGTTTTGATTGATTTCCCAAATGGTGTGTGTGTGTGTGTGTGTGTGTGAGAGAGAGAGAGAGAGAGAGAAAGAGAGAGAGAGAGAGAGAGAGAGAGAGAGAGAGAGAGAACTTCTTATTCAACATAAGAAGATCATCAGTGTGATTCAGAAACTTCAGAAAGAAAAGCAGTGCTGACTAAATAGTAATTATATGCCCATCCTGCTCAAGTTACCTCTTCCTCCCAACAACTAGACAAAAAATATGAATTGTTGTTCCTACTTTATAGGTTATGAAAGTCATGCATCTGTAAGTAACCAAGCCTGGATTCAAAGTCAATTGTAATTTCGCTTTATTTCTCAAAGCTCCTCCTGTCATTTTCTAGGGTCATATAATTTGGTTACAGGTTATACCACCAAGACTAAAATTCTGTCCTTTGACATTTAATCCTGTAGTTCGTCATCACATTAGCAAGCACATTTCACAAATATGTGAATATATTAGCAAGTAAAATCAGCTTATTGATGTAGAAGACACTACAAGCTGCCCCTTTCCTAAGCATCAATTTTATCTGTGCTGAGGCCATGTGGATTTTAAGACTCCCCAGCCTTCCTAAGCAACAGCCACAAAGGATCACATGAGTGCTTACTGCTTATGGAAGTGGGAGTTGGTTTCCTGAGTCTGGGATACTCATGACATACACATAACCCTTTCTTGACTGCCCTCCCTCCTTTAGGCTACAATAGAAATGTGATGGTTGGAGGTAGAAATATACTGGGTATTTTTGCTCTCAACAAAACTCTGGGCATGGAGACAATGGCTGAAAGGGCAAGAAGAGAAGAACCTGGGATCTTGAGTGACTTGAAAAATGAATAAAGTGTTTCCTTGTATAAGATTTTGTAGGGTCAGGTGTGGTGGTGCTCAACCACAATCCCAGCATGAGGATGACTGGCTCAGAAGTTTTCAAAACTGAGCCCATATTTGGCCTTCATGTTAAAACCATCTCTTTAAAAAATGTCCAGTAATGCTAATTATTTTTTTTTGCCACAGCCAAATATAGTCCTGACTAGAACAAACCCTTACAAAACAAAAATTTGAAGTAGTTATCCCAAATTCATTTTTTTTTCTTCTGAAAGTGAGAAACAAATCTTTACAATAGCTATGTCTTCGTTTTTGCTTTTCTTTAGAAGTGGGGATGTTGGAATGGAGCCTAGAAATGATGTCTTGGGGTTTTAATGTTTTCTGGATAGTTTGTGTAATAAAAGCAGAACTCCTGGCGAGCTTTTAAGAAGACCAGGATGAATGGATCAAACACCAAAGCATGATGCAGTATCCTAAGCACAAAAAGACCTGTCCTTGGTCCTCTTCCTGCAGGGAGAATGGGGAACATTTATTCTCTTTCAACTCCACTCTCCAGCTCTATGTCGCGCTGCAGCAGTTAGATTGTCTAGTAGCTCATGTCCCAGTACATGGATGACAGGAAAGGTTTTTAAAAATCATGTTAGCCTTTTCCCCTGCCACCCTGAAAAGCTTGTCACATACAACTGTCCTCGTTCAGCAGAGCTATATGCACTGCTGACAGGAGGGTGGATTTTCAAACTTATTACATGATTATTTGGTAAGCTCAGCCTCATGCCAAAGGTTTCCTGGACTATATAATTAACTGCCTTCTGTGACTTAGCTCTTCATAGAGATAATTTAGCCAGGAGAACACATCAGGGTTTTAACTGAAACTGTCGGCAATTTCAACCATGAAATGACATAGACATAGAAGCTGGGAAGTAGGCTAAGTGTGAAATAACATGTGTGTAAAAGAGCCAGGATGTTGTACATGCACCCATAACATTAATGCATTGGTGCGAGTGGGGAGGAGAAGACAGGAGGATCCCTGGGACTTTCTGGACACCAGCCTAGCTCCAGGCACAGAGAGAGACACTGTCATGGATACAAAGCAAGGAGTGATAGGACCGGACACCCAGTGTCCTCTTCTGGCTTCTGCATTGAATCTGTATCTTTACATCCACAGGAATACATACATTGCACACAGATAAAGATAAATTAGTAAAGCAAAAGAAGGATAAAGATTTTGTAGATAACATATATTTATCGAAACACACACGGGGGGGGGGGGTTTCAAGTGTAAGGCACATATAAAATGAAAGTATTTTTCCTTCTGCTTCTTAATCTACACTGTTTGTCTCCAAAGTTAAAGGTAAATCTGTGACTTACAATTTAACCCCCTCACAACTCAGAACCTCTTTGAAGATGGGCGCTTGAGCTCACTGCTGTATCTCTAGTCTTAGAAAGCAATGTGAATGTAGGAATGAGTAGTTTTCATTAGAGTCACATTTTGTGCTCTATTCACTTTGACCTCCCTGAATATACTAAGGAAAATGATAGTAAATGACTTCAAGGCATGTTCTGGGCCCTTTGAGTGCCCATGGTATTTAGTTCATCTTCATGTTCTTCTGGTCTGGTTTCCCTACAGGTTGGTGATAGAGAAAGGAAAGCTTCTAGAGGCTGATCAAAGTTTTTGTTCTGAAGGCTGATCAAAGTTTTTGTTCTGAAGGCTGATCAAAGTTTTTGTTCTTGTAACCATGTTAGTACAAGTTCCAAGGAAAAGTGCATGTGTATTCATAAATACTCTAATACATTTTTGAACGTGTAACTAGCTGTAGTAGTGTATAGGATCATGACTGTAATTCCAGCACTCTAGGAAGTTAAAGCAGGAAGCCTAATGTGAGTTCAGTGCTAGTCTGGGCTACTTAACAAGACTGTTTTTCACTAAAAATGTAATCATTAAAAATTAAGTGAATTTCTAAGAATTTTTGCCAAAATTTATAATTATATATTTCTAAATTAGAATGTTAAAATTTATGATTATATATCTACAAATTGGAATGTTAATAAATCAGCCAAAAGAAACATTGTTTCTGAATAATTCTCAACTTAATCAGTGAAAAAATAATGATATGTATGTATTGATTTTTTTTAGCCATTCCTTGTGAATATTTGCCCATTTGTGTATTATTATTAGTTTTCTCCTTTTCTTATTGTGCCTAGGCCTCCACCAAAAGACAGTGATGCTTTAATAATTTCTAAGCCTTATTGTATGTTGAAGAAATTTGTCATCATTTATGCTAATAGTTTAAATAATTCTTTTGACTGCTGGCTGTTTGTCTTCCAATTTTGTATGATACATTTTAAAATGTGTGGAAGTGTTTGACTTTCAGATGTTCCGACTAACAGGTTTCCTGAGAGTGGCCTCAGGAGTTCTTTCAAAAAGGTCGTAAATCTCATAGTGACAGTGGCAAACCTGGGTGACATGAACTCAGTGGATTGCAGGGCCTGCCTGTGACTCAATAGTGGAAGGATTGGTGTTTCACACTCAAGACCTTGATTTATAGGATCATCCTGGAGTAAAGGTTGGAAAAAAGCAGATCACCAAGACTCTCGATGAAAATTGTCTCTCCAGGGATGTGAACCACTTCATTGACACCATGCTGGCCATCATTAATGGGGTTTCCCAGACTATGAAGGAAGAAAGGCAGGAGGTTCTGTTGTAAGACCCTGAGGAGTCTTAGCTCAGGAGCACTGCCCACAGAACACAACTAGAAGATAAACTGCTGTAATAACAAAGGTTTTTATTCCATTTACATGGGGTTGCTCATCCTCACAGGGAGAGTCAACCACGAACTCAAAAAGCATAAATCCTTTTTGTGAGAGGGGTGAACTACTCTTTTACCATTGGTCAGTCATATAATTTTTAGAAAGAGGAGAGGAAGGGGAAGGAAAGGAGGGAGAAAATTTGACAGTAAGGTTGTTGACAATTTGCATTCTCCTTGGAATTCAGTACAGGGAGGAATGGGGGAGCTGTTCCTAAAGCAGTCATTTTTGTTTTGTCTTAACTCAGCTTGGTCAGTATAACTTGAACTGTCCACTAAAACTTTGTTTTTATATTTTTGGAACCTTGTTAATATATTTCAAAACGTTGAGGGGTTTTGTCTTTGTTTTGTTTCTCAGAATTGGGTGATTAGAGCATGAGTTAATTATGACATGCGTCAGGAACCTATCTAGGGCTTTCTAGAGGCCAAGTGGCTATCAGTAAGTATATTCTGTGTTTTTTTTTTCTGAGAATAACTGTGGACCATTGTTTTTATTTGTCAGGCACAAACGAGATCTCATAGCCTCGGGACAACTGGAAAGTCTCTGAGTCTGACTTCAGCCATTTCTGTGTCTTTAGGGTCTCACATTCTAAGAATGGGGTGTTTTGGGAAAGTCTCAGAGCCACCAAAAACCTTGTTTTTTTTTTTTTTTTTTTTTTTTTTTTAACATCAGCTCCCTCTTGGACACTGACATAGAACTTTTTAGTAAGCAAATCTAAAGACAGCAGGAGAGATGGGTCAACCCACTGCCAGGTGAGCACCATATACTTACCAAGTCTGACAGCACTAAAATACCACAATCTACTTCAAAATGAAATTTATTAATGCATAATAAATAAATCTTCACTTTCTGATTGAATCGTACAAGCTACTCAACAAATGTGACTTCCCACTCAAACAACAAGCAAACAAACAGCTTCACTGCACATTGCCACAATCTTATATTTGACCATGATCCTTTATTGGTCAATGTCTTTAACCCATTAGAAAGAGACTTATTGGTTATAGGAGTTGAAATCTGGGACTAGCTTCTGCAAATGTGTTTACCTAGCTGTCTACACACTGTTTAGTAAGGATCAAGAGAAACTTTATCTTGGGTTGAGGGACAGGGTAGGTTGAAATGTTTACATACGTTTACATCAGCTGAATTTTCTCTTCTTTCTCCAAACTGACCCGGTTTGCTTTGTGGTTGAAGTTTTATTTTTAATTCACTTGGATGACTAATACATTTGCAGGCTGGACATTTTCACTCATGTTGGTGGGCCTTCTCCTCACTTTACTTTCTTCTTTAAAGGTGCTGAGCTTCTTTCACATAAACCAATGGCTTTTCTGGTTGGTTTCTAATTATTTCGGGGTCACAGTTACCATCAAGGCACGTACTCTGTGAGTAATGAAGCCCTTATTTTCTCCCCATTATGAAAACTTTGGCCATATCAGGAAGACTAGGAAGAGACAAAGGCCACTAAGATTTGTTACAGGAATGTAAAATCAATTTAGTATGTAAAACGTATTAACACATGTGTTGTTCACACTGGCAGATCAATAGGCAGATGTATTTAATTAATTCACACCTATTTCTTAATTTGGAACTAAGATTATAAATAGCATTATTTGTACATTTTTATTTACTAACTTTACATATATGAATCATATATGATATAAACACACATATACACATACATACATATATCTCATATACATATATATGAGGTAAACACACACACACACACACACACACACACACACACACACACATATATATGATTGAGTACACATATACCACAGCATGCATGTGAAGATCAGAGGACAGCCCAGAGTAGTCAGTTCTCTCCTTCCACCATGTAGGATCTAGGAATCTATTTATTTATTTATTTATAGATTTATTTATGTTTATGAGTGTTCTGCCTGTGTGTGTATGTGTGCACCAGGTGCAGGATGGTACACTAGGAAGCCAGACGATGCTGTTAGAGTTCCTGACAGTGGAGTTGCAGATGCTCTGGGAATGGATCTGGATACTCTTCTAGAGCACCAACTGTTCTTAACCTCTGAGTCATCTCTCCAGCCCCAAACATGCTTTTATTAGAAGATGTATATTTACCAGTTCCTCTATTCTTTAGTTAACTGTCTATTGTGTTTTGAGAATTTTACACCACGCACCTCAATCCCACTCGTATCTGCTTCCCACCGTATCCTCCCTCCTTCCTTAAAACCTCCCCCAAAAGAGGAAATACAAATCTCATATGGAAGCTGTAGTATGTCACAGTGTGTCCCACAGTACACCATTTGTCCACACTTCTTTGCTTTCCAATATTAATTGCAATGAGTAATTGATCAGGTATCAGCTTCTGCCCTCTGCTACTCTGTCAGTACGGGACCTTCAATGGGACTCCTCTTAGATATCCTGTTGCTGTCCTGTGTCATGCAGATCCTGTAGTTTTGGATCTGTAGGACCGGCCCATTTTATGTACTCCAGCAGTTCATCCATGAAATAGATGTTGGAGTAGGCCATTTCAAAGCCCTGGTTCTAGGCCTGAGAAGTAGCTGAACTTGTCCTTCAATGTGAGGGGCCTGTTCTCCCAAGTACTGCAGTGAGATAGGGGTGGGATCAGCTGTCCTGCTCAGTGTCTCTCTTCTTATGTCAAGAAAAGAAAAACTAGGGTGTCTTCCCATTTGTTTTTGTAGAGTTTTGTTGGTCAACTTCTTTCTCAAACAGAAAATTGTGTATTTTATTTCTATTGCAAAGTCCACATGACCCATATTGAACAAGTTAAGTATTGTTTGATTATTATAAAGGTTAATTCATATTAATGAATATCCTTTTGAAGGTGAGACCACAAGCAGACTGTGCTTCTTTCACTGGTCTCCTCTATACAGCAGCTTCCATGGTCACAATATGTAAAGCTAGGCCTTTGT
Organism: Micromys minutus; assembly: GCF_963924665.1. Lineage (NCBI taxonomy): Eukaryota > Metazoa > Chordata > Mammalia > Rodentia > Muridae > Micromys > Micromys minutus. Next base: position 83,275,860 of record NC_137972.1, on the reverse strand, counting down.
AATTAAACACCCATTTTTTCCCATTTCTTTCATTTACTTATCACTATTCCTGTTTGTATAGGGCACACAAAAGGCAAGACATTCACACAACTTGAAGAAGTCAGTGTATTCTTTTCTACTTTGGCTTCCAGGGACCAAGCACAGGTCCCAGTGTCCTGATTAACACAAACTTAATCTGGAGTCTGAGCCTTTTGTTTGATGGCCTCACATCTGGGTTGCTTGCTGAGCACACAGTCTCCAGGCACAGCACAGCCCACTGAAGTTCTACAGGGTCGCCATCTTCTTATATTCTGTCTCACCTCAAGCATTCATCCTGCTGTGTTTCAGTCAGTTTCCACTCCTTTATTTGTAAGTCAAATCAAGATGCACCACTGCAGCATGCGCTGGTAATGTGTGCTTTTCACTTATGACTCTTCCTACAATGTACAGTTCTCTGTCAATCTGTGTACAACACACTGTCTCTCATTTGCTACTATCTAAGTTCTGTATTTTGATGACCATTGGATGTCCACAATGGTGCTTAAATTGAGTAAGTGAGTGAAGTGTATCTTAATTATTAAATAACATAAGCATACCATGTCAGTTTGAACTCGTATCTGTACGGCACCAATGCCCTGCCCATCAGCTGGAAGAGCTTCTTTTGAACATGTTTTCATAAGAATAACAGGCGTGTGAGGGGCAGCAGGGAGATACTTTCTGCTCTTAACTTCTGTCCAGTTGTGCAGGGATAGTGTCCATGGGGCACAAAGGCCTTTGTCTGCCAGATGAGGAATTATAGTGACACAAACTTACAAAAGATGGGGCAGATCCGAGCATTTGCATGAGGTTTCCCAAAACACATGCTTTCTGTTGAGACTTTCAAAGTAATTTCTCAAGGCATGCTGGGCTTCTAGAGAAAAACTACTATTGGTATTTTGCAAGTTTTATAATGAGAATGTTCTTATTTTATTGAATAATAGGGTTAATCTGAGGAGAATGTCTTTTAAGTCTTTGGACCTCTTGTGGCATCCAGTTTGATGACTGCTTGTTGTAATTCACAGGTCCTCAACCGGTCAGTCAACCTTTTCAAAGGGGTTCCCTAAGACCATTGGAAGACACAGATATTTACATTATGATTCATGACAGTAGTAAAGTTATGGTTACGAAATAGCAATGAAGTGATTCTGTGGTTGGTGGTCACCATAAGATGAGGACCTGTGTCAAAGGGCTGCTGCAGTAGGAAGTTTGAGAACCACTGCTCTGGGTGATGTTTCCATACCATTGCACAGACTGGCTTGTCTGCAATTAGAATATACTGCCATTAACACACCAGTCACTCAGACATTTATTTGTGGCACTATATTAGAACTACCTCATACTGGTTTGGATGTGAGATTTTCACAAAATTTATAAGCCATGTGTGAAAGCCTCAGTAGCTTGGAATCAGTCACAGTGGAAGTTTTTTTACACCATGGAAATTGGCAAAAGCTAAAACCAAAGAAGCATTTTTCCCTTTCAGGGAGAGAAGAGAGTGACTTTCAAGCACTTACCAGCATACGACTGGAGCAGGCTTGGATTATGAAAGATTCCTCTGGAAAGTCTTAAGGTATGGCGTAAGATCTGAGTAGGCTAATCTTTCATATGTGTGGTTAACCAAAAAAGACTCTGGAATAATGCCCCACTCTATAAATGCCTATTATATTAGGTGCTTGACAGCAGGAACTTTCCCCTATAGGCTACACAGATTTGAATATTTTCATGAATGATGGGGCCAAATTACAAGAGACCAAGAAGATTAGAAATCAGTGAAATGTTGTACAACTACTCAACTCCTTTACACACATGTGCATTCACAGGCATGCATACATTCGCTTGCGCGTACGCTCACGAGAGCACACACACACACACACACACACACACACACACACACACACACACCACATGATAAAGAATAGATAATTTGCCTGAGTGTTCATTCTTATTATGAAATTTCTTTTTCCTGTATCTGAATACAGCAAAAACTCGTTTGTGTGTAGGGGACAAATGTCAAGGACCTGGGTCATCTTAGGGCACATGACAGATTGTAATTCTTTTTCTCGTACAGATTTATTCTTTGTACAGCAAAAATGATGTCATTTTGTCATAGCTTTATGATCTTTGGTGAGATTAATGGGTAGGACCCTTTGCTTCACTTCCGTAGCCATCATAAAAAGAAACTGGTACTTCTTTTGAGCAGATTCCTCCCAGACCCTAGTCATCTGTTTTGTGTCTTTGTGTTCTTTCAAGGCCAAGTGGGGTTTCCTGATAACGGGGCATGCAGATGTCACAAGGCTTGACTTGATGATAGTGCTGGTTATCCCAAGTTTCTTCTCTTTTCTCTGTGAGAAACCAAACCAAACCTGGGACACACTGTAACCGCCTGTACAGCCTCAGGCCCGACCTGAACCAGAGGGCACTGAAAAGTCTGCATTGATCAGATGTAACCGGTGTGGCCCTGATGCAGGCAGCTGGTGTTGGCTTCATCTGATGGCTGCTCAGTTCTCCTGTGGACTTCCAGAGCATAGACCATCCCAAGTTCTCCCACTATTAAATGCCACACATCCAATCTCCTTTTTTTCTAAATAGAGTTTATCTTGTACGTTATTATTTAAATATCCAATCCTAGTTGTTTTCAGATCTCCAACTTACTGAAAATTCTCCACTGTACTCCAGTTCCAACCCTAGTTGTCCAGGAGAGCTATCTTTGGCTTCCACATGACCCCTCACACATAAAATGGCTGACTGGAACTCTCTCATTCTGCCTTCAGCATCCCTCTTGCTTCATCTTCGCCAGCCCTGCCCTGTCTTTCCTCCTTGCTTGCCCCATTTTGATATGTGCCATCTTCCTCTGATAACTCAGGCCGTCTAGTAGCCATTCTTCTTCCTTTCCACTGACACTTGCTTTGTAATGAAAGCCTCTTCTTTGGACTTCTTCAAAATGTGCACAATCACTCCTCTTTCTCCTACACCAATACTAGCCCTCCTGGTTTGTCAACTCACTTGCTACCATGGTCCCCTGAAAGGGTCTCCCTTCCTACTCTCCTGCCTCTCCTGCAATCTTATACTACACAGAAGCCATCTTACTGAAATGAGATGACTCTCACTCAACATGCAGATAATCTATTTAAGACTGAGGATCTGTGTTCTTTAAGGAGCCCAGGCCTGGTGGCCCAGCTTGTGACTCACTGAGCTTCATGGTGTCCCGCTGTTGTGAACCTCACTAATTAAACCAAGTTACTCCCAGTTCACGTTTTTAAAACCAGGTAGGTCATTTAGGTAGATTGTTTCTTTCCATGTTCTCTACCTGGCTGAAGTCATCATGAAGCCCTTAGCCCAGTTTTCTTCTTTTATGGGCTCTGTCTACATTAGAACCACACCATCATTGTCTTCACTGTATTTTGGTCGTTTTCTTCCTACAAGTTAGATCTGGTGCTGTTACATTCATCTCCATGTGTTAAATGCATGTCCACCTTTGAACAGTACAGTCCATTGAAATTACAAGTGCGTAGTCAACATTTACTGACAGTACTTAGGTAGAAACTTCTGAGATCATGAGTCTCTTTATAGTCCCACAAACTTTCTTTCAGCTTCATAGAAGGTAGATTTTGCCTTTCCTTTCTAGTACAGTTCTTCAGCCTGTATTCTGTGAACCCTTTCTGAGAATGTGGCCAGGACTTAGTTCTCTAACTGGCCCTGGTCCATGCAGTAGGTGGTTCAGACCCTCTGACTTCTGTATGCCTTGCCCTCAACAGCTTAGAAATCATTTCTTTGCTTTCTCATTCGCCTCTACTGCTTCCTCACCACAGTCCATTCCCATAAGATTTCCATGAAGAAGAAGCAGTTCAGTCCATCAGACCATAATGCACATTCAACCCCTGTGAAGGACAAAGGGAACAGAGGAGGGGTAATTAGCAAGGTATTTAATTTTATGCAAAAATTTTTTAAAAATCTAGTCACACCCAAGAGGTGAAAGTCACATACAAAAGAAATCCCATAATGCCAGGAAGGCTTTCTCTCACTATATTAACACAATGAATGAAAATTAAAGCGTTATTATTATTAAAGACTATATTAGACAATCTTTGCATTTGGAGGCATATTCCTATCAGCACTTTCTCCTTTTTGGGTTTATGTTCTGTTACATTCTCTTCTTATTTACTTGAAAAATGGTTCGTTAATTTTCCTTTTTCTTCTCTTTCTTTATGTGTGGATATGTACACATGTATATGTGTATGTATATGTGTATTCATGTGTGTATGTGCACATATGTATGTCTGTGAATGCAGAAGCCAGACATAAAAGAAGACAATGTTGAGTGACCTTCTCAATTGTTCACATTATTTTTAATGATTTTTATCATCCTCATTATTTATTGCTATTGTATGTGAATATATGTCATGGGGGGGTCACATATACACATGTGTGGGGTAAGAGGACAGCTTTGTGGAGCCACTTCTCTCCTTTTACATTTATATGGGTTCCAGAGACTGAGCACAGGTCATCAGGTTTACATAGCAAAGCAGCTTTACCTGCTGAGCCTTTTTGCTGACCCTCAGCCTTTGTTTTTGAGTCAAGTTTTTGCACTGAACCCAGAACCTAGCAATTCAGCTAGGCCAGCAACCCCCAGGACTCCTCCTGTTTCTACATCCCCCATGCTAGCATTACAGATGCATACTGCCACCCTTGGCTTTTTTTATGAGTATTGCCGTTTGGTCTGTTGCTATGTGTTGCAATGTATCACGATGTTAAATTCCTGTGTTTATAAGCTTTTGTTGTGTAAGCCTTGTTTTTTGATTTAAAATGATCAGTTAAATAAAATGGGCTATAGCCAATTAATGAAGGGATTAGCGGCGGGTGGAAAGAGCTGGAGGAGAGAGGAAGCTGCCATGAAAGGAGATGGATGAGGAACACTTGGCCAGGAGAAACAGCAAGTATCTGGGGTTCACGGCTGGGGCAGTAATCAGGGCAGCAGTTAGAAGCGTTCATTAGAGGTTAGCCCTCAGGAATTGTCAAAGCCAAATAACATAACCATAGTCTGAGACTTGCTTATTTGTAAGCTAGTCAGGGATAAGCTGAAATTGGTTGTATTACATGTGAGTGCTAGGGATCTGAACTCAGATCATTGTGTTTAGGAAGCAAGCACTTGCTCCTCCAGTTTCTACTTTCACACGCTCCCGAATACAATACAAACCTCACTCATCTGGAGGCTGCTGGATGGATGTGTCTAATAGATGTATACAAGACTCTGACCACTGAAATAACAAGTCCTGAAAAATGGCAGGGCAACCTCAGAGCACCAGAGGGGGTGTCTCAATGTTGAGTGGTCTTTGCTGAAGCCTTGTCGGGTGATGCTCCATCCCTCTGTTGGATTGTTACTTCCTCGACTGAGATACTGGCTCCTATAAGTAAGAGGGAAACTCTTGGCCCAGAAAGCTCTAGAAACTCAGAGCCTCTCTTCAAATCAATGTTAGTAATGAACTATGACTGGAGTTGGGAAGAGATTATTCTGTGGCGTTGACCGTAAGCTGTGTACCTCGGTGAAGGAGATTTTGGGAGTGGTCTCCCATCCTGAAATGGGCTTTACGGTGATGCAGCTATCTGGTAATGGTATATATATACATGGAGACCTCACATGCTACTACTTCTTCGGTCTCCCAGGACTCCTGGCTGAGTAGCAGGACTTTACAGCATTGCCTTGGGTTCTGCGCAGACAGGTTTTCCTTTCTATAGCCCAGTAAGGAGATGAGTACACTGCTCTGCGTTTGGAGTGTGCTGAACAGGAGTGGTAGAGACTACACTTCTCTACCTGATAAGAGCTGGGAGTAAGGGAAGAAATGACAGTGTGGCCAGGTTCTCACCACATGACACTTGCTACACAGAACCAAACTCTTCACTGTCAAAGCAGCTCCAGCTGTGAAGGGAACTCCATCTCTCTCTGGATCACACATCTCTACCATGTGTCAGAGAATTTTCTTCTCACCCACAGTTCCTATTAACACAAGGTCATCCATTACAGTAGCAGATTGATGTACCAGTCTGTGAAATGTCCCTAGGCAGTCCAGGTTCCTTCAGACTGTGTTCTGGCACAGTCAGATGATTAAACGACCATGGGCAAGGAATTCCGAGAGAATTATTTCTGAGAGAGTGATCAAGAACTGATTCTCATCTTTCTTTCTGTAAGGGAATTGTATGATTTTCCTTTTCCTGGGGAGAGATGAAAAAAATGTCAAGTTAATCCCAACTAGGGCACCAATGACAGATTACAGAAGTGATTGCATATACTTTTAATTGTGTGTGTGTGTGTGTGTGTGTGTGTGGTGTTAGCATAGGTGTGTACACAATTGCACACATGTGGGTATCAGAGGACAAAGTTTCAGGAGTCAGTTCTTTCTTTCCTCCTTGTTTATAGGTAGAGGTTTCCACTGCCCTTCCATGTCACCATGGGAGCATTAGGCTTACAGATATAGACCACTGCGTCTGATTTTGTAAATGGGTTTGGGGCTCTAACTCAGGATAATAGACTTTTTCAGCAAACATTTTTACTTATAAACCATCTTTTCCACCCAGATCTCAAACTCTGGAAAATCAGTTTTATTTAGGTATATTTTCCGAGCAGTCAAGTGAGCAGTGTTCAGTAGAAAAGCCAATGAAGTCTGGAGAATGTTCACATAGCCACAGACATAATGTATAAGACTTCCAGTACCCAAAACCCTCTTCTTGGACTCTGGGACTATAACTGGGTCTATACCACCTGACATATCAAATAAAATAAAATAAATCTATATACAATACTTTCCTCAGAGAGCTGGTAAGCTGAGAAGTCAATGGATTAACAACCTAAGATTTTGTCTTAAATTTCACCTTCAGATGGCAGATTAGGAAGTGGAGAGATGAGGATTTGTGGTTTCTTGAGTCCAATCTTGCCCCTCTGGTCGGTGTCAGCCCTGTTTTTGAGAACAATGATGCTTGCGCTTCTCTCATGATCACCAGATCTGTTCTTTCTCCCGATGTCCAGGATCAGACATCTGTTGTGAGGCTTAGTCAAGTTAGGTGCTGCTGATGTCAACCTTGTCCTCCAGGTACATCTGGGCCGTGAAAGAAGCATTGGACTCAGAATAAACACAATATGTGTTCAGACCCCTCTTTATTCTATGGACTACAGGTGTGTCTTTATAATATGGAATATGAAAGTGCCCCTCATGATAATGAGTCTTGTTCCCTCCCCTTAGCCACCTACCTCTAGTTCGTTTTCTCAATTTTCACTTGCTTGGTGTTTTTGAATAAATGAAAGCAAACACTTAGGCAACTAGTCTTTTGGGCGGGCTTCCCCACTTAGCACAATGCTGTTGAAACCCAGCCCCATCATTCCACACACAGCATCAGTGTGGTCATTTTCACTGCTGCCCATGTATCCCTCACAACTCATGCATGGAACTGTGGGTGTTCCTGTCTTGCTTCACAATCACCTGCTCTACTCAAAGTCAATCCTCTGTTTCTCAGTGAAGAAATTTCTAGTTCAGTTTTCCACATTCCTCCATCGAGACTCTGGAAGTCTGAGAGCTCATTCTTCCTTTAATTTGTATTTGAACATGTTGAACTTGGGAATCCAGTTGTCATGCTAGGCAGAGGCCCAAGCACAGCATCTCCTTTGTCTGGAGCTAAAAAAAAAAAAAAAAAAAAAAAAAAAAACAAGCTATCCTAGCACTCAGCTTTTGGTGGATATGAAGAATCAGAAGGGGAGGTCTTGTGTTGATGATACACAAACTGGAGAAGTTATATAAAGCAAAAACCAGAAAATGAGATGTAAGAATAGAAATAAAAAGGCTTTCGTTCTTTGGAAAGTATAAGAAGTATGAGAACGAGTATTGACACTGCATTGGTGGATTTTATTTAATACTCTGGCTATGTGGGATTTTTTTTTCACATTAGCCAGTGCCAACTATAAGGTAACCTTCACAACACATAGCAGCACAGCTTTATCATTAAGTTTGGTCTCACTAAGATTAAGGCCAGGATAGATCATCTTTCGTAGAACCATCAGCATTAATGTGTGTCCTGCGTGTTCTGTGGAAATGGAGGCTCACATCCATTTACTGTGTGGTGTGCATGTCTGACACAATCTGTCTTCATGCAAAGATTGTGTCATGGTTCTTTCCTGGACCCCATTCCAATGCACTTCCTGCATTGGCTTCCAGCCAATCCACAATATCTCCAAGGAAACCTGGGGCTGGTTGCCATGGACACTCATTTGCTGATAAGTCACAAAGCACCTCTCCACTTCTCAATATGCCTGGGAAGCAAGTCCTTTGGGCAGACAGACAATTGTATTCACTGACATTTCCAAACCCCGCTAGCTCACATCCTTTCCACGTGTATGGAATAGACATACAAAGGAGCCTTTCAAATATTTGTACCTGTCCAAACGAGCATGGAGTGAGCCTATCCTATCCTTCTGTAATTTGCTTTCAAACCATGGGGGATAAACAAGCTTCAGTAAATATCAAGCCTGAACTGAAGCAATTTCACTGGAGCGATCAGAGCAGCAGGAGGGGGGTAGGTGCAGGGGAAATTGGCCTGAAATATTATTCTTGGTTCTGCAGGACTCAAGGTCATGCCCTTCGCCATCTGAGAGTCTTCAGAGAGGCCCTGATGCCCTACTCCAGCTGTTCCTGGGTGTGCAAAGAGTGGACATTGTTTTTAACATGAATATTTTGTTTATGATATAATATTGACTGGAAACCATATTGCTAGGCCACAGGCAGTTTTTCTATCATCTTTAGTTTTATAGCAGTTTCTGAGGAAGCAAAGGGTCATTTTCTTTTTCTTGTATTCTTAGTAGCCAAAATACAGAACAGACCCAGAATCTTCTAACATGATCTGCCCTTAGCTGTTGCAATTTAAATCCGATAGGATTAAGTTTTCAGTTCTATTCCCAAGCTGTAGAGCCTTTGGAGACAGGGCCCAGCTGGTGGAAGAGGGGTGGTTACTAGGAGTCCACTTTTGAGGGTGACATCAGCTGTTGCTGCTAGCTTTTATATTTTACCTTTGGGCAGGTGTGCTGGATTGGAGAAGAAATATCCCTTCCAGCTCAGGGTTTTGAACACTTGGGCCTCAGTTGGTAGCCTTGTTTTAGGAGGTTATGGAGAGGCACAGCCTTGCAAGGGGAAGCTCATCACTGGAGTTGAGCTTGAAAGCAGATAGGCTCTACCCATTTCTAGTATCCCCCACCCTCGTGTCTCTCTCTCTCTCTCTCTCTCTCTCTCTCTCTCTCTCTCTCTCTCTCTCTCTGCTGTTTTAGGTTGATGGTGTGATCTCTCTCAGCTTCCTACTCCACTCAAACGAGGCCATGGTTTCCCCCAAAATATGGGTTCTTTGAAACCGTAAGTCCCAATAAACTATTTCTTCCTTAAATTGCCTTTGGTTGTGGTGTTTTATCACAGCAACAAAATGTAAGGAATACAGCTGATGGCAATGCAGACCAGAACCTCACTTCCCAACTCTTACACAGAAGTCACTATTCCCTACCCCCACTGTCATGATGGACTGTGCCACTCCTCCAGACCAAGAACTAAAGTAAGCGTTTCCTCTTTCAAGCTGTGTCTGTCAGAATCCTTAGACACAGCAGTACAAAAGCAGCCACTACACCAACAACAAATATTTTGCCACAAACAGGGTGATTAAAAGTTTTACATAAAAACTGAAGCATGGCTCGACGTTGAGTTTGGTGACACGGCCACACCTTCTTTTGGGATGTCTCTGCTCATTGTCCCCGAATTAACTGTCTAGGGAAGGAAGTCTAGATAGGAAGCTGATTTGCAGTCAACACAAGAGTACGAAGAATAGTGTTTTTGAATGTTTAACATAAACCGTGTGAACAGATATGAACCGTGGAAACACACTCCAGACTGTGAGCATGAGTCAGCATGTGGAGGAGGCAGAGTAAAATTAGTGAGTACAGAGGAAAGTTATTAATTCTCCTCCTTGTGTGTGTCTGCACTGTTGCCTTTTTAAAAATGAAAATTGTTTAAAAGTGAACTTGGCAAGTTGTTATTTTAAGGGAAATATGACAGTTGTTTTTTTTAAGAAAACATCTTCCATATGGGTTATGGGCTATTAATATGAGAAAATAATATAATTTAGAGGAAGGTGCACGATTTCAACTTGCTCAGAAGTAGGAATTGATGCCTGATTTCCACAGGAGGAAGTAATCGAACCTAATGACTTTCTCAAACACAGTGGGAATGGCCACCTCCCTCCCCAGTGCCTTGCATGCAATGGGACTAAAGGGTGCAGCTAGAAATATTCATTGGCCACACTTCTTCCTGTGCAGGGAGCCTCTTGTCAGAGGCAGTGACAAAGACGTCCAGGCATAGGAGAACTCCCACACTGTGACATATAGTGGGCATATATATGTCACTATAACCAGTCTTCTTTGCAGTAAGAGCTTGCAGAGATCTGCAACAGGAGAGAGCAACTGGACCTGAACAGATTGTAGGTAAGGCGTGGCTAACTTGAGAACAGTGGGCGCCTGGCTTGCTGGGGTCAGACCTGGACTGTGGGTGGACAGTAGAATCTTGGGTAGTTCTGGGCTGATTTCCCACCGGAGATCTGCTGAACCCTTTTGCTCTGTGATACCATCTTACTACTCAGTAATGCCATTCTTTCTTGCCCAGGATGGGAAAGCAAGCCTTCCATCTGGGCTCTCAGCCTGAGCAGTTCAGACACATTTTCTATTCCTCTTACTGCCGGCTTCTATTTTCTCTTCTTTTTCTTAATTTTCAATGAAAAGGTTCATTTTCTGTTTTCAGGTGATTTAATATTGAAGTCTCCAGTTTACCTCCCTCCTACTTTCCTTGGATTTATTTTGAAGTTATTTTTTCCAATATTTTGAGGTGACTGCTTAGATCAAATATTTATATTCCCTCTTGTTTAATAGCACAGGCAGTAGAGGTCTTATAAATTTTATATTGAATAAAACTTTGAGTACATCTAATAAGTTTTTGACGCAAAATCGCCTTTATCCTTGTTGGCCACATAGTGTGTGATTGCTTCTCTTTTTCTCTCTGGTCTAGAAACAACTCTAGTGATTTTCATTTAAAAGTCCAAAGAACTTCAATTTAACCTATTTTTTAATTCTTAATGCCTTGACTGTATTCCTTGTAAGTTCTTATTTTTTGAATGTATTGAAATTTTCGTCATATATTGCGACTTCAAATGCTAATGATCACTTGAAAAGAATATTCTCCTTAGAAAAAGTTCAGTAAAATATTTGTTATTTATTCATTTTATGTGTACTTTTTCGCTTATGTATATGTTTGTGTATTACATGTGTTCTTAGTCCAGAGTTCAGTCAAGGACATCAGATCCCCTGTATCTCTCTCTCTCTCTCTCTCTCTCTCTCTCTCTCTCTCTCTCTCTCTCTCTGTCTCTGTCTCCCCCCCCCTCTGTGTGTGTGTATGTGTGTGTGTGTGTGTGTGTGTGTGTGTGTGTGTGTGTGTGTGTGTGATGGGAACTGAACCTGGGTCCTCTGGTCTAACTTCGGAGTCATCTCTCCAGCCCCTGGTTATTTGTTTTTTACACCAGTGCCAAGGATTTGAGTTAATAACACTCCTTATTTCACGAGACAATGTTATTTTTTAGTATAAGACGGGCTTTCTTCTTTGAGCTAATTTGCATTCATCTACTTTACTTCCAAAATACTCATTCATTCTTTTCTTTTTTGGAAATGATATAATCTTGTGAAATAAGTCACTGCACTGTGTGTGTATGTGTTTACATCTTGCTGAGTTTTTGGTTTAATTCTATTTCTTACTTTTTCAGACTCAACAGTCCTTTAAGATTTGTCTGTTTTGATTTATTTGTTTTTGTTTGTTTTGAGATAAGCCTATCTCATTTCCTACTCACTCTGTAGCTGAAGACAACCTTGATATTCTAAGGTATATCTCAAGTCACTGGAATTACTGTTAATTGCCACTACATCTGCTTTTAGATTTATCTATATTATTGTGTGTCTTTTATCCATGAGTGCTCCACACAATGTACTGTGTATCTGTCGCGTGGTGTGTACATTAGACCCAGAAGGTTACAACTCTGCACTTTCACAAACACCTGTGAGAAATTACAGCAGTCATATCACTTTCTGCACTTTTGTTAAAACTTCTCTGCGTCAGGATTCTAAAACTGCATGGATAGTTCCTGTTTGTTCAGAATTGTTCTGGACAAGGGAGACATTTAACTGCATCTTTGGCTTCCACCAAATCCCAACTGTGACAATCAAAAATGTTTTCAAATAGTTAAGTGCCCTATGGGAGTAACATCTTCAAAATCGAGAGCCTCCCTTTCAAGAGCTTCTTCCTAAAAGTTAGTGTGCATCTATAATTCCAATATATGGGACCTTTCCCCTGACACCCTGAGGGAGGCGCTGTTGCTTTTAGTGGCTTGATTTTTAAAAAAAAGATACCACTTTACTTACTTACAATTTTACTTTTTTTACAATTGACTTACTGGGTGTAAAGTGAAACCTCATTCCAGGGTCTGGAGAAGGTATGGGTGAGGGCAAAGGACAGGGTTCAGTTGGATAAGGAAACAATCTCTTATTCTCCCCTCCCCTCCACTGAGAACTTCACAAATACAAAAGGTGCCTTGATCAAATCTACCCCCCAATTCCTCTCTATTCCCCCTCTCCACTGTTTTCTCCTCCCAATTTCTTATGTTCCTGTTTTCTTAAAGAACCCATGTCCAGTCAGTATTCCTATAGTACAAGGGTGTATAGCCATCCTCCAGAATACAGGTGACCTCTCAGAGGTGACATCACTGGAGAAAACTGACTTTCTATCCCCTGGCAACCTTCAGTTACCTATAGCTCCTTAGAAGTGAGACTTAATCAGCTCCTCTCCACCCATGCTGGGATCTTGGATGGCTTGATCCTGTGCAGATTGTGTGTAAAGCCAGCTGCTTTAAATTCATGTGTGAATTCAGGTGTGTAACTGCTTTCATGACCAACAAACACCCCTTTATTGCAACCATGTACCAACTATTTCTGGCTCTTACATTCTTACTACTCTTTCGTTTGCTGTGAGTCCTGAACCTTGTGGAGGAAAGGTGAGATTCAGACATCCCATTGTCCCATCTCAGGCTAACTTTTCTATGGTTATTTATTATCTACACACTGACTTGTTGTAGTATTTACTACAAAAACCAAGCTTCTCTGATGAGGACTGAGAGATAAACTAATAATTATCTTTATGAATATTTCGTGCCTTTTCCTTAAACCTCAGGAAGCTGTTGGATCATGGCCTTATACCTGGGTTCTCAATCACCACTGTCTGTTTTTGTGCCAGCATCATGACGTTTTTATTACTATAGCTTCATAGAATGATTTGGTATCAGGAATGGTAAGTGATACCTCCAACAATGTTTTTTGCTGTTTAAGATTATTTTTGGCTCTCCTTGGCATTTTGTGGTTTTATATGACTTTAAGGGATTCTCTGTCAATTTCCAGGAAGAACTGTGTTAGAGATTTGATGGATTTTTACTGTATGTGTAGATTGCTTCTAGAAAGATGGAATTTCCACAATATCAATCTTAGAGCATGGGAGGTCACATATTAATTACTTTTCTGTTGTTTTAATAAGCCACCAGTAACAAGGCAACTTGTAGAAGAGTTTATTTGGACTTAATGGTTTTTTGCAAATTTCCTCCATTTGTTTAGGAGGCATGGCAGCAAGAACAGGAATCTGAGAGCTTCCGTCTTCTACCACATCATAAAGCTAAGTGAACTGGAGGTGACAAGGTATTAGGCTCTCAAGCCCAACTCCATCAACACAATTCTTCCAAGTACATAAGGCTACACCACATAGACCTCCCCAAAGAGTGCCACCAATTGGAGACCAAGTGATCAGATCACATACCTACTACTATGCGGTCATTTCTAGTTCAAATCAGTATAGAGGGTTTCTGACTTCTGGTGTCTTCCTGGGTTTCAAACGTTCTGTATAAAGTAAGGTAACCAGTTGACAACAGGCCATTGTTTGCTGTAAAGTCGATGGTACAGAGGGTTTGGGGATGTTTCCAACAGAAAGAAGTGGTAATGTTTGCGGAGATAGAAAAGCGAAATGTCATGCTGCAGTACCAAATGTGAACAATCATGTCCACTGACAACAAAAACACATTATCATGGAGTATTAAGCAAAATTATCATAACATTAAACATCTCTTAAAGTCCCCTATAATTTTTTTTCTGTCCCTTCTCATTTTCCTTCTTTGTGTCCTTTGTTTCTCTCCAGGAGTATATGTGTTCTCGCAGTCTCTATGAGTTTCTTGGTCACTTTATCTGTGGTATTTCATACTAAGCAGAAACCCTCATTTTTATATAAGTTAGAGCTAACATTTGACTTAGAAATGTTATGCTTTGGAAAGTTTAAAAATATCTTGTAAAGGCAAAAATAGATTCTTTTTTTATTGATCTATTTAGAGGCAAAACTTGCTTAAATTACATAAGAGAAACCCAAACTAACCACTGAGGTTTACGGGATACTGGGAGTTTTTGCTCTGGAATAAGTCTGAGAGGAAAAGGGTCCCTGGATCTCTTCCACTGTCTTTCTCTATTCTTCAGCTCTGCGCCAAGCCTTGGCCTCCTTCTGTCCTACTTAGGTCTCTGCCATTCCCCATTTAACCAAATCCTCTATGTCTCTCTTCTTAGGAGAAAAAACAAACTTACATAAATTTGTATTTTTTTGTGACCACCTTTATCTTGCAATGGATGTTTTTTTTGTAAATTCTTTATCGCTTTATTTGTAAGTCTAATTGTCTCACATTTATTTCCCTTACTTATTCTTTTATGCTCTCATATTCTGTTTTGTGGTTTATGAGTCTTTTTCTTCCACCACAGCATATTAGTTTCCATTACACAGGAAAGAGTGTCTGTAGATGTGTCGCTTCCAAGCTTCTCATTTGTTCCTATGCTAACATCTATCATGTAGGTCTGTGTTGCCTACTCGCTTGTTTACTTATATAATTTCAAAACTGTTTTTCATATTCTTCTAAATCAGCTTCCTTCCCTTTGTCAGTATTTTAGAAATCGTGCATCCCACATTTACCTTTTCTAATGATGCAAATCTTCAAAAGTTACCTTTAGCCAATCTGTCTCTTTAGCATTTCTCTAACTCAAATTTAAATTTTCTATATGCCTCTCCCTCAACTGCTTTTGATAATCTGACCAGGAGTTTCAAACTTCAGTCATTATTAATGGATCCCAGTGCAATAGGGTAAGACCTCTGTTTCTCCAGCATTTCCATGTGTTTGGCTGCCATTTCAATTCCTGTTTATTTGGGGTCCCTCCATCAATGCTACTATCAGAAGGCTACGCTGCACAGTTGTGTCTGTCCTCAAGGCTGCCTCCCAAAGCATCTGCTACTTTTCCCATGCCCTCTTTATGTCACTTTAATTGTCCCTTTCAACTCATTTGTTCCTAAATTATTAACCAATACTTTCTATCTTGTCTCTTGACCATATCTTCATCCTTATCTTAATTTGTACCCTTAATTTCCGTTCCTCATTGTGGGTGTGTGTCTATGGTGATCAATTTTCTCCAGAGGAACAGACACAGTTGGATATATATATATAGATATATATATATATATATAGATAGATAGATAGATAGATAGATAGATAGATAGAGATAGATAGATAGATAGATAGATAGATAGATAAACAGAGAGATTTGTTTTAGAAAATTGGCTTTTGCAGCTATGGAAGCTGTCAAGCCTCTATGAGGTGGATAGGCAAGCCAGAGACAAGAGCAGGGTCTAAACTGAAGTTCTAGTTTACAGGCAATCTACCCGCACAATCTCCTTGCTCTAGTCAGTGTCTGGTGCTACTAAAAGGGTTTGGTGAGATTCACTCACTTTAAGGAGAGAAATCTGTTAAAAAATACCATCTGTTCAAATGTAAATTTAATCCATTAACATCATCACAAAGAAATTTAAAATTACATTTGACCAAATAATAGGGGCCCTAGTCACTGTTATGATTAACACACACCAAACTAACAACTAATAGCCACACCCCAGGGAGTTTTGAGACAAAAATTGCACAAATGTTTATTTTCAACTCCTGGTTCTTTGAGAATGGTCTTCTGGAAACATCATCCATTAAAGATGGATGGGAAGAGTTTGGGGGTCCCACTCTTTTCACCATAAAATGCATTAACTATTGCTTTGTCGACTCAGTGTCTTTTGGGGGGAAATAAATCTCTAATGCATGTTTAATCAAAATTCATACAATTTTGTCTTGAAAGAAGAATTCTAGTGTTTGTGTTGAGAAATTAACGTAAAAAGAGAAAGGATTATTCTTTCCTCTTTTAAAATAAAATGTGTGTGGAAGATAGACTTGATAACTCATTAACAGAAACATAACTCCAGCAATAAGAAGCACATTGGCTAAAAACAAACACACAACTTATTGCAATATATAAAAGCCAAGACTGATAGGTTATTTCTCTGCCTGTGATATGAACCAATTCAAACCAGGCATATTGGGAAGCTGCTCTTGGGTGAGTTCACTGGTCCCAAGGATGGAGGCCAGGAAGTCACTATGAGGAGAGACATGAGGAAGTAGAAAGAAAACAAGAGAAGGGGTGAGAGAGAAAAGGATATGGAGGGAGAAGTAAAGGGAAAGAGAGACTAAACTAGGGAAGAACCTGTGGGGAAAGGATAGCCCAGCCCCTCAACTGAAAGTTCAGGACAGAGGGTGGGGTATGCTAGCCATATCCTGTAACAGGTAGGGACTGAGGAATATTGGTAGAACCAGGAGGCCAGGTTACCTTTGATATGTAAAATAAGGACCTTGTCCTGGGGTTCAGAACCAAACAAAGATAATCTTTAACATATTGGGGGTAAAATATAAAATATTGCATATATGACATTTTGAGAATTTAATTGTTGTACAAGAGAAATCTGGTTTTGCATTCAAATTATAAACAATAATATTATCTAGGTAATATGATTTAAAATACACATGCATATAATTGTGAAATGTCAGTGTTTGCAAGGGCAGTGTCCTAAATTTTATAGCTACTACTTTCTGTCTGTCTGTTTGTCTGTCTTATCTATCTATCTATCCATCCATCTATCTATCTATCTATCTATCTATCTATCTATCTATCTATCTATCTATCTATCTATCTATCTTTTTGAGATTGAGACAGGGTCACACTCTGTTAACTTAGCTGGCCTGAAACTTTCCATGAAGCCTAGAATAGTGTCAAACTCAGAGACCTGTCTTCCTCTTCCTCCTCAGTCCATCTACCATCGATCCTGATTGGGTGAAAAGCAGTATTTCAAGAGCAAGGAGTATAGAGCAAGCCCTGCTCTACTCCAGCTTACATTTACTGCATATCACTAAAAAAATCTTGGAATAATCAAATAGGAAAAGAGCTCACATATTTTATAAAAATGTTCAATGGATGAAAAATGAGAGGATGTGTGACTAGTTGCCATGAGGACTTATACAAATCAGGTCCATGATATTATTTATTCTAGGAAGCAGACAAACAGACTTTTTAAAATGTCAACAAAATTAAAAGATATGTCTGGGAGAAGGAGAAATTTAAAATTGAATCAATACTTAAATGCTTCAAATAAATACTTAAGCAAGAACAGCAGAATGAATGAAAACAGAAGACAAAGCCAATCAACCAGAAAACCATTTAAAGAATACTCTCAGAGTTCAAAAGAACTATAAAGAAGATAGATGTCTATAAAAAATGAAGATGGGGAGAGAAAGAGCAGGAGATCTCAGGTAGTTTCTGAGCTCCGGATTGCCTCCATGCCTGTCGGTGTCCTCCCTTGGATCTACTCAGAAGACTTTGACCTGTTCCCACAAGGATCTGGCACTGAACATCAGCCTGCCTCCACCAGCCATGTCTCTCTTACCTCCAGATGTTGGAAAGTTCTATATCAGCTCAGCTCACAAGTCTAGATTCAGTTGAATTGACTTGGAACCATCCCACCATCAAAAATATAACAAGAACTGCAAGAGAACAAGACAGAGCAGGTAAAGAAAAAAAAAAGATTTTTTTAAGTAGTTATGGTTTGAGTGTGCAATGTTCCCCAGAGATTCATGTGCTTGGACACTCAGCCCCCAGCTAGTGGTACTGTTTTGATCCTGCAGCATCTTTAAGAGGCAGGGTCTTGCTGGAGGGAGTGGTCATAGGGTCTTGCTGGAGGAAGTGGTCATAGGATCTTGCTGAAGAAAGTGGTCACTGATGCTCAGGAATTCAGGTTTGTAGTGCAGCCTCACTTCCTGTGAGCAACACATCATACTGTTGGCACTGTAGTCCTGAGCAGCTCCATGCTCACACCAGGAGTCAATACCAACTCATCTCACCCTAAGTTGTTTCTTGTATTTGGTCACTGCAACAAGTAGTTCATATAGAAGCAATGATGGGACCACTCTCTCAACTCAGAGATTCCCTTGATGAAAAAAGGGACATGGGCTTTATCAGAATGTGGAAGGTCACCAGTAAGCACACTGCTTACATAAAGTACCATTAGCTATGCCGGGAAGTAGTTCACCCTAGTGAGCAATAAACAAAGGTGAGAAACTCAGATATAGGAGAGAGGGAGGGAGGGAGGGAGGAAGGGAAGGAGCCCATTGGTGTGGGGATGGAAAGTCTGCCATCCCAAGAGCAAATCAGCAGGATGGAAACTCAGTCAGAATTTTCTGCTGCAGTCTAAATACCGAACTATTTCTTCCTTAAGAAACTTCAGTTATTAGTCATAAGGCATCCAACTGATTGAATTCAATTATTAAGGATAATCTCCGTCATGACTAGATGGTTTTTGTGTCATCTTGACATAAGCTAGGATCATCTGGGAAAAGGGAACTTCGGTTGAGAAAATGTTTCCAACAGATTAGCCCAAAAGCAAGTCTGCAGGTGATATTCTTCACTGATATGAGAGGGCCCAGCCCATTGTGAGGGTTGTAACATCCCTTGGCAGGTGGCCCTGGGTTCTATAAGAAAGCAAACTGAGCAAGCCATGAGTAGCAACCCTTCCTCCTCCATGGTTTCTGCTCCAGTTTTTGCCTCCAGGATCCTAACCTGTAAGACAAAACAAAACAAATAAAATCTTTTCATTACCAAGTTATGAAGTCACAGTGGTTTATCATGTGACAGAAACCTAACTAGTACAATATCCTCTATTTAAAATTCAACATACCCAATACACAATACACAATACACATATACACACTTCCTTCTTGCCAACACTGACTAGAGTTTATGTGCTCTGTCCTAGCATGTTGACATCTCCAAATGGCTCTCAACAGCAGCATTCAGTGAGTGAATCCCAGGTACTCTCTGTTACTCTAAGTTCACATATTGAATCCTCCTCCCCAAAATCTCCTGAAGAAGATACTGACACATCTCCATTTTAGAGACAGGGAAACTGAGGCACAGAGAGATTGCATAGGTAACAGACTCATGCAGTTATATAGAACTAAGTTTCAAATCTGCAGTCTTTAGTGGCCCACCTAACCACTGCACTACACAGTCAATAGTTGCCCAATTTTCAATAATTAAAATCTAAGAAATAAGAGATAAAATAAAGGACAGACGGGAAGTAAAAAAAATTCAGAAGGCAATGAGACATGTTGTAAAAATCAGAAAAGTAATAGCCAAAATTCAACAAAAATCTTGTTGTTCAAAGAACTACATCTTTAATTTTATTGTTGTAATGTTAAAAATATAATATTCATTACTAATAAAAGGTAAAACATTTGGCTACTAACATATCAGAAGAAAAATAGGAATTTGCAATTAAAACTATGTAACAAATAAAACCAAGTATTGCAAATGAGATAATATTGCAAAAAATATGAATGAGTTTAGTTTTCCTATTATAAACTTTGGAATAAATAAAATGTAAGCAGGTTACTATGCTATGTTACATATTTTAAAGTAATTTATGATAATTTACCATATATAATAGTATATGTAATAAAGTAACATAGCATATATTTTACATTCTAAGCCTCCAGATGTATAAGAAAGTTCTGGAGATTAGTCATATATTTATTTTACATTTATGTTTTTAAAAATCATAGAAGTACAAATCTTAAGATGGGAGTTTTGCATAATGTATAGATTTAAAAACACTTAAATGTTAATGTTACATATGTATAATTGTAATTATATGACAAAGAAATCTTAAATAATAATGCCATTAATCAATAAAGAAAATATGTTCCTCCAAAGGCTAAGGAGCTAATGAGAGAAAACAGATAAGTAAAACAAAAAATTGTTCAAAAACAGTAAAAATAATAAAATTTCATTTTATCAGAATATAAAATACCAATTCAGCTCTCCAATGAGTAAAAGTTTAAACATGAAATATACATTTTTATAGAAAAGACTCCTATAAATGCTTTTGCCACTGCAAACTGATGCATATTTTTAGGGCCTTATCCATGTGAAACCCTGCAAATGCCCATGTCTTCAAGGCAGGAGATATAGCCAATCAGCAAAGAAATTTTCTAGCTTACTTAAAACCCTGGGTTTGGCCCAGAACGGTACATCAACCAAACAAGAAAATCTCTGTGTTCTCTGAGCCAGATTTCTGTGCCTAAAATTTTTCCTAGAAAAAAAAAGGAAAGAAAGAAAGAAAGAAAGGTAAAATTTACAGATTTAAGATATTTGACCAAGAATTTGTGGAGACAACACTAGACATTTTTATCCAAGGATGAGTTCATACACAACATCAAAGTCCCATTTCTAAATATTATTTACTAGCATAGCAAAATAACCATATAAATGAAGAAAAATTATTAAAATATAGCTGCAATAAGGTGTATTTAATAAAAGTTTATGGCATATACTACAATCAAGTTTTTTTCCCATTTTCTAGTGTCTTTATCTATTTCTTTTTTTTAAACGACTTTATTTTACAAAACAAAGATAAATGTACAGATTTTAAACATTTTTGCTTAAAATTATACATTTTTGTCAGTACTGTTTTTTCAGATATTAAAATAATTTTTACATAAAACTATGTGAATATATTTTTTAGTCAGTACTTGATTTTTTCAAAAGCTTGACAGTATGCATTGAAGACCTAATAGTTACCATGAGCGTAAAGTACATGCAAAGCAAAACGCAATATGGAAATAGTCCAAGTCTTCTTGTTTTGTAAATATATATATATTTGTTTTCTTTATTTCTTGGACTTCATACAGTCTGTGAGTTGTTTCTGGGGGAGTGCAAGCCTCTGGGGTTAGCATCCCAATATCAGTGACTGCATATTATGTCTGTTCTTTTGTGACTGGGTTATCTCACTCAGGATGATATTCTCTAGATGCAGCCATTTTCTTAAGAATTTGGTTAAGTCATTGTTTCTGGTGGCTGAGTAGTATTCCATTGTGTAAATGTACCACAATTTTTGTATCCATTCATCTACTTAAGGACATCTGGGTTCTTTCAAGCTTCTGCTATTATAAATAGAGCCGCTATGAACATTGTGGTGCATATATCTTTGTTGTGTATCAATGTGTCTCTGGGGTATATGCCCAGAAGTGGAATAGCTGGGTCTTCAGGTAGTACTATATCCAATTTTCTGAGGTAACGCCAGACTGATTTCCAGAGTGGTTGTATTAGTTTGCAACACCACCAACAGTGGAGAAGTGTTCCTCTTTCTCCGCAGCCTCTCCAGCATCTGCTGTCATCTGATTTTTGGATCTTGGCCAATCTGACTGGTGTGAGGTGGAATCTCAGGGTTGTTTTGATTTGCATTTCCCTGATGGCTAAGGATGTCAAGCACTTCCTCACATGTTTCTTGGCCATTCGGTGTTCCTCAACTGAGAACGTTTTGTTTAGATCTGTACCCCATTTTTTAATAGGGTTATTTGATTCTCTGGTGTCTAGCTTTTTGAGTTCCTTGTATGCCTTGGATATTAGGCCTCTATCTGATGTGGTGTTGGTAAAGATCTTTCCCCATTCTGTTGCTTGCCATTTTGTTTTCTTGACAATGTCCTTAGCCTTACAGAAACTTTGCAATCTCATTAAGTCCCATTTGTTAATCTTTGACCTTAGAGCTTGAGCCATTGGTGTTTTGTTCAGGAAATTTTCTCCTGTGCCTATGTGTTCTAAAGTTTTCCCTACTTTCTCATCTAATAGTTTCAGTGTATCTGGTTTAATGTGGAGATCTTTGATCCACTTACACTTGAGCTTTGTACAAGGAGATAAGAAAGGGTCTATTTTCATTCTTTTGCATGCTGAGTGCCAGTTGGACCAGGACCATTTGTTGAATAGGCTGTCCTTTTTCCATTGAATGTTTACTGCTCCTTTGTCAAAAATCAGGTGACCATATACATGAGGGCTCATTTCTGGATCTTCTATTCTATTCCATTGATCCACATGCCTATTTCTGTACCAGTACCATGCAGTTTTCAGCACAATTGCCTTGTAATATAGCTTGAGGTCAGGGATAGTGATTCCCGCAGATGTTTTTTTGTTGTTGAGGGTAGATTTAGCTATTCTAGGTCTTTTGTTATTCCATATGAAATTGCACATTGATCTTTCCAGTTCCATGAAGAACTGGGTTGGAATTTTGATGGGGATTGCATTGAATCTGTAGATTGCTTTTGGTAGGATAACCATTTTTAAGATGTTGATCTTTCCAATCCATGTGCATGGGAGATCTTTCCATTTTCTGAGATCCTCCTCAATTTCTTTCTTTAGAGGTTTGAAGTTCTTTTCATACAGGTCCTTCACTTGCTTAGTTAGAGTCACACCAAGGTATTTCATAGTTTTTGTGACGATTGTGAAGAGTACCTTTTCCCTCATTTCTTTCTCCACATGTTTGCCCATTGAGTATAGGAAGGCTACTGATTTGTTCGAGTTAATTTAGTATCCAGCCACTTTGCTGAACTTGTTTATCAGCTGTAGAAGTTCTCTGGTGGAATTTTTGGGGTCACTCAAGTACACTATCATGTCATCGGCAAAGAGTGATGTTTTTATCTTTTCCTTTCCGATTTGTATCCCCTTGATCTCCTTTTGCTGTCTAATTGCTCCAGCCAGGACTTCCAGTACTATGTTGAATAGGTAGGGGGAGAGTGGGCAGCCTTGTCGAGTCCTTGATTTTAGTGGGATTGCTTCAAGTTTCTCGCCATTAAGTTTGATGTTGGCTGTTGGTTTGCCCTATATTGCTTTTATTATGTTTAGGTATGGACCTTGGATTCCTGTTCTTTCCAGGACTTTTAACATGAAGGGGTGTTGGATTTCGTCAAATGCTTTCTCAGCATCTAGTGAGATGACCATGTGATTTTGATCTTTGAGTTCGTTTATATGGTGGATTACATTGATGAATTTCCTTATATTAAACCATCCCTGCATCCCAGGGATGAAGCCTACTTGGTCATGATGAATGATCGTTTTAATGTGTTCTTGGATTCGGTTTGCAAGGATTTTGTTGAGTATTTTTGCATCAATGTTCATAAGTGAGATTGGTCTGAAGCTCTCTTTTCTTGTAGGGTCTTTGTGTGGTTTAGGTACGAGGGTTATTGTAGCCTCAAAAAAAATGAGTTAGGTAGTATTCCATCTGATTCTATCTTTTGGAATAGTTTGGAGAGTATTGGTGTTATATCCCCAATAAATGTCTGATAAAATTCTGCACTGAACCCGTCTGGACCTGGGCTTTTTTTGGTTGGGAGACTTTTGATGACTTCTTCTATTTCTTTAGGTGTTATAGGGTTATTTAGATGGTTTACTTGGTCCTGGTTTAACTTTGGGATCTTGTATCTGTCTAGGAATTCGTCCATTTCCTCCAGATTTTCCAATTTTGTGGAGTATAAGTTTTTGTAGTAGGATCTGATGATTTCTTGAATTTCCTCAGTTTCAGTTGTTATGTCCCCACTTTCCTTTCCTATGTTGTTAATTTGTATACTCTCTCTTTGCCATCTAGTTAGTCTTGCTAGGGGTTTATCAATCTTGTTGATTTTCTCAAAGAACCAACTCTTGGTTTTGTTGATTTTTTCAATGGTTCTTTTTGATTCTATTTGGTCTATTTCTGCCCTAATTTTGATTATTTCTTGTCGTCTACTCTTTTTGGGTATATCTGTTTCCTTCTGTTCTAGGGCTTTTAGCTGTGCTGTCAGGTTGCTGATGTAAGCTCTCTCCAGTTTCTTTTTGGAAGCACTTAGGGCTATGAGTTTTCCTCTCAATACTGCTTTCATTGCATCCCATAGGTTTGGGTATGTTGTGTTATCATTTTCGTTGAATTCTAGAAAGTCCTTAATTCCTTTTTTTATTTCTTCTTTGACCCTGCTATCATTTAACAGAGCGTTGTTTAGTTTCCATGTGTATGTGGGATTTTTGTTGTCTTCGTTGTTGTTAAAGACCAGCCGTAGACCATGGTGATCTGAGAGAATGCATGGGAGTATTTCAATCTTCTTATATCGATTGAGGCTCGCTCTCTGTCCAATTATGTGGTCAATTTTCAAGAAGGTGCCATGGGGTGCTGAGACGAAGGTGTATTCTTTTACTTTAGGATAATGTGTTCTGTATATATCTATTAATTCTAGTTGGTTCAAAGTCTCTGCTAGTTTTGCAGTGTCCTTGTTCAGTTTCTGTTTCCCTGATCTGTCCATTGGTGAGAGTGGGGTATTAAAGTCTCCCACCATTATTTTGTAAGGTGAAATATATTTTTTGAGCTTTAGTAGGGTTTTTTTTTATGAATGTGGGTGCTTTTTTAATTGAAGCATATATGTTAAAGATTGAGAGTTTCTCCTGACCGGTTTCCCCGGTAATGGGTAAAAAGTGCCCTTCCTTTTCTTTTTTGATAACTTTTGGTTGGAAATTTACTTTATTCAATATTAGAATAGCCATTCCATCTTGCTTCTTGGAGCTGTTTGCTTGGAAGTTTTTTTTCCACCCTTTAACTCTGAGATAGTGTCTGTCTTTGTCTCTGAGATGAGTTTTCTGTATGCAGCAAAATGCTGGATTTTGTTTATGTATCCAGTCTGATAGCCTATGTCTCTTTATTGGGGAGTTGAGTCCATTTATGTTAATAGATATCAAGGAATAGTTATTTCTGTTTCCTGCCATTATTTCTTTGTGGGTTTAGTTGTGTCTGTGTCTTTTTCTTCTTTTAGTTTTCTTGTTTTTACTAGGCTGTATTTTCCCTCATTGTATTGGGTTTTCCACCTATAATTCATTGTAGTGCTGGGTTTGTGTTCAGATATTGTGTAAATTTTGATTTGTCTTGAAATATCTTCATCTCTCCATCGATGGTGATTGATAGTTTTGCTGGTATAGCAGCTTGGGCTGGCACTTGTGTTCTCTTAGGGTGTGCATGATGTCTGTCCAGGCTCTTCTCGCTTTCATAGTCTCTGTTGAGAAATTGGGTGTGAGTCTGATTGGCCTGCCTTTATATGTTACCTGACCTTTTTCCCTTACTCCTTTTAGTATTCTTTCTTTGCTTTGGGCACTTGATATTTTTACTATTATGTGTCAGGAGGAATTTCTTTTCTGGTCAAACCTATTTGGAGTTCTGAAGGCTTCTTTTATGCTCGTGGTCATCTCATTCTTGAGGGTAGGGAAGTTTTCTTCTAAGATTTTGTTGAAGATATTTACTGTGCCTCTTAGTTGATACTCTTCTCCCTCTTCTATTCCTATTATCCTTAGGTTCGGTCTTCTCATTGTGTTCTGGATTTCCTGGACATTTTGGGTTAGGAGCTTTTTGTTTTTTGCATCTTCTCTGGCTGTTTTGTCTATGTTTACAATGTTGTCTTCTGCCCCCGAGATTCTCTCTTCGATCTCTTGTAATCTATTGGAAATGCTTGCTTCTGTGATTCCTGATTTCTTTTTTAGGTGTTCTACCTCTAGGGTTATCTCTTTTTGTGTTTTCTTTATTGTTTCAATTTCCGTTTTAAATTCCGTCTTCCGTTCCTTCATCTCTTTGATTCTGTTTTTTTCTAGGTCTTTGAGTTCTTTGAGTGTTTTTCTTGTTTCCTCTTTAAAAGCTTCTGAATCTTTTTGCTTTTCTTCCCGTTCTTGTTTAAGTATCTCTATCAGCATCTTGAAGTATGATTTCAGGTCTGTGTCTTCCTTTTCTGGAGTGTTTGGAATTCCGATGTTTTCTGTTATGGGAGAGCTGGGTTCTGGTGTTGCCAGGTTGTCTTGGTTTCCTTGGGATATACTCTTTTGCTTTCTTCTTGCCATTTTGTTGTCAGTGATATGTTCTTGTCTTTCCCTTGTATCTGGTCTGTGTCCCTGGATCTCGACTGGTCCAGGTGTCAGATGGGTCGAGCCCTGTTCTATGCCTCAGAGTCGCCGGGTGGGAACAGAAGTTCCAAAGTTCTATTCCTGGTCACTGGATCAGACAGGGCCGGGCAGGGCAAGGCAGGGGGTGCACTTTCCGTATGCACTCCGCAGAGATCTCTCTGCTCCCATGCAGCCCAGGTCTCCCACCCACCAGTTGCTCAGTCTCTACGAGCCGTCGTTCCGGGTGGCAGATGGGCCAGGCTCTGCTCTGTGTCCTGAAGTCGCCTCCGGGTGGAAACAGAAGTTCATAAGTTCTGTTCCAGGTCACTGGATCAGTTGTTCAGCCTTTACGAGCTGCCGTTCCAAGTGGCAGATGGGCCAGGCTCCGCTCTGCGTCCTGAAGTTGCCACCGGGTGGAAACAGAATTCGAAATTTCTGTTCCTGGTCACTGGATCGGGCAGGGCAGGGCAGGGAAAGGAAGGGGGTGCACTTTCCGTGTGCACTCTGCAGAGATCTCTCTGCTCCCTGGCAGCCCAGGTCTCCCACCCACCAGTTGCTCAGCCTCTATGAGCCTCTGTTCCGGGTGGCTGATGAGCCAGGCTCTGCTCTGCTTCCTGAAGTCGCCACCGGGTGGAAACAGAAGTTCCTAAGTTCTGTTCCTGGTCACTGGATCGGGCTGGGCAGGGCAGGGCAGGGTAAGGGAGGGGGTGCACTTTCCGTGTGTACTCCGCAGAGATCTCTCTGCTCCCTGGCAGCCCAGGTCTCCCATCCACGAGTTGCTCAGCCTCTACAAGCCGCCGTTCTGGGTGGCAGATGGGCCAGGCTCCGCTCTGCTTCCTGAAGTCGCCTCCGGGTGGAAACAGAAGTTCCTAAGTTCTGTTCCAGGTCACTGGATCAGTTGTTCAGCCTTTACGAGCTGCCGTTCCAGGTGGCAGATGGGCCAGGCTCCGCTCTGCATCCTCTCAAGTTTTTACAAACTTTTAAACATGCAGTTTTATGTGTTGAGAGAACTAAATGGAGGTGCGTGGAACGGTGGCTGTGGTCACCTGTGAACGTGGGGTTCAGGAGGAGCCTGCCTTCTTGTAAGTGCTTTATTCTCTAAATAGTCTCCTGTGCACATGTTCTATTCAATAACCATTGAAAAATATAACTTTTGAAGCAAGTTGTCAAGTTTGATGGCATCTCTGACAGATGGCATGCCAACCAGCACATGTCCACTGTGCAGGGTCTCGGCGTGTCCCACGTCACCCTTTCCACTCTGTGACAGTTGGCTTGATTAGAAAATGTCCCTATGATTGAGTCCAAATCTATCACCCTGTTAACTCAATCCACGGATCAAAAGTGCATCTCCTCTGCCATATGGCGAGTCCTCAGCCTTGTGATGACAGCTGTCCTGTGAGCGCTGAGTTTCCCCGCTTTGCTGTTCTTAGCTTCCTAACCCATCCCCAGCACGGACCACTTCTACATGGCTGTCATCTCAGAACTGTGTGTTAGGTAAGTAAAAGCAATGATTGGAGTTAGGCCTGATTTTCTTGATTATTGGTGGTGGTGGTGGTGGTGGTGGTGGTGGTGGTGGTGGTGGTGGTGGTAGTGGTGGTGGTGGTGGTGGTAGTGGTGGTGGTGGTGGTGGTGGTGGTGGTGGTAGTGGTGGTGGTGGTGGTGGTGTGTGTGTGTGTGTGTGTGTGTGTGTGTGTGTGTGTGTGTGTGTAAATCTATGTTTTAAAGTCCAGTGCGGTCACTTCTCTATGACCTAACCTGATTTCATAACAACATCTTCTCAGACGACATCACAAGGTGGTCAGCTTCATCCTTCCTGTCAGTGGAATGCCAACAGTCAGTCAGGGTATCCTTTTTAAAGACTGCATGGCAATACATCTACTGGGGGAATATTATGTAGCTATCAAAACTACCAAGGCATTGATCTCCCAAAGTGCTCATAGAATGAGATTCTGTAGCAAAAGCAAGACCAGAAGGTCTTATGCTCATGGAGTTGACCCTCAGCAAAAGTAAATGGATTTAACCAATGGGAATGGAACAGTAAAGTGTTTGTAAAATGCATACCAATATGATGCTTCTATGAGTGGATATGTTCTAATAGATTCCTCAGGCATATACTCGTGGTTTCTGTTATGGCTCAAAATTATCAAGTGGTTGTTTTATGAAATATTCTGAGACTTGTTTTTCATCCAAGATCTGAGCTGAGTCACCCGAATGCCCACCTCTGAACTAATGGGAGCGTTTCATGACTTCAGATGTTTTCATTACCTTTAAAAAGCAAGTGCCAGGACACATGAAAAAGGAATTGAATGTGCTCATTTTGGCAAGGGTTTTAGTGGTGCCAGAGATGAATAAAGCAGAGGAGAAGTGGTCATGAAGCAGGCAACCTGCTAGGAGAAGAATCTCAGGCCTGAGGGTCCCAGAGGATTCAAAGAACATCTCTGAAACCATCTCTTTCAGCTCCATCCATCCCCTCTTGTCACCAGGTCAGCACAGTGACACTGGAAGGCTGCGGGTTTCCCTCTCTTCTTATCTTCACACTCTTTCAAAAACCCTCTGCTTAGAGAAAGAATCCATTTTTCAAATACTAGGTTCTAAATGGTTTGGCAAAAAAAGAAACTGCATTCTCAGAGAAATGGTGCTGATATTTCTGCCCACAGTGGGAAAGTCTTAGATATTTAATGTCCACACACCCATTCACATGTGGAAATCTTTCAAAATTAGTTCTTATTACATTTCTCTCGTGTGTGTGTGCACCAGAAAGTTAGAGGACAATGTGTGAGAGTCAGTTCTCTCTTTCTACCATGTGGACCTTAGAGGTTGAACTAAGTGTCCAAAGGCTTGGCAGCAATCACCTGTACCCCATTGAACCATCTCACTGGCCCATATGTAGGAATCTTAACCCTTAATATGGGGAAAGCAGAGCCTTTGAGGACAGTGATTTTATGAGAATGGACCCCTAGGAGTGAGCTTAGAGCCCTTAGAATATTACCTCAAGAATAGCTTTACAAGCAGATGGTGGTGGCACACAGCCCGAGGGAGGCAGAGGCAGGCAGATTTCTATGAGTTCAAGGGCAGCCTTGCCTGCAGAGTGAGTTCATGACAACTAAAACAACTCAGAGAAGCTCTGTAAAAAGAGCAGTTTTCCAGTTTTCCTTTCCTTATATAGCCTGAAAAGCTACATAATACTATTTCATTGTTCTGTTACTATCTCTGCCCTAATTCCAGCCATCACTCCAATCATGCCTTTAATATCAGCCTTCAAGTACAGAGGCAGAGGCAGAGGCAGGGGCAGGGGCAGGGGCAGGAGCAGGGGCAGGGGCAGGGGCAGGGGCAGGGGCAGGGGCAGGGGCAGGGGCAGGGGCAAAGGCAGGGGCAGGGGCAGGGGCAGGGGCAGGGGCAGGGGCAGGGGCAGAGGCAGAGGCAGAGGCAGAGGCAGAGGCAGAGGCAGAGGCAGATGGATTTCTATGAGGCTAGCCTGGTCTACATAGTAAGACCTCATCTCAAACAAACAAACCAACAGATTTATTTTTATTGCTGTTTTCATTTGCTAAGACTTTCTGCACCAAGAGACCATATAGCACATAGTAAGAATTGAATAAAGGTTATGACAGCTGTCAGGAGTGAATCCTAGATGTTACATTTTCCTAGGCCCTGACTCCCATCTCTGGCCCATTGTTCTGGGGTGTTTTTGAATGGAGAAGGTAGGATATGGGAGAATCCTCAGAATTTGTCTTGTCCACTTTATAAACATGGAGTGAGAAGATGGTCAATGATGAACTAGAAAAGCTGAGCCTCTGCAGATATGAAATCCATCAGCACCTTGACCACCAGACTCCACTGTTTACTATTTAAGCTGCTCAGCCAATTGTATTATTTCTCCTGTAACAATATAGACAGACTAAGATGGCAGTGGCTATGACCTGTGTTAGCTACCAAACAGCTTGATCTGAATAGAGTGTGGGGGAGAGAGACAACCAGGATGTTAGGGTATCCCGGAAGCAACAGAGCAAGAAGTTATTCCCAGCTGAGCAGCGGGAGCAACGGCAGCAGCTCCAGTGAGGAAAGGGCAGCTTTCTTCTGTCTAGGAAAGAACACAGGAGAAAGAGCCCTTATTTTCTTTCTACCCTAGCCCTCCAGTATTAGGATGAATCTTCCTCCAGCCCCCATGACCGGATCTAATAAAGCAAGTCTACATCAAAAGCAAGGCAGAGAATAACACAGAAAAGGGCAGGAGGTGGGCAACTGGGTACCAATCAGGACCATGTGTTCCTTGCTAAGATGCAGGGAGAACATTGCTCCAGGGAACACAATGGCTCTCTCAACAGTAAATTTAATTTCAGCACCAACCTAAAGGCTATGGCCTCAGTTTTCTGCAGGTCAACTAGAGTTTAAGGTAGAGTACAGTCATCATGATGCACACGGGACATGATATTGGATAGCTTGGTACCTGGCAACTAACAGGGTCAGCAAAGATAGGGTTCATTCACCCAGATCTGAGAAGAATTGATCTCCAGGGCAGTATTTCACAAGTCATCATGTGTAATGGGTCTTGTATCCACAATGGAAAAGCCTTTGAAGCTTCTGACCAAGAACAGTCCATGTCCCTCATCTTGCACAATTATATAAGAAAGGGAGAACTTGAAAAGTAAGTTTACAGAGCAAGTTCTAGGACATTGAAGCTTATGTAGTGAAGGAGTTGGGGAACAGAAAGCTAACAATAATGTAATAGGAAAAGGAGGCCATGTTCCAGCCCCAGCAAGCAGCAGAACTCAGTAGCTTCCACCATGTGGCTCTGGCTTTAGAGTCTAGAATAAAGGGAATACTGGAACAATTAATGTTCATTAGCTGGAGCTAAGAATTTAGCGGTGATTAAGAAGAGACCAGCATCACTGAGATGACATCTTCTGGGAAGTGTTTTCTGAGAGCACGAAGAAGCTGTGTTCCAGAGATAGCCAAGGTTGTACCTCATGCTGCAGCCGTACTTGGTAATGTGTAAGATTCCCCCAGGTGTTACTGACTTTAAAGGCATGAAGGCATCCTGAAGAGCAGCTGAGGTTTGGCACTGTGAGAGGCCATGGAAGGCCATTGGGGAAGGCACAGCATCAATTGAATTGAAGGCTCGGGAGTTAAGGGGTCATACAAAGGACTTGAGTCCTGGCACCTATGAGAGAAGAGAGCCTATGAGAGGCTATTGGTAAAGGCTAGCTGCAACAGAAGCTCCCAGCATATTTGAGATGCCAGTACCATGGGAGAATCACCAAAAACATCAGTTGCAGTGGAGTGGATCAACCTGAGCTTAGAGTGCTACAGAGGGCAGAGTTGGTAAAGTGACACTAGCCCTTTGGAGGAGCCCAGAAAATCATGTGTGGATCCCAGACATTGAAACAAGAAACTCTAACATTGAAGTTGCCTTGGAGACCCCAATATGTTAGAGATGCCAAAGCCATGGGGTACGTGCTGAAAACAACTGCTAACAGGGAATGGAAACAGCCCAGGATAAGAAGTTTGATGCAGTCAACAAAGATGAAAAAGGGGTTGGAGATCTGAAGACTGCTTTGGCATTAGACACGGAGATGCAAAAGTTCCAAGTTTGCCCAGCTGGTTTCCTTGCTTTGGAAAGTACAGTGAAGTGATTAGAAGAGACATTGGACTTTTGACATCGTTGGGATTGCTATAGACTATAAGGACTTTAGAAGTTGGACTAAATGTATTTTGCATTATGCTGTGTTCAGGTACACCACCCCATAGACTCATATGTTTGAAAAAGCTTATGGAAGCCAGGGAGTAGCATATTATGGTTTGTATATGCTTGGCCCAGGGTGTGGCAGTATTAGGAGGTGTGGCCTTGTTGGAGTAGGTGTGTCACTGTCAACATGGGCTTAAGACCCTCACCCTAGTTGCCTGGAGGTCAGTCTTCTGCTAGCAGTCCTCAGATAAAGATATAGAACTCTCAGCTCCTCCTGCACCATGCCTGCCTAGATGCTGCCATGCTCCCTTCTTGATGATAACGGACAGAACCTCTGAACCTGTAAGCCAGCCCCAATTAAATGTTGTCTTTTGTAAAAAAAAAAAAAAAAAAAAAAAAGAAGGAGAAATTGAAACACTTTGACTCAAACCATCTATGTCACAGATAACTCACATGATTAAGAGAATTTACTATAACCTTATGTTTTACCAAAATGATGACACAAGTCCAGTACTAAAGTGAGTTTCCTCAGTATCTCTATAAGGGTTACAATTATTCATCATGTAGAACAGAATTTTTTAAATGCATCCCCAGGAATCTAGGCTTATAAAGCAAGTGTACAAAACAAGTAGTGACTGGTCAAAAATTCACAAAGAAATGTGTCTTGAAACAATTGGTTGATGTACATATAATATCAAGGGATAAAGCAAATTTCATGCTAATGCAATAGCCATGCCTGTTTACTTCCATATTACAAATTTAATAGTCACTAAATATCACATGGAAGCACACAGCATCTTCAACACTGTTTAGAGCTGATTGCTATTCTGGTTTTATGGCTGTCAGTCCTAATAACACTGATTCACATAAGCACACGGTAACAAATGGTGAAAGTATGTTTAGTGCCACTTCAAAACTTGTTCATCCCAGATTGTGGTGGTATGGCGGAGAATGACTCCCATAGTTTTATATATTTGAATGTATTGTTTTGAGTTATGGGAACCATTTGAGAAGGATTAGGAGGTGGCCTTATTGTTGGGAGTGTATCACTCAAATAGATATTTGAAGTTTCAAGAGCCCACCTGAGGTCAGGTTTGGTCTCTCTGCCTGTTACCTGCGGATACTTCATGATTAATGATGTAATCTCTCAGCTGACATGCCTCTTGCTATCATGTTCATGGTTTAACCCTTTCCATCTGTAATCAAGCCCCTAAGCAAAGCTTTCTTTTACGAGTCGTGTTAGTCACGGTCTCTTTTCACAGCAATAAAACAGTACCTAAGACAAAACCAAAATTCATTAAACTATTTAACTATGAAATTCAAGTCAGCAACTAAAACAATTTATTATTATAAATCATTTAATTTATGCATTTTGTGTAGGTATATGTGTGCACAGTGTATAAATACAGGCCAGAGGACAACTTACAGAAATCTGTCCTTTTTCTCCACCATGTGGATCACAGGGATCAAATTCAGATTGTCCTGTTTGGTGACAGGTCCTTTACCCACTGAGCATCTCACAGGATTATACTTAAACATTTTAACACAATCCAATCCAAAGAGGCATTAAAATTGTTACTTTTGTGCTGAGGGATGATAATGGAAAGGCTTCCATTTTCATATTAAGTTGTTCTCCTTCTGCAAGAGCAGAAAACTTTGTATGCAGAGTAAAGACAGTAGTTCATAACATATAGTCATAGAAAACATTGCGCAAGGAATTTCAGTGGTCCCCGACTTTAAGTGACTGAATGCCTACTCAAAATACACATCACATAGCACATTCATAAAGGACTCACATTTAATTTAGAATTTATATTTGGAACTATGTATTGAGAATCCCTTTTACTGTTGCCAATGTTTTCATGGCCCCCACACTCAGTTGTGCTGCCTCATATGGAGATCAATTCAAGAGCCCATGTCATCTATGAGTAGACAGACCTGGAGTTCTACTTCATAATCAAGACATGAGGCCTAGTATTTACACAGCTCTTCCAGAAGGAACTTTGCCTGAGAACAATCACACCCTTCTCAAGGGAGAACAAAATCCATGGCCGCTCCTCCTCTTCCTAGCAACTGTTGTAAAGAGATGTTCAGTATGTGGAAGGCCCTACTTTGATGCTCCTGCCCTTTTCTTTCATTCCCATTTCTTGTTTTTTATCAGACCTTCAGCTTCTAGGATTTTTCTTAGGTCTCTGTCAATGATAAGAGTTGTGGCAATAGTTTTATTTGGAACCTGTAATCACCCAAGTCTATTCATATCAGATATCTACCTCCCCAGATTCCAACACCATTTTCTGATCTTTTCATTTCTTTATTATTATCACTATTATTATTATTGTCATTATTATTATTATTATATTTTTATCTCAAAAAATTTTCAATTTAAATTTATTTTGATTATATTCTTCCTTTCCTCCAAGTTTTTTCAGATGATCTCTCCCGTCCTACCTGGTCAACTTTAAGTACTTTCTCAAAATACAAACTAAATCCTAATACAATTAAACAACCTCCCCCCCAATCATGAAAAAATAAATGATGCCAAAAAAAGTAAAAGCATAACCAAATAAAATCACACCACACACACACACACACACACACACACACACACACACATACACACAGACACAACTACTCAGGAATGTGAGGCCCCACATCTTGGTGGCATTTTGATTTGCGTAACCTTCCTTATGAGGTTCATTATGCATTGTACAGCCATTCAGTGGGAAAATGGTGAACTTATCCTTTACAGTTGGGGACAATGCCACAAAGCAGTGGCATTTTTGTTACACTAGATGAGTCTGCATTGACACATCACGATCACAGTCTATGGGTTTTCACAAATGTGTAATGACACGTTTCCAACACTGTCATATCACACGACAGCTTAACTGCTCTGATATTCTCCATGGGCCCCACTGACTCATCTCCTTCTTAAACTCTGATCACTTCCTTTTTTTCATAGTTTTGCGTTTTCCAGAATATCAAATTATTGGAGACATACAGCACAATGCCTTTTCAGCTCACTTCAACTGCCTACTAAGATGCTTTAAGTCTCCTCCATATCTTTTCAGGACTCAGTGGCTCATTTCTTCTTAGTACATAGAGATGTTCCATTGTATAGATTCACCACAGTATATCCATCAGTCCACCTCTTTGAGGGCACTTGGTTAGTTTCCATTTTGGGCAATAATGATTTGGGCTGCCATAAATATCTATGTGAAGATTCAAATATGAACACGTGCTATTGTTAGATAAAATGCTAAGACTTTGTGTTTACTTCTGTAACGGTGTCCAACTGACTTTCAGAGTGACTGTTTCATCTTGGATTCCCACCAGACATGAATAAAACCTTCCTTTGTGTCCTCTCCAGCGTTTGGAGTCTAGGCTGATCTCATTGGCCTGTAGTGCATGTCGCCGTCATTTTAGTTTGTGATTCCTAATGACATGTGAAATAGGACACCTTCCCGCATGGCTATTTACCATTCTAATGTCTTTTTTGATGAGTTATCTGTCATAGGTTCCACCCATTTTAATCAGATTGTTTATCTTTTATTGTTGACTTTTTAGCCTTCTTTGTATATTTTAGATAATAGCGTTTTATCAGACGATGTCTTTGGCAAATACTCTTTCCCGGGCTGCACTTGCCTTTTTACTCTCTCGACTTTGTCTTTCACAGAGCAGAGGCTTTTAATTTTAATGAAGTCCTGCTTATTAATTCTTTCTGTCATGGATTGTGTTTTTGGTGTCCTTACTAAAAAGTCTTTGCCAAGCCCAAGGTCATCAAGGTTTTCTCTTTCTTTAATTTTACTGGCAGCACTGAATATTGAACTTAAAACCTTGTGCATGCTAGGCAAACCCTCTACCATTGAGCTACATCCCCCAGCCTTCACCTATGTTACCGTTTTAGGAACTTTGTATTTATTGTAGAATAAATTTTTTATTGTAGAATATATTTCAAGGACTTTTTTAGATTTGCTTTTTATTTTAATGTTTGCCTGTCTATGTAAATATATGCCACATACGTGCAGTTGCCCACAGAGGCCAGAAGAGGACATCTGACCCTCTGGAGCTGGAGTTACAGGTGGTCCTGAGTCTCCTGGCATGGATGCTGGGGAACTGAATGTAGGCTGCTCCAGAAGAGCATCGAGCCTCTTCACTGCTGAGCCCCTGCCGGCCTTGTGATAGGGAAGCTCGGTGTTTTGGTTCCTCTCTTCACATGTGGATGGATATCCAGTTGTTTCAGGACTGTTTGTTGAGAACTCTTTCTTTTCTTCATCGTTGCTTTTGTTCCTCTTAGCCATGCCACACTGATCTATTGTTCAAATTGCTACCTTGCCTTAAGTACTCCATCTTGGGAGCTGTGGTTCAGTCCTAGATGCTCAAGACCCCAGAGTGGCCTCTGCCCCTGCTGTGGGCACCTCATCCAGTCATTAAACTTTATCCCCTCAGTATGATTAAGGATGTAGAGCCTCTATGAGAGATTCAGAGATGCTACTGTGAGAAGTTCTCCTTGCAATTCTTTGGAACTTGTTGCCAGAATCCTCTCTGGGCAGTATGCCTTTCTCTTGCCAGAGTGTTGAATTTTCATTTCCTTCTGGGCAGGAACTAGATATCTAACATCATGCATTCTCTTTATAATCTATTTTCTTAAGTAGAAAATGTGCCCCTTCCTCCTTTACAATTCTTAACTTATTTATTCTTGAAAGAGCCACTTTAAAAAAACAAATACTAAAGTAAAACAAAAAGACTTGTATTCTTCAGATGGAAATTTGACTTTCAAGATCATTTAGAGTGCAGCACATTCATTCAGCAGTTCTGTTCTCACTCAAGGGAGAGGCTCCAACTTTCTCCGCTGTGACAGTTCATACAGCAAGTTGTCTGGCTCCCCTACCAGTGGTGAACAGGAAATGGTATTAGATTTTATAACACATACATATGTGTTTAACATGAATGCATAAAGAGACACAGACATGAATTTGAAGCAGAGAAATGATAAGTTCTACGACTAAAAGGAATTGAACACCATATGTACATTGGTACAACAGGTTAGGGAGAGGCAGCTCTAGGGGAAGGGGCTGAAAAGGTGGCTCAGTAGCTAAGAACATCAACTGCTCTTGCAAAGAAGCTGTGTTTGGTTCCCAGAATCCACACGGTGACTCACAACCATCTGTAATTATAGTTCCAAGGTATATAGTGCCCTATTCTGGCATCTGTGGGCATCAGATATGTATATGGTACACTCAAGCACATAAAAAAATTGATTACAGGTTATACAACTAGCTAATCATACAACCAAGGGAAAGTTATTATTTCAATCTCTTTATCTAATTCAATACAATAGTCATCAAAATATCTATTTAAATGTTTAGTTGTTTATTTTTTTTTTGTATATAGCAGTGGGGGTTCAGTCTGTGGCCTTCAGCTTAGGCTAGGAGCTGATACTCATAGCCCCTAAGGCATTTAAGTTTGGTTTTATTGCTTTGTTTTAGTTTTTTTTTCTTTTTCTATGTGCACTTCCAAAACTTTTAATGTATAGAAAATATTTAATCAGATTTACTCTGAACTTAAAAACATGTAAAATGCAGTTGAAAGTGTATCTTATGGTTTGCATCCGTCGCACTGAGAATAACTCCAGTCTGCAAGTGTCCCATGGCACCAAGAAAGTGAAAAAAAAGAACTTTTCAATGAAACACACTAGATTTCAATACATTTTAAAGGCAGTTTTTCAAATCCAATATCCATCATAAAAATCAAACATAACCAAGAACAGGAGAAGATCATACAACTAAATTGGACTTACAGAGTAATCTCAGAGCAGAAACCATTTACAAATACTTCAGAGAACTACCAGACATCCCATCCCATGATAATTACCGTCGTTAAAGAAGATGAAAACCGAGTTGTTTTTTTTTTAAGAAACAGAAAAAAAAATATGATTTAGAAACACAGTTGCTGAGACTTTATACAAGTATTGAAGTAGTTTAACTTGAAGAATCAAGAATACAAGGAGGACAGAAGGGTACAGAACTGTACATCATAGATTTCAGCCAAAGAATATGCACAAAGACACATTACTTTTACAATGCAAAGCTAGACTAATAGCCAACTTCACAGCTGCAATAATAAACACCAGGGGTGAGGGGAAGAGATGACAGATCCACGTGTGCCTAGTTACACATCTCTTGTAAATAAAAAAAATGAAATAAAAATATTAGAGATTAGGACTGCATTCTACTAATATTCATTATAAGAATGTTTAAGGGTATAATTAGGAGTATAACTAGGTGCTCCTCAATGTAGGGATCCTAAAGATGTGAAAAATAACAAACTCAATAAAATTAACCATGAAAACCAAATATAGTCTATTATATAGACCAAGGAAAGCATTGTTTAGGAAGAGTCAAATTATACAAAGGACAAAAGTAAACACCCATGTGTAAATAAGTATGAAGAAACTGGAACTCAAGTTATTCAGAGAAATTTGCCTTATTTGGAAGAAGAGCATAAAAATAGCAGTTGACATTGATAAGCTAAATTTTGTAATTTCTAGAGTACCTATCGTTAAACTAGAAAAAGAAGGTCTGCCTCCCAGATCATTAGATGAAACTATGAATAATACAAAATATGTTCAACCCAGAAGAAATATTCATTTGCAGCTTGGTGCCTGTGATTTGATTTATTTATGCAAGCCTCAGAGCACTAATGTAGTCCTTTAAGACTTTGATAGACTCATACTACATTTCTTCAAGTTCAAGCTTTTGTTAATGATTATCCTGAAGTTCACATATCAGAAGAAAGTAACTGATTGGGAAACAATAGTGTAAGCTTACGAATGACTTTATATGGATTTGGAGAGATGGTTCAGCAGTTGTCAGCCCTTCCTCTTTTTGCAGAGAACTGGGTTTAGCTTCCAGCACCCACATGATAGATCACAACCAATTGTCAGTATCTGGCCCACACAGCACACACGAGTATACACACAGCACACTCACATACATGCGCACACACAGAGACATAAAATGAAATAATTCTTTTCTAAAGTGACTTGACTTTAAAAATTACTTCATAGGACCTCCAAATCAATGTTTTGAACATTGCAAATAACACTGATAGACTACCAGGTTGTTAAAATGTATTGAAACCTTGCTAGTCACAGTGAATTCATCGAGGATGAGGTGGTGCAGCTTACATGATCTACAAATAGATCAAATTAAATCAAAACAGATCAATACTTTGAAGAATATATGATTATTATTTTAAATAGCTGAATTAATATCTATTGATATTTTTTTTTGTTCTTTCCCTTTTTGTGTATGAAAGAAGTTTACATCTCAAGG
The DNA here is from genome assembly GCF_963924665.1 of Micromys minutus. Taxonomy (NCBI): domain Eukaryota; kingdom Metazoa; phylum Chordata; class Mammalia; order Rodentia; family Muridae; genus Micromys; species Micromys minutus. The sequence goes on along the minus strand of NC_137972.1, from coordinate 83,236,562 downwards.
GTCATGAAAACACCTGCATGTCAATAGTGACTATTTAATAAATGGCACCAAGCATGTGCTTGCATTAGGATCAAAGGAATATAAGCATTCAGAAAACTGTAAAAAACAAAAAATGAACGTGATCTTACTTAGTACTTAAGTAATCAACTGATTACAAATGAATGAAACCATTGCACTCTTTCTTAATCAAATCAACTGGAAGTATACTCAGTGTAGTCTTACACTAAAAAAAAAGGAATCTTATTCTGTGGACACAGATTTTTATATCAAATATGGCAAATAACCACTTTCTGTTATTGTAACAAAATGCCAGAGGCAACTTGTATAGTGAAAAGGTTTATTTGGCCTCATTGTTTCTGAGTTTTCATTCCTTGATCAGTTGGCCCTGATGCTTTAGGCCAATGGTAAGACAGCTACACATGGTGGGAATGTGATGGAGAGGGAAGTCACTCACCTCACAACCAGGAAAATGAAAAAAGTGAAGTGAGGACCTGTGTCTCACAAATGCTCCTCAAGGGCACATCTCCTATAATACAAAGATGCAGAAATAAGTTTCACTTTTTTATCAGGTTATACCACCACAACCCCTGGGGACCAAACCTTTAGCTCATGGAAGCTTGCAGAACATACAACATGTAGTTAGAGAGAAAAATTCTATAAACCAACTAACCCTGTTTTTCTCTTTTGCCAACTGCAAACATCTATTTGAAAATCGATTCATCAAAACTGAAACACATTCTGGGTGATAAAACCAGTTTAACCTGGCGATAAAAGACTTGCAGAAAGGCACAGAAAAATGGCACCATTATTGAAAAGAGGGTTCAAGCAAGAGGCTCGCTCAGCACACTGGCCAGTGCATAAGAAACACACAGGGCATTGGCTAATGGTACTTTTGTTGCCCTTGATTGTGCTTTTCGAAATGGTTACATATCTTCGTCTTTTCCTAACAGATGGAACACTTCACCAATTAAGGTGTTCTCTGTAAGAGACCCACTGTGACAAGATGATCCATCCAGCAGATTCTGTCCAAGCCCTAACATGTAGTAGTGCACTGTCTTGGGGAGTCTAGAATAAAGCCATGTAGACCTACAGGACAAGATGGTCACAGTACAACTCGAAGTCATGTAAAAGTCATTACATTGCCCAGAGGTAGCAACACACACCAATAATCCCAACTCGGGAGACAGAGGAAGGTGGATGGGTCTCTGAGCTCCAGGGCAGACTCGTCTACATAGCAAGTTCCAAAACAGTGAGGGTTACACAGAGAAATGCTGCCTCAAAACCCGAAACCAACTAACTAAACTAAATTAAAAGGCTATGACTTTCCCAATGTGTCTCACTCAACAGCAGTACCTACTGCCTGAAATGGAAGAAAATGTGATTTAAAGTCTGACCCAGTAGGAGGAGATTTGGCCACTTCCTTCTTGCTGGCTGTCTCCTTCCTTAGTGCTGCCTGCCCCTTAGCTGTAGGTGAGTCACGCTCTCTTTTCGGGGTCTTTCTCTGAAGAAACCAGATGGACCCACAAACATGACACGCATACGCCATTTCTACTGTACCGCCACACCTCTCTCAGTCCTGAGTATTGTTTTTGGATTTCTATCCACTTACTGAACCACCCCACAGTGGCTGTCCCAAAGTGACTGTGCAGACAGCTACGGTGTGGCACTCTTTTTATTGTGGAACAAAAATAAAGTTGCTGAATCCCTGCCCTTAAATGCTCACACTGAAAGGAAGGAAGGAAGAAGACCTTCAGGGAACTGCTAGGAGGTGTCCACAAGAACAGAGAGGAATGTACCGAAGCCCTGCATCCTCAGCTCACGAAATCTTGTCCCTACCTGCTCCCTGGAGAGTCATGCTTGTTTGCTTTTCCTGTCCATTGCTCACAGACAAGGCAAGATTTACTAGTCGCACTGTCATGATCTCAGTGAGTTTGTCATCCACAGCCGCTGTTATTTGTACCCTGACTCATCCCCATCAGCCTCGAATATGAGCTTTTCTGACCTCAGCTTTGCTTTTTGTTCAAATAACAAGTGTGTCTTGTTGTGACCAAGCATCTTGACCAACAGCAGCTTCTGCGAGGGGAGTTTGTTTTGGCTTAAGGTTCCAGAGCGATGGACCCATCATAACAAGGAAGCATGGCAGCTAGTGGTAGGCATGGCGGCTGATGCGGGAGGTTAAAAACTTACATACTTCACTGAAAAGCTGAGATAGTGAGCTAGAAATGGGGTGAGTCTATATGTTCTCAAAAGCCTGCCTCCAGTGACATACTTCCTCCAGGAAGGCTCCTGTTCCTAAACCTTTACAAACAGTACCACCTGCTGGGGACCCAGTGAGCCTGTGGGAGACATTCCTCATTTAGGCCACCACAGAGGGTGCATAGGAGATGTAGCATTGGATGTCAGCTCAAGCCAAAGTAATTTTATGCCTCCCAGTATCAGTCATAGAAAGAACAACCACATTTCCTATCTAATGTGGAGGGATGGGGCCCTTTATGTGAATTTCTACAGACCCCCACATTCATGACCATGTATTCCTTACCATGTAAACTTGAGGTCATACCCAAAGGGAATAGAGCATCCTTTAGTTGTACCAGGGTTAGTATAATCACATGCTGAAGTGTGGATCCTGATACCACATGGGCACAAAACACTGGACCCTGTAGATTTTCCCTCCCTTCAAGCTGAGCACAGGCACGGACCGACAAGTACTTTCTGAATACACTGGTGCGTTTTGCAGGTTTCAGGAGCTGAAATCAATAAAAGGAAGCCAACACAGTGCTGGGTGACTCTGTGGACAAAGTGTTCCGCAAAACTCAGCCCAGCATTCTTTGTCTGTCAACATCCCAGGGTCTGGAAGGCTGGCGCTGCCTTCCAAGAAGAATAAGGAAATTGGGTCTCAGAGAAGGAATGAAGGGGGCAGCCCAGGTGACCCAATGTGTGGCACAGCAGACTAGAGCTTTTGTCTCTATGACTCCAGCCTCATAGTTTTTCTGCTATAACATGTGGTCCTAAACATCTCCCTTCCTGCAACAAGCTATTCTTGACTCTATTGTTCTGAGTCTAATTTGGTTGTTGTGCATTTCTAGGAAAATAAAAACTTTTCTTAGGTCTCATATATGAAATGTTTATAAAATCCCAGAATCATCATCTAAGGGATATTGAGATGCTCTAAAAGACTCAATAAGGATTTAGTTTTGGGGGTTCATGAGGCTGGATGGCGCCATTTCCTCTACACAGGAAAATGTTTGCTTGCTTCTGTTTGAAGGATCTCTAGTGAGTGACAGGCTGGGGACTCTTCATGTAAACACCACAAATGCTATGTGGCTTACAGTGTTTGTATTTACCTCAGTTTTCTCATCTGTGGAATGGGGTGAGATTCAACATTCTAGAGAGGTCCATAGCTTTGACATCCTAGATTCTGCTGCCTCTGTGACCAAGACAACCTGAGACCACACCTGAGAGCTTGTCTGCTCTCTGGACAGGAAACACCTTTGTACAATGTGGTGAGATTCAGTGAATCGGGATCAGCAGTCTCTGTGGTGACTATTTGTCAGCCGTGGGCAAAATGAGTCTGTTCACCCATGGCTGCCTTTAAGGCAATGAGCATTTGTGCCCCAGTCTCTCATCTTTCCCGTGAACACTACTGAGTCTTTAATCATACCCTGTCACAAACACTGCTTGGGTCAGGAACAAACAAAGCAATTGCACTGCTTAGACCCTGGTCATGGCAGAGAGGAGACACACTTGGAGCTTGTTTTACAAACACCTCTCTTCTGCACCAACAATTCGCATACCCTTTGGCAGGAAGCCTGTAAGTACAGGTTGCAAGACCCACACTCAGAGAGGGCATGGAGAGAAGAAAATGACCTTTGAACTTTGATCTCTCTAGAGCAGATTGCTAAAAGCCCTCTTGCCTGATTGGTTTTCTTAACTCCTGTGATAAGACTTCCACAAAGGGGCCTGTGACCTCAGATTGGCCTCGCCAGCACCTCCACCACTGGCTGAGGGCCAGGTAATGGAAATGTGGGACTGGTACTTCGTTCCCAAATGAAAGTCACCTTTCAGGCTACATTACCTGAATAATGAAATCACCGCCTTTCAGAAAGAACCATTTCCCTTGGAGATTCAGTTCCATCCTCCATCCAGAGAGAAAGGGCCCCTGGTGCTCACTCAGACTGAGCACCAGCACCTCTCTTGTGTCCTCATCTCTTCTCAAGGCTTATCGGTATGAGAACAGAGTATGCATTGAGCTACTGTACTTATGATTCACATCCGGCAGCTATCTACTCTTCATAAATGAAGACACTAAAGCTAAAAGAGGCTGGACTATATATTTCTTCACACACATGCAGGGCATTGCAAAACTAACAAACAAAGGAGCCTCGGTTTGAAAGTAAAGCTCAGCAGGAAGTGCCTTGCTGATCGAATCATAACCAGGCATTTCTGCCCCCTCCAACTTCTCTAAAAGCCCAGGAATCTGAGTTTTGGAGAGTTTGAGATAAAAGGTTGTTTTTGGTTTTGTTTTTTGTTTTTTTTTTTGTTGTTGTTGTTTTGTTTTTTTAAGGATCAAAATATTTACTGTCCCTAAGTTTATAACTTTGACTAATTTAGTTTGTTTTTACAAGCTCCACTCATCCTTCCATCCACAGAAAATTATAGCAATCTACAAGGCACTTATAAATAGTATTCAATACGGTTATTGAAATCTTCTTTAGAATAGCAGGATCCCGCCTTTTTGAGGGGCGTGGCCATGGCTGAGTGGCATGGAGAAGTATTTAATTGAAAAGGTGAGGAGGGGGGAGTTGAAAAGGGGGAAAGGGTTGACCCAGCTGAGTTCTAGTGCAATGTGCTCTAGCAGAAAAACACACAGAGTAATGTTACAGGGAAGCAGCCACCTGAGGAGCAGAGGCTTCTTCCCTCTCTCCAGTCCCATCACCGAAATAACCCTTTTAGAGAGAGGAGGGATTGGCACATGAGGCCTTGGGTAACTGTGACAAGGCAAAGCCACTGGAATGGGAAAGGACAGAAAGTGAAGTCTGCCCAAGAACGGGAGTTTGCGTTTTCTTCAGGCTGGAGGCTCAATTGTGTTTAAATCCCTCAAAGATGGGAAAATGGAGGTTTCCTGAAAGGTTTGAGATGCAAATCAGGCATGGGTGGAAGCAGTGGCCTTTCAAAGAAGATTGGGCATTGTGACATTGTCTTAAATGCCTCATAGAAGGGAGAGACCAGGCACATCCTCTCAGGGATCCTAATCACAGCTGAGGTGACCTGTCCTGGCACGGGTGTGTGTGCTGACACTGATTATAAAGACAGCTGCTCTCAGGAAGTCAGACTTACTCAAACTAAACACTGAGTCACCTTCTATCCAGGTGGCAAAATGTCATGGGGACCTGGAGAGTAGAGGAGATATGCGTTCAGACCCAACTTGTTTCATTCACTAGCCCTGTGACTTGGGGCTGATCACAAGTTGAATGAGTCCCAGCCACACATTGTAGAATGTCAGCAATGGCTCCCATTAAACTGGATGTGGTGACACACCCCTATGGTCCCAGTGCTGGTGAGGCAGAAACAAATGAGTAGGAAGTTTGAGTCTGGGCTGAAGAACATTTCAAGTTTGTGCTAGATGATACCCCATCTGAAAATAAAAAATGGAAGAAAGAAAAAAAGTAGACAAAAAAGGTCACTCACTACTACTAACCTTCTGCTTCTTAGGTGGCTTTTAAAGTCAGATAACACACTTCACAAATATGGGCACTAAATAATTGTCCTGTGTCACTTTAGTAGTTCAAATCTGTCACTGATTAGTACTTGATCCTTAACATGAAGGGTTGGAACATGCCTGTAACTGATGCTCACATGGGACACCCGAGAGTCAGGAGGCTGTAATGAGAGCAAAGGTCACTGATGCTCACATGCACACTCATGCTTGTTTTTAATGCTCATCTGTCTTCCACTAAACATCGTGGTGTTTCTTTGCTTTCATGAAGTGCTGGGGAACAAACTCAGGACCTCCTGCTCTGGAGGCAAGTCTCTACCCACTGATCTACATCATAGCCCTGAACCTGCATTTTGATCAGTGTGTAAAGTGGATGTTTATCAAACACAGGGTGTCTTTGAGCACAGGGGGGATTAGCCTAGATGGGTTAAACAGAGGTGAGAAGCCCTATGGAGAGCAAAAAGGGGTTCCTGCCATTCAGGGAACTAATTATATTCCTGACCCTGCTTTGAAGTGGCATACCCATTCAGTAACATGATCTAGGAGGCAGGAAGTCAAACGGAAGAATGACCAGGTTTGTGATCTGAGAGTCTGATTGAAGAACGGAGACTTGCTTCAGTGACATGGTGAGGCCGGAACTCTGAGTCTCTTTCAGGGACAGCACTGTGCTATCCATGAGTGTGAACAGAGGCACAGGACAGGGGTTCTCCAGCTGGCTAATCCCAAAGGTGGGAGACACAAGGCAGGAGGTGCAACACACACCTCAGCAGGCATTGCCACACACCCCATTTTATATATACCATACATACATAATACTGTCATACATACAACACACATAGTATTAGTACTATCCCCAGCATTACACATACCCCTTGTGTATTTTATATGTACATGCACCATTCCCACAGACACCCCCCATATTGATTTGTCAGTTTTTGTCACTCAACGTAGATTCTTTGAGAGGTAGCAATGACAGAGGTAAGAAGGAGAGTATAAATTTTCTTTAAACAGCTCTACTCTGGGCAAGAGTTCTGTCTTAAATATAGACAATGGGTAAACTGAGACAAAGAGCTTCTCACCCTTCTGATTCTGGGACTTTTCCCAGGTCTTCCTAACAGCTCACTTGTTTGCGTTAGGTGCAGGCTGACTCCAGTGTTGATGGTTAACAGAGGGCATCTGACATCCAACCGAAATTCTCTTTCCAGACCTTACGTGTGTTTCTCATTATAGCATGTATTTTCTTCTTTGCAATTACATCGTGCATCCATTTCCTTCCTGTATGGTCATTCTTGCTAGAATGTAAACCCCACTGGAGCAAGAAACTGGTCTAATTTCCTCATTTCCCCTGCCCAAAGCAGAGCTCATCATACAGTAGAGGATAAGTCAATACATCAGCACAGTGACACCCAGAAACCCACACAACACAGCTTCAGACTTCTACCCACGCCTTTGGCATCCTCTCTCCTAACCACTACTCCACACTGCCTTTTCCTGTTAGGTCAGCGATCTTTGAAGAACTTCCCTAGGCCTCAAAGTATAAATGAGACACTGTAAAGGTCAGTTTTCCACCCCAGGTCTGGGGCTGATTAACTTGAAGTCAGAGAAGTAACATCATCAAAAGCTGCTCTAGAGATTAAATCCTGCCAACAATGTTCACTGTCTTTCCTCCTGTTTGTTCTTTCTTATCGGCAGTTCAGATATTAAACTCCAGAATCTGCTTTCCTCCTAACACTTTGTCTCTCTCACATTTTCCCCTTTGTGCTGCGCTTGGGGAGATTCGTTTGGTTTCAATATTCACCGTGTTTCCGATTTTGGCTATTTCAAGCATAGAAGCTGGGGCTTTCAGAGGACTGGACTCATGGAGAATATGAACACCCTCGCTGCAAAGCCTTCTGGCCACTTCCCCCAGGTAGCAATTGTTCCCATTAGCAGCAGGTCAGCTGGATGGACATAGCCTCTTGCTGGTTGTCCTCAAATGATACAGATGTAGAATCCTGGAGATGTAGTCCTCAAGAGCTACTGTGTTCTTCCACCCTGCATCCCCCTCTGCCTTTTCTCTGATGAGCACCCACTGGCACTGAATGTGTAACTGGCCTGTGGCCTTAATGGCGCCTTGGCATGTTTTCTGAGCCCATGCTCTTTATGATCTCCTTCTAAGCAAGGTATTGGTCTCTACACAGCCGTAGCCTCAACACTTAGAAGGCAGAGGTGGGTGTGGTGCAGGAACTAGCTCTCTGTGGGTAGTAAGTATTAGTATAAAGAAACCAAGGCTAAAAACTGCGAGTTGCTCACAAATGTCTCAGTGAGGACAGAGCTGGAGTTAAATGGAGAAATAGGGGTTAACACAGTGGAGTCTGAAGCACTGAGAGAGAGGTGGGGGAGGGCTGGCAGCTGCGTGGTAGTAAAACTAAAGTGGTAAGAGGAAGGAAAAGTTCTGGACCAATGATAGCATGCTGGCACCCCCTGCCACCCAAATCCTCAAGGAGAAATTATGAGCCACTGTGGTCCTCCATGTGTCCTTGATTCTGATGTAGCTAATTGTAACACTCCATGTGTCCTTGATTCTGATGTAGCTAATTGTAACACAAAGATAGTTTCTAATATGGATTTGTGTAGAGGGCACCTCCGGTTACCCAGAGGCAAGGAGCTAAATACAAGGTGACCAAGAAAGATCGCCGCTAAACTTTGTAGGCTGGGATGGAATTAACTCTTAAAGCGCAAGCTGACCTTGCAATCCTGAGAACAAAGAGACTGTGGCATGATGAGCAGCATCGAGATACCTCCAAAGTCACAGGGAAGTAATGGTGGCTAAGTGACTACTAGCTGATAGACAGCCAAAGTCCACAATAAGTGAAACCGGAGCCAGAGACAGACAGAATGGGGGATTCAGCTATCTCTATTGTCTGGGTAGCACATGAACAACTCAGGGTCTTCCCTCTGGTTGAGCCAGAGACATAGACACAGAGTATGTGGGCCTCCCATTTACTCAGCCTATGATAACCAAAGAATTAGCTAATCTCAGTAGAGATGACCTTAGCCTCTTACATGTCTACCATGTCCTATAAAAATTTCACAGAAGGAGGTTCAGCAGCTTCTTCCTGTGTTGGAAATCCATTCCACTATTGGGAATTTCTTTCACATTTCTGCAATATCTCATTTTCTCTTCATTTTCCACTTTTTGTAGCAATTTTTATTAGCTTACTTCTGTTTGCCTACTCTTCTGGGAGTCCTTAATGTTTATTAGCAGAAGGTCTTTGATGATGATGCATATCTGGAATGTTGGGTCCTTGGTTCAAGCACAACTCGTCTTTGTAAGATCCTACCACTTTAAAAACTCTGTCAGGAAAATGAGAATGGAACGTCAGTTTGAGCTACAGTAGAAGCCATGTCAAAGAGAAACAATTTTTTTTTTAAATGAGAGGGAGAGGGAAAGAGAACAGACAGGAGGGTGAGGAAACAGGGGAAGAGGATGAGGGAGAAGAGAAAGAGAAAGAAAGGGAGAAAAAGCAGAATGAGGAACCATGAAGAAGACAAAGGAGAAAGAAGGGAGGGGGAGGAGGAGAAGGAAGAGGAGGGAAGAGGAGAAGGAAGAGGAGGGAGGAGGAGAAGGAAGAGGAGGGAGGAGGAGAAGGAAGAATAAGAAGGGAGGAGGAAAAAGACTTTTCTGAATGGAGGTCTACATTTTCAATAATTTGCAAAATGAACACTTTCAATTTAAGTGTCTTTTAAGTATTTGCTCACCGAATGCTATCCTGCAGGATTTGCTATGCTGAAGCAGAGAATCCTAACATATGATATTTAGCAATAACTCACATGGTAAATCCCAGCTATCTGACCCTGCTATTCAGTGGGAGATTGACAGCATTGGGCTGTCCATAGCCACTGTCTATCTGAAAACACCCAAAAGTCCAAGAAAAGCATCTCTCTGGATCCCATCCCAAATGATGACTTTACTGTAGAATCCCATGAACAACAAAGTAGGCCACTTTATCCAAACTGCACTCAAAGTATCCCTACAGCCCCTCCCCTGGAGAGGCTGTGCCTTTTGTGTTCTCTAGATAAGGTTGATGTTTTCTGAAATTCAGAGATTCTTCCATTTTCAAATCTCAAAATAAAACGTTATTTATGAGACCTCATTTGATTCAATATATTACCTATACTCGGGAGATTGAATAAACAACAGATCTTTCGGCTTTTTTGTTAGTTTTAACATGGGTGTGGTACTGATTTTCCATAAAAGAGGAAATGTGTCTTTTGTTAAGGTAAAGAATCAACCTGTGTATATATAGTAGGACAACTGGAAAGCCCTTCAAGCAGTTCCAGCATCCAAACCCAATATTAACAACTTCTGACTGTGCAAACAAGGAGGGAATGCACTGGAGTGGGCCGAGAGCCACTAAAAGTAAAAGCGACTCATCCACAGAGCTAGATAGAGAATTAGAATCTACAGGGGAAAAAAAGTAAATATGAGAAGATAGTGCTGGAAATGCCGGGCCATGTGTGTAGAGGTCAGAGGACCACTTCAGGAGTTGGTTGTCTCTGACCACTCTGTGAGCCCTGGGAATGGAACTCATGTCATCAACAGGTGTGGCAGCAAGTGCCTTTATACACTAACCCTTTGTGAACCTCCATATTTACTTCATAAAATATTTACTTTAAATCTTAGGTTCTAATTCAATACTCTTTTGTTTTACACGGTGTAAGTCACTGGATTGACTCATTACTCAAATTATCCAAACGTGGCCACTGGGAGCTCCCTCAGTTGGCTCCTGTGTTCTTTTGGCACAGAACCATCAGTTTGCTTTTGTTTTTGCTTAAAGTTATCTCACCATCTTGTGTATTAGCCCTAACATTAGCTATTTCTCCAAAAAGTCATTTCATTTAAATGGCTGTTGTTACCAGAAACCAAATCAGGGTGAGAGGTTGACTTTTACTTGGGGTGTTGTGATTTCTTCTATGACAGGTCAGCTCAGAGAACAAGATGTATGTGTTTATCCTGCAAGTCCATAAACATGCATTTTTCCATATATACATAAATGTACACACATACATCATAGACATATGCATATATATCATATACATATGTACACATATACATGTGCAATACACACACACACACACACACACACACACACACACACATACACACACACAGTTTGAGTTGTTAACCTTTAAGTGTTTAGGAACTTTCCTGTAGGGTGGGATGTTTCAACCCAAGAAGACACTGTCACACAACATGTCTAATACAGTATTTTCACTTATAGTTGAAGCAAGTAAGTCGGGGTACATTTAACAGTACTCTGTTTTGTCTTGCTTTTATAACTTCATCTAGTTGTGTATGAGATGTATGTAGAGCAGAGGATTCTCCTTAACACATATTAAGATAGCAAAACAAAAGTCTTCATGTAAATTAAAACCTTTAATGACAAAGACATGTGCATGACACTGTAGCCTCCAAATATGTCAGGACACAGCATTGTCTCTGACTTCCTTTCATGTTTGCTGATTGCAAGGTAAGGTATTTCTCGGAATAGTTTTGACATGCATTTTTATTAACAATATTAAACATTTTGATGTGTTCTACACAATCATATTCATTTTTTTGATAGGCATTCTTTTAATGTCTGTTGAGTTAGTTAGTTTTACATTGTTATCACAAAATGCCAATGATAAACAACTTTAAAAAGGATGAAAGAAAATTTTAGCTCATAGTTTCAGGGGATTATCCTACATTTGTTTGGCCCCATGGTGTCAGCCTTGAGTATCATGGGTAGGAGTGCATGGTGCAGCAAAGATGCTGGCCCGTGGCCATGAGGACACCAGAGAAAAGACAAGGTATGGATGCCAACACTATCTTACATAGCAGACCCTTTACCTGATTTCCTAGGCCCTTAAGAGTTCCAGGACTCCCAAGAGCTAGTGTCAAGCCTTTAATACAAGAGCCTATGGGAACATTGAGAGACACTGTTTATATAAGGAAAAGAGATGTTGGCTTATATGTTGTCAATCTTTCTAAGCTGATTCTGTGTAGAAGGAACGTTTAATTTTATCCATCTTTTGATTTTACTTCCAGTGACTCTTGTAAGAGAGGAGTTTTGTATCTGTTCACAGTAAAATTTGCCAGTGATTGATGCTATATATGTGCTCTTTCTTGTTCTAAATATTCAACCTCTGTGAGTCAGAGAGTCGGAGAATGGAAGCTGCCTATTCTTAGGGCAATATTGATTGAACTGTGAATTCACAAATGGGGATTATTTGCTTTTAGGATAGATTTACATACAAATTTTGTCCAAATTATGTGGGAAATTTCACCTGAGGTTTGGAACTAGGATAGAGAGAATTACTGACTCCTCTGTAGAGAGCAGTGGTAATTGTCTCCTATGAACAGGTATTGATGGATCTTCACAGGAATTCTTGGTAAATTATCCTGACATGACAGATTAGGAAAACTGCCTGGAAATAGATTTATACAATAAGCAAAAGGTGTTTTTAGGATAACAGGGAGACTGTATGAAAACAATTGTTTTAGGAAAGCTTTAAAGTCCTACAGGGTAACTCATATTCATTTAATGTGGGTTCCATGGGAATTTTGGGTTAATTTCCTGGCATGACATATTAGAAGAGGATGAAAATAGGTAATACTGTATTTGCTTAATAGTTCATTCGTTTTACATTGTTTTTATTCTCAAAATGAGTAGGATTATGAGTTTTTGGTTGTTTTATTATCCCTATGGAAGAAAAGACAGGGTACAAGCTTTCCTGGTTGCTGACTGAAAGATATGATGATTTAGGAGAAAGGTTTTTGTCTTTGTACTTTTTAGAAAAGGTGATTAGTGTCTGTATACCTTCCAGAGTTATATAAATCACATATGATGAAGGGAGACCCCCTGAAGAACTAGATTCTAGAGAATCAAACAAAGAAATTTATATTGGTGATACTAAAATTTTGTTTTGAGACTTATATATTACAGAATGTAAAACTTTGGTGAGTCTCATCATCAGACATGCTCAACTGACCTGCTTGAACTCCTAATCTGAGGGGCTTTCAGCTGGATCCAGACAGACATCAGGGACTACAACAATCATTGGTGTGGCCTTCTTTTAAGCCCAAGCAACTCCCCCATTTCCCCTACTTCTCCTCCCCCTTCAAAGATATCTCAATACCCATATTCAGCTGGAAGAAGTTGTGAAGAGTAATTGCCCAGTTCCCTGGACTTGGGGTCTGGAGATGATTATTCTAAGTTGTCTTTCTGGGGAATTCAGAAATGGTCATAATTTGAACTGGGAGGAAATAGCTAAAATTTGTTGTGTAGTCATAATCTCATGTAGTAGGCATCTTTACAATAGTTCCCAAGTTGAAGTCATAATTTCTTACTTTGGTACAGAATTGACTTTGATGCAAATTTAAGGTTTTCATTGTTATTAATTTGTTATTGATATAGATTGGGGTTAATATTCTTACTCTCATATAGACATTGTGCCTATACAACACATTTAAGAAAACAAGGCTTAGACTCAGTCTTTCTATAAATGCCATTACAAACTGATCTGAGATGTTTAAGCCTTTGAGTTAAAGACCAGATAACAAATTCATGACTCTGAGTTTACTGTTAGGGTGTTTAAAAGATATTTTTAATTAGAAATATCTGAGATTAGTTAAAGGACAACAGTCGAGATCACTTTATATAGATAGTTTTCAAAAATGTTAGAAATCCACAAAATGTGACATTTAATATTATTTATTCACCTGTTGAGGCATATCTGCTCATAACAGCTCCCCATTTCTGGATTCAAAGAAGCAGCTGAGAACCTAAACCTCCAGGTGAGGTTGTACATTGTGCCTAGGTGGCCACTAGACAGAAATTGCCTATTTCTCCTATAGACCTATACCATTCTTGCGAGGACACAAGTTACAGGTTAGAACAGCTTAGTTCAGCTGAGTCAGAATAAGCTAGTCCTTAATAATTCCTGTTTTTCAAGATCTGTCAGATGATCCTGGGCCAAAAGGCTGAATGCTCCAACTCTCTGACATACTGGGGTGTATATGTAAGCAGCTGTCTCTACAGTTTGTCTCAGTTCTGGAAGCTGTGTTAGGTTTCCTATATTTTCAGATAGTGTTAGTTGCTTTTGAATTTCTGACAGGGTTAAAAGACTAGTTATAGTGTTGTAGACAACCCTGGATGTTTAGCATTGGGAAAGTATATTTGAGAACATAGTTTTCAGATCGTATACAACCTAACCAGGACATAACATATAGGCTTATAAGCTTTTTTAAAGTTAGGATACACTACATTAGCCACACTTCTTCCTTTTTGAACTGTATTTTCCCCAGTGATTTTAAATTCCTCCATATGGAATATTAAGTTTGTCTTATGTTTCATTTCTTTTTGGCTTCAAAGACCCATTTTTCCAAAAGTCAATACAATATCACATTGTTTTTTTTATGGTTAGAAGAAGTATTTTCATATTTGAGAAATATAAGTAACACATATATGAAATATCTCTGGTTCCAATCCTATAAACATGCTAGCAACTGATACCAGCGAACAGGAAGATGCTCTCCTTCGATGTGTCATAGATTAGTGTCAGAGCATGCAGCAAAGGCAGAGGAGTGTCTGCGCCCTTTGATTCAGTCACATCACTGCTACTAGGGATCCAGAGGTGTAGTTCATTCTGCAGAATGCCAGTGCATGTGGGAACAGTCTCAGATATATTTGTTAGGACAGAAAATTAATGGGAGCCCAATAGTCAATTACAAGGCAGTAATTAATTTTTAGAAATGTTATAGGTGAAAAAGCTCACATATTAAAACAATTATAACCCTATGCAGCATCCTATAAAATAAATCTAGTAATGAGTGTTGTAGGAAAACTCAAACACCATGCTAATGTGTGCAGGAATCGCATCTGCATATGAGTGTTTAGCAGTGATTAATCTGAGTTCCTCTGCAAAAGATTGAATTAGGAAGGGTTTGTTTCTCATAGTTTTAAATAATGGATGGGAAATATTTTCATGACCCCAAATAGTTTTCATTTGGAGGTTTTCCAGGAGTTATTATTTTACAACATATTTAACCAGTATATCTTATTATATTATTTTTCCTTAGCCATCAGTCAGCTTAATGCACTTCAAAGGAACACTTTAATAATACACTAATTACTTTGCCAAGAAGTGCCTAATGCACAGTTTGCCACAGCAGAATAACATTAAAATCTGAGTCATCAAGAAAAAAAAACACCTTTTCAGAATCGTCTTATTTATGACAATGGCAGCACTATTGCAGAATATAAAATGGTGGGGTGCTAGAAGAAGGGAGAGCATCATGCAGTCCTTGGTTCCAGGTTTTTTCTTTTATCCGTAGAAGATCGAAATCTTATTTTCCCCTGCTATTCTTGACAGACTTTTTCCAAGATTCAAATAAAAGAAAAAAAAAATGTGCTTAAATGTAAGATTTTTTTCCTCATAATTATAAAAGCACTTGTTATCATGCCCCTCCCCCCAAAAAATGTGGCGTGCAGCTCCACCTGCTTTGAGATACCAGCAGTCCCCCTTCTCCATGTGGAGGCTGTTGATATCTTTCAGAAACCTGGGTTAGAGAAGAGCCAATTATGTGCAGCTCCACACTTTCTAGGGCACGGGGTTCCTCCCCCTAACCCTTATCTGGAAGATCCCTGCTTCACAAATCTTGACCTCAGTAAAGGCTGAATGAGAAGGTGCCCTGGCTAACACTGACTTTGAAATATCTGAGGGGACACAGAGCTAAAAGCATCTATCAATAATTCATTTCAGGTTACCGGGCAGAACAGGATTCCTGCTGGTTTTCAAGCCGCTAATTGGTTGTTAGGCTCCATTAAGTCACGGCGGATGTGGAAGCATGCGCAAAGTTTAAAAAGACACGGGTTTTAAAAAGCAATGCTGTTCTTTGCACAACTGCTGTGACTTTTTTTTTTTGACAGTGTGGGGGGCAGGGGGGAAGGTCAAAAGCAGCTAGAAAGTGAGATTTTTACCTTTCTTTGACTTTTGTATCTAAAAACTTTAAAAAAAAAAAAAAAAAAAAAAAAACCACCCTCACCCATTGTTCTCAAACCATGGCCTTTATCCCATGCAGAGACTCAAGTCAGTTTTCCAAAAATATCATTGATCCTCTTCAAACTTCCTGTTCATCAAACACTAAGACTGCTTGAATATGATCCAGACACTTTACAAAGCCATTTGAGGTTTAAAGACTATGTGATAGCAGCGTCCGGGACACCTCCATGGACAGGGGTGAAAACCGGAAGTCCAGGGATGCTTGCAAGCGTGGTCACAATCATTTGACAGAGCAACTGGTCATCGTACATTTGTTTGGGAGATTTGGGAATTGTAGAAGTCAATGTGTTTGTGTCTCATTCAGCTAGTGGCTTCTCCCTGTAGGTCCCAGCAGTTTACATGAAAGGGTTCAAGGAGAGCTCTCAAGAGTCCAGTTTAAACCTTTCCTTTACCTCATCATCTATCTTCCAGGATAACCATTCTGAGTCTTATTTGGTGCCACTCTCACAATCACATGTGCTTAAATATTACCACTTGGAATGGGATGAACTATTAGGCAGGTTGTCTCTGCAGAAAAAAAGTGATTCTCTTTTTCCCAGCAGCCATTGATAGTACTTAGTAGCTCTTCCTTTAAGAGTGGGGTCAAATGGATGGAACTAGGAACTATCATCCAGAGTGAGGTAACCCAGTCACAAAAGAAAACAAGTGGTATGCACTCACTGAGAAGAAGATACTAGCCCCCCAAAAGCTCTTAATGCCCAAGAAACAATTCACAGACCTTATGAAGCTCAGAAAGAAGGAAGGCCAGTATGTGGGTGCCTCAGTCCTTCTTGGAAGGGAAAACAAAACACTCAAGGGAGGAAATACAAGAACAAATAGAGGAGCAGGGATCGAAGAAAAGATCAATCAAAGACTGCCTCAACTTGGGATTCTACCCCATATGCAGCCACTAAACCCAGTCACTATTGCTGATGCCAAGAAGTGCTTACTGGCTGGAAGCAGATATGGATGCCTCCTCAGAGGCTCTGCCAGAGTCTTACAGATACAGCTGAGGATGCTTGTAGCTAACCACTGGACTGAACTGGGTGACCCCAAAGAAAGAGCTAGAGAGAGGACTGAAGGAGCTGGAAGGGTTTGCAACCCCATGGGAAAAACAACATTATCAACCAACTAAACCCTCCCGAACGCCCATAGACTAAAATACCAACCATTGAGCACACACACAGAGACCCATGGCTCCAGTTGCATATGTAGCAGAGGATGGCATTGTCTGGCATCAATGGGAAAAGTGGCCTTAGGTCCAGTGAAGGCATGTTTTCCCAGTGTAGGGGAATGCCAAAGCACTGAGGTGAAGAGGGTGATTGGGAGAAGGTACAGCTTCATGGAAACAAATGCAGGGGAAGGGGGAATGGGAGCAGGGGTATAACATTTGAAATGTAAATATAGAGAATATCCAATAAAATAGTAATAATAAAAAAGAGTGGGGCCTTGGGAGAAGTGAAGAGCATTTTGGCACCACTGGACAGTTGTTGGTGGGAATTTTTTACTTCATCAGGACATACAGAACCTGATCAAGGCAGGAATCTGACTCTAGTCCTATACTCAGAGAAATGGCCAGAACTAAGAACATTTGCATTTGAAGCTCAGGGCAGGAGACTTGGAGTTGTAGCTCAGGACAGGACATTTACACTTGTACCTCAGGGCAGGTTTCCTGGATGTAGGTGTGGCAGTCTCTTTGTCTCCTGGGATCCTCTCTCGTCCCTGATCTTTACACTTGGCCTCCAGAAAAAGATTTACAGGATTTTTGATTATTAACTTGCTTGTTCCCTGACTCAGAACTGATATTATCTTTCTGCATGTAATTAAAGTGGTTTAAAAGAGGACTGAAGAAAGAAGGCTTGGCCTCAGCCTCAAGACTGGCCAATGCCATGTTTCAATTTTGACTATCTCTTTTTTTCTTTCAGTCCTGGCTCCTGACCTGGGGAACCTGTTGTTTGACCGAGCTGGTCTCAGACAGGAAGATGTCTGCCTTCCATTCCTGTTGGAATGACAATATTTTCCATTATTCAGGTTTTGTTTAGGTGGCCATATTGTTGTAATTTTGTGAGTGCAGCTTTTCTGTCATGTCTGGAAGATACTGTCTTGCAGCAGGCGTCCTGGTTCTTTGACTCTTAAAATCATTCCAGCTCCCTCCATGACGTAGAGATCGTACTGCAGATGTATCAACAGAGACTGGACACCACAGTGCCATTTGTTCTCCAAATGTTGACCAGTTATGAGTTTCTGTAGTAGTTACTATACGTAAAGAAGTATCTTTGATGAGGTGGGAGACCTATATTTATCTGTAGGAAAAAGCACACATACTTAGAATACACTTAGAGATTATATTAGTTTAAAAACTGGCATTAGTAGGTTCTTCTCTAAGCTTTATGATCGCTCCATCCATGAATAGTTATATTTGTTATATCATGCATGAATTTGCTTCTACTTAGTAGGCCTTAGATATAGTTAGAAAATTGTTGATTATCCCC
This sequence comes from Micromys minutus, assembly GCF_963924665.1. Lineage (NCBI taxonomy): Eukaryota > Metazoa > Chordata > Mammalia > Rodentia > Muridae > Micromys > Micromys minutus. The sequence goes on along the minus strand of NC_137972.1, from coordinate 83,218,286 downwards.
AGGGGTAGTTCCGTGACAGAGTCCATGATATTTAGAGATTTCCAAGTCGTTTTCTAAGTGTTAGTGTGTGTATGGTGTTCACAGATGTATGTTCAGGGAAGAAAGCTGTATGTGTGAAGATATACATATATGTAAATATACACACATAACTTTAACTGTTGGTTCACCTTCCATCTTGTTTGATTCCATCTTCTCTCCTGTTGTTTGCCGCGGTATACACTGTGCTAGCTGGCCTGTGGTCTTCATGGATTCTCCTGTCTGCTGCCACTCATCTCAGCCTACAAGCAATGGGATTAATGATGTCTGCTACCTCCTCAAGCTCTTACGTGGATTCTTGGGATCCTAAGTGCACAGCAAGCCGTGTGCCCACAGATCTATCTCTTAAGCCTTATCTTTCAAATCTTGCTAACTGTGGTGGTTTCAATCTGAATGCCCTACATAGGGTTATATATTTGAATGCCTCATCAGAAGGGAGTACTACTGTTGAATGGATTATAAGGATTAGGAAGGGTGACTCCTTTGGAGGAAGCATGTCACTTGGGGCAGACTTAGAGGTTCCAAAAGCCCATACTGGGCATAGTCTCTTTCTCCCTCCTTCCATCCCTTCCTCTCGCCCTCCCTTTCTTTGTTCCCCTCTCCCTCCCTCCTTCCCTTCCTCCCTCCCTCTCTCTACACTTGCAGATCAGGATGGAGCTCTCTGCTACTTCTCTCGGACCATGCCTGCCACCATACTCCATGCCACCATAATTCTGACCATGATGACAATGGACTAAATAAACCCCATAAACTCTAAGCAAGACCCCAATTAAGTGTTTTTCTTTTATAAGAATTGTCTTGATCATGATGTCTTTTCAAAGAAATATTAAATTGACTAAGTCAGAAGTTGGAATTAGAAGTGACATAGTGTTTTAACAGGCCTGACCATGCTGCTTGTTGTCATGAACTTTGGGACTTTGAACTAGAAAAGTAATTGAATACTTTCAGAAGAGCTTAGTAAGCCATCCTAATAAGAGCATAGGAGACATTGGTGCTGAGAGTGATGTAGATTATGACCCACAAGTTACAGATGATCAAGAAATTTTGAAAGAACATTTTGTAAGTGGCTTAGAGACTCATTCTTGTGACATTTTGGAGAAGAATGTGGATGCTGTCTGTCCTTGTCCAAAAAAAATCTGCTTGAGGTTACATCGAAAATTTTTACTTTTATTTTTACTGTTTGGTTAATTGTGTTGGCAGAAAATAGTTCAAGAGACTCCAGTATTGATTTTGTTGTGAGGCTATCAGTAATGTCTTATGCATATATGTAATGAAAAGAAACCATTGAGCCAAAGTGAATTATAAAACGTACAGTTTGAGAAAAAAAGGTGTACCAGAGATTGTAATGGAGCTAAGACCAGTGCTCAAGGAGATAAAATGCCTAAAGAAAAGCCCAATTCTAAATGAAATAAATGGAAATATCATTTATATGACATATCATTATATACAAATATTATATATAATTATAAATGTGGGGTCTTGACCTCAAGGCAAGCTAAGCCTTCAACTTCTGAAAAGAAATTTTAAAGTGTTTAATTATAAGAAAACCATGGACATCAAAGCTGATATAAATGGAATTTATAGAGGGGACCATGTTTTAGCCCCATTAAGCAGTAGAACCTGGCAGCTTTGGCCACCTGCTTTTGACTTTAGACCCAAGGATACAAAAAAGAGTTTGTGAACTCTCCCTTGGAGATCCCAAGATGCTAGAGATTCTAGAGTTGAAATATCTCTCAAAGAATGCTGCAGACCATGTTCAAAATAAGCCCAAGAAAGAGAAGTGTATTGCAGTCAATATACCTGAGAGTAATTTGGGTTCTGAATACCACTTTTGCATCTCACAATGAGTTGTAGAACTTAAAGTTGGCTCTGCTGGGTTGTGGTCTTTTTTTGTTTCATTACTTTCCCAGTATGCACCCTTGCCTCCCTTTTGCAATGGTAATACATATTTTGTGCTGCTGTATACTGAAGGTGTGGGATCTGATTTTCTATTTTGATTTTACAGGGGGTTACAGCTAAGAGTTTGCCTTGGGTATCACATAAGATTTTAGACTTTAAAACTGTGTTGAAACCATGGTATACTCTAAAGACTTCTGAAGTTGGATTGAATACATTTTGCATTGTACTATAGCTACAAGTCTGTGGGGACTATGGAGTAGAATGTGATGCTTTTGAATGAGTTTGGACCTCCCAGGCTTATATATTTGAATGCTTAGTCACTAGGGAGTAGAGCTGCTTAAATAAATTAGAATTGGGAGATGTGGTCTGATCGAAAGAACTGTGTCATTGGAAGTGAGCTTTGAGGTTTCCAAGGCTCACATGAAGTCCAGTTTCTTTACCTGCTTGTGGATCAGAACGTAGCTCTCTGTTACTTCTACCCCACAAAACCTGCCTGCCATGATGAAAATAGACTAAAGCCCTGAAACTGGAAGCAACTCCTAATTAGCTCTGTCACTGTTCTATTGCTGTGCACCACGACCACAGCAACTCTTATGAAAATATTCCACGGGGGCTTTCTTACACGTCTGGAAGTTTAGCTCATTAGCCTCATGGCAGAGAACATGGCACACATAGGCAGGCCTGAATGCTGAGAGTTCTACATCTGGATTTGAAGACAACGGGGAAAGAGAGACTCTGGGATTGGCATGGGCTTCTGAAATCTTAGAGCCCACCCTCAAAGGCACTTTCTTCAAGGCTGTACAGAACAGTGGCTAAGACAATAGCCTTCCAAGAATCTTACAAGTCCTTCTCTTGGTTCTTGTGTTGAGGACATTTAAGAGTCTACAAAATGCTTTCCTAGATCAAATAATAATTAAAAAAAAAAAAAACAGCAGGAGGTGACTCCATTGTCTTGATAATGGTGAAATTATTCTTATAGGCTGTCTCTCCTGGCATTAATTTAGGGATTTCTAAATTACTTCCTCCTTTTCCAATTATGTGTCTTATCAGAAAATAATTGCACAGGAATACTGATCTTAAGAACTTTTTGTTTCATTTTGTTCTAGCACAGAGCTTCACTGTGTAGCCTTGCCTAGCTTAGAACTCACTATATGGTCCAGTCTGGCCTCCAACTCATGGCCTTATTCTTGCTTCAGCATTTCAAGTACTAAGATTGGAATGTGTGCTACCATGCCTGGTTAATGGTCTTCTTTGGACGGACATATTTAAATGAATTGACTTTTAAAAGTATAGCGCATCTCTCCATTGAAATACACGGCACTGTTCATAAATATAAGAACCATTTATCAAGAATGAGCAGGGCTACATGTCCACAGGATGCACCTGCAGTGTACTGTCACATCAGAGCCACCCAGTGACAGGATGGAAAGTGCAAACTCGTGCATTGTTATAGGTATTATTGCAAAAATTCTTCTCTCTGAGTGATGTGTGGTCCTGCCACTGCATAGGTAGTTGATGATTCTCCAAGCCACATATCACAGGTGACAAATCTCAGAGCCCTCATTCTCATGTCCGCACTTAGTTTGTCACCTCTCTAGTCTTGAACTTTACAATACGTGCTAACCTGCTTGCAAAGGAGTGGTTTAGTTCACTTGTGAATGTAGCTGCTTTAAATGACCTCTAGGGCCCATAAATGTGTATGTTTGAATAAACCCAGTCTTACAAAATATTGTGTCATTACAAACTCATCTTTTGATCTTTGTAGAATGTGAAGTTGTCTCATCATTTTGGTCATTGTTGCCATCATCACCATTATCATCACCATCACTATCACCATCATCACCACCACCATCACCATCACCATCACCATCACCATCACCATCACCATCATCATCATCACCATCACCATCACCATCACCATCACCATCACCATCATCATCACCATCACCATCACCATCACCATCACCATCACCCTCACCATCATCATCACCATCACCATCACCATCACCCTCACCATCATCATCATCATCACCATCATCATCATCATCATCATCATCATCATCATCATCATCATCAGTGTTATTTGTAATAGATTCTAGTTTTGTTTCCTTGGTAGGAGTGTGCAAGTGATCTTCCTACCTCAGTCTCTTCAGGAGCTGGGACCACAGCTATGTACAAGTGGCACTTTCAGAAAAGGCAGTTTCCTCACCCTTTGTTCTTTTCCCACATAATAGGTCACCCTTTACAAAATCAACATGATATAACTATTAACTAGTCCAAGTATAAATATAAATTTGGAGATGCTGTCCAAGGAAGATACAGACTTTCTTCTTATGGGAGGTGTTGGAAGAAACCCCACTGGGTCCTCTATGTGTGTGATACTTACAGATGTACTGAACCCTTTGGAAATTGGCCTCAGGCCATGACAACACAGTACAGTCTCCTTTAAGGCCCCTGAATACTGGCTTTGAGGTCTGTTATGACAGATCTGGGAAACAGAAACAAGTCAGGCAAGACGAAAACTTTCTTGATTAGAGAAATTATACATCTGTTTTTCCAGAGTCAGGAGATTTTATGCAGCACAAGTATTTGTCATTTTCTTTTTCAACTTGAGAGGGAAGAGGGGAGTGGAGAGAAGTGGGAGAGAGTCATCCTGGGGAACAACTTAGTATCCCCTTCCCACCGCCACGCACACATCACATTAAAACCACATAGAGTGCCTAAGGAGTCAGGGAGAGGCTCAGAATGCGCACACGTCATTGGTTGTTATGTCAACTAGAGCAAAGCAGACCAGGAGGATGGGACCATGCCTCCTTTGCACGTTCGAGGAAGCCTCTCAGAGAACCCAGGAGAGCTTTGCTAGGCAGTTGCAGCACCTCAAGTAGTGAACCTGTTTCCAACAATGAACTTCCAGTGAAACTATGGATTGAACAAGCCCTCGTTCCTGTTTGAGCACGCATTTATCATGCTTTCTGCTTATGGTTCACACAACATTTTCCAGTGCCTTTTGTGAATCTTTTATGACATCCTTATGAACGTCTTTAGAACCAAATGGATGCCATGTAGCCAAAGCCGACTAGAACTGAGACTGGCCATTCTTTGTTCTTTTCTGACATCTGGATTGAGGTGAATCTGTATTTATTTTCTGCAGAAAACTGTTTACTCAGTTACTAATTCCAAGCTATGAATTTATCAAATATTGCAAACTTCATTTTTTTTTAAAAAAAAAAAAACTGTGAATTACCGAATACATAAATGCCCTTTGTGAAATTTACTGTTATTAATATTATTATTTCATTTTATATCTATCAATCTTAAAGTACCATGTGTACATCATGGGCATGTACACCCCTATACACTGCACATATAAACTCAGACAACACATACCCACCCATGTGGTTCCAGCCATTTTTGTTCTCTTCATTGTATTAAAGCCTGCCTTTGTAGAATTCAGTGCAGATTGAAATCTCATGCATTATTAAACATTTTTTACTATGTTTTTATATGGATAGCCTGTGGTTTGATGAAGTAGTCCTCTGTTGTGAGATGTTTAGGTCCTCCGCCCAAGTTTTTATTTCTAAAAATAACTGGTCTACAATGCTTTTCTGTCTACATATAACCTCAGATATTTCTGGTAACTTTTCTAGGATAAGCGGGTGGGTTTTAGTTAATGTGCCACCGTCCTGGCCATGATGTCCTTAGTAATTACTCCATGTAAACTTCTGCCAGGAGTACAATTATGCCACTTGCCCACATCATTTTAACTTTGGGATATTTTATTAAAAGCAAACACTTTGATAACTATAAAAACAAAGGGAAAGTGAACATTTTAACAATGTGTGTGGGATTAAGCACTGAAGGCTCACAACTCATCTCCACTTGAGTTTTCCACAGGACTTGGACTCCTTTCAGCATTAGATGACATTTTGTTACAGGAAGGGGTAGGCTGAAAGGTGACTGCTAAAGTGTATGTCCCAAAGTCTGCAAGTACCATATTACTGATCATAGAGTAACTGTTACTGCATCCTGCAAAAGAGGCCACTGACTTACAGCTTTCAAGAAGGGTTTATTGGTGAATTATCTGAGTGAGTCATGAATCTATCATGAAGCATCCTTTTAAGAGGGGTTAGAAGGAAATGGGAACATACAGAGAAGATATTGATGTGAAGAAAAAGAGATACATAGATAGAGACAGACAAAGAGAGAGAGAGAGAGAGAGAGAGAGAGAGAGAGAGAGAGAGAGAGAGAGAAAGAGAGAGAGAGAGAGAAGCATGCTGTCACAAAGCTAGGAAAGTCATCAGGATAGAAAGTGCCAAGAAGGTCCTGTAGCCCTGAGATAAGAGGCCACTCTCTATGGATACTATTTGAATCCAAGACAAAACACCCATTTCCAAAGTCCTCAGGTGCTTAAATTTTGCCATAGACATTAACTGGATTCTTCCTGTTTGTAAGTGTAAAGTTTTGAGTTCTACATTGTTCACTTCTGCACATTGGTTAATCATGTACTGGTGATGGGGAGATTGGGGTGACAAATACACTCTCTATAAATGTCCTTTGTCCTAGCCCTTGATAGTGAATTATTCAAGGGAAAGGCCGTGCTTCATTCATCTTTGAATCTATGATACAAATTATTTTTATTGTAACACAAAGGTTTAATCAACAAAGTACTAAGTAAGTAAATATCTTTATGAATGTGGAGATAAAACTTAGAAGCTCTCATCGATTGGCTGTGGGGATATTTGTCTAATCCATCCACAAACCGTTTTAGTGACCGCATTCCACACTGTTTTACTGACATGAGTGTGAGCTATAGTCAGATGATGGCAATGTCCTTACAACCTCCAATCTCTTCCATGGCCTCTGTGCACTTGGAATT